>NC_060118.1:6200895-7622770 GCF_021155765.1 Diprion similis
AAAGATTTCAAGTGAGATGTGTACCAACTGTCTAAAGAAATCCCTATATTGTTAGGGAATTATTTTTCTGGCGAACGCTGACCTGCTCGCTAATGACATCGTGTATAGTTGTGGTGTGAGTTATTTAAAGTCCCGCTCATTTTTTCCCCACGCAGATTCAACGGTACAACAATTAATCACCACCGATCTAGGGGATTTTGGCGCCGTTGGTACACTTCTTACTTAAGTTCAGTCCAGCGCGAGAGAGAAACTGTTTTGGAGAAAGAAGCTGCACTACTAGCGTGGTGTGAGTATTACATGGTGTGCCTAGAACTCCTACGACACGTCCCTTTCTTCGGGGTCAAAGGCTTCAAGTGAGATGTGTACCAACTGTCTAAAGAAATCCCTATATTGTTGGGGAATTATTTTTCTGGCGAACGCTGACCTGCTCGCTAATGACATCGTGTATAGTTGTGGCGTGAGTTATTTAAAGTCCCGCTCATTTTTTCCCCACGCAGATTCAACGGTACAACAATTAATCACCACCGATCTAGGGTATTTAGGCGCCGTTGGTACACATCTTACTTAAGTCCAGTCCAGTGCGAGAGAGAAACTTTTTTGGAGAAAGAAACTGCACTCCTAGGCACACCATGTATACCTACACCATGGGTGCAACGTGCCAGTTCCCATCCCCCCTCCATCCCCCAGCCGTCAGCTATATACGCAATCAGTTGATGGTTCGGAAATTGTCTTTTCAGATGAATTAATTGAAATATTCGACAAGCCCGCCTATCGCATGCCGCATGCAAGACAGCGAGTTACAGTTTAAAAGTAATTATGAAACAGTTGAACTCTTTATATTATTGACAAATTTGTTTGTTTCCTTTTTGTCATCATTTCACTATGAATTAAATGTTTTCAGAACACTTTTCGGGGCCTCAATATTTATGTAATTATTAAATTGATATTTTGGATTCTTTCAAAAACAGAATGACACTTGTATTATTTCGTTTTCAAAGTGGAAGATAGCTTGTGATTAAAATGTCAAAATTTATTACATGTACAATGTGTAATGGGTGAGTAGGTTGTTCAAAATATTTCTTTTACCCCAATATATGCAGTTGAAGTGTGAACAAATTTATTTATACAATTTGGACGGACGTGCTCTTTCAACTTATATAACACGCAAACTCACGCCGTAAAAAATCTCAAACAAGATCATTCATCGCAGATTAAACATTTCGTCTTGGACGATATAATAATTTTTTCGAAAGATTCGTGATCGGTGAGCTCAAACGTGTTTCGAACATGCTTTTTTCAAACATTTTCAACGTTGCTTATAATATCCAAAATTTCTCTCCATCGATTTCAGTAATAAAATTAACGTAAAAATCTACTTCCATGGAAATTGAATGTATTAAAGAAAATTTAAAGCCATATTTCTGCCGGCCATATTGGGACGAAGAATCTGGTCCTTCAGTAGCAAAGAAAAAATATGTGTAGTTTTCTGTGTATTTAAAAACCTGTTATTACATGTGAGAAAAATTTACCGACATCATGAGTTTGCGTGTTCATTCGCCATCTTGGAATTAGAAGTACTGATTAATAATCAAAAAGTGAGGCAGCCAATTGGCAAGATAATCAAAAATGTATAAAACAGTTTGCGAAATTAGCATCAGAGTCTGAATAGTTCTATTGATTCAAGTATTGGCAAATATCCGTTTGAAGTTCAATAAAAAAAATACCATCTTTTTTTACAGCCACTCAAATATCTGAAATATCTATGTAAATTGATCAATTTTCATTTGCAATCCGTATAAGTTCGATCCGCGTTATTAGATTCTACGATTTGAGGGATCAAATGGAGAATCCCAAGGCTTTCCCGTCAATTTCAACACCGCAACCAGAAAAATTTCTAGTTATGGTTGCTAGTCGGTCTCTAAATATATTTTTATTTTTGATAAACATCGAAAAGTATAGTTATGTGGACCAAATAAAAAAAAGAAATTATCCAACTATCAAAATCTAGTCAACTGAACAAACAGATTCAATGTTGCAATAACCGAAAAATGTAATACAACGGCAACGGTGATCACACTTGATAAAATTTTCCAACAATCAAAATAAATGAAATTTTCTCAGTACCTACGTGAAAAGTTACAAAAATCAGATAATTCACTCCAGTCGGGCGTGATGTCGTATTTTAAGCTGCGCCACCGACTCGAGGGAAAAGGGAGAAAGGAAAAGGGAAAATCCTCCGGGGATATGTTGGAGACATTGGTGGTCCAAGAAGGCATGAAGTATAGATTCGCCTATAGCCAAAGAACCCGTTTCCAGGCATTTATTTTTTCCGTCTCTTCTGTCTTTCCTTGCCTTTCCTTGCCGTTACTCTTCTACCGCTTCTTCTTCGGTTTCTTCTTCTCCTCTTACTTCCTGTTATTTTTACTCTGCCTTTTTCTCCTTTTCCTCTCAACGTCCAAACTCCACGCTGCATTTTTGTTACTCAGCGATATAACGACTGAACCAAAATAAAACGAGATCCTGTATACCTGCTCACCTAACTGCCAACCTGACAAAGACGTGCCACTGCTGGTGCAACACGTATTTTAATATAAAGGGCGTGATGTGAGTAAACATGATGTGCCTAGACATGCAGCTTCTCTCTCCAAAAAAGTTTTTCTCTCGCGCTGGACTGGACGTGAGTAAGACGCGTACCAACGGCGCCAAAATACCCTAGATTGGTGGTGATTAATTGTTGTGACGTTGAATCTGCGTGGGGGAAAAATAAGCGGGACTTTAAATAACGCACACCACAACCATACACGATGACAGTACCGAGCAGGGTAGCGTTCGCCAGTAAAATAATTCCCTAACAATATAGGGATTTCTTTAGACAGTTGGTACACATCTCATATAAAGGCTTTAACCTCGAAGAAAGGCGCGTGTTACGGGAGTTCTAGGCACACCGTGTATACTCACACTACGCTAGGAGTGCAACTTCTTTCTACAAAAACGTTTCTCTCTCGCACTGGACTGGACGTGAGTAAGATGTGTACAACGACGCCAAAATCCCCTAGATCCCATAGAAAAGAAGACCGTTAGGAATAAATCGAATGCTTTCCTCGTATAATCACGTAGAACAATATTAAATAATACCTCATTTGTGAATGAAGCTAACACGCATTAGACTGTTTCAAATTGGGATGATATTTTTTGGTGAAACAAGGTCCGAACATTAGTTTTTGTCGCACAAAAATCGTTCCGAAGAATAGGATTTTTATCCTAACTATAACGTATAAATTGTAAATTCCAGCTGTACATAAGGTTCAGTGGTTAAGAATTTTAGTATCATCGCATTAATGATCGGTTTTTTTTCCTAATGCAAAATCGTTTCACTCGTCCAATTTTTACGAACGTCAATTCTCATTTTATTCGAGAATGTATCGTCTATAAAACGAGTGATGAGATTGTTATACAGAATTCAATTACGAACAAAGTGATAAATCGAAATTCATTACCGATACAAGACCAATGGTACGTTTTTGGCATTAAAGTCATGTAGTACTCCGGACAAACTCGGTCGGTAAGGGTAGGAGTACTACATGACCTTAAAGAGAAGTGACACAGTGTCACATTATTCGCACAGGAATAATTATGATTCAGTCTACTCCTAGAAAGGCCCAATTCTCGGGTTTAAAACTTTTCTGTACTAAAAAGATATTATTTACATAAAATTAAACCTAATGAACTTGAGTTACAATCTTCAAATACCCGTTGCATCATATTATTACTTTGTATACCTACATCGACATTTTTTATGCAAGTGATTTATCAAATTTGAATACATTATCTTACGAGCTACTTTGAAATCCAACTACAAATAATCCTCAGATTTAGTTCTACATACAGCGATGCAGAACGGGAGTAATTCGAAAAATATTAAAATTAGCTACAGCCGTGTTTTCTTCTTTTATTTTTCAAAGTAAAGTAGCTAAAGCGTATTTCTTGATTCAGAGAGTCAAGACCTAGACTCTCTAATTATTTCTTGACTCTGTGCAACATTGATTGGCCAGTAATTGTGTACAGAAATAGCTCGCTGGTGACAAAATTCATTCGGCATAATAACGCGTTTACTCTATTCGTGTGTAACCAAGTGCTTGCGTGTATTACGCCTGTAGGTACCTTGTACTCATTATCGCAACAAGGGTCAAGAGTAAACATACAAACCGCTATCCTCTATACGTGTCGATCGTTTTGTGTGTACAGAGTATCTCCGAGTAAATACCACAGTATTTTGGTTTCCCAGTGATAACAACCAAATTACACATCGCTAAAGAAAGGCAATATTGCTTATTGATCTGTATGCAATAATGCTTTTGTATACCGACACGATGTACAGCTCTTTCAAATGTATGTACGTGACTTCGCGATATGACATATTGATCTGTAGAACAGAATACTAATTACCTCCATCGATTTCACCATATATTTTTTCTTATATGAATAATTATTGCAGTTGTTGTGAGACAGCAAAGAAAATTTGTTAACAAATGTTATAATCATTGCAACTCGTGAGAAATTTCAATTTTGCTTACTTGTAGATCTTTGTTTGATTTTTCGATAGATAATTCAATATTTGTTAAGCAAACTAAGCTTTTTAAAAAATACGTTTTGCCATATTTCTTAAACATAGAACATCTCACCCATTTTCCAAAACAGTGTAACTGTTTTAGTTGTTTTAATGCGCCTTGTTTCAGAGGAATAATCGCCAAAAAAAGAAATCGTACGATTATTATTATTTTACTGAAATTGAAAGATACTTAAACCCATTGTCATACTTTTAGTCAGTCGAATTTTTCTCAAATTACATTTCAATTCTTTCGAAAACGTAATTCCAACGAATTAAATCTAATCAATAAATTTTGCCTTTGAATCCGAAACGACTATTAAAAAGTAAAAAAAACGTTATATGAAGAAATGAATTATTTTGATCAAAAACCTATCTCTTTTGCCGAAAATTTACGAACCACACGAGCTGTAATTAATGGACTTTGGGCAAAATACTCGTTTTTAGTCTTAAGACAATCGTTGATTGGTGGAATCTCTCAGAAAAGTTGGTTATGTTGTAATTTTGACTCTTTCAAAGCTGTCAAGTGGATATTCAAATTCAAATTCAACTCGATCCACTTTACTTACACTTCTTTAATTTTCGTTTCGTAATTTTTTACACTCAGAATATTTTTCACTGGGACTGTAGTCGTCTGATGCATCCGCAGTACGCAAGTTATAACCAATATAATCGTTAAAAATGAATTGATAGCCCGCTATCCAGTGGTACGAATAATCCATTTATAGCTACGCAACAAATACATACAATTTTATTTATCACGTTATGTATACATTAATGAATCGATATATCATATAGCTCTAAAGCGCTATAACGCTCTGCGCTAAATCTATACCGACATGTTTGATACTTCGAATTGTGATGTCAAAACATGATCAAAATCATCTTAAACTTCTTATTTGGTACTCATTTTAAATCAATGTTGAACGTCTATTTGAGTCAATTCGTAATTGCATCAGAAATGATTGCATACTTTATCGTGTATACAATCTGAAAAATGATAAACTTTTAACTTCATTCCCCTTCCATTTTTTTACTTTTAACTTCGTTGAATCCTTCAGGCATCATCACGAATATAAGAAAATTATTGTTCCTATTTTGTTCAGCGGTTGCCACTAGGCACGAGCTTCTCCCTCTGAAGAAAATCCTCCCCGAATACGACATTCTTGCACCCGAAATGGAAAAATAATGTCTTATCACACTTGAACAAGTTCATCATACCATATTTTTTCACATACTTAGGGCGTGATCACCGTACATGAAATAACCTCAAATTAATATTGTGTACTTCCAGCAAATTCAAGACATAAACAGCCAGGTCGCCCAGTTCCGGGACTTGTTAATTAACATTGGTCAACCACGCGACAGTCCCGAACTTCGCGAAAAGATCCGGAAGCTTCGTCGAAGTTGCGTCGAAGCTTGTAAAAATACCTCGCAACTGGTCTTACCTCAGATCCGCACGTGAGTTTTATTAATCGATACTTTACTTGTACTTGTCCAATAATTTATGCGTTATTTGGCTGTTCTAACGCTCATGTAACTTCGAATAATTTTTCTCGATTTTTTTATCCTATGATTTAATTTTATGCGTTTGTGTATTTTCTCAGCGAATTTCAGAAGCAACATTTTTTCAACAGACCAAAAAGGTCACGTTTTCTTTTTTTTCAGTAGTCACGCTTAATAAATTCTTCAACTTCATTGTCCGTCGTAATGAATAGGCAGCGGGGTGAATACTCGTTCAAGCGTACTTGCTAAAGAGAGGCCTCTTCGGGACCAATTAGTCACCGATGAGAGCTTTATATATTAAAAATGCCTCTAGGTATAATGTCAGGTGGTGAAGTCTGCTAGAACAAATTTACTAGGAAGTGAGAAAAAATCTATTCTGATTAGCTACCTCACATTTTTTTTTTATCGAAAATACATATACCTCTGTCTAGAAATATATATCCTATATAAAGTTACAAACGATGGCCATGTTGATTTCTTCTTTCTGGGAGTCAGTCTTCTGCTGTAACCGAAACACTTTACAAATACATTGAGACATACGGAGATAACTAGATCTGTACAAACCGTAAAACGGACAGTTTTACTCGATGTATTTTCATTATCCGGGCTTTTATCAGGGGTAAAATTGCAACCGATCTATTCGTGCCATCATGTTCTTGAATTTTGAACAAGACTCGATATTTTTTGACCGCTAGAAATCTACTAACCATCGAAATACAATCGCAGGTGGGCTGATAACGGCCATGTTGATTTCTTCATACTGGGAATCAGTTTTCTGCTGTCACCGAAACATTTTACAAATATTCTCTACAACTTTAAGCAGAAATATTTAGATCTCAGAACTGATAATTTCCGCATATTGCACTTGTTATTACTTTGAGGTAAAATTTTGTAACGCTCAACGTGTGGGACAGATTATTGCATAGTTACTTTCCCCCACTACTGAATCGTGATTGATACTTTAGCGCTTCCGAGATCGCTTCTGATCAGGATTGTTAACCCGCACGTGTTAATTAGTAAATTAACAATCTGTAAAAGTACGCACGTGTATGCTGGATAATCAGTATTAGCAGATCCGCATTGCGTGCCTCAATTATGCATGGTAATTCAGGTGAGCTTATACGTACTGTAGGTTACATTCCGACAGACGATACTTAGATACCCAGTACGCGCATGCGTATCCATAAATTAGTAACAGAATCGGGGTAATGGAGATTACTTTTCACACACCACTGTTATACGTAAGGCAGAAACTGTAGGTGTTCGTAATTTGCTTTTGATAGCTTGACAAGTTGATCCGTCGCCAAGATGCGAAAAGACGGTTACCCTGTGAAAAGAAAATACTTGTTGAAAATTACAAATACTTTCAATTACCAAACATTTCTAACTTGATTGACTAATCAAGTATAATCCATAATAAATCCGTCACCATGTTACATAGTAAAATTTTTAAGCATTCAAAATTCGGAACAACATTGATTCATGGTATGTACGAGTCAATCGATTTAATATTGTATCTAGAATATTCTGTTAGGTCTCATTCACATTGTGGGAAAATAAAACCTCGGAGAAGGTTTTAGATTCCAATGTAAGTTTCTACGAAAAAATAGAATCTTGCCGAATTCATGGCAGCTAATCAAAAACTATCATGTTAAGGTATCCACAGAAGGTTCCACATTGACGTGGCAAAGCATATATTCACGTCGTTTTCATATGTGAAAACCAGATCAGCTACCATTTCGTCATTTCACCATCAAATCTCATAGGACTGGGCTCAAAATGTGTATTTCATCACTGCCGAGTGGAGTCATACCGGATAGTTCGACCCATTCAGTGCAACTGCGAATATTTGGCCAATTTCTGTGGGTGGTAACGAATCTGTAAAATTTTTTATCAAATTTTGAAAAATTAAATAGACGCTCCAGTTTCTGCCAAAATAAGGCATTAACTGCCCAATTTTCACTCTGATCGCTTGAGCGGTATAGGAGTTTTACATCCCCGCGTTTTCGAGGTGTACAACGGGTCTTTATAAGCACCTTAAGGATCTCAAAGCTACTGCATTTGGAAAACTTTAAGAATTCAGTTACAAGCTGAAACATGAAACTAGAAATCCAGAACTAATTATATTGAACATTGTAGTGCCGAGAGAACGTCTGTAGAATCGTGATAAAATTCTGGAGTCTGTAGATATAAGATGCTGCTGCTCGTCACTCAAGATGTCGAGTAACTTTAAGTTTGAAAACAGGAGAGGCGAGCTTAAAAAATTCAAGGTTTCATTAACGCTGGCAGTGAGGTTTCTCCACAGAGGAAAAATCTCTGGGCAAGAGCTGTACCGTATAACGAATCTCTTAATTGCAACATTTTTCCCTCCGTCGTTTTCTCTCGGTCTTTTCAAACGAATCGTTCTTATAACGAATGCGCTATATAATAAACCTATAGCAGCTAAATCTTTCCAAACCTCGAACAAGAGCTCGGCTCAGTTGTTTCAGGAGCACAAACCTTCAACCAATCACGAAACTAGTTTGGTAAACCAACGGAAAACTCACAGTTAGTCATAAGATATAACCTGTTATAATATGTTATTGCTTTTATCCATTGGTTTGTTTTTTAAGTCATATTTCGAAATACCTAAATAATAATATTTGATATCAATTATTATAGATCACCTTTTATACTCTTACTACTTTGTGTTAATTATTTCAACTCATTCATTATCTTCCACTGATAATTTCATGCGATTCAAAATTCATTAACTCATCCATTTTTTTATTCACTCATTATTCAGCTGTCATTCATTCAATCATAGACCCATTTATAAATCAATGAATTTATTAATTCACTCATCAATTCATATTCAACCATCATATAATCAATTTATTTATCGAATCATTTTTGGTAATTATTAAATTCATTATCCATTAATACGTTTACCTATCCATCTATTCGTATAAGTATCCATCCATCCAATCCGATGTATAAATTGATTCATTCAATTGTTAGACCATCATTTTACCCGTTGACTTATAAATTCAACCAGAATGTTCATTGTTTCATCCATTCATCCAGTTTTTGCCCCGTTCGACAATAAGCCTTTTGATCACATATTTATTCTTTGATATCCATTTATCATTTTCTCATTATTTCCTTATTCATACATTTATTTATTTTTAGCTAGTAAATAACTGCTCCATTAGTCCTTCAATGCATTTATTATAATCTATGGATTTTCAAGAGTCAATCAGAAGATCGTATTTCATATCATCAACTTCAGAAATCTACCTACACAAACTTCGAAGAAAATCTAATAACAAAATGTTTTTTTTTTGTTTATACCAATACATTGGTTCTACTTTTACGGATTTTGAAAATTTTGCAGTCAAATTAGAATTTTACGAGCGTATAAATGCGTACAAAATAAGATTCACGATGATATAGAGAAAGCCATTCTTTGAATTTGGTTCTATTATAAAAAACCTACGAAATGTGCTAACACGAAAACTACGTTACACAAACAGAAAACATGCATCATGAAAAAACTTCACTACTACTGCGAAAATATAAAAATATATTTTATAAATCTCGGAATAATTTATCAAGTACTTTTTCATCACTCGTAACATTATGACCCTAAATGCACACGCGATTTATATGCATATATATAACTATAACAGAAAATAAAATGTACTGCACGAAATGGGCATTCAGTTCCGTGCTGCTGCACTGGTTAGCAATTATTCTTGAATGCAAAGATTATAAATTGATTATTGTATCAACTCGTACGCTTTTTCATTCTATCACGCAGAGTCTAGTAATAATTCAGCAGTTTCAGCTCGCAAACTTAGCGTATGGAGGTTATGTGGTAGGCGCAAATTTTTGAGGTTAAGCAGATTTAAAATGGTTGATGTAGTGATTCGAGAAAGCTTAACAAACTTTCATCGTTAAGTTATTGATGGCTGATATTAATTCGCCGCTTGACACAGGAGATCTTGACAACTCATAACTCGTTTCAAGTAAGTTGGCTCCTCTGACTTGCAAACAAAAATATTGCTCGAATACCTCGCCGACAGATAGACGTCAATTATTTTTTAACACTAGTGAATAAAAGGTGGGGCTTTGCAAAGCAGTTTTGCACAACGAAAGTAGCCAATTTCATCTCAGTGTTGTAAGGATAGATTCGCGCATGCGCAGTCCACAATTTCTTCACTTTCGGCCTTTTGGAGATCACTTTCATCCCTAGGGAGAAGAAATTGACCACTCACATCCCGTGAAATTACCACGCAAAGCCCGACCACTTTTCATACACTTGCTATAAAAAATATCGTGTGTGACTCGGGCCAAAAGTTGGCAATTGTAACTTGTGTGATTGCCACCCTCGCTTCGCTCAGGCGCAAACTTCACACTCGTTCCAATCGCCAACTTTCGTCCCTTGTCACGTTATATACTATTTCACACACGTGGTCGGTCACTTAGCCTGCAAAGTTTCACCGTTTTCTCTAAGTATCTATGTATGCATGCAGTCAAAGTGATTCAGAAACGACTAATTTTTTTATCTAGTCGGCAATAAAGAATCAGCCCGCAATGCCATTACCGACTGGTCGCGAAACAAACACTATCTTCGTAAACATAACATAACCCATTTGAATTGTGATTGTTGGATTATGCTATATTAGCGAAAATCGAGCAATTTTACATCCGGCAGGCGATTGCGCTGGTAGCGCAATTGGCAATTGGGGAAAATGATTTCTACGATTTTCTATGAATTTTTAGAGAAATTGTAATATTTTCTTTTTCAGTCAAAAATTCTTACAAGCCACTACGATTTTGAAAGCAAATTGAAAATTCTTTACGAAAAACCATATATATTTATAATTCTGTACGAAATAATAGGAAATGACCCATGTTGAAAATAGTCAGAACGTTTCTGTATACCGCGGAACACGTTTACTTCCTCTCATTTTTCAATAGTTATTGGCATTCTTCAGTCTTCAATTTCCCAGATTATTCTCTGTTACACGGACTGCCCGACTCGCTCTCTCCTTATAAACCACGTTATAGTTCTCAGCATCCGTCTAAATTCTGTTATCGTTCGTGATAAGCGGCGCTCTCACTCTCGTGATACGACTATACCGTGTGTCCATGAAGAAAGTGCGCACCTTATGCGCGTGCGTCAAGTTGTTTGAATTTTATTGGCGGACAGTTACCGCCTAATTGAGCAGCCGAAGCAAGACTTATCGCGACTGGCAGAAAATGTCCCTAGGAGTCCACCGTTAGCTGTAGGGTCCTAGGGATATTTTGTGACAGTTACGATTGGTATTGCGTTGGCTGCTCAATCAGGCGGCAACTGCCGGCCAATAAAATTCGAAAATTCGAGAAAATCTCCTTAGGAGCCTTCAAATTGAGCCGCAATTAGCAAGACTTAATTTATATCTACTTGTTAAACAAGATTCCGAGTATTGTACAGTGCTAAAAATTTGTTGTCCCACCAGCGAATGACTCGGCATATTTGTTAGTTACAGAACTCCATTCAACGAACGGATTCCATATGCCTAATACATATTCTCCAAAGACTTATTACTAAACAAACAAAAAAACGTGTCCTTTATCTTTTTATTTGAAAACATTTTACCGTATGTCCATGACAAGAGTGCGCACCTTATGTGCGTACGTCATACCGCCTGATTGACCAATTGCGAATGTCAAAAAATGTCCCTAGGAGTCCACCGTTAGCTGTGGGTTCCTAGGGACATTTTCTGACAGTCGCGATTGGTCTTGCTTCAGCTGCTCAATCAGTCTATAACTGTCGGCCGATAAAATTCGAACGACCTGACGTACGTGCATAAAGTGCCCACTAATGGACACATGGTATAAGAGAGTTTCTCTCTGGATCAGCCAGTCATCGATAAGCTTTCGCACGCTACGTCTGGCAGACTTTCAGTTGTAGCTCGCTTGTGATCGCATCTCAAACACTTAATTAGCAACTTCTCATCCATGATACGTCCGTTTCGTCGGTTGATCGGGATGTATTACACACAATACATCCATATTCTTTTTGCACGATTTCGAGATTAAAAAAATAATATTGAACCGTCAAACTTCTCCCACTATAATATCCGTACCTTTTTCGCATCAAATCTAGTGCGCGGTGTTCGTTAACTTGTCAAGCTACTTGCCTATCTTTCAGGCAATCCGCCTACCTGTCAGGCTACTTGCCTTCTTCAGGCCACTTGCTTACCGATTTAAGACGCTCCCTAATCTATAGGTCAGGCTTTCTATTTCAGAAGTTCACAGCCTATCCATCTGAGAGGCTTATAGTCTAAACATCTAACCACTGAAACTCTTGATCTTTAATTCAATTTTGTTATTACAGTTCTACTTTAACCATCTATCACGTGCCAGAAGCTCAGCTTCACACGGTCTGAGTCAACCTCTAGTTTCTCCAAGCATCAGTCCTACTCTTCCGAGTATCTAGAGATTCTACAGCCAATCACGACTCAATTCACTAAACCAGATCTACGTGCACATTTTAAACAGCCCAAATTCTGTAAAAATTCGTAGAAGTAGAAATTTTCACCAGGTAACTGACTTGTTCAAAAAATTAGGCCTTTCCGAATCACTATGGCCATGTGTACATATAACGTATGCATACGTGAAATTTGCACTAAGCAAATTTTTTCGTAAAAACTTTTGCCTAGTGCAAAAACAGTAATATAAATATTCCGTGCATCGTATCTCGCGTGAACCGTTTCACGTTCAGAACACGCGATGTCAATGAAGACGCTTGTGTGTAGGTGCAACTGACTCACTCACATGCAATTGTTACTGTATAATACATACGCTGGATGCAAAACGACGGTCATATTATTCCGTGCATTCATTATAAAGTGGACACGTATGATAATATTATACCTACAAATAGAGAAAAAATTATGTTCTTGACTTCAGGTTGGATAAATTGAACGTAATAATGACAAAAACATTTTTGACGGTGTAGAATAATTACAAAATACTTGAACTTTGCAAAAATATCGTGAAAACTGTAATCAAATATTAACTCAATTGCATATAATAACAGTAATGTAACTTAATTCATTTCACTGATGATATGCAACTTTTTCAACACGCACAATTAAAATTCACCCAATTTGTAATTACTTTTAAAATATGAGATCAAACTTTTTTTAGCTACCCTTACCTACTTTTTGAATATAGGTGTGACCGCCAATTACGGAAATTATCCAATATGCTCTAATAGTGTGATACGTTTAGAAATTATTTACTTCAATTAAATATTTATATTGGATTAAAAAAAAATGTCATAATTAAGTTTGTAAAATGACTTGAATGTTAATCCCTTGCATGTGAATGAATAATAATCCATATGTACTAAAAAGTGATAAATATCCATAAAACTCAATGAAAACTCAGAGGTTGTATCATTTTTGGGACTATTAATACGAACGAAATCTTCCAAAAATGTCTAGCAGGTCATGAAAATCGTATAAAATTGGTCAAATTTAGTTTAAAAAATAGACGGAAAGCACGCGCAGTTTTCATAAATTTTACTCACAATCAATTACACCTTATAAAAGTGTTTAAAAATTATTTTAGCGTTACTTGAAATATAGAATTGAAAATGACGTCACTTTACATCGTAAGTGAGCTGTGACAGCCAAAGGCTATACAGACTTTTGGAGCCAAGTTTGTCGAGGACACTTCCTGGCATATCGCCCCAGGCTCTGGGTCACGTTATAAACTCTTCTTTATTTTCCCGTGGCTCAGTTTGCGTTTGAAAAAGATGGGAAATGAAGTCGTATATCCATTATGCAGAGTTCGAAGAAAAATGGTTATAATTATTATCGAATTTCATCAATAAGTTTGAACATAAACCTCATTTATAATGGTAGTTAAACACTATCGAGTAATAAGAAATAATTCATCATTAATTTTGAATATAACATGCAATTCTAATGTCATGTTAAAATTCTAAATTATGCAGTTCGAATTCTCGAACCAAATATCCGTGTCCAAGAATTTATTTTAGACAAACTTTACTTAAGAAGACCCAACATTTTTAACCAAATATCAAACACACATATTTCAACCTAAAGACTTTTGGATGTTATCTGTTATTTTCTTATTCTTCATTTAATTTATGAGAAATCTGACCACTCCTCAAGATTTTCAAATTAGAAAATCACTACAAAGTTTTATGTCACTAAGAAGTAAAAAAAAAGGCAAAATTCATTAACCTCGGAAGTAGTGTAAAAATTTGTAATTTCTTTTGAGGATATTCTGAAAAGAAATACGTATAGAAATGTAATAAGATGTGGCTCGAAGTATTGGCGAGGTGTTTTAATGGCTTTGATTGATTTTTCTGGTTACAGCGCCATGGATCAGGGAATACCAGCCGACAGTCCTAACCTGGTTTTACTCTTTTTCGTGACACAACTCTTCCTCCGGGAATTGTACAAGAGTAAAAACCTGCTGCGAATTGTCCCCATGGACATGACCGGATACTACGGTAATTAATCGGAACTCGTTTACCTAAATCACATTTTTTTTTGTCTTCTCCGTCTGACCAAGTATTTTTTTATGCGAGTTTAAAACAGAGGTTTTTTAGAAACTTCAATATACCTGCAGTTTTTATAAATAACCATTTTTTTGTCAAGGCTTAGACACTTTTCGCCCGAAGACAAGTTATGTTGGAAAGAAAGTTTTATTTTGGAACGATTAAAAAATGTATGAATAGGAAGAAAATCGAACGGTCATTTGATAATTAGAAATCAGAAGCTCTAATTTAAGACAATGGTTAAAAAACAAAACCAGCAGAAGATATCATATCAGTTTTTTTTTTTTTTTTTACTCATATATTTTCCGTCCAATCTCTTCATTTCTACATATAATATTGTACGCTCTTTTCTCTAATTACAGAAAGCAAAGCAGGGCCGTCAAATATTGGTAACGTAATATCCCAGATACTTTTGTGCAAACCAATAACCCCAAACTTTAACGAGGAGGAACTGTGCAGTATACAGAAAGACTCTGAAGAAATCAACGCCCTCATTAAAGAGCTGCAAGAATTCATGCCTCAGTCGGAAGCTGACACAGGTATATGAGTCAAAATTCAAAATGATGGCATGCGTTTCGAACACATGGTTGGCGATCGATCTGTAACTTCAGGAATACGTAGCATCTTATAAGAGTATGCTTTGCTGTTCTTTTGATTTTTAAATCCACCCATTTCCCTTTATCGATGATATAAATTCAAATTTCTTGTGCGTAGTAATTTAAATCATTTTTCTGGAGCCCTTCGAATTGTTAAAAAGATTCCTGAAAATTCAATTTTCTTTTCCAACTTCTTTCCACCTATAATAACTTCCGTTGCACCACAGATTGTTAAATATTTTTCAAGATTTTCTTATTTGAGTTGCAAGAATGCGGAGGCTGAAGACATCAACTTATTTGAACAATAAAAATCCCGTTCGTTAGAATTTCTGACAACTTGTTTAATATATTACAATGTATACAGGATGTTTCCGAATAAACAGCGCGGTATGTTCGGTTGCCTACCACTAAAGTGCTCAAATATCGTTAAGACAGACCTACCGAGTTATCGGTAGGTAACTCGGTATACCTACTGATAACTTGGTAGGTCTGTTTTAACCGAATTTGTACCCCTCAGTGGTAGGCAACCCAATATACTGCAGCGCTTACTCAGAAACGGTATATGAGGCATTTTGCCTTTAACCGACCTGGTCGAAACCCCGACTCCCTCAAGCCTGGATCAAACTTTGTAAAATCTTTTTGTTAGACAATGAGAATTTGTATACTTGCATTTTTGTAAACTTTTTATTGAAAGAAATTCAGTCGATAGCAGCTGATCAAATAAACGCAACGAAAACTGACAATGTCCGAATTTTGAATATAACTCGAATATTGTAGATCATACAAAAAAAAGCTGAGAAGACAAAAGTTTTCGTTTTAACTGAATTTTGCAGTTTTCAAGTACGAAAACATGTAGAGACTCCTAAAAATTGATAAAAGATAAAGAAATTCATAGTTTTAGATTTTTCGAACACCATACTTTTTTTTACTCAAAATTTCATAGAATATTTCTGTATTAGCGTCAAAAGACCTGAGTGAAGTTTACTATGAGACCGAATTTAGTTTCACTTTCCCCACTTTTAAGATAGCAAGTGAGCTCGAAATGGCGGCTTTCAATTGTCAAAACAATTAGCCAGCTCTTTAATCGTTATCTCAGGTTCAAAGGAAAGTCAGAGAAAAAAAATATCGCCGAAGAAAAATCTCAGCGAAGCAAAAAATGGAAAGATATATTTGCTTTTCAGAAAAACACGTCGCTCTACAGGATTCTGCGACGCGAAGTAACGGTGCTAATCGAACAAGTTATCGTTGGGACACGAAATCTGGACATCCTTCCTACTTCCAAGGAAGTTTTAATTTCCTATGCTGCACAGGACGGCCGGCTAATATTTAGCGATAATTAATCATTATAGATATATATATATATATATATAGAGATACATATATTATATTATATTATATTATATACACGTTCGAACGTACGTATTATTATATATGTATTTATTCGCATATCCATATTATATACCCATGTTTTGTACACCTTTGTATATATACTTGCGTAAGCACGATTATATTCGACTGATTTTTATTTTATTTTTACACTGTTTTTATTTAGTTATTCTCTATAGTTCGCGTTCTACATGAGTTCAATTTTTTACTTATCTGCAAGTATAATCGAAGCCGAAATTCCCTAGTAGGATTTCGCGAACAAATTTTTCAATCCCTATGGCCACAAACAAAATTTCACGTTACGCACTTTCTGTTGTATTTTTCTGGACGCAAAACAGCATACGGAAATAATTCCGATTTTGTTTTGAATCATTCAAACTGTTTTCGTCACGATAATTTTTTCTTTATTTGTAGATTACATTTTCCATCATTTTGAGGTGCCTCGACTTTAAATTGTCACGCGCAGATATAATAGAAGTTTCGGGTATCTTTATCAAAATAGGAAAATGCATTGCTTCGGCAAAAAAAAGAATCATTCATCCATTGTATTATAATTTCAATAACAGATTGATATAATGTAACCACGAAAGAAATGAAAACAGGAGTTTGAAAAACGAAAAAGTAAAAGTTGGGAATCTCCACTGTGTGTTGATGTATTATTAATCAATGCAATATCTATCAGTACCGCAATTTGCCCCATTATTAATCTTCGAAACTGTGCAAAAACCACGTACCTATATAATACACTTTATTTTGAATTGGAAAACTTATTCTCAGATTCTTTTTATATTCTCAATTATCGAAATATTTAAATCGCAGAAGAGAAGTTCCGCGATTAAATCAATCGTCAATTACTATCATAACATGCGCTCTCAGTTTTTGGAAATAATTGCTTTTGGAAATGCAACTATTGAGCAGTATATAGGTATATTACACGTATACATACACCAATATAAATACAATTCGTGACGTTCTGCATCCACGCACTAAAGCCTTAGATACGAGTGGTTAGTTATAATACAGATATAAAAATAATTGTGAATAAAATATAATGATATTTATTGAAATATTTCATTACGATATACCGCAGTTTTCAATAACAATCTGTCTATAATTGTATTAAGGCACCTAAAAATTTTTAGAATCTTCTCAACACATTTAATATACACATCAATCGAATCGCGAATAGGTAACAAAATTAATATGGCTGCCGAGGTTCCACTTGGAATTATATTTGGACTTAAGAATCGTTTACAGTAGTCACAGGCTAATCATTGTCATTTACGCCAGAGAAAATGGCGGCAAGAATGGTTTGGATATAAATTTACCTTCGGCAAACGACATAAAATTGAGAATCTATGATATACATAATGTATCTTATGTAGCCTTCGTATGGTCGTCCCCTCTTAATTCTCATTTTAATTACTAGTTTACCTTTAGTTTCAAATAGCTCGTTCGTGATTTTTTTCATTTTCTTAAGTTGGTTTTCTATGCATCGTTCCAACATACATACATACATATGTAAATAACTATCGCTACTTAGATGCAATAATCAAACTTCTAGTCAATTTAGATTAATAAAAAAAATCTTAAAGTGAACAATACATCGCACCTTGGCGACGTGACTCAAAAATTGGCGTCTGCCAGTTATTATCACTTACATTTCGATTGCCGAGATTGCAATCAATCGGATCTATAACCATGCGAAGTGACATTTATGCAGTTACAAAACTTGCCACAAGAGCAAAAATATCGCCATTGCAGCGTAAAGTCCCGAACCGAAATTGTGGGAAGTTTTAACACATACAATTGGGTAGAAACGTTATTGTTAATAAACAAACACATTACCAGATAATATTGTAATATGTTTATCATATAACATCAACGTTTCTACTTACTTAGGTATATGTATTTGAAAAATTTTACAATTTCGGTTCGTCAGAAAATGACGGCCCACATGGAGGCGATTGACCGGATCTGTTTTGTAGGGACTATCGCAGAGCATCGGTTCTGAACCGTATTTTTCATTAACAGTATCCCTTCAGAATTTTTACGGACAACTTCAACTTTGATTCGCATCATTCTGTTGGGTGTGAATGAACTTTTTGATATTAATTAGTTTCCTTCAAAGAGTAATAGATTACCCCTTTTCAGTTACGTCACCTTTTTCGGCAAGGTGCGATATATTTTAAGTAACGAAACAGGTTAATTGGCCTAGTTTCGAGGCATTAACTATACAAAGTGTAAGATATCTGTGACCTATTACGTATAACACGCAGGACGACAAACGATCACGTTATACACACAATATATATATACGACGTTGTACAAGCTGAATAATCTTGAAAATAACATTTCCATCTATTAATTAGGGGAAAAATATATTTATAAATAAGAAATTAAAGTTTTTCTCTAAATCAGCGATTTTTTTTCTTCAAATTATGGTCAAAGAATCATAATCAGATGCTTACCCTGCGTTTTTCGACTTGCAAAACGAGTGAAAAGAAAAAGTTTAAATAAATATTCTGAAAAAGAGTGATTAGCGGAGTGCCAACCGCGTTCTAGAATTTAAATTATTCATAGCAATTATAATATAACACCTATACCGTATAATCAAATTTTCGAAGAACAATTAATTTTATACAGATATAAACGCTGTTAGTACAGTATAATTAGAAATTATCCAAGTCTTTTTCAACGCACGGCACTTCTATATATATATACGATAGGGTCCAACGGGATGCCACAATTTAATTATAATATAATCATTATTTAAGTATACATGTAGTATCATAGTATGTATAGTTATATATACACATAGGATAAATATCGACTCATAGCTGCTAGGTTGTAGATTCATTTTAATTCAAGTATACTTACCGATATCGCATCACGTTTCAGAATGCAAACGCGTTAATAATTCATAGGAAAACTAAATTATTTCGCAGGCTTTCCACGCCAACTACGCCAGCCTTTTTCCGCTTAATCACGGATTTTCCATAATTTACATATTACACCACTGCAGTGGCTTGATAACCTTGATAAAAAGTTTTCCGCAAAACTCAGCGGGAAGTTTTATCGAGTAAATTTCAACCTTGAGCTATTCGTATTATTCGAGTATTCGTTTTCTCGCCCTTCTGACTTGTGGAAATCTCTGCATTTGTATTTTGCCATTTTTCCTACAAATTTCTTTTGTTTTCTAAAATTCTATATTGAAAATTTGTATGAAGAAAGAGGATAGTAATAATTTATCGAAAATCTTTACTGTTATCGTAAATTCTCAGATAATTTATTAAATTAATTTCGTGGAAAAAAGTCCCAGATTTCGACCGTAAACCTTCAACTTTAAGTATAAACGCCCAATATTATGGATTTAGCGCCTATTTTTGGGAGCTTACTCTCAACTTTGAGGGTTAACCCTAAAAGTTAACGGTAAGCGCATAGTAATTAAGGGTGAATCTTCATGAGCTAAAGTTTGATCCCTAACAATTGATGGGATATTCCTCAAAGAAGAAGGTGATCCTTTGACTTTGAAGGTACTACATCGGTAAATTTGCGAGCGTATATCCGTTAGTTTACATATGAATAAAAGCATTGTGGATGAACGGTGATGGTTGAGGTTTTTGCTCTTAAGTCAAAGAAAAATTAATTCCACTTTACTTGGAGGTGTTATATATTGATTCAACTGCAATGAGTGGTCATATTATTTATACCAAAGCACGTATCAAAAATTAAAATTGACTTTTTGAATACCGGAAATTACCATTGAGTCACTAGAAATGCCACATGCTACATTTCTACAGGAGTGTGAAGGGTTCAAATATTTGCTCGGTCGGTAAGAGTAGGAGCACTACAAGACCTTAACCGTGATCTTAGGGGTTGACCCTGAATTTTGAAGTAGATAGTTAAATAAGGGATACGAATTTACAGTTTAAAGTTGGGAGTTAATTTCAGTGTCAGTTCAGGAATAAATTTGGAAATTTTTGACGGTGTTACGATAAATTATTTTTATAATGGTACGTGTTGACGAAAAAATCTCATTTTTTATCGAAAATGATCCTGAAAATGAAGTTTAAGAAAAAGAACCAAAACTATAACAGAGTTTTTAACAGATTATTTTTTTATGTACACAAAAATATATCTGTAATTTTAATTAACTTTACAAAAACCTGCATCTAGGACAATTATTGGCCCCATGAGACCAAGAATAGTAATCGATTTGTGCTTGTAAAATGGAAGTATTCTCGAATTGCATTATAAATTGTCAGGTGGAACTTTCCACGAAGTTACAGTTACACATTAACGTACTTCTCCATTTTTAACGCAAATTACCGTATACGCACAGGTTCCAACATTGCTCTGCACCTATAAAGCGCGTGCTCGACACGAGTTTAAAATTACACGTGAAATGTTATATCATGTAAAAACTCTGACGCATATCATGCAATTATTATTGCAAATAATTAATGCTCAATGGTCGTCAGCCATAAGAAAAGAAAAGCAGTTTCCTTGATGTTTGCGAACGACCCCAGATAAATTTCATTACACCAAAACGAATTCTAATTTCGCAATTGGTGATCTGTAAGAAAAAATAAACCAATTTTTTCAAATCCCTAGAATATTTTCTCGGCCATGAACGTAGCAGTAAGAATACTGAATAAAGCGCTTGTCCTTATTTATTCCAAGAGTTTGTCATGGACACTAATCGATTTTAATTTGCAATCAAATCTCAATCACAGTCAAAGTAATAACGATGCAGGATAAATATAAAATGGACATCTAAGACTGCATTGTGAATGCATTGTCAATGCATACAAAAATTTACTAAATAAAAAGCGAAGAAAATATTTGGTAACCATGTTGACGTGGAAGTCTCTGGATTAATGTATTAAATGATTATCGTCGTATTATATTAGGAATTTTAATATCCGGTAGTAAGATAATACGAGATTCTTGACTGTGCTCTTCAAGGGAATAAAAATAAAAATCAATATTAATCTTAATTAGACTATATTCATATAATCTGACTAGATTATATAACCACATGATATATTATATAACATGTATTCTTACGCGTAAGTGGACCAACACCAAATTCTAATGAAAAATGATTAACATTGTTCTTATTAGATAATATTATTAATATAACTGTTATACTATTATTACTATGAAATAGAAATATACTCACATCTATTCCGTAATTATATCGGGTGAGACATAGGATTGATTTATAGGATTTCCTTTTCTGTAGACAGAGACGTAGTATTTGAATGGAAACTCCATGCAAAACATACCTACTTAGGTATATTTCGAAAACATCTATAATAATTTATCAAATGCCTCGTGATAGTGATAATAGATATTATTGTAGACATAGATATTATAGACTAAATACTATGAAATTAGGTGATATTTATGAAATGCAAGGATATTTCTGGTTTAGAAATATGAAAGAAAGAAAAAATCATACAACAGGAGTAGAACTCGATGGGCATGCATCAGATTAGCAACATGATATGTAAATTCTAAATGAAGATTCCTAAAATATTTAACTAACGTAGAAAATGTATAACTTTAAATATTATACATGATATATTATATAATACATACTCAAATGAAAACAAAGAGAGAAAAAACAATTTTATTATAATGTAGTGTAAAAAATTAATAATAATTCAATCTACGCCTACTATAACGGATATAAATGAATTTCATACTCCTGTGCACCCCACATTAAATATGAAGAAAAATCGGTTGAATCATACCCGTAATGCTGCAAGGTATTTATTGTTTTGAGCGAAATACGCAACTTCCTTTACAATCATGTATTCTATAGCTGAAATTTCTTTCACATGAATATAGCTTCACCATCAATATAATTAAAAATTATTGAATACGAATTTAATCAGATAAGACTAAAATCTCATAGTTGGTAAAATTAAACAATCGAGAGTAATGATTAGTAATGTATGCTCAGAATATGAACATTCATTTTCGACGTAGAAGCCATAATCTATGGGAAAAATTAAGCAACCTAAGAATATTGTTGGAACAGTGAATTAGGAGTATTGGTATTAAGAAAAAGATTAGAATACAAAGGATCGGATAATATGTAAAAATGGAAATCCATATATTTCATTCACCTGAATACAGAAAAGATTATATCAAAATTTTACTTCCGCTTCTTAGACTGAAAGGATGCTGCAGGAACAGTCGTACCACTGGAGTAAACTTGTTGTGAGATTTGGTTGATATAATAAAGAGCAATTAAAGAAAACAAGAAACAAGTGGTAGTTGAAACTCTGTGCACCATTCCAGATGCAATCATGGCGATTAGCAGAGACCCAGCAACTATAAGAATAATTTCGATGCACATTAGAAGATGTCGTTTGAATGAGCTAGACAAGTGATTATTATTGAAGTTTTTAGTACCTTCAGGAAATAGCTTAGACTGGAATGATTTTCCGAATAAAGTCATCTCAAGATTCCCAATCGCCGTGAGAATCAATATGAACAATACAGAGCCCAGATATCCTCCAAAAACCGTGTGGAGTTGCGAGGATGCGAACCAACCTCTGTAGATTTGCATTCCAGAAAATAGCAGCACAGTCAATATCGACGACAGAACAAACGATACCCCATTTGTCACAGCTGGAAGGAATACAATTACATGAATTGTGCTCAATCTGAAGTGTTCTACAGTGTCGGTAGTCAAAATCATTTTTTCGCGATAATGTGCGTAAAATTCAATTTCACACCACGAACCGACGAAGCGACTCTGAGAATGCCGGCGATCAGCATTCGAGTGTAAAACTGTCTTTTACACTCTAAATACATAATATACTATTATACTTTGAGAGTATTGCTGAGTAATAACATATCTATAGAGCTAAAATGAACTGAACAATTCTCAACATTCTGGTATGTATTTAAGTTGAGAAGAACCGATTGACTAAAATAAAAGTTCATTGTTATTGTTTGCAATAATTCGAAATCCCTGCAGTCCATTGATTAGTTTCAATTCAGTTAGGAAAAACAAATGAATCATATTCACGTTAAAACTGTTCTATTTCGATTTTTGAAAAGTATACTTTTCGGATTATATACACAAATATTTTCCAACATTTTGATACGCATGTATTTCATTACCAAGATGCAGATTGTTTTAGCAGATAAGAGTCGATAGAGGTTAAGTCAAAGTTCCGAAGAGATAGACGATATTAACCTACGGTATATAAACAGCTATGATTTACAATAAATTCGACAATTAATACAGTAATTACCCATTATTGTTACTTATTTATCACAATGCTATATTCCACCAGTCCCCGGTAGCTGTTCGCCGGAATTTGTACACTTGGCAGTTAATGCTGAGGTTAGCGCCACGAGGGAGTCAAGGGGGGGAGACACAGTGTTGCCAGATAGCTCAATCAGCTTTCCTCCAAATCTGCCAACATTTGCCCCTAAATCCCCCTAAATTGGAACTAAAAATCCCCTAGATTTTTTCCTAATAAAATGGCGGGTACGGATGGCATTATGAATGTATTGCACATGTTTTGCGCTGAGCGCAGACGGCCGAGACTATGGAGGCCGAGACAAAGCCAAACAAATGCGGTTGAGGTTGCCGCATTCATAAATAACAAATTCATAAATTTCTCTAAAATGATATTATTTCTGATCAAAAATCCATTTTAACTAATAAGGCAATGCGTGATTTCAATGCTTATGAGATCCAAAATAAAACCCCCTGAAAAAACGCTGAAGATTCTTTTCCCCTAAATTTTCCCCTAGATGCTACAAAAATCCCTAAATCTAGGGGAAAAACCCCTGATTTGGCAACACTGGGGAGACATCGCCTGAATGCCTCTCATCCCTCTCATCTAGAGTTCATGGCATGTAAGCCACGTATACAAGGAGAACCAGCTACGCTACCGTGCTTGATTCTAAACAGTGGTCAGGGAGAATAACTCAGGGTCTAGCCGGCAGATGGCGCTGTCGTTCACCTGGCCCATGGATATAGGAAATGCCGGTGAACGTCGACTGTCAGTCGTGTCGGAAAAGTCAACCCTGAGAACTATCTCACGCAAGAAAGAGGCGACATATAGATAGACCACGGTCTTACACACAGGTCAGGGCACTCTTGTGTATACCTAACGCTATCCTCACGCATTTCTCGTGGACAGATATGCGTTTCTTTTATAAGGACAATATTCTGGTTAGGACTATACAGAAAAAGACAGAGATCCCCTGTTGAGCTATCTCTCTCTGCGAGCGAATGTGCTACCCGCACCACAAGTGTCCATTTTAGGGTGCGTTCCGATATTGGCTTCCAGTGCTGTGAACAATCTTTTATCTCGTTTGCGCTTCCAAGTTTCCGTGTAGCTCTCCCTCTGTCCTAGGGAGTTTTTAGCGCTGCCAGCTAATTTAGAAACGCACCCTTAGTGATTTGGCCTGCGACTGCAGCGCCAATATGCGTGCCGAGGTTCTTTGAAGTACTAAGCACGGAACCAGTCAGCGTATTTCAAATTCTAGGCCGATCCGATCTATCATACCACTTTCACTGTTCAGTGAATCATCACACCAGTGCATAAATTTTTGGTATTCCCCTCAAAGATATTTGTCTACATACTTTCGTCGGAGTTTGCAGATCGTTTTCTATAATTTGTCTACGATCGTGTTTGCTTTCAGTCAAAGAGTATTTCATTGAATATCATCTGTGATCCGTGCAGTGCTCGAAAGTTGTTCATAATCAAATACGTTCAGCCAGCCGTCGAATGTGATCTGTGTTTCTTTGATTTGCACGTGGTCCGAATAACCTGGTTCGTTCTTGGTTTGATATAGAAATACAATAACCGCGGCTTATTACTCTGGCAACTTGAGGTAAGTTTACAAATGAGGTATTTCCACATTAATCAACCTGTTCATACAAAAACATTATCCAGCCAATGTGGTGACTAACCAAAATGTATAGCTATATTGGTATTTCAAAACCAGAAGATACTTCGATGGACGAACAGCTGCACATCAAAGATGTTATTACAACAGAAATTGAGACACGTCAACGAAATCTATCAGAAGTTAAAGAAATTATCAGAAACAATATTGAGAAATATAGAAATGAGTTGAGTTCAATTCAGGACAATGATACCGATGATTCAAGAAAGGATGATGATGATGATATTACAGCATCAAAGACGAACGAATTCGGCATCTTTTCGATCCTTTTGAACTTCTTACATTTTATCCCGCAGTTTTGCTACAATCTTATTACACCGTTTTATAAACGACTTTACAACAAAGATTCAGAACAGCATGAGAAGCAAAATACCAGAATATCACTGAGTACTATTGACCATTTGTACATTGATCGAAAATATGTTAAACACTGTTTGCGATTATGGCTTCGAGAGGTGGAAGACTTTACAAATAATTGCAGTATTGACATTATTTCAGATATCCTTAGTTCACTGGATACTGTTCATGATTTAGTTCAAATACCTACACCATTAAACCAACTGATGTATTACAAACTTTTGATGGAAAATTGCGGAATCATTGGTAAAGATAATGAGAAGATATTTGTCAAAAAGTTCAAAGCAAAATTGTTACAACAAATAATTTTGGGTGACAATTCCATTAGAAATGAACTCGATTTCATAACAGCTTTTAATGATTTCTTGTGCACTTTCAAAAATATTCAGCCAATTACTGAGGAGCTTAAGATGATCGATTTTATCAGTGATTATCTACCGTTCAATAAATTTCTTGATGGAATTACAAATTTAAAGGCTGATCCGAATCGCCAAGAGCTTTTGAACTTGCAAGAAGTAGCAGGTTGCCTAGAAGCGAAAAAAGATTTTGCCCTGACTAAGAAATTCAAGGAAGTGGTTAGCGCTTATATGAAACCAATAGAAATACGAAGACAAAAACTAGACGGTCGATTAGTGATCGAGGTCATAGGTAAACGTATTGTTCTCAGTCAAATTTTAACCCCGTTAGAAAGAGAGCTTTTAAGAAATAATTCTATAGAAGAAGTACGCATTGTTGGAGCTGATATCTTATACATTGATGCTGACCTTAAAAAAAAGATTTGGCATGGAAAAAATTTAATCATTTTGGTGAAATCAATAAAAATTGATAGTAACATTACTTGGGATATTTCCGGACAAGATAACGATCATATTTATAACCAAAATGCTGGGACTGGAAATGATGGTCATGGTAAACGCGGAGCAGATGGTTTTGCTGGGGAAAGTGGTGGTAATGTATTATTACAAGCGGATGATATAAATAATCCAGATAAGTTA
The DNA here is from genome assembly GCF_021155765.1 of Diprion similis. Lineage (NCBI taxonomy): Eukaryota > Metazoa > Arthropoda > Insecta > Hymenoptera > Diprionidae > Diprion > Diprion similis. The sequence continues at coordinate 6,227,866 of NC_060118.1, forward strand.
GTTATTAATTCCCATGGTGGAAAAGGTAGTAGAGGCCAAAACGGTGGAGATGGAACTGACGGTAAAGATGGAAAAGGTATTGAACGCACGGATTTTGACACAACGTTTCCCTCCGTTGTCAAATTTTGTGCACCTGAACCGATGTTGAAGAATTTACTATTGACAACTGTTTCTGCTATCGAGGATCGTACACAACGTATACAAAAAACTTCTTGCCATTCTGTCAGAATCAGCCAGGATTGGTTCATGCGTGAAGTAACAAACGAAGGAAACGAAATCATTTTTTCCTATTGTGGTCCTAATTTGGTAACGAATAATCAAGCTTTTTTGCTTTACAGAGGATCACCAGGACAGCCAGGAAAACAAGGTGGAGAATACGGATTAGGCGGTCAGGGAGGATATGGTGGTGAAATTATGATAAATAATTTGAGTATTGCTTTTAATGCTAGACAAGGAAAAGATGGAGAAAATGGAAAAGGTGGCTGCTGTGGTGAATACGGAAAAAATGGCTGGGATATGGGCTACACTGATTATCAAATGTGGCCCGAAGCTAAATTTTATGGTAGAGATTACAAAAGCAAACTTGATATTGAGTACTTCACTAATCCTAATCATCCTGATGCTGTATGGTGTCCCGATGTACGAAAATGGGCTGTGATACGTACTTCTAACATTCCACACAGAAGATTAATGGCACATGAAGTGCGGAACAATATTAGACAAAATTATGAACGTCAGCATCAAGCAAATCCTACTAGGAAGAAAACCATTTCACAGAGTAAAATTTCAGCCGACTACTCTCATCATTTCAGCTCTGTAGAAGCTAATATTTCGTCAAATTTGCAGTCCAATTTCAACAACATTAATCAGATTGCTTTACAAGCAATGGCGAACAATATCGAGCAGCAAGAGGAGGTAACATCAGATGTAAGAGTGCAACGCCATATTAAATTCAGTGATCAGAATATCAGTAGCCGTTGTAAAAACATTGTGCCTGTAAGTACATCTAGCGTCGACTTGGAATGTAGCAATGAGTTGGATGTTCAAAGTCTGATTGATCAATGGAAAAATCACTCATTATCAGAAAATTGGCATAAATTGAAATGTGTGGAAATAAATAAATTGCAGCTTGGTGAACTAATTTCCGCATTTGAGATCATTAAATGCAAATTTTTTGACAACCAGGAATCTCAAAGTAGCCAAGAATATAACGAACTACTAGATATAGAGAAGCTTCTCAACTCAAAGTATCGATTTTCTATACTTCAAGAAGTTGCGACAAAACTACCTTTCCATGAAAATATTAATTATCAGCCGAAATTAACACCGGAAAGAGCAGCACTACATCTGGTTGTAGGCCGAGACAATCAAAACGATATTTCTCATGAATTTTTAGGTTGTCTCAACCAATATATTTACGCGGACGGGAAGAAAAAGCGAACAAAAGTTTTTCAATTCTGTAAAAGAAAATTAAATACTATAAATTATGAAGCCTTGTGGCCCTCTGTTAGAGCATTTGTTATCGAAGCTGGAAAATCAGAACAAATAGATTCACATCTTGGCGAATACTATAATGAATATGTAAGGTTCTTAGGAAAACAGGAACAAAGATTAAATATATTCTTCGATTTATTTGAAAGTGAACTGAAACGGCACAGTGACATACATTCTCTATGGATCGATGCTAAAAATAATCCATTTTTGAAGGACGAACTATGAATAGAGATGAGCAAACACAATTTTTTAAATGCCCTTTACGATCGATTCATTAAACAGCCTAAGCAAATGTATAATTGGAAGAAATGCTGCCAAAATCAAAACGTGTTGAATAAATGGAGTGAACACATTTGTGCAAAGGGTCCACTATCAGATAGCTATAGAGAGTTATTAGCTCATGTTTTTAATGTGAACATCCGATTATACATTGAAGATGAAGATAACAAACTGCATTTATTTGACAATCACAAACCTTCATCTGATCAGAATATCCACATCTTACTACGTGGTTCCAGGTTTATTCAACTGAAGTTCAATAAGAATTACTTGGACTTAGAAAATGCATGTAACAAAAACGAAAGCTTATACGCATACATGTTGGCAGAGTTCAAAGCGTTGAATAAAAAAGATGATTATGATAAATTTTTGGACATACAAACTTTGTTATCCGATTCGAGATTTTGTGGAAACGATTACTATACGATCACCGAAGAAATGGAAAGATTTCAAAGCCCGGACACGAAAGTTATAACATCTACAGGATCATTAAATTTAGAAGTTGGAAAATCAAACCAAATCTATTCAGACATTGAGAAGTATGACTACAATTGTGAAGAGTCATCAGAAAAACAACAAAATGGTTCAGGCGTATTTTTTGAATGTTTTCACAGTGAACTAAAAAGACACAAACATGTCTTTGCTCTATGGATTGAAAGTATAAAACAACCTTCTGTCAACAATGAACTGGAGAAAGAGATTCAGAAACATGAATTTTTGAATGGTCTGTATAATCGTTTTATTAATGAACTCAGCTCAGAATTCGATTTGACTAAATACGCTAACGATGCAGTTATTTTTCGAGAATCTAATAATCATATTCCTGCAAGAAGATTATTGTCCAAAAGCTGTACAGATTTGCATTGTGACTTGATAAAAAATTACCATGAACTAGAAACAGAGTATATAAACCAAAGCAATAAGTTTATACAGGTCTTTGCACAAATTGTGTCGTTTGATAGAAAAGAAGAATTTGCAGAATATTTGAAAAAATTAATGTATGTTTCAAATGCCAACTTTCTAAAACATCATGCTGTTAGCGAAGAGCAAGAAATTATCACAATTTCGGAGTACTTTACAGATCCAGAAGAACGCTCACAGATAAAAAAACGATTAGAAAAAATAACGTCACAGTACTCTGGTTATCAGGGTATTTTACGCACAGTGTCAAAGCGTTTTGCCAACGATGGAAGACACGTGTCTTTTCAAGAATTATGCTGTGTAGTAAACTCGATTCTTACCTCTGTTGTCGAAGATCGAAACGAACAGAACACTTTTTCCTGGATAATCGCAGCATATCCCCAAAAAAACTGGATAGATGAGTTGGTATTGCTGCAGATAGAGAAATTTTTACAACAACCATCAGTACATAAATCCAAATGGAGAGAGTATTTGTCGAAGATAGAAAATAAGGAAGTTGTCTTATTATTCAGATCGAAACTAAATCAACAAAAGTCAACCTGTCCAATTTCCAATAAGTGTATTGAAGATACTCTACACCTACTTAGTAATATTTCCGACCAGATAGTCGGTTTGGAAGAACTCGAATTATCAGCGTGGGCTTATACTCTCAAGGAGAGATATTGGACACACAAGTTATCTCTGTTAACAAATTGGCAGCAACCTGAAATGTTATCGAAAGCTTCTTATTATCTCATGTCTGTGGAAAATACTTTTGGGATGATTTTGATCGAAAAATTTCTACAAATTGTAGAAAAAAAAAATTTTAATTCTAATTTGGTGACTAATATTTTATCAAAATTCCACAGTGGTGACTGGAATCTGGACACAGAAGTATTGGACACCTTATCTTCTAGTGATATTGATAAATGGGAAGAGGTAATGAACCATAAGTTTATCGGAGATGGAAAAGAACGTGATGTGAAACGATTGATCAAATTAATTACTGACAATGCCAATACTTCACAAAGCATACGCGATGAATTACCCGAAATTGAAAATGATATCAGTAATATTGATAGACAAACACCTGTAACAAATGCAAATCCAAATTCTACAAGCAATATAATAGAAAACACTATCACAGAGGACTCGAGAGTACATGAAAAAAACTTACAATTGCTTGCTGAAATAGATGATGCAATAGAATTAAAAAGAGGATTCAAACTTCGAGATACCCAAAAACTAGCCATACTGGTTTTACTTTCACATAAACGCAATACTCTAGCACAGGTATCGACTGGAGAAGGAAAATCGCTGATTGTAGTAGCAGCGTCGATTATATTAACGCGTCGTGGCGAAAAAGTTGATATCATAACTAGCTCGTCAGTATTAGCAAAACGTGATGCCGAAAATAACAAAGACATCTACGACTTGTTTGATGTCAGTGCATCGCATAACTGTAATGAGAATATTGAAAAGCGAAGAGAAGCATATTCAAATAGCCAAGTAGTATTTGGTGATTTATCTAGTTTTCAGCGTGACTACTTGCAGGATCGATTTTACGGACAAAACATCTTAGGGGATCGTAACTTTGAAAATGTAATTGTGGATGAAGTGGATAGCATGCTACTTGATAAAGGCAACAATATGTTGTACTTGTCCCACGATCTAGCAGGATTGGATAAGCTACAATCGATCTACATTTATATTTGGCAATGGGTCAACAGACCAGCCAAAAGTCAAGAAGATCTTTCCTTAGCGCTTGACGCCAAGTTGATTAAAGAAGCAGTGCTAAACGACTTATATGGTATGATAACGAAAGAAGATATAACCAAACTTAGTTCCGAGCTGGATGAGCAGCAAGTAAAAACGATGTGGGAATGTTTGATAGAAGGAAATATATTAGACGACCACGGTAAAATATTAATAACACATATCAATGATGATGAATTTGAAATTCCACTTCCAACTGCACTTAATGCTTATCAAAGTCGTCTTCGTTACCTTTTAAAAGAATGTATTGCAAGAGACAGATTCATACATGTCCCCAATTATCTCAAACCTTTTATTGAACAGCACTTGGATACTTGGATTAATAACGCCATAATTGCAGTTGGTATGCGAGAATGTCATGATTACGTAATAGATGTAGATAGAACTGGAACTAGTTCAGACCTTCATCCAAATATTACGATTCTTGACAGAGACACTGGAACAGATCAAGCCAATTCTCAATGGGACGAAGCATTGCATCAATTTTTGCAACTTAAGCATGGGTGTAAGTTGTCTACGCAAAGTTTGAAGGCTATCTTCATTTCTAACGTTACATACTTGAAACGTTATTGGCATTTATATGGGCTGACAGGTACTTTGGGATCACAAAGAGAAAGAGAGTTGCTAAAGGAGATACACAGCGTCGATTTTGTTACAATTCCTACAGCCAGACCAAAGCAATTTTACGAAGATACACCTCGTCTTTGTCATACGAAGGAAAAATGGATTGAAGAAATATTTGTAGAGGCAAAGAAACTCACTGTAGAAAAAGAACGATCAGTGTTAATTATCTGCGAAACGATAGATGATGCGAACACGTTACATAGAGAATTTATAAAAAAGGGTGCAATAAACGTCCACACATATACCAGAGACTATGAAGAGTTTGATGTAGCTCAAGGTAATCGATATCTAGACCAGGGACAGATTATTATTGCAACAAACCTTTCTGGTCGTGGAACCGACATAAAAATCACAAACCAATTGAGGAAAGCTGGAGGATTACATGTTTGCTTAACTTATTTACCAAACAATAGCAGAGTGGAACAGCAAGCATTTGGCCGCACATCGCGAAATGGAGACAAAGGTTCCGGTCAGCTAATCGTTATGGTCTCAGATGGACTAAAACATGGTAACTCGAAAATATTGGAGCTCAAAAAACAACGTGATGCGGAAGAGTTGTCCCGTATATCAGAAATCAAAACCTACTATGAAACTCAAATTACAACAGAGGAACGATGCCTGAGTGAATTCCAGAAACAGTACGAAGATTCCTTGAAGAGAAATCTCGTTAAGAACGGTGTATGTACTGAAATTACAAAAATCCTATTACAAAGTTGCTTAGATCAGTGGGCCTTCTGGCTAGATCGAAACAATAAATGCATTAAAAATTCGACTGATGAATCTAGTAAAGCAGATTTCGAAAAATCGTTGAATAATTTTATTAATCAATTGAAGCATTTGAAATCTCAGAATTTCAGAAACTGGTTACTTTGGGTTGACGAACAGCCAATTCATATGATAAAATTGGGAAAATATTTCATTAAAAATAAACAGTATACCGAGGCTATTAAATTGTTCGAAAAAGTAATTGATCAAGAACCACACTTTTCCGAAGCTGCTCATTATTATAAAGCGTTTGCAATGATTAAAACAATTGACTGGGAGAATAACTCTGTAGATGAACAAAATTTAGAACAGATGAAATCACACTTACGAGATGCTTCGCGTCTTTTCAATGAGCACAGTAATTTCTCTATGTACACAGCTAGTCTTATCACAAATATGAAACAGTTCAATTACAATAGCATTGTCCAAATCAACACCTACGTAGAGCAACAAACGAGTCTAAGTCACTTATACTCTATTTTTGCACAATCCATCGATGAAGTTTTGGGTCAGCCTGTGACTGCAGAATCGTTTATTAATCATACAGATGTCGATGAAGAGTTAGCAGAATTTATACACGAAGATCTAGTTGCTTATAATATTTTCAAAATGCCAAGTATCGAAACTAAAATTTCCGAAGAAGCACTAAACAGAATTAGTTTCGACTGTGGAATATTTGTTGATGAGCTCAGAGAATTTCTTTCTGTATCCAAAGGTAAAGAAATTGATGAGAAACTGTTTTCCGAATTAAAACACAAGATCAAATTACCTAGTAAGGAATATTTCTGGAAATTATCAGTTGAGGAAAATATTTTGTATCAGGAAACTAAGTGCATTATAATTAATGTTGAAAATATGAAACGAGTTGACCCTTCGTTGTTGAATTTACTTCGTACTAAAATTGATGAAGAAGAGTTTGAACAACAAACCTTGGAATGTAATCATGCAAATGAAATCGCCCTCCATGGGCAACAGGATATGGCTCAAAACAATTTCGATTTGCAAATGAACGATTGTATTGTACTTAAAAAAAGTGATTTCAAAGAGGCGATAGCTAATAATGATGAGAAATATCGAGCTTTAAAAAAAAGGGGGGTTATATTGTGCAATAAAAAAGCATGTGTGAACATCTGGAAAATTGCATCCACAAATCTTCCTTTCTATGATTCTGTAACGCTCGAAAATTTTATTTCGGTAAATATTCCTAAAAATGATGCTGATAAAATTTTAGCAGATCTTGTCGAGCAAAGGGTTCTTGCAAAAGACAAATCAACAAGCCATGTCTATCGGCTGATGATTCTGTACTATGAAATTGACCAAATCCGACTTCCGTCTTATCCAATTTATCAAAATGCCGTCAGAGCATTATTGCTACGGTGCTTCATCTATAGAATCGCTCTTCAAAAAATCGAAAATCAATCCACAGACCCATACGTCCCTATATGCCTGAACTTACCGAGTCGTCCACACAATAAACTAATCTTTGAATTAACAGATCATAGAATTATTAGCTTTGATAGGGTTAACAAGAAAACAGTGGATTTTGAAAAAAATTTGAAAGGCATTTATAATGAAATGTTGACCATACAAGAATTAAGAGCTATGCTTTTTCGAAACAAAATTATTCCAACAATAAGGAATATTAAACCACTTTGTGACCATCTAGTTACACATGGTTGGCTTTCTCTACATGAATCCAAGTATTCTATCAATGAATCTAACAAAAGACAAGCACTTACGCAATTCAAAAATATTGAAGAAACAATGAGGCAGGTTTTAGACAGACGATTACAACTCAGTAAACAAGAAACGCTTAAACACGTTATCAAAACTTTACAAGAATCAGGTGGTATTTTAGAATCCTTATATGCTCCTGACAGTCGTCTAACACCTCTGACAGAATCTGTGGCTTTTAATAAACTTGTGAAGATAGAGGAAGTCCGTATATTCAATTTGAATGGCTTAGATGAAATTTTACGATTAGAAGAAAAGAAATGGACAAGAAAAATGATTTTCAATACAGCAACGGTGATAGTAGGAGGAGTGTGTCAAATAGGTTTGGGTACTGTGATAGAATACTTTTCAATGGGAGTTATGAATAACTTTGGCACTGCATTTTTTACCGAAGGTATAAGCGATATCTGGTATGGAATTAATGCTTTTAAATCAGGATATATTAGTTGGAAAGATTATAAACAAAATAAGATTCAGAATATGATAATGACAACTCTGACATGTGGTGTAGGAGCATATATTTCGCGAGGCACTAAAGTTTCCAGTTTTGGTCATAAAATAACTGGACCTAGCTTAGAACTTAGTGGGAAACTAACTAAAAGTTCCGGTTATGAATTGATGAAAACTGTTGGGACGGTAGGCATCGTGAAGGAGGTAGGAAAACGTATTACATCCAAAACTGTAAATACAATAGCATCTGGATTAGCCAATGTAGGCGTTGATGTGTTCGTTAAAAGAAAACTACAAGTTTTGTGCAATGGTATAAGATCTGCAATTCTATCAGATATCGAAAAACAGGTAGGAAATCATTTTGTTATGGCAAAATTAGAAGCTATGTATAGAAAACTGGGAAAAATTGAAGCCAAGAAAATGGTTAACGATCTGACTGAGAGTTTCTTTTCTAAACGAAGTATAATGGAAATAATTCTTCCTATTGCGTTGCCAATAGTTAATGCTATAACTCGAAAAATAACCAATGCTATTAAACAGTTTTTACGCTCAGGAAAATGTCTACAAAATTTTCTTATTCAAACTATCACCAAAATTCTGGCGCTAATTCCCGGAGTAAAATATCTCGTACAAGCTGACAAAGTAAGAAAATTAACGAATAATTTTTTGGATACCGTAGATAAAAAACTGACGGATCTATTAGACAATAATGAATCTAATGTAAATTCTAATCGGGAGATACTTGAAGAAGCACAGACAAGAGATGACTGTGAGAGTTTTAAAAACGAAGTAATCGCGCAGTGGAAATTGTTGCTTCATGATGAAGCAGGACATTTAATTGAACAAGAAATTGTAAGCCCTATTCTTAACGAAGGTGTCGTCCGATTGGTTAGATGTTGCGAAAATGTAATGAAAAAACAATATAAAGGTATCACACAAAGAAAATATAATAAACACATTGAACAGCTGAAGCAAACTTTCCAAAAGAATCATCAAAGTACTGAAATCCGTAAGCCTAGTGACCAGATTACATTCAGACGCTACATACAGAATGAGTATCATAAGAACCTACTCAAATTGACTGCTAAAACTAAAAATTTAAAATTATTTGCCGCTATTGTCCGAGAAAATGCTCCAATGGACTTGGCTTGTATCGATGTATGTCATCAAGCAGTAAGTAAAATATTAGAAAAGCAAGGTATTGCAGGATTTAATCTTAATGTTAAAGTAAAAGGTATTACAAGATACAAATTCTCTTCTGTTAAGAAAACAAGAGTACCGGGAAAAATCAAAGGTAAAATAGTTGAACTTGACCTGAAGGATAATCAGTTTCGACTTCATAGAAGTGGTACATCGACGAAAACTGCAGATAGCAAAGCTAAAAATAATTGTTTGTATGAGGCCTTATTAGGACAAATAAATTTGAGCATGGATGCTAAAGTATTCAGAGCTGAGGTTGCTAACTGCATTGAACAAAATCCCAACATACGATATCGAAGTAAACAGGATTGGTCTGTGTCGTAAACAATTTATATATACCAGTATTATATCGTTATGAATTTAATTGTTACATACAATTGAAATACATAAATATTTGTCAATTGTCACAAACATGTATTCTTATAAGATTCCTGAGAAATTAAGTGGTCAGTGCAAATCTTCGGACATACTGGTTTTTATGCTACTCACTCTTCATGTCTGATATTGAAATTGTTAATTGCAACTCAGTTTTTCACTTTTATCTTAGATTAACAAACTCCTGAAACGATATAATATAAGTTCGAAGTCGTGTTTCTTTCCACAATAACATGGTTTATGACCACTGTTGCAAAAAGAATGAAAATGTTGGATACAAGTCCAAGACCTTCCAAATACGTTAATCCTATGTTTTAGTATCTTATGTCTATGATCCGAATGAAATCCAATTGTTACCAATACGATAATTCATAATGAAAACTTCCCAGATTTTCTTTTAAGATTATTGTAACTAGTGTTAGTAATCACAATTTGGCTAGTTCGAAATGTTTCAAATCGTTACAATGCTAACTGAACATTTTTAAATATTTTGGCAAACCAAAGCGAGCTAACAGAGTGTAAAGTTCAATCTAAGCGTACTAATATTCCCAGTCTTTGTACAGCAGAAATTGCCGTTATAGAGATTTTACGACTGAAAAAATGCCAGAATTAATATCATACAAGTACAATAATATTTTACCATCCTGATTTTAATTTTCCATCAAAACTTCATGGCCAGTTGAAATTTTTCTCAATGACAATTTCTGTTATAAATTACACTTATAGCAATATGATAACGTATATTCCAAGGCAAGAAACATATGCACATTTAAATCAACTATGTAAGCTTTTCAAGTATCTGTATTCCTTCAAGTCAGCAGTTTTCTTGTAAGTTGCATCCCAGTGCACTCGATGGGCTACTGAGGAACTACAAATATTACGATGAAAAAATTTCATTTATTGAGGCCTTGTCACAACAACCATCGCAGTTGATACGATTGCTATATAATCCGCTATCCCGAGCTCACAACAGATCAGCTTTAACTTCTGGAAGAATGAGGAAATGTTGCTCATTCCCAGACTTGGTAAGTAAGCAACGATAGACCTTTCTTTAGTAGAAACTACCATACAGGTTTTTAATCAAATAATTCTCTCTTCCAGTCCATCTTCTGAAGACACTCGTCAAAAAGTAAAGAGAACCAGAGCAAGAAAACCAGTCTGGCACTTATCGTCAGCTGTTTGTAAAAAAGCTGGATCGTTAGATGAAACGCCATTCTCTTTCTGATTTGCTTCGTCAAAACAGAAAATTTCAGACAAAAATTAATTTCTCAAAAAGAGAAGAATTTCTTCGAACCTGAAAATATAATAAAATTAAAAGAAACTGGTAATAGCTCATTCAATATTACTGGTTGAATCCACACATTTTCGAATAAGACGAAAGGCACCGAGTCTGAAATGAGAGCATATTAAATTTGGAACTCTTGGCAAATACGTCATGCAGCATCATTATGAGTGAAGATTCCGAGCACTTACAGGAAAAATAGACAAAACCATAAGGAGTGTTAACCAACTTTATGTCTTTGATTTATTGTAGCTGCAACCAATAGTTGCATCCTTCTGTTAACTGTGAAACTTATGAAACGTTGTTTTGTTACATTTTCAAAAATTTAGGACCTTGGAGTATAAAGTTGACTGAGAATTTTGAAACTTTTTTTTGCAACATCTGACTCCACGCGAGTACCTACAAGTTTACTTTCTTAATAACTCATTTAATAAATTGCCTTATATTATTGCTAATTTGATGCGCATGTTGCTTCATCTTTTGCAAACATTTAATAATCGTGGATATAACCAGAATATTTTGCATCTGGGTTCAGATTTTATATTTTTTTTTTTTGTAGCATGTACCATTACGATACCCAAAATATGTCTTACTGATGCTTACATATGTTCAACATATTTAATTTAAGAGTATATTGTATTCTATTATCTTCAACGAATTTCCTTAGAATTCAAGTACGTAATAATATAGTTATTAAATTAAAATAATATTAACGAGAAAATGGAGTATTTTTTAAACTTAGCACAGTAATTTTTGTAAGCTGTGCCACTTACTTTAATATATCTTTAATATATCGCATATTTTGCATCATAACTTTAAGGTTTGCTTTTTAAGAATACGGTTACTGAACTGGGGTTGTTACGTATCTGAGTGGAAATTTTTTTAGGTTTACTTAATGAAAAACTATAATTCTATGTCAGTCAAAATATTGTTTATTTTAATAGGAATTAGTTTGAAATACTTTTTTCAAAATGACTGTTCCTTGAAAGATTTTCACCATAAATATCATAAAAACTTTAATTACTATAGTGCAAACACATTTTTATGAGTCATTTACTGTTAATTGAATATTATTACTGTATATCTTGTCACACAAAGATAAATTGTGTTCAATCCGATCAGGCGTCGAAATATAAAAACTATATCATCACCTGATGTGAACTATCATCATGTATTCTATAAAGCAAAAAATACCTGCGTTGAGTTTTTATAAGCATTTATTTCGCATAATACTAATTTGTGTCTCAGTTCGACATGTATTTTTATTTTTTATGTATACATAAACTTTAGAAATCTTCTTCCGGTAATGAGTTTTACAGTAACAACCATGGTGGAAAATTGTTTATTTTATTATCAATATGGCAATCATTAACAATAGATTAAATTTTAAAATGACCATAAGTATAACCCTGTGTATTCATCTCACGATACCTGATATCTCTTACACAAGTTACAACCAACTAAAGTCTAGGAGAGAAAAAAACACTTTTCTACAAAACGAAGGTTTGTAAATATTAAAAGGATGCTTCAAAGCTACAAATTTCATCTGCATTGTTTCCTAACTTTGTCAAGAACTTGCTCTCAGGTAACATTGACTTGCTATAGCTAGTGGCTAATTGTGTAGAATCAGCTTGGACTCTGCAAATGCATATGATGACTATCAACGGTGCTAGAAAGGACAAAGATTCTCAAATGCTGCTATCGCTTGAAATTTCATCTTCATCAGGATACCTACCAGAAAGAAATACACAATATTAATCCAATATTGGGTAAGTAAGAAGCTCAAAACAACGTCTAGCCAAGAATCCTGTAGGTGCCCTCTTAGTAAATAGTTGTGTTGCAGTTGTTTTGTAATTGTTCATTTAAAATATTACTGTACAAGAGACTCTTGTGTCATTGACATAACTTCAGTGCACGCTTGCAATTCGGTTGTACAATGCGGCTATAAATTCAACTCTCAAAATATTTCCTGCTCTTGGGTCATTAATTTAAAAATCCTAAAACGATTCCCGTGATACTGGATTAAAATTTCCAAAAACCGGGCATGTGCTTATGGGGCTGATGACCGACAGGCGGAAAGCGCGCGAAATTCCGTTACAGTTTTAAATCAAAGAACCTCAAATCGTATTTTAAAAGGTATGATTGGTTCAAAAGATGATGAAACGTTCGGAGAGTTTCTAATAATTATAATTACGACACAAAACGTAGCGCCATCTGCTTTTTATTACACGCTATATAAAACTCTTGTAGATAAAACTTAGAAAAAGAATCAAAATAAATGATAAAACCTCACGTAATCTCCGCAGCTACTCGCGAGTCGCGTCATAACAAGTACGAAACGTGAAATGTCAGCGCAGTTATTCTCGTGCTTCGAATAAATCCAACTCGTTTATTGTTGTTACAGCTATCATTGTAAATTTTTCTATCAATTTTCATACAATAATACAAATAATAGAAGCATACATCATTCTTAAATAGTATCAATAACAATTAACATTACAGCGAAACGATCGAGCACGGCTGAAAATCTTGATTTGATAATAGATCTGTAGAGTTGCGTAAAAGATCGTTCGAAAGTTCGCAGTGTTTTGAAATGAAATTGCGTCGTTAGTAAGGAAGTAACGGTAGCGCTGTACACATACAACACATAACCGTGGTTAATTGTGTGTGCACAAAACGGCGAATTCGTTCGCTTCGTTGTGACGTCAACGACGAATCGCTTAGGCTGTAGGCATATGTGGGCACCGCACCTATGCATACAGTCACCTACTTCTACATTCACATACGTAACCGTCACGAATAAAAGATGGCCGCCAACGTGAGAACAGGTGAGCATCTTTTCGATGTTTGAAAAATCGGCGTGTTCGATTGGGGTTTGAAACCCGGCGTATAAATCGAGGTGAGACAAGAGAGCATCGGGTTTTGAATCGAGTGGAATATAGCATCGCATCTAGCGAAAGTTGATACTGTGATAATGAAGAATATAGTTAACGCGATGGCAAGAATGAATGCGCTACCTATGTTCTTTTTAAATCACATATACATGCATACGTTACAATGCGTGTAAAACTGTTGCTCTCTCGTCGTTTATTCAGAGGTTTACACTTGTGTCACTCCGTGCAACCGTACACCAAGGCCATTGATAACGGGCTTTTGACGTTCACAAGTGGGCGTCTCAAATCTTCTGCTGCTGCTGCTGTTGTTGTTTACTATCGCGAGCCTGTTGTTATCATCAATTTATGAATCACCCCTATCCGTTCATTCTCCAAGCTTAAAATCTGGCTGTGAAGTGTAAACACATGGCTAGCGGCATCTTATATTATTCTTCCTTACATTCCTAACTTGTCTTATTTACCTGTCCTCTCTTCATTCACAGATATGAGGATACCGACCAGAGCAGCTCCCAGGCCACCAGCTAATAATTTTGCTTCAACCTGGGGCAGCAAGTAAGTCGAATTATATTAATCTTACAAACTTCGGATCACAGTTTTTTATATCACCACACTTTTTCTTTTTTAAACTTTTCTACATAACCCTCTAAAATATCATTTAGCAGAAGCAAGCAGTCAGACTTAGCAGCCAAACGTGGTTAACTTTTTGAAAATGAAAAAATGCAGTTCAGTTTTATCCTCATAATTTTATTTAAAAAAATTTAGATTCTCGTACTTCACTACCTTGTTCCAATGAACATCAGAATATTTAGCCGCTAGCTTCTGCCTTGTTGAAATATCTCCACTTTAGGAGGATGGATGGTGAAAAATCGATAGGAACGAAGTTAGTAACGTCACTGAAAAGATGCATGTTTAAGAAAAAATGCTACTTTGCATCTTTAGGAATGTCTGAGATTTGGTAAACCATTATAAACAAAATGTAATTTAATTCTGAAAAGCCAACTTATTGAACATCATTATTGAATTGCCCAATAATGTTACGTTTCTAACTTCGGCCTGATATGAATTGCTACTTCACATTAATTTTTCATTATACTCTTCTGTATTGTTGAAGACATAGCATGACTTTCGTAACTTAATAGCTTCCTAATATAATAATTTGGTAAATAGCCGATATACGACTATATTGTAATATAATTGATAAAATGTACCAATTTTGGTTAAATGAAATCATCGTTAAATGAAAAAGAGTATCAGAAGTAGCTATTAATAAACTGTCATGTACATGATAAGTCAATTTTTTTCCCCTATATTGTGGTTAGATTTTATACTAAAATTTATTTCCGTTTAACAGCAGCCAATTTAGTAACGGTTTGTCGACAACTCATCCACCACAAAAAAAGAAACCACCACCTCGTCCGCCACCTCCAAAATTTACACATCGCACACAATATCATCATGAGAAAGGCGATAAACCAAAGAAACCGGTGAGTTCTTCTATTGTAAATATTATTTACAACTGCTAGTTGATATGTTTGTGAAAACTGTAATACTAATTGTTCACATAAAAAATTTCCCGTCATATTTGTCGGACATAATCTGAGATATTATATTCTTATTATTCGGGATACGTTTAGTTTAAAATCACAGCTCATCATTTCTAATGCCTGCTAATGTTGATTGCAATATTATTCATGCGCTATATGATTCTGTAGATACAAAAGTAGAAATAAATTTTGTGTCAAAATTTTAGTCTTTCATTATCTGTATTAGATTTGAAATTTTTTAATTTTCTGAAGAGGTTAATCAAACATTTTTGTCAGTATGTTTTACCCGATTCTATTTTATTATTTCTCATTTGACTCCAGAAAAAGTATAAAATTTTTGATAGTTCCAATATGATTTAAACAAGTTTCAAATTTGTTTTACACTTTTAACAAAATATCAGCCGATTGTCCTCATCCTTTCAGGCTTACACAAACCATCAGTATTCAATAAATATCTTTAAAACGAGTATATACCTGATTAATTTGCAGTTTCCATAGACCAATTTATCAGTAAACATTTCGCCTCATTTCTCATATTTTACTTTGAAACTGTACCTTTACTTTCTTCAAATTTGAAGTGCTGAAACTGTTTATGAAATATATAATTATATCGAAAACCATCAGAAGTCAATTATGCTGGAAAACACGGCATGCTATGACTATACATAAATTTCCTGTTCCGTTAACATTCATCAAAAGTTATTTAATTCATGCCAGTTTCAAAAATGAGAGAGCTTTAACAATTTTCAGTAACACACATCTATTTCGTGCGTTTATAATTAATTTCAACGTAGTTAAGCTTCAAATTTTGGGGATTGAAATCAACCTTTGATTCTAATAGCAGACAAAGTGGCATTTAACTCAAATCCAATAAATGTCTCTACGCTTACAATTCTAATTAGGATCGACAGAGATGTGAATCAGGACAATTTTTAAAAACGTGAAGTTACGTTCAGTTTTCAAAGAAGAAGTACTGACATTAGAATTCACACGGTAAATCGTTGGATAATTAAACATTGCAGTTTTTCAGTTCAAATTAAATTACATTCAAAAGCTCAAAAAGATGTCTACAATGTCCTCGTAGTCCATCTCGGCTTTTGCTTAAATATTCTTTGATATTCCCGATTTTTTCTACACAAACCTCTAACTCTTATTCGACACACAGAGTTTGATAAAAGTTATATAAACCCATGACATTTGATCACACTTTGAGACACCTTGCACAGTGTTTTTAATCTAAGGTATCTGTAATGCGACAAGTATTTTGAAATTTCATAAATATACTCTGAGATATTTAAAAATGCTTTAAATCTCGTCAAATTCCGTTGATATCTTTTAAAACTTTTTTTTAACTTTGGAATCCTCAATCCCATATCTTTTTGCAATATTCTGAGAAAACCGATATCACAGTAAATTTTGGATCAAACCATGTAATTAAGTATACATTGGATTGCTTAAGCTCACTTTATAACAAGTAAATCAGAGAATAAAAATGATTCTAATAAAAATTGTGTTTATTTTAAATGTTACAGGCAAGACCCGCGGAGCTGATTACAAATATATTTAGTCGCAAAACTTCCAAGCAGCCACTGCCCGTGTCTTATTCTAACCATGGGGCAAGTTCATATTCTAACTCATCAACGCCAAGTGGGACAGTTTCACTGATAGATTTAAGTCCGCCAGGTTCTCCCACACTGACGACGCGTTCAAATAGCGACGGAGTTAGCGTCGATAGTTTTGGAAGTGACGGAAACTCAAATCCATCCGTTTTCACCAACAGCGGTAATACCTCACAAACTGAAAGCGGTTTTGAAGACGACTTTGACTTTTTCGGTGGTTTATCTAGTCAAAAAATTCCCCGAAACGATCCGTGGAAGGTATCTTCAAGCCAAGATCCCTTCTCTCCGTTGGTGCAGAACATGGCTCCAGCTAATAGCTGCAAGTCAAAGACAGTCGGAAACTCGGACTTTTTCGCATTCAATAACTACACTTCCACCGAATCCCAAGCGTCTTTTAGTTCAGTTAATTCAAACTGTAGTGCCTTGATGCCAACGATTATCAGAGCCAAACCGGCTAAACCTCCAGCGCCGAAATTTGCACCAACAAATTTAGCCCCTACTGTCACCCAGTTCGCGGCTAAACCTGTGCCAATGAAACGCAACGCAGTACCTTACAATGAGCCCGTTACGCTGGATGTTAATGGCGCTTGGAATGACGCATTAGAAGATGAACCTTCGCCACCAATGCCGTCTATACCTCCGCCTGCACCACCAGTAGAATATCTGACCGAATCGAATGATGTATTTCAGGTGAGTTGATATTCATCCAGTTGCAAAAATCCACAACAAGCTTACCATATCGAACATTCTCGACAAAGGAAATTCTTCTATTTCAAAATAAGTTTTGCTGTAAATTTGCTTGCCTTTGAGCAAATTTTCCTTTTTTTTCGGATTTCCGAACACCTCTCTGAATTAACTTTGTGCGATTATTTATCTTGCAGAAACAATGTCATAAAGCGTACGGAATAGCGCTTTATGATTTTCAAGCTTCTCAGCCTAGCGATCTACCCTTAAAAGAAGGAGACGTTGTCGAATTGGTCAAAGCGATAAACAATGAATGGGTTGAGGGAAGGGTCGGAAATCGTCAAGGAATGTTTCCACTAAATTTCATCGATGTTAAAGTACCGCTACCTGGTCTATCGACAAACACAGTCAATGCTTTGTATACTTTTACCGGGGAGACTCAAGATGATTTAACATTTCAGGTATATTTCGTATACTTTGTGTATATCTCTTGCATGTTTATTACCACTTCTTGCTGTTTATCAACCACTACAATTTTCTGTTAAAAACAAATTAAATAATGCCTCCGGTGATTCTTCCAAAACCATTTGTATGTTGCACCAAATGTGAATAATATTGTACCACCAAATCAAGGGTCGTGAAAATTATGGTACAGATCTCACATTGCGTTTTATTCAATATAATTTTGAGGGCAGTCACAACTGTAAGTTAGCAGAGTTTCAACTTGGATCAAAAAAATAATTGAATGAAGCATGAAATGCCATTAAATTAGTATTAAATCGCGATTATAATTGAATCAAAGTTTCAAGCCTCGGCTTCTAGCCTTTGTTTTAAAGTTCTGAAGCATCTTTTTATGGAAGACTGTAAATACATAGAAATTTCACTTGATGTGAGCTTCTAAGAATCAATGATTAACTTTTTTTCGAACATCTTGGAAAGTTGTTACAAACCTGGAAAATGAGGAAAGTTCGGCAGTTTTCATTGAAAATCTGTTAATTGAAATGTGTTAACGACATTTCATATAATATTGGTTTAACTTATAAGAAAAATACTCATTTCGTTGACAGTATTCGGAGATAGATTCTTGTTGTAGAATTAATAAAATAAGCCCCACATTCATGTGACAGATGATAAAATGCTGAACAAATTGTCACGATAATAATTTGAAGAAGGTTACTAAGTAAATAAGAAATAGCAAATTGTGAACAAGTTGAAAAGAGACTGCATTTTTCTCAGAATTCTGCAAATATGCTGCTACATAGTATAAGCTTTTGGCAGTTTTAATTTTCTAAATACTCTACCAGATTTTTCACGACAGAATGGTTTCAATTATACGAAACATACCTTAAGATCATTTGTTCCATACATATTCACCGTAATGCTCGACTGAATAATACCATTACAAACAATATTAATTGAAATATTGTGATTTTACAGGAGGGTGCTAAAATTACGGTCCTTTCAAAGTTATCAGATGACTGGTTATATGGTGAATGTAATGGAAGAAGGGGACAATTTCCTGCGAATTATGTGGACAGAGTTCCCTCACTGCTTCCGTGATATTCATTCATCGCCAATTTAACGTTAACATGTTTACTATCTTAAATATCGTTTACGGACACATGATATGGATATTTTTTGTTTTCTCGTATTTTTCAGTATATTAGTTAATTATTCACGAGGGTATAAAATCAAACCAGACATTCCTATCTTTATTGAAATAATAATCATAATTATAGTAGTAACGATAACGATTGAACAGTGCACTTAAATTATATTTCACTGTCTAAAGTCATCTAACATATCCACGCACATAGCATAATAGCAGAAATTCATATAATTTACCTTATCTACAGGTCAAAATTCTAGTCTCTTCCAGAATTTATCTTGATTCTGTTTTCGTTACTCTTGTTTGAACACAATATTTTTTTTAAATGGATTCCTTTAAGTTGGTAACGAAGTCAGATGTATTATCATCAATCTCTTTGACATTAACAAACTAAGTATATTATGCTACAGAATATCTGTATAATAGGAAAGCATAATAGTGATGATTACAAGAGAAGACAAGTAGAACAAAGGAAAAAATTCTTGATACAATCTTGGTGCACACTTTCAAATTGTAAAAAATCATTGTAAGCCATCGTCATAGTGACGTTTTCTTTTTTTTTTTTTAATCTTTTTTTTTATGAAGGTTCCGGGAAGAAACTTATTTTTTTTTTTTTTTTGTAATTACAAATTAAATTTTAACTGAGCTTTAAATAGTATTAATACATAACGAACGAATTGATTAAATCTAGAGTTACTACTTATACATATGTATAATATCATTTACTAATGAGCGATCGCTTATTACCTTGTAAGTATATTGATCTAATAACGAATAATGAAAATACCCGCTATGTTTTTATAAAAACTACGAGCAGGAAAAAAGTAATATTCAACAGGGTAACCAACATCGTTGCATTGCTTAATTGTATAATACCAAATTATTAAATTTATGTATTATTGTTTGCCTTTTGTTTTTGTTTTATAGTATTAGCATGATCTTCAGTATGGTTGGCGTATCAAACGCATTTTGTTATAATTGTACTCCAAAGTGATTAAACTAGAAACTCTGGATATTATATTTTTATCAATTTCATGCTGATAGAAAAATAAGAGTACTTTTAAAAAATTAATAATTTTATTGTTCTTCTATTGGAAATTCCGAAACGACCAGCATGTTTAGTGCTCTATATCAATCTGTACGGTAGTTTTGCATATTCAATTGACTGGTCATTATTAGTATTCATTTGAAATGATTTTTTCACAAATCGTAAAAAAAAAAAAGGATTATTCTTTGGCAAACCATTCGTTCAGTGATGTGATTGCCTTATTTCTTATTCCGTCATTCACCGTATAGACTTTTTATCAGTTTTATTTGATTTTATTGATGAATTAAGTATGTTGGTTTTGTTAAATGTATAATCGATCACGTATTTCTGTGTAATAATTTTAAGACACGCGCAAACCTTATCAGTCTAGTTACCTTGCTAATTTTAATGATAAGTAGTAAATTAATAATCAATGTTGATTTAAAATATATTAATAATAAGGTTTGTATTTAGTTTATTTTGTCAGGAATATTATAAATATATGAGTAATCTTTTGTAAATACTTTCTTCAATTTTTGAAGTTCAACTACTCAGCTGTACAACTTTATTATAATTTGACGTTTGATAATTGATTGTACAGCTATTATCTTGCTTCGATTACAGTCAAATATGTTAAATATGTTTAAAACAAAAACATGAAAAAATCATTATTATTATTATTATTATTTATGTCGAGTCAGAATATGTTTATTTAACTTAGAGTATCAGCGGCTTTGTTTCTGTAATTAAATATTCGACTATAAAACACTTTAAAAAACAGTAGATGCAAAAATTATACTGATAATTCTAATTCGTCCTGCAAATATCCGTCTTTGGTATAAACAAAACAATTTTCTTGCATAAGAATTTTTCCTCTCAATTTTTCATACACATGCCAGACGTTCTTATGGTCATTGAATAACCAGAGTGTAGAATGAATTAGATTTTTATTAAAAGAAACTTTAAACGGAACAAGAACCAGGTTGTGAGTAGTTGTCTTTCCATTGTAAGCTTAGCTACGTTGAATATCGTCCGACAGCTAGTTTTTCCACAAAGTTAGATGAGGCGTTTCAACTGTTAATGACAGAATTATTCTGATGGAATAGCAGATTAGCTATAATTACAATCATCGTGTGTAAGAAAAATTGAATAACTAAACTAAAATGGGACCAATGAACCATAAATTAAACTTGGCTAAAAAAAAAAAAAGAAGGAAAAGTAATGTTTTCAAAAATAACTTTATACACTGTTTATACGTGCGATTTATAATTAACATTATTGTAATCTAATAACAAATGTCAAACGATGTATAAATATGTGATATTTTGCTGCGTCAATATACGTTTGTATGAAATTATTTTATTCAATAGTACTTTCACCATTTTATATACCTCAAGTACAAGTGCATATTTAGTTTGAAACAAAGTAAGTTCAAACTTTTCAAATGCATTAATACGGTAATAAATGGCTATAGTTTTACCTAGTAGGAAGTTATTCGCAATTTTTGTTTGCTACTGCTTGCAAAACATTTGTCAAGATCGAGAATAGAACGAAGAGTTCTTCCGTAAGAATCTGATAAACCAAGTCATTCTCAGGATGCTTTATATTGAAGATTGCGTCTCGAACACATCGATCCCGGGATGGATACACAAAAATTTCCATGAGCAATAAATGAATAGTGATAATGTACATTTTTTTTCTTTGAAATACAACGAAACACCTAAATCTAAACAAATACATGCAAAACTGTATGTGGATGGAGTAGGATGAAATGAAGTAATTTCAAGAATGGTAATTATTAATAAAGGTTTCTTTTATTTCATTTTAAAATTCTTTGCCGAAAGAAACGCCGGACACAAGCTTGTAAGCTGATTTATGATATGCTAATTTTCATTTATGTACAGTCAGATCCTAATTATTACAAATTAATTGGGACCAGGGTGCTTTTCCTATGAGTTACACAATTATGAACAATGATGTGCAGAAAATTTTTGCACAGTGATTTGCTGGAGCTGTGTTTATGCAATTTACTATCATGCTGGAAACTTTGATCTATCGATAGTATTTATAAGTGAAGTTTACATAGATCGGATCTGATTATACATCTAAATAGTAATAATATTATGTGACAGCCTTTTGAATGTGATAACTATGTCCAGGTAAGGGATTCAATGCTGAATCAGTCGAACTTTGACGTAGTTTATAATACCTATTGAAAAAAAATTGCCGTACCACATTAGTGCCTAATTTAAAGTAATACATTTCATTCTGCTAGTAATCTGAAATTTGGTTAAAATGTAATTTGTTTTTAATTAGGTAATTACTGCAGAGCTAAATTTCTTCAAATACTCTGAAAATAATCTGCATGAAATATATTTGTCGTGACTGCAACTGTACGACCCTGAAACAGATTCACAATACTATAAACTACACCAAAATCTATCTGAAATAGCATAAAACTCCCTGTTATTAATACTATATACTACGATACATGTTTCGTAATACTATTTGCATAGTCTTATTTACGTATTTATGTCAGGGTGAAACAAATGAAAACAAGTTTCGTAGGATTTGTCGTTCAATGTGCCGAATAGTACCCTTGACATTTTCAATCGGTACATTAATACTCATCAGTTGCTCAAGGCATTTATTTTAACTATACAAACTAACGTTACAAGTGATTAGAATTTCTTCAGGTAAAATCTAAGGAAACCATGAAATTTTTTTGAATCAGGCACAAGTCAAATAATTCTCCCTGCTACAAAATCAAAATCTTCAAAAAAGACAGTTTTTTGTTGTAAAAATTGATCTTCAATTGTTTTGGTGATCATTTTTCTTTTCGTTGGCTTAGCTTGTTTCAACAATAATTCATTCACAACAGAAAATTGAGGTTTTTACGTACAAAAAAGTTGTGACATGTTTAGAATTTTTTATGAATCATATTTTCAGCTAAACTATGTATGCATTTACGTGAAAAATATCCGGTGGGACTCAGATATTTGAGTTAAATTTTCATGTTCCATAGTCCTCAAGAAATTACATCATCCAGTCGACTAATCAGGAAAATTGCAAATTTTCGTTAAATTATTGTTTCAATAAATCAAAACTTGTTTGGTTATTGTACGATGGATGAGATTGGTTTATCTTTTTGTAGTAAAAGACAAATTAAATTAAAGAAGCTGAAACGTTTTTGCATCAATTTTCAAATAGTTTACTTGAAAAATCTACGATTATCCAAGCCTTGAAGGAACTAATTATGTATTCATGAGAAGATATATAGTAAGATGTTCTGTCAACATTTTAAAGAACCTATTTTTACTGTAGCCACATTAATGTATATTAGACAGAAAAATTGATGCGCGAGAGTCAACAAACTTTTTATATCGTTTCTTTTTTAATCTAATCTTCACCTGATTTTACGGAAGAGATTTATCATCGTCGTAGTTTTCTTTGGTAAATAAAGAATAAAATTGGGTACATGTGTCGTACTTCGAATAAATGATTTTTGAAAAAAAAAGACACATTATACATTACCCATGATATAAAACGTTCGATAATACTGTTAAACTTGAATCAAAGTAGACTAATACACTTGAAATAAATTTCATCATTAAACAGAGATTGAATCCAAGACGTAAATTGATTAAAATATGGATATGGAACCACTAATGTAGAGAAGAATAAAAAGAATAAGAATGGCAGAAAAAGAAAAACATAATTCAGAGCACTCAAATATTTGCGAACCTCAATGTGTTAAAACCATTGCAAAAGATGCGTATTTGGATACAGGAAATCGAATCGACAATTGATAGAAAAATATTCCATGAATAAGAGCCATTCTTCGTCAACATATTTAAATATAATTAAAATGTGTTCAATTAGATTAATTGATCTTTTGCAATCACGTTGTTTTCATTGAAATTTTACAATTTGATATCATTATTATTTAGTAGTTTTTTTTTTTTTTTTTTTATGGCACATATCAAAAATACGTGGATATTTTTAAAGAACTAAAAAATTGTATTAGTTTACAGAATTGTACAATTAAATTTGCCTACTAAAGAGATTTACAGAACGTTATTTACTTGTACGTATTACCTTGGATTATTCGAACTCTTCCTTGCTTTACATGGGGACAAATAACAAAGCTCTTTTTGAATATTTTTTATGATGAATTGAAAATTTGATCGTTTTGCAATCTTAAAAGTAAATAAAACACGATATCTTGCTATACGGTCATTTGAAGGAAAATATATATATATATATATATATATATAATCCGATTTTTCTACCATGACAAACAAATTTTTCATCAGCGGAGATTACTACGAGAATATTACTACTTTTTATTTACGGCACTTTCAACTACGATTAAAAACAATAAATACGAATTTTATATGATAGTCGAGTGTTCATTATCACTTAATTAATTTGTGTAAAACAAAGCTAATATACCCTAATAGTGCATTATTAATAGTCATAAATTAACTGGTAATAACTGTTCCTAGGTTATTTATATTTTATAAAAATCGACGAATATAAGAAGTTGTTTTAAAAATTTTATTACACATATAATCAACGCATGTTTTTTATTTCACCTAATATAATTATTATTCTCAATATTACGAAGGCAACAAAGGTAAAGCTTTAAATTACACATACAGTTTAAATTCGACATTAAAATGCAGTCTCCTATTGGGTTCAACATTTTTTACCTGAATTTACGTGATAGGTTTTACCGAATAATTTCATCACTATTATCGTCTCCACATAAATTTTTTTCGAGAGTTTTATAAATAACATATAAAAAAAACACTTCGCGTATGAACAAAAGTTGAAAATTTATGCGCGCTAATTTAATGGATGTACGAAACTAGCCTACATATCAAATGTGGGTAAAAAAAAATGTAAAATATTTTTTTGTAACTTAGGTATTATTATGATTATCGCCATCGTCTTAATTATTTCAATGATTTTAAATTACGTACTCATGGGGTTTTCGTTGTACTTATTAAAATGAATCTTCAAGCATTGCTTTACAACAGTTTGTGAACTTTACTGAAACTAACAAAATTGTGAAAATAACAAATGATCTGGACTTATTCATTCATTTTCTCTCTCACTGTATCTTAAATTCGGCGTTCTTATAAAGTATTAGTCATCGTTAGTTAGTTTAAAGTTCCTATTCGCTCTTGTACTGTATATTATGTCTATGTATATTGGTATTTACAAAAATATCTATCAATTTTGTGAGTTATCACCTCGCGCAACGTCACTCTTGACCTTAGTGTTGTGATTTTGAGTTATTCATGCCTACTTTTAACAGTATATACGCGTTTTCATTATTTCTATTCTATACGGAGACAAAATTCGCGAATATCATACTCTTTAATCAGGCCTGTATATTTGTATCTTTGGAACAAATTCGACCAAGAGAACCTGAAATACAAATACAATTGTTAATAATACAAAGATGTGAAAATCAGCAAAGCTGCTCATAAGAATACCCTTTCTTTCGAATAAGGATTTTAAAGGCTGTAGCAAAACAAAGATTGTGATTCAAGTATTATTCAACACCGATAAAAAAAAAAAATGCTTCCCTATGAATGTTGGATTAGGAATTTTTTTTTTTCATGCAGAAGAAATTATTTTCTTCAAGACATTAGTGGCATCATCAAAATGACTTCCAAGATGAAAGTTTTATTTTATCATAGTCTCTTGAAGAGTTACTCCTTAAAAACAAAATAAGGATTAAACTATGGGCTAGGCTGTCATGTAAACCTTTCGATATTTTTAACTCACGTATTCCATCATCGATGAACTATCGCATCTCTGTTTGGTGAGTCGCCAATGCAACCCTAATTTGTGATATAGTCTGCTATTCTCCCACTCCAACAATTTGTTTAAAGAATGTTGTGTCTATTGAGAAAAAAAAAAACAAGCTTTAATCAAACTTTAGTTTAGTTTACTTTAGTTTAGTTTAGATCAGAATGAAAGCAAAGACGCTAATATCAAAGTAAAATAACTCCTGTGAAAAATTTGGATTTATAGTTTTTGATAATATAATTACCCATATATCTATCAGAATATTGTGGTATTTTTAAAACTTTACTGAAATGTGACAACTTTCACATCTGAGGTGATTTTTTCCCTGACCAAATTCAGATTTTTTCCATGACTAAAATGCTAATAAGTAAATGCTAAGTAATAGTGCCAATAAGAGTAACTAATTAATGCAGCTATGACTTGATCAGTATTTAGAAATATTGTCATTTAATCATTTCATTCACATCAGGATGAGAGGAATTCATGCCAAAAATTGTCTTACCCTTTTACTGAGGCAAACAACTGGCCATAACGAACAGCCTAGAGTACAGCAGCAACAAACGCAGCCACAAAACAGCCATTTAACATTAACTGGCAATGTTTTCTTCAGTACGCTATTCACTCTTATCACAGTTGCCTTGAATTCTTCTGGCGCTACCCGTGACACCAATCCGTTGGGAAATTCCGTTTCGAATCTATTGCTGAGTCCGAATCTGAAATATTTTTCAAAGGTTAGTTCTGCTAAGCAGAAAAAATAAATTGATTTGGTCTTTGCACTTATTATGCCGTGGGAGAATATATATTAGGAAAGTGACGTTTCGGAACTATGATACATTTTCATGTGTCAAACGATATGATCATTCAATATCTGAATCTAATATGATAAAAAAGACTGGAACAAAGTCTGCACAGAGTTAGTGAAAAGGAAAAATTTTCTAAACACAGTTCGGGTCAAATGTTTATACATGTGATTCTAATACTGTTTGAAAAACAGATTTGAAATGTGCCATCTGAAACTTTTGTGATTAGAAATAATGTCTTGGCATATATTGAAAAAAAGTTATTGTAAACAACGAGCAAGAACGTGTCTCCTTTGTTCATGCTGCAGGTCATTTCATGCAAGGAAAACTGATAATGGACCTCGGGAGAGATAGATGTGGTGCATCAGAGGGTTAGAATTGAATTTCCTTACACTGTCATGTTACCAGCACCGCGAATGACAATGGGATCAGGCACAAGAGTGACGTACTGTTCCTCTAAATTCTGATCGTGTTCTTCTTCCTCTTCATAAATAGCATCGAAATCTGCCATGTCGAAAGAAGAAAAACTAGCCTGAAGACGTCTCTAGTTATTGAGTAGCGAATTATGGCTTCAAGAAATTTATTTTCTTATCGTCAAAATTCTTCGTTTATGTATTTACGGAGTGTTTACGCTAGTCTCTGCCAGCCAGCCAGCCAGCAAGCAGCGAGCAGTTAGTTTTTGTTTTATTTCTATCTTGTATATTTCACTCGACAGTTCACATACGGCTAGTTATCATCCCCTTACTCGTAGGTAGCGTCATTTTTTAATTCCAATATAGGGTGTTTCGGCGAAGAGACGAACGGTTAATGGATCCAAATATCTTCTGCAATTTTAAAGAAACTCAAAACACCATGTCCGTAACAAAACACGCAGAGCAGGTGCTTCCGCGTAGATTGCAGAGCTTACAGAGCTTAACTTGTCTATTTGCTAATCCACCATCTCGCTACCAACTCTACAATCGCAACATCTTCATGCAGTGTAATTGGTCGAGTGGGAAAATGACAGCACCTAGACACACATTCCTCTACTTTCTTTCATTATTCGGTTAAATATAGCTTATATATATCAGAAAATTTCTATAAAACGACCAACATAAATTATTAACTGCAATTTTTTTTTCTCTTTGGTAGGTAACATTGTTTAAATACCACTTTCTATACGGCTATAGCACGGGCTATGGACATCGTCCATAGACATCAAAGTTATTCAATGCATCAAAGCAAAGGATCCCTGATCCGTCAAAGTCCCTAGAATACAGATAGCGTTTTTCACTAGCTGCAGTTGGTGTATGTTGATATGACGTTACAACGGCATTCCCCAACAATTCCAGAAGTTAGATACTAGATTTAACCGTCTGGGTCACCAAGTACCACGGACTTAGGTAAGTCCGTGCCAAGTGCTGACTAATAATTGTAAGCATTGGAAATGCAGTGGACGTGTTGGCAGAAGATATGTAGACTAGAGAGATGCGGGGCCTCTGCGTCGCGCACACGATAACGGTCGGTACACAAAGACGACATAAACTCATATTACCATCACGTGTACCCATGCAGTGTGGGATTTTATTATGACCTTATGACTAAAATGACCACCGCGCGATTGGTATTTTCGTGTGCCGCCGAATAGACACCGTATACCCTCCATAACTGTGCAGATTCATTTGAGATAATTCATTTCAGCCAAATTTAGCAACGTTAATCTGACTGCACCTCGGTCACATCGACAAAGATAATATTATTTGAATGCGTGCACAACATAGATATGCAAGCTTGACTGGTAGAAACCAGTTCTTATCGTAAACAATAGGAAAATATCCGAAGGAGTTATAATAGAGGGATGAAATTATAATGTGGTCCTTATAAGTCTAAGATATATGACTGGTATTGTCATCACAGGCAAAAAGGGGGCTGATACAGAAAATGAATTTTTCATACTTCAATTGACGTAATATTTTCGAGGCATATATATTGTTACATATGCGGGTGTAATAAATAGTCAGGAGATTATTAAAAAGACTGGGGCGGTTTATTTAGGACAAAAGTACAAGGAGATGTGTCGCTTTTAAAGTCCATTCAAGGAATGCCAGATGGATCCTCATTGATTCCAAAAGACGACCGTTGTCAGGGAACATCAGATCTTCATTTTTATTAATTAAATCAATACATGCATATTCGAAGGGGGAAACTGTAACAATATTAAAGACAGTGTATTTTTATCCGCTAACTGATACCGTTTTGAATAAAAATAGCATTTGTACAAATTTAACTGAAATTGAAAAATCTGCGATTGTTTTTGATATTTGGGTCCATTTTCCATCAAAACCCAGTCAACTTTAGGCAATCGTTATCACAAAAAGTAATAGAACAACAAATTTCAGAATAATCTGGGTATTGTTTTGCGGTACTAACTCATGATTGTATGATGAAATCGGTTACTGACATTTCAACACAATATTGTTCGGAAATTTATTGATTAAATGACCTAAAGAATTTCTCCTATTTTTCCGCTTCATTATACACCTAGCCTGTGCATTCTCCGTGTTCACTATTAGGAATTTCGAGCTTGAGAATCCCGAGAAAATTGATACTATCCGGAGTTGCAGTCCTTTTCCGGTGAGGCCTAATGGAAATGTTGCCCAGAGCATACAGTTGCATGATATATCCAATGCCTGAATTTTGCCTAGAGGATAGTGAGCTGAATAATCCTCAACAAACTTTCAGTAACACGAATCTCCATAGTGACTGGTAATTTGCGGATATCTCGTAAACTTTGACGGTGTCTGTTGGCCGGAATTGTGACAAACATAAAATTACATCGAGACAGTGTAGTGGGCATTGTGTCCTGAATCGTCAAAGTTTTGACCGAAAATCCAAACGGGTTACTTTTTTGAGCCAACGATCTTTCGTTTCAGAATTGATTTGTATGATACTTTCTAAACTCATTGGACCAGCAGGAGTGTGAGAGAAACATCTGTAACAGCCGACGTTGAACTTCTGAGGAAGCGCAAAGGAAATAAGCCAAAAACTGATTGTTTTATTATAATTTACATGAAATACAGATGAAAAAGTGTCATAATCATATATAGTATCCTGCAGAGGTGTGTTTAAAATCCCCGCAAGCCGGTGTTTATGCTGTATAGTGGAACATTCATGAAAACTATCTGATATAGTACTTTTCATAATCTGATTCATACTATGCATACTAAACAATTATTCCCTGACATGAAACTTGGATTTTTTATGTGACTTAAGATTATATGTTCGTATACTTTTGGAATTATTGTACGCTGAAAACTTGACACGTGTAATAGAATTAAGGCATATTGAATAAACAGCTGGAACTTGGTGGCTATATTGATTTGTGATTTTTCTTTCCAACCTTTTGAAAACCCTGTGAAAATTTGACGTGCTTTGACGGTTACTTTTGAGGATTTGCTGGTAGGTTTCGATAGGTGTGTTGGAACTGTGTTCAATCGATTGGTCGCGTAGAAGTAGGTCGGAATAGTGCATAAAAGAATTGTTTCCGGCATTTTTCAAAATCGTCGACATTTTCACCAACAATCCAGAGGGGTAAGCCTTACGTTTTTCGAGGCCAAAAATCTTTTCGACTCGGATTCGACTTGTACGACCCTTTCTCCACTAATCGGACCCCCAAAAACTCAGAAAACACATGCAAGAGAGCGTAGGACCAACAACTGAGAAATGACGATGAAAATCTTCAGTTTTTCAGCCGTAACTTTTCAGCTGTCGCTCGCAGCGTATTGGGACTGCGCTCAATCGAATCCTCTCGAAAAAATACGTCGGAATGGTGGCTCAAAAACTTATTTGCAGCTTTTTCAAAAGTCGTCGAAATTTTCGCCAAAAATCCATAGGGGTAAGCCTTACTCTTTGGTCATTTTCGGAGCTGAAAATTTCTCGTCTCGAAATCAATTAGTATGACCATCTCTAGAGTAATTCGACCCCCAGGAACTCAGAAAACACTTCAAAAAGTGCGTGAGGTCGGCAGTAGGGAAATGACGATAAGAATCATGAGTTTTTCGGCCGTAACTTTTCAGCTATCGCTCGCAGCGTATTGGGACTGCGCTCAATCGATTCCTCTCAAGAAATTACGTCGGAATAGTGCCTCAAAAAATTGATTGCAGCTTTTTCATAAGTCGTCGAAATTTTCGCCAAAAATCCAAAGGGGTAAGCCTTACTTTTTTGGTCATTTTTGGAGCTGAAAATTTCTCGTCTCGAAATCAATTAGTATGACCATCGCTAGAGTAATTCGACCCCCAGGAACTCAGAAACACTTCAAAAAGAGCGAAGGACCAGCAGCAGGGAAATGACGATAAAAATCATGAGTTTTTCGGCCGTAACTTTTCAGCTATCGCTCGCAGCGTATTGGGACTGCGCTCAATCGATTCCTCTCGAGAAATGACGTCAGAATGGTGCCTCCAAAAATTGATTGCAGCTTTTTCAAAAGTCGTCCAAATTTTTGCCAAAAATCCAAAGGGGTAAGCCTTACTTTTTTGGTCATTTTCGGAGCTGAAAATTTTTCGTCTCGAAATCAATCAGTATGACCATCTTTAGAGTAATTCGACCCCCAGGAACTCAGAAAACACTTCATGAAGTGCGTAGGGCCAGCAGCAGAGAAATGACGATAAAAATCATGAATTTTCCGCCCGTAACTTTTCAGCTATCGCTCGCAGCGTATTGGGACTGCGCTCAATCGATTCCTCTCGAAAAATTACGTCGGAATAGCGCCTCAAAAAATTGATTGCAGCTTTTTCAAAAGTCGTCGAAATTTTCGCCAAAAATTCAAAGGGGTAAGCCTTACTTTTTTGGTCATTTTTGGAGCTGAAAATTTCTCGTCTCGATATCAATTAGTATGACCATCTCTAGAGTAATTCGACCCCCAGGAACTCA
This sequence comes from Diprion similis, assembly GCF_021155765.1. Lineage (NCBI taxonomy): Eukaryota > Metazoa > Arthropoda > Insecta > Hymenoptera > Diprionidae > Diprion > Diprion similis. Next base: position 6,259,656 of record NC_060118.1, read on the forward strand.
GAAAACACTTCAAAAAGAGCGTAGGACCAGCAGCAGAGAAATGACGATAAAAATCATGAGTTTTTCCGCCGTAACTTTTCAGCTATCGCTCGCAGCGTATTGGGACTGCGCTCAATCGATTCCTCTCGAAAAATTACGTCGGAAAAGTGCCTCAAAAAATTGATTGCAGCTATTTCAAAAGTCGTCGAAATTTTCGCCAAAAATTCAAAGGGGTAAGCCTTACTTTTTTGGTCATTTTTGGAGCTGAAAATTTCTCGTCTCGAAATCAATTAGTATGACCATCTCCAGAGTAATTCGACCCCCAGGAACTCAGAAAACACTTCAAAAAGAGCGTAGGACCAGCAGCAGAGAAATGACGATAAAAATCGTGAGTTTTTCGGCCGTAACTTTCCAGCTATCGCTCGCAGCGTATTGGGACTGCGCTCAATCGATTCCTCTCGAAAAATTACGTCGGAATAGCGCCTCAAAAAATTGATTGCAGCTTTTTCAAAAGTCGTCGAAATTTTCGCCAAAAATCCAAAGGGGTAAGCCTTACTTTTTTGGTCATTTTCGGAGCTGAAAATTTTTCGTCTCGAAATCAATTAGTATGACCATCCTTAGAGTAATTCAACCCCCAGGAACTCAGAAAACACTTCATAAAGTGCGTAGGGCCAGCAGCAGAGAAATGACGATAAAAATCGTGAGTTTTTAGGCCGTAACTTTTCAGCTATCGATCGCAGCGTATTGGGACTGCGCTCAATCGATTCCTCTCGAAAAATTACGTCGGAATAGTGCCTCAAAAAATTGATTGCAGCTTTTTCAAAAGTCGTCGAAATTTTCGCCAAAAATTCAAAGGGGTAAGCCTTACTTTTTTGGTCATTTTTGGAGCTGAAAATTTCTCGTTTCGAAATCAATTAGTATGACCATCTCTAGAGTAATTCGACCCCCAGGAACTCAGAAAACACTTCAAAAAGAGCGTAGGACCAGCAGCAGAGAAATGACGATAAAAATCGTGAGTTTTTCCGCCGTAACTTTTCAGCTATCGCTCGCAGCGTATTGGGACTGCGCTCAATCGATTCCTCTCGAAAAATTACGTCGGAATAGTGCCTCAAAAAATTTATTGCAGCTATTTCAAAAGTCGTCGAAATTTTCGCCAAAAATTCAAAGGGGTAAGCCTTACTTTTTTGGTCATTTCTGGAGCTAAAAATTTCTCGTCTCGGAATCAATTAGTATGACCATCTCTAGAGTAATTCGACCCCCAGGAACTCAGAAAACACTTCATAAAGTGCGTAGGGCCAGCAGCAGAGAAATGACGATAAAAATCATGAGTTTTTCCGCCGTATCTTTTCAGCCATTGCTCGCAGCGTATTGGGACTGCGCTCAATCGATTTCTCTCGAAAAATTACGTCGGAATAGTGCCTCAAAAAATTGATTGCAGCTTTTTCAAAAGTCGTCGAAATTTTCGCCAAAAATCCAAAGGGGTAAGCCTTACTTTTTTGGTCATTTTCGGAGCTGAAAATTTTTCGTCTCGAAATCAATCAGTATGACCATCCTTGGAGTAATTTGACCCCCAGGAACTCAGAAAACACTTCATAAAGTGCGTAGGGCCAGCAGCAGAGAAATGACGATAAAAATCATGAATTTTCCGCCCGTAACTTTTCAGCTATCGCTCGCAGCGTATTGGGACTGCGCTCAATCGATTCCTCTCGAAAAATTACGTCGGAATAGTGCCTCAAAAAATTGATTGCAGCTATTTCAAAAGTCGTCGAAATTTTCGCCAAAAATTCAAAGGGGTAAGCCTTACTTATTTGGTCATTTTTGGGGCTGAAAATTTCTCGTCTCGAAATCAATTAGTATGACCATCTCTAGAGTAATTCGACCCCTAGGAACTCAGAAAACACTTCAAAAAGAGCGTAGGACCAGCAGCAGAGAAATGACGGTAAAAATCATGAGTTTTTTTGCCGTATCTTTTCAGCCATCGCTCGCAGCGTATTGGGACTGCGCTCAATCGATTCCTCTCGAAAAATGACGTCGGAATAGTGCCTCAAAAAATTGATTGCAGCTTTTTCAAAAGTCGTCGAAATTTTCGCCAAAAATCCAAAGGGGTAAGCCTTACTTTTTTGGTCATTTTTGGAGCTGAAAATTTCTCGTCTCGAAATCAATTAGTATGACCATCTCTAGAGTAATTCGACCCCCAGGAACTCAGAAAACACTTTAAAAAGAGCGTAGGACCAGCAGCAGAGAAATGACGGTAAAAATCATGAGTTTTCCGGCCGTAACTTTTCAGCTATCGCTCGCAGCGTATTGGGACTGCGCTCAATCGATTCCTCTCGAAAAATTACGTCGGAATAGTGCCTCAAAAAATTTATTGCAGCTTTTTCAAAAGTCGTCGAAATTTTCGCCAAAAATCCAAAGGGGTAAGCCTTACTTTTTTGGTCATTTTCGGAGCTGAAAATTTTTCGTCTCGAAATCAATCAGTATGACCATCCTTGGAGTAATTTGACCCCCAGGAACTCAGAAAACACTTCATAAAGTGCGTAGGGCCAGCAGCAGAGAAATGACGATAAAAATCATGAATTTTCCGCCCGTAACTTTTCAGCTATCGCTCGCAGCGTATTGGGACTGCGCTCAATCGATTCCTCTTGAAAAATTACGTCGGAATAGTGCCTCAAAAAATTGATTGCAGCTATTTCAAAAGTCGTCGAAATTTTCGCCAAAAATTCAAAGGGGTAAGCCTTACTCTTTTAGTCATTTTTGGAGCTGAAAATTTCTCGTCTCGAAATCAATTAGTATGACCATCTCTAGAGTAATTCGACCCCTAGGAACTCAGAAAACACTTCAAAAAGAGCGTAGGACCAGCAGCAGAGAAATGACGATAAAAATCATGAGTTTTTCGGCTGTATCTTTTCAGCTATTGCTCGCAGCGTATTGGGACTGCGCTCAATCGATTCCTCTCGAAAAATTACGTCGGAATAGTGCCCCAAAAAATTGATTGCAGCTTTTTCAAAAGTCGTCGAAATTTTCGCCAAAAATCCAAAGGGGTAAGCCTTACTTTTTTGGTCATTTTCGGGGCTGAAAATTTTTCGTCTCGAAATCAATTAGTATGACCATCTTTAGAGTAATTCGACCCCCAGGAACTCAGAAAACACTTCATCAAGTGAGTAGGGCCATCAGCAGAGAAATGACGATAAAAATCATGAGTTTTTCCGCCGTAACTTTTCAGCTATCGCTCGCAGCGTATTGGGACTGCGCTCAATCGATTCCTCTCGAAAAATTACGTCGGAATAGTGCCTCAAAAAATTGATTGCAGCTTTTTCAAAAGTCGTCGGAATTTTCGCCAAAAATTCAAAGGGGTAAGCCTTACTTTTTTGGTCATTTTTAGAGCTGAAAATTTCTCGTCTCGAAATCAATTAGTATGACCATCTCCAGAGTAATTCGACCCCCAGGAACTCAGAAAACACTTCAAAAAGAGCGTAGGACCAGCAGCAGAGAAATGACGATAAAAATCGTGAGTTTTTCGGCCGTAACTTTCCAGCTATCGCTCGCAGCGTATTGGGACTGCGCTCAATCGATTCCTCTCGAAAAATTACGTCGGAATAGTGCCTCAAAAAATTAATTGCAGCTATTTCAAAAGTCGTCGAAATTTTCGCCAAAAATTCAAAGGGGTAAGCCTTACTTTTTTGGTCATTTTTAGAGCTGAAAATTTCTCGTCTCGTAATCAATTAGTATGACCATCTCCAGAGTAATTCGACCCCCAGGAACTCAGAAAACACTTTAAAAAGAGCGTAGGACCAGCAGCAGAGAAATGACGATAAAAATCATGAGTTTTTCGGCCGTATCTTTTCAGCCATTGCTCGCAGCGTATTGGGACTGCGCTCAATCGATTCCTCTCGAAAAATTACCTCGGAATAGTGCCTCAAAAAATTGATTGCAGCTTTTTCAAAAGTCGTCGAAATTTTCGCCAAAAATTCAAAGGGGTAAGCCTTACTTTTTTGGTCATTTTTGGAGCTGAAAATTTCTCGTCTCGAAATTAATTAGTATGACCATCTCTAGAGTAATTCGACCCCCAGGAACTCAGAAAACACTTCATAAAGTGCGTAGGGCCAGCAGCAGAGAAATGACGATAAAAATCATGAGTTTTTCCGCCGTAACTTTTCAGCTATCGCTCGCAGCGTTTTGGGACTGCGCTCAATCGATTCCTCTTGAAAAATTACGTCGGAATAGTGCCTCAGAAAATTGATTGCAGCTATTTCAAAAGTCGTCGAAATTTTCGCCAAAAATTCAAAGGGGTAAGCCTTACTTTTTTGGTCATTTTTTGAGCTGAAAATTTCTCGTCTCGAAATCAATTAGTATGACCATCTCCAGAGTAATTCGACCCCCAGGAACTCAGAAAACACTTCAAAAAGAGCGTAGGACCAGCAGCAGAGAAATGACGATAAAAATCGTGAGTTTTTCGGCCGTAACTTTTCAGCTATCGCTCGCAGCGTATTGGGACTGCGCTCAATCGATTTCTCTCGAAAAATTACTTTGGAATAGTGCCTCAAAAAATTGATTGCAGCTTTCTCAAAAGTCGTCAAAATTTTCGCCAAAAATCCAAAGGGGTAAGCCTTACTTTTTTGGTCATTTTCGGGGCTGAAAATTTTTCGTCTCGAAATCAATTAGTATGACCATCTTTAGAGTAATTCGACCCCCAGGAACTCAGAAAACACTTCATAAAGTGCGTAGGGCCATCAGCAGAGAAATGACGATAAAAATCATGAGTTTTTCCGCCGTAACTTTTCAGCTATCGCTCGCAGCGTATTGGGACTGCGCTCAACCGATTCCTCTCGAAAAATTACGTTGGAATAGTGCCTCAAAAAATTGATTGCAGCTATTTCAAAAGTCGTCGAAATTTTCGCCAAAAATTCAAAGGGGTAAGCCTTACTTTTTTGGTCATTTTTAGAGCTGAAAATTTCTCGTCTCGAAATCAATTAGTATGACCATCTCCAAAGTAATTCGACCCCCAGGAACTCAGAAAACACTTCAAAAAGAGCGTAGGACCAGCAGCAGAAAAATGACGATAAAAATCGTGAGTTTTTCGGCCGTAACTTTCCAGCTATCGCTCGCAGCGTATTGGGACTGCGCTCAATCGATTCCTCTCGAAAAATTACTTCGGAATAGTGCCTCAAAAAATTGATTGCAGCTATTTCAAAAGTCGTCGAAATTTTCGCCAAAAATTCAAAGGGGTAAGCCTTACTTTTTTGGTCATTTTTAGAGCTGAAAATTTCTCGTCTCGTAATCAATTAGTATGACCATCTCCAGAGTAATTCGACCCCCAGGAACTCAGAAAACACTTTAAAAAGAGCGTAGGACCAGCAGCAGAGAAATGACGATAAAAATCATGAGTTTTTCGGCCGTATCTTTTCAGCCATTGCTCGCAGCGTATTGGGACTGCGCTTAATCGATTCCTCTCGAAAAATTACGTCGGAATAGTGCCTCAAAAAATTGATTGCAGCTTTTTCAAGAGTCCTCGAAATTTTCGCCAAAAATCCAAAGGGGTAAGCCTTACTTTTTTGGTCATTTTCGGAGCTGAAAATTTCCCGTCTCGAAATCAATTAGTATGACCATCTTTAGAGTAATTCGACCCCCAGGAACTCAGAAAACACTTCAGAAAGTGCGTAGGGCCAGCAGCAGAGAAATGACGATAAAAATCATGAGTTTTTCCGCCGTAACTTTTCAGCTATCGCTCGCAGCGTATCGGGACTGCGCTCAATCGATTCCTCTCGAAAAATTACGTCGGAATAGTGCCTCAGAAAATTGATTGCAGCTATTTCAAAAGTCGTCGAAATTTTCGCCAAAAATTCAAAGGGGTAAGCCTTACTTTTTTGGTCATTTTCGGAGCTGAAAATTTTTCGTCTCGAAATCAATCAGTATGACCATCCTTGGAGTAATTTGACCCCCAGGAACTCAGAAAACACTTCATAAAGTGCGTAGGGCCAGCAGCAGAGAAATGACGATAAAAATCATGAATTTTCCGCCCGTAACTTTTCAGCTATCGCTCGCAGCGTATTGGGACTGCGCTCAATCGATTCCTCTCGAAAAATTACGTCGGAATAGTGCCTCATGAAATTGATTGCAGCTATTTCAAAAGTCGTCGAAATTTTCGCCAAAAATTCAAAGGGGTAAGCCTTACTCTTTGAGTCATTTTTGGAGCTGAAAATTTCTCGTCTCGAAATCAATTAGTATGACCATCTCTAGAGTAATTCGACCCCTAGGAACTCAGAAAACACTTCAAAAAGAGCGTAGGACCAGCAGCAGAGAAATGACGATAAAAATCATGAGTTTTTCGGCTGTATCTTTTCAGCTATTGCTCGCAGCGTATTGGGACTGCGCTCAATCGATTCCTCTCGAAAAATTACGTCGGAATAGTGCCCCAAAAAATTGATTGCAGCTTTTTCAAAAGTCGTCGAAATTTTCGCCAAAAATCCAAAGGGGTAAGCCTTACTTTTTTGGTCATTTTAGGAGCTGAAAATTTTTCGTCTCGAAATCAATCAGTATGACCATCCTTAGAGTAATTCGACCCCCAGGAACTCAGAAAACACTTCATAAAGTGCGTAGGGCCAGCAGCAGAGAAATGACGATAAAAATCATGAATTTTTCGGCCGTAACTTTTCAGCTATCGCTCGCAGCGTATTGGGACTGCGCTCAATCGATTTCTCTCGAAAAATTACTTTGGAATAGTGCCTCAACAAATTGATTGCAGCTTTTTCAAAAGTCGTCGAAATTTTCGCCAAAAATCCAAAGGGGTAAGCCTTACTTTTTTGGTCATTTTCGGGGCTGAAAATTTTTCGTCTCGAAATCAATTAGTATGACCATCTTTAGAGTAATTCGACCCCCAGGAACTCAGAAAACACTTCATCAAGTGAGTAGGGCCATCAGCAGAGAAATGACGATAAAAATCATGAGTTTTTCCGCCGTAACTTTTCAGCTATCGCTCGCAGCGTATTGGGACTGCGCTCAATCGATTCCTCTCGAAAAATTACGTCGGAATAGTGCCTCAAAAAATTGATTGCAGCTTTTTCAAAAGTCGTCGAAATTTTCGCCAAAAATTCAAAGGGGTAAGCCTTACTTTTTTGGTCATTTTTAGAGCTGAAAATTTCTCGTCTCGAAATCAATTAGTATGACCATCTCCAGAGTAATTCGACCCCCAGGAACTCAGAAAACACTTCAAAAAGAGCGTAGGACCAGCAGCAGAGAAATGACGATAAAAATCGTGAGTTTTTCGGCCGTAACTTTCCAGCTATCGCTCGCAGCGTATTGGGACTGCGCTCAATCGATTCCTCTCGAAAAATTACGTCGGAATAGTGCCTCAAAAAATTAATTGCAGCTATTTCAAAAGTCGTCGAAATTTTCGCCAAAAATTCAAAGGGGTAAGCCTTACTTTTTTGGTCATTTTTAGAGCTGAAAATTTCTCGTCTCGTAATCAATTAGTATGACCATCTCCAGAGTAATTCGACCCCCAGGAACTCAGAAAACACTTTAAAAAGAGCGTAGGACCAGCAGCAGAGAAATGACGATAAAAATCATGAGTTTTTCGGCCGTATCTTTTCAGCCATTGCTCGCAGCGTATTGGGACTGCGCTCAATCGATTCCTCTCGAAAAATTACCTCGGAATAGTGCCTCAAAAAATTGATTGCAGCTTTTTCAAAAGTCGTCGAAATTTTCGCCAAAAATTCAAAGGGGTAAGCCTTACTTTTTTGGTCATTTTTGGAGCTGAAAATTTCTCGTCTCGAAATTAATTAGTATGACCATCTCTAGAGTAATTCGACCCCCAGGAACTCAGAAAACACTTCATAAAGTGCGTAGGGCCAGCAGCAGAGAAATGACGATAAAAATCATGAGTTTTTCCGCCGTAACTTTTCAGCTATCGCTCGCAGCGTTTTGGGACTGCGCTCAATCGATTCCTCTTGAAAAATTACGTCGGAATAGTGCCTCAGAAAATTGATTGCAGCTATTTCAAAAGTCGTCGAAATTTTCGCCAAAAATTCAAAGGGGTAAGCCTTACTTTTTTGGTCATTTTTTGAGCTGAAAATTTCTCGTCTCGAAATCAATTAGTATGACCATCTCCAGAGTAATTCGACCCCCAGGAACTCAGAAAACACTTCAAAAAGAGCGTAGGACCAGCAGCAGAGAAATGACGATAAAAATCGTGAGTTTTTCGGCCGTAACTTTTCAGCTATCGCTCGCAGCGTATTGGGACTGCGCTCAATCGATTTCTCTCGAAAAATTACTTTGGAATAGTGCCTCAAAAAATTGATTGCAGCTTTCTCAAAAGTCGTCAAAATTTTCGCCAAAAATCCAAAGGGGTAAGCCTTACTTTTTTGGTCATTTTCGGGGCTGAAAATTTTTCGTCTCGAAATCAATTAGTATGACCATCTTTAGAGTAATTCGACCCCCAGGAACTCAGAAAACACTTCATAAAGTGCGTAGGGCCATCAGCAGAGAAATGACGATAAAAATCATGAGTTTTTCCGCCGTAACTTTTCAGCTATCGCTCGCAGCGTATTGGGACTGCGCTCAATCGATTCCTCTCGAAAAATTACGTCGGAATAGTGCCTCAAAAAATTGATTGCAGCTATTTCAAAAGTCGTCGAAATTTTCGCCAAAAATTCAAAGGGGTAAGCCTTACTTTTTTGGTCATTTTTAGAGCTGAAAATTTCTCGTCTCGAAATCAATTAGTATGACCATCTCCAGAGTAATTCGACCCCCAGGAACTCAGAAAACACTTCAAAAAGAGCGTAGGACCAGCAGCAGAGAAATGACGATAAAAATCGTGAGTTTTTCGGCCGTAACTTTTCAGCTATCGCTCGCAGCGTATTGGGACTGCGCTCAATCGATTCCTCTCGAAAAATTACGTCGGAATAGTGCCTCAAAAAATTGATTGCAGCTATTTCAAAAGTCGTCGAAATTTTCGCCAAAAATTCAAAGGGGTAAGCCTTACTTTTTTGGTCATTTTTAGAGCTGAAAATTTCTCGTCTCGAAATCAATTAGTATGACCATCTCCAGAGTAATTCGACCCCCAGGAACTCAGAAAACACTTCAAAAAGAGCGTAGGACCAGCAGCAGAGAAATGACGATAAAAATCGTGAGTTTTTCGGCCGTAACTTTCCAGCTATCGCTCGCAGCGTATTGGGACTGCGCTCAATCGATTCCTCTCGAAAAATTACGTCGGAATAGTGCCTCAAAAAATTGATTGCAGCTAGTTCAAAAGTCGTCGAAATTTTCGCCAAAAATTCAAAGGGGTAAGCCTTACTTTTTTGGTCATTTTCGGAGCTGAAAATTTCCCGTCTCGAAATCAATTAGTATGACCATCTTTAGAGTAATTCGACCCCCAGGAACTCAGAAAACACTTCAGAAAGTGCGTAGGGCCAGCAGCAGAGAAATGACGATAAAAATCATGAGTTTTTCCGCCGTAACTTTTCAGCTATCGCTCGCAGCGTATCGGGACTGCGCTCAATCGATTCCTCTCGAAAAATTACGTCGGAATAGTGCCTCAGAAAATTGATTGCAGCTATTTCAAAAGTCGTCGAAATTTTCGCCAAAAATTCAAAGGGGTAAGCCTTACTTTTTTGGTCATTTTTGGAGCTGAAAATTTCTCGTCTCGAAATCAATTAGTATGACCATCTCCAGAGTAATTCGACCCCCAGGAACTCAGAAAACACTTCAAAAAGAGCGTAGGACCAGCAGCAGAGAAATGACGATAAAAATCGTGAGTTTTTCGGCCGTAACTTTTCAGCTATCGCTCGCAGCGTATTGGGACTGCGCTCAATCGATTTCTCTCGAAAAATTACTTTGGAATAGTACCTCAAAAAATTCATTGCAGCTTTTTCAAAAGTCGTCGAAATTTTCGCCAAAAATCCAAAGGGGTAAGCCTTACTTTTTTGGTCATTTTCGGGGCTGAAAATTTTTCGTCTCGAAATCAATTAGTATGACCATCTTTAGAGTAATTCGACCCCCAGGAACTCAGAAAACACTTCATAAAGTGCGTAGGGCCATCAGCAGAGAAATGACGATAAAAATCATGAGTTTTTCCGCCGTAACTTTTCAGCTATCGCTCGCAGCGTATTGGGACTGCGCTCAATCGATTCCTCTCGAAAAATTACCTCGGAATAGTGCCTCAAAAAATTGATTGCAGCTTTTTCAAAAGTCGTCGAAATTTTCGCCAAAAATTCAAAGGGGTAAGCCTTACTTTTTTGGTCATTTTTGGAGCTGAAAATTTCTCGTCTCGAAATCAATTAGTATGACCATCTCTAGAGTAATTCGACCCCCAGGAACTCAGAAAACACTTCATAAAGTGCGTAGGGCCAGCAGCAGAGAAATGACGATAAAAATCGTGAGTTTTTCGGCCGTAACTTTCCAGCTATCGCTCGCAGCGTATTGGGACTGCGCTCAATCGATTCCTCTCGAAAAATTACGTCGGAATAGTGCCTCAAAAAATTGATTGCAGCTATTTCAAAAGTCGTCGAAATTTTCGCCAAAAATTCAAAGGGGTAAGCCTTACTTTTTTGGTCATTTTTAGAGCTGAAAATTTCTCGTCTCGTAATCAATTAGTATGACCATCTCCAGAGTAATTCGACCCCCAGGAACTCAGAAAACACTTTAAAAAGAGCGTAGGACCAGCAGCAGAGAAATGACGATAAAAATCATGAGTTTTTCGGCCGTATCTTTTCAGCCATTGCTCGCAGCGTATTGGGACTGCGCTCAATCGATTCCTCTCGAAAAATTACCTCGGAATAGTGCCTCAAAAAATTGATTGCAGCTTTTTCAAAAGTCGTCGAAATTTTCGCCAAAAATTCAAAGGGGTAAGCCTTACTTTTTTGGTCATTTTTGGAGCTGAAAATTTCTCGTCTCGAAATCAATTAGTATGACCATCTCTAGAGTAATTCGACCCCCAGGAACTCAGAAAACACTTCATAAAGTGCGTAGGGCCAGCAGCAGAGAAATGACGATAAAAATCATGAGTTTTTCCGCCGTAACTTTTCAGCTATCGCTCGCAGCGTTTTGGGACTGCGCTCAATCGATTCCTCTTGAAAAATTACGTCGGAATAGTGCCTCAGAAAATTGATTGCAGCTATTCCAAAAGTCGTCGAAATTTTCGCCAAAAATTCAAAGGGGTAAGCCTTACTTTTTTGGTCATTTTTAGAGCTGAAAATTTCTCGTCTCGAAATCAATTAGTATGACCATCTCCAGAGTAATTCGACCCCCAGGAACTCAGAAAACACTTCAAAAAGAGCGTAGGACCAGCAGCAGAGAAATGACTATAAAAATCGTGAGTTTTTCGGCCGTAACTTTCCAGCTATCGCTCGCAGCGTATTGGGACTGCGCTCAATCGATTCCTCTCGAAAAATTACGTCGGAATAGTGCCTCAAAAAATTGATTGCAGCTATTTCAAAAGTCGTCGAAATTTTCGCCAAAAATTCAAAGGGGTAAGCCTTACTTTTTTGGTCATTTTTAGAGCTGAAAATTTCTCGTCTCGTAATCAATTAGTATGACCATCTCCAGAGTAATTCGACCCCCAGGAACTCAGAAAACACTTTAAAAAGAGCGTAGGACCAGCAGCAGAGAAATGACGATAAAAATCATGAGTTTTTCGGCCGTATCTTTTCAGCCATTGCTCGCAGCGTATTGGGACTGCGCTCAATCGATTCCTCTCGAAAAATTACGTCGGAATAGTGCCTCAAAAAATTGATTGCAGCTTTTTCAAGAGTCCTCGAAATTTTCGCCAAAAATCCAAAGGGCCTTATTTTTTTAAGCCTTACTTTTTTGGTCATTTTCGGAGCTGAAAATTTCCCGTCTCGAAATCAATAAGTATGACCATCTTTAGAGTAATCTGACCCCCAGGAACTCAGAAAACACTTCATAAAGTGCGTAGGGCCAGCAGCAGAGAAATGACGATAAAAATCATGAGTTTTTCCGCCGTAACTTTTCAGCTATCGCTCGCAGCGTATCGGGACTGCGCTCAATCGATTCCTCTCGAAAAATTACGTCGGAATAGTGCCTCAGAAAATTGATTGCAGCTATTTCAAAAGTCGTCGAAATTTTCGCCAAAAATTCAAAGGGGTAAGCCTTACTTTTTTGGTCATTTTTGGAGCTGAAAATTTCTCGTCTCGAAATCAATTAGTATGACCATCTCCAGAGTAATTCGACCCCCAGGAACTCAGAAAACACTTCAAAAAGAGCGTAGGACCAGCAGCAGAGAAATGACGATAAAAATCGTGAGTTTTTCGGCCGTAACTTTTCAGCTATCGCTCGCAGCGTATTGGGACTGCGCTCAATCGATTTCTCTCGAAAAATTACTTTGGAATAGTGCCTCTAAAAATTCATTGCAGCTTTTTCAAAAGTCGTCGAAATTTTCGCCAAAAATCCAAAGGGGTAAGCCTTACTTTTTTGGTCATTTTCGGGGCTGAAAATTTTTCGTCTCGAAATCAATTAGTATGACCATCTTTAGAGTAATTCGACCCCCAGGAACTCAGAAAACACTTCATAAAGTGCGTAGGGCCATCAGCAGAGAAATGACGATAAAAATCATGAGTTTTTCCGCCGTAACTTTTCAGCTATCGCTCGCAGCGTATTGGGACTGCGCTCAATCGATTCCTCTCGAAAAATTACGTCGGAATAGTGCCTCAAAAAATTGATTGCAGCTATTTCAAAAGTCGTCGAAATTTTCGCCAAAAATTCAAAGGGGTAAGCCTTACTTTTTTGGTCATTTTTAGAGCTGAAAATTTCTCGTCTCGAAATCAATTAGTATGACCATCTCCAGAGTAATTCGACCCCCAGGAACTCAGAAAACACTTCAAAAAGAGCGTAGGACCAGCAGCAGAGAAATGACGATAAAAATCGTGAGTTTTTCGGCCGTAACTTTCCAGCTATCGCTCGCAGCGTATTGGGACTGCGCTCAATCGATTCCTCTCGAAAAATTACGTCGGAATAGTGCCTCAAAAAATTGATTGCAGCTATTTCAAAAGTCGTCGAAATTTTCGCCAAAAATTCAAAGGGGTAAGCCTTACTTTTTTGGTCATTTTTAGAGCTGAAAATTTCTCGTCTCGTAATCAATTAGTATGACCATCTCCAGAGTAATTCGACCCCCAGGAACTCAGAAAACACTTTAAAAAGAGCGTAGGACCAGCAGCAGAGAAATGACGATAAAAATCATGAGTTTTTCGGCCGTATCTTTTCAGCCATTGCTCGCAGCGTATTGGGACTGCGCTCAATCGATTCCTCTCGAAAAATTACCTCGGAATAGTGCCTCAAAAAATTGATTGCAGCTTTTTCAAAAGTCGTCGAAATTTTCGCCAAAAATTCAAAGGGGTAAGCCTTACTTTTTTGGTCATTTTTGGAGCTGAAAATTTCTCGTCTCGAAATCAATTAGTATGACCATCTCTAGAGTAATTCGACCCCCAGGAACTCAGAAAACACTCCATAAAGTGCGTAGGGCCAGCAGCAGAGAAATGACGATAAAAATCGTGAGTTTTTCGGCCGTAACTTTTCAGCTATCGCTCGCAGCGTATTGGGACTGCGCTCAATCGATTTCTCTCGAAAAATTACTTTGGAATAGTGCCTCAAAAAATTGATTGCAGCTTTTTCAAAAGTCGTCGAAATTTTCGCCAAAAATCCAAAGGGGTAAGCCTTACTTTTTTGGTCATTTTCGGGGCTGAAAATTTTTCGTCTCGAAATCAATTAGTATGACCATCTTTAGAGTAATTCGACCCCCAGGAACTCAGAAAACACTTCATAAAGTGCGTAGGGCCATCAGCAGAGAAATGACGATAAAAATCATGAGTTTTTCCGCCGTAACTTTTCAGCTATCGCTTGCAGCGTATTGGGACTGCGCTCAATCGATTCCTCTCGAAAAATTACGTCGGAATAGTGCCTCAAAAAATTAATTGCAGCTATTTCAAAAGTCGTCGAAATTTTCGCCAAAAATTCAAAGGGGTAAGCCTTACTTTTTTGGTCATTTTTAGAGCTGAAAATTTCTCGTCTCGAAATCAATTAGTATGACCATCTCCAGAGTAATTCGACCCCCAGGAACTCAGAAAACACTTCAAAAAGAGCGTAGGACCAGCAGCAGAGAAATGACGATAAAAATCGTGAGTTTTTCGGCCGTAACTTTCCAGCTATCGCTCGCAGCGTATTGGGACTGCGCTCAATCGATTCCTCTCGAAAAATTACGTCGGAATAGCGCCTCAAAAAATTGATTGCAGCTTTTTCAAAAGTCGTCGAAATTTTCGCCAAAAATCCAAAGGGGTAAGCCTTACTTTTTTGGTCATTTTCGGAGCTGAAAATTTCTCGTCTCGAAATCAATTAGTATGACCATCTTTAGAGTAATTCGACCCCCAGGAACTCAGAAAACACTTCATAAAGTGCGTAGGGCCAGCAGCAGAGAAATGACGATAAAAATCATGAGTTTTTCCGCCGTAACTTTTCAGCTATCGCGCGCACTGTATTGGGACTGCGCTCAATCGATTCCTCTCGAAAAATTACGTCGGAATAGTGCCTCAAAAAATTGATTGCAGCTATTTCAAAAGTCGTCGAAATTTCCGCCAAAAATTCAAAGGGGTAAGCCTTACTTTTTTGGTCATTTTTGGAGCCGAAAATTTCTCGTCTCGAAATCAATTAGTATGACCATCTCTAGAGTAATTCGACCCCTAGGAACTCAGAAAACACTTCAAAAAGAGCGTAGGACCAGCAGCAGAGAAATGACGATAAAAATCATGAGTTTTCCGGCCGTAACTTTTCAGCTATCGCTCGCAGCGTATTGGGACTGCGCTCAATCGATTTCTTCCGGAAAATTACGTCAGAATAGTGCCTCACCACATCAGTCGCAGCACTTTTCAGAATCGTTGAATCATTAGATTATTGAATTTTAGTGTAATAAATGGTCTTCAAAGAGATCGAAACTTCAATTTGATGCAGGTCATTTATTCAAGAATATAAAATATTGAATTACAGATCGATATACAGTAATCAGTTTAAACATGAAATTGTAGTTTGAGGAGTGTGCCTTGCATAGAATAAGTCTCACAGCATTTACATGAATCTCCTTTTGGGCAGAGTGACCTTTTACTCATTCAGTCTGCTTTCGGACTGAGTCACCTCTTATATACAAAATTTCATATTCAACTGGCTCTCCTAGCTTGATCTGCAGCCGTCCATATAGATCGCCATCTCCTATGCTTCTGTACTATTTCAGTTGATAGATTTATTACATTGAGTAACATTTATTGTGTTCTCGCGTGTGGCTCTATGTATAGTTTAAACTTATCGAAATATTATTGTAATTGAATAATTGATTGGATGAGTAATTATATGGTTAGTAATCGTGTAATTTCAATAAAGGTGCGAGAGGCCACTCAGGTATTTAGGCGTTCATTTTGTACAGTTGTCTTATTTATAATGTTCTATGTTTCCCTCGACTTCGGGATTCGCTCTATCATGTTCAATATTTAATATTCAAATAAAATAGTATTGACTATTTCGTGTATTCATCTCCGATCGAATATATCTCGGAAGTAATCGCAACGTAGCTAGTTACTGTGCACCATTTCTGAAAATTCATTCTCACGACACAGCGTTTTGTTGATGGGGCACCGTACGGCTTTGGACTTGATTCACCTAGGGTGAAACTCATAATTGTATTAAGTTGAATATAGTTTATTCATTCCAATAACGTTTTGGATATACATATACATGTATTTTCCATTGAACTATATGCGGTAATATTCTAGTTTACAGATGGTTGGATATTATAACATGAGTAAAAATATGAATAAACAGGATGTAGAATCATCGATATTTCAATATTATTACATTGATCAAGATATTCTGATTTATAATGTGAGTAGATAATACTTGAATTATAAACGAACAACACTCCTTGTTATAGGAAGTATTTTATTACTTTGAGACATTAATGTATAGATGAATAATATTTTTTTAAATATATACATATATATATGTATAGGTCATAATAATAATAATAGTCTTTATTTATTACAATTATGTTTGTAAACTTAGGAAGTGAGGAATGGAGAGTAAGCAGGTAGGCAGTTGCACATAGATGTGGAGCGATATAAAGAAGACAATATTCTCGAGTACGGGCGTCGATTATATATGTGGTATCCTTACCGACAAGGCTATTCATAAAATTACAAAGGCCATAGGCAAATGCGGAAGCCGTAACGCATGCCCTATTGCAAAGTCCAATCCGGTCATGTGGCTTCTGCATTCTGCGCATTGCTCGTGGATTTTCAATTGACTAACTGCAATTCAAAAAATGTATATCCATAAGCAATGGGCAGAATGCGAAAGCCATATGGCTCGACTAGACTTTGCAATTGCGCATACGCTGCGGCTTCTGTATTCTGCTGGACTTCAAAAAATACCTAACAATGAAAAAATTTCATATCACATTGATATAGACGTATTCTATTATTACATATTCTTAAAGACCAGTCTTTTTGACAGGTGTGGAAGTTAGTAATGCTGAATAATACATTTGAATGGGTCAAGTTGTAATTCCTTCCACCATGCTACGGACAACGGTTGCGACCTGAAATGAACTAGCAGCGCTAAAAACTCCCTAGAATAGAGGCAGAGCTACCGACGAACTGGGCTACGCAAAAGAGATAAAAGATTGTTGACAGCACTGGGAGCTAATATCGGAACGCACTACAAGGAACGCACCTATATTGTATACCGTTCTATAGTCTGGTTTGCAACGTCGAGACATAGCTAGCCGGAAGTGGATAGGCATACATGAGTATCACTATACAGTCTATATTTGAACAATATACGTCCATTGTAGACCGAGCTTAAGATCGCCCATTCCCGTTCATCATTTATTTCTATACAGTTATGAACCTCTTACTGTCTTGTTTCACGTTTCATGACTCATAGAATCGTCTGCCCCCGCTGCTGCCTGCCAATTTTTGTTAAATGGCCAACATTTTAACGTGCGGAAGTCGATTAACCGTAAAGTAAATATAAAATTAATGAAACTCGTTAATCATTAAGCACAAATACTCCCATTAATTCGAGTGAAAATTAACTCACAATTGGACATCAACGAAGTAATAAACAAATTGCAAATCCACTGGGTGAAATTCCTAGTAATAAATGTGTTGAATCAATACAGACCGACGTCAAAGAGCAGCTCTACACTTATTACGTATCAACGCAAGCCTTGATTATTTAGCGAAATATAAACCCGGCGATGTCTACGTCGATGATGTCCGGGGCTAAATTACAAGATGACATGAGTAGCATACCGTTAGCAGATGACGATCCTCAGGGTAGGTATTGCACATAAGAACATGCAGATGTGTCCACTTTTTGACCTACATAATCGTGAAAAACAATTGTGCACGTCATTAATCTCGTTCAATCGATTCCCCAACAATGTTTCATTGGATTACCCTATTTCAATGAACGATTTTACTTTTTAGTCATTATTCCTGAGGAGGAAGCTCCCGACAACATGTCCCATGTTTCGGACATTCTCGCACATGGCAGGAGCATGGACTCCATCCCTTCAACATTCACCAATGGCAGTAGCAGCCCTAACAGTAATACATTGTCGTATTTTCTATCCAATGAATCACATAGTGCAATCGTTATCAACTTTCCCAGTAGAGTGAAACTTCTCTTAATGGGCGCCTTTTAACAGCAGGCACCTCTTCATATCGGACAAGTTAGAAATCTTCAGCAGCAAAGCGTAATGAGAAATATATACCTCCTGACAACGGATACCTCGCTATAGCGACCAAGATTTCCGGTCCCGAAGTTGACCGCTATTGAGAAGTTTCACTCTACAGATATGAGTTTTATGTATTATTATACCACTTTGGATGCACAGGGAAAACCAGTGTACAGGAAAATGTTGTGAAATTCTAGGAAGCTTACAATTAGTATGAAGTTATCCTATTATCATTCTGGGGAACTTCTTAAATGGATTTTCCTTTCTTTTTAGTATCGAAAAAGTTGCAGTTTTATTCCTCATGTCATTCAATCATCAATTATCATTCCCAGATTATTACCAATAATCCTGCCAGTAAAGTCGCTTAAAGTAGTATAGATCACATTTTTGCAGAACTTTACTGTAAGTTATTTTTCAAGTAAACGTCTTGATATTTTTACCCTTTTAGTTTATTTAACATTATGAAAAAATATGTCACCGAAATGCAGTTCTCGTCAAAGTTCGAGTTTTAAATGTATATGTTACTTTTCATAAACTGTGGTATGAGAGATAGAAATAAATAGTAATCCTGCAACTTTTGAAAGCGGAAACTGACATGTTTCTCTAAAGTTTACCATTTGAATGAAATTTTTATCATAAAACATTCAGTAAATCAATTGAATTTTCAGTCAAGAAGACTTAGAAATGTCAAAGAATTCATACCTGTTTTTCATTATTGCTGTTCCGATCAATTGGTATTTAAATTTTCATCTAATTATGTTAATTCAGTTTTGATGTATGTTGATTTATCCAGTGACTAAGATAATTACTTTTTTTAACTTACTGGATCAGTTGATAATATTTCAAACACTAAAAATTGTGAAAAGAAAGTTTGCAATCATGTCCATTATTGCCCATGATTACAAGATAATTTGTATTATTATCCAGATGCACATAGAATTCATATAAATAGGAGCTTCCTAATCTACTCAGAAAAGAGAATTATTGATTCCGTAATATATTTCTTGGGGTGTGGTGCAAAGAAATGTTGCTGTAAATAATTTTTTTCTGAGGCAACAAAGATTTGGAAGAATTAACTGGATAGTACAGGCTTTTCGTAACAACAAAAGAATTGGCAAAACCAAATTCAATCTAGTTCAACCAATGAAATTGATGTTTTAGTTTGTACAATTTATATAATTTCGTCAGTTTATCTTCAATAACTTTTATTTCTTTGTTTTTTTCGAATTAAAATGATTTTCATTGTCATTTGGCTTTACAGGAATACAATTTTCCTAAGATATTGAATAACAATGAAATATCCCCCCCGAAAATGTCTGTGAAAAAGCTATAACTTTCGTCTACATTTTTATGGACACCTATAAGTATCTGTTGATAAGATTTCCCGTTTCGTATTGTTTATACATAGTTTATTTAAATTTTTCCTAGGTTTGGATCCGGACATTAGCCCAGACGAACAAGAAGAAAAAGCCAGATTAATTGCTCAGGTCTTGGAATTGCAGAATACTCTGGACGGTTCGTACTATTCCATAGATATTGTTACTTCGGATTGATACTTCCAAAATATTAACAGTTTGCTGAATATAAATCCTAATTGCATCGTAATGCTCTTTAAAATATTTATTCAAATTAACATTGTATAGTTCAATATTGGCTGTTGGAGTCTGAAAGTCATCCTGTGTAAGCAAGAATAATATGGATAATAATTATGGAGGAAAAATAAACGGATTTATCTTCAGCAATATTAATTGTAAAATATGGATCGCATAAAGTCCAACGCGTTCAATTGTTTTTACAGATTTATCCCAAAGAGTAGACAGTGTCAAGGAAGAAAACTTGAAGTTACGAAGTGAAAATCAGGTTCTCGGTCAGTATATTGAAAACTTGATGTCAGCTTCGAGCGTTTTTCAATCCACGAGTCCAAAATCGAAAAAGAAGTGAATTGTGTGTAAAAATTATTCTAACCATGAAAAAGAATGTTAATGCTATATTCGCTCCCCTGGGCCAGTACGTATGACTTGATTTTATATTTCAATGATATTTTTGGTCCAAAAGTGTAGGTGAGACGTATGTATGCGTACACTAGTAAACTTTTACGTTATGCACAGTTTTAGCAGTTATAATTTCTATAGATCTGATACTAGTGCATTTACGAAAGACCATCACATTTGTAGTATGGCTTTATCATAGTACTCGTAATATTATAAATAACTGACTATACTCAGTTTATATGATAAATTTTGCCTTATCAATTATCGACATATTATATCACTTTACTTTGCAAAGTTCGCACTATTGATTGTAAATATAAAAGCGAACACAAAAATTATGTTGAGTGAGACAAGCTACATCCGTTTAGTAAATGCCAACTCAGACTACTGAGTTAACTAGTCTTTTCATACTTTTGGAAAAGTAGTCGAACGAAAAAAGAAAGAGACACGAAAAGACCCATTGATGAAATATTATACAAAGAAACAAATATTCATTGAAGAAATTTACTTGCGATTCGAATTTCAACATACATGTGGGTACATGTGTATGTAATGTATGTAATAATTTAATCTGCACATGAGAGAAAATGTTTTAGTGTCGCCTGTATACAGGGCTCGAGCTTCAAGAATAACGTGCTTTTAACTGTGACACATTTATTATAAAAGAGTTGAATTCACACTTTATACATTTTTTACCACAGTGTGCTTAAAAGCTTACATACACAGACACACACACACACATATATGTGTATATATATATAGATATTTAATATTCCTATATATTAAAAAGTACATTATTTATATTCACAAAAATGATTCTATATTACATACCTAAATTGTGTTGGGCATTTAATATCCCTTTTGGGTGAATGATTTAATCGCAATTTAGGTTGAACCGTGTATACAAACTGATGATGAAAAAAAGAAAATGAAAACGTAAATATTATTCGGTTTTTTGATTTATTTTAACCGAGTGATATAAGATCTATTAATTTCATTTATGTTGTGAGATTCTGATTGGACTATCATTTTCCATGTACGCCTGTTTTCTTGCCTTGTAACATATTGAATATGAATATATGATATTATTCGAGCATAATTTATGCGCAACATTACATGACATAAGAGAGTCTATAAAATACTGTAAATGTGTACTAGCATAGGTAAAACGCATAATTATATTCTTTTAGTGATAATTATCACATAATTTACGCATATTTTGATGACCAAGAAGGAGTGAAATAGAACCAAATCCTAAAACTATTTAGCCATCTTTGAATGACACAAAATCACGGTTTTCAAGTGGAGCTTTGCTTGATCGATTTGATAGCAGATTTTTTGATCGCTGTATTATTTATGTAGATGTACAAAATATAAAAATCAATTATACCTATACATAGTGACTTGAAATAATTGTTACGTACCAAGTCGCATAACAAATTAGGAATCTATGTCACGAGCAGATTACGCGAAAGGAAAAGAATTTTACATGAAATGAATAGCCGGAAAAAGGAAGAAAAATGTTTAACGATTGTAATGAAAACATCAATGAATAAATCCGTTGCAAAAATACCAAAGATAATGAAAATTGTTATTGCTGTCCTGAGGCCCAAAGTACCCATTTGATCCAGCATTCATCAATCTCATCGTAGATTATTCTTCTATACTTTTCTATAAATTTTTATGAAAATGTAAAAATACATTGCTATGTGAACTGCATTTCCAGATATTGTTTTGTTTCCGAAAATCATGACAACTCCAACACTTTATCCTAGTTATTAGAGCTATATAAATTATCTAAGAAAGAAATCACGGTCATCTCCCCGAAACGTTACTCTTGCGTTATTCGAGATAGCGATTTTCATTTCCTGGACCCTAATAAGCAGAAAGTGCGTTTCGACATTATGGAACTTTTTGAGTGACTCTTGAAGTCATTAACATTGGTAGCTGGTAGCTAGGTTGTGATAACGGTCAAATCATCAAAATTATGAATTGTAAGCATTATAAGCTAATAAGATTAAAACGCTAAAAAACTTTTCAAGTATCACGCTACGAGATGTTGTTATAACATGCAACTGATGGTAGCAGGAAACAATATGAAAAAGATTTCTGATGTAATAGAGATTTTTCACGTGGCAGGTTCAAAACAGATTTTAACGAATAAAGTTACATAAGTGAAAGATAATTCCTCTGAAAATTATTTCATTTATTGTTATTCAATGATTCGTGCAATTGATTTGAAATTTACTTACGTTCATATTGAAATTTGATCCCGGACTCTATAAAATATAACTTTGACTAAGGTAGAGTATAGCTCAAAGGATCATCCTTCAGTATTTGTATAATAAATGATATAATGAAGTTCCAGAATAAGGGCTCACAATAATCAGTATAAGTCGTTAAAGACTTTCAGTTCAGGACTAATGTTTCCTCCATCTGGATGGATCCCGGTGGATCCGGGGTTATTTAATGATTATGTCATGAGATGCGTATTAATCATCTTGTCTCGTATTGTGATCGTTTCTCTTGAAAATCAGATAGTTACAAATTGAATTGCATACCCTTGCAACATTTAGAATTGTGGTTAAGATTCGAGTTCCAAGTGTGATTCGTATCCTGAAATTGAACTTTTTTTGATACTTTTTGTTTGAAAACGCAGATTAAAGCGACTTGGCTATACCTATAACTACACCTTATCCAGATTTTAGACTTGTCTTTGAAGTGTTTGGTTTCGTGTTATTCGTACACTGTAAACAAAAATTTCAATAGTGTATCTACAGCAACTCATTTTAGGCCCTTTTTAGACATCGCACAATTCCTGAGAATCAGAGGTGGACGCCATGTGGTAAAATCGGCAGGTCACCCCATGTATTTGATTTCTGGTACATGGAAATAACCATTGAAAGATAATTCGCGAAGGAACAATTATCTGAAAAACAAAAACACAAAAATGACTGCAACTAGACATGGAAGTATAAAATATTAGGCGAAAGGTGATCATTTACATGTCGCATGTAATATTACAATTGTAATTCTAATTTATTTTTTTAAATTTGAATCTCGCAATACGTTTTTCGCATCGTTTGCTCGTGTGTTTGATTACTCGCTGGTTTTAACATATATCGCATAGATACTCTATACTGTTCAAAAGTAATTATGCTTATCGTTTACCAATTATTTTACAATAACATTTAAATTCTCGTCAGAATAAGGTGAGTTTACCAGTTATTGACACATTTAGATTCATGTATTGAACGTTTTTATTTTCCAAAATTATAAATTGACTGCACAAATTGTGAATTTCTCGATGACTAGAACTAAATGCTATTATGGTTAGACACCACAAATATATTTTTCAGTAATTTCAGAACTAAGGATCTAAACAGATAAATGCAACCAAAAAAGGTCAATAACTGGGACACTCACCCTACACCGGATATCGAGTATACTACTAATTTTCGGTCTGTAAAATTAATTTTACATCCGTAACATTAACTGTTCATACAATTGCGCGTATTCAGTGAAAATCTAAGCCCTTAGCAGCTGCCGAAACGTTTAGGATGCAGGGTGGTGTAAACTCTACGAATCTGATTGTGTTTTTGACATTAATATACGTTGAGGAGATGGTCAATATCACACCCAGCATGACAACCAAGTGTCCAAACCAGTCGTTTAGTCTCTCCGATGTGTTCCATCTGGAATACCTACCAGAGGTAAACTGCGAATGACTCGTTCGTTCTTTTACCACAACAGGCTTACTGGCATCCAAATGTACCTGCTGTTCGGCAGTAGTCTCGCCTTGATTGTCATCCTCTCCCATAAGCTCGCCGGTTTTACCAGTGTCATAATACACGAAGGAGTGACAACTCGTTGGGTCGATGTTAGTTTCGAACTTGAACCCGTAGTGCACAGACTGGGAATGGACTCTGGGGTCAGCGATAAGGTTGGAACCTCCACGCTTTTGATAGGCGGAAAATATGTTGGGTGTTGAAGACCGCTGAACCGCTACTTGGAGCTTCTTGATCCTGGAGTACATCAGTGGGGGCAAAATGAAGACCAGAGGACCCGTCAAGGAACCCCCAATCAAAGCCATCACGATGTCGAATCGTGGTACTGACTCGCCTAACGCAACAGCCAGGAAGACCAGCGCAGACCTTGTGACGCATCGCTTCCAACTGAACGCTGAAATAAAATCATTGACAGAATGAATTGGAAACGTTGTTTTAAAGATAATGGACACAATATAACATGGGCTAACACGATTCATGTCCGTTAGTAATGTATTAAATTAGTTTTATTTCAGTTCTTTTGTCTCAAAAACGAACAGAACTGTTATTATCCTTCAGAGGCTTTATTTTTGTAACCAGACAAGCAATATTTTGAAGTTTGTTCATGGATAATATAACTGAATTGACCCGAATGCCGGTGCTTATTTCCATAAAGTGAAAAAAAATTTGTCAATATGTTGATGCTGAAGAGGAAGAAGATGACGAGGAGGAGGAAGAAGAAGAAGACGAAGAGCATTAAGAAGAGACTCAATCAAATGGATTAAATTCTTCTCTGAAGCAGTTTACCGAAAAAGATGCAGATTAGGAAGAAGAAGTATAATGGATGTGAAAAATGGAAGGAATTCAGCGCTAGCCTCCACCGAATAGTATACCTGCACGAATCTAAAATGTGCAAGTGCAAGTTACTTCAATGGTTTCATCGACTCTTCGTGATAAGTGTGTATACGTACATCTTTTAACACGAAGCTTATCCTCCACGTGCTGAAACAAAGCTGAGTGTCCGATGGCACTGGAAAGACAAAGCTGAAGTGCAGCGAGCAAGATAGCCGCGTGTGTTGCAAAACCTCCTGGCACAAGTTGTAAGACATTCGCGGTAATCCTGTCTCCATATTTCCAAGCTGCCAGACCCGTTGATACCGTAAACAAAGTGCCTGTAACTGCAGTTCCAGAGGAAAGTTTTGAATGCCAAAATTAACTGCATATATAAGCTATAGTATAATTATCAGAATGTTGTTCCCACACTTACAAAGAAATGAGCTGATCACTGCCTTGCTTACATCCTTTGGTTGCAGCATATCCACCTGGATGGTCATCAGCGTAGGATGAACGTCGAACTGGAAAGCGAGGATGGCATAGCTGACGGAAGAAGACACTTGCATTATATACGATTCATAAGAAAAAATTGTGCCAGAGAAACATAATTAAGGCTAACAATTGCCCCTGCATCGGTGCTAAAAGTACTAATCTGTACTCAACAATGCTAATCATTTTTATAATCCAAAAGCAAATTTAGTACGAGCTTATTTTTAACAGACAGCATAACATTTTAGGAGAAGGTGTCTCTGTGTCCAATTTTACCCAGAGATGAACCGTTCCCACGGTGGCCAGAGAGGCACTGGCTTCGGTTCCGCGATGACGTCGTCCGACGCGATACACCACCAGGTCAAAGTTGCCGTGAGTGTGACCACCAGCGTCGAGCACATTGCCAACCACCTTGAAGTAATAATGGGATGCTGTTAGTCTGCTGCTACGGAACGGATGTCCATTAGGGTGGTCCTTAATAGGGCCAATGAATGTTGTTTTTTTTTTTTTAATTTTTATGCTCCCAGGGGCTTAAACGGTTTCAAATTGATAAAAAAAATTCACAGAGAATTTGAGCTCTCTATGTCAAGTGTAAGATAATTCGCTCTGTGATCGAAGTATCTTGTGGAAATAACATGGGAAAAACTACAAAAATATGTTATTTCCATTATTGTCGGTATATTCGTCAATGACTTATCAAATTTTAAATGGCAAAATAGTTTTTTCCGTGTTATTTCTATAAGATACTTTGATATCACAAAGCGAACTATCTTAGTGTTCATATAGAGAGTTTAAATCATCAAGGAGTTTGTTTCTTTTTATCAATTTCAAGCGTTTAAGCTCCTGGGAGCATAAAAATTAGAAAATACCCATATTAAGGACCACCCTAATGTACTACACTTACTTCATGTCGCGAGGACTTCCAAGCCACATTATTGGGCAGAGGAGAACACCGACGATGATGAGCCAGTAGCAAAAGGAGAGATCGAACTTTTCCCCTGAGACTTTGATGCCGAAAAGCTGGAGATTCTGAGAAGCTGAAACACGCGATTTCAAGGAGCATATAATTGCCATTGATTCAAAGCATGACCGTGGCTCATCCGCGACATTACTTCGTTCCTGAATAATTTTTAATTGATTACCTACTAAGAGGCTCGGAATCCCTCCGCCAAAAACCGTCAAGTTCAACAGCACCGTCACGCAATTACAAGCAAAAGGTCCTAAAGTCATCTGGGCCACCGCTGCCAAGGGATATCTACACAAAAAAGAGTAATTAGTCGCGTAATGATTATTAAATAAGATGGCTTACCGTGGACTGCTGAAAAAGTGGTTCTTTATACAAAAACAATTGTTCAATTTAATTTGTTATTGAACATTTAGGTTTACCGACAAGTGTTTGGAATAATGTATGTAAACAACTTTGATCGAAAGAAATCGGTTTTTCAGTTTTCTTTATCGCTGCCGCAAATTTCGAACATGTAATTTTCAGAAAAACGTTTTAGTTTCACGTAACGGAAAGTAGAAGCTTCTCGTAACTTCCAGGTGTTTTTCGCTATTTTGCTATTCCGGGACCGTAAAATAAATTATATAAAGATATACACTAACACATAAGTACTCGTGGAGTACTCGAGTGCTCGCTGTTATACAAATAAATTCGAAATAGACGAGGGGGTATCGACTCCCATCCGTAGCAGCGGTAGAATTTCTAATTTCACTGTAAAATCTTCGGACACTTATACTCTTAAGATATAAGTTCAATTCTAAAAACAATTTACACGGCCGTCCCCCCTTAATAGAAGTAAAGTGTCCTCGATCGCGAGATATTTGATTTTCAGCTAGTACCGATTTTTCCGCGTCAACTGTGGGTCTAGGGTCATGGCGATTATCCAGGATTTGCCGAGAAGTCTCGCCGTGTACACTTGAAGACTTAAAACAAGTATCACCAAAGGTATGCCAAGCCAACCTGAAACAGAATAGTTTGTTTCAACAATTGTAGTCCGAATTTCGAGAATCTACTTTATACGGCCTCTTCTTGGACGAAGCCCTCAGCATCTTTTCAAGAATTCTACTCTATCAACGAATCGTTACACTGCAGATGATTCGCTCGATCGTAATAAAGATTTGCGCACGACTCACCGCATTGTATGATCGCCCTGGGCAGGGTAATAATCGGAAAGACCCCGAAGATGTCGACCATGCAGAGGGTGGCAAACAGAAGAGATAATCCTGCCGACTCACTACATTTATACAGTAAGGGAGTCCGCTCTCTTTCCATTTCCCAGTGATTGCGATCCGCCTCGGAGCAGGGCAAAAAGATGTCTATAGCTTGGGAATGGAAGACGAATGAAGACCAAGAGCAAGACCAAAACCAAAGTCAACACTTCCTGTGCTGACACTCGACCTGTTTCTGGTCGTGGTATCGTTCGAAATGAAATTCGATACACGCCTTACAGCAAAACACGCATACAAACTGACGTTCTCATGCAAGGACCATGGTAACAGGCACGAACTGTCTATATCTACTTAGTACAAGTACCAGTACTGACATACATCATACGGTACCGTAGTAGACGCGGTGAAGACCCATAAGGTGAGGTAAAATATATTGCTGTACACTGGTGCACAACAATATTGGTCGTACACCATCACAATCCACGGGTCGTTTGAACGCGTCCTAATCCTCAAGTTCTGGCACTTTTCGTTTTTTTTTTATGTCCAAGTGTTCTCTGAGGTGTAAATATTGAGAAAAATTTTTTTCTTCGAAATTAGATATCGAGCTATTCTAATTACCGCGCCAAATTTTGAAAATTAAATCTTTTCCTGAAGAAAATCTATGAAAGTCGATTTCTATTTGGGAGATAACGTTCGTAAGTTTAAGAGGGGAGTAATTTTCCAATGGTTTTTTGGATATTTTTTTGAAAAACACAGCATTCATATAAAATTTCTCATAATTTTTACCTTATATTTATTGGTATTCAAAAAAACTTTGTAAATTTTTTGGAGTCGAGATAGTGAATATAACTTAATTTATACTGCCCGATGAGAACATATGTAAAAAAAAATGTTGGCACGTTATCTCAAAAACCACTCGACCGATCCTGCTCAAATTTTTACAGCATCTTTATTATACTTATACTTATCGCGTGAACTAGGATAATCGTGATTGCCCAGGTAGTTTTCGTTTTACGAGCTGAACAAATGGAAAAAAAGCAAATTTCAAATAGTTTTTGGTAAAACAAAACCTACAAAAGCAATCATTATTATACTATTTTCGCGATAGATATAGGTAAAATAATGATGCTGTAAAAATTTGAGCAGGATTGGTCTAGTTCTTTTTGAGATAGCATGTCTACACCTTTTTTTGCATACGTTCCTATCGGGCATTATACATTAAGTTATATTCAATATTTCGTCTCCAAAAAATTTACAAAGTTCGTTTAAATGTCAATAAATATAATCCGAGATTTATAAGAAATTTTATTTAAATGGTTGTTCTTACAAAAAATACCCAAGAAACCATTGGAAAAACAGCCTTCACAGTAGACTGGGAAATTTGCCTAGGCTACAACTTATAGAGAGGATCAAGAAATATGAGCAAGATATCAAGCTTCTGGTGAAGAAACTATGTTGCATATCAATTAGCTCAACACGGCAGGACTACTAGAACTACGATTTTTCGAACGTTACTATTGCGGGGTAGTGTACCTGAACCGCCCGCCAAGTGTTGATGGTTTCGATCGTGAGTCTGCTTTGCCTCTTCACTCTTCAAGGGGATAGATCTCTTATTCGAAGTTTAAATTTCAAATTCGTTACTGTCTTTGAAGTTACATCTTAGAATAACTATTATGAAAGTAGTGTTGTATTCAATCCTATTTGCATTTATATCGCTACTGACAGCCCGTCGCGAATCAGGCCGCGAATATTTTTCTTTAGAATTCGCGGAGCTTATAGATATTTTTCATGCAGAGCTCATAGACACCTTAAAAACCCTCGAAAATAACTTTCTGTAACACCTGGCTGGAAAGTGTCATTTTCGAGGCTTGCGTAGCGTGCGTGAAGTGCATTATTCCTGAATAACAGAATTGGCGCATGCGCACAATCGATATGCTCTATATTCCGCTGTAGAAGATTCGTGGCGCATGCGCGCATTCGATATGCTCTATTTCCCGCATTGGAAGATCCGTGGCTCATGCGCGCATTTGATATACTTTATTTTCCGCTGCAGACCGGCATTGGCTTACCTCTCAAGTAACACATTCCTACGCATGTGTTACAAATA
This sequence comes from Diprion similis, assembly GCF_021155765.1. Classification (NCBI taxonomy): domain Eukaryota; kingdom Metazoa; phylum Arthropoda; class Insecta; order Hymenoptera; family Diprionidae; genus Diprion; species Diprion similis. The sequence continues at coordinate 6,288,729 of NC_060118.1, forward strand.
GCGTGTGTAGATAATGCGTGAAGGCAATACCTGCCTCGTGATTGCAGCACTCGCCTGTCAGCTCTATCTCTGTAAGGGTTTAGTCAGCGTTCGCATATTCCTTTCCGTCTTGGTTACAAATATCGTTGTACCTCTAAAGCCATTGATCTGGTGGTAACGAAATATAGTCTGAAACCTGACCAGAATTAGCTATCCACAGAAAAAAAAGAATCAAAATCGGTCAAGTATTTCTAAAGTACGTGTGAAAACTTGAGTAACAAATTTAGTATACTGTTCAAATCCTAGTACAGTTACCTTCAAATTTTATTAAAAGTCATTTCGCAGGTAAATATTTAGAAATCTTAACGAATTATCAAAACAAACCAGACAATCAATTTCAAACCTCCTTCGATCCTCCATAATGTCCCACAATCAGCTGTAACCCATGATTATTCAATCTACTTTTTATAAAAATAACACTGTTCAAAATTCAACCTTGACGTCAAAAAATTACGAAAGAATGTAATCATAATTGTTAAAATCAAAGTCTTCTAGATGCATCTCAATTCCTTATAATTACTGTTTGACAGTTTATTTTTCATGTATTCATATCAGCGCACTTGAGTTGTGCCGCGGAAGCAGCCTAAAGGAGTGTCATAAAATTATCGAATAAACACGGCAGTTTACTATAATTTTAAGGCACGACGATCAGCTGTCGGTATCCAATGAATTCACCCTGAATTCGTGGTATCATGAAATACTCGTATCAGTATCAATCCGCCTTACAGTTCTCAGACCAATACAGAATGTAGAATTTATGCATTTCAACGAGAATTTCGATGACGTATATTTTTCTGGAAAATATCTTTATTTTAGCATAAACACGGTTTTACATTTCATATGCCGAAAATAAAGTTTGATTTGATATTCTGTTTTCTTATGTGCCAAGTAATGTATTCATGTATGTACATGTATAAGTATAAAAAACAAAAGAAAATAACAGCACGTATGTATGATTTTTTTTTTTTATAAAAATGCATTCGTACGTATATTCAAATTTAAACGCACAATTGCGTTGTTTCCATACATAAGTGCTATGTGTAATTTAAATAAATGGCGATGAACTTATTGTAATTTACAAATATAAAAGAAGCTAAAACTTATGCTTGGTCAACAATTAACACCGTGAGTGTAAAGAAATTCTTATCCATTATCCATGAACATATCCGTTTACAAATATTCTACTTATTTCCCATCTGCAAGGCTAATATACATACATCACTGTATACTTTCGCACTTCAATCGTGAATCGTAATAATTTATGCGCGTGAAATTATACATTCATGTTTATACATCGCACGCTTCTCAGTGTTTCCATTCAACTTCTTTTTTGTTTTTCTTGTTTTCTGATATTAACAATATTCCATTTCGAGATCTAAGAATAATAATATAACTTACATTTTTATTATATCGCATGACAGTCTAATTATAGGTATACGTCAATCGCAACGTTACTGTACCGGCTGTCAGCACACCCTATACATATTTTACCCTAGTTCAACCGATGATCAAAAACGTTCGGTATGATATACATTGTAGAATATTTGTAAACTCCCTTCGCCCCACTCTCGCCAGGCTATAATGAAAATTGCGAAACTTCTGAATCGATGGATCATTTTTTCTAATTTGGAATGTTTGTGCACACATTTTTTCACCAAATATTCACCATTCAAAACGCATTGGTAAAATATATTGTACAGAAGTCATGAAATTGATAGTAAACCCAACTTACTCGAATTAACTTCACTTCAGAAAACGAAAAATAAGATTCATGAAATTAATTACCATCAGGTCAAACATGAATGAAATATTAATATTATAACCGATACGAGCCGAACAAATAGACGTCACGTCGATATAGTTTTTTCATACCAGCAAACGTATTCAATGAATCAATTATTCTGTACAAAATCGCTTTCAATATCTTAATTACCAGCTTTCTAATCGTCAGTTTCATAGGCGGGTGAAGCAGGTGAATAAGTAGGGCTGGTCGGAGAGTAGCCAGGTACTGGCGGTGAATATGTAGGACTGGTAGGTGAGTAGCTTGGACTGGTTGGTGTGTAGGTGGGACTAGTCGGCGAGTACTTGGTACTAGAAGGAGAGTACTGAGGGCTCGACGGAGAGTAAGTTGGACTCGTCGGCGAGTAGTTAGGACTACTGGGCGAGTACCTCGTGCTTCCGGAAGCCGTGTGTTGCGGAGAGCTCGGTGAGTAGCTGGGGCTCGTAGGCGAGTAGGTGGGGCTAGTCGGAGAGTAAGTGGGGCTAGCTGGTGTGTATTGCGGCGATGTACCAGCGAACGACGGGGAGGTAGGCGAATAACTAGGACTAGTTGGGGAGTATTTAGGACTGCTAGGAGAATAGCTTGGACTGGCAGGTGAATACTGAGGTGAACTAGGCGAGTAAGAGGGGCTGGTGGGGGAAAACGAGGGCGAAGCGGGTGTGTAATTTGGAGAGCTAGGCGAGTAGCTTGGACTTGTTGGCGAGTAGCTTGGACTCGTGGGTGAGTAGCTGGGGCTCGTTGGTGAATAACTTGGACTTGTGGGTGAGTAGCTTGGACTAGTTGGCGAGTAACTTGGACTCGTTGGCGAATAGCTCGGACTCGTAGGGGAGTAGCTCGGACTAGTCGGCGAGTAGCTCGGACTTGTTGGCGAGTAACTCGGGCTCGTGGGTGAGTAGCTCGGACTTGTTGGTGAATAACTCGGGGAAGTTGGCGAGTAGCTCGGACTAGTGGGCGAATAACTTGGACTCGTAGGTGAGTAGCTTGGGCTAGTCGGTGAGTAGCTAGGACTAGTCGGTGAGTAATTTGGACTAGTTGGCGAGTAAGTTGGACTAGTTGGTGAGTAATTTGGACTGGCAGGTGTCATGCTGGGTGAAGTCGGTAGGTATGCCGGCGACGTTGGAGAGTAACTTGGTGAGGCTCCACCTGCCGGAGACATCGGGTAGGGACTCATGCTGGGCCCCGGACTGCCCGGACTGCCAGGTTGCGGTGAATAGACAGAGTAGGCTGGGGACAAACCTGAGGCATCTGATGCTCCCGATGGAGAAAAGCAGGCTCCTCCAGGTGTCATGCCACTTCCCAGGGCTGTAAAAAAGCAAGTTATCAGTTATCAATAAAAATAAAATTTTCACAAATCACTTCAAAGTGGGTTCAAATTTTTGTCAATCGATTGTCAACATTGAACTTGTGTTAAATTAACTCAAATAGAGGTGGATACTTAATTAGATTTAGAAATTTTTTTAATTGTTCCCGGTTTCTCTGACCAAAATTAAACTTTACACTTTATTTAAACTAATAAAAGGCTCGTATGTACCAGTAAATATGAAGCTTAGACTTTCAGCAAACATATTTAAGCGAGCCAAGAGTTTACAAAATATTCGAGCGATACTAAAATTACGAACAGCCAGTTCAAAGTATTAGTAAAAAGTTGAAAAACTTAAAGATCACTTTGAAGATTAATTCGTTGCCGAATTTCAAAGAACATATGCAAGTATTTCAGGTCTGATTTGTACAAAATTTCCTGATATTCCTCTGACTCTACCATATCAAACGAATTTCCCTAACATTTCGAAATTTTTCAGGACTTTTAGATGCGCTTTAATACGGAACAGGTTTTTACTCAGTGCAAAACCAACTAACAATATTTTATAAAATTCTGACAAATCAAACGTGTCTGTATTGTATAAGGCTAAATAATAAATGAATCGGTATAACTGCGACTCACCAGGAGACATGCTGGAGGCTCCATAACCAGGAGTTGCACCCATTTGGTTCCAAGGTGTCATTTGAGGACTCATGCTGGGTGTTGCAGCACTTCCGAAGAACATACCGGCTCCGCCCATCATTCCAGCTCCCACTGCCATTGGAATTTCTATACCAGCCTTACATTTCTCTGCGTCGAGGAGGAGATCGAAACAGCCTAAACGAGAGGAGTGTGATGAAAAATGTGGATTACGGAATAAAATATTTGAAAATATTCAAATCACTACTATCGCAATTATTTGAGATTAGTAACTTTTTGTCTGATAATTACCAGTGCCAAGACGCGGTAGTTGTCCCATGATGATATTTTCAGACACACCTCTCATCGGATCGACTTCAGCGTGAGATGCGGCATCGAGCAAAACATCGACTGTTTCTTCAAAGGAACATCTAAAATGACGCATTTCATTTATATTTAGAATATTCATAAACTGGCCAAAAGTTGTTCCATTGAATTACAAGAGAAACTTTATCCTGCTTTGAGTTTTCTGGTTTATATGGAGAAGATTATCGTTTGCTTTCGTAAGATAAGAAAAAGTAAAAAAAGTAAAAAAAGGTTGCAAAAGTATGACTTGTAGGGTAAAAATTTTCAATTTCATGTATATCATACATAGCGAAAGTATTCTTTTGAGCTGTGTTATTCGTACTTTTTATGAATAATTTACAGCACCCTTGATTTTTTACAGTAATAATAAAGTGGTGCAAAGGCTAAGCTCCAGATGAAATAACGATTGTTACAAATATTAACTCACCTCATGAGTGCTCCAGTATCCTGCCTGTTTATACCGTGACGAGTGATAGCCATGAGATGACCTTTAGCAGTCATGACATCACAAAGCAGGGCAAGATGTCTATAGTTCACGTAAAGACCGTAGAATTGCAGTACAGTATTCATTTCTTTTTCAACTGATTTACGCACAGCCTCAATACCCAGTACTTGGAATATTTCACAGATGTCGTTACTGAATGTACGTACTGGATCAACGTCCCTTTCACTCAAAACTTTCATAAGGCTTGTCCCATCAGTTTCCAAAAGCCATTCAGCGATGGCTTTGAACTCTCCGGTATCAGTGACTACAATACGCTTCTTCGAATCTGTCTGTGGCAAGTGCATGTAGACTTTGCCGATCGCTTCAATTCCCTGTAGAAATATCAAATGTTAATCAATTCTAGACCACTTCATGTCAAATAATTATTATTTGTATTTGTCGCTTGATTTACCTGCAATGTCATATCGCTAAGCATATTGGCTTCGATGCATCGTAAGAACATATCATCCTCCATTTTGTCGACAGTCTCTTCTTCGGTATCTTGAAATTTATTGTCGTCACTGTTCATTATTCTTATTCGCAATACCAATTTCTCAGCATTGTCATCATTGAATATGCAATTGAGATCATCTCCAAACCCAGCATTTATTTTTTCAGCTATCTGTTCCATAGTCAACTTCTTATCTGAAAACAGTCAAACATAAATATTAATTCTGAGGGGAATACACAACTGGCTATATGTAACCATGTTTAAAAATTGGAAGAGCCTGACTTTCTTTTCGTTCGTTCATAAATAAAATTCATTAAGCTTCTAACAATGACCTTTCCAATGAGCATAAAAAAAATACTATATATTTAGGGATATTCTACTTTTTTTTAAAGCTGACAATGAGATCCTCAATTTCCCCAATATAAATATAAATAACTACGATACCTGTCATTCTCTTTCTGTCCAATTCGATACGCAAAAGCCACGGTGAGATTTTGGTCGGGTCGAAATCCGGCATCTCGTAATAAACGTTAACGAACTCTTGATCTTCGGCGATCACTGTATTCTGGGGGTCAGGATCATAGTAGATTGCAGTATTTGCGGTGACTTTTCGCAAAGTCGTATGTTCCAATCGACAAAGTACATTCTTGGCCTTTTCCGCATCCCTGGCGGCTGCTCCGGTTAAGAAGACAGTTAGCGAAGGAGCCTTCGGTTTTTTACTGATATTGATTATCTCCTTTAGTCTTGGCACTCCCAAAGTTACATTCTTCGACGATACTCCAGCAAAGTGGAAAGTGTTCAATGTCATCTGCGTCGCAGGTTCACCAAGGGACTGTGCAGCCAATGCCCCCACCATTTCTCCAGGAAATACCTATTTAATTTGATTTTTGTAACACTTGTTTGTACATGTAAATCGCTGAATTCATATGTTAGTGATTTTCAGTCTATTTCATCAAATTTTTTTACATATCAATACAGCTTCTGGAGGAAACAATCAATTTGTTTTGGTACAGCTTTTTACAGACATTGATTAAACATCAACTTCTATTCCTAATTAAACAGGCTCGAGTTTAGCAAATATGCGGTATTTTAACATTGGTTATGGCTTTTCTCTTCCTTTTCTTTGATTCTTAAAAATATGACGATGAATCTTAAAAAAACAAACCTGTGCTTGTTGGAATCGAGTTTCAATTTCACCGATCAGCCACTCAAAAGCCTCAGTGGACAATCTGAATTCTTCAGAAACACATTTGGTACACAAAGTCGAGCGTACCAAGCACTGGAACAACAGGGTAGCATTTTCGTTAGCCTGTTTGCTCAATCTGTCCTCACCAGCCACGATAATACACTTTTCCAACAAATCCTTGACACCTGTGAATAAATTGAGCCATATGAAATGATGTAAAACGCGTCATGACGACAACTTTGAGAAGAGAATATTCAATCAATTCGCTAACCTTGGATAACTCTGATGGGGCTAAGATCAGTTGGTGCCCTTTTGTTGATGTGGAATATTTTTTGGCCATTCCATATCATTCTCTGCAAGTTGCACGGTAACACAACTTTCGACTCACCGCTGGGAAAAATTTCACGCAATGCAATACGATCTTTGTTCAATTGTTCCCACTCTTGTTCAAGTTCTGAAATCACATCTCCAGAGCCCATCATTTCACGGACAATATCTTCGGTGAATATACGACGAAGGTATCTGCAAAAAGTAAAAGAAGTTTTTGACATTTCATGTACATGGATAGTGACGCAAAGAGATGTGTATCGATTCAATTTTCTTATCCAGGATTCGTAAAATTGATTGCTACAAGTTGGAAACTGTAACTATCAAAATGATTAACTTTGGCAAAATATTTCAGGATGGTAACAATTTTCCTGAAATAAAATTTCTTGGATTTATACCTGATTCTTTTAGCCACCGAACATATAGCAAAATTGTGCTATTTTCACGACTAACGAGGTATCAAAGTATATATAACAAGACAAGAAAACGTGAAAATTGAACATTATTTCCCAAAGCAAGTTTCGACAAATCTATGAAGTACGAATAGAGCTTCTAGATGATTGTAAGAAAAAACATGGAAAGAATAATTTTTCTAGTGGAACAAGGTAATGACTTTTCATGATCGATGCAATCCACTGGCTATTCCCAATCTGTCGACACCTTGTATTCTGGGAGATGAATTGGCTTATTATTTTTCCATATTAGTAACGTTGGAGATGACTCATCTTTTGTTATTGACTCATATAGCAATGTCCAACAAAGAATCATAATAACTATTCACATACGTTTCCGAGTGTAACTATCTAGATAACTCTTAAAGATATACTCAATTGTGCAATAGAAAAATGTCGTTTTCAGCTTGATTTTTAAATATTGTGAGCATTCAAATGCGAAAGCTTAGTAATTTCTCTATACAAATTTCAATTCGGACTACATCTGTAACCTTGTAATTATTTCTCATTGATAAACAGTAAAAGTAATGGTTGACCTTCACCCACTTTTTACAGACCAAAGTGAACTGGAGATATATCGTAATACCAAACAAAACTGAAGTTAATCTTATCAACTTACCTCTCGTTAGTTGGATCAAATTTGAATTTCTTTTCAAATGCCTTGTTGCTCAGTTTAATAGTTGGTAAGTTTTGGAATTCTACCGTCTCTCCACAAAGTCCGTCCTCTCCATAACGCAGCTGAATAAGCTGTCCGACAGAATTTCTAACTGTTCCATCATAGTGGACCATAACAGACTCCATAGCTTTGATCAAACGTCGCTGAATGTATCCAGTTTCGGCAGTTTTGACGGCGGTATCAATAAGACCCTCTCTACCTCCCATAGCGTGGAAATAAAACTCTGATGGTGTGAGACCGGCAAGGTAGGAGTTTTCAACGAACCCTCTTGATTCAGGACCGTAATCGTCTTTGATGAAATGTGGCAGCGTGCGTTTACGGAATCCAAATGGTATTCTCTTACCCTCAACGTTCTGTTGACCGACACACGCAATGACCTGGGAAATGTTGATGTTTGATCCCTTCGAACCAGATACGACCATAGCTTTCAAATTGTTGTATTCCGTAAGAGATTTCTTCGCCGAACCACCAGTCTTGTCACGAGCATCGTTCAGGATTCTGTTTACCTGATTCTCGAAAGTTTGCCTAAGCGTGTTACCTGGTGTCGGTTCTAGTTCCATGTTGTGCGCTTTGTGTATCACCTCTATTACATCCTCCTTGGCTTTCTTAATCGCTTTCTGAATTTCCAAGTATGTTTGAGGATCGGCAATCGTATCTCCAATACCAATCGAGTGTCCCTCGAGCAGCAGCCAGTTATTAATCACAGTTTGAATGTTCCCGTAGAAACGACCGCACACATCATGTCCCAGTTCTAACATACAAATATGAAGAAGAGATCCGGCCGAAGTACCCAGTGTCTTTTTACACAGAATACCCATGACCAATTCCCCATGTTCAACCATAACTTTGGTATCTCCGGGTGATATCCATTTGTAAGGTCCGTCATCCTCCTCGTCTGGATGTGTGCTGTGGGTTCTGATCATGTTCACATTGCCAGGAATGATCAGGGAGAATATTTGCTTCCCGGTCCACAATGGTTTTGGTTTTAGGATGCAAGGTTGGGGCATTTTTCCATCCCAGCTGGGTAAATGCATCAGAATGTTCATCATTTGTTCCTTTTCGATGAACACGTCTCTCTTTGTCATTTTTCTAACGGCAGTCAACGTGTCCTGCACAATACCCATGACAGGCTTGTTTGCTTGAGGTGTTATGATCTGTCGAGGCGTGACGTGGATGTTTTCAACCTCAGCTCTGGTCTCCATCGACTGAGGTACGTGTAGGTTCATTTCGTCACCGTCAAAATCAGCGTTGTACGGAGAAGTGCAGCTGAGATTCATTCTGAATGTACTCCAAGGTAGAACCTTGACTCTGTGTCCCATCATACTCATTTTGTGGAGAGTCGGTTGTCGGTTGAAAATCACGAGGTCGCCGTCCCTTATGTGTCTCTCTACTCTGTATCCGCACTGCAGGTGAAGGTCTGAAGGTTTTGGATGGAATCTGAGATCTATTCTCTCCCCGTTATCTCTGACGATGTACTTTGCACCAGGATACTGCGAGTTACCTCGTCGCACGAGTTCTTGCATTTTGTCGATATTGAAAGGGGTAACTATTTCTGGAAACGTTAAATTCTGCGCTATACTACGGGGGACACCGACTTGGTCAATCCGCAGGTTTGGATCTGGGGTGATGACCGTACGTGCTGAAAAGTCCACACGTTTACCCATAAGGTTGCCTCTGATTCTCCCTTCCTTCCCCTTTAATCTCGCCTTAATGGCTTTCAAAGGTTTGCCAGATTTTTGCATCGCCTTCGGCATACCCGGCATGTCATTATCTACAAGTGTGGCCACATGAAATTGCAACATTTTTATATTTTCCGATATAACATGCGCAGCTGCGCCAGCTTGCTCGTTCCTCAATAACTCGTTGTTCGATTTTATAATATCGGCAAGCTTGTGTGTTAAATCATCTTGATTCTTTGCTGACCCGTACATAACAACCGCTGGTCTGACTGAGAGTGGAGGAACCGGAAGTACCGTAACAATCATCCAATCGGGTCTGGCAAACTTGGGGTCCATACCAAGAATGAAAGACTCTTCATCAGTTATGTGTTTCAGTATCTCCCAGGCACGTTCTGCGGTCAATACAATCTTTTTTTCCTGTGAATCTTCGTTGACGTGTTTCCATTCCGCAGACACGTCCAGGCCTGATCGTCTCAGGTTTGGCTGATACCTACCACACCCACCGTGCCCTGGTTTTTTATCTGCCTGTTGCTGTTCCTGCCCGTCCTTGTTTATGTCCATTTCATCTCCACCTTCACAGATATTCTTGCTTTTGCAAAGGTCGTAGACGAACGTTAATCGTTTCCTAGGCTGTCCTTTGGTCTTCATAACAATTTCTTTTATCTTTGGATTGTGCTGTGGAAGACAAGTAAAACGTATAATGTGACAACGTCTGTTGATTTGGTTTTTTTTTTTTTTTTTTTTTATACTTTTTCTAATACATACTGGACTGACAAGAAGCTTCGAGCAGTAGAAACAAACACATCTCAGTATCTTGATACTCTTTGTGATGAAACCAACGTGAAATACTGGTTTGGCCAAATCGATATGTCCAAAATGTCCAGGGCATTCTGTCATGTTGCCTGCACACGTCTGACATCGGGAATTTCTATCTATCACCCCTTGTCTAGGGTCCATGAGACCGCCAAGCTTCGGGCGGCCACCCTCCATCGTTTCCGGGAAACGTATTCCCCCATCGGTAACTGACATGCGGCGCTGTGGTTCAAATTATTTTTAGATAAGTACGAGTAGACTTTTACATGCTTTTTGATTCTTATAGTTAATTATACGTGCGACATAATAAACTCGAGGAAAATTTCATTGTTTATATTTCACCAGTAAAAAATACATGAAATATAAGACTATGATTAATTTCTTACGATTCTTATAAAATTATCAATTAGGCCATTTTCATACCGCCAAAAAGGAAAAGTATGTCAAAACTGTAATATGTAAAGTAAGGTGTAAACATTTTCAAAAATACAAGTAAACTGTCGGAATATTTCCAATACGCCTAGAATTTTCAGCATCATCGAACACCCTTAATTCTATGATGTTCAAAATAATCCGTCTCTCTACGTACTCAGCAGTTGCAAGGTCGAAGCTAATCCAAATGTCTAACATCATTGGAAAATTATCAAACAATTTGGATGACTAATGACCTAGGAAACTTTGGAATCCCTGTATCCATGTTACATCAGCAAATATTTTGTTTGCGTAATGTATTTACGGTGAAACTGCATCGAAATGCGAGCGTTCAATTCCGTCCTACATCGATAAATTCGAACATATGAATATTAGCATTTCATACCGAGGTCAGTTTTCACTTTTGATCGAGAACGGTACTGATAGCTCATATTTATAGGCGGGAGAGGGGGAATACAGGAATAAACATAGTTATACGTGCATCGTAATACTCGTTAATTTTGGTGTAGCAATCTTTCGACTGCGCGACACAACCAACGAGGAAACATTTCGTGATAAACAAACTGTAGTGGATCTGATTCAGGGAATAGATTAGACAATATTGACGTGCGACGCATTTCACGCACTACTCTTTCGTCGCCCCAGGCACCACCAACAGGAGGATCGAGACGTAGGTAGAAAAACTGACCGTAATATCAGGCTAGCGGCTTCATACGCGTATGAAAATATCGGGTAAGTTGATATTTACGTAGCCTAAGCAATGCTGTAAACGCGGAGGATAATTTACTCACAATTTCATCTGGAGAAAGAATGCCAAACTGCACTCTTTTCACGACGCGCACCGGCGCCTTTGAGTCGTTCGTCGCCATTTTACCGTTTGTGCCATGACGAGCAAGGCACTTCGTCCTCCTCGGCTCTTAGGCCTCTATCAGCCTCGATTCTACGTCGGTAAATTTCGGGGCTGCGTTTCGCGCGCCATCATTCGAATGTGGCACGCACGAAAACTAATTTTCAAAATGGCGACGCTATCACTACCGCGCCAAATTTTTAAATTTTTATTATACAGCGAAATATTCTCGAGATATGGCGTTGACATAGATAACGAATTACACCTTCCGTTAACGAATATGGTGATTCCACTGAAGTATTATATGGCTGGAACGTGCGCTTGCTATTCAACGGCATAAAGAAGCAGCGAGCCGAGAGAAATAGAGTCATGATGCAGTTTTGTCTATCTTATGGCGTTGCGCATGCGCTTATGACGCTTTGTAAAGCATCTGCAAAAAGTTAAGCCATCACTGCGGTTTAAATTGTCTGTGCTTCAGGAATACAGTTTCTCCATGGTTTTATATACAAGTTTGCAAACTTGTCCCGCTTACCGTCCATAAATTGTATAGTTTTAATCACTGAACGCTTTATTACATTTTAGTGGTTCTAATAATATGTATGTTATATAGGTATATACTTAGGGCATACACATGGAGGAAGCCTGCATACTGCTGTATGTTCTTTCGTGCAAGTGGAAAACGGCATAGAGAGTGCTTCGATTGGCCAACTCGCGCCAGCGCTCCAAGCACTCACGCTCGTACCGCAAAACCTACCTATTAAGTTTCATCTAGTTACTGAATAATGTTGTTAAAATGTTGAATTTCTTCTTGCAAGCCAATTATTAAAATTTTTTTTAGCCTATTCAAATATTTATTAATATTTACATGAATAATTTTCATTTATTCGTCCGGCTATTCAAGGAAATTGGTGAAAATTTATTCATCCGGATAGCGAAATGCTTTCTACAACACTATTTTGTCCAATGATGACGTCATTACCCCAACTTTGCAATTTTACAATTTTAATAAATCAGAAGAAGACCGGGGTTAACTATCAAACAATTACAACAATAAATTATTGCCCTACAAATGATTTTTATTGATATGTGACGGAATTTATCGAAAATATTGAACTTTGTATACGATGTCGGCTAGATACATGTAGAGTTTTTCATTATTTTATTTAAAAAACCGATTCACTATCAAACATTTCCAACTGCACTAGAATCATCTATAGACGAACTTCAAACAATTCAATTAATTATATTAGATTAGATTGATGGTTTGTCGACTAAACTCATATTAATACAGTTATAATATCAGGGCACGGGACCCCTTGCATATTGCGAACTTTGTGGCTAATATTAGAACTACACCATCTATAGACAGTATATGGGACATCTCTATGCTATGGGTGTAACACCTCCCACCTACGGAGTTTCTAAATGTCCTCTTTGGTTTCTCGAATAAGCTTTTTGCAACGGACTGTACAGAGTAACTATACAGACTACAGGACTATACAGAGACTGTAAATTAGACTTTATTTGACCATATAAACTGGAAAAATTCTATACGAAATAGTCTTGTCATAAAAAAAACTCATTTCAAACTTTAGATAATTCGGATAAAGAGGGTATCAACCGAGCTTTGATGTATCCGATATCAAAATAAATATTTTATTAGTATTATTTTCATACTTGTAGAAATCGATAAATAATTCAATTGCGAAATAATTAATTAAAAAAAATAGTATATTGTAAGTTGTAGACAGATTTAGAGAAGATGGAACAACGTCACGACACTTATCAACTTTCAACCTATGATGCAATGATATTACTAGTTTTAATGTGATGTATAAAATTATAGTCACCTTTAGTTTAGATTTATTTATATGCACACTTGTCACAGAGTTCGACGTTTATAAAATATAAGTTTCTAGCGCAAATAGTACGCGCAGGTACATTTACAATTTCATTCTTATTTGTATTTTGGGGGGAGAAAAATTCGTCATAGTTCTATATTGTTTCCAACTATTTCACGCAATGGAAACTTTTGTAAATCTAGTAAATAAGGTACTTGTTTTATTACAAATAATCAGGACACATTTACGCTGCACATGATTGCACAATGTATGGATAATCGACTGAAACATTATTTTGATATCCGAAAAACCTGGAAAGAGATTCGGATACGGAAAAGAAATATATGCCTAATTGTAAATATTATACGTATGTAGAACTTTCGAGGGTGTATAGTATTAGTACCCTAGAATTTCATATTGCCAAGTTTACTGAACGTGCGGTAAATAAGAATGAATGTTCTCGTCACGGAAAACGAGAAAAAAAAAAAAAAACTGAAAATCCAACCAAAGTTTGACTTTTGAAAACATTTTGGTTTGAAAATATTTCTGGTAAATTATAAATTTTACAAAACATTTGCGTACTATTAGCACACGAAAATTAACATCAACTTGCATCATTTTTTGTACGGAATTCATTTCTGAGTAACTTTAACATTTTTCGAAATTAATTGAATGCGGATACATATAATTGTTTATAATCATATGTTATGAAAATAAAAGTAATTTTTTTCTGTACCATAACTTATATACCGTACATCATCGTTCGCAATATATCATAAACTTATATGACACTGTATCGCTTGTCTTTAATTTGACCAAACGCTATTAGATTTATTATTATTATTATCATTACTATCATTTATACAAATGTAAATAAAACGAGGGTAGGAAAATTTCAAGTCTGCAACTCGAAGTAGTTAAGTATATAAATGTGACGATGATACAAAGAAACTATAATAAAGCTAATCAATTTATATAATTAATATCAGTTATAGTAATTTGACAATATCTTAATCAAATTGAATACTTGTTCACTTCTTAAAGACCAACGCTGAACGTCATAGGGAACGACAAAAAAATTGACCATGATCATTGACAAATATCATCTCATAGTATCAATCACTTATCTCAAAAACTATTATAGTTATTTCCTCCGAGTTGACTGTTGTTGTAACCCCGGTTGTTCGGTGAATAACCTGGTCTGAAATTACTGCCTAATCCTGTAATACATTGAAAAATAAAAATGATGTTTGATTGAACACTGTGTACCTTAGTTGTTATGTTATCGATCATTGTAATTGGCATAATTCTGTTTTAGTTGCAACAAGAAAAAGTAGCACATATTAAAAAAATATACACGAATAACCCAGTGAATTTCTTCTTTTTTTTTTTTTTGTCACAGGTTTACACATTGTAATTTACAAACTCGCAGAAAATCATGCTACAGCTTATATCCAATATTTTTAACAAGTCAATTCTGGTATTACTACTTACCTCCGCAGAAGTTGCCAATCCCTCCCAATCCTGATATACCACCTGATCCACTAGACGAGTTGAGAAACAGTTCTATGTATCTGTGTGACATGTGGCTTTTATCCTGTAGTTTGAAAATAGAGTCAAATTGAATGAAATTTTATACGATTCTGAAAATAACACATCACTTTATATTACTGCTAATAGATACTATTTCAGGGTGTCTAGCGTTTAATGACACATCGAATTCCCTGTCATTTCCCAGTTTTCCAAATGAAAATAGACATTTTCCAGAACTCATTTCAACCTAACATTACTCACAAAAGAACTCACTACTTTCGTGGAAATTAGTTAAAGATTAGACATCAGATGTTTCCACGGTAATTTGAAATAGTCTAATTTTTCTTTAACTTCAATTTTGCTTAAACTCAATTATCGAATATATCAATAAACACTCAAATTTTGAGAGACCAACTAACGGAAGATTAGGATTAGCCATTCTTTCGAAACCTGAAGGTGGAAACATTAATCTGAGAGTATTTACCGTATATATTGTTCATAAATTTTAAAGTGCCCAACATCGATTCGTCGATTCTTAAAAATCCTTCAAAAACCATATTTTTCGTCACTTATACCTTTTTCACACTAAGCCCCTTTAATTGTCTCATGGCGAGTACTCGTAAACTAGTGAGGAAGAAAATGCAAAAATTCCAGGACACATGTCCGAATCCCTTGACCTTGAATCCATTTCCTGGTTTTCCAAACACGTGGAAATTCCCTGAAAATTCCCGATTTTCCAGATTTCCCTGACAGCTAGACACCCTATATTTATAATTTACCAACCTTTGACATAGCTTTGACAGCTTCGTCATGGCTGGCAAATTCAACATCTGCTTCGCCCGACGCTCTCCCGCTGTTCTCCAATAAGAGACGTATATTCACGGGGACAATAGGCCTGAAAAACTATAAAAAAAACGAACTTGTCATCAAAACCGTAAAAAGATCCATCCAGTCTCGTTCGTCGATTTCAAAATTTTTAGTATAATTTTCAGTATATTTTGTAATTTTCTTACATTTGATTAGCCATATCGAATGAAAATAGTAATCGAAATTTATCTTTTCAGTAACCAAATAATTCATTGAATGCCAAGAAGCTGATAATGTGAAGAACAAGCTGAATACAAAGACTCAAGAGAAGTAAAAAATTTTCAACTATATTTCTCAAATTATTATGCTCAGGTGTGTAAGCAGATTTATTAATTGCTATTAATTCAAAGTATTCTCACATCTGCAATATCTTGTTCCGTAGCTCTGAAGGGAAGGCCTCGCATGTGGATACAGTGAAGACCAGAGTTTCCACCGTTCCAATTATCTCCACTGCCTCTAAAGTTATTACCCTTCATATCCATGCTGCCACGCATACACATATTTCCGCCGCGTGATCCAAAGTTATTGCTTCCACCCCATAATCCACTATCAAAGTCTACGAAAATAAATATCGTCAAAGTTCCAGTTCAACTGTATTATTCGTAGTTTTAAAGTCGTATAAAAAGAGGTACGAAAAATCAATAAAAAATTCAAGAATACTATCTCTGAATTTGAAAAATTGAAGTAAATTGGTTTAACTATTAATGACATAGCGTAAGGATTGCCAAACATGTCACTGAACGCAATGGTTGACGTTATTGTCAACGCCAATGCTCATTGTTAATTGATTCAATAATAATAATAATAAAAAACGTGTAAATAAAGCTCCATCTATGTACATATTTTTGAATGAAACAAATAATTTGACGTCAAGATATAAATTCCCAAAATTCACGTTCTTTTTTAATCGTCTACTCGTATCGTATACCCCCTTGACGTACCAACCTAGCCTGTAATTTGTCGGTGAAGAACACTAATAGTTTTTAAAAAGTACATCATCGCCACTTTTACCCTAGGCTTGAAAATTTGACATCGTTGCATAAACTTTTTCATTGAAAATGAGAATACGACAGAGCCAAGTTGAGTTTCAATACATACCTCTACTCCTGGAGCCTCTACCGTTATTGCTGAAACGATTCATCCCTCCGAATCTGTCCCCACGATCATAGGGTGCAGGTCTTTGGTTGAAACTACCCATTGGGCCTCCGCGCATTTTAGGACCAATGCTGGCACGAACCTCTGACAAGCTGCTTCGGAATATTTCAATGTACCTGTTAATTGTGGTAAAATGTGAATTTCAGATCAATATAACGTTGACGGAATATTCAAGATGCGTGTTTCTTGCAGCTTCGTTAATTATTTACTGAACCAATATTCATAGCCTTGATTAGAATTGGCTAATATAGAGAAATCTTGAATATCCTTTTTAATAAAAACAAGCCATTGACTGACTTCACTGGCTACATTTTATCTACAATCTTATGCGTTTATTCAAACTGTTATATAAACAAAAGTATCATCACACACGGAAACAAATCTATCTCCAAGATGTCTACCACAATTTATTTTTTCTTCACATTTACAAATACCACAATATTCATGTCAAGGAGGGATCATATTGTTCGGTTACTACTTTACTTTACTGATCCTATATTTTTATTTATGAAAAAAAAAAAAAGAGAAATATTGAGACTATAATAAATGGATTACCAAAGTCCTCTTATTCAGCTTCCTTGTGCAAAAATAATCAAAAATGTATAATGTTGGAGTTAGGTTGTTCGTGTCGAATTTCCTACTTAATGACATTCGTACTCATTCTATTCCATAGATGCGAAATGAATAGGGAATTAATCGTATCGTCTTGTTGGACGGTTAAAGATCCTGTACTTGACAACGATGATGATTTGTGTACATGGGAGAGAAAAAAAAAAAACAACAAATTATAGAAACTGTACACGATGAAACAGGCTGATGATTTTCTTCTCGAAATATATATATATATAAAGAAAAAAAAATCAACAAGATTGGTCAATGAGGCAAGAATCAGACATTTCTTAACATTTCTCACACCAGCAGATCGTAATAAAGTGCGTAAAATAAATAGTCTGTAATAAACGATAGGGAAGGTTTCGCGCAATTAAAATCAACGATAACAATGCCTTAAAAAACAAAAAAGAAAAAAAAAAACTAACAAATAATAAGTTTGTGAATTACAACCTACAGCTTTATTGTGGAATAATTTCATTGTTATTCACATACGAACAACCTAACTGAAAAAAAAAGAAGAAACATTATTTAATAAATAATGAAATACTATATAGTATGAATTTAGATGTTTGTTGTACCGTAAGTGGAAATTGTACCCCACCTCCCAGTTTTCAGTTGCACCAGCCTCCCACCACTACCAGACTCCCCCCTTCTTCAGTAGCCTCGACAGATTGAAATTGACCGACGTTGAAAATTATTACCTACATACCCACCCTAATATAACGTTGACGCCGTGCCAACCCAGCCCTCCTAGACTTGGATCTTGTAGTAAAATACAAAGACAATCGTACTCGTTGCAACAGATCAATTTCTTATTATGAAGTGAAATAAAGAACCATAAAACTGAGATAAATTCGGAGGACCAAAGACAATGTGAAATTGCTGAACGGATAAAGACACTGCCGACCAAATTGATGGTCAAATCACAAGACGTGTTGCGAGAAGTACAATTGTCTTTGTCGTATGACTGTGTGAAATGTAATTTGATGTTTACTACCTCCGCTGGACCCCCCCCTCCCTCGGTGATATCCCTTGGGGTAGCCCTACCCACCTCCCACAGGATTTGTTGAGGATGTATGGGGTACCACCCTCCCGGCACCCACCCACGGGTATCAGTTGGGCCAACAGTACTTTTCACTTATTTCTGTTCTGACTAATATTGCTATCAGCATGATCTTTGTTCTTTTTTCAAGCTATTTTTAAACCTGCAGTTTCCTAATGTCACAAGTCAAATTCTTCGCATTTAGGACTCAGAACAAGTTGCGTTGTATTGATAATTAGAATAGCTGTTTGAGCTAGCACAAAGTTGAACGGTTTTTAGAATGAAAAATCTCACGAGATTGAAGGTGATAATTAAGTAATAACAGAAAAACCACTGTTTCGGAACTTTGGACTGATTGAAGTTGTTGAGTTCGTAGAATATCAAAACATGTTTTACCTCGTCAGGTTTTACTGCATTTCGGACAATCTGTAAGTCGCAGAACAATGTCTTTTTTTTCCTGGATAAGGAATCGTTACATCAATGCTACGAACTTCAACCTCATAAAATCTCACAGTCACTATATAAATCACTTCAACTGATTGACACTGACTCTTACTGATGCTGCTCAACGAGATAAAAGCAACAGCTCACTTTGATCAATTTTCCAACATAAAGAATGTTCAATCCAGCAATAACAAATGAGATTTTACTCTTATTCAGTATATTGGAAGATAAAAATGTTTTTTTCTTTGTCCGTCTTTTATGTGAAAGAAGATTCTAAATTTTTTACTTCATCTAAAACCATTATTTGCTTCAAAGCCATACTTTAAATATAACTTTGTACAAAGAAATCAAGTACGAAACGTAACCATTGCAACAATATCTAAACGCAGGTATTATATTTGAATAACCGTAAGTTTAGTAAGAATACGATTGTAATTGAACCAATTAAGCAAATCGATAAAAATTTTGTAGCAAGATTTAATTAGTACAAGTGTTGCATTGCCTATAAACGTTATAATGAATGCGAAAAATGTAGCTTGGGGTTAGAGAAACTGCTTGTATGGAAAAATGAATAAATAAAGAAATAAGTATGCCTTCCTATTAGGGACTAATAATATTGAGAAATGATAAGTATACCCAGACCCAGCTAGTATCAGTGCCCCACCTGTGTCCTATCTTTTCCTTGTGTTTCTGCAGAGCTCTCTCCGCAACATCTTTGTTAACAAACTGAACGTAAGCCTCCCCAGTACTGCGGCCCGTGTAGTCTGTAGGTAGCGATATCCCGTTCGGCAAAATCTCCAACCCTGACCCACACATAATCAAAGAACGATATTGTAGCTTAATTAAAGCCCATTTAATGACTTACATGTTGAAATTAATAAAAATCCCTTATCAATATAGACGTGTTAAAAAAAAAAAAACATATGTCTTCCTACATGCAAAACTATGATTATCCATCCAATGTGTTTCCGTTTAGAATTACTTTTGCAATTACCGACTGTTATTGCAACAGTACACGGAAAAAAATCTATTGATTTAAAGACGCGTGAAACCAGAAAGGTGCTTGCAAAACTTTTTTCACCCAAAGCTGATACTGAAACTATGGTATTTGTGTTTATGATGGTGGATGCAGAAACGTAAGTTGATTAAAAAAAACTCTGCTTATTTGTCACGTATCATTCGTTATTCTCTTTCCTAATCGTCATTGGTAGTATGACAATTGTTGTTACTGCAAATGTTTCATACTCCTTTCAATTAATTCAATCAATACAGCAGCCATACTTCAGACCTAAATCATCTTGAAGCAACGAGATTTAAATTTAAATTCAAACCGATACTACCAAACTATAGACCCAAGAACAGTTTCCATTACTGTTTAGTTTTGAAGTTTGAAAATACAATTGGAAATACGAAAAAATCACCAGCAAGTTCTGGGCTAAAAAAAAAAAAATTCAAACCTGTACAACTTTTATTGATGAATTTAGAAAAACACTGGCTGTTTTTTCAATGTTTGATCGAACGCCTTCGAGCCGACTGTCCAAAATGCATACGCTTATGGTAAAGCGTAGAGATTTAATTATGATTTTTATTTACTCACTATCACACTACAGATACGATCAAGTATTTTAACTTTAATAAGGATAGTTCATCACATTGATCAGTATTTTGGATACTCTGCATAGCTTTTTATTTGGCTGCTATAGCAGGAAACCCAGTCGAAAAACTCGAACTTTACTTACATTGCAACACTAAATTAAGCGTGTCAATCTGTATCGAATAAAATGGTGCAAGCCCACTGCTTGATATTTGCCTATCTCTAAATGCTATGAAAAGGTGTACTTTTTTATGTTTATTTTATTCTTGTCAAAGTTCCATACTTTATTCGATATTATAAACCTTGTCCTCAAGTTGTCTAAAACATGGTGTGTGCTAACAATTACAAGTTCGTCTCGAAGGGGTTGAAATTGAATGAATTTATGTGTTAACATACACATCAACGTAAGGTTTAGGAAATAATAGCTTAAATCAATGCATGTTGGATAAAAATTGTAAAATATTTCAAATAAAAAATTGCCGAATGAATAATGGAGATGAAGTTTAGTTTGCATCGTCAATAGATGTGATTGTAAATAAATAGTGAGATTGAAAAAACACCAATGACAATAATTACGACAACTTACCGGCGAAAAACTGTGCAATCTCTTCTTTTGAACAACCAAATGGTAAACCACGCAAACGAACACAGCCATCGTCCATTGCATTTTCCAAATTCAATCCACTCCTTTTAACCACCCACTCCATCTCACCCCTTTTGGCTTTGAAGACTGTAAATAAAATGATACATACTAATGAAATCACACTCCAAAAAGCAAAATTTTTCTTATGAAATACATCCATGAATAAAATAGAGTTTAAAATCATTCGAAAAGTTACTTATTGTTAGCTTCAGTAACATATCAAATTTCCTGCCAATTTAGGAGACTGAAATTTGACGATTACACGATTTTCTAATTTTACAGTATGTAGAGTTAAACTAAACTAAACTTAAACTAAATTTTCAAAACTTCAAATTGCAACGAATTTCTTGTTATTTCCTGCTTTCCGTGTAATTGAGGAAAGCCAACAGTACCTTCGATGTACCGATGTCCCATGTGATCTCTGTCTCGTTTGCATGCCTTCTCGATATCCTCTTCCGTATCCATTTCAATATATGCTTCACCGCTGGGTCTTCCTTCCCTCGACATAGTCATATGGATACCAGCTTTACCATGCGAAATGCTACAGTCGTTGAAAAATTTCAATATCTCGTCGACTGTGGTAGACCAAGGCAGTCCTCGAAGCTTTACGACATATCCTTCCTCGTCGTGATCACCACTTCCGTTCGACATGCTGACCTGAGTGGAAAGGGAATGAAATTTGAAACATGAATACGACAAATTGTAATGTTGCCTGGATGGTTATATCGATTTCGAAGTTGTCGTATATATTTCCAAATATCAAAGTACATATATCTCAAACATGGAAAAGGGTTCAACAGCCCCATTCTATATGCAATTCTCGACAAAAATACTCCTTTACATTTTCATTTGACGCAGAAATAAAGAAATGGCATGAATTCTGTGAATTTACCTAAGCGGTTTCATAGAATCCGTGCCATTTCTTTAATTCTGCCTCAAATCAAAATGTATTAAGTGTTTTTATTTGGAATTGTGTATAGGATAAGGATAGTAAACTGTTTTTTACATTTGAGATGTGTGGACTTCGATATGTAGAGATATTCATGTCAACGTCGAAATTGATTAGGGCATCCCCGTAATGAGATGTCGATGAAATGATTATTCATCAAATTGAAAGCTTAACTCAGAACTTATGACGTTTGTGAACTTTTTTCATCAAACTCCTGTGGCCGTTACCAGCAGATTAAACACATTGAATAAAATTTTAGAAACAAAGATGTTTAAGGCTAAAATCGTGGTACAAAGTTTTTTATTTTGAAATTCAGTATTGAAATTGGATAAAATCGGTTGGTGATAACCTACACTGTGGTCAAAACTGAAATTGGACTAATTTTGCAGCGATATGAAAGTACACCGTCGATTGTTATTGTCTTGGTTGAATAACCGGGTCAATTTTCAACTACTAAATGACGTGAAATGGGAATATTGGTGGAAATTTAATTAGTGTAGTAGCCAGGCGATTTAATGTATTGTGCGATATAAAAGTTCCTACTTTATGTAAACGTAATTTGCAAGTTTAAACTGAAGTGTAGATTCTCGCGTCGGAGTGACGCTTTGGAAAATATCAAGACAATGATACGTATGAATGCGTGCACGAATGAATAAGCCGTAAGACGATTTTATACTCACGGTTTACGGTGATCGGATGGTATTGATGTGTGAAGAAAATGCAGCGATGATACGTTAATTATGTAGGTTTATTCTTATCCTTTAACGATATTCACTCCGCACAAGAATAGTCCGGCAAACTTGCGCCTACTTCTTCTGTACAAACGCATCCAACTCCGATTAATTTGCAAATGGCGATCTTCGTTCGTTGCGCATAGACCATGAAGGATAGGCATAGACTGTTCGCTGCATTACATACAACTTCAAAGTGACATCTTGGAGAAATGGAATAATTTTCTGGGCGCATGGTCGGTAAGCACATGTCGGTAACAGGCCAATACTTTGCCATATTTAGCATCACGGAATCGAAGCAATAAATTTTTGTCATTTGTTCGGTTGCGACGCTCGATAAATGTGTTTTGTATAATGTTTGTTTGATCAGTTGCTTGGAAAGTTGATTGTCCGAATCTTATGGAACGCCACCCGTTAATCTTCCGTCTAACTTCTTTTCGGTCTGAAGCGTGGTGTGAATATACATGACGTTGACTGTGCATACATGATGTGCCTAGAACTCCTACGACACGCCTCTTTCTTTGAGATTAATAAGGCCTTTAAGTGAGATGTGTAACAAGTATCTAGAGAAATCCCTATATCGTTAGGGAATTATTTTTCTGGCGAACGCTACCCTGTTCGGTAATGCCATCACGTATAGTCGTCACAACAATTAAGCAACACTGCTCTAGGGAATTTTGGTGTCATTGGTACACATCTTACTTAAGTCGAATACAGCGCGTGAGAGAAACTTTTTTGGAGAAAGAAACTGCACTCCTAGCGTAGTGTGAGTATATACACGATATGCCTAGAACTTCTACGAAACGCTCCTTTCTTCGAGGTTAAAGCCTTTAAGTGAGATGTTTATGTGAAATCCCTATATTGTTGGGGAATTATTCTTCTGACGAAAGCTACCCTGCTCGGCAATGCCACCATATACAGGGTGCGTTCCGAAATTAGCTGGCAGCGCTAAAAACTCCCTAGGATAGAGGTATAGCTACCCATGAACTCGGGAGCGCGAAAAAAATAAAAGATTATTGACAACACCAAGAGCCAATATCGGAACGCACCCACAGTGTGGTGTGAGTTATTTAAAATCTCGCTCATTTTTTCCCCACGCAGATCCAACATCCCAACAATTAATCAACATCACTCTAGGGAATTTTGGGGCCGTTGGTAAACATCTTACTTAAGTCCAGTCCAGCGCGTGAGAGAAATTTTTTTGGAGACAGAAGTTGAACTCCTACGCACTCACACTACGGTGTCTAGTCCCGTCTGGTTCCTTCTGACTCCGTCTGGCGCATCGAGAGCGGTGATATCGACGACCGTGTCGACGACTCGAAGTAGGCTCGAGGGACGAATCAACGCGGACTGCGGAGTCAAGGAGGGCCACTGAGGAGGGCAGCAGTTAACTCAACCGAACCGAAAACATCTGTGGCGATTCCAAAAAACTGACGATATTCCCATGTTTATCGCTGTCAAAGTTCCATGCGCATTTCGATCAGCGTAATACTGTACTTTTTCACATAAATATCAAGGGAATAGTCAGAATTTCTCACATAGTCAAACAAATAGCTGATCAAAATATCTCCAACGATGAGCTTCCTGTTGTGAGTACTACTACTACACTTGGGAACGACCTTTCTTTTTCCTCTATTTTTATTTTTATTTTTCCGTATTCCAATTAATCACTTTTTTACGACACCTGAGCATATTCCCCCTGACGAAAGTAACAAAAAATCGAGCTGACAATAGGCCTGTTGTTGTATATATACTCCTTATCAACGCACCTATGAATATACCTATGCCGTTTCGTCCTCAAATCGATATTTTATCTGTTCTAAAATGCCTCATTGTATCGTATTTGACAGCTCCGTCTGACTTTCTCTATCTCACTTCCTCTCCCTCTCTGTGCCATTTCTATCTCATATTCTTGCCATTTGAAGTTTCTGATCTGCACTTCAAACAGAAAATTTTGAAACTAAGTTTGATTTGCTTACTGTTATTCATACTTGTTTATACGACCAGTTTGTTAAATAGAATATGTGTTTTTCTAAATTAATTACAAACAATTCCTCGCCTATGTCTTTACATTTCATATCATGTACTTTTCAATAACTTAGCGGAAGCCGATCTTCGAAAACTTTCAAGCCAAAGAAGAATATCCCTGAAGGGACGCATCAGTATGATTTAATGAAACATGCAGCGGCGACACTTGGCTCAGGAAATTTACGTTTGGCAGTGATGTTACCTGAGGGTGAAGATCTCAATGAATGGGTTGCCGTCAATAGTGCGTAACTTATCTTCTCTCAAATTCATCAATGAAGGCAATCCAGACTCAAGTTACTTCGTATTTTCATGTGTTTGTAAATCAAACCCACCAACTTGAATTATACTTCAAATGTTTATTCAAAATGATAGATATTGTTTGAATGAAGTCGTTAGTTGAACTGGGAAACTTCAAAGATATGTTATTTACCTCCTTATGTCTGGGGTGAAATTAGGGCTGAAACATTTGATAAAAACTTTCATATTTCAATTCCAGAATGTCCATATAGTCCATTGTTGGTCTGTAAAAGACATTACACATGATTTTTGAATTAATCACTCAAGTAATCACTGTTGCTTGTTGCAATATCAGTCAGTGTTTGACGAATCTAATGTTATACTCTGCATCGGCTATAACTTTGTATTATCTGCTTTTAATTATGAATCAGACTTGAACAACTTCCTCTGTGTATAATTACAGTGTAAGTGTGCGAGTAGCCTGAGTCATGGAATACGATTCTACTACAGATGAATAGATACTTGAATTGTGTGTAAATTTATGTATTGCATTAAAATTCAAGAATGTGTTTCGTATTTCAACGCCATGCCAATCTAAAGTGTACAACATAAACATGAATTATTATAAATGAATAACATTCTGGGTTTAAATTTGTATCGGAGTATTTCTTTTTTCAGCGGTCGACTTTTTCAACCAAATAAATATGTTGTATGGAACAATTACGGAGTTTTGTACAGAGGAGAGCTGCCCGATTATGTCAGCTGGTCCGAAGTACGAGTATCATTGGGCCGATGGTCATACTGTCAAGAAACCAATCAAGTGCTCCGCACCCAAATATATCGATTACCTAATGACGTGGGTGCAGGATCAATTGGATGACGAGACTCTGTTTCCATCAAAAATTGGCTAGTATTCTAAGTATTGGCTAGCTATTAATCATCACTAAAGTAAATATTGTCATGGGCGTTAGAGTTGCACAGTTAAAAATTTTACATTTAATCTTAACGATGTGTAAACGGATCAAATTTAATACATTTTTAGGAGTGCCGTTTCCAAAAAATTTCCTCTCAATTGCCAAGACCATATTAAAGCGCTTGTTCAGAGTCTACGCACATATTTATCACCAGCACTTCAGTGAGGTCGTTCAACTGGGAGAAGAGGCACATCTTAACACATCGTTTAAGCATTTTATTTTTTTCGTTCAGGTAAGCAAAACCACAACATAGGTATTATTGCTTTGAATTTTTGAACGATCTCTAAAAGCTTCTCACAACTATAAATATTGTGAGGTCGTTCTTGTAGTTTAGAATTGAGTGCTTATTATTTAGAGTTGTAAAATTCTTTTTTTTTGAGGATGCATATGTATTGATCATTGGGAATAATACAAATGCAGTCACATTGTGATTATTTCTTGATGAATCTGATTTTCACATCAACCAAATGAATCAGCGATATCAATTAAGTTTTAGACCGTTCTCAACTCGACTTCAATTTTCTTTGATTGTTAGCGATTAATGATACAATCATATTTCGTGCAATATTAACCCAATCTTATTTACAGACTATATTTCAGTAATCATACTTTGTACTTGCAAGCATATCCTGCATATAAGTAAAGTAGTTAGGCACGAATTTTTTTGATAATGTATACCACTATTTGACTACAATTTAAAAATTGTAATTCGATTTGGGTGTAAAATTAGAAAAATCGTACAACAAGAGCTTCTTTTTAAAGAGTTATAAAGATTCTGATATTTTCAAAGTCACACGCACTTTTCAATTTGGTATTCTACACCAAGTAAGTCATTCTGTTACTACAGAAAAAAAGTCGTTTGGCCAACTTTATATTAACAATAATTTCGATATTGGGGCACCCATTGTGTTTCACAAAATCAATGTATGCATGTAAACTGTTTTTAATTTATCTGAGGAAATTTAGTTTCGATATCATGGTTATTGTTTCTAGGAATTCAACCTAATAGACAGACGAGAATTAGCCCCATTACAAGAGCTAATTGAAAAACTGACTGCAAAGGATGCTCGATGAACACCCTCTACTCTGATCATCGTCTGTGAAGCCTCTCCAAAGAATCTCATCAATGCTATCTCTGTTAACTATCTATCATATAATAATTATTTAATATTATTTAAATAATCGTATCGAATCATATTGCAAAGGAAGTCTTATGCTGAGTCAAAAGCCGTCTATACGGCTACTCTTCTTCATTATATTGCAGTTTAAACTGTGATTAAAGCTTTGTCAATAACAGTAATTAGTTTTGTGCACAGTTCACAAAACAATTTTTCCGTTTGACCTAGTGGGTGAACTTAGTATCATGCGAAAGCATTTGGCGGAAAACAATAAAATTCACTCATAATAATTGAACCCCAAATGATGTGCTTCGAACAGATAAGTCAATAGGTGAAATTTCAAGACAAAATTGAAATCTGTGAATACCTATAAAAATTATTGTTAAATAGATGAATTATTTTCAACGTTACGCTGCTTAGAATTATATGAATTTTTTTTTTTTTTTATATTTATTTAATTTTTAATTTTTTTTTTTTTTTTTTTTTTTTTTCTTGGCTGTTGTAAGACATCTGTGCAAGTTTCTTTATCATACTACTATTTGCAAATTTTTCTTCTATTCTTAGTCGTTGACTTCGGTTAAATAATGAAAACAGTATGATGAAATTTCCTAGCATGTAATGTTTATTGCTGTAGAAGGTAGGCTGTAGACAAAAGGGTGATAATTTGTACGTCAATCAATTTCCATAAGTTAAAATAATTTTAACTTCATTGCAAATATTGGTCGTCATAAAATTTCAGAATACTGCTTGAGTCAATCTCGTATGTATCAAAAGAATATTATGCAATCCTTTCGTTTATTGTGTCGGGAGAAAAAAATTTCAAAAATGCCTTGGAACAGGTGCAAGTAATATTATCCGTTTACGTCTAACAACATTAGATATTTGTTACGTAGTCTATTATCAATGGTACGGTGAAAGTATACGGCAGAGAAATAACACTGAATGTGAAACATATTGCACCGTGTTGATTATATAAGGGTATTAACGTAATTTATATTAATAGTTTTTGTATTAAACACTTACAAAACGATCGATCTATAGAAATACTAATCTTTTTAAGAAAAATACGAAATGAAAAAATTAATAAATTCCGAAACTATACACAAGAAGAACTGTACTCAGAAGTAGAGTACAAGTGGATCAGAACCAGAATGTTTACGACACTTTGATCACGTAGTTAGTACTTTTTACCGTTTTAAATCAAAATGGTTTTACTTCAATCCGGACAAGGTGTAAAATAAATAACATAAATGATCCAGAGCTGGTGTATGAACATCCAGGAAAAATAATAACGAGTACTGCATACACAAGTTGAATGTTATGCAAAGATAACTTTTTTTTTTCTTTACTTTCTTTCAAATTCTATTTACACTATATGTGTTTGATACCGTTTATCTTAGTAAAATATTGAATTAAGAATTTTAGGAAAGATAGTCGTAAAAATAGACGAGATAAAAAAAAAAATTATCTATTTAAGTTTTCATCTATTTTGACGATTAATCTTCATTGAAGAGCTTTTAAGGAGAATTGTTATGTTTCCGACATACAATGAGAACCAAACGTTGTAATCGCTGAGTAAGTCGACTCTGACGATGATATCGTTAACGATCTAATATATAAACAGCATGTGTATTATTAATAACTAACGTATAATCAACGTCCAGGACTCATTCCGCTTACCCTAATTTTTGCTCTCCCTCTATTGGGAATTTCTGTATATATATGCGACAAACTAATTAACTGTCTGTATAGAAACCACGACAAAACGAAGAAAAAGAAAAGAAAAAGAAAGAGCGCATACCGGTCTGTTTATGTTGAATTAATATATTTCGATGTATTCATTTCGATCATTTTTGAGAACTTATATTTTTTAAGAATTTACATAGAATACGTTTTAAGACAAAAAAAAAAAACAAAAAAAAAACGAACAAATAATAATTTTTTACTTTTACTCTAGCTTATATATACTAATTAAAAATATATATACGTTATTCACTAATAACAATAATAATAGTAATAATAACAATAACATCAATTACAATTGTTATCATTATTATTATTGTTATCATTATGCTTTGTATGGAAGATTTTCGTGTACATATTTATTTTTTATGTTTTTGCTTGACGAATAATAATCAATTTATTTAAGAAATCGTTAGAACTTAATGTCATACCCAAATCTATGTACGTATCGATAAAGCAAAACTGCACGCTATTCGCTGTCTACCAAGATTATACCAAGAATGTAAACGTTTCGATTTTCAACCGAATGTACGAAGTACGGATAATGCCAATTTCATTACAAACATTGAGTAATATGAATATTGCTTGCATAGTTGCCTCTGAAAAAAATGAAATTTTGATTTAAAAAAATTTATAAATAAACAATATTTCATGTATTCATAACCGTAATAGACAGGCACATTCATATATTATTACTCACAATAATTGAGTGCTTTTCTTTTGAATCAACTTTTAATTCAACGGTCTGATTAAACTTGTATAATTATATTAATATTCATTTGCCATATTTCTACTCCCCAAAAAATTACAGTGGAAGTTTTTTGTCTCAGATAAGAGCATATCAGAATGAAATTTTATAACGATACGATTAAAGAATCAATTGTGCATTTGGTACTTAAATTTGTCTTCGATTATTAATCTGCAGTATAAACAATAACATCCTGACACGTTCTGGAAGTTTTAAAAATATTCAAATCAATATACAGAAGCACATATCCGATAATATATGTATACATAAGTAAAACTTTTTTTTTTTAATAATAATACTGCTGTGTAGATTTTACCATCAGTAAAAATACTTCGAACTTGACTTTTTTTAAAATGAATAGGATGTTGAAATATTGTTATCTTTAGTACATGAATCTGTTACAGTGCTGATATTGGAAAAATAGAGTAATGAACAATACCTGCAGATCACACGTAGAAATTTTTTCAGAAACAGGTTTTGTGAGAATAATTTTGGTTGAATTTATGTTAACTGCCGAGGTATAAAACTTGTGCAAATGTTATTAAAAATTTTACTGCCAAATAGAAATATCGATCAGCATTATAATTGATATAAACTATGAACGTTAATATTTTTTATGCAAATCAACCATGAAAACTGCTTTTACTGTATACTATATAGATGTACAAGTACTCTAACCACTTAAATACAAATTACTAGACTTGTTGCGAAAATTCTTTGGCTACAATTCTTGTATTCTGTTTCAAACTATTCAGAAAAAAACGTTGTGATGACTGGTTCCTTCAACATGGTTTCATTATAAATAATTTACGCTGATTAATTTCATTAAAACTGTTTACTAGTTGACTAAATTATAATTTGGACTGAGTTTCAGGTTTAATTAGTATTGAAGGAATCGGACCTAACAGTATACATTGTTGATCGTCTGTATTTATTATTTTCAACTAATTATCAGAAATGTAATTTTTGAGAATTACAATGTGATTCAGAATCAATTTTCTTTCTTCTTGAAGCAACAAGTTATACATATATGTATGGATCCTGCAGAAATTGTTTTCCCAACAATTTCTGAATGATTTCATAGATTTCAGTGTTGTAACTTACATATAATATATGATGTAACGAGAATCATCACCAGCGAAATATTTATTGTGTCATCGTTTAATTAAACTCATGTCACAGTTTGATTCTGCGCAAGATAAGAAAATAAGAATCTAATTATTATTAGGTATGTTGCAGATGTAATAACGATAATACTGTGCAATGTAAATAGTATTTTCTCATGTGAAAAAAATAAATAAATACATAATAAAATGCCACATTACACACGGAAATATGCAATCAGTTAGTCTCCACAATGTTGACTCGCTCATGCACAAATTCTTCAATTTAATTACTCGCATCTTGATCTATTTTTTGTTAAAGTATCATAGTCAATAATCTTAACTTATTAAAACGATTACTGCGATATTGGATCTAACTTAATACATCTTTGGAATGCAATGTCCCGAAGTCTGCAAATTGCGATCCTCATTTATTCATAAAAATCACTTTCCTGACAGAAAGAGTACGATCTAGATATCTGTGACTTGTCAGGATAGTGAATATCGGTAATATCTCGCACAGTTTTTAAGCTTGGAATACTTACGAGGCTCGTTAGTGCTAACGGTCAAGATTATGTACAAAATTTGGGGATGGATGAAGCAGCTTACGCGATCCGAACCACAGATATTCCACAAAGCTAGGGAACCGATTGACTCAGCTGAAAATGAAGACCGTTACAAATCATACGAACATTTCTGGAGTTTGTCTAACCTGGTGCTCATCACTACGTGCTTTCAAATGGATGCTATCTACTTTTGCGACATGAGTCACATGTTCAAAAACGATTCCAGTAAGTTGTTTCTTCAGCGTTTCGCCAGTTAATTTTCGATTTACACTTTCAAGTTACAAGTAGAACTTGATTTCTCAGTTTCCTCATGTTTCAAATTCCTTTTAACCAGAACCTGGCTTCATTCAAATCATGTTCATGTATACTACATGGGGCCCCGCGTTGATCTACATGGAGGTTTTTCTTGGGCAGTATATTCGGCACAGCTGCCTCTACCTGAAGAATATAGTACCTCTGGCGTGCTCTACTATAGGATATGGCATGCTGTTGACAATATATTTATACTCCGTTGCCTCCGTCGAACGATTGGCTGATACCTACATATTTATCTTCAGGTTTCTAGTACGCCGCTCTGTCAAAAGAATCCATACAAGTTCCCATTCGAGTCGTAGAAATGTACGCACACCAGTCACAAACATTCCGTGTCATATTTCTGTACAGATTTTTTTGACCGAAGCATTTATTTGTACTTCCACTTCGTACGATATTTGTTTGAAATCTAATGCAACACGAAATTGTTCAAAGGTCCTTCGGTTCCAAACTGCCATGGATGATCTGTCCAGAAGGTTCGACACCAGCAACGTGCATTGATCGACCATTGCTACTTAACTGTTACCTGGAAAATAGGCAGGACGAGTGCTATCCAAAGCTGGGGACTGAGCTCCTTTCATCGAGAATATACTACAAGTTAGTTGTACCAATTTTTTTTCATCGCTAAAAATGAACGTAAAACCATTAATTATGAACATAAACAAGCACAGTTCCTTCAATTTTGTTTACCGCAGAGATACTCATTCGACATTTGTGAAGAGGGCAGGCCTTTTACTTGTCGGATGGCTCACTGTGTACATCACTTTGAAACAAAGCCTCAGCGATACACTCAACGTGCGTTAATTATTTGACGGAGACTTAGTACAGGCCCTATCAAAAGTCGAGCTAATTTTATCGAGCCTAACGTTGAACAAGTCAAAATTGCTTTTGCTCGAAACGTAACTGCCTTTTAATGTCGGGGTATTTTACACTTGTAAAGTTATCTACCCTAACTTTATTTCCATTTCTTTGCAGATGATGAAGAGATTTGCACTATTTATAATTATTTTCTTTCTATGTCTATTCATACCCTTAGCGAATCACATCCCCCAGGGTCTCTCCGAATCACCTTTCTTCAACTTACGCATCAGTGGCATTTTGAACGTGCAAGTAAGTTGGTCAAGCAACTCTTTGAGCTTTGATCACGTTTTTATTCTCTCTGCAGGCATGGCTCGCAGCCTTCACGGATTTCTTAAGGGATCATGCTATAGTTCGCGGCGGGTATCAGCTCATTGGGTGTCGCATTAAGCCAGGTCCGACCACAGCAAATCTCACAATTTGTTCGTGTGCTCTCACCTACATCATTACTGCAATTTGCCAGATGTTTTCAACTGGCATTCTAGGCGTGCTGTTGTTTTACATGAAAGTCACCAACGCCGAAGAGGAGCTCTATTTTCCAAGCAAGAATGATTAATACCGTTATACTTTTCCGGGTCAGTATTGTTATAGAAAGGATTTGTTCTTCTTGTTACAGAATATGCAAAACTCTTCAACTTCTATCCCTTTGCACTGGGAATGCTGCCTGTTCGACAAATGTGGAGCTTGATCTACTTCATGTTTGTGGCCCTATTGTCGACATCTTACACTGTAATCACAAGGCATTATAATCGATGAATATTTAGTACAGAGTTTAAGTCTCCAGCCACGTAGAATTGAGGCTGATTATTTTTGTAGATAGTGAATATGGCGGTGCTTGAAGAAAGCATATACGACAACTTCCCAGTAGTGTTGCGGTACCGAAGCTATGTCAAAGTTGCAATATGCACTCTTGGATTTCTAATTGGAATCCTTACTGACCTTATGGTTGGTTATAATTGCGTGTGTTTGTTTTATTGCAACGATGATTGACCTGCCGAATTCCATGCAGGTTGACAACGAATCGAGCGCTTATGAAGACGAGCCTGTACTGAGGATTGCACAGCGACTGACAATCATTATTTTATTGACCCTCACAATCAGCGTTGGGTAAACGAATTTTAGTCTGGTACTCAGTCGGGCCATAATTAAAAGTGTGTCCATCATTAAGTTTATATTTCAGGGTAATGATTTGCTCAATTAATTTATTATCACCGAAAATAGGTACGTTTACGGAGTCGAACAATTTTCGGATGATATAAACTTTTTGAATGGAAGTCAACCGAATACCTACTGGAAGATATGCTGGAAGAGTTTGCCGTTCGGAATATTGGTACAGCACTTTGAGACGAGACTCAATATTAAATATACATTTAATAAACCAATTTAGATATTGTTCAGCAGCGAAGTAATCGACATTAGCTTCCCGTCTAACAATGTGTCCGAAATGGCATCGAATATACTCTACGTAATCCTGTTGATCGTGGCATTACTCTTTATGCTCCGTCAAGTTGTCATGTCCATTAAGGCTAGAGTGAGTCTTATTATAAGCTCTACGTACTGCCTGATCGGTGTAACTCTACGGACTGATTAGTAACAGCATTTTTTGGATCGGTCACAGAATGTTACGGGCTTGTTATTTCAAGCTACGATGCTTTGGGGACCACCGTCGGACGAAGATCGCCGGATGCGCAGGATGTACAATCCACGCGAAGAGACCAACTACTGGAAGAAGAACAGCCAGTGCACTCACCACTGTCTCATTGGAAAAGACATTCTGCTCTCTGTTATTCACAGCGAGATTAATTCAAGGAGTAACAGGGCCAGACGCAATGACACGTACGTTTTTCTGCAGAGTATTGCGGAACTTCAAGTCACGCTTACTAAATTAGATTTTGATCGAGTACTTCCTTAAAAAGAAGATTCAAAGTGGAGTATCAGCTTGAACGAATCATTATAGGATGCAACAGGATATGACTGCGGTAACAAAATCGACGAAACAGAATCAGGAAGTTTTTTCCATCAACAAGGTATCCAGTGCAGAGTTAGAAAATTTCGAGGAGCAGGTGAATGAGAAATTGAAGTTTCTCCAAAAAATCGAGGAGATGGAGGCTGAACTAAAGCACGAGCGAGTTGAAGCTCTAAGAAATAATGTTGAAGCTGCAAAATCTATTGACGAAATGGACGGCCGAGTGAGTGGGCGATGCAACAGGTTTTTGTGCCACAGCGACAAGTTCTTGCTGATTTCTTTGTTGTACAGATTGAACAAATGATTGACCAAGCAAAGTACAGAGGTTTGCTGAAGACGGAGAATAGCACAACCAGGGTGGTGAATGCACCTTCCAAACTGAAACAGCACAGGATGCCCCTGTTTGTACCAAAAGAGACACCACGCTCCAAAAACGTCTCAAAGACCCTGGCCAAGGCTGATTCCAAAAAGCGAAACAAGGAATTTGCCACATTTCAGACACATGTGGTCCACGTGCCGAACTTCATCCTGGAACAACCGATAATAACTTTCCAACCACCTACACCCCCAAAAAGCACGGCGAAGGGGGAAAACTCAAGTCCTTCAGAGTTTCCTACGATACAAAAGTGATTCAGATACTAGGAATGCTTTCTCCAGTTGAAGTTTTTTTTGCAAAATATGCAGGGATCAGTGCCCATCTTTCACTATTGACGATCGTTATTCCTTCATGTATTGATATATGATATTTCAGAATTTATCATCAGAAACTGCAAACCCAGGATGGTCCAACCCAAGCAATGAATCATTCCACAATTGGCAGGACATCACCAAGTCATTTTATGGGCGAGTTTGGGCCGGTGAAGGCGAAACCTGGTCTACCCATTTGGCCTATGTCTCTGGACACTGTGCAGTCCGTTACTTCCTCTAAACAGTCACAATTCTCATTCTCTACAAGCACTGCATTGAGGGAAGGAAACTGTCCGTCATCAGACGACTTACTGAGCACACGCTTACCTCCGAATGTCAGCCCTGCTCACCAACCGTTTTCAGTTGAGATCCAACAATCGGCAAGCTCTCCTAAGAATCCTGAATCCTCAATAGCCTCGTCAGAGCTCTCCTTACTGAACCACGATCCAGTTCTACGTGAAATCATTCGTTCGGTTCATCCCGATATTTTTAAAGCTGAGGTAGGCGGTTTTTATTTCTAGTCTGAAAAATTATCGTGGGAAGATAAGTTCCGGTGAGTTTTGAAATCACCAACCATTCATTGGTAGATGGGAACTGTGCACGCTCTTCAGTCTCCAGTTGGGACTTCACGCGACGTATTGACGCCAAGTCCGCTACAAGAGAAGTGCAAGGCTGAGAGTACTTCACTTGTTGTTTCGCAAAATCAATTGCAACGTAAACCGATAACATATGAACCTGTTACACAAAAAACAGGTCACATGTCCAGTATCAAAGGAAGGTTCGCTCAGCCATTGGAA
The DNA here is from genome assembly GCF_021155765.1 of Diprion similis. NCBI lineage: Eukaryota > Metazoa > Arthropoda > Insecta > Hymenoptera > Diprionidae > Diprion > Diprion similis. The sequence continues at coordinate 6,324,748 of NC_060118.1, forward strand.
AGAAGTAAAATGCGTAGTAGAACAGAAGTGTCAAGCAGAGAAAAAAAAAAACCAGCTGTTGATACTGATGATGCAATAAAAATTCGCATCGATAGACTTCTACGCGGTGTACAAGATCTTGGACCAATGAAGGCGTCCAAGCCAATAAATTATTTTGGCATTTGTACCGCAACAGACAGCAATGCTCAGAAACTTGAAGTATTGTCGGAAAAGCAATTAGCTGATACAGAAAGCAGCAGTGGTTAATCATCTACTTGAGTAAGGAAAGAACATTGCACCAAAATTGAAGAGGATTAGCCAAACTCCTGGTAAAACGTTTATCAGGTAAAGTATAAAGGATGCGATATAATATTATTGCCAAAAATTTTTGTAGAAAAAGCACATAATACCCGAGACTGGATCAATGTAAGGACTGTACGTAAAGACGAGTCAACTGGCATAAAACGTGAGAAATTAGAAGACAACATAGCGATCGAAAAATTGTTGGAACTAAGTAAACAAATATAATATTTTGATGGCGTTATAGCATTGTCGTACTGATCAAATATCACAGTGAAAGGTTTTTTTTCTCACCTTTCTGGCAAAATGATTAGCTAGGAATCAAAATTTGCTAATCAAAAATTGAGAAGACTTTTCTACGAAAGATTCAATGTTACGCTAGAAGCTTTGTTGAACAGCAAATACTTGTAAAACTTTATGTACGAAGTCTATAATATAAATCAGATATATATTCGTCATTAGTGAAAATTATACTATATGCCAAAGAATTAATGATTTTTTAGAATCTAGAGTACCTTGTCAGTCTGTATATTTTATCCAATATATTCTAAGGCCTCTCAAAATCTTTCAAGGTGTGTTCAATGTTAATAAATCATGTGATATTGAAGTACAGTGTGTAGATATTCATGAACGCAATAGTAAATTTTCCTGAGTTTTACAAATTTACTTTATATGACGTGAGGTAAAATTCTGTGTCAACTAGATGTGTATTGCAGTAAAATATATTATCAATACAAGAATCTGTACGCAGTGTTGTACAAGATAATGAGTATTATTACCTAGACCAATATAAGATTATTCATAATAAGACACATAAGATACGAAAAACAAAATATAGTTTTCTAATCAACTTTCTCGATAAAGGATAAGATCATCATAATTTTCATCTAGACAGTAAAAAAGATATTTACAACAACAGGACTTCCATAATCTAATGTGAAAAGAGTATCGTATGTTTCATAAAATATTTCTCCGGGTGTGGAAAAAAGAAATGTTGTTGCTGTGAATAATTTCTTACCGAGATCAGATTATCAACGGTTTGTTGATTTTACCTGCAATCGTTTTGTTACAGTTATATATTTTTTATCTCATAATAATAATCCAGAATTTCTTTACATGAGCTTGAATAAAAGAAATCAAACGAAGAGAAAATTGACCTTTACTATCCAAGACTTTCGACCATTTCGAAAAGTAATTACCTGATATTCATGTACCCACAATTAGTAGCAATATAATAATAATATTAATAATAATAATAATAATAATAACAAAGTAAAAATTGAGACGTAATTCCTTATCATGTTAACACAGCCTGTAAAATGCTTAAGTGTGACCAATTCTATTACTATGACTCTAAGAGAATATCGGCGGCCTCTTCATACTCCGTAGGCTTCTGCTTCGGCAGATTTACTTTGACGCATGCTCCAGCCATTTTGCTACCATAATGTCCAGCCCAAAATTTTCGGTCGACACCTTCATGCAAAAAGGTCACTTTTCTCAATCCAGGTCCATAGTTGGTGAATTCGTGTTGGACCTAAACAGTACGTCAGAATCGAAAGTCCGTTATATCAATAATTTCATAATTGCCGTATTGATTGGGAGGTTAAAGTATAGAAATATCAAAAATATATAGGACGAAACCTTACTTGAAACCAAGTATTCTGCAATTCACCTACAAGAATATTTTCAAAATGAAATTCATCCAGGACTTTACCAGATTCATTTTTCAAGTGAGCGGAACATTTGTAAGCTGCTGGACAATCCCATCTGCAACTGTACCACTCGCTTATCTATGTAATTGAAAGAAGTAACGATTAGAAAAGATAGTCGAACCTGATAGCAGAGTAGAAAAAGCGAGGAAAAGAAATCTTGGAAACTCTACCATGATAGGTGGCTGAAATTGATCTAAAAATTTCGGTGGTAATCCATTGGAAACTAAATTAACAGTTTGTTCTTTGGTGCAGTCGCGGAAGGAAGTAACAAAACAATATTGTTCATTCTTAAAGAATGGCTCTGAGCTTGGTAGCTCTGGGACACCAGTTGGAGGACATTCGACATTCCACTGTTGGCCACCATCACGCAGTATCCTCCAAAATTTTTTCCGTCCATCTTTACCAGAGTGATTTTTGAGTAAATTTTTTCCTATAGGATTTTTATTGCATATTACGTAGTACAAAAACCAAGAAAATTCTCCATCAAAGTGCAATCGCTTTCCCATAATAGCTTCGGCCTTCTTTCGCCAGACATAGGTACGCAGTATTGAGTACCAACGCTTGCAGACCAGGTGGCAGTTCAACATAGTCTTCGGATCGACATAGAATAAGATCTCACTCAGTAATTCTTCAGGCAAGTATTTGTCTGTTATTATCAACCCATTGTCACTGTTTGCGTCAAACTTGATCGGTGATTCCGATGCAGAGGTACCTTGAACTTCTGACATTTCTACTGATCTGAAAAAAATCATTTATGTAGAGAATATATGATTACAAATGAGGATAAAACTTTGCCGTAATAAAATGTGGAAAGATTAGATCCTGCTCAAATATTCACAATTTCATGAAGCTGAGCTTCAGTGTTTTGATCGAATTTTATTTTATGCTGAAGAAGTTATACATCAATCATGTTATTAATCTTGAAGAGAGTGATATTGTAGAAGAACGTAACTAAGCTATTGAAATTCATAGATGTCCTCGTGTTTGAGCAAATGACATTTTATGAAACGATCTTCACTGAGTGAGAAACGGTTGATTCGATTCTATAAAATTTAGTTGCCATTAAAGGAATGGATACACAAAATCTGGCTAGTAAAGTTTTTATTGGGCAAATTTTTAATTTGCAATTCATAAATTTGAAGGTAAATGAGGACATTTTATTTCCCACATGGAGTAGATAAGCACTTTGCTGGACAGATTAGTCTAGCAAAGTTAATATTCAAATTCAAATCTCATTTTCAGAACTGTGTTAAAATTTACTATTGATGGATCTCATACCAATTGATGTATCAGGAATTGGATACAGATCCTAATAAAATGAGTGTAATAAATTTGCTTTAATTTCCTTGCCTTCCCAGTTTTTCAGGCTCTTTCTCAATGACAAATTTATTAAAAGACTATAATTTCATTTGAAAAAAGGAACCACAGTACCACGCCTAAGCTGAACACTGGTTACAACTACTGTCTCTGGAGACAGTTTCAAAAATAGGAGCTGACGACGACTACAGGCCTGTGATGACCCTCGGGACTCTAGAAGGAGTATCCAAACTTACAAAACGCGGGTAAGTTCAATTTAATTTCCCTCACTTTACGTAGACAAGATTGATTATTTTGCGTAGAAGAATAGCTCGAAAATAATGAAGATCGAATCGATAGAAAATGAAGTCATTGCAATATTGCATGTATAATGTATATAAATTTTGAAAATTATTTTTAGAACAAGCCGTTACTCTAGATAAAGTGAACTTCATGTGTGAAAAATAATCGGTTCTTTTAGTAGCTAAAATCACTACTTTGTTTGAACACGCATAAACTTGTAAAAGTTTGTTGCTATTTTTTGTATTGCAAGCTATAATCGCGCCAGTTCTGTTTCTCGAATCAATGAGAGAATATCATTATGCCTTGAACTATTTATGGTTCTTGTAATATCCGAGATTTTACTCATACGAGCGTACATTCTTTCCATATTACCTTGGATAAACAAGGTTCTACCATACTTGCAAGACCCATTATTGCTTTAAGAACGATTTTACAAAAATGGAAATGTGTGGGCTCGTTATTCATCTCACTCATGAGTTGGAAGGTAGGAAAAAGATACATGTCGCACCTTGGCGACAAAGGTGAGAGAACTAAACAAGAGTTATTTTCACTATGTGGAAAAGAAAAAAAATCAAAGGTTTAAAACTTTAAAGGGGTAATCCATTGATCTTTGAAGGAAACTATTGATATCAACAAGTTCATGCACACCCAATGACAATTGGTCATCGCATGAATTCGATGAAAATCGCACATTGTGACAAATGCGATTCAAAATCGGCGCGCTGCGATAGCGACACTTCTGCTCTTCGGTGGCAAGTTTCGCAACTACACAAATGTTGCTTCGCAGTTCGTACGTAGATTCGAATCTTGGCAATCGAAATATGTTATTAACTGATAAATGCCGATCTTTGAATTTTGCCCATGTCATCTTTGTCGTCAAGGTGCGATGTGTCATAGGGTTATATTAAGGAATTACCTAGACTTTGCGTTCCTGTCCGACAAGAGCTGTTTGAGCCTGCTTTGAGCAGCATGAATTACCCACGCACTACGTACACTCAGTACACTGTCATCTACTGTCCAAGTCGATTACCGAGAGCTTGACATTGGTCACGTGGTGTGAGTATACATGGCGTATCTAGAATTTCTACGACACGCCCCTTTCTTCGAAGTTAAAGCCTTTAAGTGAGGTGTGTACCAACTGTCTAAAAAAATCCCTATATTTTTAGGGAGTTATTTTTCTGGCGAACGGGACCCTGCTCGGTAATGCCATCATGTATAATTGTGGTGTGAGTTGTTTAAAGTCCCGTTCATTTTTTCCCCACGCAGATTCAACGCGCGTTTAGAGCATATGCAGTAATGCTCTAAGATTCAACGTCACAACAATTAATCATCACTGATCTAGGGTATTTTGGCGCCGTTGGTACACATCTTACTTAAGTCTAGGCGTACAAATCTAGCCGTCAAGTTGGCCGGATTTTTCTTATTTTCACTCCAACGAAGCTCAAAAGGAGCTTAATCGACGAGCAATCGTTTGATGGTCACGATAAACTGGATACGAACACTGAATTCGAACAATTGGCTAGTGGCTCTAGAGTCGAGCCCCTTGTGCTAATGCACCCTAATACATGAACCACAGAGACCTGATCCAAAGAGTATAGAATATATAACCTCACGTATCTTCATATATTGTGAAAATAAATGTAATGATTTTCGTGTATGGTTGTTTTGGTAGAAACTAATAAAAAATACAAGAGGTTTTTGAGTTGATATAATATTTTATGTAACCATTCTTTATGATACAGTATTATGTACGGATATATATTTTTATTAAGATTTGACATTACTGTTTACGTTTTTTAAATATAAGTACTTTTTTGATGTTATATATTGAAGATTACCTATTTAAATATATAATTTCGATACAATGTGTTTGATTTGTTGCCATTTATTTCATTAATTTTGTCTTATACTAAATTCACATCACATTCATAGAAGAAATGTGTATGTACAATACGATGCTTACGTTATGTTCTGTATCCATGCAAACATATTTATAGGCTGCCAGATATGGAGAAAAATATGAGATCGTTCTGTAATAACAGCGTTGACTGAAGAATTCATTGCAAAAAATTTATTATCAGAAGTTTTAAGAATTCTTCACTGTATTCCCTGGTTTAAAGGGAGCGCCAAAATCGTAAAAGTAATGCTCTAAGGCCGAGACGCGCTCGTCCGCACTCGCTCACCGCCGAAACTCGTTTGCCCAAAACCGCGCGCTCGCGGCTCTCGAGCGTAAGCGGCACCCGCCTGCCCTCTGGTTCTTAGCGCTGAAACTAAATTCTAACTATGCGCTGCGTCTCCGATCGCACAGATCGCCAAAGGCGCGAACAAATTGAAAGGGCTTTTGTACGAAACATTTAATGCTACACTAGAAATTTCATTGAACAGCAAATAGTTGTGAAACTTTATCTGTAAACTCTAAAATATAAATCATATCTATATTCGTCATTACTGAAAACATACTATATGCCAGAGAATGATTCTTTAGAATCTACAGTACCCTTGTCAGTCTATATATTTTATCCAATATACTCTGAGGCCCCTCGATATCTTTCAAAGTGTATACAATGTTAATAAATCATGTAATATTAAAATACAGTGTAGATATTCAATAGTAAATTTTTCTGAGTTTTACAAATTTGCTTTATATCACATGAGGTAAAATTCTGGGTCAACTAGATGTGTATTGTAGTAAAATATATTATCAATAACAGTATCTATGTACAGTGATGTACAAGATAATGAGTATTGTTACCTAGACCAAGACAATAGGGTTTTAAAGGATAAAAATATCATAAATATATAGGACCATACAGCATACTTAAGAATATTATTGAAATTATAAGTATCCAGGATCGGATCAGGTTCGATTTTGTATACACCAGAATATCTGTAAGCTGCTCGATCATTGCAACTGTACCACTTGCTTATCTACGTAATTGGAAAAAAGCAATGATCAGAAAAAACAGTCGAACCTGATGGCAGTATTAAGTAACAACGCCTGCAGATCGGGTGGCAGTTTAGTATGGCCTTCGAATCGACATACAATAAAATCTCTCAGTAATTTCTTAGGCAAGTATTTGCTTGTTATTACAAACCCATTGTTACTGTTATCATCAAAATTGATTCGACAAGTCCAAGAAAATAATACTGTATTGAAAACCAAAATTTCTTAAATTTCAGTACGTAGTCTTAATAGCGGAAAAGTTTTTTGATAATTTATAGTTTTATTCAAAATATTTTTCCATGTCGGGTCAAAATATTCATTCATCTTTCACTTATTATATGAAATAGGGACTTATTAAGTAAGACAATGATGATAATTGATACTTTGATCACATAAATTGATATTGTATTGCGTCGTTCATGGGCACATGGGAGTAAAAAACAAAATCTGATCTTGAGGAAAAATAATCGATTTAATCAAAAATCGATTACTTTTGTGCATTCTTAAGGATAGTTTTACAATATTCGTAACTGTAACCGTAACCGTTTCCATAGGAAGTTGGAGGATAGGGAATCTGTTCTATGGTTACAACCAACTGATGATGGTTTCGTAGAATCCATTCCAGTATACTGAAATGGATTTAGTCTAGCCAAACTTTAACTTCGTACTGAAGCGTTCTACAAACAGCAAATCAGATACGCGTGAAGGGAAGCTTGACTGGTATTCGTTGCAGATGCAACCAATAGCAAGGTTGTACTGTACAGAGATTGTAGACGAGCCTTCTAATTTTTCTGGAAACTGAAACGTTTATTGAAACGATTATAGTTACAGTTATGGACATTGTCAACCGTCCTTTAACAATTGTCAATATCCCTAGAATTTATTGATATAGTTGGAGATAGATCCGAAGTTATAAATGCGAATTATACAAGTATCAAAATGGAAGATTCTTTGGTTTTGCCCTATCTTTTCAGAGATTTATATTCTCAGTTGTAGAATTTGAAACTGTTAACAAATGGACCGATCATATTCCTTAAATTCTACAGTAGTCGTAACAGATGTTTCACGCATGAACAGCTGTCCCTTAATTCGTAATGAATATTGGTGTTCCGAATAATTTTTATTTTACTGATTCACGTGGAAAACAATTCTTTTATACTATATACAGATTTACAATAAGTTTTTTTCTTGTCTGACCTATGATTTGAAAACTTGCAAAGTAAGAGATTGGTGAATTGGAGTTATTCGTGCCATTCACCATTTTCATTAGCATACGTAATCAAACATCACTTTCGTAATACTCTACAGATCTAGGTATAATCATTATTTATATATTTACACATTAAAGTTTTGAACATGATTGTATTAGCCACATAAATCCATGGTTTAGTCAATACAGTGACAATGAATCAATCTTGTTCTGCAGTCTTTAGCTTGCGTTGTGAAATTTGAGTTACTGATGGAAAGTAATAAAAATTACGATCATTTAAAATATAAACAGTTATATAAACATAGAATGTTGAATGAAATTTTAATTGAAATTCAGTTACCTTAAACTCGAAACATGAAAGGAGAATTACTTGGAAAATAATTTGATGAGTGCAAACCTACTGTTTGTAGCCATATCCTTTGCTGAGTAAAAAAATGCTTGGCCAAAAATGGCACAAAAGTATTTGATTACGCATTTGTACAGAAATACATGAAAAGTCTGCTTCTTGTAACACTGACTAAGGATCTTCTGTTTCTCTAATATTCATAGACTCGTATTTTGGAAGATTTACTTTAACACATGCACCAGCCATTTTACTGCCATAATGTCCTGACCAAAACCTCCTATCTATACCTGCATGCTGAAAGATCACCTTCCTCAATCCAGGCCCATAATTTGTGAATTCATGTTCGATCTGAGGAATATGAACATATCAACGAATTAGTATATTTTCCGATAAGTAAATACCAAGAGTCTTCCTGAGCGGTTGAGATATTTTTATAGATTTATTAGATTGTCTATCATGGAGTTAGGATAAATAAGAAAGATCAATTGACCATCTAAATAATTGCTCAGATTTTGCATTAGATTCATGCAGTCACCACAAAATTGAATACAGTAAGAATTTCATGTGTCATGAAAGTAAATATTGAGAGAATACTTTGACATTTAGATTCATAATTATTCACAAATTAGAAATATTTATCTAATGTGTGTAACAGTGTAATATTTATCTTTTAGTTTACTATTTTGTACTTTTGGATAGCCTATCAAGTTTCATTTACTTTTTAGGACCTTATTATTGGAGTTTTCGATAAAGCTTGATCGATCCAAATTGCAAGTGTATAATAAAGTCACAGACCATGCATTCTAGCAACGAAAATTGACATGAAACTTGCTTCAATTTGGAATCTTTATAAAAAAATATCTTAGGAACATGATATACAAATCCTTACATAAAACCAAGTGTTTTGCCTCTCATTTTCAAGGGTATCGCGGAATTCAGTGGTGTCCATAATTTTTCCAAAATTATCGATTAGTGTAGCTGAACATTCATATGAAGCTGGGCAATCTTCTCTGGAGCAGTACCACTCGCTGACCTAGTTTCAAGAAACGATAGCACAAAGAATCAGGTGAAATGAATATTTTGAAAACAGAGAAACAGAATCTCAGAACTTACCACAATGGGTGGTTGAAATATGTCTAGTAGTTGTGGTAGCAACCCCTCGGCAATTAAATCTATAGTTTGTTGCTTGCTACAGTTATAGTAGGATGTGACAAAGCAATGTTGTTTGCCTTCAAAAACAGGCTCAGAAATGGGCAGCGGCGGAGCGCCGATGGGGGGGCATTCTACTCCCCAATTATCTCCATTTTCAGTTATTATCTTCCAATGCTTTCTTGGCCCATTTTTGCCAGAGTGGTTCTTGATTAAATTTTTTTCCAAGGATTTTTTAGCGCAGATACTGTAGTAAAGGAACCAGGATATTTCTTCACAGAAGTCTAGATGTCGTTCAATTACAGCTTCCGCTTTTCTCTTCCACACATAATTTTGCAAAACTGATTGCCACCGCTTGCAAACGAGTTGACAATTCAACAGAGTCTTATGATCGACGTGGAACAATATTTCACTCAATAACTCTTCAGGTAAGTATCTGTCCATTACCACCAAACCGTTGTTGCCGTTCTCATCAAACTCGACTCGGGTTTCATACATCATGCTTTGAAGTTGACCCATTTTTGTGGATGTAGTTGACAAAGGCGTTATTTACTTATACCGAGAGAGCACGAATCTATAGTGTCAATAATATGAGAGAATGAATTTCAAAGACACGGTAAAACACGGCCCCAAGTAAGAAACTGAGATTTATGGGCGGTAGAACGTTCAATATGAATAAATTAACCTACAACGTACCTCGTTCGTTATAAAAGAATCATCGACGCTATGGTCGATTATTGATCGTGAATGATGTGAGTCCGTGAGAGAATGGAAGAATTTTCACCTTTCATGACTCACATGTGCAAGGTCAATTGCGATGACCTAATACAACCGTACGAATAAATATAGCTTAGGGTGGGCGATAAAATTGTTATGTCCGCCAATTGTTTGATCCGGAATTCTGGCTCAGCCGATTACGTTTATGCTTTTAGTTTCTGTGTTCAAGTTGGTTAAAGCGTCACGATTATGCTTCATTTTTAAATGCTCTCGGTTTTTGTTGTTGCACTACGTGCCCGCATCGTAACGGAAATCGTTATAAATCTTCTTCTTCTTTTTTTGGTTATACCCCCTGAGAGGATGTGCTAATGGATTCTTGTGTGCTCCTGATTTCTTCAGGAGATTTCAGAAGGCTTGGTGATGAGGGGAAAGCACAGAACAGCAGATCAAAGAAAAAAAGACTACACTGAATCATTTACACTAACGATTATTAGAAATTTATATGCCTAAAAATTGGAGGTTCAGTTTATTTTTAACAATGAAATCAGCCATAACCAGAACTATGTTAATTGGACATGTTATAATCAGTTTTTGAACGTCATCACGGGGGTTAATTTTATGTTTCTGAACGAAGCTCTTGAGTTTTACGCTCGGGAGATTAAAATAAGGGCATTCCTGAAATAGCTATGATTAGCCGACGAGACAGGGTGATCGCACCGGTAGACCCTGGATGCGACGAAGCCCATCCTGGCAACGTAATCGTTACAATTTGTGTGATTAGACCTAACCCGATTGATCAGAGATTTTTTTTTCTACTAATATCAAGGCTGTCAAACCAAGATTTTCGCCCAGTAAATTTGACCGTCAAATTCGGCGGGTCGATCCCTGACGGAACGAGCCGCCCGTCGGCAAGCTCGTTATCAGGAATGCCTATGTGGGAGGAAATCCAGACGAAGGCCGGGTATCCCCCGAAATATGCATGTCATATATATGACTTTCTTAATACTAAATAGGATGGGGTTAACCCTATGCATTCTTTGTGAGAGGGAATCAAAGTGCCTTGAGCACACTCAAGGAATCTGCAAAAATTACCGGGTTCGCTCAACCTTTGTCTCTAGCCCTTTCTAATGCCTTGAGAATGCCCACAGCTTCCGCGGAGAAGATGAAAGAGTTTTCATTAAGACTAAAGCACGCAGGTGTTTCCTCGGTCGGAGAAACGACGGCTGCGGAAACCCTTGGGCGGGAAATAGATTTAGGCCCATCTGTGTAAAAATGGGTGGAGTTGGGATACTTGGACTTGCAAAAGGATCTTAGTTTCCTGATAGGATTAGAATCGCTTCTGATAGTAAAATCTATAGAAGTATTAATATTGGCAGGTGCAAAAATAGCAAAATAATCCAAATCAAAGTCAGGAGTATATAATCCGAGAGGCTTTGCCCCGTACGGAAATCCAAACCTTATTTAAGAAAGGACCGGGAGGAACAGGGTTTCGCCCACGTCGATCCAGTAAGATCTCCATAAGCTGTAACTTAGGAACAAGCAATTAGCAACGATGTTTTAGTTTACATACTTTGGGGTATTGCGATATGAATTGATAATATCTAAGTATTATTATTCTGATATTATAATATAAAGGAAATGCGCGTATATGTATTTATATGTGTAAATTGTACATACGTGTATGTAAGCATTTAATATAAGTATTAGATGTAAGCGTAATATTGTCGGGTATAAATCTTGGTCATCTCTATGGTATCATTACTGACGGAGCTACTCCGTGTAAGACATAGTTGCCTATAAAACGGCGTCAGTCTTTGCTCTTGGTAGTTTTAGTCTAGGGGTTTTTCGTAGACTTGATTATTGTTAAATAGTACTTTTAATGGTTTCAACAATAACTGTAATATTACTAAAGTTTTGTAAGAGGTCTCGCGACTTTTGAGTTAATAGAAAGTAGTTAGATTGGGGTAACTAGGTAATATCTAGTGACTTTTAGGTTGGTCGTGAGATTCTCGTACTGAAGTTAGGCGTGGTTGGGTTGTGTTGGGCAAATCCTCTTTGGTGTTGGGTTATGAAATAGAAAAGTATATGCTCTAAGGTCGGATGTTATGTCTACCATTGTGAACTGTTGTAAACTAGGCTTTATACAGCCGCAATTGCAGAGTTGACAATTGGTGGTTTCCATTCAATCTTGATTTTGATTGGCTCGGAAAAGCAAAACTGTATCATTGACTTTGCAACCGAAAGCACATATATAGTTGATAAAACGTCAAAAACTCTTGCAATCGTGCGTTTCTTAAGTGATTTTCGCATTTACCTATGGTAGTTTTCCTCGATGAAAAAATATTCAATCAATTTTAAAACTGACGATTCCCGGTGGTTCATGGCGGCCATTTTCAGTGCGCGGTGATCACGGCGGCCTCTTTTTCCGGTTCCACTTCACGTAGGACGCACGGAACAATGAAGGCTAAGGGAGAAGTGAGTAAATTTTCCCAAATTTCGTTAGAATTAAGTAAAAATAAACCTAAAGCTAAGTCTGTTGAATATTGCTCCACCACTACGTCAAATTACGACTGTATCTATTCAACGCGAGTTGAATTATCCGTGAATATACAGATTTTTCACTGCGACGGCATGGCAACCGACACATGTGGGTTATCGTGGTCTTTTATTACAACCAATTTTCTGACACCGATAAAGTCAAAGTGTTACTTGCAGTATTTTAGCGTAGCGAACAACCGATTATTGTTCAGATTTTAGTTATTCATAAAACTTCAATCTGTAATACTACTTTAGGTTATATTGCATCAGTAGATTTTGGAGTAACGTACAGTCTCATCATTCCGCTTCGTCAAATTTTAAATTAATATAAACTCGTTTCTGTCCACAGTTGAAGGAATTCGAGGTGATCGGGCGCAAGCTCCCCACCGAGAAGGAAAAGGTAACCCCATTGTACAAAATGAGGATATTTGCACCTGACCCTATCGTGGCCAAGTCTCGATTTTGGTATTTCCTCCGTCAGTTGAGGAAGTTCAAGAAAACAACTGGAGAAATCGTCAGCCTGAAACAGGTAAAGTGAAAATTCTATTCTGGAATAACGATGCAGTCATCACAGTTCTGATGAAAATAATTTTTGTTGATTTTGTATTCCTTGGGATTGGACATCTGCTAGGTTATATCGCAACCTTGTGTTCACTGAATTTTGTCAGACTACAAAATTTTTAAAGTGAAGATGTTCGTCCGTGCAGAGTAAAATTATTATTTATATATTTACTTCAATTGTCACCAACATCACTCAATAAGTATAAAGTTTTCAGCTGATAAATTTCTATAGATTTACTGGTTGAAACAACTGTATTTGAGTTCGGTTGAAGTTTAATTACTGACTAAAGTAGCAAACTTGAATCTGCTGATGACTGCAGCACATGAAATGAAAAATTTTAGAATAACTTGACGACGTAGTTTTGAATTTTTCAAACTTTTATTTCTGATTTTTCTCAAATAATCTCTTTAAGCATATTATTTGTTATGATATTAGAATTTATTTTACATTAGATATTGAGTAATAATCACTGCCAAACTCTCATAAAATCAATTATTCTAATCCAGTTCAATCTTGAAAACTGAGCAATTATTCCGTCTTGATTGGATATTTAGAGTTTTTCAACGTACCTCTTTGAAGTAAAAATTTGCAACTCACAAACTCTAAACTGGATCAGAGTATCCATTATTATCACAATAACAGTGCAATAAAGTTATAATGTGAACAGTTAGAAATCGTTCACCCTCAATTGATACATAAGAAATGTGTTCGTTATAATTTTAAAATAACGTTTTCTTGATTTTGCAATTATAATTGGAAATTGAGTGTACGTCTTGCTATATCCTAATAACACATAATTACTGCTATTGACAGTGCATCTGATATAGATTAAATTTTCTAATTTTTAGATTGCCGAAAAAACTCCAATAAAAATAAAGAACTTTGGTATTTGGTTGAGGTACGACTCTCGTTCCGGAACTCACAACATGTACAGGGAATACCGTGACTTGTCCGTAAGTGGAGCTGTCACTCAGTGCTACCGTGATATGGGGGCTCGTCATCGCGCCAGAGCTCATTCCATTCAGATAATCAAAGTCGAAGTCGTCAAGGCTGGAAACTGCCGCAGACCTCAAGTCAAGCAGTTCCATGATTCCAAAATCAGGTTCCCGCTACCCAAGCGTATTCAACACCGCAATCGTATGCCTCTATTCAGCGTACGCAAACCACGCACCTATTTCCTTTAAGCAATTTGTATTTCTTTGGTGTATTCTGTTGAGAAATATAATCACTTATAAGGGAAATAAACATTTTTAAACTATCCTATTCACAGCCTCGTTTTCTATGCAATCTTACTAATAATTCTTAGTCGAACTGAAATTGTTCTTTCTGTCTCGATTAATAGATTCCAAAGCTGAATGTCTGCTGACCAGTTTTTGAGTATTCTTTATTCTCAATTAAGATATTTCTGGGAACCTGAAAACCAGACTAGACTGTAAGAAATTTTTGAGCGCCACTATTTTTAACTTGGAACTTTGGTATGCAATTACGGAATGATTATTAGCGGTTTCAACTTGCTCTGTTCCACTCTGTTCTGTTCTGTTGCACTGGAACGGTAATTATATATGTAACCAGAGCGGAACAGTGCAATCTGAAAACGCTACATGACAAACCATTTTTTCATTCTATTTCTCATTTTACTTCAATTTGAAAGAATTTTTAATGACCTTCAGTATAATCAGGTACTATGAGCTGTTTAAAACATAAATACGAAATTGTTCAAGTCAAAATGAGATTTACAATGAAATGTTTGTCAAGAAGTCGTTGGGGAAGTAGATAAAAATAGCTCTGCAGGAGACAATATCAAATTTCCTCGTTTACCACTGCATGACTGATTACATGAAACATATGAAATGGAACTCATTAATTTCCCTAGATATTATACTGAATGCATACTTGGTAATCAGTCAAAAACGCTACAAATTATAAATCGTGAAGTAATATGTTCTTTATATGACCGCTCTTGCATCGGCGCAGGTAAATTTTGGTGTAAGCATGCGAGGGAGTATTCTAGCCCCTGATTCTGACTTATTTTTCACTTGTGAGAGCGGTGATAAGCGCCTTCTAGACCAATCCGAAGGCAGCTTTAGACGAAAAATCTTTTCACAAGTGAAGATGAGCTCAGAATCAGGCCTATGAAGGGTAGAGATAAGGAGAAATATCTTATTTCTCATATGGGTTTTCAACTGGAAAACAGTCCACCAAAAAGCAACAAATACTGATTCAACAAGTCACCAGAATGGCGCTGAGAAGCAATAAAGGTTCAATTTGAACTTGGCCGTTGTAGATGAAGTGAAGTATATGTCAAAGGGAAGTAAGACTAGATTAGTTAATAAAAGCGCTCTAAATGCACAGTGTGTACCTGTACCCTCCATCGGAATATGGATTAGTATGGTCAGAGTTTACGTATACGTAAAAGTATCGAACCCCTCGCAAAATAATTATTTGAAACAATTTTCTTTTCTAAAAGTTTTATTACAAATTTTACTCTTCAAATAAATACTTCAATTCCAAATTTTTTAGCGATAGATTTAATGAATGGAACAAATAATTTTATTCAATTAGGACTTCAAAATGTCATTTAATACATTTTTTAAAAACACCCGTGATTTTTATCAGGGATGATTTTATAAAATTGCTGAGACATTGGACACTTTCTGCTTGTTAGAGTTGATGAACTATTTTCACAAGTGAAGGGAATTGGTTTTGTAAATCAAATAACAGTAAATGATCTTGTTGGATGAAGGATGAGAATATTTTTTCCAGTTTAGCATTGAGTATTGAAACTAATCAGTGATAATTCCCTACAAAGGTCAGGTAAAGCGAAACGAAGTAATTATCACTGGTGATAAGGCCAGAGATTATTTCAGAGTTCAACATGTCAGCTGCGGATGACACATTTGCGCTGCGATTTTGTTGACACTTTGCTCCGTAATTTTTATCAGGGGTCATCACTGGTGATATCGCCAGACATTATTTCAGAATAACAGGAGACGATGTTGTTCGACAATTGCAGTTCAAAACTACGAGGCAAGCTGTCGGGGAATATTGATCTGGTCAAAGCAATAAGTTTACAAAATGTCCGGTTTGCTACTCGCACTGCCTCTCCAACTTGCGTGCCAGCTGTATAGTTCTGGTAATTTGAGCTACGGGAATTATAGTCTTGGTAGGAGTGTTGTGAAAAATTATAAAGAGTAATCCTTCGCTCTAGATGATTGATTGATTGGCAAAAACTTTTTGTTTTATCAAAGATTACACGTCAGCGCCAAATCAACCCGCCGTTCTACCAGAGGGCTATACTGCGTTTCCAGATGTCGGAGTAGCCTACAAGCTCTACAATAATAGAGTCACGTGGAACACGGGAAGAAAACTATGTGCCGCCGAGGGTGGAAACTTGGCTGTTATCGACTCGTTCAGGAAGAACGAGTACGTTGCAAGCATGAAAGGACTTGGTGCACATGTGGGTATTCATCGATTGTTCGACACTGTCGAATGGGTCAGCGTTAAGACTGGTAAAGTTCAGACAAGAGTAATTTCTAATTCCACATATACTGTCCAGCAGAAATACAATTGCTTTTGCTGCCATGTATTATTTCAGGTGAACCGTTGACTTTCATACCATGGAGACCAGACTTGGGATCTGGGAATTGTGCGGCAATATATAGTGATGGAAAGGGAATAGGCCCTTGGAATTGCGCCAGTGTATTACCGGTCTTGTGTGAGATTCCAATGTTCACTCAGCGCACAAATGAGACAGAGATTTCCCAGAAGCAAATACTCGCGTTAGTCCGCAATAATTAACACCACGAGAACACACCTATTTTTTCGATCATGGAGAATACTCGACCGAATACTGGAGTCAAAACGACCCTGTTCCATTTTTGATGCATTACCATTGCAAATTTACGAGTGCGATTCACCCGAAAAAATTCAGGAGTATACTTTCGCTGTCTTAAAATATGATAATGTAGTTTAGAAGCATTAATATAATTCATAAATATCAGAAAAC
Organism: Diprion similis; assembly: GCF_021155765.1. Lineage (NCBI taxonomy): Eukaryota > Metazoa > Arthropoda > Insecta > Hymenoptera > Diprionidae > Diprion > Diprion similis. The sequence continues at coordinate 6,341,810 of NC_060118.1, forward strand.
GTTTGGAAAAAGAGTCATTTTTAAAGAATTTTTTACACTGTATTTTTACTGTAATTGCATTAAAAACTTACCAAAGTCCCTGTGGGCATCTCTGACATCGCTAGTTTTTTTCTTTTATCGCCCAAGAGAATAAGTTAGTTCATAATTAGCATTACTTACCTGATTTCAAAAAATAGTGAAGTCCTTGCTGTTCTCTACTTACTTTACATACGTATAAAAATAAAAGGCAGATCTCTCACGGAAAAGTGTTAGCAAAACATAAATCGAGTAAAAGTAGTTTAATAAACAAATACTGAACAAATAAAACTCTCAAGTTCTAGTCTCACCGATAAATCGTTGAAATAAAAATTTTCGATAATTCATTCTTAATTTAGCAAACATAAAAATCAGTCAATTTAATCATGGAATTTCATTTGTTCATTTTTCAACGAAAAAAAAAAATAATTTCTACAAAATATCCAAAATATGCGTAATTTGTAGAATAATTGTATTTTATAAAAGTAAAAGCAACTTGTTTTAATTCGAAAGTGTTGAACTTCTGAATTGAACAATAAAGAAACACTTTTGATTAAAAGAAGTTTTAACTCGTCAAAATTAAAGAAACAAATAATTTCAACGATGTTCTATGAATTATATCCTAAGGATTTTCATCCAACAAATTTGTACAATTTTTAGAAAAATTTATTTCTCGTGCAAAATTATTATTTGATAGGACTTTGTCCAATTCGTAAGTATTGGACTTATGATTTCGAGATCGCAAGTGGATTAAAATAGTGATATTTTGATAAAGCCGCAGTGGAAAAATTTAACAACTACATCGAAGAATTGATTGGAACTCAAGATGTTTTCATATATATGTCAGATACTCGAAGAATTATGCAGATAATAATGCAGTTTATTTCACTGAAAGCTGCAGCGAAAACCAAACAATGAAACCAAAAACAAGTTGCTTCAACGTCAAACAACCGGTGTTCAAAATGCAACGATTAAATAATTACGGTGATGCGACATTCGTACATGCAATTTATCAATGAATACAAAATACAATGTCATTTGCTAGAATCATTCCCCAACCTCGCATGCTCTCATACTCCTAGTAAAATTTTCTGAATCAAAATAAATGTAAATTATGCAGCTATCAGGTGCTGCTTATTGTTGTGTTTCGTAGTAAGTCTATCGGTTAAAAATCATACCAGAATTACTGTAAATATAATCGGTTATGTAATCGAAGATAAACCTGCGATAGAAACAACAGTTTTGTTTCTCAAGTCATTTCGATTGGTAAAAAAGATTTAACGAAGAACTGAACTGACAATGTTTGTTCTTACATTAATGTAACACTAAGTTTATTCTAGTACTGTTAATTACATTTACTTGTTTCTCTCAAGATACTGCACACACCGCACAGTTTTGATCAAACTTATATTTACAATGTTGTATTTCCACAATGGACAGAACAAATTCAACAAATCTGAGGGGTGGCTAGCAGATTTGCAAGTCAGATGTGTCTGTAATTGAGTGTTTTTTGTTCTGTCTTCATTTTGTCAATGATCAACGGGCCCCTCGTCGATTTTTAGCTCGTCGTTTTTTAGATTCTAAATGTTCTTTTAATAACTCAATGATTTCCAAGTGACCCCCACATTCTGCCAAGTGTAACGCTGTATGACCAAGATCAGTAGTTACGGCATTAACCTCTGCACCTTTCTTCAATAAAATATCAACAATCTCGAAGTGGCCATTATCTGTAGCATGATGCAATGCTGTTATACCCGAGTCGCCACCATCATTGACTCTAGCACCTCTGCGTAATAACGCATTTAGTACATCCAGGTGTCCTTTCTTTGCAGCTAAATTCAACGGAGTAGCACTCCAATAATAAGAAGTTTTCGCATTAATATCAGCACCTTTATCCAATAAGGCATTGACGATATCCAAATAACCATTTTCAGCTGCGTAGTGTAACGCGGTCCGAGTTGCGTGATCTTTGACATCAATGCCAGCACCTTGGTTTAATATTAAATTGAAAATCTCTAATTGACCACCCTTTGCTGCTAAGTGTAATAATGTATGACCAGAACGAGTTGTTTTAGCAGTGTCATCATTACCGATACTTGACAAAGCTTGAATAATCTCCAAATTTCCATTTAATACCGCAAGGTGCAATGCTTGCATGCCGTCTTTATCTTCCTCCGTTACATCAGCACCTTGTTCGATTAAAATTTTGACAGTCTCCACTTGCGCCCTGGTTGCCGCTAAGTGTAACGGTGTACGTCCAAAATCAGTAGTTTTGGCATTGATGTCAGCAACCTTACTTAACAAAACACTAATAATTTCCAAATTACCATTTAGCACTGCATGGTGCAGTGCTGTCATGCCATTGTTGTCTTTATCCATGACATCAGCACCTTTGCTCAATAAGAGCTTGACAACCTCCAAGTGACCCTCCTTTGCTGCTAAATTCAACGGCGTATGACCAATATCACGTGTTTTGACATTGATTTTGACACCCTTATTCAACAAAATACTGATGGTTTTTAAATTACCATTTGCCAATGCTCGATGTAAGGCTGTCCAGCCAGCATGATCTTTGACATTCACATCGGCACCATTGTCTAATAAAGATTCAACAATCTGCGAATGGCCTCCCATTGTTGCCAAATGTAATGAAGTGTGCCCTAAATCTGCAGTTTTTGTACTACAATTAGCAGCTTTTCTCAATAGCATATTTACGATCTCTAGATTACCATTTTGCACGGCCAAATGCAAAGCTGTCATGCCGTCGTTGTTCTTAAGATTAATATCTTTGCTATTACTCAATATACTAACAATGAGTGGATTATTGTTCTGTACTGCGTAGTGTAATGCTGTCATACCGTCGTTATTTTTAAGATTTGAAGCAGAACCTGCGATTAACAGTATTTGAACGACTTTTAAATGACCCCCCAATACTGCCAAGTGTAATGCAGTGTGTTGGCAATTGTTGGTTTTGGCATTAACTTCAACACCTTTATTTAATAAAATATGGACCATTTTGAAATGACCATTTTTGGATGCGAAGTGCAATGCTGTCCAGCCTGCTTTGTCGCAAAGATTAATATTAGCATCTTGGTTTACAAGTGATTTAAAAACCTCCAAATGAGCCTCCAGTGTTGCTAAGTGTAACGCTGTATGATGGAGCTCGTTCGTTTTAGCGTTTAGGCAAGCAGCATTACTCAATAAAGTTTTCACGGTCTCCAAAAGACCATTCTTTGACGCGAAGTGTAATGCTGTCCAGCCTGTCTTGTCGACAAGATTAATATTCGCACCTTCGTTTATTAGCAATGTAGACACCTCCGAGTGAGCCCCCATTGTTGCTAAGTGTAACGCTGTACGATGGAACTGGAAAGTTATAGCGTTTATATCAGCCCCATTATTCAACAAAACTTCTACGGTATACAAATTACCATTCTCCGACGCAGAGTGCAATGCTGTGTAGTACCTACTGCTAGTACTATTAACACTTACGCCGTTACTTAATAATAAGTCAATTACTATGCAGCGTCCATTAGATGCTGCAATATCTAATAGATCTTCACGAAAATCAATTCTGCTATAATCACTAAAACCCACAGAAAAGTAAGACTCCAACAACCGTAAGTCTGCTAAGTCTAGTAAGTGTAGGAAATCATCTTCTGCTGCCACTCGCAACATCTCATCGAATCCAGTGTTATCCTCCACGATGTCGAGCTCAAGATTCATGGTTGGTGATAGGTGATTGGACACTGAAAATGATGAACCTTTTTACTCAAGAAAAAATCTACATGTATATAATTTTGTTATTCAACTTCTTTTTAGTTAGGATCTGCTTAATTTTTGTATTCGACTCTTAAGCTATATCCAATTTTTCCTGAATACTAATAGAAAAAGTTGTAAAAATGAGTCTTCTTACATATTGCTTTACATACATAATGACTTTTTAGTTCTACGATGAATTAGGTATGACAGTGGAGGACAATTTGAGCACGGAATACTTATCGCTTTAACATAATAACTTTAAAGTTTATGGTTACGCTATTTTCTGATCTGATATTGTCTTGACTATATTTTCGAGATTGTTTATCATTTGGTGTATGCACATGGCTTTCATGATCAAAACAAGCAAATTTTATTATTAATACGCCATGAAAACTGAGTAAAGTGTGTCAGAACTTGAAAAAGTATGCGTGTGAGACCGTTATTTTTGATTTTCTTTATTCACCTTAAATCTCAACTGTTTTTCACAATATCTTATCAATGATGACAATTTCTCAATAATCTGAAAAAAAATCAACTGTTTACGACGTTCGCAGTAATAAAACTAATGGATGGAAAAGAGAATACCCGAATGTTGTGCTGTGAATATTTGGTGAAAATTGCTTTTCATACTCTGGGAAGAGACTATCCTACAGCAGTTACACACCTCGCAGAGTTACCTCGACTTGCTCGGAACACTACTTTCACCAAATATTCCTTATGTGTCAAAGCCTTACCTATGCTCACAGAAATAGGAGATTACCGGAGAAGATGGCCAAATTAGAATATTCGGGAAAGATAATTGTAATTTCTGGAGTCTTCCTTCTAGTAATTACAGTCCAACTGACCGAACTGCATGAAGTAATTTTCGTGCTGGATTGTTTGAACAATGGTCACAAATTAGTCGACGGCCGAACTGACTGTGGAGCTGGAATAAGTATCGCACCAACCTTGTTCGACTGTAGCTTTCGTACGAACACTGGGTTTGCACTGATCTCCTACCAAGCAGAAATTACGCAGCAGGTTATAGTTGCGAAGAAAGATGATTTCACGGGATTCCCATGAATAGGAACGGCAGATTGTTAAACGGCCACTGAAACGACGGAATGGAAACGCGTCAGCAATTGTCGTGTTCAGTTGATGATAAATTTCCCAACTGCACTGTAATAATGACTGTAACCAAGGGCGGCAGTCGGTTATATTATCAACTGACTACATTTCAGTCGGTAACATATCGGCCTAGAAGTGTCGGTAAGACGAAACATGAGCGTAACTACCATGATACCCAGTCTGCAATGTGAAACCTTCAAGCTAGTTCGAGAAGACGGAAAAGTATGATCTTTATTTGGGTATTTCATGAAATCCGAACACCCTGTGAGATACTTAGGTAAGTTTTGGATGATTTCAACATGGTTCCACGAGAATGTAAAAAAAAGATTCCGTACTTTCGTGAGTATGTAAAAGAAAACTTTATTCTCCCTCCATTTTGTTCTTGTTTGAAAAACGCTGTAAATTTTGAAATATGAGTATTTCAAAACAATAGAAAACCACTGCTGAGACATTGTTTATGCCAAATATATCTAGCACCCAGACTTTTGTGTCAACGAATTAGTTTTCGGGATTTTTAGATGGTTCAGATTACTGGACAGTATGCTTTATAGTCGGGACGTGTTATAGCTTCAGTGAGTAAAGAGAATCTGATGTAATACCCACAGCCTCAGAATTCCGAAGGATAAAATTTTGCGAAGCTCAACTCTGGCAGTAGATCTGCATCTGGCGATGTTACAAGCGTAATATAAAACCGAGTTTATCCTCCTGGGAAGCAAACTGGATCGTTTTATGCGTCTCTACATCGACCGATCTAAACCATTTCGATGACACTTTTTTTTGGCGAAAATTTATTTCTCTCACAAGACGCGATGTGGTTTATAGCAAGTTTAGGATGACGGAGCTGCAAGCTGGGTAGGCTAAACGAGTCTAGCTGCATAAGATAGTCAAATCGGCCTATAAGTCACCTAGAAAAGTTATCATACTATTATGTTCAGCATAAAAAAAACAGCGATCCTAGGGTTTCAAATGCCTAAACCCTTATGGGGCCTTATGAGGCTTTAATTTCGTGATTTTGAGTTTTTTGACGATATCTCCGTCAATTTTCATGTTATAAATTTTTTTTTTTCAAATTCTGGGATTTTTTGAGCCCCACAAATTGGTTTCATTGAAAACAGTTTTGGCGCTGAATTAAAATTTGCATAGCGTTTTGAAAATTTGAAAATTCGATATTTTAAAAACAAGAACTTACTCATCGTCATGAAAAAAATATCCTATACATTTCTACCCTAAAAATATGTAAGAAGTATTTCAGATCCTCATGAGGCCCCATGTGGGTTTAGGGTTCTGAAACCCAAGAAATTGCTGTTTTTTCATGCCAAACATAATGGTATAATCACTTTTCCAGGTGACTTATAAAAGTACTATGGATAAAGTAAAATCTGTTTAGTGGGGCTCGATTGACAGCGTTATAATAAAAAAACATGGGCCTGCAAAATCGAGATGAGGTAAACAGCTGAGAATTTAATTGCTCCAAAGTTGATTATAACTGTAGTATAGGCGAGCTGGTACGACAAGCACTTAAAACAAGATGAAACTATTTAGTATGCGGAGCATGTAGTGAGCAGATAATACTTGGGGTTTCCTTCCGGCAAAGAGAGAGAGAGAGAGACATAGACCGATAGATAGATCTATAGAGAGGGTAAGAGAGAGAGAGAAAGAGAGAGAGAGAGAGATGGAGCGACGGAAATTGTGTGAAGGAAACGGGGGGATGAGAGAAGCGTGCGCTTATTATTGGAATCTTATTTTTTTCCGCTTGAAATTTCATCTTAGCTTTTTGTCTTCCGGAATACTGCAGTCAATTTCGCGAAGAACTTTATCAATCACATGGCATCACGCTGCATCCCGTAGACTAGAGGGTAGCTGATTGAAATTCTGATGCAGAATTGATTGAATTCTGGATTACTTATCCGAATTTGATATTGTGCCGCTGACTATGTTTAAGAAAGCAATTGCATTTCGAAATTGTATATAAAGTGCGATGGATTGAACCTGTTGATCCTGTTGTACGTACAATGAACAGTCACTGCATGGTTTTATCCCAGGGCTGAAATTGCAAATATTCTGTAACCTGTTTTGTGCGCGGAGGGCGTCACAGGGTGGATAATACTGAGAATCCCAAACCGTCTAGACGGGCTCGTCGTGTCTGGCCTGAATCGCCTGCGAGGAACTCTTGTGCGTATAATTTGACGAACGTATATCTCAAGTATATGATATAAGTAGGCACCAGACGCAGGAGCAAGACAAAAGTCTATTGCATTGAAAGAAATTTCATTTTGTCCGGTTTGTTGAATAAAACCCTAACATCACTCAATTTGTCGCAACGATATCAAATTATCGCAACAGTTGCAAGAAAGTAAAGTAGGTTTTGATTTTATCTGTAGAGGATAGTGCAGTCTAAAATTGTCGGTTCAAAAATTACTGTCCAACTTCGCTGAGAAGAAATGGCTGCAACATGACGGAATAAGAAGAAGTATCAATTAAAATATTCATATTATTATATGATGTATGTACACGTTATAAACTATCCAAGAGAGTTGACGAAATCGATCGAGTTTAGTGTACGTGAATTTTTTCTTCCTTTGTGCGATTGGCGGAAATGATTGAAAATTCATGAACGTCAAATTTTTGATAGAAAACAATGTTGCTCAAAGATCGTTTTATTTAAACTGTAGACTCCCAGAATTTGATGAGCTTTAATCCCCTTAGAAAGTCCCCAAATAATGTGCTAATATCTTAAATATAACTTATACAAGGTTCCGGTCACACGTAGAGCCTATATTTAGGCTTTACAACGGTTAACGGTCGGGAAAAATTCAAGGATTGTAGGGTTTCTGGGGTAGCTGATTACGAATCTGATAAGCTAATGGCGAATCCGATATGGTGGACAAAAATTCAAAAAGTCACTATGCAACCATATTGGATCCGCCATGATGAATTTTGAAATTTCGACTTCAGATTCGTGATCAGTGACCTCGAAAAACGTCGAATACCAAGTTTCATTCAAATCGAGTGAATTTACGGATTTTGGTCCGCCATATTGAATTTCGAAATTTTTAGTTCAGATTCGTCATCAGCAATCTTAAAAACCTCTGAGGACAGAGTTTTGATACAAACATTCGATGTAATAATAAACCTTTCAAACTCATCTTGTACTAAGTTTATAGATAATTCCAGTGAACTGAAATTTTTAGATAGTATTTTTGATTCATTTTGGTTTAATTTTTATTATACATTTAGGCCACTTGCGGTGGATGTAGAGGATATTTTACGACTTGTTAGAAATGGAAATAAAAACTTTCAAAATGGGCGCGAGGATACTTTAAAGCGAGAATACAACTTTTACAGTGTTCTTAATACTACACATTACTTATACCTCCACTGGGTATCCAATTGAATCGCGCAGTGGCTTCTTGTTTCCCTCAGAGATACTCATTAGTACAAAATAGCTTAGGCAATAAAGAACCTGCAAGTAATTGTTTTATTTCATGCGACAATAGCGCCAGAATATTTACTCCTGCAAGAACTGCTTATTCAATTACGGAAATACATTTCTTGGCATTACGGTTGAATGAAACATAACTTTTTTTTTATTTTTGTAATCGGCATTGTGTTTAGAATGGCGCGACCTGCAGTTTTTCAGCGTTAGTTATGCGTAAGCGTTGGTAAAAATGTTAATCAGTGGAATTTAATCGATCGGTACGGACTGACTATAGCATCCTCTTAACGGGCTGCAGTATCTTTCAGTTACTTTTTCCTATTACATTCCATCATTCCGCTATTCGCGGACCTGTCGTAACACGGGACTACACCAAGGGGTTAATCACTCATGGATGTAATGTTCACCAGGTTTCAAGATTACAAAGATTTCAAAAGATTCCAGATATTTCAAGAGATTTCAAAAGATTTCGCAAGATTACAAAAAATTTCAGAAGGTTTCAAAGATTTGAAGAGACTTCACAAAATTTACGGAAAGGTGTAGATACGCCAAATTTCAGGAGTGCATAACGCCTAGGACTATACCCTCAGTTTTTTGCCTTTGATCCACAGTTCATACTTCAGATCGTGGTGTGACTATACATTGTGTGCCTAGAACTCCTACGACATGCCCATTTTTTCGAGGCCAAAGCCTTTAAGTGAGATGTGTACCAACTGTCTAAAGAAATCCCTATATTGTTAGGGAATTATTTTTCTGGCGAACGCTACCCTGCTCGGTAATGCCATCGTGTATAGTTATGGTGTGAGTTACTTAAAGTCCCGCTCAATTTTTCCCCGCGCAGATTCAACGTCATCACAATTAATCACCACCGATCTAGGGTATTTTGGTGCCGCTGGTACACATTTTACTTAAGTCCAGTCCAGCGCGATAGAGAAATTTTTTTGGAGAAAGGAGCTGCAATCTTAGGCATACCATGTATACTCGTTACTCACACCACGCTCAAAATCTTTGGTAGATCCGTCAGTCAAATGGAGATATATTCTCATTCTCAGATTCTAAATGTTGCTTTGGTTGTCTATTTGCCGGCGTTGAGGCGGCTGGATTCGCGGAATCCTTCCGGAAAGGTATAAGCTCTGGCTATAGAATCATAGCTAGGTATATACAGTTCGTTCCTAGATAATTTATCCCTCGTCGCATAACTGGGTTACGCACTATCGCTTCTAAACATCATATCCGCCTAGTCATCAGAGCTCTGCGATCTACATCATTGTCGGCCTGCGTGCACGTAAGCCGTCTTCCGTAACATCCAGCTAGTGAGCTGGCCCTCCGTTCAATTACCGCAAGGAGCCGCAAATTTGCAGCTTTAGCCTCTCTCCCTTTCCCCGCGCCCTCGTTAAAGCCCGATAAGCGATTGTTGCAGCGAGACGTGGGAATATCTTGTAGACCGAAGAACGACGCAGAGATTAATCAAAGGTCTGTGCACCCGGCTTGCAATTAGGCAAGACAAACTTTTACTTGAGCCCGCCTTAAGGGTTTGCACAGGCAGACTGCTCCAACTAATGAGATTAAACATTTTCTTCTTTTTTTTTTATTCCACTTATGCACGAGTATAACTGTATGCCTGCCTCTGCTTTTTTGTCTGTGACTATTATTCAAGCAGAATTTAAAAAAAAAAATTATTTTCGCTTGAATTACAGAAACGATTTTATAACGAAATGCGTTACACAAATGCTCGAGGGTGTCTGAAGGGGCTTCATCGGTTGGCCATTGCTGTTATAATGCATTTTCATTGGACGTAATTCTTAAGTAAAACACTCGAGCTCTTAGCTAACTAAAACGTTTATGAATTGGGCATTCATAAATGAAATTTTTGTCTTATGTATTGCCAGTTGTGTAACACACATTATAGCTGTTATAGACTGCTGCAGTCTCGTTTTAGAAGACACCTCATGCCCTTCTCGAACTAGGAACAATTTGACGATTTTATCGTTGTAATTGCTGTTGTAATACGGTAACGAGCAAAAGCTCTGGGTGAAAAATGAAAGAAATAACAAAAATTGTTTATTATTGATCTCTGGTACGTCATCCGAAGCTTGAGTGTTATTTTGTGTTTGTTTTTTCCACGCAGAGGTTCATTATATGTTTTTTTTTCTTTTTTTTTTTTTTTGAGTTCTGAAAAAACACGTAATGTGTAAATCAACAAGTGCAGGAGTTCTGAAAAATTGTCCGTGAAATTCAACACGTACAATTGGTATTAAAACGGAGCAGCAAACTGCAGTGTGTACGTTTAGTAATTTGTTTTTTTTTAAATTCGAGTCGTCCTATATCGTCGCGTTTTTCAGGAGCGGAGTGTTTGAAAAACGGTGAAACGTATTTACTTTCATTAGGCACCCTTTCGATATTGAAGATCGAATGTTCAATTTTTAAATTATACCTTTTATGGAGTCTCCGTCGTGAATTTAGCCTCCAGCCTTCTAAACGAATAAATGTATTCTAACTAGTGTTCGAAATTTTTTAAATTCCCTCGCAGTTTCAGATTTTCAGACTGTCTCGAAAAATGCAACCATCAACGAATAAAAATTAGAAAAAGATGAGGTAAATTCTCATTTACCATCAAATTTATTGATAATTACGAATCCTGCGTTATTTTGATAACAGAGTTATATTGCCTTTGAAGTAAAAATATTATATTTTTAGTAATAGTAAGGAAGAAAATATACTCACACCGTTGACAAATTTAATCTTCCGTGACCTTTTCTCACGGTGATATTTATATCTATATAATGTGTACAGGTGAATAAGAGTTCCATGCGCTTATCAAAGTTGTCGTTCACATTCTTCAATCTTGAAATCTCTCTTCTGAAAATACTATTCTTATCGACTTCCGAACGAGAAAAGGTATAGTATATAGATAGGTACCTACTGGGTACCCTATATATATATATATATATATATATATGTCTATATACTTATATACCTATAGGCAGCATCTACAGAATTTCTTATTCGAGAAATAATTTTCCTCACGCCATTCGGCCAACTTTTCCGTGCCCTGGATGTACATAGCCACATACGGTATAGGTACAAATGTATGTATACATACATACATACATACATATTGCAGAGTTTCACTCGAGACCCACACCACAATGGCGACACTCGACGATTTTTATACCATCAGCTACTTAGCTAGACCCCACAGCTTTCATCTATATTCCAAAAAGGAAGTAAAAATTGGAAAAGCAATTCTAAAAATGTTCCAATGTTGGCGTGAACGAAAAAACGTGAATAAGGCAACAAAAACATGGTGAACGAATTCTAAAACTTTTGAAGAGAGGATTACATAGATTGTTTTAATCGAAAATACGTCGCACCATTTCAATAAATAATACCACAGTATTTCAGGAAATTTAGTAGCTAACTTGATAATGTTTCAAAAAATCACTGGACGCTTTGAAAATGATAAGCTTGACACCGGATTGCGAAATTGAGGAGTTGATACGTTCATTTGTTTGTTTGTTTTTCCGTTCTTTGAAATATGTTCATGGATTTGCTTGACTATTTACTAATTTGCTTGTAATTTTGAATTTGAAGGTTGATGAAGAAAATTTCATCGAAGAACATAAGCAACATTCTTTTCTGAAACTTGTAAAAATAATCGATCTTTCAGCTTCCAGACTAGAAATATTTCTGTGAATCTTGCTGATCGATTCTGCAACATTTTCAAAAACTTCTCACCTAAATTCTGCATAATTATCTAAATAATTGATTCTCTTCATGGACACTAAAAGAAAAAAAAAACTTCAAATGATATTTTCATATAATTGTTACAAATATCCAGATTTTCCTTCGCCGGAATTTAGTAACAATTTCTAAATCCAGGAATCCGTTTTTCCGATAACCGTTTTCTCGACAAATTGATTAATCGAAGACTAACGATTTCTCGATTAATTACATAACCTTAGGTAATAACTGTAGGTAGTTCCATATTCTATGGCTTATGTTAACGGAGTACGGTGTACGCGTACGTGTGTGCCTCGCACCTAACCTCGTATCACAGCTTTAAGAGCTTTGTAAATAGCTTTTACTGAATTATTCAAACTCGGTTTCTATGTGATCAAACGGAATTGTTGAGCTTTCTAGTTCATATGCCTTACACGTTATGTATGAAGTTTACTGACATGGGGAGAGGAAAAATGATTTAAACCATTCATTTGATGCATCTACAGTGAAACCTCGATTATACGTTCCGCACTTGTACGTTTCTCTGGTTCATTTCACGTGTTTCAATTTTCTTGCCCTTGGCAATTTTCGCCCATAAACCATGTGAAAATATTTCACTTGTACATACATACGTGTTGAGTTCACACCTTTTTCGTACTTATACGCTACAAATTCCGTTCCCTAGTGCTGTTCTTTATGCAGTTATACGATATTACAGTTGATTTTTTGCTCGAATCCAAAGAGGAAGAGGTAAGGAGATGAAACTTAAGCCTGCCTACCTGTCAGCGTTACCAACCAATCAGACGTATATTTCTTTAAATGAAGCTAAACAAATGCTTCAGATTTTTTATTTAGATGGCACCACAATAATTCTTCATATTTCTCATTTTCAAGAATGACGTTTGACGGTATTGAAACACAATAAGTACAAGAATATATAGCACGCTTCTTTTTTTTTTTTTTATTTATAACATAGATAATTTTCCTAGAACTATATACCGTGTGTCCATGAGGAAAGTGCGCACCTTATGCGCGTGCGTCAAGTCGTTCGAATCTTATTGGCTGACCGTTACCGCCTGATTGAGCAGCCAATGCAATCCCAATCACGATTGTCAGAAAATGTCCCTAGGAGCCCACCGTTAGCTGTGGGCTCCTAGGGACATTTTCTGACAGAGACCAAGTTTAGAGATTTCGCTATCAGTCTTCATCTTTCGTTAGAAATCTTGAGATTTTCTCCAGACTCTTGCCTAAACGTCAATATTTCTTAACAACAAAACAACTTTTCTTTTCTCTATGAACGGACTCTAATTTCTTTAGATCTAAAGGCATTTCCTTAGGGTTGGCAAAACTGCTAACAGTAAGAAGTGGGCCAGAAATTGGCAGAGAATTTTTAGTACAAAATACTAAAGTTCAGTTTAGTTTAGTCCTCTAAAATATCTTTGTTATCGAGTTGAAATGAGTGACAGGTGATCGCTGGCAAAATGGCTGCCCTGAGTTGCTGTTGTTGTTGTTGTTGTTGTCATATCAGCACTCTGCCTCCCTGATCAGTATTAAACACCACTTTCTCTCTCTACTAACAATCAGCTGTACTCTGTGCTTTATTTTTCAGCCACGTGCCTAGCCTAGTTTACAACCCGGTGTAAAACAAAATGACTTTGAGAATCTTGAACACAATGAACTGTTACACGGCACAAAAACTTGATCGTATCCTACATTTCAATCATCCGTCAATCCGTGGCAGTGCCAGAAAAACCTAGAAATCAACGGACTGAGGATGCCGGCACGTCGAGGTTAGTTTATTCACATTTTTACAACGCCATTTTGTGTAGAATGTTATCAAGACGTGGAAAAGTCACAACTTGGAAAGATCGAAGTGCACACAGAGAGACAATTACGGTAAAATTATCCTCAAAACTTTATTTCGGGTTAAGATAAGCCGTTAAAATGACATCGTGACCATTAAAATGGTAAAGACTACCATGTTTTGCGTAAGTCTAACCTGTCAATCAAGGTTAAGGCTCGGCACAACCATGCATGCGCCATATTTTTTGAACGGTGGAAAACCAAATTATAGAATCGTCAGGACTCTGCTACAATCTTATATCATTCTGACGATTGCACATTTTATCTTTCTAAATTTGGCTTTGCCACATCATGACTTTTCATTACGTGTCTGTTCTATGTCTTGAAATTCCGTGCATTGCATATTTTACCGTTCTACTTCTCGGTCTCTTTCCATTAACCGTTTTTACTTCCCGCTGCAATTTTCTTCTTTTTGAAGAAAAAGAAAAGTAACAAGAAAAGTTAGTATAATCACCCCAAAAATGGAAAGTTGACTTTTTAATAGATCTCGATCGTTCAAGGTCTAGAGAATCACCTCCGACGATTTTCGAATGCACTACTGGGTTTGGGTGATCATTTTTTGTCCGACGACATCTTAAGAATGAATAAATGGATTTGGATGATGTTGGTCTCAATCTACGGGACTTTCCTCAACCTAGAACTGATTAGATTGGACACATAATCATTGCAGTAGTTGTTGAGTTATTCGATGAAGAAAATACAAAATGGTGATAGAGACTAAAATTATCAACGTATCTTTTATTAGCTTGGATGTGACTGAATTTTGGATTTAATTAGGCAGGCAGAATTTCTAGTTATTTGACTAAACGAAATAAAAAAACGAATTCTAAAAAATGTCATTCATGAGTGTTTCATCAGGTCGAAAATAGGAATGACTAAAAATAATTTATTTGCGAATAAATCGATTATTTTTTCCCGGATTAATCGAGTATAATCGATTATTTTTCAAACTTGATTAATCAACCGACTTGATTATGTCTGTTCATAATCGGTTTTTCTTTTTCACTCCCATGAACGACGCAATGCGATATCATTTTATGTGATTAAAGTATCAATCATTATCATTGTCTTACTTACTAAGTACCTATTTGCTATGACAAGTGTAAGATAAATGAATGCTTTCACCCGAAATTGAAAAATATTTTGAATTAACCTACAAATCATCAAAAAACTTTTCAGTTATTAAGATTTCAAATGTACCGTTTCAAAACAATACGAAATAATCGATTAATTTTAACCGATTCAATCGAGTCGTATTTGATTATTTTTCGCGCACGCGATTAATTGAAAAAAACATAGCACACAAGTCGAAATACAAAAAGACAAAATATATAGAGGTCAAAACATAGTACATAAAATCGTGCTCACACATGCACTCACACTTGCGTGCTATGTTTACCTGTCGTCTCTACCTCAAATCTCGCCGCTTGCCCCTGTAATTCCACGAAACAGATCAGCTTCGTATTTCGTGTATTGTTTACTGTCGCAAAATCATATCTGCGTATTATCTGTGTATTCCTCGCCTATGTAAACCTCAGTTGCCTAACCGTTCTCTCGCGATACGGACCGTATTGTGCATCTTTTCAATAAAGTGTCTCGTTTATTGTTTAATCGACATCTTTTATCGATAATCATCGTCCCACTTCCGCACTATAATTACTTATCGCTAATTCGCGGATCCTTCCTCTATGATCCAGCATGTTTAGTCCAGTCGAATGAGAATTTGACCCGGAAATAATTGTAAGTAGCGATTTTCCTTCGGAAATCGTTGGGCGGCAGGGGGGGGGGGGATGGATTCGTACCACATTGCTTCAGCCGCAATTTTGAATTTATTGAATGACTCGTTTATTTTCAATTTCATACGAAAGATGGTAATCACGAAAGTTGTTTGAAATTAAATGTTTTACAATTTTTTCCTAGGATCGATATTTTTCGATTAAAGCCCGACAAGAGGGGGGATGAAATTGTATTATTACGTTCATTTTCCATCTTACATGAAAAATCGTCATAACCAAAGTGGTTTGGGAAAATAAAAAAAAAAAAAAAAAAAGCTTGAATCGAAAAATAACGATCCTATGGAAAAAATTGATAAGAATCAAAATTGTAGAAAATTTAATTTCAAAAAACTTTAGGGATTCCCATTCTTCGTATGAAATTGAAAATAAACGAGTTATTCAGTAAATTCAATATGGCGGCTGAAGTAATCAGGTGCGTAACCTAAAAATCGAAATGTAGACTACCAGTGACCCCCCCTCCCCCCCAACGATTTCCGAAGGATAATCGCTACTTACAATTTTTACCGGGTCAGCCTTTTTTTTTAACTCTAATTCGACTGAGCTAGTTTTGCTATTTCTTTAAAAAACGGCCATCGCTAGTCACTTCTTAGCTTGGCTCTATCAAGGTCAGTCAAATTAACCACTTGTTTCGCCCGCTATCCGTCGCAACAACGTCGACGAGTGGCGGTTCGACGTCCAGCGCGATACCGTCGTCGACGTCGCGTCGGATCGCGTCTGATCGGGCAGCGACGGCCGGCTGGCAGCGTTACGTCGTTCGGGACGTCGCGCGTCGCGGCGCTCGGCGCCTGCAGAGGCGCGCAGGCGTCTCTGGGATAAAACGCGATCCGCAGAATCATTTCGCGCCGCGCTGTCTCGGGCCGCTCCACGATGCGCCGATGTGTCCTTACACACGACAATCAAGTGACCCGACGGTGTTATCACTCGCAATCTGATAAAAATTTCACGCTTCGCGTTTTTACCGCATAAATTTTGATTATACTTGACGTTTTTTTTTATTTTGTTCTCTCTTCTTTGTACTTCTTTTTTTCGTCAGCCTTAATTACTAGTTTCGTAGCTATTTGTCTTGCCTTTACTTTTTTTTTTTTTTTTTTTCCACACCTCGTTTAACTTTTTAAAGAAAATATATCTACTTTTTTTTTTTACTTTGTGATCGTTATTGAATTACGTATGTCTGCTGTGTAATAAGTTCGTAGTGTACGCATGGATTTCACGTATGATAAATAAAGTGCAGGTTAATGAAAAAGTTATATTGTATACTTGGGGAATTAGGATGGAAATAAATGCAACGAAGACTCAAGCGTTGACTGCAGTGTAAATGAATCGCAAGTTTTAACGGGATTTTTAATAAACTCCTGAATTAAACATCTTGACTAATTGTCGATGAAATTTTGTTTTTTCAATTAAATTGTTATCCAAGAATTAGTAAAATGAGGCGTCAATTCTGGATCGTTGATATTTGCACGCTGCAAATCACGTTGCGAATATACGAAAATGAGATCGTTTCAAAACGTGCGAGGGATACGAGGTATAAGTAAATATGTTAAACTGAAAATAAAGTTTATAAAACAAAAATAAAAGTAGCTACCCCAAAAATTACCGACGAATTAAATTTCGCTTAACGTAATAGAGATCGTATAATCACATGTCGTACCTGTGAAAGTGACCGCGTGAGTGATCGTCTACAATGTGAAAGTGAAACGTAACAATCGCGTGGATATAAAAATAAGAATAATTAATCACAGTCGTTACAACGATAAATTTTAAACAATCTACATAATAATTATACGTGTGATCGATGTTTACGGGAAGTGTAATTATTAAGTAAATGTATAATAAATCGTGTTGTAATTCTTCTTCTCAACAAGGGTGTCGTCAATAATTCAATAAACAAATGACAGGAATAAATACGAATGAATAATAATTACGATATATGTTACGTGGATTATGCATTATGTGTAATGTTTCAATGTGAGAGTAATGATGTATCGATAATCGAATATTCCTAACTGGGAAGAGAAAGAAAAAAAAAAAAAAAAAAAAAAAGAAAAAAATAAATAATTATAACAATGTGCAACGATTATTGCAAGAATATCTGGTTTAGAGTCTCATGACGCTTTTAAGGTCTAACGTAAAACTGGATAAAGTGTCATCTCAGTGCAGTGCAGTGATTATACGTGTAAAAATGTGGTTTCACTTATTTCCTGTTTTCATCATACTGATATTTCGGGCGAATCAAATTCAAGGTAAGCCTAGTCGTTTAATTAATAACTAGACGAAAGTTTGTCCCTGTCATTTATTATGAATCCCAAGTTTTAACAATTTTATTAAAGATAGTCCAAAAATTCAATTTGTAGAATACAATTGAATTGCGGGTAATCAAAATTTGCAGCGGAAATTTTTTAATACTTTAAAGCGACGATATTTTGACAGGTTTTGCTCAACTCATTTGTTTCCGGTGTAAAAAAATGTAATCTTTTTAAAAAGGATAATACTTTCCGATTCATGAGGTTACAGTTGGTAACGTTATTGTTATGATTTACGTTTTGAAAAAATCTTTATTTCCCAATTGCCTTGTATCAAAAGTCACTAGAAACTTGTAAAATAGTAATTTTTTCCCCCAATGTTTTGTCGCTAACGTTACTAACTTCAGTCTCGTTCAGATTTTGCGATTGCTTCACGCGTTGGACTTTTTCCGAATTCGAGTTTTCCTTATATTCGAACTCGTCTCGGTTGTGTTTGATATTCTTTTTTTTTATTCTTATACGTGTATATAAATGCAGAAACTGTTTTATTCGCGACACATTGAAGACACATCGAAATAAATCTTAATATCGATAAAACCGACTTATCCCTGAATTACTTGATATTCAATTGGATACGATTTGATTTGAATGTAGTTTAGTTGAATCAATATATGTACATAGTGAACATTCAGTTGCAGAAGCTAATGAATTCTAAATCGATTCAATTGAATTTCTCCTTTGCCGGAGGAAAAGTCACTGGATCAAAATACGTTGCGCCGGATCAGCCTTGTAAATAATTCCTTTATTTTTGAGTCGCGTAAAAATCAGAAGAGAATAAAATAATATCGAACTCGACGTTTATCTGCTGATAAATTTTGCGATGGATAAATTTTTTCAAGCCTCGTATTTCTTTTTGTCTTCTCGTCATCATCGACACGAAATAAGAAGCATGAGATTTTTGCTATGCGGGTCGAAGCGTTCAAAAAATATTTCCAAAAAACTTGATTCGTTATAGGTAATAGAAAATTCTAGTAAAATGGATATTGTTGCAATAACAATTTAAATATTTTTAGAGAATTATGAGAGAATAGGAAATTATTTGTCGCGATTATTGTTGTCATTACTACATTTTATGGTTATTCTTCAACATTAAATGTGTTTGATTAGTTTATTGCATTTTTCCACTTAAATAATTCTTAACCTTTAGATCGCCGGAAAATCTAAATATAGGCGCTGTGGAGCAATCTATCAGCACTTTGTACTTAGGGGTGTTTGAGGTCGCTGATTACGAATCTGAAATCGAATTTTCGAAATTCAAGATGGTGGACCAAAATCCGAAAAGTCACTCGATTTGCATGAAACTCGGTATTCCAGGGTTTTCGAGGTCACTGATCACGAATCTAAGCTCAAAATTTCAAATTCATTATGGTGGATTCAATATATGGTTGCGTAAAGTGACTTTTTAAATTTTTGTACGCCACATTGGATCCGCCATCTTGAATTTCGAAAATATTATTCCAGATTCGTTATCAGTGACTCCAAGAACCCCACATTCAGGTCTTATGCAAAACTACAACTTTTGGATTTTTCTCTACCATTAACTGCCGAAAAACCTAAATATAAGTTCTACGTGTGATCGGAACTTTGTATAAGTAATATTTAAGATATAGGTATACTATTTAGGGACTTTCAAGGGGATAAAGCTCATAAAATCTCGTCAGTCTAAAGGTCAATATTGTCCTTAATGCCTTAATGCCCGTTGAATTTGATCAACTCATACTTTATTTCAAAACATGTCTGTCGTATTAAAAGCTTATGCAAGTTGGGTGATTTGTACAGGACTTATTTGCAGATAAGATAAACCATTATTCAGTAAACTTGGACAAACCTTCGAATTTGTAATCAATGAATGATGCTCGATAATGTAATTCGCTTTATTAGATTAACAATTACTGAATTGCTTTGACAGAAATTCATGGATTTTTTATCAAACGGAGGTGACAGTTTTCTATCAAAAAGTCGATTTTTTACTTTAAATATCGGTTTCTTAATTTTGTAGTCCAGAAATTTTTTTTTTCACTTAAGGGTATGAAGTACTTCTACCTTTACCGACCGAGCGAACTCATCCTTTTTCTCAGTACATTGAATAAACAAATGAACGGAAGGGGTTTAAATTATCTTTTACATTGCATGCAATGCATTTCCGGAAAGAATGAGGAGCTTAAGGGCGAGTTTGCTCGATCGGTAAGAGTAGGAATACTACGTAGCCTTAATCACTTCACTTATATCCCGAAAATCGTCAAGAAAATGGGTGCTTTTTTGACACGTGTTACTATTTCCACATTTCCCGCATTTCAGGGACCAAAAAGTTCATAGTTAAGATACTTTGCGCATTTTCGCATTTTGCTCGGTCGGTAAGGGTAGGACTACTACGTAGCCTTAATCGCACACCGTACGTATACATCCCTAACGAATGAGGGTACTCCGCATTAGCTGAACACAAGCGTCGTTCCATCTCTTTATTATCCACGTCACGCCCCGCACGTTGTACATATTCTACAAATTCTTACCGGCAATTTGACCCTCCTCCCAGTCTGCAAATGTGCTGCGACGTACAAGAAATTACACTCCTAACACATTCACCGTCAGCCTCTGTGCCTTAGCGGAGTTCCCCTTTCCTCTTTTTGTATAAACATTCTCCGCTCCCTCGTTAAGTCTCCTCTTGTTTAGGAAAATGGAAGCGACGGTACAAGTTCATTAGGTATGGCGGAAGATGAGAATCGGTAGGAAATAAAAGTAACGAACAACATGTGATTGAATTTTTTTTACCAACAATTTTGTAATCGGTAAAAAAGTTACTTCACGTACTCTCTGAAGGATTGCATCTGAAGGATTATTTACACTTGTCCTGAAATTATAAGCTCAACGTAACTTCAAATCGTAAATCGAGCTTACGGGTTAAAATGAAAAAATTTTCTGTCAGTAGTGAAAGTCAGGTTTATCAATCGCTTGATATTCTACTTTGTAGAAAAAGAAAGAGAAAATAAGAAACACCCTTTTGCACTTCCAAAAAAAAATCACAATGTCAAATATTTGGGCATATAATTTTTTCCAAGTGATTTATTTGGCGTTTAAAATGCTGCAATTAAAACGGTTCGAAAATTTTATACCATTTCTTTTACCTTCCAGCTAACTCTTTGTTCTTTTTTTTCCTTACCCTCTCCCTTTTGTTTTCATCAAATATATAAAATTTAATCACACGTGTGATTAAATTCCCAAAGCCGTGAGACAAACGTGGGATTACGATTTTATAATCATCCTCAACCGTGTCGTTGTTCTTTTGTCGAATATATTGGGGCTTTTGAAAAATCTGAGCCCTTGCACACCACGAATAGCACATATCTAACAACCCTCTGGCTTCCTCCGATGTCCCTCCTCCACGGACCTGAGGTTTACAGAGAGAAACAAGGGAAGAGCTGTTACTCCTTTGTGTTAATTAATCGGTGCGCCAAAAACCCTTGTTATTCTCGGATTTATTGTATAGGTACACGTGTATCCATGTATGTATGTACATATACAATATTCCAGTTGAAATAGGTCTGAATTCAAAATACTCGGATACCGCTGCATTTTTGTATATAGGGATCGTCAACCCTTAGGAACTGAATCCTGAACACATTTTTGAGTTGCATAGCCAGCGTTTCGAGAAAACAACAAAATTTGACCTTTTTTGCGTTTCCCTTAAAAACTGCCATCGATAGATAAAAAATGACTCGAACATCGTGTAGAGCGGAAAATTCTACATCGAATTATATCGTCATATGTCGAAAACGGAGTTGGATTAACAAATTAAAAAGAAAGAAATTATCTCACCAAAATTCCCCAGATTCCCCAGATAATTGGAACTTCTGTAATTCATACAATAACCAAATGAGCATCGAATATCCTGTATTAAAATGATTTTTAAACAATACAGTACCGAAATCAAATAAATGAATTCCAATTAACAAGAATATAGTAAAAATTCGTACCGTCGTGAAATTTGAAATTTTTTTGTAGGTTCTATGCAGTGAATCATATGCGTACCCACACGCAGCGAGGGTATCGAAGCATCTCGTTAAAATTTTAACGAACGCGATGGTGTTCGTGTTTATTTGCGTTTCTCCTCATTCTACCACATCTCCTCCACTTAGTTTATTTTTTTTTAACCCTTATTTATTTATTTATTTATTTATTTTTATATTCACTAAACTACGATGTACCTATACGCCGTGCCTTATATAATGTGTGCATCAGATAGAAGCGATGATGGCACAAAAAGTGCGAAGGGTGTGCAGTGCAGGCCCTTCATTAATAAAAGTCTCCCCCGCCATCGTCTGGCAGGTCGAAGTGAACAGATTGAAAGAGATCGAGGAACTTGAATAGGGCATATCTTTGCAGGGCTGAGCCGCAGAACCAACCCTCGCCTCACATTCCACCCTTCGCTCTTCTGTTCTCAGAACATATACCTACCCTTTGCTCCGGGGAGCGAGGCGCGATAAGCGTCACAGATCTTGTACAATTCCGTTAAAAACCGCCTCTCTTCCACGTCATCGGCCATACCATGTACTATATATATATATATATTTATATATACATGTATATATGTATGTGTATAAGGTCGTCGCTTTGACACTCCTCGATGAAAGATTATTTCCTATTGAAATGACTCGTGCGTGTATAAATTTTGTGTGTCTATGTATTCGTACATATGTATACATATATGTAAATGAAAAGAATTTTCTTATATCGATAATACATGTATAATGTAGCGAGAGGTTTACTTTTTAGCTGTGAGTATAAAGTATATGTTGGATTTGAAAACGAATTAGGGGGAAGAAATGCGGAATAAGATTTGAAGGAAAATAAATGGAATAAAATCAAGTCGAAGTAATAATGTGCAAATGATTTTCATCGTGTATATAATTTATACTTGGTAAATAAGTTATTCGGAGTATATTTCGGCATAATTATATTCGCGTTATTCAAGATTCTGATTATATGTGAAAATAAAGTATAAAGATAACAGGAAGGAAAGGAAAGTTAAAGGAATTGAAAAAAAAAAAAAAAAAAATAATATAGTGATAATAACAATGAGAGGAATAATGATAATACAATCGGAGGTGGAATTTTATTAAATATTCTTGGGGCGTTAGCTGCTGGTACGAAAAAAAACGACCAAATTTAGGGCGAGGGTCAGGGTATGCAGCCTGCGAAGAAGACGATGAAGTCGAAAACTGATGGGCGCCGACTAAACGAGATTCTTGACGGAATGGAGGGTTGCGTGAAGCGATCAGAGTTTGTCATTTTTCACATTTTTTCGCTTTTCGATATAACCTCTTTTTCCACCATTCGTTGCAAAATTTCAAAATGCAATCTGATTATTGCAGTGTTAACTGAGCTAGCGTTAACGTTACCTACTCAGTGTCAATGCAACATGGGTACGTAAAATAATCAAGTTAATGTGCCCAAAAGGTTAGAAGATTTAAAAACGAATAGAATCGTTTATTGAAATAATAATAATTGTAAGCTCATGTTTTTTCAATATTGCAGAACTTCGACGATTTCAGTAATTCAATTTTTACCTCGATCTCGTATTTTATTTCCATTTATTTCGACGAGACTGTAAGAAAAATAATAACAATAAACAAATTTTTATGAAAAAGTGTCGTCTTTTACCAACGAGATGAAATATACTTAATACTATAAGAAGGTGGTTTAAAGCGATTTATTTATTTCCTGAAAAATAGAGAAACGTTTAACAGTTTTATCCAGAGCATAAACCATTTTCTATGTAAACTTGGTGAGGAATTAAAGTACCGTGAAACATGAGCCGTGGTTCCCTTCTTCTTCTTCTTTCTGTGTTTCTCTTCTTTTCTTTATCTTTCCGATTCCATATATCTGGTTGCTATTCTTTTCGTTCTGCACCTGTCTTTTAGAACTAAATTCATCTCAGATTTTCAATTGCAGTAGTAGTGCAGAAGTGTAGGTTCCTTCAGGAGTTATTGCAACAAAACACGATTAGTCTTCATATGGAGGAAATAAACTTTCCGATGATGACGAAATCATTCAAATCGGTTGAGTAGTTTAAGAGATCATCCGCAACCAACAAACAAATAATTTTTTTCATAATACGTAGAAGTATAGATTTTCTCAGAAGCATTAGTGAAATAAGATTTTTCCAAATCATTTGAGCCGTTTTTGCAATGTGACCATATACTATACATACATACAGACTGAGTAGCGTCCTCGGCCTGAGTCGATTAGAATCAGACGGAATCGACACCAGCGCTTCAATAGTCTCAATGGAACCAACGAATCACGTGGTTCACCTTATGTGTCATTGGTTAAAGTGGCAGAATCATGTGACTAAACGTGTTCCTAATAGGCTATGACCCACGTGACCCGTTAGTTTAACTTCGGGTATTGCAGCGTTAGTATCGGCATTTGAGGCTATTTTTCAGCACAAAATGCATCGTGCTAGAAGCATAGAAGTCCAGTTAATATAGAGATCAGTGACTAACTGTCATAAGTTCCGATGACAGGTCGCTGCCGACCGGACAAAAGATCTGCTTTTGGTCTAGAATTTTAGTCACTGATATGATTT
The DNA here is from genome assembly GCF_021155765.1 of Diprion similis. Taxonomy (NCBI): domain Eukaryota; kingdom Metazoa; phylum Arthropoda; class Insecta; order Hymenoptera; family Diprionidae; genus Diprion; species Diprion similis. The sequence continues at coordinate 6,366,398 of NC_060118.1, forward strand.
TAGCATATGTATACATGTACGTTAGACCGTTCCAGCGAAAGCTGGACTCACTCTGTAGAGGTAAAAAACAAACAAACAAACAAACTCTCTTTCTTTATAATAGTAGTGAAGATGTATACGTTTATCTCTTCTGTTGGTTGTTGAGCTTGATCAAATATGCATTGCCACTTCTGATTTTCTTCCAATTCTTCTTTTCGTAGCTTGCTAAAACTGCTGCACTGTATACCTACAAACGTTAAACAATACTCCTAAGGTGAATCCCCTGGACTTGGGTAGGCTGGCAGGATCAGGTTACGACTCACTTAGGTCTGGTCGCCTGAGTAACCTAGTTGCTTACAGAGTCCTCACCTGTTTGCTATACACACTCATCCGACCCCTTTATCACCCAAGCCGAGTTTAAATCCGTTCGGTCTGCCTGCCAGCGTTTTATGTCGTTATCCCATAACAGGATTCTCTTATATTCTTTTTGTGTATACATGTTATAATATATCGGCTGATATACAGGCCTAATGTACACATGCATGCACCTGTTTGCATATTTACTTTTTTCGTGTGCCTTTATGAGAAACGTAAAAAATAATTGACATTATATCGGTAGAGTATTAACCTTATGGTAAGACTATTCATGTATGGTGTTACCGAAGCAGGGTGAAAATGATATAAGAAACACAAGCCTGCCAGTTTCTTACCAGATTCGGTTGGTTAAGTTTTTTTTTAGGAACGCGAGAGAAACTGAGTCGAAACAGCACCTCTCACTGATTGGTAGAGAAAAAGAGCTTTTTATTTTTTCTAAACTCCGTAGCAGAAACTTCTGGAACTCCATTTTCTGATGAATTATTAAACCTTTACCCTGTCACATGGGGGCTTTGTGCTTGCGTGATTTTTTTCTATGTGCATATTATGTAAACTAGAAAGCGCGCGGCTTTCTTCCAGATGAATAATTAAGTGAACAAACTAGTGAATCTTCAACTATAAGAACTTTAAACAGCCAAAATGAGGGTAAAAAGCGACAAACCCTATGTGACAGCAAACGTATACTGGAAACCATGTGACAGGGTATGGTTTAACATTTGAATCACTCAAAGAGCTGTTAAAAATAACGGTTTATCAAATCTGTGCGGATGTAAGTAGCTACAAACTGTGTTCTTATGTCATAGACAGTAGTCTATGCATATATGTATATATGTATAATTTGCAGATAAGCGTTATGCTGCAATATGGCGTGTTTATATCCAAACGAGTCGGTGGGGTTGGTTCCCTTTGTCGGGATTTACAATATAGAAATTCTTGTTAGGTATCGCCGACAGAAGCCCTTTCATCTTGTCTAAAGCGACAGTTATATTATCATTTAGTCGAACTAGCGTTTAATTTCAAGACTATCAATGTCGCTCGGTTGTGCGTTTCAAAGAGGCACTAGACTACTTCCGCTCGGTGATTAATTACACGAAAATATATATAAAACTTGTTTCGAGTTTCTGCGTAATTCTCACGTGCATTCTGCTTTAATTTTCCTTTGTTATCCAGTTGCTCTTCTTATCTCTTCAACGTTGTCATATTGAAGAGAGGGACTCAATTTACTGTACCTGACAACTTGACTTTTTTCCCTACTCGAAAAGCGTTGCATTGTTGCAATTTTCGCAACAAAATTGAAATCTGTGTCACTGTTCTCGATGGGATAAGTGGAATGCTAGATCATCGGAAAAATGGAAACTAAAAAAGCCACTCCATATATAGATAATAGGACACGAACGATTTCCATTTTTTCAATGTGACCTCTGGAATAGCCTGTTCGAATCCTCACGATGATCGATCAGGGAGCTTTCCAGTTAGAGTGGGTGATAGAATCCATGAATACGGATCGGAAACGTTTTGCCACAAAGCATCGGTGGATGATCTAAAAGCACTCACTATTTTAGCTTGCGTATTGATATTAATAATGGCTGCAGAATCGTCAAGGTGGTAACTGCTTCACAGTTTAATAATATCCCAATTATTTCATATTTCAACACCGAATCACAGACATTTCATAGAACTCCACAGATATTCCATAGAGTGTCATAATAATGAACGCGGAAAACTCGGTAAATACAATATTTTGTAGAAATAGGTGTGAAGAAAAAAAAAAAAAAATAAGAACACATTATTAACGAACCGTAATACAAAACCAAATGTAATACCACACTGCCACCATTTCAAAAGCATTTCATAGCGTTCCAAAAGTCACATTTCATTGTGTTCCAACGAGGCTTGTTCGAGCCACTTGACAAGCCAGCACAAATGGTTTCGAGCATAGAATGGACAATTTTGGTCAACTATTGATCGTCCCTCGGTGAATTTCTTTCATTCGCGTTCAAGTCTACGAGCCTCTCTTCTCAGTTTCCAATGGTAACATGATCCTCGATGATCTTGTGTGCGCGACAAAAGAACGTGGGGTTGCTGGTCGGGCAGTTGAACCTAGGGGACCATCCTGCCCAGGGCAAGGGCCAAGAGGGTCGCTCTCGTTGTTTGCGGACCGAAGTATTCAGTGTCCTGAACTAGTCCAGTGGATTGGCTATGGATCGTCAAGTTTAGGCGCAGCGCACAGGTTGGGTAGGGTTAACTTTCAGGGGCGGACCGGAAGCCACGACGCCTGTACGGGAGGCTCTCGCGAAACCAACTAACCGCTTCTAATTTGAGAACCGTAGCAAAAACCCTTGAAGGCAAAAAAGGTTGCGCCCACTAAGAGGCAAGAGCCAGGAAGAAAGAACGCGAGACTGGGGAGCTCAGCCTAATTCAGTACTCAGCCCTCCAGGGGTTGTTCTCGGATTTTGAACTAAACTTTTCGCGGTCGTTACCGCGCTTAAAACTCCGCACCACCTACAGATTTATAGCCCTTCTCATCCCCCCTCCTCCTCCCAACCCCTTTCCGCATCAACCGAATGACTGTAAGTGTGGTTATGTTACAATGTGCCGCGAATTACAAAGCTAGAATCTTTGAATACATGTCTTATGTGTTTAAAGATTAAAAAAAAAAAAAAATACTTCTCGTCTTTTTCTTGGCTTTTTTTTTGTTTTGCAATCGGAATACTTTTTTTTTTTTTTTCTATACACAATTTCGAAACTAATATTATATTTACATAAAGAAAAACTTTGCCAATTTTTTTTTACCGACGTAATCGATCGCCTCTCTTCACGTTCTTTATTCGAAATTTCCGTTGTAAAATAATTAGAAACATGTTTCAATTTGGTGAGAAAAATGGATGAGTTCTTTTTCTTTTTTTCGTCTATTTTATTTAGATGTATGTGGGATAAATTTTAGGCTGCGCAATTAAAATTATTACGATGCGTCTTTGGAAAGAGACGTTATTTTGCAAGTTTAGGATTATTTGACATTTAGTAAATTGTTAATAGAGCGTAAAAAAATTTAGAATTTGTAAATTTGACTTCTTCGGGTATTCTAAAGGTGCAATATGGTGATATTTTTTTCAACGTTTTTCGATACATTAACCTTACTAACTTCAGACTCGTTCTATTTTCATATTGTTTATTGAACCAGTGACGAGTTGAGCTATATGTATCCGGTTAAACAAAAAATGTTCCAGCAGGTTTACTAAAATTTTTTGATTTATTAACCACTTTTTGGTGTATCAGTAAGTGAAAATGAAGTAAAAATGATATATTTAATGTTGGTATTACAAAAATTATGTTTCATGTTTACTAACAGATATGTAAAACAAATAACACGAATATAAAGTCGATCTGCTGGGACATTATGTTTAGTTAAATTTTTCTAACAGCGATTCGATATAAAAATTTCGGCGAAGGTTTAATTAATCAACGTTTGAACCGGAAGCATTTAATCTGGACTTACTAGCGTGGCCTGTTGTGTAAATTATACAAGCAGGTATATATGTATAATATTGTATAATGCATAACAGTATTTGTGTACAAAGTAAATATGGAGCAGAAGGCGTTTGACTTTAGCAAAGCTTTCATAACGTGGGTGTAATTAAACAAGCTTCTGCCAATATCATCGACGGATGGTATACATTGAAGGAAGGAGAATTTCAAATCTTATTAAAATATGTACTCAAACAATTAGCAAACGAGTAAATTGTTCTGAATTACTTTCGCCAGTTAATTATTTACTTGATTGAGTGAAGAATAAACATTTGAAAGATAGAAATTACTAATATATAATACCGTTAGAAATTATTCAAATCACGTTTACACATCGTAACTTACTTGTGATTATGTACATCATGTTTTATTATTCAAATCAGGGTTTAACATTACTTTATTGCTGTGTAAACATTAGAATTCTCTCAACTGTAGACATACAGTGGAATTTTATGTATATGGAACATTCTATGCCAAACTTCACGGGTTTTAAATTACATTTTTAGGTTGACTGAAACCTTTTCAAGCGGTAGTAGCACCTTCAAAAGTGTCAGTTTTGTGTTTCTATTCCACAATTTACGAATTATGAATATTCAAATTTTTTCGTAGTTTCACCTGTTATAAATTTGAAAAAAAGTTTTATTTCTGTTTCGTTTATTTTAAGACCCGCATTGTATTGGAATAACTTTTCTACATTTTTCCCTGCTTTTTGAGAATTTCTCACTCAAATCCTTGTATCTCTCAGACTTTATAGAAGTAGAATTCATTCAATGTTTTGAACAATTTTGACATGTATGTGGTAAAGTCGAAAAGATTTGATCTTTTAAAAATTTCCAAAATGCTTACCAGCATTTATTTTCATGAATCCAAAACAGTCAAGGTGCTAAAAAAATGATCTCATCATGAGTATGATGGTTCAGTGAACTGGTATCAGAAAGTAAATTATTTTTTTGATGAATGTTTCAGAGTTTTGAAAAACTTGAAATTACGAAAGGCTTTGAATATTCATAATTTTGAAGTAGTCATTCGTAAAAATCGCCTAATCCATAGATATCAAAAGATCCATACATCCCGCTTTTCCAAAGCTTATAACATATCGGAAACTACTGGTTTTTGGGTCTTATGTGTCAATGAGAACTTTTGTTCGGCAGGATATGTACTAAACCGTTCTTAAAATCCAGCCATTTGGACCGGGAGCAAAGTTCCATAAGGATTTTGGGGGTTACTTTCAGCGGAATAAAAAATGGAATTGTGTGAAAACAAAAAAAAAAAACTTAGTGCCATAAAAGTGCCTGACAATTTTTTCACTTTATAGTCTCAAAACGAAACAACAAGTTTATACATCGTATAATAAATAAAGGAAAGAATTAGACGAAAGATTTTATTAGCAGAAAACCTTTCTCCCAGTGATTAATACCAAGCCGAGGAGGGTATAACGATGGAATGAGGGAGACTTAATTGCGGAAATACAGTCTTGCCGATCGTTAGTGGAGCTCATACATCCACGGGGAGGTTCAGCCGGGAGATGATCTCTTCACTTTTCAGGTTGACATAGTCGAAGGCACAAAACACACACGACGTGATCATGCGACGGTAATCACTCGTCGTCAGAAATCATGTGTAAACTAAATTCACCTCGATGTAGATGCTGGAGCACACATGTGCCAAGCAGACCCAAAGGTGTCTGGATTTGTGTGTTGGAGGCGCGTTTAATGTTGTGTAGGGTGCGTTACACCCACCCATCCACCTCTCTATTGCCAAGGGTGTACAAGCTATCTGTTCCTCTGCGTGGTATAATTAATTTCGAGGCCTTGCCCAGTCATCCACGATATATGTAATACGCCTGCACCGCTGGATAGCCACGAGGCTTATATACCGGTGGTAATAAATTAAAATAACATATTTAGGTGTGTGGGATGAAGGAGGGAACGGATTCGTTTTTGACCATGATGGTGTCCCCTTGGAAATTTAAGCTCCGTTGTTATTCTACACGCGGGGTGCAGCTGGTGCTGCGGAATCGATGGCCGCCATTAATATAGTTATTGGACGTACGTGGACCTACTGGATAACTTGCAATTTTATTTATGCTCGAGTCCGGGGTGTTCACACGATTTTTGGAATCTGAAATATCCAGAGTTTTTCAGGTTTTGAGGTCCAAAATAGGAATTATACATTTGATGTTACTTTGTAACTATGTTAATGTCTGAATATGTACCAATTTACAAACAATAGCCCGGAATCGGCCATTCACCGTGTGCTGACTTTTGTGATAATCAATCTTGAATTTTATCATCATTGTGACGGAAAGAAGAGAATTTGCAGAATTTTTCAGTCTTCTTTTAACCACGCAAGGAATCGTCGTCGTTATTTAGTATAGCTGAGAAGTGAGGATATCGTATAACAATTTTAATCCGAAACTCTACGGAGGTTTTATAAAGTTTCGAATAACAGGTACGCGAATCTTTGATTCTGCAGAGTTCTGAAAGTGGAACTCACGTTTCAATGAAAGTCTTGTATATTGTTTTAACTTTCTATAGGTATGTATGTACAAGCTTTGTACTGAAAAATTTATAGATTGGTAAAATTTTCAAACGATGTTTAGGATAAAAATTTGATTAGAAAATCCAAGAATACATTTTTTTCCCAATCCCTGAGAATCCGCATTGAAATAGACTTCACATTCGATAATCTTCCACTCTTATACACAAGAAACACATTATGTCATATTTCTTTCCGAGGAAAAGCAGTATTGAAAATTTTGAAAAAACACTCCGTCTCAAAAATGTGATAAAATTGATACACGATAACACATCCAAATTGAAAGAAGGTCCAAAGTTTGACCCTAAAAAGTTGGCGGATCGGCCCATATAAACACATATATTGTCCTGTTAAGGAAACATGTTGCTCAAAAAGTTTCGTTCATTTGAGGTAAAAGCAGGAAAAATGTTTTGGCTGATATCTGTTCAACGGTTTTTTATTTATTCACAAAAATTTCTGAAGTTTTAAGTCGATGGATTCGTTTCACAATGTGAGCCGCGAAATCTAAATTGAAAATACTCTTTATGAACGAAACTGATATATTATAACGACTTTATATAGGTTCAGGATATATAAAGTTATACTTTCCGGGCAATTGTTTGCCGTGAAAAAGCAGCAGCAATATAGATATCTACTCATCACACGCACATATGTACTACAGATTATATACAGATGTCGGATGAAAGTAAATAAGAACTTGAGTTATAGCCGTCTCTTCTTCGAAATGATTTTTCCTTCTATCATCTGCACGAGTTGCGCAGACATTTGTTACGATGAAACTTCACTGACATATAACGAGTAAAAGGTGCCTGATGAAAAAAGCAATTAGTAAAGTTGAACGAGGAACTTGATCCAAATGAGGCTAACGGTCTGATTTTATTTATTTATTTTTTTTTTCCTCCGAGTGAGAATGGGAGAAAAATGGAAGGAAAAAGAAGGGGTGATGGAAAGAGAAGGAGGAAGTTTGATCCTGTTGTCAGGGAGATTAAAACAATCACTCTGAAACAACAGCGATATTTCAGAGAACCAGAGTGATGCCCAAGTTGATTGAGATCAACGTTACACCACTTTCCTCGATTAGTACAAGATTTCATTTTCCACGGTTCTTTTATTTGATGATTTGTTAGTATTTCGGGTGCGGAATTGTTTCAACGTCGAAGGTAATTAACCTCACAGGAAAATAACGAGGTCCGGTAGATTCTCCGAGGTCTTTATTCACGTCGTCCGACTCTCACTGACGAGTCACTTTATCTACATTCATCATCTTCCGTCGTATCGTCTTGAAATTGGTTTTGCTATGGTTAGATTGATTATGGACAGTGTTGCCATCCTCGTGAAACTAAATTATCGACTCCGGAGCCTAAAATTATGGTGCTTTTAGGAACTACATATTTAAACTATACTTGAAATGTGACTCGGAATTTGATCTTCTCAAGTCAAAATACCACTACGAAAACACTAAAAAGAATAACGAGTTTGATTGCATGGTTTTTCTCCATAATTTTCTGAATTCAAAGTGTTATGGGGGATCATGGTGATTAGTGTGAAATTAATTCAGTAATATCGCATAATAACGCCCTAGATAAATGGAAACACCGCATAGGGATTATTGTAGTTTAAATAAAATGAGGTTATCATGTATCAAACTATGTAGGGCTATGCGGCAAATGTGCGGAATTACGGTACAAATTATGGTAAAAATCGGAGAAATTTAAAATTATGGTACATTTGTAAGTTATTGTACATATTTTATGGTATGTAATTTCACAATTATGGTACGGGTTGGCAATACTGGCGGCATTGATTGTGGATGATGTTCAAGCGTTCTAAAACACACCCAAATAAGTATGGAGTTAGACTTAATATATAGTTAGATAGAAAGGCCAATCGCATTGTAACCTTGCAAACTATAACCTGTATGTTTCATGTTTCCTACCCTGGATACAACAAGTTTTCTCGTAAACATTCTTTTAAAAGTCTGTTCTTTGATTAATAACAATCACACGTGGAGATTCTTATAGATTTAACATTGCAAAATTATCGTTTTTGTCTCGTTGAAATCTAACTTCGTGAATAATTCAGAGATGAAAACTGAATTCTGGTGTATTGTGTGAGCTGCTTCGATCAGCAATGGTAATATGCAATCGAAATGCGGAACTGGTGTAATTATTATCGTGTGTTAACTCATTGCTAAACACGCAATTTAAATTGTCTTTCAAGAGAGATTAATAAAAGAGTTTTTATGTTCAAGTTCGGGAATTTGCATAGCGATCGACAAACATTTAGAAATCATCTAATACAATTACGGAAACTTTGGATTCTTGAATAACTTTGTTCATTCGTCCGCCATCTTGGATTTTACAATGAACACTCAAAATTTCGAAAGTACACCACAAAAAATCCATGGAGACCAAGTTTGACTAAATTCAATTAGTTTCTGTAACAGACAAGGTCGACATCGAATTCTGAACAATGAAAAAGTATTTCTAGAAGCGGTGGCTAGAGCAGAAATGAAAGCACAGCCTGGAATGTCTTTGGAATATGTACTAAATAATAATTATACGTAGGTCATCCGCGAACTAGGCCAAAGTAAAAAGTTCGTTGGTATAAAGATATTCTGAAGACAGTTGAAACGCGAGTTTCTTTCCTACTTCTAATTCGCCCATCGACGTAAAATCAAAATGGCCACTGTCGTTCCACTTGCGATCATATTTCGGCTTTAAGAATATTTCCGGAATTTGTATGCTACTCAACGCTTTTTTACTCGCTATAAAATGGTGGCAGGAATTGTTTAGTCCCGATTTTACCGTCGATTTCACAATCCTACACTGAGAATCTAACGAATTGCTTCCTCATTTTTTTCACTTCATTTTTAAACGGCAATCACATGTCACATCTCAAATGTCGTACCAAATCCAGAAGTTTTTATATTTAGTTTATAGAGAGCCGGGCTTCAAAATTTTCATCTATACATGATTTTTTATTCTGTACAGAGAAGTTGGAATATTCTTCCAACAATCTTTTAAAATTATCAATTAAAAATTATTTTGAAATAATATTTATCGTAACTTTTGAACGAATGAACTGAAGTCAGTGGAATTCTTTTAGAAAGCACAAGAAATCTTCTGTTCTCCAAGAAAATCTTGTTCCAATCTAAATTGTACATCGTATATTCAGCAGACTCACGTAATATATTGTAACGGAAGCCAAGAAGATACTTGAAGCGAATTTCTCCAAGCTATGCATTTATTATTTGTCATTCTCTGGTATCGTGTTATGAATTTTCTTAAAACAATCATTAATTTGCCAAGTAGTTTCTGCTGATCGAAGTTCGAAAAGAAGCGTATCATTATTTGAGAGCTTATACATTTTTCGATTCCGACTACAAGATGCTTTCCACTTCCATCCTTGACGAATCAGCAACTGCAGTTTTTTATTCCACTCAAACTCTGAACTGCAGATCACGCTGTTTCAAGATAATATTCCAGCAAGAATGTATTCTAATTCCAAAGTAGCCGTACCTATTATACAAACTGCTTAGGTATATATTTAATCTCAGATATTGCAAGTAAGTATAGGAAATACTGTGCATCCGAGGATAACGATGAATTCGTGCATCGCCAGAGCTTGCAAATTAGACTATGAAAAGCGACGTGCAAGTAGGATGCATACCAGCGCGATAACGAGAATACGATGAATATAATAGGGATTATTATATCCTCTGGTTTCTCCGACTATTCAATATTACTCTGGTATTATATGTATATTTCATATCGCCGATGCACCGTCACTGTGTCTGATCAATAATCCGCTAATTTTTTTAGTAATAAGGAAGCCTGCACACAATTATTTCCTTTATTCACCTCGACGACCGGCAGTAATGATCAGCTTCGGTGAAATTTTTTACAAGGGTTCATCGCCATCCAGCGGAATACAGTTGAGGTACATCCACTCCGAGGCTCTTATATTCTACTTGAATCATCGGCTGCTGATGCGGGACAAGCGGCAGTGCAAGCGGAAGTGGATGAGGAACTTGCAACACTCAGCAGTTTCGCCGCACCGCCACTTACACGCTCTCACCTCCTACGTTCTGTCTCTCTCGAACTCACTCTTTTTGGAAAAGGGCAGATTAATCTGACACGGCAAGCGCACAATCGACATTTTTTTCTATCCCTTTTTTTTTGGCATTGCTATTTAACCCTTCGTGACACAATATAGTGGACGCTTTAAATAAACAAAGTGTTGAAAATGCCTGTTTTTACAAAATTAATGTAGTTGTGGGGAGGTTATGTCGATTAGAAAAGTGTATCCAACGTCAAAATTGAAAAATTCAAAATAGCGGATCCAATATGGCGGACTGAAAATATGAAACTTGATCCGATTCACTTGAAATTTCTTAGGCGTCGGTTTTCGGAGTCACTGAAAACCAAACTGACATCAGAATTTAAAAATTCCAAATGGCGAATCCAATATAGTGGACTGAAAATATAAAACTTGGTTCAATTCGTTTGAAATTAGTCACACGGGGGTTTTCGGGATCACTGAAAACGAACCCAACGTCAGAATTCCGAAATTCAAGATGGTGGATCCAATACAGCACAATAATTTATCCACTGTTTTAAATTTTGAAAACTTCTCAGATTCGACGCCTTTTTTAAGTCAGTGACCTCGAGAAGCTTCATATACCCAGTTTCAAGGAATTTGACTGCAAGGAAAAATGTATGTTTCAAAGGGTTAACAAACCTCTGTGACTTGGTTTTAATCCTTTCACAGCATCAGTGATAAAGAAAAATCAAAGAAGATTCATTTATCTCCTGAACAACTGAAAATCAGCGGCTGCAGCGGGGCATTTTGGGATTATCGATATATGCACCACGCCTGCGTTAGTCCCGTGATGATGAGAATATCCGTGTTAAATAGAGCGGACGAAGGGGAGCCTGGCGCCCCGTAGATGACGGGACGTGTAGTCGAGTCAAAAGTTTCTCCACGTCTTTCCGCTTTTCTTCTTTCTCTCATTTTATGGTATGTTTTTCTTCTATCTGACTTTGGTTTTTTTCAACACTTTTATTTTCATTCCGAAACGCATACATACACTTGAATAGCATAACTGTTTCTTGGTGGATCAGGGCAAGTATGTATAACCGCCATTATTTTCGCTGCTGGTTATCTTGGGTTACCCTTAAATTCCGCAAGATCTTGTTTTTTTCCTTTACTTTTCTTATTAGGACGGGTGAAAATTTTTCCACGTCCTCTGGTACGGCAGATAGAAAAGGGATAAAAGACTTTATTAGGTAAAGTTTTCTTCTCCATTTTTTCGAGCAAGAGAAGAGAAGTTTTTGACAAAAACTGATGCGCAAAATCAAGAAAATATTCATAGCAACAGAAAAAAAAGTTTACCTAAAAAATTGGTCAACATTTCACACTTGATTATTTAAATCACAGATTTGAATAGTGGCTACTGATATGAGAAAGTTCGCAAATAATTATTGATTATAAAACAGAAAGATGCTAGTTTTGTATTTATTAGTTTTCAAAATTTGAAAAATTCTTAACAATTATTTAACTTTGTACTCATTTTACTCGAAAAGATGTTTTTCAACACTTTTCGTGAGGTTACTTCGAAATTGTTCGTACGATTTTGATGTTTGGACACATTCTATTCTTAATATTAGCAGGAACTGGCATGATTCACGTCCGAACTAGATTTTGCAGTAAATCATGAGTCGAAGACGTGTTAAAATTCGATGAAACATGAACATCCTACGTTTTTACAACAAACCAATTAATTTTTTCCAATTAATTCATGCGATTATTAGCGTTGTGTGATTGATTGATTGTAGATTTGGATCAGTTGTTTTTAAAATTAATCGATCAATTGAATGAATGAAAAAAGTGGTTAAAAAACGGGTATTTCTCATGATATTTGAAGCCTTTTATACCCATACGTAACGCGTATAAGTAGTGGTGGGATATAGAGCGTGAAATAGGGTCAAAAGGTTGAGCCAGCAGATATTACGTAGTGCGTTATGGTTGATAAGGGTTGCTGGGAGGAGGGCGTAGAGATGAAAGTCTGGCGGCGGCTTGTGCCGGCAATTGTGAGGAAAATGTTTTTTAGAAATCCGTCTTAATTATAATGAAAAACGTGGGGTGAGGCTGGGTAGACACCTTTTACGCCTATTTACAAACAAGTCAATTCTCTTATTGATTATGTTATAGCAGATGGCGGTGTGTTTGCTATGCGGGTTCATTCATGCGGTGAAGCATGGTGAAGATTGCTTGTTGTTGGTTGGGTTTGTTCATGCGAGATGAGAATCGAATTGTCAAGAATTTCTAAGACACAGTCTTCTCAGTGTGTATACATCATACGTATATACTGCTTTGACGGAGTTTAACTCGAGCTTTCTGACAAATTGCAAGACAGAAACGTGTAATCGGTACTCTGTATGAATTGACAATTGTTTATTAAATATATCGAATCATCAGTGATCAGGCAAACTGGAAACAGTCTTGTCAGTACATCAGGTGTTTCCAGTGAACACCGTAGTATGTTCAGTTGCCTAACACCGAGGGGAAGAAATATCGGTAAAACAGATTTAACGAGTCATAGTGACTTTAGTCGAGTCGAGCCATATAATAGCTTTCACAGGACTTCGGAAAGCATAGATTATAAACAAGGGAAAAACCGCTTGGCAACACGCGAAGTTCCAGCTCACTCGTGAGGACTTTAAACAGGCTACTTACCGATAACTCGGTAGGTCTGTATTACCGATATTTGTTCTCCTCCGTCGTAGGCAACCCGATATACTGCTGTGATTATCTGAAAACACCCGGCATACATTATGCATGTAATGCTTTGACGGATTTCAATTGATCTAAATGAAAAATGTAGGTATAGTACATGAAAAAACTCCGATTTTAGAGAAATTGAGATTAATTTGAAAATAACGAAATAGCTTTAAGAATTTATTTAGCTAAAAACTGCGGTGAAATACGAAGAATATGGAAAATGGAGGACTAAAAAAAAAAAAACAAACTAGTCAAAAAAGGAACGATAATTCTTACGAGAAGAATATTTCGAGAATAATAGGGTTTCATCGCTAAAAAATTGTATGCGCAAATTTTTGAACGAATCATAATATCTATTATGTAGAAATATGAAGCTAGATTTGTTAGAATGTATGAGTAAATTTTTTTCCCCCGCATTCTTCGGCACCAAGTTTTAGGATGCAAAACGTATATTCATGCGCAGACATAAAATACAGATAAATATATATTTCACCGGGATTTTAGGCACAGTTAGGATATAGCAGACAAAATAAGATGGGCTGAACTGATATTATTATACCTATACAGAGTTTAAAGGTGGGCTGATTTCCCTCGGGTAGAGCGCTTATGTGAGTGGATAACGACGCCTCGAAGTCAGCCAACTCACCTTGTAAGCTCAATCTGTGCGTGTCATTCTGACGGAGTATAGACTCTCCCTGTTTACAAGACACCCTGTATATAGCTGATCCGCCAACTTTCAGCCAGTTTTTTAACGACAAAGTTTCGATCTGACTGTGACTTGGATATGTCGTCATAAAGTGTATACGAAGATATGAAAATCGTTCGATTTTTAAGCCCTTAGCTGTTCCAGCTTAATAGGAGAAACTCGTTGATCAATTTTATTATTTTTTCGAATTGAACGATTCGTCTTGAAATTTTCAGAAAGGACAGTTGAAAAATGAACGTTGAGATTTTATTGGTTACAGAAAATTATAACGCATTGTAGAATCAGGGCAGTTAAAAATTCAACTATACGTAACATTTCATGAAAGTCATGGTTAAAATTTGATTTAAAATTCTTTCATATTTTCAATACCTAAAGTTCAGGTATTTTTCCTTCGACAGTTAAGAGCAAGAAAATTTCAACTGTCGTTGTCGGAGTTCCGCGTTGGTGGAAAAAACCGCGCGGCGATTTTGACGCCCTGGGTTTCTATCTATCACGCGCGAATGCTGCGAATGGGAATTTGATATTAGACTTTTTGCCGTCTCCATGTTTTATTGCCAACGTGCCGCCGCGAACAGCGGGTATACCATCAATTCCACGATTTGAATCCTCGCTCCTCGTCTACTCCGCCTCCCACCTTACACTCACCTATCCGACCTTTTTCATATTTGGTACTCTAGAATCGAACTTCTCATATTCCATCGCATAGTTTCACCTTCTGTCTCGCTTATTCGGTTATAACCACCACGGTGAAAACTTTTCTCGGAAAAGTTTTGTATGGAAACTTTGGAAATTATACCGTTTCCGACTAAGTTTCCCGACAGTTGCAGCTGATTTACTTTTTCAAAAGTATAACGGTATTCACACTTTTGAACCAATTGTTCGGAGATATCGTGCTTGAGAAAAAAAATCAAAAAAATCTTGCCATAATCGATTGTAGAGATTTTAAGACAAGTATTTACTTCTTCTGAAGTGATTTTTTTAGTAAGTTTTTATGCCGATTAAGTTTCTATTCTTCAAAATTTTTCCGAAAGTCCAAAAAAAAAAAAAAAAAAATCTGTACCACGTTCATGCGAATCTGAAAATCGTATCTCTAATGTTGGAAACTGGTTCGTTTTGGGAACTTCTCATCAAATATCGGTAACTAAACTGCGGGCTTATATTTGAAGAATGAAAATTCAACTCTTCGATTACATCGAGGTTAATCTTGATTTCGAAATCATATTTTGTAAGATGATCGAAATACACTAATCAATGCTTACCGCGGATCAACAACTCTCCATTTCTAGTTCAAGCATTATTTGTCCAAATTGGGCAAAGGTTAATGAAAATTGAAAAAAAATATTCTGAATTACATATTCTATGTCAGGCTAACTGGATAATAAACAATTCCTAAATCCTGTACAGAAATGATAAAGAAACGAATGAAGTGAGAACATTCTGTATGAATCTTTTGGGAAAAAAGTAACATCAATTCACTCATTTTTCCTCGACCAATTATTGGAAAATGTTCTCATTAGATCAGAACCTGGTTGTGGGTACCATTTTATCACTACATAACCTAAGTTTTTTAATTTTAATGGAGGCAAATCGTAATTCTTGGGGTTATAAATTACTCACGTCGCATAAATTAATAAAACATAATCAATAATATATCTGTTCTATCATCTACACGCAAAAAACACGGTCAACTGTCAGCTGTCAGCCTGGTTGCATTAGTTTGATTTTTTTCCACCAGATGTCGCATTGCAAAGTGACAATTCCAATAGCCGATGTAAGAGTGCTGGGAAAAACCAATCAACACAGATAAAACTTTCTGCGTTGTACTTAAATCTTGGTAAATAAATTGCGACATACTGCAGCAGCTGCGGCGCGTTAGAGTGAAAAGCCAGCAGCAATTATCGTCGCTACAGGACTACTAACAATAAGTGCTAGGGTAGTTTCTTCCTCTTTACTTCCTGAGTAATGCGAAACTGCTGGCTGCTAGCCGGGAGCCTTGAGTTGTAGGAAGTACTGTAGGGTGACCTGACCCATCTACGTTACACTGATGGCTAGTACCTAGCGTTTCGGCGGAGAAGGTCATTGAAAGAGGTTTCGGTTTTGAACTTGATAGCTTCGACGTTTTAGCTGAACCCAGCCAACCATCTTCAGTATACATTTATTGAAAACAACTAAAATGAGGCAACTATTTAATCGGATAATACAAAGTTCTACGTGCGTTAATGATTTTGAGGTTAAGCACGTGTGTAGCACCGTGGATACAATATATTTATGCGGAAATTACAAATTTGTTAAAGATGAATTGACTAAAAGTTAAGATGTGATAGTAAAAGAGAAAATCAGAATTATAATGAGAATGTAAAAATGACTTAATTATAGAAATTGACTATCATACACTTTAAGATGTTTTTCCGTAGCGTAAGAGGAAGGAGTGATCCTCTACATTTTAATTCCAAATGGCTGACGTCTAAAATGTTAATCACTATAGTGGTACAGATCGATCTGAATCAGGTGTTGATTAGAGATTGTGAGGCACTAAAATTTGATGACATTATTAAAGAATGTATATCTGTACGTTTGTTAACAGTGCCATTCTTTGGTATGTGAATCATTTCTCTAATAAGCCGTTTGTCCCAATAATCCTCTTTGTCGATAATTCTAACCTCATAAAAATTGAATGAATGCCTTTTGGTAAGCGAATGAAAACGTAGTACAGATTCTTCTGGGTCTAGTGATTCAATATCATTCTTATGACTAGAGATTCTCTTTTTAATATGTTGAGAAGATTGATCTATATATAGCCTTTAGGACAATCTTTGAAATTAGTATTGGAAACAGTATTGATATGGTCAAGAGCTGTAGTTATTACATTAATGGTGTCCCGGGTTCCACGTCCAGGTCACTGTCATCGATCCGGCGTACATGTAATGCCGACCGACCTTCTTTCTCTCTATTAACCCGGCGAATCGTTGACATTGCAACCACGGAAACGAGGCGCGACTAGCAGTTCTAGGGTAGCCGATAAGTTTGTCATGCTGGATGTGACCCGGGCGGATTCCAACGCGGACTTTGAGGACGTGCCCCGTCTGCTGGCAAGCACGAGGAACTCGGGGGAATCCCTTATAGGTAGTTGCTTGAAAGAGAAATGCCGTCAGGAATTTTATTTTATGCATGAGAAAATTTTTTGGCACGACTGGTTCAACTGTTCTGTGGTAGCATGTCCTCATTTTTCGATACCCGTTATAAGGGTTGCAATCCAATCCAGGAAAACTGAGGAAAGGTGTTTGGAACATTGGAAAGAAAACGGGGCTCAACTTTCGCGGCACATACTTATTACATATTTATGAGAACTTCAAGATTGCTCATAAGTACTCGATAAATGACTATGTTACGGGGTGGATGATTGTCATCACGAGTGGCTTATCGATGACTGCATCTACACCCAGCTGTGTGATAGTATTACGGTCTATTTTGAGTTCAAAATGTTCGTAACTCGTCGAATATGTGCACTCACAAAAGGATAAGGGGAAATGGGAGGAACTTGTATTGAGGGGTTCAATGTTGGTTTATACAATTGACTTACTGTGAAGGATCTGAAGAGTACATTGACGAGATATGGACGAGGGAAAAGGTAACAAAGGTGAATTTAAATGTTGGCCGAATGAAAGATGACTTGAGAATGTGAATACAAGTGTATATGGGGGGGGAGGGGGGATGCAAGGGACTTACTAGCTGCAGTTTAACAGTAGAGGGAGCATTCTGCTGATGGTAAGAGACGATGACAAGAGGAGCTTGCATGGTGCGGAAAAAGAATCTGAGGTCTGAAGGTCGTAACAACTATGAAATTTTTTTTTTTCATCTAAATAGTCGTCGAAAATACATTCAAAGTAGTTCACGCGAGTTCAAGTGACTTCAAGTCACGTTAAGCATTGATCTTGGCTTAAAGTGTATAATTAACTAAATTTTAAGCGCAATGATCTTGACTAAGACTACATTATTCACAAGTGTATTAACCTTGACTTTAGGTACGTTTATTTTGACTTTAAGCCATTAATTTTGATCCCAAGTGGGTTGTTCTTAATTTGAACTGCATGAATCTTCACTTCAAAGGCAATTATCTTGACTTGTGATGTCTTGACTTTAGGTGTGATAATTACGAATTCAAGTGAAATAACCTTGATCTGAACTACATCAATCTTGACGTCAAGTGCGTTAACTTAAATTCGAGCGAACGGAAAGGCTTCAGATAAATCCAATTGGTCCAATGCGGGACTTTCCCGGATTTTTCCGTTCAACGTATTCTTGAGAACCTTGAAGGTGGAGAAACTTTTCCCTCTTTGGGTGATGGTCGTCATGCGCCAACATATTTTGAAAATTCAAAGTGACATCGTATTTCCTGCGTGGATATTTATCCGCTGTCGAAATCTCGTACCAAGCAGGTTCTGGCCGAGCTCTTACAATCAGAGCTTCGCGACATGATTTAATGCCCCAAGTTCAGATTCTGCGGAGCGCCTAAAGTCTCCTGGGAGCATATGTCAAATGCGTGTAACACGTGTTTCATAGGGGACAAGAAGCGGTTCCTCTACTACAAAAAATATATATACATATATAATAAATGTATATATATATGAAACGAAAAGAAGCGGAGAGAGAGCGAGAAAAATCACGATTTTAACACAATTTTTTGTTCCTTCTCAGCATATATCTTTAGGGGTCCACTACTGGTCGAGGGTCAGATCCACCTCATGTTTCGACGTAAATTGCCATCTCGTTATCGCTGCATATAAGGGCCACAATCGACATCGAATAACGACTGCCACAGATCACGTTGCCTTCGTAGTATCTTCAGATTTGAGCACATAAATCAAAATGCATGAGAAACTTTACCCGTTGCTTCCTGATTATTGTACTGAGAGGTAACGGTGAAACTTACCACATTTATCGACTGACTGCGCATGCGCAAAACAATTGAACTCTATTGGTCGGCAAGATCGTACCGTTGTACAATTTTTTTCTGCAAGACAGGGGAGCCAACTTATTCGAAGTGGTGCATAAGAGACAAAATCTTCCAAGTCTAGTTATGAATTGAAATTATGTTGTCATAATACTCGCAGCAGTTATCAGTCGTCCGTCAGCTAGCAGAAGACGTTTTTCAAGTCTTCCAGAATCTCAATATCAACGATTTGAGACCCGTTTAACCTAAAAAAATCGTGTCATCTATACATAACCTCGATGTACACAATTGGAAATAGAATTTGTTAAGTTTCACCGTTTCCTCACGTAGAATTCTACAGAGTAAAACAGATTATAAAGGTCTGAGTGGAACACAGAGAGTCTCCATAAAACGTCAGTCCATTCCATTGACGGAATGTCGCACAGAACGACACAGATATCAGCGATAAATACCGTTTCTTTTTCAGCCGAGGGCGGAATATATCAGTTTCAGAGTAAAATAGAATTTCCGGAAATTGAGAGTTGTAAAATTCTGGTGGCAACTATAAGAAAATACAGCGGAAAACACGACTCGAGGTATTTAGAGAAAATGAGACTCTAGAAAAATGCGTAGGTAGGGGCTTATCTACGGAAAGTGTACATTCAAGCAATCTGTGGATAAATATTTTTGAATACTTCTTTGCAGACTTTCGAGGTAATCGACGTTAAGACGAGGATATTCATGGCTGAATCTTGGAAAAAACACAGGTGCTGACGAAACTTATCACAGTGTGACTTAATATTACGTACTGAATTTTGAATGTTTGTATTCTTACTTTTTTTGCAGAGGTGCTGTGGATTCAATTTCAGCGACACGTTTTTTTTTATTTGCTATTAAACGTTTCAAGGGGGTAAAACCATCCTCCAAAGTAAGGCATGCCAAGAGGTGAATCGGCAGTTTTGTTTTTTTTCTAATTGAGAAAATCACGTTTTTTTTTCTCGTTATGAGAAAACTTTTCCAGTTGGATTGGTTAAATATGTTATGTTCTTGTAAGTGAAACCGCCAAATCGTCTCTTGACATGTCTTATTTTGGAAAGTGATTTCACCCCCTTAAACTGTTTGTGGTAGATAAAAAAAAGTAGGTACATGTCGCTTAGTTGTTAGTCTACTATAACCTAATACAAAAGAAATTGAATTGGAGAGATCGATCGCAGATACTTTTCTTTACCTTGTAAGAAGAACATTTGCAACTCAAACGCCGCGATCGGTTGAAATTATTTGTTCATACAGATTTATCTGCAATAATTAACTTGACTCAAATCATTTATCTTTATTATTTGCTCTTCACTCTTGAAAGAATTCAACGAATTTTTTAATCCCATGCCAGTCTGCACTTTTCAAGATCTTCGATCCACCCCAACCCGCTTTTTCTTCCACAAGGCATTAGTGCGAAGTTGGTGGCGAAACGACGTGGCAAATATGCTATGAAAAATGCAGTATCTGGAGGGTTGCAGTTGTTCACGCGATGCACTTGGGGCTTTTTATAAATCATTGCCACAACTAGGCCCTCAGCCTAATGGACGGTTATAGTATCTGCGGCAATTTTCTTCTCCCCCCTTCGATCCCGAGCGCTCGTAGGTCGGATCGTCGATAATACGTCGCTGGTATAGATATAGACGAGCATTATGCAGCTCGAGGGTTTGGGGCGCGCGCACAGCCGACTGGAATAACGTATTCCCAGTGGAATTCAGGCCGTATCATTGCACCGAGTCATGCCGTTGCCCGTGGAGTTGAAACGGCAGCTGCAGACCGTTGCTTCTGATTCATGCGCGATAACCTTTACCCTCCGCAAATTGGTTCAAGTATAATGCGAGATGCTTCGCAGTTAGCACTATTCGCAAGGCACGTGCTCCGGCACGCGAAAACCGCCGCGGAATCACCGCTGGGAAGGGATCCATCTCCAATTATCTGTCAACATTTTATACCCCCGATCCGCTTATCCTGTTGCTGCCTTTGTCAAACGGCCGAATTCAATTATTAATGATGCAAATCCGCCTCTTCAACCCCGAACCCCGACCCTCCACCTCTGACCTCCACCCTCCCTCGGCATGCGTGTATGACCGGTGGTGAGCTGCAGGCGCTGCGGATGGCGGATCCTTGGTGAATGAATACATGAATATTTCCTCACCCTTTAATGTTGTGTAGAGCTGACAACCCTCCATTGAGGGTGAGCAGTGATTCGTTTTCACCGGTTACATTTTTCAGTCCTGGTGTTACTAACTCTGTTTCATTTATACACCTGTCCCACCGCTGTCACCAGTTTTTTTCCGGTGTTTGTTTATCTGTTCATGTGCAACTTGCGTGTAAATAGTGATGGACAATATTGTTTCGTGTCAGTGACGAAATAATACATACAGAAATGATTTGTAATTGAGACGACTGTGAAATACAAGTTGCAATTGTATTTTATACATGGGAAAAAAAAAATACAACAATACAATATAAACGATATTTCTAGTTTTCAGTGGAGATGATATTAGAATACACTTTACACATTTTATATTTTGTATTCAATATACCATGAAACATGAAATGCATTTTATAGACATGATTTGCAATAAAAATTTACCTCATCTTATAATGCAATAAAGAATCGCAGTTTTAGTCGGAAATTAACGATCGCTGATTAAACCCTTACAGATAGAGGAAAGTTATGTTCAAAAGTTTTCAAGGCATCGATGAGCTGTACAAAAACGTCCTGGAAAGCATACGGCTACGTCTAACAGTCTTGCCACAAGAAGCATCTGAATATATTTACGGATGGAGCCACAACGGGCTCGTGTTAGTCATCAATAAGCAGAGAAATAAGATTAAATTATATCGCCTTGCAGAAAAGTAATATCTTTCGAAAGACCTCGTTCATTTTTTACACACGAAATTTTTTCATCTCATGCAAAGTCAGCCCCTGCAAAATCCTAAATTAAAGTCACGTGGTGATATATATTCCTTTCAATTTGACAGTTGGAATTTCTACTTTTCGGGTGTTTGGTATAATTGGTTTAACCATTTCATTCGGCAAGTGTCGCAGCTGATCTGATGAGCATTGTGATCTCGTTTCATCCCCTGTGATTTGCCGTAGTCATCATTGTCCCGTGATAAATTAACGCTGGAATTCTCATATCGTCTGAAGCTCACAAAGATGGTGATAATACCTCGGAAATATTTTTGAACAAGAAGAAATTCGAAACATGGTTCAATTGTATAGGGTCACGTTAAATTTTAACGAGTTCTCAAAAAGTGAAAGCTATCCGTTTAACCTACAAATAAAAAATACAGTTTCATGAAAATTGTGACAAGAATGCCAAGTATTATCCTTTGACCAGGCATGTCTCCACGAACATCTATGTTATACGAGATGTAAAATCCTTGGAATTTATAAATTAGTCGAAAGAAATGGTTAGCGTGTTTTGAGAAAATTCTTAGAAGAAATAGAAAGTTTTTCTGCAGATAACGAAAAAAAGGTTTCAATATTTTTTCTCGTTGATAAATGTTAAATCAGTGAAACGCCGATACAAGAATATTTTTATTTCGATCTAATAATGTGTTGACAAATTATTGATGAAATCGGCTTGTCCTGTTGCGTGTCCACTTCTTGTTAGACACTTTTTCGACCGGAAGGTCCATCTGATACATCCTTAATAAGAATCGACATAAAGTGTAGAAGTCAAGCCAATTACTAACTCCAGTACCAACCACGAAGCGATAATTGCGTCGGTGGTGGTAAGAGGGTCATGAAAGATAAGTTAGACAATGCTCTTGAAGTATCGAGGCTGAGTTAGTTTCAGCTACCAATAAGCGGGAAACCAATTATTGTCTCGCGTAGCAATAGTGCTGACCTCACAGCGGGGAATGACCGTTGGAAACCAGCGGTATACCAGACTTGGAATTGAGAGCGACTGATGGATAACCCGATTGTATTTCATTACCTGAGAGAGAGGGGTTGCCGACGAACAGCCCCCCACCTCCCCTATCCTCGCCCTTCTCCTTTCCTGCAGAGGCTCACGTTTCAGTCACATTGACGGAAAGCGCAGTAAAGGGGTTTCGAGTAGCACGTGATTCTGCACTCTAAGCATCATGTCTGCTACTCGGTAGACAAAGAAACAATATCAGCGTTACTTCTGGTCAAGGGTGTTATAGGTATAAAATCTACGGTCCGATCGATACAGAAGGAAACAAACGAAAAGTCGTTGAAGTTTAGGGTTGAACGATAGCAACTGTTTCTTTGTTTCCAAATGTTCGACAGATTAGAATTGGTAGTTTGACTACAATTACCTGGGATAGAAATATGCTATGGATTTCAAGACAAAAAGATCCCGCAGAATCATTTTGGAAAATGGTTTCATAATCTATAGATATAAAAAAACCTATACACCCCTCTTTTCTGAAGCTTATGTCTCGGGAACTAATGATATTTGGGATCTATGTCCATTGATCAGGAGGATATGTACCATAGCATCCTTAAAATCCAACCACTTCGACTTGGAGCCAAGTTCCATAAGGATTCTGCGGAGTCCCATCTCTCCTGTTATCCCTGCAGGCGATTTCTGGCCCATCCAAAAGCTGCTCCATGAAATTGCAGAAACCCCAGGAAGAGAATAATAAGAAATAGGGTTTGGTGGTGTCCTGGCTTTAGCCAATTCCAGGACCACCACTGCACACTGCAACATGCATACCTATAACGGGCGAAAGCTGTAGAGGTTGAAGAAATATTCAGGTATCTACATTATCGAGCGGGTCTGACCCTTCGCACAATACATTATACCCTCTATACACGTGAGCCACACATACGTATATGTCCATGTGGTGTATGAACGTGTATGTATAGGTATGGACTGCACGGCTGTACATGCAATGTCCAGTAGAAACTGGCCTCGGGGTCAACCCGCATGTTTGTATACTTGGGTGTACCGGAATATATATGACCACTGCAGTAGGCACCAACACACTCGAGTTAGCTTCCGCCTACGGTTTATCCGACCACCTAGTTCTGCGAGAAGTAGCACAGAGAGGAGCACCTGCTTATTTGCAGTTGGTGCCTCTTCGGCTACCAGACCGATCTAACTACGTTGAGGGTGGATAAGGTGTACAGTCCATTTGAAAATGTGTCGGAACGGAAGGATTAAAATAACGAGGCTTATAACCAGTAGCTGCAAATTCATGTTCTAATAAGTTTCAGAAAAACACCGACTCTTAATTGGTATGGAAAAAAAGTTTAATGGATATACGGTGTACCTACAGTTTTTCATTTGAAAAAGATAGAGAATTATCATCTCTAAATACAACTCGTAAGGTTTTTTGTTTCTCCATAACGAATGGATATTGTTTTGATCCAATTCGGTTTTATCAACTTCAAAAGTTGCGTTCGTTCAGTCTTAATTATTTCTCTTTTTTCGACTGCACTTGGTGCATCGACAGAAGAAATGATCAAGAAAAAACGATCGTTCATAATTTCGGGTAATTTGAGGTTGTTTCACGTGTAAATAGTCGGTTACTAAAGTCAAGCATTGTAGTTGTACGAACTCGTTGAAATAGTATATCGAAAGAAAAGATCTTCTGATACTATTTTCTGACCAGAATATTTTTTCAATCTTACAAAATGATGCAAATATTTACGCCATTGGAATGTTTCGAGACTTGTGATTCGAATTTTGTGGAAATGTTTGAAAATCTGCTCTATATGAAAAGAAACAAACAATACTTTCCAACAAAGGTTTTCAGCGTAGAGAAATAAAAACAGGCATTTACCGACGAAATGCCTGCACAGGAGCACGTACGGTATTTTATTCCGAGGCCAGTAAAAGTGGGCAGTAAAAGGCGTCGCACAGGTACAGAAAGACATTCCGGCGTACACCGAGCGTTATATGTTTTTCACGTTGGTACACCGCATCAGCTGACCGGAAACTAACGGCTAAACAGTAAACGAGTGGTCTGAGACTGGATACTGTTATTGCCGGGATCGGGGCAAAGGGTGGACGTGAAGTGGGGTGAGAGGAAGAAATTGCGGGGGTAGGTGTACCGCCCTTGCCACGCGACGATGGCACTGATTCTCTAGCCAAGCGGCATGACATCGAGAGGAAATCTCTGCGACCGCTGTCTTATCACCGAACGAGGCGGACTTATTGCCCCCCTGAAATACAACGATTCTCACGAAAGTCTTCCTGCCTCTTCACGGGCCACGTGGAAAGACGAAGGACGAAGGACCAAGGATGTGGTCGGGGTGAGAAAGCGAGAAAGAATGGGTCCTGGTGGTTTCTGTTTCTCTACTCCTGTCTCTCTCTCTGACTCTCTGTCTCTAACTCGCTCTGAGATCCTGTCACCGCAAAAAACAACCCTCTTCTTTTCTTTTCTCTTCTCTCTATTTTCATTCACCCTTTTTTATTCCCTTCCGTACACGTCGAGCTCGAACCCGTCTCAACTCGTTGGATTTATAAGAGAGGATGTTGTCGAATTGAACGTAACAAGGAGCTATCATTTGGTTGTTAGAATGGAAATGCTTTTGGAAAAGGATGGAAGTTCGTATACGAGACGAAATGTGCAGACGATGTACGTATATTAGACTGGTCGTTCAAAAAAATGTTTATGCACCAAGTTAAAAGATCTGATGTTATTCTTGAAAAAAGAACATCCTCAAAGTTTCAATGCTCTATCTGGCTATTAAGAACTTTGAGTATCTTCTTTTTTTGGGTTAACTTAAGATTTTTCCACCTGGAGCATGAACCTTTTTTCGAATGGCTAGTCTAATATATGTATATAGTTAAGCAAGAAATGGTAGGAATGGGTAATCGTGTGAGAGAATTATTTTCTTAGCGTTTTTTATACCGGAGAGTAAAAGTCGCATCGTTCTCCGTCGTCAACTTTGACCACGGAGTTTGACCCCGATTTCTCATACAGAGGATGACATGTGATAGACCTGCTCATATGTCACCCTAAAATATGTACGGTGTTGAATTTAACACGGCTTGGCCCTTCCTGTTTGGCGTTAGATTCAACATTGTTTCCTGTCACTTGGACCAATGCAGTGGCTGGACTGCCTGAATCAAAAGTCAGGAGAAGAGAAAGAAAATTCCAGAGATTGCGTGGAAAATTCTTTATAAACAGTTATATCTAGAGTGGCTGAAAATGTACATGTGTACCAACGTACGGTAAAACAGATATTCGTCGACAATTAGATACATTTGCGCGATAGAATTGTACTAAAATATAAGATTCCTTGAATGTTTTCCAGACTGTTTGTAAGGATCTGGTTAGGGAGAAAAATAAGCCCAAAACTTTAGAATCGGGTCAAAAACATCAAAGTTACTTATACTTATACAATATAACCAAGAAGACCGTAGAATGACAACTATCTAGAGGATCAACTTACAATCAATCTATATCTTGTGTCTATCTTTATAGTTAGCCTCTCTCTCATTGGCTTATTATATTTTAAACAGGATTCACTCCTATATCTTACCTATTACAGATGTTGTTTCATCCGCGTTGATTATTATTCGCGCTAATAACACCGCTAGGGGTTCTTTAAACAGGTTTTTCTCCAACGTTTGATTCAGACAGTCTGGCAGATTTGGCCCTGAGGTTTAATGCCTTCTTAACTCCTTTGGTTTTATTTCTCGAAAAATTGATTGTTCAGTTCATTGAAATTATTTAAAATTGATTTGGTGAACCCAATTAGGTCGATTGTGTGACAACAGCCATGGCTTATTAATGTTTGAGATCATTTTCTATACCTCGAAAGTTCCATGCTTATAAAAAGGCTAGGCATGAATCGCAGACACTGAATTAAACTTAAATTGGGATAAATCAGAGCTTCCTTTTGACGCGTGAAAGCGATGAAAAATAACTCGTCTCAACCTGATCTGTACATAAACCCGGACCTGGCCGGCGCGGCGGCTGAAAATTCCGTTGGATGGAATTGTTGTGAACTTGATGGAGCGTATGGGTATCGAAGAACCGAGAAGAGGGAGGGAATATTAGGAAAGAAAGTCGGGGTGCGCGTTGGTATATAAAAATAGCCATTCGTATATTTGGGGAGGTATCAGCAATATTGGCTGCACATCGTGATCATAGCCCGGAAGGCCAGGACGATACATTCGCGAGCTATTGTCAAAGTCGGTATCGTGCCTGACGGTTTTATGCACGCCGTTAGCTAGGCAATGGCCCAGTTTATCAAACGGAGTGTCGTAGTTCCTTATCTTTCCGATACATGAGAGGCATGCTATATGCCATTTTAATCACTAGTTCTGGACATTGTAATGCAACAACACTTTTCCTCAAGTCAGCCAATTTTATGATAGTTCAATTTTGTCAGGATAGCAAACATCCAGCATGTTGATTGTTAAATATTTTGAAGTTATTTTGATTGTCGTAAAATTTTAACTATCAATAAAGTATTGTGGACCGAGTATTTCTTTGTTAGAATGTAGTGTGTATTTAGTAGTTTTATAGAGTATCAGTTGAGGCAACTTCAAAATTTTCTGTCTTTTAAAAAGTTTCTTGGGTCACAGTTTCTCTCATGACCATTTTAAATTACTTTACAGCTATCCTTGTACACAGATAACGAAAGATTCAATTCGATGGTTAAGCAGGTACATACATATTCTGTGAGCGGGTAGAGACTTTTGTTCGTTTTACATTCTACCTACCATTAGGATAATCGTGGAATTATTTTAAATTTTTATAACAACCACTGCGATGCAAGGAGCTTTTTGTATTTTTTGAACCTATATTCGGAATCAGCCAGGAAAATACAGTTGTTCCATGAAGCTTGTTGCCAGTTAAAATTTAATGTCAGTCGAACAAGTTTGGAGTTTAACTGATATTTACCCTCAATACCAGAAGCTCTTCTATGCGAACTCCGAACGGGTTAGAATAGGTATCATCTGATTTTCAAAAAAATTGTCCAATATAAAGTTGTAATTCAAGTTCACGCAGTCCGGACAAATGGTGGTGCAACAGAGGAACCATGGAATTGGAAGCCGAGTGGAATGTGGAACAAAAGAGAAACGGGAATAATCGACGTGTTTGTAATATTGAGCAACTTATTGAAATCTGTTTATATTTAATAGTGACTCAGTCCCTTATTTATAAATCTTAGGTTAGGTTAGGTTAGGACCTGTTTTCGAAAAATTTTCCCAATTCCTGACCATCGTCGTCTTTCATCTTTTTCTTGATATCATGTCCCCAGCCTCTTACGTCTGTAATCGTCCTAATCAATGTCAATGACTGGGTCTTCGTAATAATTATAATTCATGTTTCGACGAGAGAGACACGCAGTGGGTCGACGATCAGCCGACGGGTCATATCATGTTCGTCTATTTGTCCGAGTGTTTGATAACAATCTGATCGTGACGCGTCATTATTTATCAGACTAACGCGGCCGTCAGGGCGACGAGTGGTTGGCTGCAGGATGATGTAGTCGTTAGGAGACCGAACAAGATTTCGTGACTGGACTGGTGGTTCAACGTGTTACGGATTTCACGGATCGACGGACATATCGCGTGGAGTCGAGTCGGCGGTCAACTTCAACCCCAGGCCTTCTCACGGCAATAAACCCGAGTAACCGAGAACTTGAGTATCTCTTGAAACGACTTCAGACGCCATATTGGAGCTAAGAGCGCTCTTGCCGCGTTCTCATGATGCGGCCTTTTTGCGTAATACACTTTCCTGCCCGATCGTGCGGACTTGTATTGACACAGATAAGAAGGCGATCTGCCTCGAGTCGATTTGCCGCTATAGCTGTAAGGATTATTCGACGCTCAGCTGCTTTCTCGATCCCCACACTGCCACCCTTCAACCCTGAAAATCCTTCGGACCAGATTCGGGCTAATAACCTTTCATTATCAGGGCGCACCTTTAACCTCAAAACTTTACCCAGATTACCAGGGTTCTGAGGCCATAGTGATCCCAATTTAATCAACGATGCTTTTGGGGGATTGGCTGATTTTCAAAACGGTACGACGTTTTTCTGATGTTTTCATTTTCCACGAACAAAATGAGCTGTAATTCAATTAAATTGGACTAACCATAAAATATGTATGATATGGTGTATATTATAGTTCTTCAAATGATTATTTGGTATATGCCACATGGAAGAATTGTGTTTTATAAAATTAACTTTCATCAGCTTTCATACTCGAAGCTTTTTAACTTTTATTACCTTCTTTTTCATTTCGAGATTTGTTTTCTTTCGACGGAAACAGCTGGAAACTAGAGATTTCATAACCAGGAATGCAGTAGCCGGTTGAAATTCGCGAAAATACTTTGCTTTCAGAAGTGCTTGCAATACGTGTATATGCCCTCCATTTTCATCGAATTTCTTTTCGTAAAGAAGTACGGTGGTCTTGTCGTCTATGGCTTGTTCAGTCGATCCGGGCAATAGTGATACATCTGCTACACGTGAATGCCAATGTATTTTCCTAACGATCTTATGCAACGGCGAGACTTCGGAAAGCTCTGTTATGAGATGGAGTCTCAGGACTTTTCAAGACCTCGTGTGTCTCGAGTATTTTTTATCTACACATTTTTTTGCTTTCACATCAGAACCTAGTTTCTCCTTTAACCCTTTTATATCTAGCAGTTTATTGCTTTGGTTGTCTATAAAGTGCACACATAAAAGTATTTTCTCGCTATACATACTCGGATTATAATTGAGCAAAGGTGAATCTCGTGTTGGTTCACGAATCTAACAGATTTTATAAAACAAATTTTTTTTCATCAAACGATTAGTTCGAAAAAATCTAACCGTGCCAATGTCTGGAGAATTAATGTATGCGGAACAAAATGAGACCAGCTATAGTTCATCAATATTGTTGAAATGGATTCAATGATTGGTTACCATAAAATGTGATTTTCGTAATGTAATTAAGAATCAAGCAATTGCATTGTTAACATAATTTATATCTTCAACGTTTTCTTCCAGGTAATTGAGTTGATATTTTTCAAACTAAATTCAAATCGATCGACTTCAGTTATCATACGTAACCAATAACCTTTGTATTGCCCTTGGATGGCTACAATGTCTTGAATCATTTATCATAAATCGTTACTTGTTGTTCAGATTTTACAACTATAACCCGGAGTTCAGAGTCAATTGACGGCTTACGTGATGCATAAACCTGAAACTAGCGGCCGGAGCTAGCGGCCACGCGCAGCACGTGATTGAGCACCGCTGATGCTCGTACCGCTACCGCGCGCCATGCGCCAGAAGCAAGACGTATGCGCAGAGATGCTTTATGACTGCTTTAGAAAATAGTTGTATGCGGATTTCGACTTGTAGATTTGGAAACAAATTCAGAACTGACCACTGAACTTGAAAACAATTCCTGATTGCGGAATACGAGCTTTAAATAATTATTAATAATTTATTATTTAAAGATCATGTTTCGCA
The DNA here is from genome assembly GCF_021155765.1 of Diprion similis. Taxonomy (NCBI): domain Eukaryota; kingdom Metazoa; phylum Arthropoda; class Insecta; order Hymenoptera; family Diprionidae; genus Diprion; species Diprion similis. Next base: position 6,396,683 of record NC_060118.1, read on the forward strand.
ATCACGAATTATTTTTAAGTTTCGGGGTCTGTGCTGAATACATTTCTAAATTTACGAGTCAAAACTCGTGTGCAACAACTTTTCCGAGCATTTTTTTCCAACGGCCATTCCCGAAGATAGTGAATTATTTTCGAGTTCGGTGGTCAGTTGTGAAGTCGTTTACAAATCTGCAAATCGAAATGTGCATGCAACTATCTTTTAGAGCAGTTATAGTGCATCTCTGCGCATACGTCTTGCTTCTGGCGCTCGCGCGCTCGGCAGTCGAGCATCAACGGTGCTCAGTAACGTGCTGCGCATGGCCACTAGCTCTGGCTACTAGTTTCAGTTTCATACGTGATGCTATGGTCTGGAGAACATGTGAGATAACCCTTCGTAGATTATGGTGAGATGAGGGGTTGAATTTGGCGGGGTGGAGTGGAAGAGGATCTCGGAGAGATTGGTAATTTCGAGAATCCGCAAAACATAGCCAAGGGCTGTAGGAATATTTCTCGCCAGTTAGCAATCAGCAGCCGGTCGACCCGACTCAAGTTTATCTCTCGCATGTATCGCATAAATTTACCAATATCACAAAGTGTCTCAGGTTGGCTCTCGGCCCCGGCCCCCGTAACTATATGTAACCAAACAGGCCCGAACACGACTACTAGATTGTTATAGGCTGGGGCGAAACTGATTGTGAACCTTAAGGATGTATCGGGTCTACGGTCTGGACAAAACAAGAGAGTGAAGTACGTAACGTTAATGTAATGATCGATTTTTAGCGAAAATCATTATTTCGCAACTGTTAGATCGTTTCAAATAGAGTAATCTATTTTCAAACAGCAATCATTTCGAGTAAAACATTTTTTCGTACCGTTGCTCCAAGCTGGTGGACCACGCTGACATCTCCTCACCCCCAAACGTCGAAAACTTGAATTTGTCATCGGGGTTCGAAACTAAATGACATAAATAAAAATCATTTCTACCCCACTATTTGCAGAAAAAAAACCCTATTGTTTGGACTAAAACTGAAGTCAATCAAGTTGAATTTGGACAAAATAATCTTCCTCCAATACGGAGAAACGAAGAATATGCATAACCAGCAACTTTTGAGACATCATATTAATGGTTTTCATTTCATGTTCATATCAAAGGACAGTATTCTTCGAAATCTTGTCAGAATATAACTTGCAATTATTAATTCCGAACTTCCGTTTCTTTTTTGTTCTTTTTGAGGCTTAGTTGTACTGTTATACACTTGGTTCCTAGACCTGGGGCCAGATTAAAATCCTCTACTCTAAGAGGCCTCGACTATTTCTGGCGCTCGTAATGTTCAATGCGCCTATATTGTACACATAATCTACTGTAATTACGGTATAATGCCCCGAATTATTTACAATACTCCAACGGATCCCTCCCTATCTACATGGATGTAATGTAATGCACTTCCTCACCCATCTTATCCGTATTCTACGTATATGGATGCTATTATGCTTATACAGATTTTCGTGTGGGATTAAGGATTAATGGAACCCACAGTCTGAATTGAAAGTTAAGATAAGAGAGATAACATCGACGTCTATGAGTTTTCGACTTTCGAAAGCTCGAATAATTGATAAGTTCAGATACATTAGAATCGGATTAAAAATACTTAAGCTTAATTCGCTTTTTATTACGTAAAGTATAAAAACATTATTTTATTCGTATCACCATTATTAGCAGAAGTAATACTGATGGGGATTTTTTTAGCCAAGATTTGTCGGTATATCAATGATTTCAAACAATTTCCGATAAGACTTGAAAAGTTTCGCAAGACTCTAAATCAATTTCTACACCATTTCAATGGAATCATTTATAAATAATATGATAGAATAGAATGATATAATATAATAGATAGAATCAGTTCATTTGGTATAGATCACATAAATTGCAAGATTACTCTCAACAACTCGTCAATTTTCATATCAATTTTCAAAGCTCGGAAGAAGTGAAATCTTTACTGAGAGAAATCGTTTCCTGCGAAAAAAGAAACGAAAAAGTATAGAAAAAAAAAATAAAAAATTCGTGGAAGACCAACAATATGTGTCGAGGTCAACAGTCGGGTTCCGGAAGCTCGGTCTCAGTTCCCCCTCTGTTCCATATAACAGGAAACAAGAAATTCAACTTTTATCTTGTGACACTCGCGTTCCGTTGGGAAGCTGATAGGATCCATGTGGTGGTCGCATGTTGCAGACGTGATATATCATGTATGAATGCGAAGGAAACAAACTCTGTTATAAGACAACAAATGAAAGGCAAATTTAAACAAATAGCTTTCCTTCCTTTTTACTGACTTGTTTTCACACAGCTTTTTATTATAGACATGAAAATATGTGAGAATACAGTTGATATCCAAAAGCATAGATGATAGAGAGAAGAAAAGACGGTGGAATACGCCAGTATTATCGGCCAACAGCTAATTACAATTTATAATTGATTAAAATTCGATTTGTATTTTTTTTCGTCTTAATTACAATTCATTTTGTCTGAATTAAAAAATAGAAATGTAGCTTGTGTTTAATTTTTTTCCAATTGTAAAATACAAATGTAATGTACGAAATATTGTAAATTTTATTTGCATTTTACTATAGACTTGATTAGAAATTATACTTGACTGATTAAAATTTTGACCATCACTATAAGACACTAGCAGGAACCAAACCTAATATCTGATTTTTCTGAACCCTACAAATATGAATTAAGAATAGAAACTGAGTCTTGTGTACAATATTTCAGTATATAATCACTCCTTCGGTGTTGTTCAAGAAATGTTCGGAATCAATCTTAGGGTCTGTAGATAGGTAGTAAAAATTGGGCTGGAAAATTGGATTTCCAGTTTCATTTTCGCTTCTTCAACTGGATGGATGTGAACTTTCATGAGGGGGTAGTTGGGACTGACGTGGGACTAATTTGCTGGGTAGCGGCAAGGGTATTCGTTCATGTAAATACAGGGTGTGCACACGTGTATTGCCATAGTGTAATATCCACTGCATGATACACGTATTGTGTAATGCAATTTTTCATCGTTCCTTGTTTTTTTTCAGTTATTATTCGCCCCAGCGATACGTCAGCAACCCTGTAATCTCATTGTTTCGCTGCCAGTTGCGTTAATGAAAGCGAAAATGTCCAGACAGATTTATCGATCATAGCTGAAGGGAAGGTGCGCCTGAATCGCGTACATACGCAAAGTTAACAATAAATAAAATTTTCATCAAATATCACGAGTAAGAGAATGACGTGGATTTCAACAATGTCCTACGATTTGAATAGCTTGATGAATTATCCAACGATTTAAGATATGATATTAGTAACGCTTCAAGTGCTTATCTGAACGTCTATACTAATACGTACAACATGGAAGACTTCGTTTCTATGTTTGTTACCGATAAAGTCGGGAACTATCGTAACAATTTACGTGAAACTTACTCAAGGAGTAACATTGGCTATATAAGTTATGCATATGATTGGTTCTTTGAAGTTATTTTCCTATAAAATGTGAGATTACACCAATTTAATGGCCAAGGCGTGCTATTCTCTCCTAGTTTTTCGACTACTGTCCTTATTGTCTCTAATCCTAAGGCCTGCAACGTTGACGATCAGACGAGCTTGTCGCGAGTACCACAAGAAAATTGAGGGTCGTTTTTGCGGGCGTCTTCATCGCTCAGAGGGGAAATAACAATCGCAATAACTGTGAATACTGGATAATAAAAATGACACGTGTAACAATATCGTCGACAATGGTGCGTGAGCTGCATACCCAGCTGTGATTCATGGGTACCAAGGACGCGCGAGGCAACATTGAGCATGGGCATCTGGATAAAATGTGGTAAGGCAAATTAGTAGACAATGGTAGTGAAGGTATAAGGCGGTATGCCGGGGAGGAGGACGTTCGCATTATGCGCTAAAGGCTAACAATAGAGCCTTGTGGTACAACAATGTGACAACGGCAGAGCCTACAGAGGGATGTAATTATCTCCAGCGAAACAGGTAGCGTTACGCATCACATTGTCCTGCAGATGTCAGCTCACAGCTTCCCTGATTCCTCAGCTTTGCTGTTACACAATCATACAGCGTGTTTCCGAGTAAATGCTGCAGCATGTTGGGCTGCCTATCATTGAGGGGCGCAAATATCGGTAATACAGATTTACGGTGTTATCGGTAGGTAACTCGGTAGGTAACGCATTTCTAATCCTCGCGAGTTAGATGTAAAAATTTGTCAACACGGGTAATTCGAGCTCACTCACAAGGACTTCAAGGTTGTAAAGAACTCTTTCCTTTACTGTTTCTTTATTTAATATAGGAAGAAAAAGAGTTTGTTCGTCGGTAAAGGTAGGAGTACTACATGACCTGAAACTCGTTACCTACTGATAACTCCGTAGGTCTGTACTACCGATATTTGTTCTCCTCAGTCATAGGCAACCCAATATACTGTGGCGTTTACTGGGAAATACTCTGTATACACTCACCGCAACTTGAACGAGATCCGAAGCTAATGAACAATAGTCCCGTGATTGATTCTTAATCATTCTAATCACTTGTTGTGCCACCTAAAATACATAAAGACGTCACAAAAATCACTAATTTTATTCGAGTGATAGTTAAAAAAGCATAGAAAATTCGACTGAAAACATTTACTTTAGTTACTCTTGGCGACTTGTTAAAAAATAAAAAAAAAATAAAGGAAAAAATACTATGAAAATTTTAACTGCTCACAATCCACACACCTGGCGGCAGTTACTGCGGCTAATTGATTCTCCCTGTGGGATATGGAGGTGAGATTTTAATTGATGACTTTAATTACCTCCGCTTACCTTCGCGGTTGTAACATGGTTGATCCTCTTCGAAGATCAATTATACCAGCGTTAAGAGCTTTTGGGCAAGTCTATATAGGGCGAGCCGGTAGATCGTAGTGCTTAATTACCGTATATCAATTATGTATCACGTGATAATTATTATCTATCGATGTTATGTTATTTTGAAAAAGGGATAAAACAGAGGTTCGCTACATTTAAAGATATTTTGAAACAAAACATTTAGTTATCAGAAGCCCGTATCCATTTTGCATAAGTTTTTTTTTAGTTCATTTGGAAATCTATGTAAATGTTAAAACAATTTTTAGGTAATCCATTAACAAGTAAACGAAATGAAGCTATGAAACTTTGCAATTTGCCACGGATTTCAGCTTTTCCAATTGAAAAACGGTAAAATAATATTAAGTATTGAAAATTGTTGATAACCGAGTTTTCTCCATAAAAAACTGATCGACTTTTTTTCCTTTCTCTTAAAATTTTCATTTCGCCCAAGTCTTTAGTTCGTAAATCTGTTGTACGTCTGATGTTACGTCAAAAATTCTGAGTGTTTTTTTAATCGTTCTTTGAAATCTTTGTATGTAAAAATTTATCTAAAAAATTGTCAAAATATGCCGTTGCTTTTATTTAAACATTTTATGCGTAGTGATGTCAGAGAAGACATTTCGAGAGAATTCTTGGAGTATTTAATAAAAATTTGAAGGTCAACGTACGTATAGAAATATAATATAATGAATTGTTGTACTGCATATCGGTGTGAAAAAGTGTCTTAAAAACGCTTCTGAAAATATCTGACCTCTGTACGATACATTTTTTCTTCTTCAATTTCGACCAACGCGATTGGGGTTTGAGATTCCGAAAAATTTTTTGACGAGTATTTTTCTTTCACGAGGTTGAAAGATGCGAGTGAGCCGTTGTAAGTCTTGTTTGCGAAAGTCTCGTGAAAACCGGATTGGAAATCTGCAATCGAGACTCGACAAGGTGGAGAAATAGGCTCACGGAGTTGAATCGAAGAGACGCGAGGACCGGAGAGGCTCCAGATTCCCTGGGGTGAGGTTCGATCGAAAACGGGTGGTCGCGAAATTAAAAACCCCCATGTAAGGAACCCGCCTCGCTTTTTCCCGGTTGGGTAGAAGACCAGAAAGTAGAATCCAATAGCCTTATTCGGGTGGGGAGAAAGAGAGGAATATCATTTTGATAAAAATATTAATCGACTTGAATTCAGCAGATTCGACAATTCTCGACAAATCGGCACGACTGGATTTTTATAGGGTAGTTTATAGGATGAGAAGTATTTTCAACTGTAACTATCGTCCCATTTTTCAACAATACAGAAGCTGTCTCTTTTTCGTGAATTCATTTTGCGATAAACGTGAAATGATAAAAATTTTTTAGAACGATCAGAATTTGGAATTTTAACTTGATTATACATCTCGTTTTCAAGTTATATCATGGTGGTGAAAGTTTAAGGATTTAAACAGTCATTCGTACTTGATGAAATTTTGATTTATTTTTTAACCATTACGGAAAATTTTTGAAACATTTCTCTCCAAAAAGTTGGATTCAAGACGAATCGAAACACCACCGTATTGTTGTTGATACGACTTTTCGTATTCCGGTTGGAACGAATCTTTAAGCACGTTTTTCTCGAAATTACTATTTTCGATATGGTTGACATAATATCTCAAGTTCTGATGGACCGATATACTTGAAATTTTATGGAAATGTTTTCTGTATATCCCTCTATGGTTGGAAGCATGGGTTAAAAAAAAAAAAAAAAAATATGTGTCACTATTTTCTAAAAATTCGGAAAGGTCAAAAAACAGGTGCAGAAAAAAAATTTCTTTTCAAATCGTGCGCATTTTGTGAAAAATTATTTTTTTCTCTTTCCGTGCTTCGGGTTATTGAGACATCTTTACTAATAAAGAATTTCTTTAAATTTTTTGTTTCGGACTACTACAAGAGTCAAAAACATGTCGACCAGGACACGCCTTTTTTTTTTTAACCTCCACTTTACCACCCTGTAACTTTTTGTATTATTGATCTTTTCAACGAATGTGTGTTTTTGTTTTTTTTTTGTATTCTTGAAACATCAACGAAGTACTTGTAAAAAAAAATGGATGTTAAAAATGTGTTATATTTTCTTTTTTATCTTATTAAGAAAAATGTCTAAAATTTAGGCCTCTAGACCAAAACACCTCCTCACCGTGGAAGTATAAAAAGAGAAACCGTATCGTTACGAAATCGTTAATCTTTCGGGAAATGACCAGAGGATCTTTTCGCCGATCGTTACTAAAACGGTATCCCGCTACGTAGATGGCACAGAGTGGTAAAAACCTCGGTCCCGGACGCTGGGCTCGTAAATAGAGATCGTAAATACTTTAGGAAAGGTTCGGCACGTATACGCGCGTATGTATCTATGTATGCGTACCTACCTACAACAAGTACGTACAACCCACCCTGTAGACGTGGCTGGGTGTATAAAATTTTTATTACACCCTATCCAGCTTCGAAAAATATTCCAAATGCAAGCATATCCCCGGTATATCCCACTATCACATTTGACGGAAGCTTCGAAGTTAGGAAGTGGCATTCACCCTACACCGCGGGGTGTTCGCCCTAGGTTCGACACCCTGGCAGGCTAGGCACTCAGGGATGAGAGCTTGGAATTGACCGTCTTCTTCGTCGCGGCATAAAACTTCTCACGCCGCAAGCCCAGTCGCCACACCACGGATCTGATCGAGGCAACTGCGACCCTGTGATAAATTTTTCTAACGGACAGCAACGGAAGCCTCTCTCGAAATTGAATTTCAATTCGAAAGCGGGTATCTCACGCAGAGTTCGTGCAAACGCGGTTGGCGGAGTCATTCAAAAACAGGAGATCCCCCCCCCCCCTCCCCCCCTTTCACACCCTCCTCTTCGCTTCCATATCAACTTATCCCGCATACATTTCTTATTTATGCACTGCGGAACGATTGCAAATCAATTTTAACCTCAGATATCTACCAAGGATTTTTTATCCCACGTGGATTTTTTTAACTCAGTTTTTATTCTAACGCTGCACGGTTTTCTATGAATTTTTTTTTTTTTTCACAATTTTTCGCAATGTATCTTTGAAATCCTGTAACTTGATTGTTTGACTGCGTATGCCTGGAAAGTTTGTTTTGGATGATTGCTCTTAGTGCTCGGAAATGTTTTACGAACCTGTTACGTTCTGCACACAATGCCTTGAAATTTTTATAATCCTTGTGAAGGAACTGAAAGCCTCTTGATTTTGGATAATTCTTTAGAAGTTTCCTGACTTTTGACAATGCATATGTAAGAATTGTTGATGTAAATAATAATTATGATCGAGAGAAATAAATGGGCAAGAATTAAAACACTGGTAAATACAGGCAAAAAATATTGTAAAATAGTAATCAATTTTATTTCTTATCATGACAATCTTATGTATAATTTCGCCTTTGCTTCCGCGTGGTGTTATCGTTCCAATTTTCCATGTCTAACTTTTCTTATTTCACTAATTTAAATTTTTGTTTTGTCAAGTTTCTTTTTCTTTGTTTGTCAAAGATACTTTTAATATCGTAGAATGAACGTTCAAATTTGATGACGATGATTCAGGTATCGGTTGAAACTTTTGGTTCTAGGTTTTTATCATACAAATTCACGAAACTTGACAGAAATACAATACAATCGTTGTTTTATAAAATTTTCAAGTACAGTTTCGACATATTGTTGCCAAAATGTAAAAAAATATTGCAAAAAACTGAGCAGGACAATTCTACCGATTTTTTAACTATTATCTTCTACCTCGGGACAATCTTTGTGTCTAACTATAGGTTTAGTTCATAGTTAGTTCCCTAGGTATAAGTTGGCTAACCTGATAGGTAGACAAAGAGAACAACCCTCTCTCTGCCTATCGGATATTCTGTGATACAGACGTTAAAACAAAGAGTTTCTGATACTCTAAAACATCCACGTTGATTAACCTAATATCAATTCACCCCATCAGATGAGTGTCCCAATTATTGACCTTTTTTGGTTGTATTTATCTGTTTGATCCTTACGTCTAAAATTACCAAAAAATAAATTTGTAGTGTCTAATTCCGTAGCAATTGTTTTTAGTCATCGAGAGATACACACCTTGTGCCGTCAATTTATAGTTTTTGGAAAATAAAAGGTTCAACAATTGGATCTAAACGTGTCAATAACTGCTACTCTTACCTTACGACTAACTAACAAAACGAATCCATCAATTTCGCTAAAACTTTGAAATACCTGGCGTGTGCAGGAAAGGATGTGCGGTTAACAGGGGGATTCCCCTTACCTTTAACAACTACTGTATGCATAACCGTGTGTAACTGTAGATGTAGGCATGGACCCGGGATATATAAGGTGGCCGGAATGATAGAGTTTCCAGAAACGGTGTGAATTCAAGATGAATTCTTACTCTCATATCGCGACGCGACGAGCATACCAATTCGGCGGGAAATTTAAAAGGCGGGATGGCTCCGGACGTATGCATACTACTAAACGCACACATCCAACAGTCTCAAGTTTAACCTCCTATATCCAAACGGCTAACGAGAATGTCACGACTAAACTCCGTACGTTCAAGACGACGTCACGTACGTGCCGCAACCTTTTTATCCACACTTAAAAGCTTCGCGGCTATTATGGCCAAAGGCGTTTTTGTAAAAGTAGTTACAAGGTGTCGCAGGCAGTCCTGAATCGGACAGTTTTCATTATAGTACTGAGAGGATAGTTGAAAAAAACACATCCATTTTTCTCTTTTCTTCGGAAAATTTTCCGACAGGATATTGAAAGTACTGGTTTTTTTTTATACTCTCAATATCAACCCTTTTGTATGGTGAAGAAAAAAAATCGCATTAAGTATCTGTGGTAAAGTAAAATATTATGACCAGTTTCTGATTTACGATACGTAAATATGACAAAGAAAAACCGAATAAATTTCATAAATTTTAAGGTGAACGGAAAAAGTTGGAGCATTTTAGAGAAAATTATTTATTATACTTATCTGAAAATTTTTGCACTCGATCTCTCCTTTTCTGTTCCTTTTAAGTTTTAAATCTTCTCAAATTCAATGCGAAGATAAAAAAATTTGAGTTTTCATTTTTTATAAATTCAAAATCCATTAGAGTATCCTTCAATCTGTTGTCAAAGGAAAGCTGCGAACGAACATCAAACGTGTTTTATTTTATGCCTAATCAGAATCCCAAAATATTTTGATGTCTCTTGATTTAATTATGCTTCTTATAATCGCAGCCGTAGGTTATATGAACAACGTGTACTAGAGGAAAACCCTACAAAATATGTAAGATAAATAAAACATTGAATTGCAGAAAATAATGACTTTCTCGAAACGGAAAACATTCGTTGGGAAACACCGAGCATTAGAATTCTCTTATCATTAGTTTTTCTTTCTCCTTGTGGATGGAGTGCAAAATTAAGCGAGGCATTGGACCGAAATTTGTCGAAAAAAGCGCGCAATTGTTTCTGTTTTTGTTCAGGTTTTTCTCCCCAACTTTTCGCATATATCAGTGTCAATTTTGGCATTGCATGAAAAAGAGGAAGTGGCGGAAATGAAGGCAGGAAGGGAGGAAGGAAGTAAGTAAAATGAGTTACGCGGGGAGCCTGGATCAGATGGTAGTGGTCGTAAGTCAGAACAAAGATAACGTCCTCGCGGAAGCCTATCGTTTCTATTCAAATACACCTCGGGGCAAACAAAAAGCGGCCGTGGGTCCATAAATACTCTCGCCGTATAACTACGGCAGTAGCCGAGCCCCCGTTCCAGGACTGTACAAATGAGATAAGTCCGACCACCTCCGCTGGTTGTCGGTAAACTTGGTTCGGTGTAGTTGCTTGCCCCTGCACCTTTGGCTATTTGCCTCATTTACTCCTTCGTCTCTCCTTCCCTTACTTATCTTCAAATTTCAAAATATCTCGTAGCTTGACTCGTTTAACCCTTTGAAGCATATGTTTTTCCTTACAGTCAAATTCCTTGAAACTGGGTGGTAAGGGTTCTCGAGGTCGCTGATTTCAGAAATGCGATCAGATCTGAGAAATTTGCGAAATTCGAAATGTATTATCTAATATCAGCGCAGAGGATCGATTTTTACATTTTTAGTCAGCCATATTGAATTTTGAAATCCTGACACTGGATTGGTTTTCAGCGACCCCGAAAACCTGACGAGTAACAAATTTCAAGCGAATTGGATCTATTTTTATATTTACAGTCCACAATTTTGGATCTGCTTTTTTGAATTTTGACATTTTTGCGGCAGATTCATATTTGCAATGCGATCAGATCTGAGAAATTTGCGAAATTTGAAATGGATTATCTAATATCAGCGCAGAGGATCTATTTTTATATTTTTAGTCGGCCATATTGAATTTTGAAATTCTGACGCCGGATTCGTTTTCAGCGACCGCGAAAACCCGACGAGTAACAAATTTCAAGCGAATTAGATCTATTTTTATATTTACAGTCAACAATTTTGAATCCGCTTTTTTGAATTTTGACATTTTTCGGTCAGATTCATATTTGACTATTATCGAAGACCATGCATTACTGATGTGGAAATGCCGCAGTCAGCGGAACTTTACATGAAAGTGTATATATTACTCTGTCGGTAAAGGCTGAACAAATCATCCTCTCAACCCTAACCTCTCTAGACTCACCCGCATAACCAAAACCACGTGGAAAATCTGACACAGGTTTTGGTAATCTAATTCTAAGAATATCAGACGTATAAAGTGTAATTTTTGTTTTTATTACCTTGGATTATAGTTACTGAAGATGGCCGGCCATGCACGACCGAAGCGTCTAATAAAAAATTATTTCTGGTAAATGACCAAATCACCCAAGATTTCATAACCTTCATAATTCTTATGTTATTTGTTTTGTATAGATAGTGTAGGATCATAGGGTTAAACTTGATCTACAACAGGCCAAGATTCGGTTTTTTATAGGTTAGGGTGCCGACAAAATAGAGTCCAGTCAATCGCTGCCATTAAACTCCCAGTTATATTACAGGAAATTTGAAGTGTATTTGATAAGATAGTAATCAATAGTTTTTTATTCAGGCATCTCAAGTGGAGTATGACAAAAAAAATTAAATCTTGGACCGAATGGCCTTTATCTAAAACGTAATTTTTTAAAAATCTCTAAAAAAAATTTCTCGTCCTAAAGGAATGTTGCATACTTTCATTTAAGACATATTTAACAAACCTCTAATAATACCTCAATACTGGAGAAAGAATTTTTTTTTTTCATATTATTTAGGGCGGCCCGTCACCCCCACGTTACCCTATAATATCAGAAAGTGTGAATGTCCTTGATATTAGTGATGAGATTTATTGGAAAAAAAATTTGAGACCATTGACTTGTCCATTATGTGAAAATAAGTAGCGTATATAAGTAGGAAACATTGGTTTCATTGATAAAACCGAAGTGTGTGAAGAAAACAACGAAGCAATAATCTTTGTAACTTTGTGACAGAGTCAGTTTCGCACCAAAATCCTTGCGATTAATACTCTCAATTATCACAATGGTATTTCAGGTTATGTTCCCAGTGTTCGTGAAATATACGTAATTTATAAAAATAATACTTCTATCAGATCGATTACCGAAAAACATACATACAGTGTGAATTACTATCGACAGAACGGTCCGTCGTCTGCTCTATAGTTTAATGCGCATGCCCTACAGCCGAGAGCAGTTGTTTGTCAGGGTGACCAACCGTCACCTCAATTTAAGTGACAGTTCACCTCGTACGTAGCTTCAAAAATTTTGACAGCTATCGTTGTTGAACCATAAACTCATAGAGATAGACTCCGCAGACTATCGCTATGAGTCTATGTATTGAACGCAACTGCTAGCGAGAGCTGTCAACATTTTTGAGGTTACGTTCAAGACGGTTGGTCACCCTGGTAAAAAATTTCTCTTGGATTATCGCGCATGCGCATTAAACTATAGCAGCTGACGGATCACTTTTGTTAACAATTCACACTTTATATGCTGCAAGCTTTTGTTTGTGATGTTCATCTATCGTGAATCGAGTAGTTGTATCATGTGAACGTTCTTGCGCGTCCGCCATGCATTGATTGGTTAGTTTCGAAGAACCAATCAAACCGAAGCACTGATTGTCTTGAAGGTTTTAGCTGTAATAAGCAGGAAGTATAATTATCCTTCCTGATATTAAGCTATCGGAAGACGCCATCTTGTGGGACAAAATGTAGTTGGCACACTTTCAGCCTGGTCGCATTTAATTTTATAAGTCGTTTATCATCGTATATTTTACTTTTAATAACTCAGTAGTACGATAAAATGCGAGCTGAAATGCTTGCACGAACTTTTCTGTGCCTTGACATTCGTGTTAAATCTTACGACTTGATATTTTATCAGCTGATAACAGTTGCGACGCCATATTGCTTCAGTTCCATAAATTACCATTTCCATTTGTTCTTGACATATTTATTTGAACCATTTTTTTTCTGCAATTATGTGCCTGATTTCATTTATATACACCTAGTCAAGAAAAATTCTTGTCTTTTTTTCAAAGGTGGGAATTTGTTTTGGCTTTTCTACAGACTTTGAGATCATCGAAAATTTTCACCCTTCGAATGTTTTTCAATATCCTGATGAAGTACAAAAAGATTAAAAAAAAAAAAAAAAAACTTGTAGAAAGAAAAAGGAAAATAAAATTAAACTGGTGAGACGAGCGTGAAAAGAATAGATTTAAAAAAATATTTTCGATAAACAATAATCCGAACATATTCAAAAGAAAAAAAAGTAATTGCTTCACAAATCAAATAAATGGTAACAATATTTTCGACGAAATAGTGTGACAAGTTGTGAAAATTTTAAAAGTCTTTTTTTGCACACACTGTGAAATGTATAATTTGGCAAATTATTGGTAGATAGAAAAATACTCATGAGGTCGAAAAAAAGGATTAGTAAAAAAGAAAAAAGACCGGCAAAATAAAAAAAAAATGTAAATTACACCGCACATATAACGCTCGATGTTGTATTTTCTTTTCTAGTTTAGTCCAGTTTTATTCTTTTATTTTTCATCCAGCCTGCACAACCGGGAAAAGTAAAGCTCGAAGAAGTTTGCGGAAGTGGGAGGCGGTCGGTTGGGGCGAGAGAGGGTTGATGTTTAGAGAGAAATAGAACTGGGTTAATGTTGCGTTTGAGTTACGTAAGAACGCGGTAGAGTGCGGTGTTCAGGTTTTCTCGTAGTTCATCTATGAGAGAGTGCGGAGGGTGGAGTGACCTCGACATCGTCGTCGTCGTCATCGTCGTCGTAGTCGTCGTTGGGTTCTTTATTCCTCATTGTCAGTTTTGTTCCTTTCATTTTATCACGTGGTGAAGGGAGAGGAGGACCTGGAACTGGGAGGCAACATTCCCTTGAAAGCTCTTCAACCATTACGAACTACCTACCACCCGAATACCATCCCTCCGGTCCTCCAGTCCTACAAAGTCGAGACCTAAACGTGAACCACAGGAAACGTCCCGAGACAAGATGAAAAGAATGAGATGGACGTTGTCACAGATGTTGTATATAAACACATGTGGGCTTGTGAAACGGATAAATGATGCTTCGCTGAGGTATACGCGAAGAATAAAAAATCGGTTATCGTTCTCCGCCTCGTTTTTTACAAAATTGTAATCAGTCGAATTGTGTTTATTATTTGTAAATTGTATTTTAGTATTCAAGGTGTCCAGTATTCATGGAAATTATGGAATCAGGGAATTTGATATCCTCTGGAAAAAATCTGAAAATCTCAGGGAATTTTGTGCCGTATTTGGAATATACTAATTTTCATCTTGGGTTCATAAAAATTCAGCCATTTAGTGAGAAAAGAAAAAATTGTCTTTCAACTTTCAGGCAATGGTCATGAACCAAGCACGGATTTTTTTAAAAATTGTTTGCTAAGCTTTAGTCAAATATAGAATATTCTTGTTCGTATGACTATTCTATTTTTCATTTATTGTGTACATGAGAACAAACTGGATAAATAATGACTCTTGTCTGGAAAATCTGGAATTATGTTTTCACAAATAACTGGACATCCCGAGTATCGTCTCAATTAGAAATTAGTCCTTTAATTAGTCATTTCCTTCATTTCACTTTAAAATTTAAATTGTATTTTATTTCATCACGAATATGATTTTCATTTTATTTGGCTCCAATTACAAAATACGAGAGACGTGATGCAATGCGTAAGGGAAAAAAAAAAAAAAAAAAACAACAAGAAATCAGTGAAAAAACTTTACAATCTTGATAAAAAATTTAGGAATCATAGTTTCAGGCCACGTAACTGAATTATTGAGTCACACTTGAAGAAGCGAATCAAACGGACATCCCCATAGTAACGAAAAAAATAGAAATAAAAAAAAAAAAAACTAAAAAAAACTGAATAAAAACGTATAATAACCAAAAGATTTCTACAGAGTAAACGAAAACGTATAAGTACCGGAGCAATAGATAAAAAAAGAAAAAAAAAATGTTAAAAGTTTCGTCATGTTGCACGCAGTTAAACCTAACGTCTGCGGGGGTATGAAAAGTTTGTAGGAAAAGTTGGTATTTTATTTTTACTCCTTTTTACTTTTCCTCTTTAAATTTTCTTTGCTCTTTTGGTAATTTTTTTTCCCCCTCTTCTTCAGAGTGAGAAAAAGCAGCAGCCGCTGTAAATCTGCCGCGGTATGGTTTAAAACGGAGCCCGAGAAGCCTCGATTGTTCAAAAAGCAATAACTCCTGACTGCGATACTATATGTATTGAAAATGGTGAAACGGTCTGGGGTTGGAGGTGTTCTTTTAAAGCGAAGAAACACCCCCTCTCCACCTACCTTCCACCCTCTCTTCTCTCATGCCATCGTTTTTCTGGTCCTTATCAGAGAGCCTGAGTAAGCAGCAGAGGGTGGAAATTTTTGTTCAAACATGGGAAAAAGAGCTCGTCTTCGAATTCATTGCTAGGGATAAGGTATAAAAAAGTGTGTATTTACCATATTCTTATCACAATGAATACATGTAGTTATTATATATTATGTATATTTTATACAATGTCACATTATATCCTATTATTATAATACACGGTATATACATGTCTGCGTCATATATTTATGAATTTTACACCAGTAATATCTCTCTCACACTTTTCGCCGAAAAAATTGGTGAGAAATTTTGTGTAAACATCCGAGAGGCAGAGGTTAGAAGAGAAAAATATCGTTGAATTTTAATTGACGGTAAATTTTCAGCAATAAGATTTGTTTTAATGAGCTTTGAAAATCGATGTGATATGAAATAGGATTTTAGTTTTTAGGAAGTTTACAATTTTTTTTTTTTTTTTTTGTTTATCTTTTCAATAATTTCTCATTTAGAAATTATTTAATTACTGGTTGTATATCGGTTGAATGTTATACTTGAGAGATGAATTCCCGAGAGTTGGGAGTAAAACGATTATATTAATATCATTCTGAGCGCAACTTTAGACCTCCTACCTCTTTTTGTTTTCTTTACTTTGTTTATTCCTTTGCGGGCGTTTAGACTCCCGAAAGTTTGAGTGATAAATTATATAGTTTGAGAGTGACTGTGAATTGACAATCGTCGACCGGTTGCGCGAACCCTTTGATTACATTATTATATTATATTCTTGAGCCACCCCTGAAGTTCACCCCTGAGAAATAAGAGAAATTCGTGAGAGCCGGAGCCGCTGGAGGGAGAAAGAATGGCGGAAAGGGGTGCGAACGAGAGGGAGAAATGGATTAGGGGTGAAAAGAATTAAGCGACTAAGTGGAAGAGGGATAATCACAAGTCTCGCGTATGAGCGGAGCCTCGCCTTTTCATTTTTCATCAAACTACGAAAGTCACTTTGAAACGATACAAGAGTTAAAAATTTTAATTCCTGCGCGATTAGTTCTGCGTCTCAGACTTTTTTTCTGCCAAAGACAAAGTTAACGTGGAGAAAGATCGGAGAAGAAAGCAAAAAAATTTCAAGCAATTTTTTGGATAATGATTACAATTTTATTGTATAGATCTTGGATGTATTTCTACTGAAAAAATATAATCAAGTGAAAGTAAATTTCACCATTTGTATCTTTTTTTTATTTTGAAATTTTTAATCAGTCGGTGCAAGAAATGAAACAAATGAAAAAACAATCGTCATATACTGCAATTATTAAATTCCAACAGAACTGGATATATAAGTTTCGAGAGAATTCACGATTCTATAGAAAATAAAAACTTCTTTGTGAAAATTGGCTTCTTTTTATCTCACGATATCACGATAATTAATCTGTTTGCATGTACAAAAAAATTTTTGACAAATCATATACGGTTTTCGAAATTTAATTTCCACCTGTAATTTTATGTGATATGAATTTTGGGGAATAAATTTGCACACTTTGAGGAAATAATTAAACAATTCAATTTTGGAAACATTTTCGCATACAGATGTGAAAGTCAAACTTAATCAACGTACCTATAAATGAGGAGCAATTCATCATTGAATATTGCTTAATATTAAGATCCCAAAATAACCGGAAATGACCCAAATTTCCACCTTCGTTGATAAGATTGATGCGATCTGCTGAAGGCCGGGAAATAACCGAATCAACAAGCATCTTGAGCTGATATATTGGGGTGCAGCTGGAGCGAGAAAATTCTATTTTTCTCAAAGCGAATCGCAGCTCGTTTCACGATAAGAAAAATACCTTAAGAACAATTTGGCACATTAAAAAAAATCTACCAAATTTTTATACTGAAATAAACGAATTTTCGAAAACAGCCGATTCATCCTCCGCCAGCCAATATGGCCGACATCGTCCGCCCTGATATTCTCACTTATTGGTGTCTCAGGAATTTTTCATTGTTTAACAATTTCTACCAATTGACCGATTGCAAATTTGGTGTTGCAAACTATTAGAATATCAAGTACCCACGTGATACTGTTGACCTGAATTTTTTGAAGATTTTTTAAAAGCCCTAAGTGGGGGCAAAATACGGTTAAAAATAGTTCCTTTTGTACGCGTATGTATAATGATAGATAGTTTCAGATCAAGGTAATGTTTTTGTCTAAACGATATCCTGGCATAAACTAATATTAAGACCTTGTATCAAAAAAGCAAAAAAAAAAAAAACAAAAAAAAAAAACCGTATAACCTATAATATTACTGCACGCGTAAGAAATTGGTATAAATTTTGAGAATCGATTTGGCAGATCCCTTTCTTTGTCTCGTCAGTTTAAAATCAGAGGACCGACGCTACTCTAGCGATTTTCCAGGATTCGATTTACAGGGTAAAAAGTCGTCAGTTCGTCATCATTTGCAACGAGGCGAAAAGCCTTGGAGGGCAGCAGAAAACAATATCCAGTATATTTTAGGGTTGATTGCGAAGAGAGGCTTGCAGAGAATTTTATTCGATTTTGTCCGGCTTCCGGGTCCCTCTCTCATCCCTCTTTTTCTCTCTCTCATTCTCGGCGTATATCCGCGAGTGATCAATAACGGTGAACGATGTATATACACATTATATATGTACACAGAAAAATGAGAAACCGCGGGGGGCGTTATCTGGGGTTTTTTTCTTATCACCGCCAAAGCGAGGCGGTAGGGGATGATTCAGGGGCGAGTTTTCTCCTGTTCAACGACATCGGCGTTATCTTAAACCGTTGAAAACTATTTACCCGTTATATATAATACCTGGAGCACGAAAAGGGGGGGTGAAAATCTCCACCCCCCTCTTGAAACTGCCGGACTTCATCCCCCGACTTAAAGGGGTTGGGTTATAGTTGGCCAACGGGGTTCTTACGACGGTCGTTATGTCCTGGCCCACTTACATTATTATGCCCTCTCTGATTCAACGGGCGCCAAAACATCCCGTTATTCTTTTTCCTCCCCCCTTTCCCTCGAGTCCGTACCCTCTTACCCACCCTCACGACTATCTCGTTATACGACGGGAATATTGCCCTGTTGTATCGCTCGAAAAGCTGCTCGGGAAGATCTTAATGTTGCGATTAACGTGTATAACCGCCGGCTGCTTGGGCAGGGTTGAGAGATTTTCAAGTTGCTCGGCAAGTCTGCGAGGCTTCTCGTTCATGGGATTTCACTCAAGGGTGGGACTGACTCGGCTGCTTTCTTTGGTGCGCAATAAGAGCCGCGTTTTTACTCCCGGGTGAAATTGATTATCGACTAGGTTGGTGGACGGTGAATGTGGGGAGGATTTCATACGACGACGGTGACAAAACTCGGCGGTGAAGAAGGTGTGAAAATATTCTAACCTACGGTTTTTTTTTTAACCTTTGAAGCATATGTTTTTTTGTGTGCTGGCAAGTTCCTCGAAACTGGGTATATAAGGGCTCTTGATGTTGGTGCTTTAAAAAATGGGGTCAGATCTGGAAAATTTTCAAAATTCGATCAATCAATTTTTATATTTTCACTCCGCCATATTGGATCCGATATTTTGAATTTTGAAATTTTGGCACCGGATTCGTTTTCAGCTACCCCGAAAACCCAAAATTACCGAGTTTCACGTTTCTATTATCAAAATCGAGATTTTGTTCCAATGCAACGTTTTTTCAATTCATTTTCGATTTTTTAACTCTGACACTTTTTGACTGGACTATACTCTGTCTATACACCTGATCCACCCTTAATTCCCGCGGCGATGTCGTCGTATTTCGACGCCACATAAAAGGAGGAAGAGCAGCGTGCTGCACGTTATCTCATTCTCCGCCCCAACGATCGACTCGTCTAGAGCACGTCTGAACGAGTCAAATCCCGGTCATCCTCGACTGTCGACGACGACGTCGACGTTGCAGCCGAGGAGAAACCTCCCGCCATTTTAAAGCACTTTCGCGGACGCTATCTGCGATCTCGTCAAGTGCTGTGACGGTACCGTTACGCGGAAGCAAGAAGAGCAGCAAGGGGTGGTTGGGCGACCTCCTCGCGTAGCCGTCGACGAGCTTTAGAAGAAAAGTGCTTGCGGAAATGTGACAAATACGAGCGGCGTGACTTTAGCCTTCCCACAAAACTTGCGAGATACTGGAATTTCGAGGTTTAAAAAAACTTTCATGCTTGGAAAAGAGACTGTTTTATCTCTCTTCATTACTGTGTTTAGTCTATGGCAGTTTATGAAGTAGCGGAACTTTAAAACTATAAACTTATAGGTATGTTTTTGGATCTTCTTTTCATTTTCGTTCACTTGACCGATTTTGATTTTTTACTCTCGCCTTCGGTGTACTTCAAGGGTTTTGAATTTACTCTAAGTCAAATATGATGACAATAGTTTCAGGAGGTATAAAGGCTTCGTGCAATTGAAGTCGTTGAAATAGATTCAAGTTTTAAAAAATTGCTGTGATTTATCGATTTGATAGAAGGCTGAATATCTACATTCAGGTAGCTGTGAACCAATTTCACTCGGATTAAACAGTATCTGATTTGAAGTCATTCGAGATAATGCAAAGGCACTTGAATTAACCTCATTCATTTTAAGTTAGTCGGAATTATATCAAGTCATTTCGAGTTGTTTCCGAATCATATCAAGTCATTTGAAGTTATTTCATTTATTAAGTCGTTCCAAGTCTTTCTGAATCACATTAAGTCATTCCAAGTCTTTCCGAATCACATCAAGTCATTTTAAGTTCTTCCAAACCACAAGTATTTTCATTTTATTCTAAATCATATCAAATTATTTCAAGTGAATTCAAATCACATTAGTTTTTCGAATTATTTCGAATCAAGTTACTCCATATCACATTAGGTCATTCCGAGCTTTTCGGAATCACATTAAGTCATTCAAAGTTATTTCGAATCACATCAAGTCATTTTAAGTTCTACCAAATCACAAGTATTTCCAATTTATTCTAAATTATTTCAAGTAAATCCAAATCACATTAAAAAGTTGAAATAAAGTTATTTGTATTACTCGAGGTTAGGTCAAAGTGACTTCAAGTCACGACAAATCACTCGAGTCATTCAAAGTCATTCAGGGTGACTCAATCCACTTGTCTAGGTTTTATTATTTTTTAGATGAGTTTGGAGCCGATCTTCTAGTTAACGAATTCCTAGGAGCAGAGAACAAATTCTCTTCTTACGAACGGTGAAATCGAGAGTGAATTTGATCGAGACGAATTCTCCTCCTTCTTATGATGTATGAATTATAAACATATAAGCGCCAGTGCGTTATAGCTGGCATAAGTTATAAATTCTGCCACCTCGTCACTCCGAGGAATAATAATTACCATTCATAGGGTTGGTTCGTCTGCTAAAGGGAAGAGAAACGCGAGTAACGTCTGATAAGCCGAACTAGATAGACGTCACCGTTTCCCTTACACCTAGATGGTTGATTGTTGCTGCTTACCAGGACTGCATAATTAACGATCGCTCTGATTAAGGAGCAGAGATTATTTAGCTCTACTGTCAAGATTCTAAAACGTCTTCGGCTCGGGTATCCTCCAGTGTCTAAGCTCGATGATTAATTGCCCCCTTTGTAAAACGGAGCATTATTCGTTTTTATAGATTATTAATATGAATTTCATAACTTTATACACACATATATACGTATTTTACTTAACTATAGTTAAATTCACCATAATATGTATGTATATATGTTTATATACCAAGGGTTAGACATTTGTGAGAAGAAGAAGACGAAGAATAAGAAGAAGAAGAAGAAGAACCAGTAGAAAAATTGCCTGGGCCTTTCTTCTCTGCTCCGTGATCCTTTTTTACCTCATGCTTTTTCAATTTGACAAAGACGATGATAAATGTATCATTCATATTGGGTCATGGCATTATATTATGGGTTTCGGAGTTGGCGGTGTGAAGTTTTTTTTTTCTCTACTTGTTCTTTTCCTGAAAAAAAAAAAAAAAAAAAAAGGAAAACAAAAAGGAAACAAAAAAATGTATCAGAGAGGGAGAATGCGGTGTGGTGATCGTCGCAATATATGCACGCAAGAAATTTGTCCCTCGGAAACTTTTCTTCCGTACATTTTTATTTTTCTTGGCTTTATTAGTTTTCACCCCTCCCGGCGCTTTTCGTTTCGTTTCATTTCGCCACGGGATTTCGGTCGGTCAGCATCTATTAGAGGTGAGGCGAAAATCCCTGAGGCATTTTTATCGGGTGTCGAGCATGGCCGTCATTAATTCCTCATCCTCAGACACTCGAGGCGATCTTGGGGTAGAAAAGTTTCGGGATTATTTAGTCGAATTGATCCTGCGTCTCTCTTCTCGTTGTTGTTTCTGTCAATTAGCCGAAGGAAAGGGATTGATGAAAGAAAATGAGAAAGAAAATGAGACAGTAAACTTGAGAAATAGACGGCAAAGGAATCGTCACGCTGAAGTTAGTAACGCTAGGTTAGGTTAGGTTAGCTCTAAGAAACATCATTACTTCGCATCTTTTGGATTGTCAGACAAAAACCCAAAATAATCTTATGGGGATTCGGTTGTAGTGAAATCGCGTGGATTTTTCATACGTCGTCGATCTTGGCACACTGAAAAAAAGTATCCACATTGCAGGCACAATCATCCGCCATGAATAGTTTCGGCGCTAGAGACCCTCCACCGAACCTTAAAATGTTCATCTCATTTCCTGTATACCTTTGCGCAAGAAAAAATACGAAAAAAAAAAAGAAATTATTTCTAATCTAACGAATAAAACTTAGCGATATAACCAGACATGGACGCCGTCTATGGACTCATCCCCTACTCCAACCTTAATGACGTTACCTGATGGGACCTGGGGCAAATAGACGTTATTGGTTCTCCGATGGGAAAATGGAGATTAAAGAGTGTTTTATATACAACGCGTCAAAAATCCAGACGACTTCAGTGAAACCTAATTCTCACAAGATTATCGCAGTGTTCCAAAATATACTGATAACTTGATAAGCCACACTCTAAAATAGCACAATAACGAACTTTTCTCTCATGTCTCGTTACGTTAACGTTGCTAGCTTCAGCCTCTTGAGAAATTGCGATTCTTAAGACCCTTAAGTTTGTCTGAACTCATCGATATATTTCCACGTGTTTGACTAACTTTCTTCTTGGTTTAGCTTAATTTTTTCTTGTGATATGTGGGTATTGACATTAACAAGGGAGGAAAGTTTTCGACGTCGTTACTTTTCGGATTACTCAAGGGAAGGTGGTACCAATTTTTTTTCACAAAACATTCGTGAAGTATAATCGATATAGATATAGAAATATATAGATATAGGTAGAACGAACGAGATGGAACTGAGTGCAATTAGCGAAATGAAGTTATACGCGTTCATTTTACCCTGAATATCGCGCGAATTTACGAATTCTTCTTCGAACTGTTTTCATTTTTACCACGAGAAAAAAAATTTAGTCTAGCGTACAAACGGGAAATGAGTTTTGTAGTTGGCTAACTGGCAAATCTATTATGTGTTCCCATTCCTTTTGCACTATATTAATTTTTCTAACTATCACGATAATTTTATGTTTGTGCAACAATAAGTATTTCAGTATATATAAAAAAAATGTGTATAATGTCAAATACTTGTAGCATATTTTTTGGTAGTCCTAATAATATTTAAAACGTTGCAGCGAGACTCGTTTTAATAGAATTTCATAATATCTAGGCACGAGAAGAAAAAAATTCTTTTCAGTAACATTTATAGGAGCGAATCAAGAGGTAAAAATTTATCGTCGAATATTGATATTATAACAAAACCAAGTCACCCCTCGCTTCGTACTGTGCTACCATCTGACAATCAGACCTTCTGATTGACAGTTGTAGAAAATGTAAGACTTTAAATTTCCCTTGGATGTATATCTGTACAGTGTACATCTGTTATTGGCTCGAGTATGAAAAGCGTTCATTCGTTCGTTCGTTCGTTCGTTTGTTATTGGGTAAAAATCGATACCAACAGAGAAGAGAGGATATTCAACTAAAATCTTTTTATCAGATTCGAATAATCCAGCTGGTGAAAAAACGATTCGGTAATTGAATAAAGAAACAATATTATTGTAATATCGAAGGCAGGATGGATCTGTGCAATATGACACAACGCTCTTCGCGTTTAAGTAAATCGCGGTAATATATCCGCATCAAAAGAGAGAGGGAGAGGGAAAATTAAGGTTAAGTATGAATACATCGACGAAAGGAGATGTATATATGTATACTTAAATTTTTATTTTCCAACGAATTTGAAAGAGATGTACCCCCTCCCCCCTCCTTTCACCCCCACCACCACCCCCACCCCAACCTCCAGCAAGAGTCGCTCGGAATTCGAGATCATCCCCGAAGTATGACGAGGGAATTATTTGTTCACGGTATGAATTGCAGTTTACAGACGTGGAAATATCTGCCGTCCTCATTTCGAACGGATGCTTCCGGAAATTGATTATTATATGCATGATGTATGCATGATACTGAGAAAAATGTCATTTGTTATAATGAGTAAAAAAATTGTGTAGTAAAATGGATAACGTGAAAATTAATAACGAGTTTTTTGTTTTTTTTTATAACATTTTTGTTATTACTAGAGAATGTGGTACGAGTAACTACTATTTGGTGTAATTATCAACGGTTTTTAATATCATATTTTCTGGTCGCTACTATATTGAATCTATTTGTTTAGTTGGATGTATTTTTTTTTTTTTTTGAGGAGGAAAATATTTCCGGACAATTTAATCTGGTAGATCTAAAAGATGAGGTACATTTATCTAAAATTATTATCTTAGAGAAAATCATCTAGATAGTGTGAAATTGATGATAAATTCAACTAATAATTCCTTTTGTTGTGTGACGAGGAAGAAAATATTTTCAGATAATTTAATCTGATAGACATAAAAGATGAGGTACATTTATCTAAGATAATTGTCTTAGATAAAATTATTTAGGTAGCGTAAAATTCATAATAAATTCAACTGAGAATTTCATTCGTTGTGTGACGAGGAGAAAAATATTTCGAACAATTTAATTTGCTGCGATGGAATTGGCAATTTTTTTTTCCAAGTAGCGTTCGCTGCACTCAATATTTCTTGACGTTACATACTTCATCCGCATGCAGCCTGCAGATTAGTCCGTTACTAGTTGCAGCGAATATCAATCTCGGTCGTTGGTTGAACGTGAAGCGCAAGTTCATCCGAGCTTGCGGTCCGTAGTGTTCCGCGTATTTTACGCTGGGTGAAAACAATTCTCGATAACCACGAGCTGCTCCTCACCCTGATTATGTACGATATATGCATGATGCATGGATTCCGATGTTGAATAGGCAGGTTTTACCTACGGAAAGTTTTCGGTAGGCTGATGTCAAAAATTAAAAACCACCGACCGCACGAAATTATTGATAATAATAATTATGTACGAAGATGAAGCAAAAATAAATGAGAAGAAAAATGAATTCCCCCCCCCCCCCCAAAAAAAAAAAAAAAAAAAAAACCACGACGAAGAAAAATAGACAAATCAGTCTAGTCTGCAGATTTTTTTTCGACCAAATTTTATTTAATTCATACCCTATCGATACGAAATATTTTTCGACACTCCGCTTAGAATCCACATCCATTTGCGATGTGTGACTGTGCGATGTGAGTTTTATTTTTTTATTTTACAACGACGCGATATGAATTCTGAAGAAATCGATACAGACAGAATTTGACGAATCGACGTTGTTACTTATATGTTTGTTTCTATATTCTTGAATTCTTCTTCGCATACAACACTATAGCTGTGTAGGTATGTACGGTACGTTGTACAAGGTTTTTATGAATACCACGCTGTGATCTGCCAGCATGAAATTCTTTCAACGTTTTCTTTCTCTTTTACAAGTTTGACGTGAAGTTTTTCTCGCGAAAGAATTTCTTTGGCGTTTGCTAAGTTTTGCGGCAAAGTAAAACAGAAACGAGACACGCCGTAGAAGAGTAAAGGACGACAAAAAAAAAAAAAAAAAAAAAAGAGGAAAAACAACGAAAAAAACTAAAAAATAAAAAATACCCGGAAAAAACTCGCTTATCGTTTCCTGCCTCGTCGAAAAATAGGGGTGGCACAATGTATAAGAGGGCTGCTTATGGCGGGACGGAATGCGGCAAGAAAGGAAGAAGACGGGATAAGAAGAGAGAGAGAGGAAGATAGAGAATGGCTTCAGAGACTAGTAATGACGCGCCATTTATATCGCCTAAAACTAAGCGAAAGATAAATAAACTTGATGAATGGATGCTGCGGGACGGATGCGAAAGACGAGAGGAAACGAGCTCGAATTTGTAGTTTTTTATTTCAACTCGTTTTTCCCTCTCTCTCTCTCCCTTGTTTTTTCATTCCAACTCACCCCCTTCATTCCTCGCGACGTTTGTCGTCCACAACCACCATCCATCCGTGCCTATTCAATTAACTGTCGGCTTTTCGCGTGTGTGTAGTGATCGTTACTCTTGCTCTTTATTCACCCTTCCACGCGTTATACGTCACGGCTTGTTATTCTCGATTCTTTCGTCATTAGCACCCCATATATCGAGGGTAAGCCGTATACCAGAAGCGTTTGATGAACGAAGACATCCTTCCGGTCAACTGACAGGAGTACCTACCTATATACATATACTAATTACTCATTAGTTAATATTCATCCTCCTGTTATTCACAATCTCAAATTGCGCACGATTATTTTTATACCAAAGTAATGAAATTTAATTTTTTTAATGGTCGTTGTTAGGCTTGCTGTACTGTTTTATAACACTTGGAAAATTGATCAGTTTTGCACTGGATTTCGTAATTATGGTTCAAGTGTCGTAAGCTGTTTAAAAAATACTTTTGCCTTTTCGCCATAAGGCTCTGGCAGGATTGATATGAGACTGTTATAACGTGATTTCTGTCTTTTGTGGTGATTTTCTTTTTACAAGCTTACTAGAATTGTTACAATTTTTTTTTTTTTAGGTCAACTACCTGCGTATCAGCTTTTTATCTTGTCGAGTTGGAAAACGAAATCTCTGAGTTGAAAAGAAAATTTGTCATTCCAGTTTATCTCGGCTTGAGGAGATAAAAGAGATGAAAAAAGGACCCTCGTCACTGTGAGTCAAAGTGAATTCCACCCCTACGTAGTGGGGACGAGTTTAATTGTTCGGTAACTCTGCGAAGCGAGAGTTTAGGGGTCAAGGTTAGGGGTGAGCAGCAGCCCAGAATCGATACCTTCGGTACCTCCTTGTGGTGGTAAAGTAACGATGAGAAAATGCGCAAGGCCGTATATAATTGACGATTCAATGAGGGGTGCATTAGGAACCATAATGCGGAGTACAACCCCTCGAGAAGTTTTCGCCTTTTCCATAAGTTTCGGCTCACCGCTTCGGGGTTACCTAATTGCGGAGAAATCCTTTGTCATGCACATAAGGTGGCCCACAGGTTGAATGGTCTGGTGTATTATACCTGGTGAGAAGTCTCTCGAAGTCAGTTGAAATCACACAAACTTTACGTAAAGCTCTATGAGTTCGTTTGAGATCACTTTGAGTTAATCAAAGTTATGTACGAATTCATTCGAGTTCACTTGACGTTGGATAATGCTGACTTAACAAACTTCAAGTCACCTCAATAAATTCGTTAAAAGTCCCAGATTCATAAGACGCTTGAAGTGAGTTGATGGCGCTTGAAGTCATTTGGATTCCTTTGAAGTTGTGCAATTACTTGACGCCAGTTAGAGTCAGGTGAAGTCAAGGAAGGTCATCAGTCATCAACATTGCTTAAATCGCATAAAGTTAGTCAAAGTCAAGTAAAGTAACATCAAGTAAACTCTAGTTTACACCAAGTGAGTTGATGTCACTTCATGTGATTTGAGTACATTCGAATTAATGAGTCAATAAAAGGCAATCAAACTGACTTAAAACCCACATGAAGTCCTTTGAGTTAATCAAAGTTATGTACGAATTCATTCCAGTTCACTTGACGTCAGAGAATGCCGACTTAACGAATTTTAAGTCACTTAAATAAATTCGTTAAAAGTCCCAGATTCATAAGACGCTTGAAGTGAGTTGATGGCGCTTCAAGTCATTTGGATTTGTTTGAAGTTGTGCAATTACTTGACGCTAGTTGGAGTCAGGTGAAGTTTCTTAAAGGCGGTTGAAGTCAAGGAAGGTCATCAGCCATCAAAATTGCTTAAATTGCATAAAGTTAGTCAAAGCCAAGTAAAGTAACATCAAGTTACTTGAATCAATTTGCGAGATATCGTAAACTCTAGTTTACACCAAGTGAGTTGATGTCACTTCATGTGATTTGAGTTCATTCGAATTAATAAGTCAATAAAAAGCAATCAAACTGACTTAAAACCCACATGAAGTCCTTTGAAGTTGATCAAAGTCAGTCCATTTCGTTCGAACCGACGCACTCACTTCAGACTTCAACTTCAGTGCGTCTGTATTCAACATGTGGACAGATGAGGCGCATCGTGAAATTTGGGTACGGCAAACGTCAATTGACGTGCATTTTACGTATGTAAGTCAGCACCGAATACCTCGTGTGTTTATCTTGCGAGTAATTTCAGCCCCATCTCAGTCTCAGTCCTGGTCTTCATAGCCAGAACCAATTTCCTGCGGGACGATTTTTATTTTCTATTCATTTGATACGATATCGAACTCCGTTTTTAACCACTCGCTAGACACTTTTTTACTGTAGTCATGTCTGCTATGCTCCGTCCTATCGTAAACCCTTCGCATTTATTGTTCGCAGAAACAAGCCATCGATCATATTATAATATACTGTTCCAGTACCCCATAATACCAAGAATATATTTACGGAGAATGTATAGATTTTCCTACACGGTTTAATTCCAAGCTTAAGCATAAGATGGATCATTTGCATAGTAAACTAAAGTGAAGTAAATCTTCGATAACGTTATTTGTTCCAATAATAGTGAACTCGTGGTATTAGTGAAGAGTAGTGAAATACAAGCCAAGGTTTCAACAATTTGGGTAAAGCTAGGTTTTTGATAAGAGCGTTCATATTGATTGTTCATGATTATGTTTTTTGGCCAAATTTTACTGCCATAGAGGTTCCGAAACATCGTATGGAAAAGCGTTTCATCATTTTGGAGTTCTGATCATAAAACCTTTTTTTTTTATCACTGATATCTCGGTTTCTGATTCGAATTTGATCAGGTTCATCACCATAGCATTTTAAGGATGTTGTTCCATTCGTGATTACCGTCATTGGTGCAGATGAAAAGATTTTTTATGTTTTTTCTGTTCCTCAGTTTTAAATCACAGAGTTCCACCCATTCACCCTGAAAAACGAATCATCAGCAATACACGAGCGCTAAAAATTCGAGAACCCAATTTAAAGGTTATAAAATGTTTTTGAAGGTATAAGTTGCAATTTAACTATTCATGCCGTCATTTCGATTGATATAAAATACCCGTCCAGAATCTGCAAAGTTTTTAAATAACTGTTTAGTTGAAATGAAATTCCAAGCATGTCAACGACGGCCATGTTGATCTTCTGTCAAAGTTTGAATTCATACACCGAATATTCTCAATAAATTTTTATCATCACTTGAACCAAGTTTAGAGTTGACTTGCCCTATTTTATCATCCGAAACACAATCGGATATGAATAAAAATTAGCATAATTCTCAGATTCGAATTTATTCTAAAGAACAAAAAAAAAAAAATCACAATTATTGCTTTATAAAATTTGTTGACGGTTCTCACGATTATTATTAATTCAAGACGTCAGTCTCGAAAATCCGTGAACTGATTAAAGTCATTCAGCATCACGTGAATAGCTAAATTTTTTTATACTATCTGTGACAAGGAACATACGATTTCAGTCATTCAAGTTACTCGAGTAACGCCAAGTAAAAAAAAGTCACTAATCGAAGTTTAATTTAAAAATCGCTTATAAAGACTTGGTTTCAAATCGTTTATGAAGACTAAAAATGAATTAAAGACCACGTCAAATTATCTCGAGCCAGATGAAATATGATTTCGAATAATTTGAAGTAATTTCGGTGGCCGATAAAGTTGTCGAGTGGCAAAACGTTGGTAATTATGGAAGAGTAAATCGAATAAAACAGCGTATAATAGTTGTTCGTGATCATACGCTGCAACACAAGAAATTAATTCGCGTATTTCATTAAAAACTTTGATGACATTCATCGTGCATGTGTGTGTTCGTGTACCTATATGTGCGATGCAACTTTTCATTTCCAAGATTAAACTCAATTTCACGAGTCAAGCTTGAAAGTTCAGTTTAAACTGTGGCCTATAATAACATCATTCACGCCAGCCAAAATTATCTCGGATCGTGCCAAACCCGGTGCATTATTACAAGCTTTTTGTTACCGAGCCAATTCCTTGCGTGGCTGCAGGTTGTATGTCATTCTTCTATACATAGTTGCGCCACAAAATTTCTTTCCATGTTACGTCGAGAAAGTCAACGACAAAGTATTGAGTAGGAAAAGATTTTTCATTGAATGATCAACTAGGAGTGCAAAATATTTTATGATATATATAACACGAACTCGGTAATCGGAAATGGTAGAAAGAATTCAGGATTTATTTTAACTCTAAGACACCGGGAACCATAGAAATTCGAGCTTGTTAAGGTGCTTATGAAGACCCGTTATACACCTCGAAAACGCGGGGATGCAAAACTCCTATACCGCTCAAGCGATCAGAGTGAAACTTGGGCAGTTAATGCCTTATTTTGGCAAAAAGTGGAGCGTCTTTTTACTTTTTCAAAATTTTACAGATTGGTTACCACCCACAAAAATTGGCCAAATTTTCACAGTTGCATTGAATGGATCGACCTATCCGGTATGATGCCACTCGGCGGTGCTGAAACACACATTTTGATGGTGAAATGACGAAATGTCAGCTGATTTGGTTTTCAATTACGAAGTACACCAAAATCTCATTTTGGCGACATTTGTTACCGATATTACGCGCATGCCGGTAATGTATGCGTGTAATGTCGGTAAAAAATTACCGGCATGCATGAAAGGTCGGTAACAAATGTCGCCAAAATGAGATTTTGGTCTTCTTCGTAATCGAAAACCAGATCAGCTGCCATTTGGTCATTTCACCATCAAATCTCATGGGACTGGGCTCAAAATGTGTGTTTCATCACCGCCGAGTGGCATCATACCGGATAGTTAGATCAATTCAGTGCAACTGTGAAACTTTGGCCAATTTCTATGGGTGGTAACCAATCTGTAAATTTTTTTTCAGAATTTTGAAAAAGTAAAAAGACGCTCCACTTTTTGCCAAAATAAGGCATTAACTGCCCAAGTTTCACTCTGATCGCTTGAGCGGTATAGGAGTTTTGCATCCCCGGGTTTTCGAGGTGTACCACGGGTCTTTATAAGCACCTTAAGTGAAGAAATGTCGAATATGTTTAAAGAAAATTTCTGTGATTGGAACGAAACTTGATTTTTAAACAGTCATATTCATTATGATAATTACACAGTGAAGGAAAATCAAATTTCAAATCTTCGTACAAACCTCTAGACATAATTTCATGCTCTTAGACAATTTCGAAACAATATCACAGCAGGCAGTAGGTATGACACATAAACGCACCTCAAGTGGTAGTTACAAATTGCTTCTTGGTTGTCTTCTGCAGGGAATGGGAACGGCTGACACTGCTGTGTACGTTTTATAACTATGAGCAAACGACGTACGTAGAAACCTGCTTACGTTCATCTTGTGTATGTACTTGACGTTCTCAGCTCGAGAATGGCGTATGTTTACCGTGAATACTTGACGACAAGTAGACTCCCTGAATAAACGACGATGTCTGCTCGAAGAAGTTTCTCGCTTGTGCTTTCTTCCCATTAGGAAGAAGAAGAAAGCAGCAATCGACGCGAGATACAGCAGTGTCGACAATAATTTCGAGCATAATTATCTTCATTACGAGATAAGTCGTACACTAATTATATTCATGCAACGTGAGCATGTTTTCCGAATTTTTGATGCCTGTTTTCCATATACAAAGTACTCATTTCTATGGCGGTAGAGTGAGTCTACGAATGCGCATGCGCTGTGCTTACAAATCTGACATTACGCGACCCTAACCTCAATTTCGTCTTTTCAGAAAAAACGCGTAACATACTCTTGTTGTGTGAAGAATCGTGTCCAACAAAGAGGTAACGCGGCCTTGTCTATTGCACACGATCTTTATGTACCAAGAATATGTTACGCGTTTTTTCACGAAGCAAGAAGTTGAGGTTAGGGTCATGTAATGTCAGATTTGATTGCGACAGCGCATGCGTATTGTACAGAAAAGACGTGAACTGAAATATTGTAAAATTATCTTTTTTTCAAATAATAATGTAACTTTGGGTTACAAGAAAATAACGGAGTACTTCGACAAGGAAAATTAGCATATTCAAAGAAAATAGGTGCTCTCAGGTTAACGTCTAGAGAAAGACTGTTGTTACAATAATCTATAGAGTGAGGAGGTACGTGCATTATAATATATATATAGCAACAAAATAATGAGTCACTGAATTTGTAGAAAATAGTTTTCTGAATAAAATCAACTATCGTTGAGTAAAATTGGACGAATATACTATATTTATAATAATTTTTGAGTATCCAGTGACCAGTATCTTCTGTTTAGTACTCTTAAATGAATCTGCGTAGCTGACAAATTAAAAAAAAAAATGCCTAATGTACGGCTATCTTGTGACAAAATTGAGAGAAGGTATTGATTTATGGCCACGAAGAAGCCTTAATCATATCTGTTCTTCCCACACAGGTATTCTACCTCATTAAAAAGGAAAAAAGAGAGAGAGAGAGAGAGAGACAGAGAGAGAGTTCCAAAGAAGATATAAAAGACGAAAAAAAAAAAAAAAAAATGGAATACAATGAAAAAGAAATCCGTGGAAATGATAAAAGTCTCGTAATCTTTGTTGAAGTAAGGATTTATGGCGTCTATTCAAAAGGCATTAGGCGTAGGCGCCGAGTCTACAGCAAATCCCGTAAAAGTTCCACCATATAGGGGGGGGGGGGGGGGGGGGAGAGAATGAAGGAGGAGAGGGAGAGGAGAAGGAGTGAACGTTGAATTCAAGGCAGCACCGCTGCTGCTAGTGATGCACAGGGTAGCCTTCGTGCAGGGTCGTTTGTTTCCGAGATTTGTTTGAAAAACTTTTGAGAAATGTGTCTTAATTTTGCTCCTCGACTAGGAACTCGCAAGGAGGAGGAACGACGCGTAAGACTTCATGCTGAAAATATTTATCAAAACGACACTTGCCACATTTGTTTATCCAACGACATTTTGTTTCCATGGTTTTGGAATCGGCGAATGACTTTTGAAACAGAGTTGATCAATTGGATTTTTATCAGGCGTTTGCGAATAGCGACTGAATTGAATCGAATGGTTTTTTTCGAATTATTCCACCTGTTGCGGATATCTAGTTTTTTTTTGTTTTTCGTTTAATCTTGATCAGGAGTGATATCGAGTAACTATAACTGTTCAGAATAGAGGAAATTTTGATTTATATGAAAACGAAATTCTTTCCATATTTCATTTTCGTTAGTCAAATTGGAAAAAAATTATATTCCTTGTCGGGTGAAAAATTCATTGTACAAAATTTGCAAGAACAATTTTTCACATAACGTGGGATCATTCTTATCGCACAGTTCGTTGATGAAAATTAGCTCAAAAATCTAGGTTAGACAAAAAAATAACCTAAAACTTGAAAAAAAGTAGACTCGTAAATTTTGGATTATTAATTGTTTAAAATTTTTTAATTCAATTATAATAATTTGCATTCAATTACAATAATCGTTTTTACACCCTTATAAGTATCTTCATATTGTCATCTCTCCGTGTCCTTAATCCAGTTAATTTATTTAAAAGTTTTAAATTAAAACAAATGTTCAATTAAGCATTTTTGTTCATTTTTTCTGTGTTGGTAAATATACTTTATAACCATCAACCGATGATACGATGTATTTATTTCGATAATGTATTGACACTAAAAATGGTAAAACAAAATTTTAGAGGAACAAATTATTTCAAAATAAGATTCATTATCAGGTCCGTGAAAAAAATTCTTTATTGCACAGTTTCAATAGCTTTAATCTGATTACAGTATTTCATGTTCTTTTCATCGCCGAACGTACACAGTAATTATAATGCAACTTTGATAAACGATATAATTTTATATTCTGAAAAAAATTTTCTATAGATTAATGTTTTTAGTGTAGGATTTTTGAATATCGTTAATTCAATTGCATTTCAAACATTAGCTCGATAATTTTCAGTTTCAATTCGTTATCCCTAACACTGCACAATCACGTGACACAAATTGAACGACATGATAAAAGGAAATCGGAAGTATTTGTCCGTCGTGAGATAAACTTATGAATCTGCGATGCCTCGAGAGACGAGATTGCAGGCTGTAAGTCAGGTTAGTTGAAAACCGTATTGTAGAGTTTGGAAGAGCGACGTCCGTACTTTTCAGTGCTCTTGACAAGCAGATGTCCAACTTTCGAATGCAAATAGGCGAAGAATCCTTCGGAGATGTAGTAAATAAGCTGCGGACGAAGAGGAACGAACACTCAGGGCGAAGGAGGTTGATGCGAATGTGGGTCGCCTTCAAAGCGGTTTACTCACCACGATGAAGATGTTGTAAGAATGAGAAATAATAATCTCTGTTCGTTAGTTTAGCAGTAACAACAAGTCACTCTTGCAATTTCTTAACGCTCGGGGAAACTCGATTGCATATTAATCAAATTTTAAACTAATTATATAACAAGTAAGATTCGAATAATTGGAGAATTAGATATTGCGAATCGTGAAAAAACTTTACGTCGTTACTAAACTTTTATGATTTTCTTACCACTGTTGCGCTGTTAACAAAAAATCTATGACGTTGAATTTGACATTGAAAAAATTTTATTCTCACTAACTTTGAGACTATACTTAAACTACTTTAAAAAAAAGTCATACACGCTGCTACCCGTCATATTTTGTAACGTGGAAAATATATTCTTCCTTCGATTTCAACGTCTGTGAGACCTCAATCCTATGAGACGAATTTTTTTTTTTCCGCTCATAATCGGTTAATCACAAAATAAAGTATGTACACAATATTATTCCAGATGCAATTGAATTAATCAATTATCCTCATTGAGAAAAATATATATTAAAGTTATTGAAAATTCATTTCATCCAATTCGTACAGAATCTATTTAGAAACGAAATTAGTACTGATAAATTAATACTCGATAAATCATACAATTTCGGTGCTTAAGAAAACGAAAACATAGTTTAATCATTTTGAAATTATTAACAAGTGAATTTCGTTCATTAAAATTTACAGTTCTCAATATTTTTCATAATGACCAAACGTTTCCTCGATAAAATCAAACTTTTGCTTCTCACTGGCCTGATACATCCTAAAAAGATGATTCAGTTGACATGTAACGTCCCTTCCCTTAAGGGTACGCTAAAGTCCTTTGGGTATCGAGAAAAAAAGGTGAAAAAAAAAAAAAAAAGAAAATTGTTTCCAATTCTCATACATATATCTATCCTCCCGCGGATCCATCGAGGAAAGCAATTTTCTCGCCTCCGCAAAGATTTTTTTTTCTTTTCTTTAAAATTGAAGTAAAAGTAAGGAGAAAAAAAAAAAAAAAATTACCGACCGAGGGGTGAGGGAGGGGGGGGGGGGAATCGGAACGCGAAATATTCGGAACCGGAGGAAGAAAGTTTTGAGAAAATATACGACAGAAAAAGAACGTTCGTCATATAGGATTGGTGAGTTACTCCATTGATAGAGTCGCCCTGCCCTGAATTTTATTGCTCAGCACTGGTTCCTGGGATGCGAAGTGCGCATAGGCAGGCACGACGAGGAGTGGAGAGAAGACCGGGTCAGACAACACGGCACCGGGGACAAGGACAGGATGTGGAACGCGGGGAAACGTCGACGAGACGAAGCCAAGAGCCGGAGATAGAATATATTAAAGGGGATAAGCCGGGTTTCTACGGGGCAAGGCTCACCCGCTGATATTTCAAAAGCATCTACGGGGACGTTTTTACATTCGACACACTCACACACGTGAAGAAAATATCCTCTTCTGCAGTATCGTTTCAAGCCTATTCCTGGATTTTTCGTCTCCGATCGTCTCATATCTTCGCGAGTTCTTAGTTCCATGGAATTAAGGAAAGCTCGAATGATTTTTTAAATCTCAAAGATTTTTTATCGTTCATCTCTACCTCGAAAGTTGCAGAAATACACATCTTGTGACACTTAACTTTGTCGGTTTATTCATTCGTGGGATTTCGTTTCATCAGACTTTACGCTACTTCGTCGGGTTGTTTTTTTTTTTTTTTTTTTTTTTTTTTTTTCTTCTACTCTTCTGGATCCATATTCGATTTTCAGACCCTACTTCAAAAGGAATTCGTTTTACAGGATTCCGTACGATTTCACGGAAATCCGTGAGACCTCGTGGGATTTCATGAGAGTGATTCACGGGACTTGGTTGGATCACTTTGTGCCCGTACATAATATTTTTGACATATCTAATCACCGTCGTTTAAAAATTTCAAAACATTTTACAGTTAATTGATTTAAATTCTACGGGATTTCGTGAGACCTCGTCAAGCACTACGATAGTTTTTCGTTCCCAACGGTTTTCAGCAGACCTTTTTTTTTTTTTTTCTTTTAAACGCAATTTGGCATGATCGAGACATTTCACGGTCTTTCGTACGAATAATTCCGCCGGATAGGATGATGAGACCTCGTATATGAGACCCCATGTGATTTCACGGGACTCTATTGAGCTATATGAAAATTTCTTGATCCATTTTGGTTTTCAGGAATTTTTTCACCGCAATGTTGAGAAAAAAAGATTCCGCGGAATTGAATATTGAGATCTTATATGTGAGACTTTGTGGGATTTCACGGGACTTTATGGAATTCTATGAAAATTTCTGAACACATTTTGGTTTCCAGACATTTTTTTCACTGGAATCTTGAGAAATAAGGACATTTCACAGCATTTGATATAGGCGATTTAACAGAATGGTAATAGTGAGACCTTATACGTGAAACCTTGTGGGATTACCCGAGACTTCATGGAACTCTATGAAAGCTTTCAGATCTATTGGATTCCATATATTTACTGGCGAGATCAAAAAATTTCACAATATTTCATACACGTGGTTCCGTGGTATCGAATGAGACCTCATAGAGTTTCAAAAGAGAGTTGAGGAGACTCTATGTATCGTTAAATAAATTTCAGACATCCTTTCATCGTGCTTCAGAAAATTTCAAACTTTGTGCGGTAATTCATGTGATTTCATTGGGTTTATTGAGACATCACATATGAGACTTCACGGAAGATTATGAAAGTTTTTCGGTTCATCGGATTTTAGATATCTTTTTATCACACTCCAAGGAATCAACAATAATTCATG
Organism: Diprion similis; assembly: GCF_021155765.1. Classification (NCBI taxonomy): domain Eukaryota; kingdom Metazoa; phylum Arthropoda; class Insecta; order Hymenoptera; family Diprionidae; genus Diprion; species Diprion similis. The sequence goes on from NC_060118.1 coordinate 6,433,896, forward strand.
CGATTCAATGGGGTTGAACAGGACCTCGTGAGATTTTCTTGGAATTCAAGAATGGTAAGATTTCGCGGATGTTGGTACAAGTTTAAAGTTAGTAATAAAACATTGAAAAAAGACACTGTCTTTTAACTCTAGAAAGAATTCGGCTGCAGTCAAATCTACAAAATATGAATTATGAACCGTATTTTATTTATTGTATTATTATTATTATTATTATTATTATTATTGTTATGATTTATCTACCTTGTACACGATGAATACGGTACATTGGATTTCAGAGAAGAATCTGAGAGAATTTCTTAGTGCTAAGGTTGCGAGGTAACGATTTCTCTGAAAATGGTGTTTTAACGTGAGTTTCGAATCTTGGGCCCATCCGCCTAAGTATTTTATTACCTGAACGAAAATAAAATACAATCCCGATACGAACTTCTGTAAAACGCAAGGAATGTTTTTGTATTCAGTTTCTTTCTTACCGTTAAATATTACCCATTTCCTTCAAGTTTAATACAATCTTGAAGCTTGGGGTGAAATTATGAATTTTATATGATTAGTATTAGTGAGCACTTAGGAATAACCAGAGAAATATTTCCATATGAAATACGGACACGAAGAATCCAAGGCTTTCTAGCCAGGTTTCTACCTTAAAAGCCTCGATTCAAGAGGCTGAAACCTGACTTCAAACCCAGCTTTAATGCGGGTCATTCCTAGTCGACTCAACGAGCGGATTTCCCTTGACCTCTGCTGACGTTATTTTTGCAAGTTAAACCTACCTTGTTCCTCTCGCCGGAACTGCTTGTTGAGTAAAGAATTTCCGTCCATGTTCCTGGCATTTTTTAAATAAAGTACGACGAGCTTCTCCCGACTCTGAAATGTGTCGTAGAGGAGGGATTCACGGCTCGTTGAAACGAACAGATTTCAGCTCGAGAAAGTACAATGGCGTGGTGAAATTTGAATCAGTTGTACATTTGATTATTTTTCCATTTTCGAAGAAGAAAGAAAAAAAGAAAGAAAAAAAGAAAGAAAGAAAGAAGGGAAAGTTATTATAATCACTCCGTAAATAAAAGGTTGAATTTTCACCAGTCCTCGAAATTTTTTTACGACCTGGAAATCATTTTCGATCATTTTTGGATAGATCTCTGGGCTTATGTGTGTGTGTGTGGAACCAATTTTTTTTTACGACGATATCTCGAAAATGAATGAATGGATTTGAATGATTTTGGTCTCAATCCACGGGGCTTTGATTCACTTGGAACTGATTAAATTTTGGATGTCATCGGTCACGTGGTTTCAATTTATTCAAATAACAAAATTTAAAAAAGTGTAAATTCTATCCGCTCGTGTTTTATGAGCTCGATATGCACTCAAGCGGGAAGTTTTTAGGCTGGTCCATTAAGTTCAGCCAAATCAGGCACTTCTTACTTTACTTTCTTTTTACACAGGGGTCCCATAAAACTCTTAAACACTTTTCAACGGTACATTATATCCAGCGAGTTACATCAGATTGTGAATTGAAATTTAATAAACGGAGAAAATAAAACTTCTAATTCCTAGTTTTGACTGAGCCGTAGAAATTTCTAGCTACGCAGAACTCGTTTTCAATTAATCAAAAATGATCGGAAAAAAATCACTTTAAGCGTGTTCGAAAATATGAAAATTCTGACCAAAAAATTATGTTTTTTAAAACGAACCTTGACAGAATTAAGGTCCTATTTCTGCAACTGATTACAATAACCAAAACGAATTGAGATTGAGAATATGTGATTTATTTTCTGTGAGGAGTTTCGGAATGATTTTTGATCAGTTTAAATAAAAAATTCATAAGCCGCCAATCACGCGTTGAATTAAGCGATGAAATACCGCGTATATAATACAAATGTCAGTGTGGATAGAAATTGTGTGAATAATTAGAAAGATCGATAATTAATCAGTCGACTGATTAAGTCTTTTAAACCTCAACCCGGTCCTCAACTTTTTTTTGAATCCTGGTACTGCTTGTTAATGGTGCGTAATTACAGAAAATCACAATAAAACGGAAATACCCATTCGATACAAACACAATTTTATCCGCTCACCGCACAACCGAGCTTTATTCGATACGAATAAAATACCCCATCCACCCAGAAATTATTCTGAGTTTTTTCTTTGTGAAAAAGTTATTGGTCCTGCAGTGGTTTGAAAAAAAAAATAATAATATCCTCGTATTTCATTATCAACATTAGCGGAGCTTAATTGCTTCCCCTCCCCCCGCCCCCTTAATTTATTCTTGTTCAATTGCAATTAGTTGATCAGTTGATCTTAATTTTAGCGGTGGTTTTGAATTGGATTCCATAGAAATTTCAGCGCGAGTTTAACTGGTTCTGGTAAAATACTGGTTCCCAATAATTATTCGATCTAATTAATGCGCCGCAATAAGTAGAAAAAACACAAAAAAAAAAAAAAAAAAACATTGTTGCAAGAGAAAATTGAAAATTAAACATTTATAGAAAATTTTAATAGGTATTGAATCCTGAAAACAGAAAAAAAAGTATTGTACGTTAACTTTTTTTTAAAATTTTTTTACATTGTAGAATCTATCATTAAACAAAATTTTGGCAGAGCAGAAAAACTGCAAAATTCAATTGAAAATAATCAAAGAAATGATACGAGGCAAAAATTGTCTCAAGTGGAAATGACGGTTTCAATCCTTGGAAACTCCTAAAAAACAATTTTTAATAATTTCATCATAAGACTAGGTACACATAATTTTTTATTACGTTATATTTGTTTGCTACGAAGATCTCTTTAAAAATACTGAAACAAGTAATAGTGGAATTATAATTAAAAAAAAAAAAACGGTCAGTATATGCCGATGCTTGTATTCAAATCGTTTTGAAATCCTTGAAAATCTAGTAGATACGTTCAGTTTCAATTTATAGTGGCTCGTTTTATTCAGACAACCATTTTTTTTCTACAAGTCATAAGAAAAAGTTTTTTTTTCTCGGTAATCCACTGAATATTACGATTTGACAATCAGAATTGATGTCAGTGCAATATCGTAAAATTGAATTTTTTTTTACTACAGAATGGGATAAAAAGTGTTACAGTGTCTTTATAGAAATCGTAGAGTGAAATAAAACGAATTTTTCTAGGTTTCTAACGACTCTGAAGCGATTTAAAATGAAGCATCGATAGAGCTGAATGCTCTACAAAAAAGCTCTGATGCATGAAATTCATTACTGAAAGCGTTCATGTGTTAATTAACGTTCAAAGTTTGATTTTAAATGAAATTATCGTTCTGTCAAGTACGTTTCTTGTAGGTTACAAAATTTAAGATAGATTCATAGAATTACATTATTTTAAAACGTTATTTTACAATAACCGAAAGTCAAAAATCATTTTCTACTAGTTCGATGTAACCTTTAAATAATTTGAAAAATTTTAGTCTCGGTTGATATTGTGACCTGGTAAAAATTCTATTTTCCATAATTTTCGGTACGTTTGTCAACGACTTATAAAATTTCAAAGAACAAAAAAAAGTTTTTTCTGTGTTACTTCCATAAAAGACTTCAATCACAAAGCAAACTATCTTCGAGTTGATACAGAATGATTTCAAATTCTCAAAAACACTTCTATTCCCCAATTTAAAGATTTTAAGTCCCTGAAAGGATAAAAATTTAAAAACAACCCTGTTAAGAATCACCCTAAACTCACTCAGTGTGGCTTCGTAATAAAATGAACAAAAAGTATGGATTTTTGGGTCAGCCAAAGTCTTCGAGCTTCGCTTTGCTGGCGTTTATATCAATAAATTCGTTAGTGCCAACGACGTAATCTCGCGGCGAATAACGGAGGAAATGAGATTGAGGAATGGGACGAGGATAGAAGGGCGAGGTAACAACCCGAAATCCATTTGTCCCCGCGAGTTTTGGGGAAGGGGTGGGTATATAAGGTGGGTACAGGGTGCTGCCTGAAAATCCCTCCCTGAGACAAAAACGGGGGGGGGGGGGGGGGGGGGGGGGGGGCAGGCAGTTTTCCGTATAAGTGGCAAGATTATTAGTGATCTTTATTTATAGTCAGGGTTGCAAAGCCCTCGGCACGGCTACTTTGACTAATTAATTATTACGGCTAGCTCGCGTGATAATTTATGCATTTTTACGGAAGAGTGCCACACAGCCGGTATTCTATCCTTCCGGGTTTCACCCGTAAATTAAACATCAATTCTGAATTCAACCCCCGTTTCTCTTCCCTCGACCTAAATCTGCCCCCTCGCGATGCAGTCTCGGAAATAATTTCTGTGAATTTTCAATTTCCCTTCGTCAAGAGTTGTCCTCAACTTCTAGTCAAATTACGCCGAGCGTTGAATTTTATAAATGTTTTTCAATTCTTACTCACTCAATTACGGGTTAAGAAATTGACGGAATAATACCTGAATATATTTATCGTTAAAATTCAACAACTGAGTCTTTGACGAATTCTCGAATTTACGTAAAAAATGAGTATTTAACGTGAGATTTCACTTTATGATATCCGACATTTATTTTTGAATTCATTTTTTTCAATTCTTCGAGACTACGTTTGATTCCATCAAATTCCGTAAGAGTTTGCTATCAGATATAGAGCCGAGTCTTCTCTTCAAAGAGCAAATATCAGATAATCGTACGGTAACAAACGTCCATGTCGTACTCGGTCGGTAAGGCAGATTGAATTACCCCCCCCCCCCCCTCCCCCTCCCCCCCCTCCACCCGCAATTAATTATCTACTATCTATTTTTGCTTTTAATCAAGATTTTTCCGATTTTTCCGCGTAAAAAATGCGAATTTAACGCAGAGAATGTAGTGGTGGTTATTATTTTCGAATTTAAATCGAAGTTTGTAATTTCAAATTTTAACTGGAGAATATACGGTTAAATATTTCTGTTTAGTATGTAATATTCCACTTGAAAATTAACGCACAAAGTTTGTATCTACCTGCTAAACACTTTGAAAATCACTGATTTCAATTTTGAAATTAGTCCTAACATTGAATTCGAAATTGGGGATTCATTTTTGTCCTAATTTTGTTTTTTTTTTATTTTTGCCCGAACGATTGACAAAATTTAACAAGGCCAGCTGCAAAAATTCAAGACTTGAATTTGAATTTGAAATTTATAATATCTGTTATTTATTTTTGAATTCATTGTTTAAACTCTTCGAGACGAGGTTCGATTTGATCAAATTCGGTAAGGATCTACTTATCAGATAGAGCAAATATCGCATAATCGTATGGTAATAATCGTCCATGTCGTACTCGGTCGGTAAAGAAGATTGATTTCGAACCCCCTCCCCTTAATTATCTACTATCGATTTTTTATTTTAATCAAGGCTTCACCGATTTCGAGTATTTGCGGGAATCAAATCAGATATTTGGACAAATCTCGTCTGCGTTGCGTTGCAGCTGGAAATTCCCAAAAAACTGCAGCAGTGGCTGGTTTTCGGATTTCCCGCGCTTGTCTCGCGAACGAAACGGCGATTTGTTAATTAAGCGAAACCACTCGTGGCTCGATGTCAATTCTAAAGAGAGATGGAACTGTCCTATTACCTAATGTACGTGAAGTGGCCAGTCGTGTACGTCGGATTCGGTTCACGTGGGAGTTTATCCTGTGTGTCCCTCGGGGGAGTTGGCTAAAATTTTATTTTATTTTTCCCCACTTTGTGTCCCTCATTACTTTCTTCCTATTCTTTTTCCCCTTTGTCCAATGCGCCGGCAGGTATACGAAAAAAACTTTGATTCGATATCCGTTCAAGCGAGTTCAATTCCCCCCCCCCCCCCCCCCCCCCACCCCCCTTGTATTGTGACGTTTTTTTTTAACTAAAACGTAAACGACAAAAAAAAATCGTTTATTCCACAAAAGTCAAATTGACCTCAACAACAGATTCGGAAATAGATCATGTTTACTGGAATTTAAATAACTTGAGGTTAAAAAAATTCTCAACAGAATTATCTTTCTTATTCAGAGTTTTTTTTTTAACGGGTTTAATGATATCGCATCGACACCTTAACTTGGATAAACTTACAAAAAGGAACAGTCGGTTGAATAAAAATGGTAATTTCCATATTTTCAACTCACTATCGTCCGATTTCTTCTCATGAAATTGGAAATTGTTTTTTTGCTATTTATCAGTTCGAGGATCTCATGCTATCTCGCATTCCTGTAGTATTCAATTTTTCAAAAAACTGATCACGTTTCCAATACTACTATACTTAAATGTAGTTTTCTGGAGAAGAAAAAAAAAAAAAAAGTTGCAGCTTCGTTTATTTTTTCTTACACAATAAAATATATACGTTGAATGGTAAAAGTTGAATCAATTAAACTCAACAATCTACTTACTTATTCGAAAGAATAACTGTGATAATTTTTCTTCCACCTCTCACAGATGACAATAACTGTAAAAAAAAAAATATTACACATTTTTCAAAGATCATGAAATCACATGGAAAACTTTTATCACGTAAAATGATAACAAATATCTGTAAAATGGAGAAAATACTTGTAAAAATAATTAGCTAAGTCACTGTCTCAAATAATTAATGAAACTAAGAACAGCCTTTGATATGAATTTAAAGACACCAAAGTATAGCAACTTATGGAATTACTAGGTAGAGGAAACCTCTCTGACTTTGCTGAATGAAACAGAGCGTGATCTTCTCATGTTTTATTTTTCCATGACTTTCAAAGATAGAAAAACTGGACGGCGTGTGCATCTAAAAGGTATTGGTCCATTATACATATCGGTATGAGGAAGCTGGCAAAGAGGGAAAGAAAAAAATGTATGTATACTGCATCGAGACGAAGTGAGATAGAGAGAGAGAGAGAGAGAGAGAGAGAGAGAGAGAGAGAGAGAGAGAAGAGGGGAAGCATTCGTAGCAGAGAACTAATCTCGAGATTTCATCCCGGTCCTCGAGCTCTCGGAGATGCCCGATTTCTTTAACTCCGTTCTCGTTCATCACGAGCCTCGCCCCTCATCAATTAGTGTAAATCTATTCGTACCTAGTCGAAAGAGGGGTTGAAAACTTCGATAAAGGTCATCTCCTCCCATCCCCCGATTCGCGTTTTCCAGGCAACTTCAGAACGGTCCAGACCAGGGCGGTGGCGCCGTGTAGCTACTCGTAATAAGCACCGAGGATACGAAACTTGCTCTCAATTTCTCAAGAATAAAGTTTTCCCCGAAGCAGCTCGACGAGGACGTGGCTCCTGAATGACAACTTCATAATCTTAAGTGGCCCGCCAAAAGTGGAATATTTAATTAAAGCGTTAATTCTGAAAAGCGTATTTGGTACACGGTGCCTACTTACCTCGGGATCGCGTCTCCGAAACGGCTGAGTGCCGGAAGCTAAATCCGGCTGCGGTGGAAATACTTTGAGCGATCATTACTACGCGATTGTTTGGCCGAAAACCAAGATAGGTGGATACATAGATAGATACATAAGTAGATAGATAGATAGATAGATAGATAGATAGATAGATAGATAGATAGGTAGATAGATATATAGATAGATAGATAGATAGATGGATAGATCGTATATTTCATGCCCTAATTGAGCCATATCAAAATAACAGTTGAGCCATTGTTCAACTGCTTGTTTTGTCCAAAAGTCTCTTACTAAAAAATAAAGCAGCGTGAAGCGTTTCACTGCTAGATGGCAGCGCGTTCGCTCACTCTCTCGCAAGCGAAGTAACTTCCCAAATAAATGATTATGTGTAGTCGAATTGAAGGGTTTGAAACGATTACACTTATTTTCCTTGACTTTTTTAATGAAAATGTTATAACTTTCAAAAAATGTTCGTTTCTTTTTTGGATTTCACAAAACTTGAATAGTCAAACATACATTTTTGAGTCTCAATGTCGTTTTCTTCGTTGTTTGATTAATGAAGAAATTACGCCTATAGTAAAAAGCAAGTATAAGTTTTTTTATTATTAATCAGAAAATTTCACAGTTTTTGCAAATTTTATCAAGTATATTTGGTAAAATGTAGGACGTGTGTGTCTCGCTAGTTTGATTGATGTCAGATAAGTTGTTACAGTCTGGATGAACAAGTCCCAAAATGCGGGGCAAGAAAAGTTCTTAGGGTCCCTCGATACTTAAAGCTACGAGTCGCAAGATGAGGGAGGTATGTATTCTCGGCATGAATTAATAGCCGCGAACTAAAAGGATAAAAGCATATAAGGCACGTATAACGATGATAATAACGGGAATAGTGAAAATGGTCGTAACGGTAAGAGTGGAAGGCGCATATAACGCGGTCGGTCGTCTCCAGTTTGTTATATTGCAGCAAGAAATAAAATACGGGATCGAAATCCCTCGGCTACCGACTCCCGGGGCTCTGGATTCCCGCCGTTAAAATAAAATGCCTATTTTTTCTTATTTTTTGTTATTGTATTTTCGCTACATTTATCAAAACGGTATAGGCGGACTCGCTGGTGCGGTCTGGTTTCTCTTATTGCCAGCCACACGCTCCGCTGGCTTTGGGGATGGCGGAAAAGAGAGTAAGAGAAGAGGGGGGGGGGGGGGGGGGGGGGTTAAAAAAAAGTATGAGACCTTGTTTATTTTCTACCTCCATACGTCATACGTATACCTTACACAAATATATTACAAATTTTCACGTTATATATGACATTATTACATTACTCTACTTACATTATTCAATGTCTCAAAAGGTTTTGCTCGAAAATTCACTTCAGGATACGAGATAATATATTATCACTTCTCACAAATTATTCGAAATACTGCGATCGTATATATATGCAGAGATTTTACGATACTAGGAATTTTTTAGTTTCTTACATGTCGATAAATATATCGCAGTTGTGATCTTGGAAAGTCGACTTAGATGAAATTCTGGGAAACGGACGCTGTGAAGCTTCCATAAAATCTTATTAAACTTTATGAAACCCTTAAATGAAATCTCGTAAAGTTTCTCGAAACTGCATCAAATTCTATATATACATTAACTGGTGCCCCATTAAACCTGTCTAATCTTTCGAAACTAACTCCGATCTTATCAAATTCTCGAGATAGCCGTGCGATCGTTTTGAAATGTCGATTGATCAATAAAGTGTTACGAAATATTTACAAGACTAATTCAAAAGACACACGTGACTGGAAAATTTATACTTTGTAACCAAAACTGTATTACAGTTTCATGATATCTGTAACTTAATACTCTTAGGAAATTCTGAACGAACTTGTGCGCATGTGCCGAGTTCTGCATTTGTTTTGACAAGCTGGCCAACTACGTCTCTGGTTTGGCTCTGGTATGAACTGTCAATACGCGCCATCGTTTTGAGGTTATGTTTACTTGGACGCAGACTCTTCACATTTAGGTCATGTAAAATTCTTAACGCGACATAACCTCGCAACGTCTATGAATTCCGGTAGAAAGCGTTTAGACGCTACTGAGTTGGTAAATCTGAAAAGCAGAGGAAAAACTTGGTGCGAATCATTTGATACTGTCAATGAAATCACGTGATCTTGCGCGTGCGCATTTATTAGCAACTGAATTTCATTAGGCCAGAACTTTTCTATTTCATAGTTTGGTGTGTGAAAGCAAACGTGATTCGTTCGCAATGATTTTTGGGTAATTTGAAATTCTCGATGTCATGCTGAAAACATTAAATTGGACTGTCGATACACTCTAATCATTAGTAGGAAATTCTACGTTTTTAGATACGAATTTATTTTCGATGAACATCACTTTCTGGGACACGGGGTGCGTGGTTGGACCGAATAAACAAACTGTGCATCACGATGAGCACGACCAGATTAAAAGATAATCGGTGAAAAGCGTTTACCCGGTGTTGATCAGTACAAGTAAGCTTATCATACGCTTTTCAGTATACGAGGTCATGAACCGGATGAAATTCTAGGTGTATTCAATACAGCAGCTCCATAGAAACTATTGAAGCTCCCTCGAACTGCGACCTGGCTTTGATGTTGATTTCGAATTTTAGTCTATAGAACTCGCGACCTCGGTTTAAGCTCATATACTCGTCCGTGAACCCACACGACGTGGCACGTGCAACCTTTGCCTGTGGGTGCTTTTCCTCTGATCAGATTTAGCGCTACGTGATCCCGAGGCTTCCACGTTAAACAAACCACCAAATTGTTGACCGACGTCGTTTCACGATGCTTCCAAACACTTCTTTTCCCCTTTTTCTCACTCTGTGGTCAGTTGATCCTTGACAACATTTCTGATAAGGACTTGGACAATAATGTTTCCGTGAATGGTACGACTCCCTGTAATACCATAGCAAATGGTACAGTGGTACTTGGATCAATAGATATATTCTGGTCTGATACCTGTCAGTTTCTGATCAGATCTGATTACATGTCGTCAGATTGAATTACAACAAATGATGGACCCTAATACGTATGGGATTATGTATCTAATCGTGCGAATTTAATTAGACCTATAACCTAAGTATTGAACTCTGGTCTCTTTCACTCAACAGATCTGACATTATATTTGACCAAATGTGGTTTTATAAAATCAGATTCTCATCATATTTGGTCAGATCTAATTACATGTCCTCGGATTTAGTTTTTTATCATATGATTGGATCTGAGATAAATACTGACCAGATTTACTATCATGTGATCTCATTTAATTTCATGTCGAATAGATCTTACGTCAATGGCATACTACGATATGGTACAAGATCCTATCACGTGTCACATGTACTCCAATGTTCATATGTGAAATAAGATATGACGAGACCCACTCTGATTTGATTTTACTATCTAATCATCTGGATCTGGACTGTTTTGTGTTATTCATTGATCTAATTGAACACAGAGAGGATTTTGAATCCTGCAATTTTACTAACGTTTTCGGGAAAAGTGTTCCCTTTGAATGGGTAGGTAATCGACTTGTGGAAGTCGAGTGTCGAGTCGGCTGTAAGTTAAGTGACCGCCCTGACTGGGTCTTGACACCGTGTTTAATCATTCTCTGTTTCTCCTTGTTGTAACAGCAGGTTACGGAGCTGGTCAAGGCATCGAAGTGTCAACAGTCGGGTTCTACTCGGGTTCTACTCAGCACAACATCAGTGGGTGGCCCTACTTCGAGTATAACGTGCCCCGCAACGTGACTGCGGCTGTTGGCCAGACGGCGTTTCTTCACTGCAGAGTTGAGCAGCTGGGTGACAAGGCGGTGAGTTGGGTATCCCTAGCAATATCACAGCTTCTCTCGCCATCTTGTGTCTGTACGTGCACATCGAGTCTCCGTGTATTCGCATTTCACCCACATTCCTTCGGCCGGCTGGCCTATCTGTCTCTCCATCGCCAGACTATCTGTCATCTGTGTATGTCCTTTGCGGTTTGAGCTTTTCTTGCTTGTCTAGCTCCCCGTCCTCGTAAACCGAGAACTAACCTAACCTATCAACATGGCGTTCTCCGTTGGTCACAGATCGCACTTAAGGTGAGTGTACCAGTCATTGACACGCTTAGACGCAATTATTGACCCTTTTATCTTCCAAAATTATTCATTGACGGCACAAATTTTCAATCTTGATTACTAAATTCAATTGCTAGAGGATTAGACACTCCAAACTTATTTTTTAGTAATTTTAAAACTATATAAGGATCAAACAGATACAACCAAAAAACGGTTAACCATTGGGACAGGGTCGGTAACTGGTACAGTTACCTTACCGACAATCAAACTGATCCTTGGCCTCACGTGATGGACGGCAACCTTTCGCAACTCTCATCCTTTCTCGAGGGTTTGAGTCAGTGTCCATTCTTAACTGATGTTCCACAAATTCGTGAAATAGTTTTGCATTTCCTAAGGACGTCAAGAAAATTATTAGAAAGGTAAATCCCGAATAAAAGAGACCTCGTTCGAACCTTCCGATTCCGATCTCTGAGGTTCTAATGAAAACCGAAATTGACTCATTTGATCCTTGCAAGTTTCAGTTGCAATTTCCTTGGCTTAGACCATAGTGGATTTTCTTAATGCTTAGAATCTCGCTAAATTTTATCTGGTCGTGTGAAATCTTGTGGAGTACATGATAAATTCATGAAATTCCGTGTGATCTTACGTGTTTTTTTTTTTCAAGTTTCATTAAACGTCGTAGTATACAGTTTTTTCATGTTCCATCAAGTCCTTCGATTCTTAATAAATGATTCACGAATGAGAATCTCCTGAAGTCCCCAAGCCCGAAACTTTCAAGCTATCTTCAGTCTTGTTAACTAATTTTCTGCAATCCCATTATCAAATGCTCATGTAACCTTGTCGAATTTCATCGAGTCGACTCAAATCTGAAGGGGTACAATATAAATTCACGAAATCACGTGTCTTCTTGTATTATGGTTTTTTGAGGTCCTTCACAAGTGAGTTACAAAATTCCACCAAGTTTTTGAGATTTTATGATGTCTTACATAAGCTTCTTATCAAATTAGGCTGAGTATTTGAATTATTTTGGGATATTTTCAATGTCGTAAAATTATACAAAATCCTGTGAAATTATTCAGTTTGGATCAGAAAATTAACATTTCATGAGATACTTTTGTTCGGTCAGTTTTGAGAGTTGATTTTAACCTTCAAACAGTAAAACGGTTAACTGAATAAATCAGAGAATAATTCGTTATCCGCACTGCACTGAAAATAAAATAAGATGCCAAAAGTCTTTGGTTAAAGAAATTCATAAAAATTTCGCCAACTTTCTACCGACTGGCTAACTTCAGGGGGTAAACTGAGCTAGGGGAAAAGTTTGCCGGACAAACATCCGTTTCATGCAGCGCGAAAATATAGCTTAAGGGTTCGATAAGTCTTTTCTCTGAAAAACACGTCATCCTCTTTATGGTAAATAATTCGTATAAGAGTCGATTAATTTCCCTCTTGTAAACGGCACGAGTAAACGGTTCATTCAAATTTCGAACGGTGAAAAAGGAGGAAAAAAACGGCCGATAATATCCAGGATGAATGCTGCAGGATCGCGGAAGGCGTGAGTGGATGAAAAAAATAGCCTGCAGGCAGTCAGCTTTTGACGAGCTTTTCGAGGAGCCGTCTACCTCTTTAATGGCAGAATGAATGGGCGATAGTTAATTCTCGTCAAAGACTCTGCAGAGGCGTCTCAAATTCAGTTAGCGACTATTCTCACCGGCTCTGAACCAGCGCCCCTCTTGGCCAAGGGGTTGCGACGGTTAAATGGGGCGGGAAACGGAGGGCGAGTTTTGGTGAGGAACATCTCAATGAAGATTTAGAATTATGGAGAGAGAAGGCCGCTTACCAAGAGCGCCAAATCCGAACCGCGCACAGTTAACAGAATCGGTTTGCCCTCTCGAAGGATGGAGAGTCCTTTGCCACGGTTGACAAGCGTGTAAAGCTCCAGACTCCACTGAGGTCCGGCTTACATAGTATATGTATGGGGTATTCCACCTAACTTAACCTAACCTAAACTAACCTGATTCTTTTTGATATGCTCGATCTTCCTGCAAACACCAGGGGAAACCTTTTTTTGAAATAATTTTTTTATTCTACTTGAAAAAAAAAAGAAGCCATTTATGTGGTATATCCGTAAAACGCCTGTTTTTTGGCAAGGATAAAGATTTCAGGACGAGCTGAAGGCGAGCCGGAAACGAGTACTGAAAATATCCAAGCCAAAAAACGGTTTACGGGCATGCCACATACAATATTTTTTCCGGTATGGGCATTGAAAAGCAAAACGAAGAGTGAGGTTATGTCGCGATCTGTTCGACGAAGCTACTTTATTCGGCAGTTTGGGATGCGCACTTCGAACTGCGCATCAAAACTGCGGAATAAAGACTTTATTCCGCAACTTTGTTCGCTGCCGTATAAAGCGTCACTTTACAGAACGAAAACTACCACGAAAAGTGGACTTTTCAGTGCCCATGCCGTAAAAATATTATTTATTTTTTTCCATTCGTTTTTCTGTGTTTTCAAAGGGATCCAAATATATCTTTTCAACAAAGAGAGAAAAAAATTCTTGAAAGACAAAAAAAAAAAACAAAGAAAATGGCATTTTTTAAATAACGAATGAAGTAAAAAATGTACAAAGATTATTTTTATTTTTTGTTTATGGTTTTTGGACTGAGTTCGATCGTGTGAAAAAAGAATCAGGAATATCTCAATTGGTCGGGGTCTCGGGCTCCGTGAGTTGGCGTGGAATGCCCCGTACAAATATACATTCATTATACATGTACCTTTGACGATTCTCTCCCGCTCTTTGGTTCAACGAGATATACCGCACAATCAACTTAATTAGTCGCTATTAGGCAGTTTTGAGGAAAAATTTGAAGCATTCACGTTGTACCTGAAATTATACGGGATCTGGGTTTAATAAGTATAAACGGGGACGTTCAACAGTACAGGGTCAAAAATTTGGCGAAATGAAAACATGAAGGACCAAATGTTTGAAAAGTGAAACAGCAGCTAATGAAATGAAATTAAATTTATATAGTATAATATCTGTGGTCGCGTAAAAAGTTTTTGCACAGGAATTTTGTACTTTAAGTACGTTTTTATAAACAGTGTCAAGGATAATTATACTATTTTTTTTCAACAAAAATTCTGTAGGTACAACTCGTGTGGAACTTGTCAAAAATAGTTGATTTTAATTATTAAGGTCTTGATGGACCGATATTCCCAACCAAAAGTAAGTCTCGGTGAGAATATTGAACACTTCGCGATGTGATAAAAATTTGAAATAATCAAACATAATCGAGTTGATAAGATAATTCGTTTTGAATAATAACAAAATAACAAAGATTTATTCAAAAAATTTCTAGTGAAATTTGTTTTATTTGATACAGAATGAATTCATTGATCTTTCTGAATATCTGTGAATTATTTTGGAACTTTGAAAAATGAATCAATATTTTTCAGACTTTTGATAGTGCACTGAAAAAGTTTTAGAGGCAAGGAACGAATAGTTTCATAAGTACAGCGTTAGAAAATTTTGGAAAACGGAATTACTTAAAACCACCGGAAATCAAAAAAAAAAAAAAAAAAAAAAATCATGGGTATTTAGAAAAATCGATGAATTCATTCTGTATGAAATAAAACAAATCTCACGAGATATTTTTTGAATGATGTTTTGTTTAAACAATTTCCCATAAACTTTTTGGCAATGTTATTATTCAAAACAAATTATCTTATCAACTCGATTATGCTTGATTTTTTCAGTTTTTATCTCATTGAAGCGAAGTGTTCAATATTCTCACCAAGACTCACTTTTCATTGGGTGGGATATCCTACGAAACGCCCTTTTCTTTGAGGTCAAAGCCTTTATGTGAGATGTGTACCAACTGTCTAAAAAAATCCCTATATTGTTAGGGAATTATTTTTCTGGCGAACGCTACCCTGCTCGCTAATTCCATCGTGTATACTTGTCGTGTAAGTTATTTAAAGTCCCGCTCATTTTTTCCCCACGCAGATTCAACGTCACAACAATTAATCACCACCGATCTAGGGGATTTTGGCGCCGTTGGTACACATCTTACTTAAGTCCATTCCAGTGCGAGAGAGAAATTTTTTTGGAGAAAGAAGCTACACTTCTAGGCACACCATGTACATTCACACCACAAATAAGACCCTAACGAAGTTCCTACAAATCTTGTCTGACGATTTGCGGATAATTTATTTATAAATGAAACTAACTATCGTTTAGCAGAATCGCATTAGCGAGACGAAGTTTTTTGTGAAAAGAATGATAGAATAACGTGATTTCCGAGGTATCGTCAAATGTTTCAGCTTTTTTTTTACATGACTTTTTTACTTTCACGTAACTAGTCAAGTTTGAGTTAAACTTTTCAGCCCGTTTGCGTCACGTTTTTGTGTTTCAACGCTTTTTTTACTCTACAGTCTACGGTCCAGCCAGTTGTGAATAGAATTCAAGTCGTTCCAAGGAAGAAGAAGATGAATAAATAAATAAAAATTTAGAATACGGGTCGTCTCGGGCCTTTCCATGAAACCAAATACAAAGTTCTACTCTTTTTTCATCCCACGCGCAAAAGGCGAGTTTCGCTATACGCTTTTCGGACTCGAACCCTCCGCTATACCCAATTACTGAATTGAGGAACCTGAAAATATCGTCCGGGGCTGCTACACGCGGCATTTGCAGAGGGCGAACATTAGGCTTCCAGAATCGATCATAGCAATTCTTGGAAATAATTCCAGCTTTTGTTATTGCTTCACGAGTGAGTGAGACAAACGGTTTATCAATCATGCACGACAAGTATGCAATCACATATTCGATTTGTGCTCAGGTTTTTACCGTCTAAAAAAGATAGGAATTATTGTTTATTTATTTTCTAACCACTGGATTAGATACATAAAATAAAATAAAATTTATCTAACTAAAACTAAAGAGAAATTAAAAATAATATTATTTAACCTTTTGTCTTTTCGCGAATAACAAATATTTTATTTTACACCACACCTAGTTCGGTAATCGATGAAATTGAGTATTATGTTACTAAAAATTTCTTCCCTAGGGTGCACCAAATAATTTGAAATATTTCGGCTTTTTTCTATGGGTATTTGAAATTTGTATTTATTACAACAAAATTTGCTGTTTCTTTAATCGTTTCACTGCACTCGTCACCCGGAGAAAAATTATTACTGGAAGGATTTGGTAAATTTATCTTAGAAGAGTTTTAATTAACTTAGAAGAGTTTTAATTCGACATTGTTTTCCGGAAATTGAAGTGCAGATTAGCTCAAGTGAGCCTGGTGAATAAATTTTGCATTTTGGAGATACTTTTGCGACGTTGATAAAAAAAAATATGCATATTGTATATATATTAGGGTGGCGCAAAAAAACCGACTATTTTTTTTTTTTTTTCGAGTCTCGTGTGACAAAATGTTAGTTTTTGATGTTTTAAGAGCCCACTCCAAAGGACAGCTGAAAAAAAAAAAAAATTTGAGAGGTCGCTTCAAATTTTTTTAAATGTCAAAAATCGTCAAAATATAAAATTAAAAAAATTATATTTTTAGTATTTTGTTTGATTTTTAATTCATGTCGTGGTGTATTGTTATCGATTATATCTTACTAAATAGAAGAAAAAATTTTTATGAAATTTTAATATGAATATTAAAAGGTCGCTCGAAAAGATCTAAAGAAATGCACCAAAAAATTGAAAAAAAATTGTGAGCGATCTTTCAAAATTCAAATTTTGAACTGGAACTTCCGGAAACATAATTTTTTTTTGTCTATAAAATTATACCGTAACGAGAAAAAAAAATTAAAAAAAAAATATCGATTTTTTACGATTTCTGACGTTTTAAAAAATGTGAAGCGACCTCTTAAAAATTTTTTTTTTGAACTGTCCTTTGGAGTGGGCTCTCAAAACATCAAAAACTAACATTTTGTCACACGAGACACAAAAAAAAAAAAAAAAAAACCTAACCGGTTTTTTTGCGCCACCCTAATATATATATGATTCACGAATTATTATCCTCAAAGATAAACGATGCAGGGGGAGAAAAAAGAGTGAATAACAACTAGATAAATGGCGATAAAAATAATCGTAGGATCAGTCTGACGCAGAGGTACGGAAATAGAAAGAAGTTGAGGCGGTGGTTGCAGGAATTTAGGATGGAAGAAAAATTTCAAGTGGCATGCTGTAGTTGACGTCTATGTCTTGCCCGGGTTGCAGAAGACGAGGAGCGATCCGGAAAACTTTGGCAAGCCTTCGAGGGGATTTATTTAAGACTAGGGAAGCGGCTCGGCAGGCAGAAGGAGCGGATGAAGAAGAAAAACGATCGAGCGGTAGTCGAGGGAACATCTTCAGAGGGTACCAATACGTGAAATACGTACCGTGGGAAGTTTCAGGCTCCTTTTTTCTCCGCTTCTTTTTCCCCTCTCTCGTCGCCTTTTTGTTTTTCGAAACTTATCCGAAAAAGCTGAAGTGCTCTCCGGGCGCAAAATACCTGCGCTTTTGCTACTGCGGGAGAGATGATTGAAAATTTTCAACTTCCCAGAATTTTGCAGCATTTTTTCGAGGGTTTCTGGTTAAAAAACGTCAGCTTACATTGATTCTTTTATTTATTTATTTATTTATTGATTGATTGATTTATTCATTCATTCATTCATTCGTTCAATCGTTTATTCGTTCATTCGTTCATTCGTTCATTCGTTTATTCGTTGATTCGTTGATTCGTTCATTCATCCATTCTTAAAATGAGCCATTAGTCGTAGAGTGAAATTGACCGGATCTACTGGATTTTTTTTTTTACATAACACAGATGTTGGAATCCTAATTTTGTTTTGCTATATTGATTTGGAATGACTCAGAAACTCTTCGGGTTTTGTGTACATTTTTTTGCTGCTTTTAGATTTATTTTATATTTTCTTCATTCGTTAGAATGTTCCATAGATTATCCTTTAAAACAGTTTTGCGAATTTTTATTTCAAAAATAAATAAATAAATAATAAAAAATACAAATCTAAGTAGAATTAATTCTCTGTAAAAAAAAAACTAACAAAAATCATCAAAGGAGTAGTTTTGTCAAAAAAAAAAAAATTCCCTCAATTCTCTCTTCAATATATTACAGTAAATTTCTTACACAGTAGATAAATAAAAAAATTTCACACGCTTTGACATATTATTCCTTAAGTTTATTAATTAGCACTTTTGAACAGGTTAAATTTATTGCGAAATCGACCTGCAGCCAAGCCTTAACATCTTCGATTTTGCTTGAACTTTAACGTAGCATTCCGGGGGTCAAAAAAGTAACCCCTAAATTATTTGAGATTTTTTAAAAAATTTTTACCGCTGGTTAAAAAGTTGTCTTATTTTCAAACCAATTTATATACCCCAACGAAATGGAATGGAAGAAAATATTTATTTCCGATTTTTTTTTTCTTTTTTTCGGCGATACGATGCATCCTTTTGTTTTCACACAAAGTACAACACAAAGTTCCTTCTTTATTTTCATTTGCGATAACGTAAAAAATATCCCCCTGATCCTGCGGCGACAAGAATATGAAAAAATATCACGATAAAAATCTCTCTTCTCAGCCGTTGAAAAAGATCTTATGGTATATAATGCGTCACCCCGAGGGTGATTTCAACGGTAAATGGGATTTTTGGATCTTGAACGCGGATTATATGTGTTATACCTAACAGTCGCACATCTCTTTCAGCCAGCTCCTTTCTATACCAATCCAGAGATACGCTTGTGGTTTTATCACCGCGTGGGGAAAGAAAGGTTCTGAGGTGATAAAAATCAATGAAAAACAAAAAAACTCGGACAAAGAATATTGCGGTTTTTCTTCTCATACAGGTACCGAGAAGAATACAGATTAACAAGTGTCCGAAAATTCAAAAGAAAATTTATGCGACATACCAGCTTTCATAATTCTATATAAAAAGCAAAAAAAAAAAAAAAAAACTGAAATTTATAATATGTCTTTCATTTTCTAGGATAAAACGCAAAAGGAATAAATTGTCAAAAGACTTTTTCAGTTATTTACACTATTAGACTCTGGGCAAGTGATCCTGACTGATTCTCTGATACTAAAAATAAAATTCGGGTGACAAAAAAAAAAAAAAAAAAAAAAAAAAACAGCGCGTCTCTAACCGAGCGAAGAATTCGTCGCAAAAAACTTTTTCAACTCTTGTCATTTCCGGCTTCAAAATCGGGGCTCTGATCCTGCAAACTCTTGAAGAAGGACGATAAGTCTCTCGCGGTACTTTTCTTCTTCGCTTGTTTTTACAACATTTCTTTTTCGTTTCATCTTCTTCTCTCGCTCGACGAAATTTATGCATACCTTTTTTTTTATCGCTCTATATAATTATATATTAGGGCTACACGCTTCCAGTCTGCAGCTATAAGTTTTTTCGGTTTTTTATTGTCGTCAGACTTTAAGACCGTTTATTAGACATTTTATTGCTTACACACTCTTACGTGATTGGCAATAATCACAATCGCTTTCGGAAATAGGAAAAATTTATATGGTCACAAAGACGGGATCAAAAGAATTAAAAACGAGTCAATGGATGAACAGATAATCTTCTCATCGTGAAGTGCTTTGCATTTTTCAACACGGAATGTTTTGCAAATTGTATATTTATTTTAAATACAATTTTTTCATGAAAATTATTATGTTTTTCGAATATTTAAGGAGTCGAGAAATTCAGAAACTGATAGATTTTTACAGAAGAAAAAGAAAAAGAAACTCTAGAACTTTCGATTTTTTCTCTTAAGTTTTAAAATATTTAAAAAAAACGTGTGTTTTGCGGGATGGCAAAAATAAAATTTCAATACATCTCTCGTATGAGCTTCGAGTTTTATTTTTTCTCGCCTAAAATTTCGAGAACGAGTCTTCCAATTAATATTGTACAGTTAGAAAATGGGGATGGAAATTAGAGGATCTTGTTTTATTTGGATTTGCGTAAATGGTAATTTTTTTATTTTTTTAATTGCATAAATTTTCAACTTCATCGATTAAGGAAATCCCAATTTTCAGGGATCAACATTTTCTCGCAAAAAAGTCTGTCCGAAACGTTTTATCAAGTTATAATTGATCGCCCGAAAACAACGAAACATTCAATGAAAGAAAAATAATTGCAAAAGATTGAGTGTCAAATGAAAAATAAAAATGTTCTTGTTAATTTTTGAGGTTAAAATAAACAGACATGATATCTTGTTTTTTTTTTCTAACATAAATAAATCCATTTTTTGTCTCAGCAATATTCCATCCCCACAAAATATTCTCTTCGGATAAAAATGTATACTTATTGTTACATATTAAAAAAAATGTTTTTTTTTAAATAAAACAAGTTATCTGAAAAAATACTTTCTTCCGAACGAAAAATGCTAGTTATTTTATATTTCGTGATATTAAAATAGATTTTGTTCATTTTCAATAAATTTAACCGTCAAATTGAACGAAGGGGCTTATAAAAATACTTTTTTTACAACAATAAACTGTTTTCCTCTGAATGTATGGCTACCATTTTTTCTTTTCCGCGTTGCGTGTTCGAGGTTTGTCAGGAGTTTGCGAAGGATTTTCACCCTTCTGGCGGTTTCTCTTGGTTCCTCTCGTGCAACTTTTGACGACCAAAAATCGCTGATAGAATATGCATGTCGTCGCCATGAAGAGTTGGAGGTGGGCCGAGGCGAGAGGCGTGTTAATCCATTCTGGGGGTGACCTTCCCCCTTTGGTTCTGGTCTCGAACCCCGCCCTACCCCAAGGCTATTACAATTTGCACCCTTGTAATGCGGCGTACTGCGATTCGCATCGGGTTTCAAATTAGACCAGGGAACTGGGGAATCCATTCGGTAGCATGAGCAAGCACCGATACCGCGAGGTTCCATCCCGAATAACGCGAATACTCTCTTTATTTCATTCGGATCAACGGAGACTTACAGCTGGCCACGCCCCTCTTTTCCCATCAAAAAGTATACTTCAGTATTCGAGCTGTCTGCTCTTCTTTTTGAGATTTACAGATAAAAAAAGCGGAATGGAATAATGGTGCTCGGAGAGAAAGGAATTCTTTCTTGAACCAATTGAATAGATTTTGTTCGAATCCATTTACTTCAACTTAGTATCTCTTAGTTCTTCCAAGTACGATGACTTCAATTCGGCAAATTCGATTTAGTTGGTTTGTCTAAGTGATTTAGTCAAACGAATTTTTTGATTTAACGAAAGCTTTTTTTTTTGTTACGATTCAGTCAAGTATTGATCGATGTGAAAATTTTCATGTGTTTCCGAAATTGAGTCAACTAGATATCATTTTATTCG
Organism: Diprion similis; assembly: GCF_021155765.1. Lineage (NCBI taxonomy): Eukaryota > Metazoa > Arthropoda > Insecta > Hymenoptera > Diprionidae > Diprion > Diprion similis. Next base: position 6,455,620 of record NC_060118.1, read on the forward strand.
AAGTTTATGTATTGTTCCTCCAAGTCGCATGATCTACTTTAAATAAAGTAAGTGCATCAATCTAGCCAACAAAAATTTAGATCGATTAAATTCCATACTTTGTTGATCTAACCGGTGCTTGTTTGGAATAATTGGTTGACACACTTGAATAATTTCTTTACAAGGTGAAAGAAACACCACGTGCTTTGAAACGAGTAGAGAATATATTCATCGTAAACATCACTGTTTTAGTACTATAAACGGCCACTAGGCGGTAAGCTTTCTCGCTACCGAAGTAGCTTCAGCGATAGTTGTAAGGCCTACGATATCAGATACGGATAATGTAAAAAAAATTTGTTTCTAGACTTAGTCCAAACGAAGAAAGTATAATTCTAAGTTTCGAGTAGTCGAAATTATTGTTGTTCACAATGAACAAATACGAGTTCTGTGCACTTGGATAAGTATAATGTTCAGTTATGAGTGAATGCAAAAGATTTTTTTAACAACAAATCTTATAACTTGCTTCAAACATTGAACTCTTGACTGAACAAAACATGTATTGTAGCTAAATTTGTTTTGATACAAAAATTTCATGTTTATGAAACAAAACGACGACAGTGCCTTCAATCAAGTTTTTAGTGATTAAAATCACTCGTTTTATAGATACAAAATTCACATTATCGCAAGGAACTCACGCCGTGTTGTTTTGAATAACTTGATAGTCAGCATGATTATTCAAAGACTTGATTTAATTCTATGTTAAGTTGTCACAAGTATTTCGGTCGGCAAAAGTATTTTGTTTAATTAAGCGCAAGTATTTTGTTCACTGCAATTGACTATAGCATTTTATTGAATCAAACAAATATCACCTGACTCGAATAATCCTTTTCCTTCACGTGGGGAATTAGAAGTAGAAAGATCAGAGTATAGAAAACTACGATATAACATCGCCAGAATAGCTGAGAATATGTATAAATTACACCAAAATATAGAAGTTTTGGCTTCCTCACGATTCTAAGTTTTCGGTTTCTGTACTTTACTTATAAATTTTACAGTTTTATCGAACGGACGTAGAAATTTCCGGTCTGCTAATTATTTACTTAGTCTTTACTTTTTTTGAGCATAAACTACGTCTGAGTGGATAAAAATATTCAAAAACATGCGCAGCATCTTTTTAACCTCATTAGCATAGAAATTATGACAGATTATAAAATCTTGTAGTCATTGAAACTTACGTAAAGCTGTACTTAAAGATAGGTAAAGATTTTTGAAATCATTTGAATTGCCATCCGTCTTCATAAACCTTGAGGTCATTCAAAACTAAATATATATATAGATAGTTAGTTGAAGCCTCTTACAAGTGAAGTTGAGGCATAATTAAAGTTATGTCGGAATATTCGAAGTATTTCGCGATATTTAGTGATTTCGAGTCAGTTGAAGTTGTTTAAAAGTTTAATGAAAGCACATTGCAGTCGCTTAATGTTTAATTATTTTTTAAAAATTATATAAATTGGTTCAACGTGAATTCGAAACCAGTTCATTCCAAGTCCAGTAATGTTGCGTCACAAGTTACACAAAATCATTTATACAGATTCGGAGCGTCTAGAAGCTTCTTAAAGTAATCTAAGGTTCCTTCAAGTTAAATAAATTTGTATTCAAAGTCGTCTAAGATCACGTGACGTTACAATTTAAATCGTTTGAGGTCGATTCAAGTTTTATTTGAGGTTATGCAATGGCATTTGAAATCACTTAAATTCTTGTGTGATAATTTAGAGCATCAAGGAGGCATTTGAAGTTCGATGAATTCATTCGAAGTCACTTGTTGTTTTTCAAGAGGACTCAAGTCGTACTTGAAGGATCATGAATCCTTTCAACGCCGTTCAACGTCATTCAAAATCGAGAAAGGTTGCAATTATGATAATTAAGAATGTTCAAGAAGTAACTGAAGCTAATCTCAACGTATCTTGAATGCTTCGAAAAATGTTTAGCGAGATTCAAGTTTTCTTCATCGAAATTCTATGAAGTATTCAAATTTTTTCTCAGAATTGTTTCAACTCGTGTTAATTAACCGACCAAAAAACTCTTTTCATATCCTTCGCACCCGTGCAACTTTGAATTACATCGCTTTTTAACCACGCTCGAGAAAATATTATACAGTTACTAATTACTTGAAAGAATTTCATTAAACGTTAAGGCATATGAATATATGTATACACCAAGTAATTTCGATTATACTCGATTAGACGCAGGTATCGCGATGAAAGTAAAATTGAAGGTAATCCACCCACCCGTCGGGTCGAAAAAAAGGAACAAAAAAAAAAAAAAAAAGAAACAAATTTTTAAAGCGATGCGATCCCGGTTTAATCGTAAGCTCGTGAGTTCGTTCTGGAAGGCTAAGTATTTAGGGTCTCTGCTAGTGAGCAGCAGCAGTTTAATTACTTTCGGTAACAAGAGTTAATCGATTAATTTCAAACCGCCGCTGTTAATTGGATTGTCAATATTGATTGCCTCTCGCCATATTAGAAATATATCAAACACTGACTATAACAGAGATTTATACAGGATAAATTTCTAACAATTGAATGGTCCGTCGCGTCGTCTGACAAAATTTAATGCGCATGCGCTGGAATTCGAGAGCAGTTGTTTGCCAGGATGACCATTCGGCATGAACATAACCTCAAAAATTTTATGTTCCTGAAGTTAGTAACTTTAACGCAACGATACATCTAAATTAGTGTGTGTGTTTTTTTTATAATCGTTTAATAAATTTCGGAAGGTTGTAAGAGCAAAGGTGCGAATTAGCGATTTTTCTTAAGCATGCATCATTACATTAACGTTTCTAACTGCATTATCGTAACATTTTTACAGCTGTCGGTGTTGAACAGAACTGCTAACGACGACTGTAAAAATTTTTGAGGTTACGTTCATGACTGTTGGTCGCCCTGGCAAATAAATGCTCTAAACTTGTAGCGCATGTGCATACTGCAGCAGACGACGGACCATTGAGTTCTGAGCAATGCATTCTGTATGTATATTGTTTATACATATTACAAACGATAGTTTGGTCATCTTGGTAAAGTTACCAGTTGTAGCAATATTCATTACGTGTTATCAAATATTACGGCCAGAAATGGTTCTAAACAGGTCTAGCAATTATCTGTAGTAGTAGCAATCGGATACCAAAAATTGGATCGATTTTTCTGCAAATTCAATGTTTTGTGATGAGTGCAAAGATGCAACGATCCTGCGAGTTTCAGACCTTTAGCTCTGAGCTACGGTTTAAGAGATACATGTTTATAAGTTTTGCAAATTCAGACTGTTTTTCACAATCAAATTCTCATCGTGTCAAAGCAACGCGCGCGCGCAAAGAAAAAAAAAAGATTCGACGTATGTTTGATGTAGAAAGTTTTAATTTTAAAGCGTGGAATTCAATGCAGGCTGAATCCCCTAGAACTGTTAAAAAAAAACAGGATTTTGCGTTTTGTGGAACCGAACTTTTTTCTCAAATTTGATATTGTCATTTGTGTGCTCACAGTTTTTTACATCAAAAACCTGATTTTTACTATAGGCCGTGAAAATGGGATCATGAGCTACAATCAATTGTACAAAACATCATTTTTCATATCTCGCGGAAATGTTTTCATTTTGTTTACACTCGTGGCAAAATATAATTCTCAAAATGTAAATAAGAAGAAGATATTTAGTGAAACACGTGTTTTTCTCGAGGCTTCCAAGGTTCTAGTCTACGAAGAATTCCATGGTATTGGATCGTATTTTTTCCCCTGACATGGATGCAACAAAAAATTCAAACGTGGAAATCAATCTGTTGAATTTTGAAAAAAAAAAACAAAAACAAATGATTACCGTATTTTTCAGAAACCGTAAAATCTAGCGTTCTGACGCTTGCAGGATTTTTGCATCTTACAAGGTAAAAATCCCAGATCAATCTCTCCGATTTTACTTCTTTTGTAATATGTTATAGCAGATTAAAAACTAAGCAACGCGTATTTTTTTTATCTTCCATTAAACACTATAAGAGGGTGAAACCGCCCTCCAAAGTAAACCCCGTTACGAGACGATTCGGTAGTTCTTTTTTCTTTAATTGAGAAAATAACATTTTTCATTTCTCATTATGAGAAAACTTTTCCAGTTGGATTGGTTTAAAAAATATTATGTTCTTGTGGGTTAAACTGCAAGTCGTCCCATAAAATGCCTTACTTTGGAGGGTGGTTTTACCCTCTCAAACTGTCTAATGGCAGATAAAAAAGAGACGTTTCGCTTAGTTTTTAGTCTACTGTAACATGTTACCAAAGAAATTTAATCGGGGATATGGACCTGGGATACCTGCCCTGTTGATACATACCACAAGATGTGCACAAAATTTGCACAATAGTAGAAGTTTTAGCTCGGACTCGTTAAGGTGCTTATAAAGACCCGTTGTACACCTCGAAAACGCGGGGATCTAAAACTCCTATACCGCTCAAGCGATCAGAGTGAAACTTGGGCAGTTAATGCCTTATTTTGGCAAAAAGTGGAGCGTCTTTTTACTTTTCCAAAATTTGAAAACAAATTTTACAGATTGGTTACCACCCACAGAAATTGGCCAAATTTTTGCAGTTGCACTGAATGGATCTAACTATCCGGTATGATGCCACTCGACGGTGATGAAACACACATTTTGAGTTCAGTCCCGTGAGATTTGATGGTGAAATGACGAAATGGCAGCTGATCTGGTTTTCGATTACGAAGTACACCGAAATCTCATTTTGGCGAAATTTGTTACCGACATTACGCGCATGCCGGTAATGTATGTGTGTAATGTCGGTAAGAAATTACCGACAAATGTCGCCAAAATGAGATTTCGGTATTCTTCGTAATCGAAAACCAGATCAGCTGCCATTTCGTCACTTCACTATCAAATCTCATGGGACTGGGCTCAAAATGTGTGTTTTATCACCGCCGAGTGACATCATACCGGATAGTTCGATCCATTCAGTGCAACTGAGAAAATTTGGCCCATTTCTGTGGGTGGTAGCCAATCTGTAAAATTTTTTTCAAAATTTTGAAAAAGCAAAAAGACGCTCCACTTTTTGCCAAAATAAGGCATTAATTGCCCAAGTTTCACTTTGATCGCTTGAGCGGTATAGGAGTTTTGCATTCCCGCGTTTTCGAGGTGTACAACGGGTCTTTATAAGCACTTAAACAGCCAACTGCTGGCCCTGCCCTTACAAAACGACGTTTTTGATCCTCGTGAACGCCATATATTGCTAATATTTTACACGGCATATTAGCAGGCAGATTCTATCGCGTGGGAACAACTTACATCCACAAAAACTTGCTGGTAGTCAGATTATGTTAATGAATGGACTAGTAATTGAATTTCATAAGAGTACAGAGAACAAACGGTGGCTTCTACCCAAGGTAAAAAGCTACGCGAGTTGGACGGCCGGGTGAGTGACTAAGTAAGTGACTAACTAACTAACTAACTAAGTGAGTGAGTGAGTGAGTAAGTAAGTAAGTAACTGAGGTAAGTAAGTGAGCAAGTTTTGCGGCTAGGTAAATAAGTAAGCGACTTGGCTCACCGCGAGTGGCGTTTAGTGTGTGTGTATGGTTGTGGTTGTGGTTGTGGTTGTGTGACTGTAACAAGGCGAGTGAGCGTCTGGCTGTAATAGAGTAGATTCTGCAGTTGGTTCTGGATCAATAGCCGTTATTGTTATTGGACTGTTGTTGTTGTTGTTGTTGCTGTTCCAGTGCAGCTCAGACAAGAAGGTCGCCGTGATATCAGACAGCGTATCAAGTTACCGGTTACCGGTTATCCAGCGCAACTTCCCAGATTGTTTACACACGAGGTGTGTACAACTGTGTATATACATCTTGGATCCGGAGATGAGCCGAGCTTAGATGATCAAATTTGCACAACCGAATCGGCGCCGTGCAAATCCGTGGAATACCTACCAGCACGTGGAACTCAAATATATATGTATATCACATACACTCGCTCGACTCACGTTTAACCCTGAAAATCCTCGAGCCTTTCCACCCCTTGACAGCAACGCATTTGAAACAATTCGTCCCGTGGATCCAGATCTCAACTCGGGATAAATGCTGAGACAGTAAGTACGTGACTTGTCTCGTGTGAACTCAGAATCACCAAAGATCTTGGAAATTACTTGTATAAGTGAAGCGAAGTGCAGAATTGTAATTGGTCAATTACAAATGTGTCTTTTAACCGGGTGTAAAGGAGAAAAAAAAGAAAAGAATACGAATTACGTTGCACATTTTTATTTAATAGATAATTAGCATACATTTATGTATTTTTTTTTATCCACTGATTACATTGAAGTTTGTAATTGGATTCGATAAGGCGACGTTGGTGACATTTGAAAAATTTAATTGAACCGAAGAAAGATATTAATTACTTGCAAATATCGTAACTAAATCGAAAGTAATTACTTGTTGCGTATGTAATTTGTATTGTAATTTGGCTTGATTACAAAATATGAATCCAGTTTGGATTTTATTCCGCCTCAATTACAAAATCAGTAGTGAAAATTCTTCATCGTGATGTGAAAAATCACATCTTAATGAATCAAAGTTGACAAAGATAGACTAAAAATCAAAAAATCGTTGAAATTTTACAATTTGAAGGAAATTCTGTTATTTCCAGCTCACAATTCTGCTTTTACCTTGAGTGCGATTTTAATTTACCGGAACACTGCGATATTGTTGACGATGTTTGATCAGTGTTTTACTCTTTGAAAGCTAGGGTGCGTTCCTCTGGTCTCGTCGTCAATAGGATTGACTGTACTAGCTACAATATCTCGTCTCAACTGTCTTCAAAGCTATAAAAACCAGTATAATTTATTTAAAAAAAAAAAACCACAAGCTGAGAAGATGAAAATTGAAATTTTCTCTTCACTCTTTCATCTCTTTGTGAGGACTTGCCTTCAATTTAAATTGAACTGATTTAATGCCATTCATTCATATAATATCCTTTGAGACCTCAAACAGTTACGGTTTAAATCTGCGGTCTATGCTGCACCATAAACGAGTTTCGAAACCGTGTATTCCCCAGAGTTCACAATTCCGCTATATTCACTTCAAATCAGCTCAAAAATTATTCTCGGTTCTCATTCAGGCTACACATGTTCATCATTTTCCGTGTTATCATTCAAACCTGATGTGGCCAAGTGGCTTGAGGCAATCACGATTGTGAAAAAACGTTGAGAAACTCTGCCCATCAAATTTTTTTTTGAGAATATAATAGATGGGATGCAGTCGCTCACCTCCCTGCACAAGTTGAGCATCTTTTTTTTCCTCCACTTCCGACGTTTTCCAATACCTATCGTAGAGTATTGGAAAATACGACAGTTTTTTTCTCTCTTCTGCACTCACGTCGACTGAGGATACTACATATACATATATATAGCAAATGCTCTTATACTTTTTGAATTTCCTGCACCATTGCATCATCATTTTATAGTCATACCAGTCTTTAACACTTTACGGATAATGGATACGAAGCGTGGGTGCGGGATCCTGTATTTGGCTATGACAAATTGAAAAACTACATTATCGTAAACACGACCGTTAATCAAACTTGTTAAACCCTTTTTAAAGCCGGGCTTTTATTTCACGTACATCGTCGTGATTCAATATTTTTATTACCTTGCTTGTGTTACTTTGAGCTTACGGACACTGCAAATTGAATGAAGGGAATATTCATCATTCGATAAAAAAAAAAAAAAAAAAAAAAAACTGAAGGATTCTGTTCGTAGGACATAATTTTGCGAAAGCTATCACTGAATACCAGGCATTTAAAGATATTGCAGGATAGACCGTGCCATTTGAATAAACAGTTGTAAGGAGAGAAAAGATCTAGTAAAGTGGCTATTCGGTTAGAAATCTGAAGAAATCCAGCCACTTTAATTTTCGGAATCTTAGAAATCGCATTCAAAGTTAGTGTCACGAATGAATCTGCCATAATTTGTCATTTCAAATGTTGATTTGGAGAAATAAATTCGAAACCGAGTTCTGAAAAAATCTTACTAATCTATCCATGGCAGACAGGTTTACTCAAATATAAATAAATCGCTAACTTTAATCTGAGATCTTTCGATCAATTCCCTTTAGCAATTCTATTTCACCCTTAACTCTTCGGCAGATAGGAGAATGTTAGTAATTTATTACGAGCCATCGTTAGATGAACAGAAACGGTACAGGTAACGAGGCGAGATTTATCGCAAACTCTTAAGGTCATGCAGTACTTCTATCTTTACCGACCGAGCAAACTCGACCTTTTTTTCCTATATTAAATAGACAAAATAACAAAAAGAGTCCAAAAAATCGACGGTGCGTCAGTTTATTTTAGCCGAATTCAGGAAATTTAAAGAGAGCATCATTTTTACGTAATTTTTGTCATTCCTAGGTCTCATCCGGTAACCTCAATATTGCATGAAAAAACTATCACGGTGGAGTAACTCTCCAGGATTCTGCTACAAAAGAACGACGCACGATCGAAATTTGAAGCCTATCCGTTCACTTGTTTATTTAATAAAGGAAGAAAAAGAGTGAGTTTGCTCGGTCGGTAAGGGCGAGAGTACTACATGGCCTTAACAGTCCTCAAATATCGGGGGAAGCAAGCATTGAGTCGTGTAATATAAGGTGTAGTAGTTGCGTAGGTGCTGCCGAAATGTTGGAAATAAAGCAGAGCTCAGAAAGTTCTGTAAGTCCTGCTCGTGGTGTGAGTATACATGGTGTGCCTAGGAGTGCAGCTTCTTTCTCCAAAAAAGTTTCTCTTTCGCGCTTGACTGGACTTAAGTAAGATGCGTACCAACGGCGCAACCAAAAACCCCTAGATCGGTGGTGATTAATTGTTGTGACGTTGAATCTGCGCGGAGAAAAAATGCGCAGGACTTTAAATAATTCACACGACAACTATACACGATGGCATTACCGAGCAGGGTAGCGTTCGTGAGAAGAATAATTCCCTAACAATATAGGGATTTCTTTAGACAGTTGGTACACATCTCATTTAAGGGCTTTGACTTCAAAGAAAGACGCGTTTCGTAGGAGTTCTAGGTACACCATGCCTATCCACAACACACTAGGACTGCAACTTTTTTCTCCAAAAAAGTTTCTCTCTCGCGCTGAACTGGACTTGAGTAAGATGTGTACCAACGGCGTCAAAATTCCCTAGATCGGTGGTGATTAATTGTTGTGACGTTGAATCTGCGTGGGGAATAATGAGCGGGACTTTAAATAACTCACACCACAACTATACACGATGGCATTACCGAGCAGGGTAGCGTTGGCGAGAAAAATAATTCCCTAACAATATAGGGATTTTTTTAGACAGTTGGTACACATCTCACTTAAAGGCTTTAACCTCAAAAAAAGGGGCGTTTCGTAAGAGTTCTAGGCACACCATGTATACTCACACCACGGTTCTGCTTGCACGTGGACGGTACGTATAACCTGATTTCAGGTATACGGTGTATAATATGTACCCGTATTGTACACAGACACATAGCCGTAATACTTCATACACCTCGCGTATTTACCGACTTCTATAAAATCGTTGAATCAAGGCACGTAGTGGGTACAGTAGGAGGCTGGTACAAACTGAATATTGCTACATAAACACCTGCCTCGCACATCGCGCCGAAACAACGTACAGTTTAGTGTGTATATTGCCCCTCATGCTAGTCTAGATTCGAGGAGTGAGAAAAATTTCTAGTTTTTATAGCTGTGGGTCTCGTAATACCCTAACGTATTACCACAAATGAAAAATGTAATTCTGGGCATAAAATGAAAATTGGATTTTTTAACTGTCACTCGAAAATTTAGTTTGTGTTATAATGTTCTTTCTGATTATGCTCATTTTTATACTATGTATATTTATTCACAACTGTTGGAATAATTTTCGATGACAGTGTAAATGAAAAAATTGAATGAAATGATAGAAAATATTTAATATATTGCAATAATCGAAGAATATAATATTGACAATTACAATAAACAACCTCTTCTCGCAATCAGACTTTATTCTCTCTTGTGAACGATTTTTCTTCGTCAAACGGTTCATCCGAATACTGTAGATCCACGATTATTGATTAGTTTAGGGAATGATTAGGTAAATTTTTGTACCGCATTTTCTATTTCTTAATGCCAGGAACGTCAAGTTTTAATGAATTATAGATAATCGATTTATTTTTTAATTTTTGTAAACAAATTTTCAAAGAGTTGTCGAAAGAAAGTACATAATTTTTTTTGATACAGAATTATTGTGATCGTGAGGTGATGTCTAGTCAATATATTCGCTAAAAAAAATCACAAAAATTTGACAAACTATATGATTTTGTCACTAAAAAATGACACAATATTGGTATATTTTACCAAAGTTATTGACGAATAAAGTATTTTTATTTGAATAAACTATGTATTTCAAATTTGTCACAAATTTGTGGAATAAAATTCCGTCTAATTGACTTCAATTTTTGCTTTTTAAATTTTCATTATGTCGTTATTTTATCAAATTAATTTTTATCTGTATCGCAGTAAAACCTAGTTGAAAATAAAAATGTTCGAGTGAAGTTTTGATCAGTGAATTATCAGCATTTCCAAACTTTTTCTTGTTTTTTGATTCTGCAGATTTTCTGTTCATACAAAAATACTTTTAGAAGTAATACGAATATTGCAGAATCGATAAAAAAAAAGTTAAAACGAATCGCAGCCTTCATTCTTTCAAAAAAGCCAAAGAAAAAAAAATGAGAATACTTTTTTCCTGCCATTTGGACAACGAATTAACGTGTCTGGAAATCGGGAGCCAATTTCGAAATAAGCCATCACACGGAGAATAGAAAAAAAAAAAGAAAAAAAAAATGTATATTCCTTAAATTTCCGGGATCTATAATAACTCTTGGAGATCATTTCCATTATATATGCCTTTAGCAATTTCCTGCGGTGTATAATAAAACTCAGTCAAGTAGTTCAATTATCTCTTGAAATTCCAACGGCAATTGTTCGCAGTGTGGATTATGGAAAGTAGGTATATAATATAAAAGTAGGTGGTATAATATCATTATATCTGGCGTGTACACATAGATGGAAGAAAAAACACGAGGGGGGTGAAGGAATATTATCACCCTCGGCTGCGATATTAGTTTTCCTCTTTGGTTTGCCAATATACGTATGGAGCATTCCGTACTAAATTATCAAGCTTCTGATCCGCAATCATTTTTCATTTCGAAAATTTTATTCCAATCGTTGACTATCCGTTCAAAACAACGTTGCTGGTTTTTGCAAAAATTTTCATAACCATCCGTCCGAAAATTAAAAATTTTTTAAATATTTCATCCGGCAAGATTTTCGAAGCTGTCGTTTCATATTTGTAATATAAACTCAGGTATAATATCGTGTTAAACAACTGTAGACACTTTTTCTTACATCTGTTACTTATCCACTTTTCTTTCACGCGATACACTGGGATAAAAACTTTATTTCTTCACAGATGCTAGAAAAAATTTTCAATCAAATTTCGAATATCGCTACGATTATAACAATTAACTATTTAGTATATAACTGTTTAACATCAAATTTTACCTATTTGTTGAATAAACTTGAATTTTTCAATCAAATCGGGCCTTAAAATCAATTTTTCGTCAAACTGTCTCTCTTAGTTACAAGCAAATGTATTACAATTGACTCTAATAAAAGAGATTACTAAGAGGTACCAGATTTTTGTTTACACAAATGAAACAAACTTTCTAAACTTTCTAATAAAAATAATGTAATCACAATTATAAATTTCTTCTGGGAGCAATGTTTCAATAGAATTAGATCTGATTTAGAGATTGTTGTTTGGCAGGGAATACCTCATATAAAATATTATACATAGATGTATAATATGTTTTTGCATGCAGGAGGGTTTCGGATTCAATGCACGAGCCAATTGCTGTCTCAATCACAATTTCACAATTTATACTTCGGATCGATTTGTTTACCCACGTCTGGTTATAGCCACTGGCTTGTGTGCAAACGCCTCGAAACTGCGGTTTTAAGCTCCCTTCTTCCTGGCACGGCGGTTATACGAGTATAACCGGAGTCGAATCGACCAACGCAACGTTGATATCTTATTTTGCAAATTTTTCCTCTGACAAATTGTCCCACCTAAAAAATAGACGAAACGATTTTCCAGCCTCAAATATTTTTTTTCACCTTTCAGTCATGAGAAAAAGGCACTTGAATTACTTGAGTTAAATAATTTAAAAATATTTCATCCCCTCTCAAATGAAACGTGTGTCTGAACTTTCATGCAGTTTGTTTGAAATATCAACTTGAACTCACCAAAAGTTCTACTTCAAGATATGCCCAAAATAATTTCAAGCTGTTCCAAGTTATAAAAAATCACCAGATTTCTGTGCAACTCTGCTATGTTTTTAACATGTAGCAATAAAAATTTGATTATTATTTTTTATTAAATCATAAAAAAAAATTTTCAACTTCATACTTCCCATGAAAATCAAATTAAACAAATTTCGAATTCAGCTTCGTGTACATATGAATAATTCCAAGGCCAATAAGTCACGCGCCAATTTGTACTCAATTTAAAATTAGTTTACATTGAAAATAAGTGGTTGAAATTTTTTTTTCACGACCACGAATAAAACCCTTGAGGCAAAAATCGGTAATAAAATCTTGTTTTTTTGTTTTTGTTTTTACTTTTGTACAGCTCGTTTCATTCGAAATTGAAGGCAGGAATATACCTAGTCTATGCGAATCGGCTATCATCGCATGAATTTGGGTATATCTCTGTTAAGCTTTAGGTGTACGGTTCTCTTTATCAGCATATACCTACCTAGTAATCGTAATCGACAGATCCGTAGTTCGGTTTAATTGGATTTAATAAAACCCATTCGTATATAATATATATTCATACGCACGTCGTTACCGTGGAAACAGAACCGTTATCAACGTTGATCGTTACGACAATCAAACATATACGTTATCAAGTATTACGTTTAAATTTAACTTTCTGCGTATGACGTATTTTATTTAACCCTTTGATTCATGCTGGGACGCTTAGCGTTCGACTTTTTTCTTATTTCTTTATTTTTTTATTTGAAGCTTTTCATTTATTAAACTTTTTTGAGTTTTTTGCTTCCTCGTGGTTCCCGAAATATTTCTAAGTCTGAAAAAATATTAAATTTATTTATTAATTTGTGACAAAAATAGCTCATGCAAACAAATGGTCGAAATTCGTACTTTTTTTTTTATGAAAAAAAGGATTTCCTGCTAATTTACCATGAAAGTCCGGATGCCAATTGTTACACAAAGCTAATACACATCGAAAAATTTCTTTGACTGTTTTTGTTTGTCTGCCATATTTGATCTGTCTTTTCGATTACTCGAATTTCGAGTTCAGATTCGTAATCAGTAACCCCCAAAACTGTGTAACTTAAATTTGTATCAAAATGAAATAAATTTTTGAATTTACGTCCACCATATTGGATCCGCCATTTTGAATTTTAGAATTTCGAGTTTAGATTCGTGATCAGTAACCCCCAAAACTGTGTAACTTAAATTTGTATCAAAATGAAACAACTTTTTGAATTTACGTCCACCATATTGGATCGGCCATTTTGAATTTTAGAATTTCGAGTTCATATTCGTAGTCAGCAACGACAAAAGCCCATGAATGTAAAATTCCAAGTGATTCGCATGTGAGGAAAAATATATGCACGAAAGGGTTAACAAAGATGAAAATTATCGATTTGTAAAGTTCAATTTCACGGGAATTTCTTGACCGATTCCTGTGTTCATTGATATTGCATAAAAATAAGCGCACCCAATTGTTAGTTCGAAAAACAAAAACTACGGGTAAAATTATGTCCTGTTTGAAGTCGGAGAAAATTTCTTTATTCAAAGGAACGTTTTTCGAGGTGACAAATAAATTTGGCAAAAGGAATTTAAATTCGATAATTCTCGTATCAATTTTTTTTATGAGAAGAAAAGAATCCGGAATCCTGCAGGCTAGAAATTCTGATCTTCGTCTTTATTTATTGCTATTCGATGCCATGCCATCCGGATATTTTTGCACTGAACGTAAGTCGAGGATGGATAAAAGCATGCAGAACTATAAGTTCAAAGTCAAAGTGACGCGCTGCGATGTTCGATTGCTGTTTGCACAGCTGGAAACGCAAAGCTTCCTTTCTTTCTACCCCTTTCGGAAGCTTTTAGGAAACGGAAGATGTAGAGTTGTGTACCAATGTCTAAACCATGGAGGGAAGAATGGAAATCTAAAAACAAAGCAACATCTTATACAGCAACTGTGTACAAACTAGAGAAAAACGAATCAACTGCACGAATGCTCAAGTGCCGTGGAGTGAGTGCAGCTTTTATACCGATGTATGGATCCATATGTCTACATACATATATATATATATATTTGTACGAGATCCCAGGATCAAATTTATCACTTCTCAGCGCTTGCAGCTATCTCTTTCATTTTATTCTGTTGTGCTTCTTCAGTTCATCGAGCGATTTTACTTTTTTTTTTTTAATATCGTTGCGGATACGGAATGGATGGAAGTGAAATTTTTTTTCAAGAACCTTAGCATTTTATCTCAGTTTACAATTAACGCTTTGAAAATTCTCTTGCAGGTAAGAAAAAAAAAAAAAAAAAAAAAAAAAGAAGTCGAAAGAAGACAATTATTCTGTCCAAGAAGTGAACGTAACAAGTTGTTTGGCTGATGAACAATCATTCGTACAATCGTTGCTTAGCTGTCACGATTTTCCACTTAGTACGGAAAATCATGTAAAATGAAGATAATTGTATAACAAACTGAATACAATATCGTCTTATTTAATATGCAAGAAATAGCTTTAACGATGATTAGAATGAGTCTCATTAGGATTTATTTTCGTACAAAAATTTCCCCCAAGTATAACCAATATTCCTAATTTCAGGCACTTGGAAAACCCACGCAAGAAAGTCTGTAGATGTTAAAACCAAAAAAAACAAAAAAACACCGGAAGTCAGTTGCTATTTGCACAAATAGGCTGAGATAGTTTCGTCTTCATGATAAATAATCTGTTGTGAGAGGCAATAAAAGGTTTGTAAGACTGCAGATGGAGTTCCCATTATACGGGTAAAACTGAGTGAATTTAGGGAATTTGCAGGTCGATAACCAATCAATGAATTCAATGGGGTTTCATTTTTTTTTAGTAAAACAAACACCAATCGAATTGAATAAATTGTTGGCACTTTTTCAACCGTCTACTCGTATATAGAATGAATTCCTAACGACTGCAAGATCCGTTGTCTGTTAAAATTTAATGTGCCATGTTTGTCAGGGTGACATAACCTCAAAAATGTTGATAGTTGTGGGTGGCAGTTATTCTCAATTCACAAGTTTGAATATTTTTAAGGTTAGAGATCGCTGGTCACCCTAACCTAAGCTGACATAACCTAACGTAACCTAACCTAACGAATTTAATTTAGAGATCGTTCGTCAGCGTGGCAAACAGCTGTTCTCAGAATGTAGCGGGTACGTATCCAATTTGAGTAGACGACGGAACGTGCAGTCGTTAGAAATTCACCCTGTTTACTACCTGAAAATAAATATGCAATTGAATTATCACCGAAGAAACATAAACCAAACGACTTCGTCGACATCTCGCGTTTTAAAATCACAGTACAACGGCTGATCGGCTTCAAAAGAAAACACGCATATAGACAAAAAATACTGGAAAAGTCGTCTGTTCCGCTTTGTTGCTCAAAGTTCAATGTAGAATTGAAGGTACCGGTGAAGAACGGATGTCCCGAAGTAGCAGGCGTAGTACCTCTACGCATTCAAGAAAGAGCAAAATCATTCACGCGGTCTCTTTCAGCGCAGTTTTTTTCATTACCTAAGTAAACCCCATTCTTGAGTCCCGAGTCCCTGAATAGGGGATAGAAAAATAGGGGAAAAAAAAACGAAATCCCTACGTGACGATGGAAAATATCTCAAAGAACACGTTATTTGTGTGTATTTGAAAGTCACGTCGAGTCTCTCATCCGTTTGGTGCGGAGAAGGTACCTCAACAAGGAAAGTCGAGGGAGTCCTCGTACCTTTTTAGGATCCGTTCTTTCCTCGCGCTTTTCTTGCTTGTCTCCTGTTCCTCTCACAATCAGCTCGGTGTCTGTTTAGTTAATGTGACTGATCGCGTTTCGCATGCAGCTGATGGTGCGGAAACGCTAGAATTCTGCCCATCAAATAGACTTCGAGGTGCGATCTCTGTGTGTCGATCAATGCAAGTAACGAGGCTGCGACTCACGTTTTAGAACTTTGATAGTTTAGGCAGGCAATCGAAATAATTCAGCTTAGATGGACGGATATAAGCAACTTGAGACATCAGTTCACGCCATTTCGAATCATCAAATTAAATTGGGTCCTCTTTTGGCTACAAAATACATTCTCGTCTTCTAGTGTTAGTTTACTTGTAACGTTGCTTCTATCAATAAAATAAGCCTTTGGTGCTTGAAAGAGGTTCAATATGCACTTCGATGTTTAACCGTAATTGGTCACACTTGGTTAACTTCACACCAACCATTTTTCAAACTCGTCGTAGAGTTCAGGAATAGACTTTCATAGTTTTCTTTGCTCAAAATCTATTCTGTAAAATCAAAAAAGAAAAATCTGTAAAAATTTTTTTCCTCTAACCAAAACTTTGCCGATGTTTTAAAACATTTACACAATAGAATTCTGGTTAGGGAAACTGACAGAGCTTTTATACGATCATTAAACAATACTTTAGATTATTAGAACTCATTGTTGAAGCAGGATATCACTTCCTTGGAGCTGTGTTTCGGCTATCGGAACCAGACTCGGTCCCAATTAGTCCAGATAATCGAGATTCTTCTGTACTTGACGTCATTTATTCATTCCTTTGAATTTCCTCGGAGACTTTTAGTCTTGGCATCATAACCAAGGTACTTTCCGTCATTGAACTGATTCTTCACAAGTCAATCATATTCATCCGTTTGAATGTCTTCGAACATTTTGAATGAAAGTGTCCATACACGTTGCATCTAAATTTGTGGATTGTGGATGCAGCCGAAGCTTTGCAGCCACGGCGTTTGCTCATTCCAGTCAGGTACCGGAAGTCAGGATTCCACCCGCCTACTCTCAAACACATTCTCGACAAAATCCTGGCAGTTTGCGGCGTGCTTGCAGCTCCACAGTCTCTGCTCACTTTGCATTCATCTGTATAGTGTGTATATTTATGTGGAATGGATGTGAGGCTGGATTTACACGCGCGGATACAAAGCTCACGTCTTACGAATGCGTCTATTCGCTGTTACCTGCCAGCTTCTATTGCTGGGCGATGGGACGCGTGATTTTGCAAACATGGGGTAGCCGACAAAATGAGATACCAATGCCAAAATTTCCAGCTAGATGCATAGGCACATACAATTCTTGAAGATCACTTTGGATGTGTGAAGTCGAGTGTGTATGTTTGTCGTAAGGAGGGCAGAGGTAAAGAAAAGTATCTTATATAGGTTCTCAACTGAAAAAGTGGCCACTGAAGAGCGAGAAAAATGTTGCAATACATGATAGGTAATCAGCTACTGGCGCCACCTAGTGGATTTTTGCAATCAACATATTTGTAACTAGAATTCTAGACACCCTATTGGCGGCTCTTGTCATGTTATGTGTCATATCCGTCGTGAAAGAAACTGTAACTCACGTCGTACTGAATAAAATACGTGTTCATAATCATCAAAAGATTGCCCAGCCATCGTTCTGCGCACGTGCCTATTGCCTAATAAAAAAAGGGTTCAACAAGTCACTAGAATAGCGCTCGATCAGGGGTCAATCTGATTGGCGCTTTCTTTTAAATGTGAAACTTTTGCTGCAGCAACGCCATCTTAATTGTAATCTAGCAGTTTTTATGTTTGCTCTTGAGTAGAATGTTTGTGTCACGTTACGTGGATGAATCGGATTACCTGAGAGACCGATTGGGTGAAAAGCAGATTAGTGAGCAGTACGAGTGTGAAGGTCTAGCAGTAGAGTCGAGCGGCAATCAAAATATTGAACTTGACGTTAAGCTTATTGTTTTCGTGTTTCTTTTGTTATTATAACTTATTTGATTAATTAAATTCTTTTGTGTATACCAACCAGATGAAGTCGGGCGATAATATTCCTTCATAGTTGAGATATTAATATTTTTCTCATGTTTAACACAATATAGATTTCTGGAAAAAACGATGATCGTAAAGACTGAAAATAATGACACCGTACGCATAATCAGATTTCGAAGATGCTGGTGAGTTGGAAATCTATACTTTTTGTTAACTCTGTATCGAGTGGATCACGTCTCGAGTATTTATTAATTGCCAGAGGAAAATAAATACTCACCATTCTAAAGAAGATTAGCTTATAATTAGACATCAATTTTTTATTTCAAACAACTTTCGGATTGTTAAAAATGGGTCATTTCGCTGGGAGAACTATTTTTTTATTTTCACATTCACTGAAATGAATTTTTTTTCAACAGTCAATTTTTAGTGATATTGTTCAACGATCTAAATCAATGTAAGTATGATTGTGAAAAATGAAATATTTAATAATACCAATGTGACAAAAAAACCGTGTCTCACAATCATTGGGATTGTAGATAATGAAACAAATCATCATGGCTCACAATCTAGCGAAATATCTTAGATTGTTAATATTTTACACCGATTTTGGACGCAAAATCCATATCTATTCATTTTTAGGAAAATTTTCTCCAACTAATTGGAAATATTATAAAAATAAATTTGACGAGCCTTCAGTGATCGAGTACCTCGTATTAAATCTAACGACAAAAGCATTGATTATTGATTCAATAATCAGTTTAGTATGCATGATTTTACGTCACGTGATTCAAACAACTTCAGTTTCAAGTTACTGTATGGGTGACAGTTTAATCAAATAAAGTAATTTCACAAGATCCGAACTGACACTACACAGTTCAATAGAATTTGAAAAGTTACGAAAACGCCGAATTCCGAATTTTTCGATGTTGAAACTTGAGAAAAAAAAAAAAATTTTGAAAATTCAGAATCAGGCGCTTTCGAAACTTTTCAAATTCGGAACTTCAACTCCGCCCCGAATCAATAAGGAAGTCATTTCCTCGGAGGGAAAATTAGCATGCAGGCTATAAAAAACCTTCAATCTGAATCACCCACGTTGTTTCAAAAATATGGAAATTTTTTCGTTATTACAGTCATATAAAAACACGAAAACTCTTGTTTGTCTTGTATTTCCTGCAGCCAATGGTTTCCATTTTTTTTTCACTCGTTCCCTTTTTACTCGTGCAACCCTTTGACCGAATTTATTGACGGACTCACTTCAGCTGATCCAAAGTTTCCGGGAGTGTTGACCGTTGATTGAAAATCGCGCAAAGGGGGAATCGAGCATTGCCTGCAGCAGGGCAGCGATTCAAAACGATACCTATCGCTGGGCGAACCATATACCGTGTGTCCATGAGGAAAGTACGCAACTTATGCGCGTGCATCAAAGTTGTTCGAATTTTATTGACCGACAGTTACCGCCTGATTGAGCAGCCGACGCAATATTAATCGTGGCTGTCAGAAAATATCCCTAGGAGCCCATAACTAACGGTGGATTCCTAGGGACATTTTATCGAATTTTCAAATTTTATTGGCTGACAGTTACCGCTTGATTGAGCAGCAATGCCAATCGCGATTGTCAGAAAATGTCCCTAGGAGTTCACCGTTAGCTGTGGACTCATAGGGACATTTTCTGACGGTCGCGATTGGTCTTGCGTCGGCTACTCAATCAGACGGTAGCTGTCGGCCAATAAAATTCGAATGATTTGACGCACGCGCACAAGGTGCGCACTTTCTTCATGAACACACGGTATACAGTAGTACCAATTTACGAACGACGCGGCGCAAAACATTTCCGCCTGGATTTTACGAGCGGTCGTCTGTCGGTGTTTGTTTGTTTGTTTGGTTTTTTTCTTCGTTATTTCTATCTCCGCTCTTTCTATTTTCTTCAATCTCCCACTTTTTCTTCTTTTACTGCATCTGGAGCCAATCTAACATCCCCTTTTGTTATACGTGACATGTGTTATGCATTAAAGTTACGAACAATACAGTTTCACTGAAAGAATTACAAATTCCTGGAGTCACTTTACCGATTCGAAAGACTCAAGAAGACTGCGAATGAATTCAAAGTCGTTTAAAAAAACCAAACCTCTTCAAAATCACTGTATGACTCATACTCAACGTGAATACGTAAACGATTATTCGAGTGACTTTTAATGGTTTGCAATAAAATCACCCGATTTCCACGTAAATTAAAATCAATTCAAATTACTTCACGTTACTTTAGGTAGATTCTAGAGATTTCAAAAACATTCATAAATCTTGACATGATTTTCTGTTGACCAATCACATGAATTGGAGTGACTTAAGTAGATTCTGTCAACTTTCAACGTCACAAGTTCAATGTTGAAAGAACTTGATTTCAAACAAATTGAAGCAAATTCTACAATTCTTTCGTAGGCTATTGAAAATCTGGAAAAACTATGATTAAAAAAAAAAATCTAAACTCAATTCACTCGCCGATAATGGAGCTTCGCAAAAATGATTCATATCCGCAAAAAATATCTTTCTTTTTTCCTTCCAATCCTATTCCTTTTTACTCTCCTCCCTACAGCGATTTTCTAGTTCTTCCGGGCGAGTGAAGGTTGTTAAAAAATCATCTCGATTAGAATAACCCTCATCGGTCAAAGGTGAAAGACAAGAAGCCAGGGGGTGGAATGACCTTTTATCGAAATTAATATCAAAGCGGCTCTCTGGATTTATGTAAGAAAAGTATGAATGTTAAATGTATGCGCACATTCTTAGACAATGAGCAGGTTATATATAGGTAGGTACATAGTATATACTTATGGCGTTTAAGTATATTAGAGGGTAATTTATACGAGGAATCTTTCTTATTCTGAGCACGTTTCAATTTCGCTGGGTAGCTCTTATCTCCGAGCTTAAACTGTTCTCTCTTACACTTGAGCAGCGGCAAGAGTGCCGATTCTCTCATACCTTTCCATGTTTCTATAGGAGGTCACGTGTTTGTACGATTCTCTACATCTGTATGCGGTATGCCGAGAATGAGGGGGATTGTGAGAAGGGGAGGGGGGGGGGGGGGGGTGAAGTAGAGAAGCACACACTCTGAGCTAACAATTTTCTTACTGAGCTTTTAGTCGACTGGAGAAGTCCGCTCCCTCTCATCTTATTTCAAGGAATTAATATACATGTAGCTTTACTTGCCTCCATTTTATGGAAAACAAAATACAAACGATTTCACACCAACTGGGTAAAAAGTAAGTCAATCGTGCGGAAAGCTCGCTCTGTATCTTGATTTTATATCATGGCGAATAATAATCAGCGTTCAGGAAGAATGAGACTCTCAAATCGATTTTATATTTCAACTCTTTGAGTTATAGTGGGAAATATTCTTACCATCTATTTTATATCAATTTTTTTTTCTTTCTTTTATATTTAGAAAACTTTTTCAATATATTTCTGCTATTACCGATAGTAAACTGATAGGTTTTCAATACTCGAGAGTAATTAGTGCCATCTAATGTAGATTATTATTGTTAGACGTGAATTGATTGAAAAAAATCGTGAAGCTTGAAGGAATAATTCATTTACCTCATGTCATCAGATCCCCTTGCATAACTGTTTTTTTCGCATTGATTCCACTTCAAAGGAAGCCTAAAATCTTTTTATCTTTCGATCTTTTTTATTTAAAGAAAAAAAAAAAGATCTTTCTCATTTATTTTGAAAAATATGCAAAATATCAAAATTTTCCAAGACGTGTTTTATTTTTATTTTCCGTTTCTATAAGGACTATTAGGATTTGATTTTTTATTTTTTTATTTTCTATTTTTAAAACTAAAAATTTTTTTTTTTTAAATATGATGCAGCCGCAGCCCACTTTCAAATTATGATGGATAATACTTATTCTTGGCTTAGTATATGTGGAACAAATTGCAGTATTTTAGAAATTATGTTTTTTTAAGTTTTCCCTTTTTTACACAAAAACGATCGTCGCGCCACCTGAAAGAGTGGTGAAAAAATTCTTTGAAAAAATTAGGCTTCTTTCGAAGTAGAATCAATGCGAAAAAAAAGTTATGCAAGGATTTGATGACATGAGACAAATGACTTCTCGATTTCACTTGGAATGCCGCATATACATGTTTTACATAAATTATAAGCTTTTAGGGTCGCTGATTACGAAGAGCGGATTTAAAAAATTCAGTATGTTGAATCCAACCAGCGATCCCAAAAACCCCTGTATAGAGTTTTTTGACCGGATTTGATCAGATTTGAAATTTTCGTTCATCGCATTAGATTCCCCATTTTGGATTTTGAAAATCTGATTTCAGACTTGTAATCAGCGACCCCAAAAACCATAGAATAGAATAGCCTATCTTGTTATAAAAGTGGACTCAGTGTAACAATGTGTGACTCAAAGGGTTAACTGTGAAGGTTTTTCTACTTGAAAGTTTATGAAGCTAGTTTATTTAAAATTGATTACAACGAAAAATGACCTTCATAATTTAATTAATTAACCCAAATTGAAAACACAAGATAGTTTGACTATTTTCTGTTTTACCACCAAACCTGCATGTCGATAACCCAATTTATATTAATGATCCTGCAGATTCTTCCGAATGATTCACAAGGACTAGAAAAAATTACTGTCTTTCTGATTTGTCAACTTTATGCTTTTCATACTACAGATCTTGATTCATATATTTGACTTGATAATAACCTTCATTCACTTACTTTCGTTGGAATTTTTCGAAAACTTTATACCAACGTGTTTTTGTTTGGTGCACTTTATTGACAAGACTGTACACCATAAAAATTTTACCGACAAAATGTAACATGATTTATTTGTGGCAAAACTCGCAGGATGATCAGGGTCATCAAATTTTGATGTCTCGTCAACTCTGAGTTTGCATACCAAATTGGTCGGGGTTGGTGTCTTAATTATTAAGTTGGTAATGGAATGACGCACAGTCAACGGCGATCATTATTACAACGTTGAATAATTCAAGCGATTTACACCGCGCCAATAGGCGTGCTAGCGAAAATCGCAGGGGCGTTGAGATGAGGGCTTATAAGGTGGGGTCGTCATCAAAACAGCCCAGAAATCATTTGGAAAGATTATTCCGCACGTATTACGAACATGACTTACTATGGTTGTCCTCAATAGGGTTGTTTTTGAATTTTTATGCTCCCAGGGACTGAAATGCCCTTAAATTGATGACGAAACATTCCCTGAAGATTTGAGATCACGAATTTTACACTTTCCCAGGTAAGACTTGCAGGAAATGATGATGTCCATTTAGAAGCTGCGGATTTTCACTTTAAAAGACAAAAGAGTTTGTTAAATCACCTTGAAAATTAGCTCCTATACATACGACATACAAAATCGTCAATATATCCTTTAAGCTTCTATGGAACAGTTTTTTGATAAATTGAAATCGTTTTTGTTAATTTCTCAGAAACAAAAAGACGAATAAGAAATCTATTCCATAAAAACTTTGAGGATTTATTGCAGATTCTAAAAAGTCTTGGTTTTTGTATTTTGGATATTCCGTTCACCCACAAACGTGGTTACCGTTTTGCCAAACGTTTCCTGCACAGCTTAACTCAAACCAACGTGACTTAGAGGAGGTAATCGTTAAGATAATTGAGAGAAATTTGTATTAGTTTCAAAGCAGAAATTTTTAACTTTGGAAGCCATTTTGTTTCGTTCTATTCCGTTATATTATTCTAGCCACAATGAAATGTGGCGTGAATGAAACAATTGTAGTATCACTTTCTACTGCTCTCACCTGGGAAACCCCCTTAACTGTGTTCCGCGTTATAGTTTTGGTCACGCGAAGCTCTTATGCAAAATGAATTACGAGTAATGGTGTTTCCATACGAGTATATGTACTCCGGTAATTCACTCTGTGAACAGACTACAAATCGTCTGAGGTGTAACTGTAGTTGATAGTCCGCTAGTTTCGACCACACATTTGTCATTTGCTATTCTCTCCAGACACCATTTTCTGGTGCCATCATATTGTTACTCACGAAATTTTTTACAGTTCATTTGAACCTTTTTGTAGTACGAAAATGGATTCAAAGTAGGCACTGTTTCAGCGGATTTTACTCAATCATCGGTGATTATTGTCAGGTCTGACAAAACAGCCGTTCATGATTGTTCACTCACTGAATCAAGACCCAAAAATTAAGATTTTCGGTTATCAATCCTGGATACAGAATGATCAATTATCCGAAAACCCCTTGGAGGTGAGATTTTACGTAAAAACTGAATTTCAGTCTTTTCACTTTGTCGTTAAAGCTAACCTCAAATATCGATGGCTGTTTCTACTTCATAAATTATGCCAAATGACACTCGCTAATCCGTGGTGGGTAAAAATAAGGTAGCGACAAAATAGTATGAATTAAACTTATATTCCTATTGAACTGATTCAGCCATAATCTTGACCGAGTTTGTAATATTTAAAGAATTTCATAGATATATTATACAACCCTGGTTAAATTATATTTAGAACAAAATAGATGGATATATTATTGATAGTTAATTAAAAAAGACTAAGAAAACATGGTACTGTCAATAACCTTTTTGTCTTTAATTCACACGAGAGAATGAAGAGTAAGAAAAGCTTCATTATATCAGATTGAACAAGAGTAAATTGTTGATAAAACGAAAACAACTCTTCCATTGAGACGATGCGCGTTATCAGCCTTCGAAGGTGGATAAACATAAGATGATGAAGTTGAAGATGGATGTCACGTTGAAAGTTTGAAATTCCACGTCCTCGTGTACGATGTTGGTCTATTCGATTTCCTTTTCTAGCTAGATGAGATATTCTGGTCTACTGCGTGACACTCTCTCTTTCACTTTAAACAAGTATATTATCAAAATTAGTTGTATTAATGTTGTCAGTTACTCTCACTACCATTGAACCATTTGCGGGCCAGCGTCTCATAGGTCAGACACCTTTTTGAATCGGTTATTCAATATTTCTGTTCAATTTTTGAGATTTTTGAGAATTTTTATGCTTGTCATTTTTTGCATCATTGGACTTCTTAAACTTTAATGTTGACATTTTAAGAGGGATTGTGATGATCCATACACCCAGTATTAAGGCATTGAGTGCAAGGAAAATCGTATGCTTCGGAGGGTTAAGAGGGTCGACATGCCTCCATGAGGTGGCAAGGAATTTCATTCCAGCAACTGTAACACGCGAAAGCGATACATATCAGCTAAATTTTTCTGTAACGACGAGGCAGATTCGCTTTTACCCTTCGTCATACCTTATTACCGTTCACTTTATCCTCGACACAACCTTTACTCGCCCTTTGGCTGTGCCCGTCTGCCGAAACGAACCACACTGGCTGCCTCCCCGCTTCGAAATACCGCAATTATTAACCCCCGTCGAAAGTGCTGGCAAATCCACCCCCCCGACTCTCTAACCCATACAATATAAACCAAGCCATCCATCGTTTCCCATTAGACAAAACGCCTCTGGGTACGGAGCACCTTCATCTCTGATTAGAAATCGGCAGAAGAGTGTTTTTAGTGGTTAATTTTTTACCGAAAGTGTTGGTATTTGACTGTTTTGAATTCAGGCAATACTGTATCGTTTTTTGTCTGTAAACGTTAATTTACAAAAAACGGTTATAAAAAATCCTTATGGAGCTTATGATTCTTTACTCACCGCATGAGATTCTTTCCCCATCAAACAATATCTGACAACGTCTACTTATTCCAGTACCTTCACAGGGTTTCCATAATACTCATCAACATGGGTCTTGAATGGATTTCAACACATGGATACTTAACTCCAATAATGATAAAAGTTATTCTGGTGTTAAAGCAATCAAAAACCAGATACTGGAAAAATTAGCACCTTATCGTACCTCTTGTTTGAAATGGAGGACTGAATTCGACCTTCTAAGGTGCTACATTCAAATGACGCCAACTGAACTATCGAACTGTACTACATGGTCATTAGGTAGAATTCTGTGAAGTCATTGTAACAAGATTTTTTTTCAAACTTTATTCAAATGAGATAGATTCACACGGTACGAGAAATTTCTTAGACCTGAGCAAAAAATCCTATACCTGCTTCGGGAGAACTTTTAGTTCGATAAAAACTAACGTTCAGACCTTGTTCCAGGAGAAAAAACAGCACTAATCTCATTCTTCTGTAGTACTGTACTCTTGGAAAGCAGAAGAGTATCTTTATGGAAATCTTGAAAAAATAGGCTTTGTAATT
Source organism: Diprion similis (assembly GCF_021155765.1). Taxonomy (NCBI): domain Eukaryota; kingdom Metazoa; phylum Arthropoda; class Insecta; order Hymenoptera; family Diprionidae; genus Diprion; species Diprion similis. Next base: position 6,481,972 of record NC_060118.1, read on the forward strand.
CATCGGTGAAAAAGATATAATAACAGTAGGGTTCAACTATTTCAAAACATAGTCTTGAGGATATTTTTCATGGATTATTTTGGCCTGAAATGAAGTTTGAGGTAGACGAGTCTTACCACCTTCTTTTTATTTAATGTCATGTAGCGTTAAAGAGACTTAAGGTGCTTATAAAGAAGCGTTGTACACCTTCAAAACGCGGGGAAGCAGAACTCCTATACCGCTCAAGCGATCAGAGTGAAACTTAGGCAATTAATGCCTTATTTTGATAAAAAGTGGAGCGTCTTTTTACTTTTTCAAAATTTGGAAAAAAAATTTACAGATTGGTTACCACCCACAGAAATTGGGTAAATTTTCACAGTTGCACTGAATGGATTGAACTATCCGGTATGATGCCAGTCGGTGGTGATGAAACATACATTTTGCGCCCAGTCCCATGAGATTTGATCGTGAAATGACGAAATGGCAGCTGATCTGGTTTTCTATTACGAAGAACACCGAAATCTCATTTTGGCGAAATTTTTTACCGATATTACACGCATAAATTACCGGCATGCGCGTAATGTCGGTAACAAATTTCGCCAAAATGAGATTTCGGTGTTCTTCGTAATAGAAAACCAGATCAGCTGCCATTTCGTCATTTCACGATCAAATCTCATGGGACTGGGCTCAAAATGTCTGTTTCATCACCGCCGAGTGGCATCATACCGGATAGGTCGATCCATTCAGTGCAACTGTGAAAATTTGCCCAATTTCTGTGAGTGGTAACCAATCTGTAAAATTTTTTTCCAAATCTTGAAAAAGTAAAAAGACGCTCCACTTTTTGCCAAAATAAGGCATTAACTGCCCAAGTTTCACTCTGATCGCTTGAGCGGTACAGGAGTTTTGCATCCCCGCGTTTTCGAGGTGTAACACGGGTCTTTATTAGCACCTTAAGACTGTTGAAAGGTGCCAGGGAAATATTTGATACGGTCTCTCCTGATAAACGAGTATTTTCAAAGGTACCCAGCTTGCAGCTGATGCAGGATCCTTAGAAATGTCCGGAAAACTATGTTCCAAAGACCCTCACATACAGGTACGTAGGACTGTACTTTCGTCGCTCAATCGAAACCTTTTGAACATAGTTTCAACGATGTACTCTAACGGACGTGACTAGAAGGTTTACCGGCAGTCTTCTTTCATGTGACAAGCAGAACTGCTGCTACCTTCTTGCGACACACGTAGTTACGTCATAGTGACGTGTGTTTTTATATTCGGATATTAAAGCACTTTGTACGTGAAAGGTTATACAAGTGATGTTCAAAATTGCCATCAGTCAATTACAAATTAAGAATTGCAAATATAATTTATAATCGAGACGATAATGAAATATATAATATTACATCCACAACTTGTCATTGGAAGCACGTGAAATATAAATTGCAATGCATTTCGTAATAAGAACAAAATAGACTACAAGTTACATTTGTATTTTGTAATTCGAAGTATACTGTTACATTTTTGTTTTTTAATTTAGGTGAAATCAAACACAAATTGTTTATGAAATTTTTGTAATCAAGAAACGATGGAACTCAAACTGCATTTCTATTTCTCAATTTCGAATATAAACTACATTTTGCATTTTGTAATTGCGGCGGATTAAAACAGAAATTATGTTTGTGGTAAATATAATTTGTGGTATGTAATCGAGACGCAATACAGTACAGATACAATAACATTCCTATATTGTAATTAAGACAAGGCCAAATACTAAGTAAAAATATATTTTGGCGATTGACACGAAATAATATACAATTTACTTAACATTGACTTTCGTACATACAAGCAACTTTAGATTCAATGCATTCAATTGATCATAATTAAAAAATACAAATGTAATTTGCATTCTATTTTGTCGTTTTGTCCTTTGTAATTGAGACGAAAATAAAATTCAGATCTAATTCGTAGTTTCGAATTAGAAAGAAATGTAATACAGCGCACGTTCAGTTTGTAATCGAAATGCAATGGATTACAAATTGTAACTAGACAGTACTGAGTACTGATAATTGCTGAATAGATCGATCGACTTCTCCGCAAAATCATAAACTTCGTCTCTCTGGAGCAATAAATGATGGCAACAGTACATCATCGAGGGGACGGAATTTGGTTATAATTGGAGGTACGAATTTCGCGTGGGAAGAGCTCGTTACCTACGAACTAACAGTTTGCGGATGCCGCTGGATTCGGGTATAAGTCACTCTAATTAACCGCGATTCCGCATAATTTCAGGCAATTATAAGTACGCCGTCGAAAGTAGCAAAGACGCTTAGTTTCCCTGATGATGCCTGCACTGCGGGGACTCACGGCGAACCCTCATCTTCCTGGTTCTCCATCTCACAGTACGAACTGGTTTCGCCTATTAGAGGGAACAAGTCATTCATTCCCCGGTGTGTCGTCCTCATCCCCATCAGCCGAATCCCGCCAGGGACGCACAAGGATCGGTTAAACACCCGTCGATCTAATCTCAAGGCCCCAAGCTACGTTGCCGAACGTCAACACGTGAGAAGGTCATGGGTCTCATGACCATATCCAAGCATCGCGGAAGGTGACGTGCGGATAAAATTCGTCGGGATCCTCGACCCTGATGGCTATCAGCATCACCCTTGCTACTCAGTTTGACACTATAAGTATAGTCACTCCTGCACGGAGGGAAAGGAGTTCTTGAACCAAGTAAATAGATTTCGGTGGAGTCCATTCACTTCAATCTAGTATCAATTATTTGTTCCAAATATCGTAACTTCGATTTAACAATTGCGATTTAGTTAGTTTGTCGAAATGATTTAATTCTTGATTCAACAAAGAACCTTTCTTGAGTCAGCTATAAATATCATTTCATTTGATGTTGACAGAAATAATTAGATACTTCAGTGTACTAGTACTATAAACGGCCACTAGGCGGCGGGCTTTCGCGCTACTGAAGTAGCTTTAGAGATAGTTATAGAGAGCGGGTAATCGGTTAGGAAGTCAGAGACTGATAACGGAAAGCAGAATTGTCATCAGACCGATTGCAAACGAAGACAGCAAAACTTGCTACTCTTGCAAGTTCCGAGTCATCGAATTTGGCATTGACTACAAGTAAACAAAAACAATTGACACATGTTCGGTTTATACGAAAGGTTGTGTATCAAATTCCACTAAAATTCTGCGAATGAAGTTTTTCCGATAACTATGTGTCTGGAAATTGAAAGATATTGAAGAGAAACAAGGTCATATCACAATCAAACAGTTTATTTCCTTCTAGAATTCTATGAGCATCGATTTGACCGTTTAACCGGAGTTCAGGATATACGTAACTGGAAGTGGCAGACGTTAAAAAAGTTCCTTGAAAGGTCCTTACCGAATACTTGACGAATCATCCAATATCGAGAAAGCGTTCGAGTAATTTCTCAATCATTTGAAATACGCAAAATATGATGAACAAAAAGTTGAAAGATTTTCCATTCGGTAAACGGAAGCGAAAGATGCTTGGAAAGTTTCGTTGATCATATCCACCCAAGACTTGATTTTGCGTCTAACTTTTAGTCAGATCCATAAAACCGTTATCTCTTATTTTAGGATACTAGATTTTATGTGCGCACACACGAATGTGCAAGAAACATGGTTTTGTGAGAGATAAAATGTATTTCAAGATCGAAGATAATTTTTTTTCTTTTGGACCAGCGTATTTCGCGACGACAAATGTAATAAACATTCCGATTTACGATCGCATGTCTAATAAAATTTGGTGAACTAAATTATTCACATTGATGACCAATTAACACGAAACTTTCATCCGAATCAATCGGTTTTGGGCCAAACGAACAACTTTCACAGTACCTATATGATAAGAAAATTGCTTTCAAAACTGTTTGAGAAAGAAAATGTGATTAATCACAGAAAATGGTTGAAGGTAGACGAAGCTGTTTCTCACTTTGATTCCAGCCTGCCATAAAACAGCATCGTACAAAGATTCAATTCTTTAAAATTCTGCGTTATCCTAAATAAACAAACAAGAGAAAAATATGAAGAATAAACAGCAGCTCCTCCTGTCATCAATCATTTCTTCAACTGCAATTGATCGCATTTTCCGTGCATTATCGCTTGGATGATTACTTTCAATGTTGGTGTGATTTTATTATGCAAATGAGAAGCTGCACCGGCTGCAAAATCGTCGAAGAAAAAGTGAATTGAAATGCGAGATATGCGCAGCAGAGTAAAGAATCCACTTTATAGATCGAAATTGGTTTATCTTCTTTATTTTCTCTCTCGGTTCGATTAGGACGCCAAATTGATGGATAGATTTCCAAGAATAAGTGGGAAAATTTTTTTTCGGATTCTGAGCCATTCCTTTAAGGGTTGTGAACCGATTTCTAACTCGTACTTTTACCGACACCCTCTCCTCGCTCGTAGGCTGCAGGTATTAGTCTCACCAGACTTTGACAGCCAGACGCGCGAGCGTGGTTTACGAATCGTTAATAATCACCTTCTCCAAACTCTTCGAGGCCTTTTCGGAGCCAGTATTAATCTCGCCGGGAGTTCTTCGTCCGTCGAAGGTTGCCATGTTGACTTCGAGGGGGTTTATACGAGTAGCTGGTTGACAAAGTGAGTGAGTGTTGGAATTTATACCCCGAAAATCGATTATTCTTTTTGATTGAGATTTGCTTTATTCAAAAATGTATGGATCGAGATTTGTTCGCAATTTTTTTTGGAGTGGGGTTGAAATCCCGAATTTGAAACCTTCCGAAAGCAACGAATCTCGAAATTTTTACTGGCGAAAATTGAAGTAGGGAAATCAAAGTTTCGAAAAGGTGAAATTCCGATTGAACAAAATGACGGAAGGGCGTCACTCCGCCAAGTCAAAGTTCCGAAAGTGCAAAAATGGGAAAATTTCGAATTATCGAAGATTTTTAGTCCTGTGAATTTCTGACTTGGTGAAATTTTGCCACTTTAATCTTTTTTTGTTTTGGATTTTCGATATTCTTACGTTCGAAATCTTGGTCATTCTGATTTTCAGTTGTTCTCATTTTTATAACATCCATTCGTTGAGTAAACTACGTTTTGCGAGTATATTTTGACTTTCGGAACTTGACTCCATCGAAACTTTATTTTTCGGGACTTTGCTCTTTCGTAACTTGAATTTTCGGAATCTTGCATTTCGGAACTTTTAGCCATCGGCTTTTCAACCATTAGAAACTTTGTTCGACAAATAATTCGGACTTAGGCGCTTTCGGAACTCTTCAAATTTGGGACTTGAAGTCATTTTTTTGCTCAAGACACACGAGTCCATTATTCAATTAAGAATAAACTATAATGATCCGAAGAGAAGTGAGATTGTAATAAAGATGATAAACTACCCAAAAATACTTTTTCTAAATTTGAAGTTAACAAGTTTATCCATTTTTGAGACTTTGTGGGTGCCGCTAAACAAGTCAGCTAGCGAAATGGTTGACGTTATTATCAATTTCAGAGAGTTATTATCAGCAACAATGCTGCCTATGAATAGATTGCAAAAAAAAAAAAAAAAGAAAAAAAAATTATGCATATATTTTCTGACAAAACAAACCAAAATTGAATTCAACAATTAGTTATAGAAAAGGCCTTCGAGGGAAGCTATACGCTGCTGCTAATCCTGTTGAACAAAAAAGTTCGATTTTTTTCTATTGCGCTCGGTTTTTTTGCTCCCCTCCTTCATCTTTAGTATAATCATCAGTATTATAAATAGGAAAATTAATTCAGTTTATCGAGAACGTAAATTAGCATTGGCTCAAGCTGAATTACATGCCAAATTACGGCTTGACAGTTGAATAGAACGATAAATGTAATCCTGTCTCACGCCTTTCCAATTCATTCTCATTAAGAGGATTTTGCATTTGGCTCATATTTTGGAATATAAATAGGCATTATAATCCGACTGCGAAAAATTGATATTTGTATATACCATAGGGCGTCGTGGGGGTTAGAAAAATCTGAAAAAAATCTGGAATGATTTTTAGAGTTGGAACAACAATATCCAAAATCAAGGACCAAATCCAAGAGGGTGAGGGTCAGACCCTAATCGAATCGACAAGAAATACCTAATGTATTGAAAATCTTCAAAAATCGCTAAACTTCGTAAAACCTTTTCGCGAAGTTCACAGTTTAAAGTTCAAGTTTTTTAAACGTGTGAAGTGGTTGGATTTCAGTCAAATTTTTTATATCATCAAGCGAAAATATACTCATTTTAGTTGAATTCAGATGTTTTACAAAAAGTTAGGAATTGTGGAGAAAAAAGGACGTATCAGTGAGTTTTGATTTTGGTTGATTTTTATTTATGCCTTGGTTATACCTTAGGACAAATAATTGTAAACAATGGAAACAACATAAGTTTGAAAGATCATGGAGAAGAATAGGATACAGTTTAAATCGAGTAACAATAATTGAAACAATTAATGACAGTACCATTAGGTATGCCAACAATAATTGGTTATACATAAGGAGTAGAACACAGATGTTCACAGAAAATCAGAGGTGGTTGATAGTTGTTATAATAAGAAAGTTAATAAATAAATTAGTGAAAAAAAGTCAGATGGATTGATGGATGATTGATTGATCAGTTTTATTATGCCATGGCAAGTCTTTGTCAAAAAAAAAAAAATAAATAAATAAATAAATACATGCCGAAAAAATAATACATAAATTAACAAATTGACATAACATTGCTGTAAATTAGAAAATTGTATGGACATAATTAAAAAAATTTGACAGAATTATAATTGCATGAACCAGAATACCAATTATAACCTAAAAAGTATTACCGTGGCGAAGTTAATTAACATTGCATAATGATATATAATTATATATGTCAGATAATTCACATGAAATCGTACGTAAAGTGAATTATTAAGTATCAATCGAAGATTAACCGGATTATGGCTCGATCGTATCTACATAATTAAACAAATGAGCGTTCTAAGCTTTGAGAATATAGAGAAGAGAGAAAGAGAGAGAGATAGAATGATCCTTTAAGAATTTATCGGAAAGGGATCCGTTATTTCGAACCCTCACGATTAGGCCCAGTGAGTTATAAAGGATGGGTAAAGCCGGTCCAGGAAAAGGAAGCACTTCGTGTCTAGTGGCGAGGCGAGGTATCACTCTTTAAAAGATAAATGCGCTCGCGGTATAAATCGATGTAGGATAGTGACTGGTGAAATAGTTATTCCGACATTTTTCGAACAATAGGCTAGTATATGTATGTGCAGTGAAGGCGATGGATGACGAGTCACTTTTATCAGCGCAGCTTTTTTACATTCTTTGGAAAATTTTCAGAGTTGAGTAATCGATTTGGTAAAAAAGGTGGCTGCACTAATGTTTGCGGGAAGGTTGAGTCAATTGTATTTTCAAATCATTATCATGTCAGACGCAATCACTTTCTCAAAATCTTGGACTGTTAGGAAAAAAGCTTTTTCAATCGGTCATTTCATTGCGATTAAACGATTTTATTTTTTGTTTTGCTGTTCTTGAAGATTTGTCTTAAAATGGGTTCAACATTTTGAAATATTGGGTTTAGGGGGGAAAAAAAGGTTACAGTTTTGTTCTGCCACCTTTGCAGTATATGCGGTAATGAAAATTAGAAGGTGAAAATTTGGTAGAAATATTTCATCAAGCTGCACAGAGCTTTGCAAAAAATTTTTCTACAAGCTCGTACCTTTTACTTCGTTATGATGTTGTCCATCATCGAAAGGAAAAAAAAAAGTTTTGTCAAGTTTACTATACTTGTAGTTTTCGCGAGAACTAAAGTTTCGAGGTACTTTGTTTTATCGGTAGTAAGTTTTTACTAATTCCATAAAATTTCAACACGTTTTTGATTTATTATTACAGACCTTAGTTTATAAATGAATTAATCTACTTCCTGCTAAAACTTCGTGTAACGGTATCGAAGTTACCGTGTGAAAAGTGTTTTTTTTTTCAAATTTCAAAGCTCGAAATGAAGATGAAACTGTATGATTTTTGGTTATTTGCGACCTTCCCGTACAATATCAGGTATTCGAAGCTGATTTAAAAATCAACCTTAAGCTACTCCAAAGACGAAAGTTCGGACCTCATTTGGGAAGATCACGAGGTTTTCTAGGCTTATGGCCAGTAAGAAAGGCCTCAAAACTGCGCAAAAAATCACGCTTCTCATGTTTGAATTTTCAATGCGAACCAAAATTGAGACTCATTTGACCCTCGGAAGCCTCAGTTGCAATATTCCTCGTTTGGATTGGACCTCAACAATTGATCCTTGATTTTTTCTTTTCTTCAGTTACGCAGATTCCAGATTCTATTACGTGTAACTGAGATGTGAGGATCTGGAGGGTGTAAATGAGACTCAATTTTAAATAGTTACAGCTAATCTACAAAGGAATAAAGCTTCAAAGGTATTCCAAAAAATTCAGTTCAGGAGCTGTCCTCTGCCTCACTTTGTGAAAAAACACGAAACTTTGTGGGGTTTTCGTTTCGTTGTAAAGAGAGAAAAATAATGCCTGAGTAATCAGAAGTTGGACTTCTTTTTTATAGAGTCTGGGCACAGTGTCTCCATCTGCATAGCGCCAGTGGCGCCACCACCGGCGTATCAAGCGGTTCTCAACTGCGCTTACATTTTTCACGAAACACGTGTGACCTGGAAACAGTCAAAATCCACTTCCTTAGGTGCACATGAAGTGACGTCAAGTGGCGTGCAGTCAATCCTTGGCCTTTGAGTCACACAGAAATGATCTAAACGTCAAATGGAACAGCTTGACGCCGGGACGTCTAGCAAGATGCAAAGCTCCCGTCAAATTGAACCTATCCTACTTCTCTCTCTCTCTCTCTCTCTCTTCTTAATTTACATGGAATTTAGACTGTCTGGAAGATAATTAGAATTTCATGAGCAATCGACTTCCTTTACTGGATGTAAAAATTAGAGGATATGATAACGCAATAACTCAACTTTCAAGTAGGGGCGAACGGGGTTAGAACTGATATAGGTAGGTTGTTACAAAAGTTATTATTTCTAAACTATATGGAAGATGGCGCCATGGGTTAAAGGGGTGGTACCATGGTGGTGGTTGTAAGGTTTGAATAACTCAGCCTTCTCCCTTAGAATAGAATAGTAGAAGACCTCCGCTACGGATGATCCTTGAAAGATTGGTAAACACGTGACAAACCGAGTTTCGGTGAACAGGATCAGGAAGTCATAGATGAGCTGATCCCCGGACAGCGAGGTAGAAAATCAGGGAAACGGAATTAATCTGGCGCTTCGCCAGGTACTCAGATATCAAAGCTGATCTGTAGGCTCCGTGTTTACGTGGGTATAAAAGCTGAATAAGCTTCGATACTGAGAGGTATTCATTATCCTGCAGGGATGATTAATCCTCCGTACGCCAAGTGAATACACGTACACACGATGTATGCGTGGGTGTGATTGCTCTAGTTAGATCACGGACAGATCGATAATTAGTAACTAGAAACCTGTTTCATTTACTTTTCGTCGCTAAAGTATATTCTACTAATTAGCAGGAATTTTACAATTACACTTGTGATCACGAAAGTAAAACTTCAATGTCATGGTCACACTGAAATGCGAAAAGAATTTTGAAAATCCGTCTTTTACCCGCAGTGATGGACAGTATTTTAATTGCATTTTGTAATTATTCAGGTTCAAAATACAATTGATGGAATTAATTTCCCTGACTTGAGTAATTTTCAATTGAAAACAAAGTCAAAAACAAGTTAAAAAAAAAAAATTAATACTTGGAGACAATGTCAATGGGAAATACAAAACCGAACCACTTACAAATCAACAATTTGACTTGTAATTGGAACAAATTGTAATTAAAAACCTAATGAAATTGGAAAATCCTTCCGTAATTGTAATTACTTTAATAATATCGACGTGAAATGACTTTTGTAATGTGGTCAAGATTGTAAAGATAGAAATTTTCTTTGACAAAATCAGTAACGAAATAAAATTACAACATATTTTTGCAATTGTAAAATAACTTCTGTAATAATAAATAGAAATGAATTGCAGATTTCGAAAGTGACATTTAATTGAAATGAAGTTAAATATTACTTTTGTAATTTGTAATTGATTTTTTTTTTTACCCAAAAAAGCTTTTTTGGGTATTCAAATCTTGTTTAAACTTCGATTTGATTGTACGACGTTCACTTGGAAGTTCCTTTTTTAAAAATAAACTCTATTAATTCGGTGTTTATTTTTCCTGTTTCTCACGAATTAAGCTATCATTTCTCTAATCCATGATTTTTTGCTCGTTATTAATGAATTTTCCTACTATTCGAACCTATTTTTGGTGACCAGAATTCCATGCTCCACCAGTTATGTACAGTTCGATTTTCCCAAATTGCTTATCAGTTATTGCATTATCATTGTTTTATTGCCCAATGGAGTAACACAATCTTGTGGCCTTCAATCGGCGAAAATTGACTGGAAGAAACAGATTTGAAAAAGTTATTTCATTTATCCGTCCTCAGGATCTTCACGAAGAACCACGGATAAACGCGTGTTACGATAGATTGGATTTGTCGAAAGGGTGATGCGGTTTTTATATTCGCCTATTTGAGAGCTGCCTGGCTCTTGCGCATCGATACGTAGACTTACAGCCTTATTGAATGTGAGTAATAAATTGGAACAAATCATCGTAAAGCTCTGCGACAACTCGAGATACTCTATGCCTCAGACCATATGGAGAACCGCCACTGAATTACAGCCAAGCTGGAATAAATTTGCAGCTTAGAAGTTATTTTTATAGAGGGTAGAGAAAACCTGGTCACATTTTTATCTGACAATTTGAGGGAAAAAGATTTCCGATCATGATTTTTTATCCGAATTATACTCTATTTGAGAGATTTTTTAGAAATAATTTTTTACACAGTATTGTTTTTCAATTGAATTTGATAGTACGAAACTAAAATTATTATGATTTGCGTGGAAAATATTATATAGAATATTCCGAAATTTAACTACATCGTACGATTCGTTTTCGAGGTTATGTTAAGTTAAAGATAGAAATCGGCAAGTTATGGCGTAAAAGAAATTTACCAATTTTTCTTCTTGATACGTGAATCATTCCATCAGAAACCTTGATTAAAAATAAATTTAGGGCTTAGAGGACTTTTTGCTGAATTTTTTTTTCTTGAGAATAGAATGTCTGCCAGTTGAGATTGAAAATAATTGACGTGAAACTCAAATTTTTCAACGCTATTTCGAAGGATGAATCAAAATTTATGGAAAACTCAGGATAATATGCTTGTGTCGTAATTTATGGATGTTTTTGAGCTTGAAAAATAATTTTTGTCGAAAGTAAATTTTATTCTTTGAAGTTCTCAGAATACTAGAATTTTGTCTCGACCTTCGACGTAATGCATGAAAAATATTAAATGAGTCAGAAACGCGGAACAAAAATTTGAGAAATGGATCTTCGTAAGTTTCTCTAATTTTTTGTCGTCGTGAGTTCCGATTTTGCGATTTTGAAAATATGATTTCATTAATTCTGGTCCTTACAATAAAATGTTGTGTTTCAACGAGAAAATTATCTACAAATTGATTGCTTCGAAAGGGAAAAAAGTTTTCTCTGAATGAAAGATGAATGTCATGTAAAACTCAATCAGTAACTCGTCGTAACGTATTTCAACGTAACTTTTATAGCCTGCGGTGGAAACGTGATTCGTGATTTTGATCGAGTTTAATTTTCTCCGAGTAGCATTGCGTATCACTTCAAAGAAACCGTTCTCCGTATCTTATTCATCTTTAATACAAAATATTTACTTAACCTCCCAGAAGGTTTAATGGAGGAAAATCTCACCAAGCTAATTCGTTTGTTTTCCTTACAATTTGTAGAATCTGACGTACAATGTTTTTACCAGGCGGCTTTATTACATTACTTCCCGGCAACACAGCAAACCTCGAGTTTGTTTGAACTAAACCCTGAAGTCACAGTCTGCAAGAGTATAATACGCCCTCCTGAACAGAAACCTTCGCCCCATGAAAGATAATAAGTGTATGGTGACACGTGCTCACGCATCGAGTTCCGTAGGGGAGAGAAAAGCTTGTTTGTTTATTGCCGTTATTAATTCCACCCCAAGCCTTCGTCCTTCTTTCTTTCTTTCTTTCTTCCGGCCTGTTTTCGTGCCGTTCCGTTCGCCCCCGCCTTTCCGGAATTTTTTTCTCGTCGACGTCGCCGTCCCTGGACAAATCGCTACGTGGTTCAATTTTTCACCCTCACGACTATAAGTCGCAACGTAGGGAATAAAACACGAATCGAATGGTTGAAGGCACCGCCTCGTTAGAGACGGAGCGAAAATAACTAAGAGGGTGCAATAGTCAGTCTTTACCGATCGAGTAAAATGTCAATTATTTTGACGATGAGTAATATCTGAGCAGGCTTGTACGCATCATGACCTTAAAATGCCATAGATAGGGCAGTTATACGTGCGAAACGTCGAAGAAAAATATAAAGAGAAAATCTTTTGTTTTTCGGAAATTAATTCTTGTAATTTCATCGCTACTCATTCCAGGAATACGTCTTCCGGAGTTATTCCAGTATGAAAGAAAAAAGTTTTGTCGAAAGTATTACATGTAAAATTAAGCATGTAGATTTATAGGCTCTGGTTAATATGCGAAATAAGGCACATTTTACTAGGCCGGTAAAGTGCACATTTTTATCGACTGAGTTGAGTGATTTTATTTTTCGTTATCATGAATAAACTTTAACGACTAAAATTTGTTCAAATTTTGGTAGGGCATTGCTTTTTTATAGAAGAATTCAAGAGATTCGTTAATTCCCAAATAAAATTGTCCAAAAGATTTAGGATTTTCTGCCATGTTTTATTATTCTGGCAATTCCTCGATCTTTGGGGTAAGAAATTCGATGGCTGAGAGACCTTACTCCATTCTAGAATCAATGAGGAGTAAATGAGGATACGATATTCAGGCTGAGTAAAGAAAACTGTAATTCACAGTAACAACGAGAAACAAGAATCAGTCGACTCGGTCGATAAAAAGGACTATCACACGCCCAATACCGGCAAAAATTTTATATTAAGAACCTTATACGTAATCGGGTTGCGGACTTTGTTCATTTCGCTAACGAATCCATAGCTCATCGTCAGCAATCGATGAGAAACCGATGTGTGAATAAAAACGTGGTAAAAAGCACCGAGTTTGCCGAAGTTGGTCGCTGTCAGCACGTTGTGCCAGTTTCTCGCTGGCGGACAATCAATTCAAATTACGCTAGCTGGTTCTGAAACACCGACTGAAGCAGACCGCGAAAGGTACCTACTGAAAAGAAAATGAAAGAGGAAAAACTCGACGTCGACTAATCGGCGTCGTTCGTCCGGCACTGAGCTAAACGCACCATTTACTTATTATTTCCCTTTTTGTCCTCAGCCCAGTACCTCCGACCCTTTGCCCCGATCCTGTGGGCTCCAGACCATCGAATTAGCGAAACCCGGTCTCTGTGAATCTTTTTCTGAATTCTCTGTTATGTTTTGTTACGTGAATGAAACTCTGTCATTTCATCTGGTTATTTTTATTTTTAGAAAAGAATGTATCTTTCTTAACAAAAGTGGTTACAGGAGCACTCAATTTGGTTACATGTGAATTAAAAGGGGATTCACCGTGAAATACACAGTACACAGTCAGCGAAGTTATAATGTGATTGGCCGTACTGTCTAACTATACTAGTCTAACTCTATTATTATCAAAATGTATTTTCAAGTGCTTGAAGAGCATCAACGTGCTTCGTTTCTCACCTCTAATGACTCTGTGACGAATACGTAGAGTCGTAGAATCGGAAATGAAGTAGATCGTCATCTGGGATGGGTTGGGAAACTGTATTTTGGATATGGATGAGAAGAAACCGCGAGCGTGATTGGAAAACGATATTCAAGATCAAACAATTGTCGTCGATAGCTGAACAACTGTATTTTCAAGGATTATTTATTATATTATATGAATTTTGAGAAATATCGTACGTTGAAGACATCTCGAACTTCAGTTCTATTGAAATCTGACATTTGCAAAAATCCACTGTTTTTACTGAGCAGTTCAACTTTTCCTAGTTCTCTAGAATCATTGAAGTTTTGTGGAATACCTTGAAATATCGCGAAGCTCCATAAAATTTCATCAAGTCTCTTAGAAGCCTTACGACTTATAAATGACACTGAGAATTCTTGCATTCAAATTCTGCGCAATTTTTGTACCCTTAGAAAATCCCTTCACTTTCAGGTTAGGTTTTTTTTTTAATCTAATAAAGGGTAGGTATACTTAAATATAATGTCTTATGAAATCTCGTGAGACGTTCGAACCCTGATAATTCGTCAAGTTTCACGAAAAACCTTAAAATATTCAAAGACCCGAAATCTATTGTAAAAAAAATTTTCTAAACGATCGACTAATCCAGTAAGTTTTCAATTAGTTTATTAATCGTCTTCAACTGCTAGTTGTTGTATAATGAAACGAATTTACGCGAAGTATACTTACAGTTTGCGAAGTGAAGAGAATAACACCGGACATTACGGAGACGAATCTGCACCTAAGCCGTTTGTGGCTTTTTGCAGTGAAATCCCTGGGAGGTAGGGAGATACGTTCTCGAATAGGCGCCGCCATTTTCCAACCGGATGAATTTTTTCTAATCCCGTTTTTTCCCGCTCACCTCCCTCCTTATGTTTTGTCGCATCCTGCGTATATACGATCCCCGGACCAACCAAATTCCATATTCAACTTCTTTGATGCGATCGCATTGTTCCGCATAATCCCAGGCGTAGCTGCGGGTGTATGTATGTTACCCACTCTGTATATATGTCACGCACTTCTCTCGGCAATGCTGCCAACCTCTTGCAGCCCGACTAGGCCCTTTGTCAGCTAGACGGGGATTCCCCCGCGTCCCTCTCAGCGCTCTCGACACATCGTCCGACACGCGATTGTCATTTGTTGGTACGGCTGTCCTGATTTTGCTCACTCTCACTCTCGCTTCCCCCTCTGAGCCTATTGTCTTCGCCAACAAATTCACGCGTATCTCTGTCTCTCTATGTTTGCATGTATGATACATCCGCGTGACAAAAGCAAATGTGTATCTACTGTACAGGATGTCCTGTAAATCACGGATAGCAGGCAACTCGTTGCGATTTTCTGCCTGAAAATAAGGACAGTGAAGCATAAGTGGAATTCCTCTATTGAGCACAATAAATTAATGCACTTCTTAACAAAGCTCATTCAGCTGACTATTTACCGATTCGCAGGGGCACACGTTTTTCTTTACACCCTATTGACTCGAAATTTGAAAATCGTTAGCCTTGGAAGTCGCTGATTACGAATCTGAATATAGAATTTCGCAATTCAAAATGGTGAATCCAATATGGCTGTCAGTAATACAAGAAGATATTTGAATGTCATAAAACTTGGTACCTGGTAATCCGTAAGGTTACTATTCATGACTTTAGACTCGAAATTTGGCAATTAAAAATGGCGGATTCAATATGGTGGACGAAAATATAAGAAGTTATTTGATCTGGATGAAACTTGCGTTTATGAGGACACTGATCACGAATCCAAAAACAAAACTTCGCAATTCAAAATGGTGGATCCAATATGTCGAACGAAAGTGCGAGAAATTACTTCGTTCGGATGAAATTAGGTTTCCGGGGATTTATGATGTTATTACTAATAACAAATCGGAACTCGAAACTCGGTAATTAAAAATGGTTGACTTTCTGTCCCTGCTGCAGTTTTTAATCTTTTAATTTTCACTTCAGGCACTTGGTCAGTGTTCTTGAGAACCCCTGGTGATCAATTTACGTTAAAATCGAGTGATTTTCTGCATTTTTGATCGGCATTTGAAGCTGAATTTCAACATTTTTTTAAATTTTAAGCTGAGATTCGTAAAACCAGTGATCTCAGAATTCCTCAATTCCTGAATCTTGGGTGAATTGGAGTGAAAGAAGAATGTTAATTCGGCCCGGTAAGTTGATGTTTTCTATTGGTGAGTTACACGACTTATCGAACACCTTGTATACACTCATATCAAAGTACCTGCGGCTGCTCCATTTCCGGAACAAAAGATCTGATCGTGACACAAATGGGGCGGGACGGAGAGGAAATCGTGATTGATATTCTAGTCATAACCTTTATTAGAGTCCATTTGGACTGTCAGGATACATTTTGATTCGCCTACTTTGGAGACTAAGTGGAAAACAGAACCAAACGAAGGATCGTTCGAAGATTATAAGCGTCCATAATGCTTAAACTTTTCCAAAACATATTATGTAAGTTTCGACTTTTACCCATAACCTCTCCTCGTAGATTGGGGTGAGTTCAGGAGGCATTTTACAACTTCCTCGATTCAAGACTTCTTAGTCTATAATAGTATTGTAAAACGTTTCGCCGAGATATACTTCAAAGATGTCTTCTACAGATACTGACGAAAGTTAAAGAAAAATATATTCTCAAAAGTAAACAAACATACATATTATTATCACAATTTTCAAAAATTGTTGCAGAAACTTTTATTTCGTCACAGATTGTTTTGGTGAACTTTTTATGGCCGATATTATCCAGAATTATGATTATACTCACGTTGATCGCATTGTCATTTCAAGAATTTCGATCTCTGATTGGAAAAAAAATACACCTGATGCTTCTTTTGTTGACATGACAAAAATTTGAGAATATATTAGGGGTACAGTCCAGTGAAAAAGTGTTGGAATAGTATAATAGTATAAACAAGGAACACATGCTTCTATATAAGTTTCTTTTTTGTTCTACTGCAAGGCTGGATAAAAATTGGACTTCAAGCAATTTGTAGATAACTCATCGACAGTCAGAATAACTTGTGGTTCGATGAATTTGGATAAATGATACAGTTTTTTCATTGAAACAAAAAAAATCAATTAGTTCTTTTAGTTTAACCGCATATTGAGGAAAGATTGTTTTGACCTACTTCGAATAACCCTTTTATGCATACATTTTTTCTTACTTTGGGTTCACTTGAAATTTTGCACACAATAGCGTTTAAGATCGCTGATCACAAATCTGAACTCAAAATTCGAAAATTCAAAATGGGGAATCCAATATGGCAAACAAACAAAAACAACAAGAAAAATTTGGGAAAAATTGTGTAAAATTTTTTAGTGTGTATTAAGTTCGTGTGAAAATTGGCATTCGGAATTTCATAGTAGATCAGCAGAAAATTCTTTTTTTGTGAAAAACTAGCAATTTCGACCATTTCCTTACATGTGCCATTTTTTTAATAAATAAATAAATGAATTTAATATCTTTTTTAAACTTAGAAATATCTCAGAGACCGTGTGGAAGCAGAAAAATCGGCGGTTGTTCCGAAAAAAGTAGTTTATTTAATAAAAAGCTGCAAATAAAAGTGGGACACTGAGTGTTCCAGCATGAATTAAACCCAACAATCTTTATTCTGAAAATTCTGTTTCCTGGTGATTTTTGTGATTGAACTGTACACCCAATACATCTTCAAATTATCTGTACAAAATTCACCCACACTTATCGATACGTTATGGTTAAAAGACTTGATAATAACGTTCGCAGCACCAAATAATATATCGGATTCTGGGATCCTTGTCAGCGTAGCAGCGTCGTTATTCACCCACAGTCATGTGTTCTGACCTCCTTGTTTCTCCCGTAGGTCTTCGCGTCTGTGACGTGAAATTCATGCATTCATTTCCTTATATATGCAACGCATTCCTGGGATTATCATGTCCCCGGGACTCCACGAGCCGCTGCATCCTGCGGGGCTGCAGCCACCAACGACAACTATTTCCTTGGAGCATACCATGCCAGAGGTGCACATAGCATGGACCTTTAAGTCGGGTAGGGCAGGGTTGGGTTGGGTTGGCGGAAGCAAAGCTGGACCTGAATGTACGGCATTATTCATTTATACGATGACCCAAATATAACTCAAGACACGAAGTACTACTGCCGCTTTGTCAGGCTCTCTTTGTTTCTTTGCAGTTCCATTCGGTAGCGAATGCAGCTCTTGGCTTCCTTCACAGGATCCTTCTAGACCTCAAGGATCGTTGCGTAAAAGACACCAGGAACGAACGGTGTGAATATTCTTTTGAGTGTCGTTCCTGTATCTTCATTTCAGCATTCGAATCGCTAGTTTAATGTGGACACTGCACCAGTCAGTGTATTCACATTATCAGCTGCTTCACTTCTTCACGATTTTGGAATAGGTACTTTGCGATGCGGCATCTGGTGGAAAAAAATTGAACTAATGCAATCAGGTTGACAACTGACTGTTGACTGTGTTTTTTTTGCGTGTGGATAGTACAAAAGGTATATTATTGATGACGTTTCATTAATTTATACGACTCAAGTAATTTAGAACTCGAAAAATTACGATTCTTCTCCGTTATAATTAATAACTTAGGTTATGTGGTGATACAATGGCTTCGACGGGCGAATCGCGTGCGAAGAGAGCCGGGAAGGAGAAGAGAGAGTGCGACGAGGCGTTCTCCTCAGCTCTCGTAATAGGGACAAGTTGCTTGGAAATGCCAAGTTCACCAATAGTTCGTCGGTGGATACGAAGGGCCGAGCCAAGCGTCGGGCATCTTAGTTCGACGCCTTCACGAGCGGAGCGCTGCGGAGCCATATTCGCGCCTGAGGTCAGCCGGTTGCGAGCACCCGCACTGCGCATGCGCGGCGGCGAGTCGGGCTGGCGAAAAGCGAGCAGCACTCAGTCGGCGACTGAGCTCGGAAAGGGCAAGAGTCACCACCGCTTTCTCCATACGTCATATTGACAAAGTGGTAGACAATTATCAAAAATTCGCAGAAAATCTTGTGATTTTCACCGTTTTTGACCAAAAAATAGTTAAAATCAAAATTTAAAAAAATCCTTGATATGTGTTATAGCTATTAACACACTGAATTTAAAACTGTAAAATAATGAGTATTTTTGAACGAAGAAAATATATGTTACCTTTTTATCACAAATTGCAAATGAAGAAACGGAAATATCTTGCAAGTAGGCCCAAATTATATTGTAGCTATATTTATTCTTGTCATAATTTTGAATCTTTGAAACCCGAAAAATGTCTGAAACTTCACGCAGACAATCTATTAACAATTTTTAATCGATTACATGTTCAGAATAGCTGTGCCTAAGCTCCTTGGCTAAGAGTATTAATCACTTTCGAAATTATTTCCATGTTTATCAATCAGTCTTAGAGGATCAGCATCTGATGTCTCTTCCAAGTTTCTACCCTTGTCAATCCTTTACGTTTGTTTCAAACTTTCGGGAGCACATAAATAATGAATATCAGGACACAGCGGGGCTCCAGAATAATATTTAGTTAATTTATACGTATCACGAACTTCTTACTGCATAGAAGACAGCGTTAAGTGTACGCGTTTCTGATTGTGAAAGAAATCTGCACTCGATGATATTCGTGTTTCACTATAAACATGTTATGTATATTATACCGTATCAAATTAGGACAGAGTTTTTTTTTCTGGAACAATTTTACTCAAAAAATTTCAAGCTCGAATCTAAAAGGTATCTCAAAGTACATGTGGCTCTTTCCCTGTTGAATAACGTGTAAAAACATATCAATTCTGGGTTATTAAGGAGTTACACGGGTTTTAAAGGGAAAAAAACCACATTTTTAACAATTTTTTTCAAATACAATAAAAGAATCATTTTATTCAGAATTTAAGCAAATGAAAGAACAATATTTGAACAATATATAAAATGATTTATAAAATTTTTATACAAAATTTTTTAGAACTCATTCGTTGAAAACTGGTTTTTGGAGACCCTTCAGACAAAAGTATTCTTGCGGTGGTCAGGATAACTCATGATAACTGCATCTGAAATCAAAAAACCAAATATTTTCAATTCTTGAAAAAATCCGTGTTCTTCGTTTGAGTTCTTGTCTCCAAAAGGAGCTTTTCTTTACTTAGAACTGATCGGATTTTGAACCTGTTGGATAGAGTAGTTTTCGATCGATTCCAATAAAAAATCCGAAAAAACAAATATAAGTGATGATATTTGGAGAAGGGATCAACGGTCATGACGATTATGGTCTAAATCGATGCAGTTCTTAGTAGCTTCGATCTAATGAAATTTTGGATTCGATCAGTCCAGTAATTTTCAAATTAATTGACTAACGAGGAAAAAAAATCAAAGATATTATTTGTCAATCTTACGTAAGGTTGAAAAGAGCGGGAAATTCAAATTGCATACTTCTGTGACAAGTTGTTCAAATGGCCCAAGGTCTTTTCAGTCCTAAGCTAAAGATCCAAGACTTCGAAAGGATATTTTTGACGTTAAAAACTAACGTTCAGACCTTCCTTTTGCGGGAAATGGTGAAAGGAGAAGAAAAATCTTTCCGCAATTTGAAACAGTGGTCCATAATACCTGCACACATAGTAGACGAAGGCGCCGCGCGTCGGGACGCATTAAACGAGCCCTTATCCCCCGGCTAATGTAATTCGCGGGAAATAAATCCGTCTTCCTGAGACAGGGTGAGCCGGCAAAGGACGAAGGACATGACCACACCGGCTACCAGTAGCATGTGCCAGTTGTATGTAGGTACCTACCCAGAAGACCATCATGCCGAACCTCCGTACGGATGGGACATCTCGACTAGACACCAACACGAGTCTGCCTTAATACCGGACGGGTAGGTACTTGGAAGCCTTTCGAGTCCCTCTTTGCAACCTCCAGCTTCCCCTGCCCCGAAACCCTCGGTCTATGTAACATATTCCATGTAACAACGCTCTTCCGGACAGAAATTTAACGGATGACAAAGATCCTGCAAAACTTGCAGGAAATTAGAAGCTGCGCTTCATGCTTGTATGTAATCAATGTCAATTAATCCCTTCACTCGTAGTGGGGTTCTCACGTGGTGTGAGTATAAATGGTGTGTCTAGGAGTGCAGCTTCTTTTTACAAAAAAGTTTCTATCTTGCGCTGGACTGGACTTGAGTAAGATGCGTACCAACGGCGCCAAAATCCCCTAGATCGGTGGTGATTAATTGTTGTGACATTGAATCTGCGTGGGAGGAAAAAATGAGCGGTACTTTAAATAACTCACACCACAATTATACACGAAGGAATTACCGAGCAGGGTAGCGGTCGCGAGAAAAATAAATCCCTAACAATATAGGGATTTCTTTAGACAGTTGGTAGACATCTCACTTGAAGGTTTTGACCTCGAAGAAAGGGGCGCGTCGTAGGAGTTCTAGGCACACTATGTATACCCATAATAAATACACGTCTCTATGATACAGTAATCCAGCCTCTGAATTGGATAGAAATTTGCTGATTCTCCCGAAAGCCGAGCGTCGAGTCTTCAGAACGCGAAAGGGGAAGAAAATAGGAAATAAAAATTAGGTGAGAGGAAGGAAAAAAGTGTGGAGAACGAAAAGGAAGAAAATAATGCTTGTTCATTTCAAGAGAGATCGACCGAAAGAAGCGAACGGTAATTAGTCGGACGAAACGAGGAGCTTAGAGCTCTCTCTCTCTCTCTCTCTCTCTCTTTCCTTCTCTCTTTCTCTCTTTCTCTCTATACACGAATGCTCGCGAACAAGAACCAAGGTGTAATTGGAGAACGCGCGTTGAATCGGAGGTTATCAGTTGTCGGCTGATTCCGTTGGAGTTTCTTCTCCTTCTTCGTGTCTCTTGCCTCCATCCTTCATACCTACGACTGCCAGTAGCGAGTATCCTACACCGATTTTTCGCTCAATCTTTCAAGCCCTAATAGAAAAAAGATTACGGATCAAATATTGCAAAAAGTCCTCACGTTCTATTTTTTATTCTTCCATCAAGAATAAAGAAACAAAAATTTCGTTAATCAAGAAAAAATATTGACATCACTCAATTTATTTATTCGGGTTGAAAAAAATTTCCTCCCCAACTTTCTGTGAACTCTTCTTCGTTAATGAGTTCATGCGTATGATAATGAACTGCTTTTATAACACGAACGAAAAAATAAGAAACGGCAAGAAAACGAAGGAAAAAAACACAAAGAAAAAAAAAAAAAACTTCCCAGGAAGAGAGATAAGGTAAACATTTCATAAATATGGATTAAAATATATAAGATAATATACAACAAAGTTCGGGTGCTTGGTTGACTTTTATATTAAAGGAAAACTGTACTGACAGGGCGGTTTTATTAAGTAATCCGAGCTAAAAGTGCGTCCAAAGAATAAATAAATTAAAAAAAAAAAAAGAAAAAAAAAAACAAGGAAAGAAAATTACCATTACGCGGTAGCTGGATGTACCTACGACAAAAACGAGCCACGGTGTTGCGAGTAACAAATAAAAAAAACCGGGGGTAAAAAAAATTTACGTCGTTATACCCGGCTTACGGTTATATCTAATCCCCCACCCCCACCCCCTTCGCCCCTCTCACGCCCCTTGAATATCCACAGCGTCAATTTTTTCCTCATAACATCAACTTAAAACGTCGTCATATAAACTTTGTATTTCATGTAATATATACACATAAAGCTTCAAGGATTATGTATATTTATCTCACCCTTTATCTGTACGTGCCTACATTGCACTTATATATACGTGTCACACGTAATATGTATATACCTTCGTAATTATTCGCTCGTCACGGTGATGATTAAATAAAAAATACAAGGCTTAAGAATTTTTTTAATTAAATATACAAATGAAAATAAATGATATACCGAATTAATGGTAAGGACGTAATTACGATGGAAAAAATAATTGATGAGAAAAATTTTACAAATTTTTTCAATCGCTGGAAATCGTTTATAAATGTATATGTATATATTTTTTGTGTTGTCGTAAAGCAAGGATAGAAATAAATTTCAGTTATAATTTGGAGGAATAGAAAAAATGGTGGGACGTACTTATGGAATAACTTTATGATTCTGTAAATTTGTGGAAAATAGGAGGAATGTTTCGGTAAATGAAAATTTCTTTTTACGACAAAGGGATGTTGATTTTTTTATATTTTTTTTTATAACAAGATTCGTATTCTGACTAGACAGTTCACCATATTTCCGCACCCGCCATAAACTCGCGAATCGTTATAATTTCTGGTAACTCGAAACGATTTGAATCGATACATAACGGCATAAATCGATTCAATTGCCTATCGCGAGTGATTCAGTCAACCGAATACTTGTTTGCAAGTTAAACAACGAAGAGTCAACGCGATGCTGCGGAAGCATCGTGCGGGTAATTGGTTTGTCCTTTGGGGTGACTTGATGAAGTGAAAAGCGAGAAAGCAGGGGACGAATCAGGAATTCCGTGGCATAAATTGATCTATCAAGGACGCGATGATCGGACGAGGCGCCCCTTTTCGTCCCGTCGAATCGGGGTAGTTTTCTCGGGTGTTCGAGGAGGTGAATAAGAGACACAAGGGAAGGACGTCGGGCGACTTGGCGAATTCTATTCAGCAGGTGGGAAAATGCCCTGGACGAGCATCGCTGTAACAGTGTCGACGGGATTCCGTAGTCAGCAATTTCAACCCCTTCCAAACCCCCGGCGACACCCCAGGGCTCTTCATCCCTGGCTGCGCACACTTGAGCATGGAAGCGAAGAGCAAGAAGAGGGCAGTTTGCACCGGAGGAACGTCACGCAGACGGATGATTCGTCGGAAGTGTTCGTCGAGTTCTACAGGTGCGCAAAACCGACGAGGAAGTCGTTCCCCGGAAGAAAAGCTAGGGTCTCGCTTTAAAATCTCTGCACTTTGATCTCTAAGTTTTTTGGGAGGTTCAATTCTTTCCGAAATACGTGTACAGGTATTTGTAAGGGATCGTCGTCACCCCTCGCACGTCCTTGGATTCTGCTGAATGGTTTCTCGTTTTGCTTGGTCAGGCTGATTGTGAGATATGAGTTTCACAATTAAGTCAAGGGGCGGAATTACTTCCTTACGAAATTTGTGAAGAGGGCGGGAAAGCGGATTTCCATGCCTTGATTCGACCCTTAATTCATCTTTCGATTCTCCCTGTATTGTAAAACTCAGGGAGGAAATTGTTCCGTAAAATATTTAATTACCTGCATATGATCGGATCTAGCTAAGTTATATCCTTGATCGGTCATTTCAAACTTCGTTTAATCAGATATTGTGTAGTTTGAGGGTTTTTTGAACCCAGGTTCGGGTTACTGGATGTGACGAATTTGAATATGGAACATTATCTGATTGAGATTCAATCTTACGTGTGCGAAGATCCAACATTTACACACTCGTGACTCACTTGTGAATGTGAATCGTAAACGTTGATTTCCAGAGCCTGATTCAGATGTAATTCAAACTTGATATGCATATTCAGATATTTCAGATCTGACTTATTTCTAACTTGATCTGATTACAACACATACAAATGTGGCATTTTACTCGGTTATGTAATACGATTAGATTTGACATATTTATCCAGATTTAATTGAGAATGAGCTGTTATGATCTGGAATGATCTGACTTATTCTTCACAAGATCTAATCATACACGATCAAATTCGACACTTTGTCTACGTATGTACATCTGTTTATACCGAGTGATCAATAACTCCATTTAGGTCTAATTTAGGTTATACCTGATATTGTATTTCACAATATCTTTTTTGGATCCTTACAGATCTAACATTACATTTAACCAGATCTGATTATACATTATGAAACTTATAGACTGTAGGCTTTTTTACTCTAAGTCGTCGTACCGGGTGAAATCCGATATTACATTTATTCAGATCTAGTTTTTCACACGATAGAAACTGATGCTATATTTTATCGAATCTGATCATATACGATCAATTTTAACTCCACGTCTCACCAGAACTGGTTTAATATGACAAGATCTGACATTATATTCGCAGAAATATGGTTACATGTATTCAGATCTGGCATTATGTTCATTAAAATCCAATTACGGACAGTCAGATCTGACTTTACGTGTACATACCTGAACTGAAATCTGTTTACATATTGAAAGATCTGACATTATATTCGTAGAAATATAGTTACATGTATTCAGATCTGGCATTATGTTCATTAAAATCTAATTACGTACAGTCAGATCTAACTTTACGTGTACGTCCCTGCACTGAAATCTGTTTACACATTATTAGATCTGACAGTATATTGATCGAAATCTGAATACATGTGGTCAGATATCGTATTGCGGGTACATACCTGGATCTAAATCTGGTTAAGTATTGCTAGATCTGACTATATTCGTAGAAAACGGGTCACATATATTCAGATCCAACATTATGTTCATCCAAATCTGACGACGTACAGTCGGATCTGACATTACGTGTACACATCTGCATTGAAATCTGATTACTTATTGTCAGATCTGATATCATATTCATTGGAATCTGGTGACCTACTGTACATACATATATCTGACCAATGAATGGTCAGATTTAAGCCCAAAATCAGTAAAAATTACCATATCTGATATATCTTGACAAAAATAATTGCGTTATACGTTTATATCACATCTTTTCTTCTATCCACATGTCACGTATCATAAAATGATTACATTTGAATATGATCTGATTACATATAATTGTACGGAACCATTATTTTCTGGAAAAGCATTACGGTTCGAGAGTCGACTTTGCAGGTTAGGTGGGTGATCGACGGGTCGTTTAAGGGCGTTTAGAGATGGGCGAGTGCTCGCTCGTTTGCTCGAATGGTTGAAAAATATATGCACCCCCATCCGGTTTAACGGTTGTAGAAATTTCCATGCGGTAAAGCCGCCCTGCGACAAGCTTGTACCTTATACCAAGTAAAAAATAACCTCGGTCAGCACCGCGGCGTGTTTCCAGCGTCGTCGAAACGCCCATATTTCGCCACTTCGACCCTCTATTTTCGCCCCCATTTCTCCCCCCCCCCCTTGGTCTCATCCATCTTCTCGCTTCTCCGTCGCTCCTTCGGTGGCTCCCTTACAGCAACGTCGCACTGTTTCAGGTAATCCGTGGAATATGTCAACAGCTTAAGGCACCCAACCGCAGCGAGCCGAAAAAATGGGACTGCGAATTCTATTTGGTAGACATTTTTTTTCACCCTCCGTCTCTTTTCTACGCAGTGCACCTTTCCGGGTGGAAATTTTTACAATTCGGAAATGGTTCAATTTTCACTCTGAAATTTTTTAACACCATGCATCGTGGAAATACGAACACCGAGACTTTGTTACTGTTTTTTTTTTGTTGCATGCCATTTTCGTTGAAAGAGGTTTCCTCACCTTACTAATGGTGGTGCTTTTTTCTTGACTGTTTGCCGTTCCATTATCCTGCGGATCCCGAATCTATGAATTTTTTAAATTGACCTGAGTAGTGAGTCACGCTTGTCTTCTTTCCCACCTTATTTACACATTTATTTTTTCTTCTCCTTGAGTGCTTCTTGTCGGAATGTCCTATGTGATTTCAGAGGGTCCTCAAACTGTGAAAACTCCTACTAGAATCTTTGGCACTGATTTTATGTACTTTATATTTTCACAGTTTTTATTTGTTAAGGATTGTTTGAATTCCGACAGCGATGAATGCGAATTCCAATTTATTCAAATCGTTGGTATAAATCGGGTTTTTGTTATATCGTACGAATGCTTCGAGCTGAATTTCGTATGCATGCACAAGAAGGTGCTTGAAAAGACAATGACGAAAAGCTCCAACAACTTTCTTTATCATCAAAGTTCTTTCTGCAATTTACCGTATTTCATGCAAATAACCGGTGAATCAGATCGAGTCGTAAAAAGAAGTAAGGCTCGGTAATTTCTGAGGATATTTGATTTTGCAAAGCGCCTGGGGCGAGTTGTTAATTGAATATACAAAAGCGGGAAAAATTTAAAACGGAACGTTTGCTGATTCAGGTGTTAATAACGTGATCAGATGATTCATCCGTTTTACATAGAAGAGAGAAACAGGAAACGTGGAAGATGAGGAATTCTGAGTTTATAAAATATTTAGCCGTTCCTTGAGTTATTCGGCTTTCCATTTAACTGTGCGACTGCAATTGACGATCTCTTCGTATGTACAGAAGCATATATACATGCAGAATGTACATGGAATCTCATTCTTTCCGTGAAAAAACTTTTGTCCTTTCATCGGGAAGAACATCGGCCGTTGTCATTCAAAGAGAAAGTTTTTCCGCCCTCCAAGGACTGCTGTTGCAGAGGCTGACAAACAAGGTGATAAATCCATCATAAAATCATCCGCTTCGTTCAGCCTTGAAAAAGTACTTTTCCCAAAGTTTCGGAGTGGCGAAATAATGTATAGAGATTTGATCGTTTCCCAAAACTCAGAGGGCATTTCCACTAAACTGTACCAAATGAATTTCAAACTCATTCTGCTGCCCCCTCGGTGGTCAACTTCCGTTATTGTTTTTGTCCCGGTCGAAAGTTTAATTTCCCCCAACTTCGAACGGCGTTACGGTGTTGGATTCGGCGAAGGGCTTGAGAATAAATTGCAGGGGATGTTTTATGCCTTTTGGTAGAATCCTGTTTGTGCAAACGTATTTGTCATACTTTTTCTTCGTTAATTACAAGCTTTGAGAACTAATTTCTCGTTCAAATGAAACTTAGCAATTGAGGTTTGATAGGCTTGGATTACATTCAACCATTACTTTTGCATCTTAGATCGATCAGACGTGTGCAACTTTTTGTGTGTGAAAGGATAATGAATGCTCTAGTGGAACTTAAGAATTTAACGATCTTAATGGAAGTGAGGGAAGGAGGGAAATCGCTGAAAAAGGATGCCAGTCCAATTCATCGTCTCCTTTATCTCCAGGTAACTCCATAACTAAATGACAATGGAATACTCCGCGTGTTACCTGATGTAGAAGCAAAGAGCTGAACTCCTACATAGTTAGGATATTGTTTCAATCGTGATCATCATCAATGGCGTAAATAATGTTGGTAGACATTTTTCGAACGGCTGATTTTACGAGACTGAGCTTAGTAACGTTAACGTAACGAAACCTCAACGAAAAAAATCGTTATTACGCAATTTCTGAATGACTTCCAAGGAGTTTCTTACATTTCGAAATGTATGAAAACGTTTTTTATATCATAGTTTCCTAAATTTACTGTAGCGTTACTAACTTCATCCTCACCTTTTTTCTCTTTTCATAGCTTCTGACTCAGACTATCCAACCGATTTATCACAGACGTTATCCGAATCGTTTAGGTGACTGAAAAGGTATTAAAAATCAACTTGTATTTCCCAACTTAATACTGAATGCCTGAAACTGGATGATGACACTAAATTTAGATAATCGAACAGGTCAAGTTGTAGCCTGAAATGTTGTCTGAACGACGGATGGTTGAAAAGAATTGAAGCATCGCGCCTTTATAATTCCAAATTCAAGATACTGATTATCTGAAATTTTGCAGATATGGCTCATCATGGTTAGTATTGTTCCAGAGTAGGAGGTTGCAGAGTTAGGAGACCCCGTCCGGCTTCCACCCTGTTTGCCCGAATCCTTCCCTTGGGGGTTGGTGGGAATAGGTCCGTCATGGTGGGAGTTGGTCATCTGCTGATAGCCGCGTAGTAAATGAGGTGTTCTTGTAACCTGACTTGAATTTATAGTCTCTTGAGGTGCCCCTTGAATTCATCACCCTTGTAACTACGTTTATGATGAGTGGGTGCCATAGTCTTCTAAGTTCCAGGCTCCACTGGATCACAGTTTTAGATGTAACAGCAATGCTCCAGTCTCGCACAATGCTAACTAGTATTCTGGTGTTTCTCACTCTGGATGTCCGGCCGTTTTCACCATAATTGTAGTACGAGGACGGTTCTGGACACAGATTCTTACTACCGACAAACTTACCGACATCTTACTCAGACTCAAACCCTTCTCCGCGATGATGTCACTGCGTTTAACCCCTGCTGTACCGATCCGAAGGTCAAAGTAGCGCTGTTTTACCAACAGTTTTATCAAACGAAGGACAGAACCACACTGCTTTACCAACGATGTTTATCGATAGAAGCTCAAAATCACGCTGTCATTACCCCTACTGACTGTCGAGGTATAGCAGAGAATGGCTTGAGTCTAGATAACATGTCGGTAAGTGTTTTGACAGTAGGAATCTGCATCCGGAACCGAGATTATATTACTACTCACTATAACTAGAAAATATCGAACAGAGAAAATTGTTTGGTGAATTCGTCAAGAAGATTTCAAGTAGCGGATGGGGATGTTGAATCAATGTTTTGACCGATATTGATGCCGCAGAGTGTACAATGTCTAATCATTCCGAACAGTGACAGGCCCGGGTAAACAAACAACAGCGACTCGGAGCATTCAGTTAATTCTCGAAGCGTATCCTAATTGAAATTTACCCTTTGACGTAGTGCTGAGGCTTTTTGCGAACGAGAAAGGCACACGTATTCCAATAGACGTGTTGCGTCTAAATGCGTGTGTATACGTATCAGCCATTCCGGGTCGAATGTTGGTTTACTTTCGTTTTGTACGCGCTACGTGACACCGGAGGCACATGCTCCGGTGGTTCGGTTACGTATTGAGGAGTTTTAGGAGATGTAGGGAGAAACAGACCGTATCATGACAAAGAGCAATTCCAGAGGCCTTGTATGTACATACACATACAGTCGACGGTGAAGGACAAAGCAAAATGCGGGATGATTCTGAGTACTCTGAAACCAAGGTATGGATACATACGTACATTCTTGTTGCTGGAGGCAAGGATAGAATCATATTCATGAATACCGGGAATACCGGGCTCTGTCTTTCCGTTGTCCTGCCAGGACTTTATTCGACCTTCGTTATCGTTCACAATTGATCCACTAAGAGCAGGAGGAGCAAAAGTGTAAGTAAGTCATTACTGATGTTTTCTCTCATTAGCATCTGTAAAAATATCTTCTCTTCGAAGTCTGGTAAATGGATGACTTTTCGCGCAATAGTTCCACATTTCAGTGGAAATTGAATGCTAAATTGAACTGATAGCGTACCTTCGACCTGGGGGTAATCAACTGGTTTTACTGAAAACGAATGAGAAACGTGGTGTTTGAAAAAAGGATATTCGTATACCATACCAATCAGTTTCCACGTCATATTCGACAATGGTTTGATTAAAGGAAGGCACTATAAAGTTAACGTAGAGTCGCTTACAATCAAGTAAATTACTAGTTTGAATTAAGCTGGAGTTACTTGAAATGGAAAGTACGAGAGAAGCGAAAGTCGATAGAACCCGATGGAAAGGAACTAATTACAACCAAAGGGATGTGAGATTAACAATGCAAAGTAGCTCGACTTCGCCATCTCGTTCCTAAATATTTCACGATCCACTTACTTTCCTTTTGAAGTTGAAAGTTGGCCCGACCCATCCTGAGGATCCATTGGAAACTGCGATCGTACAACACCGTGAAAGTTCTCTATAAGTGCCTGGATCCGGGGCTGTGTCACTCGCTGAGTTTCTGCTCCCGTAAGTTTCTCTGGCTGCAGGAATAGCATTGCAGAGATGGGTGACTTTCACGTGTGCCTAACGCCAATACTAGACCACTACGCAGAGGGATCCAGCTACTTTTCGCATTACTCCTAAGAATGTACCAAACGTACAGTCCAGTCAAAGAGCTGTAGAGACGGAGATATCCCATAACGAAGGTTTAAAAGTGCAAATGACGTTCATCAGGTTGGGTTTAGTTGAAAGAATATCTACTTGGACTAAACATTTCAACTACAATAGAATAATTATTGATGACGTTGAAGACGTCTCAAATCCAAAGAACCGAGGTTGACTTGAATCGTGATTGAGTTCTCTGAAAACTGAAAACTAAATCTAAACATGAACTAAACTTAACTCGACCATCTTCAGTTGCACCTTCGAACCTTCTTGGAGTCATATTCGTATTTTTCCAACTCTTTGACGGACTGTACGTTTGATACGTCCTCAACGTACCTACCGCCTCGATGGTCTGCAGCCCAAGGTTGCCCGATACTCAAACCCGGGTAAGGATGGGACTGTATCGACCGAGTCGGCTTGCCCGAAACTCCTACGAAGGGGTGAATTCTTGGGCAACTTCCGCGGCGCCGCGTCAGAGGCTTGGTAGAGCGGTAATAAAGTGAATCGTGGAATCGGGATAAACTTTGAACAACTGTATAAGGAAGCTCTGGCTACGGCTCCTCAACTCGCAACGCGGGGAAATATCTTCGACCGAGATGGTTGGCTGATGAATCAGTGTGCGTGTCTGTGTGGGGGTGGGTGGTTGGGTGTGTGCAGCCAGCCGGTTCGTGTACCACTTCGCATCGCATCGCGACGCGTTTGGGGGGTGAAAATGGGGGATGAAGAGAGGAGGAGGGAGACGCCTACTCGACGTATTACACGAAGTTCGCACACCCCGTCGCTTTCAGGCTTACCGGCATGAATTTACCCACCTCTTGAAAAGATAACGGACGGGGTTGGGGGAAGGAAATCTCTTCATCATCAGCACGACGTCTGCGCCACGCTCTCTGTTTGTATGTCTGTACCTTATACCTTATATCCTACGGTCTTCTTAACGGCGGTGATGACGGCTACGCGTTTCATTCCCTCGCGGACTTGAATCACGGGAGATATTCATCTCGAAATTACAGTCTGCGTATCGTTACTCGTTGTGATTCGACTTTCCGCAGGAGTTACTAATATTCGATGATTTTTTTGTGATTCACTTTATGCAAAATTATCAAACAATCGTCAAAGATTCACTAATGCACTCACGATGCAATCAATTTCCTTTTTTCTTAAAATTCTTATCAGCGCTTTTGGATTTACGGATTCACAAAAATTATCTGAGGGTGAATTTTTCAAAAGTCGTAATATGACTGGGCCGATTTCTTCGACTTTAAACGTTCATTAGACACATACTTAAATAAAGTAAAATATAATAATAATTTGTAATTAAACTTGTCAGGAATGCGATTAAAAAATAACACAAAAATTAGTTTCATCTTTTAATATCCAGTTTGTTACAAGGTCAAAAAAATCGTAAATGTGCTTGGAATTCCTTTCTGAAAATTCATGCAAAATATATAATTTTCCAAGTTTTACAACATCAGAACAATATTTATAAACTTTTTGCCATCTTTATAGTGAAATATATTTCTATTTAATTCAACTCTTTAGAGAGCTTTGTTACAGATTTGAATAGTGACCGATTACTGATCATTAACTCATAATTTTAATTGATTTTATTTATTACTCAAAAAATTAACTTTTCAAGTAGTAGCTTATGAATGTCCACGGTAAAGACTTGATTAATTCATATAATCAATTAACGCGGATATTTTTATACATAATTACCGCAAACATTGACTGACTTATCCTCTACAAAGGAAGGATCAAAGTAAAAAAACCGTATTAGTTTTTTACGATATTAAATTAATTGGAAGATTAGTTCGTTAAACGGATGATGGAAAAAATCGGAAAATTATAAGTTGAGTGGCGGTTGAAGTCGTGTCGAAAAAATTTTCACCAGTTTATATTAACCTAGTATTTTTCTCGATACGTCTCTCTTTTTTTCCTCTTTTTAGGAAATTCCCTACAGTTTACAAGCAGTCATTGGTTTCCATTTGACGAAACTGCGTAATTGAACAACATTCAGCACGAAATTCGACACTTCAAGCTACGCTTTGAATCGAGAAAAATTAGCTTTTCCGGCTGGTTGAGCCCGTTAGTGGGCAGCTGCACTCCAACGACCAGCAACTCTGCATCTCGTCTCTCTCTCTCTCTCTCTCTCTCTCTCTCTCTCTCTCTCTCTCTCTCTCTCTCTCTCTCTCTCTCTCTCTCTCTATTTCTCTGTTATGAATATTGAAATTCTAATTATTCGTACTCCTCACACAGACCCCATACACGACACTCTATCTTGTTGGATATAATTTAAACTTTCTCAACTATAGGCGGTTTAATTACGAGCGTAATTCATCCGTATTAAACATTCATCCCTTCAACTACCGTCCACCACAATTCTCTATGCGACCATCAAACATTTCCAGAATATTTTGATCCCGCAGAGTTTATCGCCGGTGACTCGTTCCTACACCTTCGCCAAATTTTGCGCCATGCAATTCGTCTGACAATCGTCTGATACCGGTTTATCCTACTTCTAGGCAACTCATTTTTATCACTTCGAACAGTTTTCAGACGTCTTACTGCGATACTAATCACCTAAAATTTTATTTCATTTTTTAAATACTCTGAAAATGTCCGGTAAATAGATTGTTTTTTTTTTTTGCTGAAAATTGATTGTTTCGCATCAATGAACCCAAATTTACTTATAAAAATGATTCTTGGACCAGGTACTATACATATTATTGTCTCATTTTTTTTCTTCGGTATCTTACGACTATCATCTAACTACATTCCGTAAATCAAATTTTTTTTTATGATACGAGTCGGCTAAATTTTATGAAATTTTTCAAAATGCGCTCAGCTCAGATACGAAAATTTTGGAAAATCGCATTTTTGGGCTACAAGTCATCTCATCTATGAATTATATATGGTTTCATCGTTAGTGTGATGAGACGAAATCTTGGTCGTGGGATCTCGTTCTATAATTATTTGCACGTTGACTCTAAATCTGCATTTTGCATAAGCTTCCCTCATTTTTTATCTTACAGAAATAATATGGCTGAATCATTTTTAACTTTCATCTTCATTTTGATAAATCAGCTGCTTATCTCTATCATGAATTTTTTTTTTTCTTTGCGGTAGATACGAAGATGAGATAAACTCTTTGATTTTGAATCTGAATGAATCAGTGAAAATCTGTTTCCGCAAAAAAAAAAAAAAAAAAATATCATTCTGCTCGAACTAACAATAAGTTTGATTCGATATCATCAATTATTTCGCTACCCCGTTGAAAAACTTATACGCAGTAAGAAAATGTTTTTTTTTTTTGTTTCGCTACCTGCAAAGAAGTGTTTAATTCTCAGGGTGTCCAGTATTCATGGAAATTATGGAATCAGGGAATTTTCAGGGAATTCGATATCCTCTGGAAAAAACCTGGAAATCTCAGGGAATTTCGTGTCGTAGCTGGAATATACTAATTTTTATCTTAGGTTCATAAAAATTTAGCAATTCGGTGAGATAAAAAAAAAACATTTCTTTGATTTTTTTTTAAATTTTACTTGCTAACGAATTTATACAAATTCGCGCATTACAATGAGCTGTGCTTTAGTCAAATATAAAATATTTTTTTTCGTATGACTATTGTATTTTTAATTCAGTGGGTACATGAGAAGAAACTGGATGAATAATGATTCTTGTCTAATAAAGCAGGAATTCTCAAAGAATTACGTTTTCACAAATATCTGGACACCCTGATTCTCTTTAATCAACAATTTTATTTTTACAATAACATTACGGTAATAACCTACCGTTATTTTCGTCGCATTTTTGACTAAGTATCCAAATGAAAATAAGTACAAACTTATCTTCATATAAAAAATAATAACACTCATCGTATTTTACAAGAGCGATTCAAGCATATCGTTTATCACAAGTATCGCAAAGTCGAGGATCGATGGAGGGAAAATTATACAAATTATACATCTTTGCGTTGCAGGGTTGGGTTTGGGTTTGAATCTCTCCGTTCGTTAGCTCGAAGGTCGAGTACTTGCCGGTTGAGTGGTCAATGAGCGAAATGGCATCTGAGCTTCGTGAGGATCCCTTAATAAGAAGCACCAGGTTCCTGAATTTCAATTGAATTAATTCAATGGGGCCCCAGTTCAACTCCAGCTTTCCCTCTCGTCAAAAGGCGCGCATCCCGAAGCACCTGTTCCTCAGAATCTGCAATGTTGTGAATATGCGCTGAACCCATACTTCTCCGCATTCATATATGCTTATGTATATATAACACATGTAATATGAGGGCACGTTACTTGGCCCACTTGACCAATTTCTGACTTTCAGGCTGACGTCTTTTCTCTCTATCTTTTTTTTTTATGAAATTACGATATATAGACGAATCCAAGGTGAAAAATATCTTGAGAGATTATTATATTATGCAGTCAGGAAGCCCGAAAAAATCGATTTTTCAAGAATTTTTCTTTGACAAGACCTTTCAATTTATTAAACTAAAAATTTTTACACATATTATGGTATCTTGTTCACCGATTTTAAAAACACAGTTTTGAGAAACACGCGCTTAAAGTTTCAGAAGCACTTTACATGTAGCAGAAATTTTAATTTTATTTCAACTTGCATCGAGTTGTCAATATTACCCGGGTGACCAAAAAATTTTCTGTGTGTGTGTACTTAAATACATGCACATTACAAAAATAAAATAAAAAAATCCCGTTTTTTTGAAAATTTGAACTGTACTATAATTTTAAATATACCCCTTAAAATTCATAAATCGGACAAAGTAATTCTAAAAGATTATTATTAATTTTCAAATTACATTTCTCGTTATTTTTATCCAAACAATCGATTCAATTATTTCAAGTTGATTGCGAATGCCCATTTTTTGAAATCTGAAAAAATTCTCAAAAATCCAGTGAATGCCCTCCCCCCCCGTTAAGGAAAACGTGGGCCGAAATCTTTTTCTATTTTTCTTATTCGGAATTTAAATATTTTTAAACCCAAAATTATCTTTACTAACTAGGGTGGCGCATCATTATCGCTTACGATTTAATCCTGTTTCAATTTTGGGTTTAAAAATTTCCAAATTCAGAATTCGGCTCACATTTTCCTCAAGGGGGGGGGGGGGGGGGGGGGGGTTGTGTGATTCACTGGATTCTTGAAATTTTGTTCCAGATTTCAAGAAAGGGGAATTCGCAATTGACTTGAAATATTTATAAAAAATAAACGGATAAACGATTCAGTAAAAAAATTTGAAAAAAATTCAAGTCGCGTTTTTTTACCGAGTAGAATGTTAGAAAAAAAAAACATAAAATGCTTTTGAGATGTTCGGGGCTTAACACTGGTCAAGTTAGCGTGGAATACCCTATATGTATTATCGAAAAAATATCCTAATATATGCACTGAAAGTCCACGTGATCCGTTCTTGAACAATGTTTGCTTCCCGCTGATTTTCTCCATGTGTAATTATGAGAACCAAGTATTACAAGTAAGATAACGAAGTAAGCGAAACAAAAAAATTATCAAAAAATAAAAAAAAAAATTTCAAAATAACCGCACACAGCCAAAGAGCAAGAATCGTTTCCCCATGTACACGTGATACCACGTCTTTAACTCAGCTCGGTTTATAGGTATACGCGAAAGTCGTCGCGTGACTCGATCGTGACGGTGGTGAAATCCAATTACTACTTGAAATTGTGCTGGATTTTCTATTTGGATTTCTTGGTGTATACATATATGTGTGTGTGTGTGTGTGTGTGTGTGTGTGTGTGTGTGTGTGTGTGTGTGTGTGTGTGTGTGTGTGTGTGTGTGTGTATATATATAAATACACACTCACACACACACACACGGGCGTCTACATGTATATGGTGTCCTAACCGGGGATTCGAAGACGGGATTTTCGCCTCGCCGTCACGCGCGATAGCGCAAGACAATAAAGAATTTATTAGTTTCCTATTCTAGGTTTATTTCTTCGAAATATCCTGCCCCTCCCTCCTGTCTATATTGAACTTGTCCTCCGGCCCAGCCACAGGACGAGACGAACCGGAGAAGCCGATAAAGGTGTTCATCTTTAGGCAGAGAGCCAGTATTTATGTCCCGATGAAGAAAAAATTCCTGCACTTTTATGAAAA
Organism: Diprion similis; assembly: GCF_021155765.1. Lineage (NCBI taxonomy): Eukaryota > Metazoa > Arthropoda > Insecta > Hymenoptera > Diprionidae > Diprion > Diprion similis. The sequence goes on from NC_060118.1 coordinate 6,518,663, forward strand.
TTTTTTCCTTTTCATTCGCAGTTTCACCCGCTTGGTGTTTTACACTTTTCACTTATCACTCTCAAGTCTGAAAGCAAAATTTTCAGGTTTTTCTCATTGTCTTTAAAACAAAAAGACCTACGATTGGGCAAAAAAATTTTTTTCCAATTTCACTCAAATTCTGTGCAATTCTCTGTCACATATGCTATTTGGATTGAAAATATTCTCGCTTACTGCCAAAAGATGATTGTTTTGTGGGGTTTTTTTTTTTTTTTTTTTTTTTTTTTTTATCAAAAATTCAATTGTCACCATATGAAAATTTCACAAGATGTAAAAATTTACAGAGGACATCTTAGTTGAAGATTATTTTCAAAACAATTGATTTATCTCCGAAAAACATCAATAATCGGTTCATCCAAAATCAAACCAAACTCCCGAGGGTTCCAAAAATCTTGTAAGAAAACTTTTTCGCACCAGTTCAAAAGGGTTCTTTTCATAATCCGGCATCGTCGGAGTCATAGGCCATTTTTTCTTCGGCTACTCGGGACGAAGATGTCGCCTCGGCTTCTCGCTCTGGGACGGATTCGACAGATAATCGCCTGAACAGTTCCTGGTCCATGACTAGCCTCACGTTTACGGTATTCTTCCACCATCGGTACCAAGGTGACAGCTGGTCCTGCGGAAGGTTAAATCGAGGATTTTAGTCGATACTACTGCGTAGACGGGTGGAAGGGGAGGAGGGAGAAATGATAAGAGCTTTTTTCGTTACCCCCCCCCCCCCCCCCCCCCCTCAACGCCACCGCCCTCCTTTCTCTCTCTAAAGTAATTTATCCTATCGACAACAGGTGAACTTGTCGGTAAAAGTTATCCCATCAATCACAGTCTTTGGGAAGGTATAATACATGTACTTATATACCAACTCAACGAAACAGAAGCCAACCGAAAGTACAAACACCTACACCAAAAATTAATCAGCAACTGTTTTCCGGGGTGATTTATCTGTACCAACATCCGGCATTCGCAAACATCTCAGGAATCTCAGGAATTCAATTGTCCGAGATCTGGTTCAGCATGAGGAAACTGAGTTTTGTTTTCTGAGGGGGATAATTGTTTACTTGTGAAAAGCCGGTTACTTCGAAAGGGCGCAACTTAAGGGTGAAAGGAAAGTTGGGAGAGAGAGAAAACCGTTTAACCTTACCTTCGGTAAGGCGGCTATTTGCGCCAACGATGGTCAACGAGAACGAAACAATATTGCTTAGGCAGATTATGGTTTTATGACGATTTATCGTTTCTTAATTTTTGCTTCGAAAATTTGCAACTCATTCTTTTTCTAAGGACCCGTAATGACGTCTCTTTAAGCTTTGAAAGGTGGAATATTATTCAAAGTTTAAGAGCAATACGTATGGCTGAGGTTGCCGATTTTAAAAATCTTAACCACTTGAACCCTCCTTGTGAACCGTCAGCTGTTTATACAATAAGAAAAAACGAGAAAATCGAAAAAAAATTTGCGGGAAATACGACCTCATATTTCCCGGAAATGCGTTGAGCGGGAATAATCTTAAAAATGCGGGAAAAATGGCACTTTCATCCCGTTTTCAGGCCAAAAACGCCCCCATTATGTTGAGTCTGGAATAAAACTGCATATTACAGGCTTCATATTCTAGGCCAAGAAAAATTATAGGCGCTATATAGAAGCTTGAGCAGAATTCATGACCCAGAGGTTTGATACATTCCATGTATAAAGTAGAGTTCGTAGAATGAAAAAAAAAAATTGCGAACCTTCTTGGTATTCGAGAACAAACATAATTAAAAGTCTTATCGTTTCCCAAAATTTGTAAATATTTCAATCCTGTAAAAGAGGAAAAATTTTGAAAAACGATTTGTCGTACTTGACGGAGGTCCGAAATCCTCTAATCTCAGATCAAAAGTCATCGTATTGAAGTTAGTAGCGTCATGGTAACGATTCGTGCTAAGAAAAGTTCTTATTTCCCGATAAATCTTAGATCCTTGAAAGTCATTGTAAAATTAAGAAAATAGGGATTTTCTCCCCAATATTTCGTTACGATAACGTGACTAACTTCAACATTGTAAGAAGTCATACACGTCGGTGTCATGTTTCGGTGTAGCAGAAAACGCGACAAGGATGCGCGACGAGAATCCTTCTCTCTTTGCGGAAAACGGGACGAGCCTTGATCCTCGATGTCCGATGAAGGGCAGCTCGCAGCATGAAATTTGGTCAACATTCCTCCGGAAGGACGCGTGTCCTTCGCTGGGTCGTAAGGCGTGATTGCCTCTCAAGGATCCCTTCGGAACACCTCCGTACTGTTTGCGGTTCACCGGTCAATTAATTTCACGGATGAAGCTCCACCGATAAGTCTTCCTTCCTTACCGACCTCCTTCTCTCCTGTCTCAACGCTGGCTTCTGTCAACTTCGTGGGATAATTCATAACCGGGTTTCCTTATTCGGGTATCGGACGTCGAAGTACCGACACTCGAAAACCGACAGAATTCCCTTGTCTACCTTGGACTACCCTTGTCAGAATACGGATTAGAACGTTTCACGCCTTTCTTGCTGAAAGGATCAAAACTGGACAAAACCGGATAATGGATTCTAGTACCTGCACTAACGATCTTCGAATCATCAAACCTACCTTATTTCAATGGATGAAGTTATGTGTCGTGTGTTTTAAATAATCAGGATTGGTTTGGTATTTTCGAATTCTGTAAATACGGTTCGTTCGCCAAAATATTGACGTTTTTCAATAACTTTGTTACGCGATAATCGTGCGTTCAGGATTTATCAAATTATTTTATTTGTAAATTATGAACTCATTTGAAAATATATGAGCTGGAAATACTGGAATTATAAATAAAAGCTTATTTTTATCGATGTTCCATTCTAAATTTGTTAAAATGTTGTGGGTAAATAAAAATTTTCTTTGTAACGCCTGTCATCGTTCCCGTTCAAAGAGATTACCGATTCACGATTTTTGAATTTGAAATTTAGATGTCAAATAAAAAGTCAACGATCTTAATAAAGACCCAAGTGTACGAATTTTGATGAAAATTTGAGACTATATTTCCATTTCGATGCCTGCCACATCGGACTCATAATTTCAAATTTCGGAACACAGAAGTTATACCGGAATTCAAAAATGCGAAAAATATTAATGTGGAATACTAGAATAATTTGAGTTGAAGAGGAGTAAATGCCGGAAAAAATTTGAGTCGATGTCTCTCACCTTGATCAATAGATAGACGGTGGTCACATAGCCGAGAACGACGATGATAAGGAAGAAAAAAATCGCCCCCTTCGTCCAAATCCTTGAAATTCCAATTTTCTTACCCTCGATAACAAAGTACCGCATGCCTGAAACAAAAATGAAAAAAGAAAAAAATTTTTATAACACCGCGGCTCGTAACTTGCGTCTATGTATCATATTATTACACCTCAACGTCAAAATGTATCGTCAATTTTATGCTCTGGTGAATTTTTAAAATTTTATAACACCACCGCGTGATCTGTCTATAATATATAGTCACCCATAGATGGATGTTTCATATATATATACCTGAGTACTGCACGTGACGTAAAACTTGGCTGTATATTTTAGGGTGTTCCAAAAAGAAGAAAATGTACTACTTTTACTTTTTTATAGAGCGTGAAATTTCCTATAAGAATCTGTATTTAGATAGCTTATAAGTCAAACACCTTTTTCGAGGAATTTTTTGTTGTTGTTTTTCTTTCAATTTTCCGCCTTTTTGACGTGTCACTTAACCGGAAAATGAAAAATGAAAATAAAATAGGCACCTTTGAATAATAATATTAAGAGCTCATATTTGGATGAGATATTCTATTTGAGATGCTCTACCGAGAAAAAATGCACGTTTAAAGGGACTTTTTTTATTGTTTAATTGGAACACCCTACTATATACATCATATCATCCGTAGTTCCGATATTATTTTTAAATTGATCTTTGCAGCCTTAAGAAGCAGAATACGAAAATTAGACAAAAACCCAGTATTCACCTGCATTGTTCGAAATTCGGGCGGTGTTTCAATTGTTTGAATCAGAATTCACTCGATTTAAATGGAAATTTGTTTACAGGGGTATTTCGCGTAGCTGATTACGTGTAGTGTGCCAAAATGTGAAAATTCGGCATAACGGAGGCGTAAATACGCCGAATTAGATGCGGAGGCTTTCGTTTTTTTTTTTTTTTTTTTTTTTTTTGAGTGTACTTGCATCTGCGTGGGGAAAAAATGAGCTGGACTTTAAATAACTCACAACACAACTATACACGATGGCACTACCGAGCAAGGTAGCGTTCGCCAGAAAAATAATTCCCTAACAATATAGGGATTTCTTTAGACAGTTGGTACACGTCTCACTTAAAGGTTTTTTTTATTAGGCTTCGAAGAAAGGGGCGTGTTGCAGGAGTTCTAGGCACACCATGTATCCTCACACCACACTAGGAGTGTAGTTTCCTTCTCTAAAAAAAGAGTGTTTTTTCTCTCGCGTTGGGCTGTACGTAAGTAAGACGTGTACCAACAGCGCCAAAATACCCTAGATCGGTGGTGATTGATTTTTGTGACGTTGAATTTACGTGGGGAAAAAAATGAGCGGGACTTTAAATAACTCACACCAAAACTATACACGATGGCATTACCGAGCAGGGTAGCGCTCGCCAGAAAAATAATTCCCTAACAATATAGGGATTTCTTTAGACAGTTGGTACACATCTCACTTAATGGCGTTGCCGCGAAGAAAGGGGCGTGTCGTAGGAGTTCCAGGCACACCATGTATACTCAGACCACAGATTAGACGAACGATTCGTAACTCTTGAAAGGGTCGTCGGTGTAGTTATAAGAGCGTTGCCTGCATGCGCACATCTATACCTACAGCTAAACGCGTACAAATGACTTGCGATCGTGCAACCGAACGAACTAATTGGTTATAATTCATCAGCAGCCTGCAAAAGCAGCGTAAAAGCGCGAGGCAGGCGGTTGATTTAGTGGCGTTTTTCCGCCAAATGCAAGTCTCGTGATTATTATTAGCTTATCGATTAGCCGGGGACATCGAGTTGGCAATTTGTTCGAAGAGGCTTTACTGCAAAACGAACAGATATCTCCGTTAACTCCTGCGGATTTACCGCGCCTCCTATACATCGATTCATCTCGTTGGCCTGATTAAAATTGACGAGCTTCAAACGCTTCACTCTTTTTTTTCTCTCGTTCATTCGTTTTTTTACTCGTCCCACAAAATTTTATCTCCAATATTATTTTAAAGCTGCGTTTCTTCACCAAAAGCCACTTACTTTGACGCTCCGCTGATGAAAATCATGTGAATTTGAAATCCTTTTGATATTTTTGAACAATTTTAACCAACGTCGCAAACTGCACTCTGTTTTTTTTTTATTTTACTTACCCATAGAAAAGTTGTTTCTGACACACTCGGTACATTTTTGTACATCATGTTACTCGAATTTTCTCTATTTCTCACAGAAATTAACTCGATTACTTTTTATAATGAAATTTCACAATGGTGAAAATATTATAAAAATTTTTTCTAGACTCTTTGAATATCGTGACAATTTTTTTTAACAATTGTTTACCGATTCAAATCATCCCTAACTCTCCAAGATCCTAAATTGATTTTAGAATCAATTTTCTCATCGTCATCGTCCGTAAAGCTTGATCAAGTCAAATCCATCAATTTTCCAAAAAAAAAAAAAAAAAAAACGAGTCGCATGAAAATTTATCAGAAAAAATATATCCACAAAAGAATGCAATTACAAAAATTTTTTATCATACAATCACTGAATATTAAAAGAAAATTCAATATTCAAAGAAGCAGCCTCTGTAGCTAGAATAAAAATAATCAATAAAGCCAAACGTAAATGCGATATTCACTATAAAGATTTATATCATGTCCTTTTTCAATGTTCACTCTACGATGAAAAAAAAGATCAAAGCCACTCAAAAACCTTTAAAAAAATATATCTATCCACGTTATAAAGTAGAACCGCTTATTGCCAACCTAAATGTCATAGCATATAAATTAATTATATTCCAGTTTCTAACTCAAGCGACTGTAACTTGCGAATGTAAAAACCTGAAACTATGTAATCATATTTATCCTCTGCGCCATAAAGTACAGCTGAAACTGATCTCAATTGAGATTAAAAAGGCTTGATATAAAAAAAAAAAAAAAAAAAAAAAAAAAAAAATATCTTGACTATCAGGTTTTCCAAAATTGCCTCTAAACGCTCTCCGAACTCTCGGAAGCATTTCGAGCATTCTGAGTAGACCCGTCAGTTTACTGTCCAGGCCTTTCAGAGAGCTGTAGAAACACGGCGGCAGCAGCAGCTCGAAGAAGGCTTCACGTTTTTCCACCATCGTGATGGTGCATTAAACTCTTTTTATACGGGGATTGCGTGAAGAGCGGTAATCCGAGGGAATTAGCGGAACTCACCCAGGAGACAGACGGCGACAAGACCGACGGTGACGACGCTCAGGAGAGTTAAGATGAGGAGATCAGACTGGATGTGTCTACGGTTGCGAGGGTGCCGGATCCATATTCTCAGAGCTTCCGGCCTTGGGAGGAAAAGTTTTTTCAGAAAAATAACTCTCTTTTCAATTGAAACGTAATCACATATATAAAACGTAAAAAATAACAATACTTTATTAAAAAATCAACTGCAATAAAGGCGATAAGAAACTCAAATTTGGAATGTAAAAATGCCCAATAGTTTTCAATGAATACTTAAAAAGAATATTGTTTATCAAATACACTTGAATTCTTAAAGAATTTTTTCACTTTTTTGAAATTTTCGGAACCGGGTTTTTGTAAGGGCTGTATTTACGAAACTATTCCCTCAATGCCCCGAAAAGTTCTAAATTGTAATGCACGATGTTTCTAAGAAAAATGTATCGAAAAATCAGGACTTTGCCTCCATTTTTCAAAATTTAAAATTTTCGAAAACAGAAATTTCAAAGTAATAAGAAAGTTATTCGAAAATTTATGTGTATTCAGAAAATCAATGAATTTATTTCATATGACAAAAAAAAAAAAAATAACATTCCACAAAAATTTGTTAAACAATGTTTTCTTTAAAGAATTTATTGATAACTTTTGGGCATTATTAGTATTTGAATTTAATTTTCTTATCGTCTTTTTGCGGTTGATTTTTTTCAGATTTTCATCTTACTGTAAAGTATTCAATATATATTGTCGACGAGACTCACTTTTGATTGAGAATGTATAGCCGGTATATCCTTAATCAAATCAGGATGAATCTTACGTGAATTTTTAGAAGCTGAGTTCGATTCCGAGTTAGAGATTAATTGTGAATCTACTACTACTGTGCGATTAATCGATCAATCGTACACTTTAATTCATTTTTTTTTTTTTTTTTTGTAATGAATTGCTCAACCGATTAATCAAAATCTCCATTAATAATTTTTTCCGACTCATCGGTTAATCGTTATTCCAGTGGATCGTTTTCTCAGATGAGTCCATTATTACGTATTTTCGATCAATTGTTAGTTCGATCATCGTTTGTTTCTTTTATCAATCGGTTAATCGGTATTTTCGATCGATAGTTGTTCCCGGACGATTTTTTGATTAATCTATTGTATCGCTCCTTTCAATCAATCGATCGATAAGCTCTGTGAATAAATCGCTTGTGTTAATTAATCAATTAACAGAACCGGTCAATTAATTGTGTCAACGATTGATAAATCGGTCGATCGATTTGAGAAACGATTTACCGAAGTATACGATTGATCGGTAAGTTGCAGTTTAGTCACCCTTGATCCTAGTTTTCACCCTCTTGTTAACATGACTATGACTAGGAAACTAAAACGCAGAAACTTTAAAACAAAAAGGTGACTAGCGGATTCCTGATACCTGAGAAACAGTGTCTTTCATCGATCTGGTTATTCAGTACAAGCTTTATGATGGTACGCTGGGTAAAATCATCAAGTTTTCAAAAAATTTCTATAAACCACTTGCACTCGTTTAGGTATCTTGAAGAAGCTTCCATCGAGCTGCTGCAGGCTTCAAGCTATTTATGTACTTACTCATATCTCAGCGAGCATTATTGAGCTAACTCGAGTGTTCTCGATCGTCGAAGACTTGGCGTTTCAATTCCGCAACGAAATGAGCATGAAGAGAGGTAAAATTTTCAGGCTGTAGGATATACATATGCAGAAGGATAAAGTACGAGGAGATACAAATGCGAAGAAACAAATATTCGCAAAGATGGAGCGAGCTGACGTCGAGAGATTGAGAGAACCACTTTCGCGGCAATTCCCAACCGATAAAACAGATCGGTCCGAGCCGAGTTTTATTTATCGGTATTCGCAACCACGGCTTGCTCCGTCGGTTGCTTTTATCGCTCGACTACCAGCCGCCATATTTGATCTACGGGGATTGAGGTTACGAGGAAAGATTCAGGATCGGAAAGGAAGCTGCAAAGATAAAAAGAGAACAGCATAAGACGAAACTGAATGAGGGAACAGGGATCAACTGACCATCTGTATCGCAGCGTTTCCACTGCGTTGTACCGATAACGACACAACTCGCAGTAACTCCTGCATGATTGGTTCAGCCATCTTTCCAAACAGGACAAATGAACGTAGGCGAGGGTTCCTTTGCATCTGAATTAGTTGTAAATTACACTGATTAATTAATTAATTAACACTGATCATTTTTACGTCGTTTCGTGTTACAAAAATGCGTTGTGAGCTTCTACATGGAGGTTATGATTTCGTGTCAGTCCGATACTATTCAATGTCAATCTAACACTATCCGATGTTCAGGTTCGGAATTGGCAATGCCAATTGTTAAGTATATTAATTTACATTGGCCAATTTTGACAGATATAAAAAACGTGTCCCGTGTTCTCGGTATCTTCACTTTTTTTTGTCGTGGAAAATAATCTGTTTACAGAACCTTTTCGTTACCCATCCCACAGAATTGGCCGAAATACGATCTTAATGAAGTGCAGATAATGGTATTCATCACTGTTTTTAGGTCATGCCGCGACGGGGAAGGCCTGCAAAGTGGGCTTCAACTCAACGTCAACAAATCACTCGCGGTAATTTTTTTCCGGTTATTCGTTAAACTCGGAAAAGGAAACAAGGCAATTTTTGGAAGAATTGCTGTTTGGCAACCTTGGAATTTTCTAAACTTCGGTAAACCGTATAATAAAGCAGAAAACAATCAAGACTTCATATTTACTTTTATTCTCCAAATTGTTAAAAAATCGTTCCAAACTGTGAAAAATAATCATTTTCGCGAGTATGCTTGTGTGGTAATTTAGAATATCTTGGATGAATAATGTACAAATAAAGGACAATATGGGATTCGGGGATCGGTAGCTATTCCCGATTAGTCCCAAGTATATTCTATGGTTTCTTCAATTTTTCGACCTTTTTGCAATAATCATATAAACACAATTCCAAGCACTATCATTTTCCAATGTTTAAAACGATTCTATTACTCTGGAGAGGAAAATTCATGCCTGAAATGAGATTCGCTCAGTTTTTCGGCACTCCGATATCCCCTTAACCTTCCAGAAGTGTATAATTTAGTAATTCAATCCTCTCTATTTTCAACGGGTTTAAAATTTTTCAAATCAAGCTACAGTGCTCAACAGTACAGCTTTGCTGTCAATTAACATAATTACACACGAGGGCTTCATCAAGTATAGGAAAATTGAATTAGGGAATGTTGTAGGTAGCCGTATTGATGTTTGAAAAGTATGAGGCACATGCATATATATATGTATATATATATATATAGCATTGTGATCCTTTGCCAAGAAACAAGTTTCGTCTTATAAATTTGCATTCGTAGGTACATCCGAACTTTGAGTTTCCTCGTTTAGTCAGCATCGCCTGGAGCCTGTGTGCATAACAAGTTTGCGAGATTAAAATGGTGGTGTTAGTGTTGGAAAGTGGGCCGAGTGAAGTCGGTGTTGGCGTTAGCTGCGGGGGGAAGAGCCGAGGAAGATTTGTGGTTCTTAATCTGGTTAGCCGGAGTTTCTCCTCTAATTCTCCGGTGGTTTGTCACGCGAACCTCAGTCCAGGACATCCTCTTGTTACTGAGTAAACGGCGATCGCGACGCGAATCTTCGCCGAGTTGGAAGCAGGATGATTTGAGGACGAAATAATACCCCTGCGGCCGTAAAACACCCGGTGCAGACTGCAGCGTACTCGAGAATGACCTCAGCAGGGCTCGTTTAAACTGCGCAAACAACTTAATCTTCTACTGTTAATTACACCATGCTACGCTGAAAGTTACGTTCCAACTACTACCGTGACCACTTTGCGGGCACTGCGGCGATCGATTAATTACAAAACAACGGATCGAACTCACGAGCTGCACACTCTTGCAAATTAATCGACTTGAATTTCCCGCTTATCGTTAGCCTTCATCGACTGAGTAGAATGTCAGTCGCTACCGACTGGGTAGAATATCAGTCCGTACCGACCGAGTAAAATATCAGTCCTTACCGACTGAGCGAAATGACTATTATTGAAGACTTTTTCACTGATGAAAAAATGCCCTAGTCAGCGAAATTCTACATATAATACAGAAAAGAAATAATATCTAAAAACTTTTTGGTTTTATGCCCAAATAACTGTAGGAAATGCATTCTGAAAAAATGTGGATTACTTCTTAAAGTGTCTACTGTATGGAGCAGGAGTTGCCAAAGCCAAAAGTTTAAGCCCGTTGTTAATAAAAATTAAATTTAAAAGCGGGAAATATGAGTTTAAATTTCGACTGTGTCTTTAAAGATCCAGTGCACCTACACACGGAAGGTTAAATAAATCTTTTTCTACCCACTCGCGGGATAAATTTTTGTAATATTTTTTTCAGACTATCTCTAGAGGTCTCTGTGAATGAACAAAATAACCCCCAAAATATTGAAATACAATAAAATACAATATAAAGATTTTTCAAAGACTCTTTAGCTCTTTTCTTAACTTTTCATTCCGATTACTTTATGCCGTTTATTCAACTTGAAGACTCAACGTCTTCTGTAATATTCACGTCTAACTGTACACCACGTCGGTCACAATCAGGAGACGTAATTTCATCTAATTGTACACATAACACATTCCATCCTGGCTTTTAAGACCTCCATTGCAACGATCCTATACGACTAAAATGTCAGAGCTTTTTTTTCTTCATTTCAAGACGCAGATTAGCTAATAGGTCGTTAAAATGGAAAAGAAAAAGGTGCAGAATAAATTGAGGAAAAAAGCCTCCGTTTTCGAATTCTCGCAATTACGGAGAAGTCAGCAGTGAGAAGAGTAGGGAGGATCTTTTTGTCGCACGTCGGGTCCTCCTTCGTCTTCTTCCGCATCTTTTCTCTATCTCGATTGACAAAGTGCCACTTAGGAAGGTTAGGTGGATCTTTCTTACTGTCCAGATCGTTAGTGCTAATGGCCTAATGCTTTTCAAACTGATTGTAACGGGAGGTTGAATTGGACAGATGACAGTGGCCGGCGTTCGAAACGCGACGGCAAGTCTCCGCCGCTCGTCTTCCGCGCCTTTTTCCCCGTTTGATATTGAATCATAAAAAGCTCGTGAATTCCGCCGCCCTCGGCATTTACCTACAAGGTGATATGAGCCGCTCACGAGCTGTGTTGGTGTGACATATGCGACAGACCGAGGAGCCGACGGATACGAGACTCTGACCTAATGGCACTTGATGTCCCAGGAGTTGTTCCACCGTCGGGGATTCCCGGGCCTCCAGGATTCTCATGCTGAAAGACGAGTCCTCCGGGACCAACCCTCCGGGAAACATTGAGGATGCGATCCCGCGGTCCACAGGCACTGAAATGATGCATTGCTTGCGTTAGTTACTGGCCAAGCCCATGTTCGGTTAGATTTTTGCTGATTGCGTTGAGAAGGATTTCATTTGTTATTCTTGCGAAAAAATTTCGGAATTCTCCTGCAATAACGATTTAAGCGAGCATTCACGGTCAAAAAATATATTTTCGGTTTACTGCATTTTTTTACACTTTTATCCCTCCTTTTAATGGGCTCGTATCGATTTTGGCCTTAAAAAAATTTTTAGACGTCGAAAACCTTAATTTGTATGAGTTTGCATACTGAAACTTTTTGAGAATTTAAACTTTAAATGCAGTTTTCATCACTTGATTTTTCAAAATTACGCACAAGATTTTTCCTACAGTTTCTGACCGATTCACATGAAATTCTTACATATTGTTTTTTTAAGTATTCTTCGCACAATGTCAGAGGATTTTCCCCAGATTCTCACCTCAGATATCCTAAGTTTTATCTTGGAAAACGGCTCGTTTTGTCTCATGATTCTAAGAAATGATATTTTTTTTGAATTCTCTGAATTTTCACCTTTTTATACTCGATTAAAATTGCACTTCGTGCATCACCCTGATACATTTAAATGAGGATCTAATGAGACAAATCTACTCTAAAAGTTGTAAGAAACGTATATCTAAAACCTCTACAATTTTTTTTTTAACTTTTCCCGCTTGAGAAAAAAATCAACTGGAATTTCTGTAAAACAGTTTTCTGAATAATTAACGAATTTAATAAGATCGAACACAAATCTGCTGGATTTTCAACCATTTTCAAGTAATTTAAAAACATGCATCAATATCTTAAATTCTGTCTATAATTCCAATATTTTTTATTTTCTCATTGTCAAGTCGAACATGTGGAATCACGTATCACTTTTACAAAAAAAAATCGTCATTCCGAAACGTAAAGGTTTTCTGAAATTCGGTAGATCGTAATAAAGTCACATATACTCTTATAATTTGCAAATTTATTTTTTTCAAGGGTATTCTAATCTTGCGATATAATAGCGATTGTTTCCAAATGTTACGTTACATTAACGTTGCTAACTTAGATCTCTTTTAAATTTTTCACTCACCAACCTCCTCAAGTCGTGTCTCCCCGGACAAAATCTTCGGACGCAATTTCCCCGGATAAGATTCCCGCAGGACAAAATTACCCCTGACAAAAAAAAAAGAAGATAATACATAGATTGAAATAAATTAAATTCAATTCGATTTAATTAATCGAAATTTCGGAAATTGACGATTAAATGTGTGATTTGACGATGAAAATAGGGGTGAAAATATAAAATTCTGCAGAGGGGATTTTTCGAGGGGCGATTTTGTCCGGGGAGATTTTTAAGAAGGATACTGTGGATGATAGCTCCGTAATATCGAAATTAAAGATGGCAGCACGGTAGAGGCAAAGCCGTGTTTTCGCTAATCTCACGTTTCATCGAATCGACAGAATTTGCAGGTCAGGTAAGGCAATGTCGCCGAGGAAGATAGCTTCGACTTCCTGCGCGAATTACGAATGGTTGACAAACTTTCCCGCGGAGATAACGGTCGCCTCGTCTTTCAATGAGGCATTTAAAGTTTTCCTGCACCAGGCGGCGCTGAAACCGTGGGACTTTGCGGCCGACGGACTCGGATGGTAATTGCAGTTCTCTGCAGCTCGGAAGGGCAATTATTCGCGCCTATTATCGTGGCAACTACAGCCGTGTAATTCGTGTTCGGTTTCTACGGGAATCTAGGATTCGATTTTTGAGTCACACCGAAGAAAATTCCATTTCTTATAGCTGTGCTGTAAAATTATAGAATGGCAGGTATTCCTACAATAACAAGGTTTAAATATCGTTGGAATCAGTTGCAAATATGGCACAGGAAACTGAAATTTGATGGAATTGTAGTTGTTAATACTCAATTTTCTGGTTATCGAAAAATCAGATCTGTTTGCTACATTTTCTCAGTTACCCCCTTCGTTGTTCGCTGTCAGGCGAAAATGAGATTTTCGTGCCATTTTTGTGTTGAAAAAAAATTTTCATAAATTTATCCTACATTTTCGGTGTTTCGGTTTCTCGGGTCACTGAATCCAAATCAGAACTCAGATTTTCAAAATTCAAAATGGTGGATCCAATATGTCGTACGAAAATTCGAAGAATAGTTTGATTTCGACGAAATTGAGTATCTCCGGGTCTTTGAGGTCGCTGAATCTGAATCTCAACTCAGATTTCCAAAATTCAAAATGGCGGACGTAAATTCGAAAGATAGTTTGATTTCGACGAAAGTGAGTATGTAATCGTTTTTAAGGTCGCAGAATCCGAATCTCATATTGAAGTATTTTTCAAATTTGCGTCTGCCATTCTGAATTTTGGAAAGCCGATTTCAGATTCGGATTCATCGACCTTGAAAAAGATGACTTACCAAATCACAGTCAAATCGATGTAGCAGAAACATGTTTTATTTCAAATGCCTGTTTTCTGTCCATATGAGTGTCACCGACAGTCCAGGGATTAAATATCGATAAAATGTCTTTGCACCAATGCTCAATTGACACGATGGTTACAAGAGAAAAAAAAAAAATATATATAGTACAAGTGGCTACAATAGAAAAAAGGATAAGATAACATGTACCAGATTTTCTGGTTACAGATTGCAAAAACTAATTTTCATTTTGTATACGTACGCAGAGTCTGCATATTTTTCGCTTATACTGGTAGAAAAAAAAAAAAAAAAAAAAAAAAAATAATCACAGACTGCAGAGTAATCAGAATTATAAATTTCAACTCCAGTATAATAAATTTCGTTTCGGTGAAAGGTTGTGGAGACTCACCGATTCTCGTCGCGTCTGACATTTCTGCGCAGCTTGCAGAGGAAAAGCGGTTACTTTAACTGCCGTGCATGCTTTTCAACGATATATTTTTCCCCTCTTTCTTCTGCGGCTTCGGTTCTCCGATTTCCCTCCTCGATGTCTCGGTGCTGCTTGGTTTTCCTGCAAAAAGAAAACCCGAATGTTCGCAACGCGGTTTGAACGGATCGCGAGGCGGTGACAGCCAACTTTCGCAGTAAAGATTCTACCTTTTTACTTCATTTTCGTTTCCCTCTCGCTCTTCGTATATTTTTCTTCTGTTTTTCGCAAATACTGCTGACTTCACTACGTTCATATTATATATATATGTATATATGTGTATGGGAGGTCTGCATGTATCTACACTCTTGCGGGAGAGCCGATATGGATCGCGGTGCTATTTACGACCCCACTATGCCCTTAAGTACAAATCTCAGATACTTTAACAACGCAGGAGCTGTGTAGAGTAAAGAAACTACTTCGAATGGTGCGTCATTAAACTATCGTTTCTACAAGGTTTGAGTTTATAAAGTCAACCGACATTAGAAGGAAATTAAATCTCACTGTGTAAAAGGAAAGTTTATAAGATATGAGTGCATTTTACTTTGTTATATTAATATATACATATATATTAGGGTGGCGCAAAAAAACTGACTATTTTTTTTTTTTTGAGTCTCGTGTGACTAAATGTTAGTCTTTGATGTTTTAAGAGCCCACTCCAAAGGACAGCTAAAAAAAAAAGTTTTAAGAGGTCGCTCCAAATTTTTTAAAATGACAAATATCGTCAAAAAATTGAATAAAAAAATTATATTTTCAGTATTTTGTTTAATTTTTAATTCATGTCGTGGTGTATTGTTATCGATTCTTTCTTACTAAATTAAAGAAAAAAAATTTATGAAAGTTTAATATGAATATTAAAAGGTCACTCGAAAAGATCTAAAGAAATGCACCGAAAAATTGAAAAAAAATTATGAGCGACCTTTCAAAATTCAAATTTTGAACTGAAACTTTCGGAAACTTATTTTATTTTTAAGTCTATAAAATTAAACCGTAACGAGAAAAAAATTTAAAAAAAAAAATGGATTTTTGACGATTTCTGACGTTTTAAAAAATGTGTAGCGACCTCTTAAAATTTTTTTTTGAACTTTCCTTCGGAGTGGGCTCACAAATTGTGGTGACACAAATTCGCTAGATAAAAACTTCATTAAATTGTCTTTAATTACGATATTATCAAAAAAACACTTGAAGTTACACTTGGAATCATTTTTACACGCAAAATCTGCTGAGATTAGTGACGATTAAAAAACATTAGAATCGGATCAAAGACCCCCAGAGTTTGATCATTTCGAAAGTCTTGATCATAAAATTTTTTCTCAAATTATTGATGTCTTATTGTTAGCTTGGATCATTCGTATTTGTTCGGAATGATTTTTATCACACAGTTTCGTTTGTATTAAGTATATCGTTGGTGTTTTGAGAAGCAACGTTTTTTCCTTCATTCTCAAACTTTTCTTTCAAACGGATTAAAATTACATTGAAAAATCGATTTGTGTCCAATTTCCGGTGAACGGTAAGGAAACATGAGATCCGTCGCTAGATCCCAGGATCTCTCGGGATTCCTTGCACGGAAAAAAATTTTCAACGATGCTAAGAGAATTTCAGCTCTCAGCTTTGGTATCGGTATAAAAAGTAAAAAGAGAAGGTGCGAAAAAGTTAGCGGAGGTAAATTTTCGCCCGAAAACTTTGTTTGAGGAGCCACCGTTAAGCTCGTTTCTTCAATTTTCTTCAGGATCTTATTTTGACTGTGACTTGTTTTGACTCGCGAGTCCCAAATACCGGTTGAAACAAACTTTTCCGCCCCCGAGACGCCGCTTTTCTACCAGGGAACACAAGCTTCGATTTTCTCTCCAAAAATTCGCCGGTATTCACGATGTTTTACTTTCGTCACTCGCCTTGTTAGTTTTTTCTTCTCCTTTCCTTCTTTCCTGGTTTTTGCTGCACGATTTTTTACTTCCTTTATTCGCAGGCTACTGAGTCCAATCTGAAAATAAATCCTCCTGACGTTTTCAGGCCTCGACTTAACTCGATTAAAGAAGTTCTGTTCTGTCTTCTTCCAAAAACGCGAACGCGCCGAAAAATATTGATGAACTTGTGTCATCAACGTTTTTGTACAACATTTTTTCTCATCTCATGTTTCAACCATTTTTTAAGTATCCATAAATTACGGTTTCATGGCGTGTTTGTTGAAACTTTTTAAACGTCTGCAAGTCGGAGTGAACGACTTCGGAGAAAACAGACTTCGATTATAAGTTCATTGTACCATTTTGAAAGTGAAAAATTTAGTTTTTTTTCCAATTAGTTTAGTTAAAATTTATAGAACTTGAAGTCAATTTCTATAGAATTCTAATGGAAGTGTGAAAATGAATAAAAAAGCCAGGAAAATTAGAAAACAGACTTCGATTATAAGTTCATTACATCATTTTGAGAGTAAAAAATTTACTTTCTCTAAAATTAGTTTAGTTAAAATTTGTAGAACTCGAAGAGTTGTAGTTTCATGTAGATTTCGTCTTCGAAAATCGCAATTTCGAGTCCGAAGACTCATTGGCTAATAATCTATACAATCCTTTTTTGCGAAGATTTTTCAAATCAGATTGTTCACGGTTTTCAATTCTGCTATTTCGAGCTCAGATGTGCGTGGTTGTTAAAATTGGAAAATGCGTCAAGGTTTTCAAAGTAATTTAGAGACGGATGTGCATACTCAGCAAAATCCCGAAAAGCATGTAACGAGTACGTGTACGAAAATGCGAATTCTTCCTCGTGTAAATCCCTTATTCTGGTGCAGAGAGTTTCAATTTCGTTCCGCTGTTGGACTCGGATAGAAGGCGCGTAGGTGTGCAGCAGCCTGGCTATAATAATTTCAGGAAACCGAGCTTTAGGTGTCTCGCATTTGCCGCAAGTAAATTTGGCAGGAAATATGCTTGCACATATGTTACACAGGTATGTATATTCCTGTGTTACACATAACGCACACGCGTCGGTTTCCCGGGATTCTGATGCTAGCCGGAAACGCGTTAAGGATGTATCAAAGGTACAGTCCAGTCAAGAAGCAAGTGCAGTTGAAATTAAATTTGGTTGAAATAATGTTCCAGTTACACAGAATTTTTGAAACATTTTTTTTATCCTACTCAAAAATTTCCATTCTTAGCCTTATGACAGTTTATTTACAACTTTGCATGATTTTCGGCCAGAATCATCGAATTTTTATAGTTTCTTCGATTTCACATTTGCTATATTGGATCCGCCATCTTGGATTTCAACAAAGTCGAACTCCATGAATTTCAGGTGCAATTTCCAAACTTTTATATGATATTTCCGTCCTGAGAAGCTCTTTGACAGGACTGTACTTTTGCTACATCCTTTAGTGTTTCCTAGTCGCACGAATTTTATAGCGTCAGAGTTTCGCTATTTTAGGCAATTGGTGCATACAAAAAAATACCAGAAATTGTAAAATTGATTTCAATGCAAACAATGCAAAAACTGCACGTTTCACGCTGATACAAATCTAAAATTCACATTTTACGGTTCAAAGGAAGGATTCTTACGCGAGTGCCTGTTTTTTTCTTCTCATTTTCTAGAATTTTTTCACTACAAATCTCAAGGGATTTTGGAGTTTGGGTTCTTGTGGTTAAGAATATAAAAATTTTTTATTACACAATGTTAAAAAATCACAACTGTAGGCATAATACCGTAAAAAGTTTGGTTTTTGCTGTTTGACGTAATTCTGAAAGTTTCGAAGTTTGAATAGAAAATTCAAGAAGATTATTATTAAAATGTATAAGTATATGGCTACGATTCGTACTAAGAAATTATTTAATGGACAATAATATAGTAAAAAGAGAAAACGTGAAGAACTGGAGTTTTGACTCAGAGATTATGCAAAACTGTGAATTTTTGCAATATCATTGTGATTGTGGCCAAGACCATAGCCATACTGTTTGGAACAACTGGAGCATCAAGAAACACGTCGAAGAGCAAAAACACATTTTTTGCGCTATTATTTTTATAGCTGTAATTTTGTCATATTTTGGAAAAACTTTTTTATGAAAGATAGTTTAAATTCTATATTAATAACGACAGGAACCCGAATCCCAAATTTCTATACATATACACAGATTTATCGAAAAAATTGTAGAAAAATTAGGAAAAAAAATACGTGCTTCCACTAAAGTTTCTTTTTTTTCTTCTATAGTTTTTTCATTATTTTTTCAATAGCTTTATACGTGTAAATACTTTCGAGATTCTTAAGGGTTCAGGTTGTAAGATATTTATAGAAGAAAGTGTATATTTGTTTATTTATAATTAGTTATAAACAATTCAAACGCAAAAAACTCTTTTTTTTTTTAGAATAAGTTCGGTTGTTCTTAAACGAAGTGTCCAATTGCACTGAAAATTTGCTTACATGTACTTCATATCTAGCATTATGATACATATTTTTTCAGATTTTTCGGTGGTCTGGATTTACAAAAAAAAAAAAAAAAATCGAATTTTCCAAAAATCGAGTTTCGAATTTTTTTTTTTTCTTATCAGATGTGATTCTTGAAGTTTGCAATCCTGTCGTCAGGATCGTAATCAGTGACCCCAAAAACACCCCCTGTGTCAAGTTTTGCGCCGATTCAATGAAAACCGCAAACTTAACCTAAATTAGTCGCGATCTAAAATTGTTCAATTCTGCTGCCAGAATCGTAATCCGTGATCCCAAAAACCCTTCGATCACCTATGATTTTAGAAATTTGTTTAACAGAAAAATGTGCCCCTCAAAGGGTTGAGGAGGTCTGTCAGATAAAAATCATCTTTTGCCGATTTTATAACGATCGCACGTTTCAACTTTATCGAATTATTGCGTTTGTAAGTCCTATGATTTTCTCAGAAGTGCAAAAAAGAAAGAAAGAAATAAATAACCTATAATATAAATTGTAATCAAAAACTTGGGTAGCTATTTTTCATTTCGAATCACTTTAAAACTGATGAAAAATGTCAATTTGTTCAATGGCACGTTAAGACGAGTCGTTTCATCTAGTCAACAATTATTGATAATCTCACAACTACAACTGAACAAGTCAACCAAATTTTTCACTGTTTTAAAGCGGCGTGGAATGAAAAATTGATATTTTCAGGTCTTACGATTTTTTGAATTTTCAGTCCCGAAGGATATCAACGATATTTAATAAAATCACAGAAGTTAAACATCTCCAAATCGTTCAAGCAGGTATAAAAAAAAAAATTATACTTACTTTTGATGACAGCGGAGAAGAATTGTTTCTAATCAGTTTAAAATTTTCGAAATTCATGCATTATTTTCCGACAATCTCGTATCCACGAATTTCTAAAAGGGCTCAAATAGGAATCGTTTCAGGATTAATATTCAAGTTTTTTTTTCCTATACACGTCTTCGTGCCGGATTTTTACTTCACCGAAGCTGTAAATCCGCGATTCAGTTTTCTTCATCTTTTTCGTGCCGCCAGTCATGCGAATAGAACGACGAAAACACCTCCTTCATTCGCATCGGTGCAAATGTAAAAAGAGAACGAAATTCTAAGGAAACTGAAAAATATTCGGTACCGTTGCAAATCAGCGAGGTGAATGCAGCAACTTGTCTGTACTCGGCGTAAAATCAATTTATCCCAAGTATTTTCAAATTGCGCCAGCAGATGTATAGAGCATTCCATTTTAAACCATACAAGTAAGTCGACTCCACGTAAAATTTTGCGAAAGAACTCGACTAGACTAGTCCTAAAGACTAGCGTTGATCAGTCATACAATTGTGCAAAAATTTTACATTCATTTTCAATTAAATAAAACCGTGAAAAAGAATTGAATTTTCTTTCTTTCGTTTATTATCCAAGTTCGGCGTTGAAAGTATATTAAATATGGACTTTGATGTATGTATTTGAAAATGTCAATTGCACAGTAATTACTAATCAGTGACGATTAATATTTATGATTTGTTTCGGGGATCATATTTGCTTGTATAAAAAAATTAATATCCGTCTTAAATTGCGTTCTTGTACGCGAAGGAATTTTTATAATGTTTTAAATCGATAATCCCTGACTAACCGATGAACATCATCAATACACCCTTGAAGTCCATCAAACAAAAGTTAACCGAAATTTTACAGCCACCCATTACAAAGTATCCGATCGCAAAAATTCGCGTCGTTCAAGTGGTGGCTGTACAAGAGGATCCGCAGACTTTGTCGTTAAATGTTACATAATTAAGCCGCGGAAAATGTGCTCCCGATTATTTATGATCGGGTCGATTTAATCGAGCCGGAGTAGAAAGTTGGGTAATCGAGTAGAAGTTTGGAAAATGGGGGGAAAAGGAGTGAAGCTAAAGAATATATAAAAAAGGGTAAAAAAAAAACGAAAAAGAAACTACTTTTCGAAGTAATGGATATTAAATTTTTTTCTTTTCTCTTTTTTCATTTAGATTTTAAACAAAACTCGTCATATTGATAACCGAGTAAAGTTTCACAGCGTCACAGGGTAATGGTGGAAAGGGTTGCCGAAGGGCTTATCTCAACGACTCGAGCAATAAAACGGCGACACCCGACTTCGCTGTGAACATGGGAGCCCACACGCAGAGCTGAATTCATTCTTCGCTTTGTTCACCATGCCCCAGTTATGCTAGTAATTCAATTTCAGAGGGTGGTTATACCTTATATACGTTTTGCGTGCGGGAATCGACTCGCAATAATCCCAACTTCGGCCAACTCCTGTGGGTAAACTACTTTCGAAACAATATATATATATATATACATTTATGTGTATTGTATACATGCGGTCGCACAGCGACGATATTGAGCTTTCAAGTTATATTCCACGTCACTCGTATATTATTCATTTATATTATAAATGTATCGTATAAATGTATACGAGGCTTTGCAGAATCTCAACTCGACGGCTGATTTTCCTTTACAATTTTTTATTCGCTTCACGCCATTCGATAACTTGAGAATCCGTCTTTGGAGAGGAAGAAACATTCCAGACATCTGAGCGCGATCAATCATCGATTGCTGGTGAGAAGCGATCGATAAATAATTACCGACTGTCGGTATGAGGACAGTCGGTAACCAAATTTGGTAGCGGAATTATCGATCTCAAAAAAAGCGCACCTGAATTCTACCCACATTTTTTTCTTCGATCATTAATTTTTTATAATTATTCAGAATCATCTTAATATATTAGTCTTTTTCAAAAAAAAAACTTCTCAAGAATCTTCAATATCCGTCCCATGACGTGACAATTCTGTTAGATTGTTTTTGGCACACTTGTATCGTTTTAAACAAACAAAACACCACGTCTTAACGTGTAGAAAATTGGCAAAAAAATATTCAAAAAAATTCTGCTGTCCTGCGTCAAAAGATTTGAAATCGAAAAAAAGATCTCTTTATTCTATAAATATTCTTTGCACAGACATACTTTATTAATGCAATGCCGAATCGACAGAGTATGAAAATCGTAAGTTGTCCTCTTCTTGTGAATATTTAATATGAGAAATGAAATACGCCGAGAATATACATCAAGCGACGTGATCCGAAGAGCATAGCTAAATATTGAAAGATTCAGTGCTTTACACCGCAGGGGGAGAAGATCTGGCACATATACTCATATGTATGGGGCATTCCATTACAAGTGTATGAATCAGGGATCTTGATCCTCTCAAACACGTTTCGTTATTTTTTCTATGATTACATTGAGTTTAAAAGGTACTTTGAAAATTTGTTTACAATCATTCCTAATTTAAGAAAAAAAAAAAAAAAAATTACGAAAAGACGCTTTTTTTTAAGTATGAAAAAGATATAAAATGTCCGTGATTATGTGTAGAACATTTTAAGGTATCACCAGTATCGGGACGATTTTTTCCTGGTGCTTTACACGTTTTGAACGTGGAAAAATTTCCAAAATATTTGAAAACAGCTCATTTTGGGTGGATACTGAAAATTTTCAAGAAAATCTGTCCACTATGCGTGATAGTTTCAAGTATTCTATATATGATTGTTGGAAATTTTGCATATTTAAAAAAAAATGGTACGGCGAGAGGGAGGGGGGGGGGGGGGTAAAAATATGGGGGTCGTTTGGGAAAATGTGAAAAAATTTGAGGTGGAAATAATGAAAATAAACGAATGATACAAGAAATAGAAATAAACGTCCTTCCACTCTGGATCTGGCCTGAAAATGTTTTCTTTAGAAAATTTTTTGATAAAAAATTGATTTGAGTGTTTTTCAGATAGGTTTAAAAATTCATAGGGTAAACAAGAGTGGTTGAAAAAATTGAGATGATTTTTTTTTTTTTCGAAACGTTGTAGTGATTATACTTAGATAGAAAAAAGTTCCTGGTGAAATTAAAAAATATCATACGATCAATCGTTCACAAATTTGGCATGGAAGGTCCTATATTCAGTCTACATATAAGGCACACTGCAGACCGACCCGCTCATGTACAGGGATAATCTATAGCATCTAATTCACTATGCAGGGTAAGCTTTTTCCGCGTCTTCAGCGCCGTTGAGCGTTCTTCATGCCGGGAAACGACGGGGGCAGCTGCGAGCACAGTTGAAATTGTGTAACGTTTAAAACTTCCCCTTTTCCGCCATTTTGCCCCTCTGCGAATTGTTGTTGCTGTAAGAGGGCGACCATTATGTTCCTTTGTGAACTTTGGGGGGGGGGGGGGGGTTGCAAGGGACGTCGAAATAACTCGGTATAATTTGTTTCAAATTTTCACCCTCTCTTATCCTAGCAAAAAAAAAAAAAAAAACCTTCGTTGCTGCCCTGATTTCCATTGTCGTGGAATTAATTATAGGCTGAATACTTTGGGAACTTTTCAACTATCATAATAGGATAATTATTACTGTTTTACTCGCAAATCATCCTGCACGCAATTTTATAATCATTCTGTTTACAGAGTTGGCGCAAGGTTTCGTTTTACTGGATACCAGCTGAATGTGAAACGATTATAGGGATAAGTTTTATTTTTATACACTTTCGAGAAAGTTATGATTGATTTTAGAATACCTAGAAACTACAAAAATTTACCTTTAGACAATTAATCATTAGTAAGTATGAAATTATAAAATTATGAACTTGCGAACGTGAATTATCATGAATTATTGAATTATTAAGGTAACTAAAATTGTGACTAATTTTTCAATATTAAATTTTATCATCAACATGTATTGCGGAATATATAATTATTAATCTTCTATGAAATATAAGATCTCAGAGTAGTTATGAATATAAAAATATTTTTCCAATTCAATCTTTTTGGACTGATCGAAAAATTCTCCAAGTTTTCCTCTTTTGATGAAAACATTTTAAGTTCGATGCCATAGAAAAATCTTTTTTCCAGCAAGTGAAAGATTCGCAATGGTGTAAATATTTGTAATTTTGTCAAAAGTACTTGAATTCACCTTAGACTCTATAAGAATTACGTTGAAACTTTGTAATAGATGAAATTGATTTTCTTACCATTCGATAAGCTATATTTCATATTTCCGAAAAACTTTTGAACTTGTTTGAAATGAAGAGTAACAGATATTTGAAAACTTCGCAGATAAAAAAAAAAATACACGATTGAATCTTTTTTTTCACTAATCCAAAGTTCTCAAAATGACGAATAAGAACAGAAAACATGAATCCATCGTGAGACTAAATCTTAAAGTGATAAGATTAAAGAAACGAAATGGAAAAAATGTTCAAAAAGACTATAAATATTGATAACTCAAAAACAGTTGCATACGGAATAAAAAGGCAAAAAGTTGATACAATTGGCATGGAATGCTCTATTATATACCTTGGAGAAAGGCGTGTTTCATTTTGTTTGAAAATTGGTCGAAATAAAATAAGAAATAAGAGAAAATAAAAATGTGTGAAGCCCATTCCCACAATTTGTGGGAAATTTTGGTGTCTGGAAAGACGATGGATCATTTTATTGAGATATAGTTGGTATGCGTCCCTACCAACTCGTCTCAGAGTTTGCTGAAACAATACCTCCTAACCCCGTCGACAAGGAAATTCTATTATCGACGTCGTTGGCTGCAGGCTGAGGTCGCGACGAGGGATGAAAAAGGGTTGCAGACGATGTGGGATACCGATCGTGAATTTATAGCTGGTCGCTAATAATACTTGGATCTAAGCTTCGCAGCTGGAGACATTGAAAGTGGGGCGAAACGGAACCGCGTGTACCAAGCACGTGTAACATTGTCCGCCATGTTGTACTGGCTGCTTCAAAATTCACTCACGAAAAATAAGGGATGTGAAATACTGGGATCCTTGAAAGGGAAGATGTTCTGGAGTTCAAATTACACCGCATTGAATCACTTGTTTTTTTTTTTAATAAATAATTCTTACATATGTTTACACTGTTTCTATTTTGACTTAGAATATGATTAATAATTTATGAATTCTGTTTGTTTTATAAAGAAGTTATTTCAGATTTGAGTAGATTTATTGAGAATTTAGAGAATAAATCACTAGAAACTGTATGTAATTTCTCTTAATTGATTATTAAGTGAATTGGACTGAATTTTGTAAGCGATTGAAATAAAGATATGGATAACTAATAAAGAGGAATACGAGACATTGATGGAAACGATAACTTGAGAATCATAATAAACATTAACGTTTTCTTCACCATCATCCTTGGAGAGAAGAAAATACTCAGAGACATGAGAGCGCGATCAATCATCAATTGATGGTGAGAGGGGGTCGATATTTGGTTACCAACTGTCGGTAAGAGGGCAGTCGGTAACTAAATTTGGGAGTAAGATTGTCGCAGGCAGGGTTGATTGGCGCACCCTTTCAGTTTTCCAACAAAAAAGCTGTCGACACTGGTTTACGGCTTTGTTTTTTTCCAAATAGCAAAACATTCTTGGTCTTGACGTATAAATTTTGCATAATGAGATCCCAAACATATAATTTTCATCGTGACGAATGTTTGTGGTTATTAGGTCTCGTAAAAAATGATGATGAGCGAACACCTCGAAGATGTTTCAACACTTCTAAATCTTCCGAAACCTTATTTTCTGAGCTACGACAAGAACACAGCTTAAAATGTAGGAAAAAAAGATGTTTTTCTACTTATTCCTGACAGAAACTATCAAGTGATCTTGTATTTTTGAATTCTCAATCTGGCAACAGTGGGGAAATTTCAGTTTTCAATTCTTACAACAAGAAGAATTATGTACCCGTCAAATCCGATCCGATCCTTCGAAAATCTTTACATCGCGTCCGAATCACCCTGTACAGAATTAGGTGTGAAAAATAGAAGGATAGAGAAAAACGGATACGGATAAGAAAGGGTGAGGCGACCCGGGTCTTGTAATAACGGGAATTTTTCTCGGGACAGTAGATATATACATGTATATATGTATATATATATATATATGAGCTCTACCTTTATGTATGAAAATTCCGTGTCACGATTTTCGTCCACGTTAATTTTCGGAAGCACTCAACCGATTTTACTGATGTCGTGATTTCGTAAATCTGCATTGCTTGGTTTAATTTGGAAGTCAGCATAGTTTTTATCTCGATAAGTGACCCTCGATATTTTTTGATGCAAATTCAAGAAGTTTTTATGGGATGAAGTCATTTCTCTGCTGCTGGTCCAACGCTATTTTTGATGTGTTTTCTGAGTTCCGAGGCATCTAATAAGTGTGATAAGCGTCATACCAATCGATTCCGAGACAAAAAATTCTCGGCTCCGAAAATGACCAAGAAAGTAAGGCTAACCCCTTTGCATTTTTGGCGAAAATTTCGACGACTTTGAAAAGTGCTGCAATTCATTCTTTAGGGTACTATTCCGACGTGATTTTGCGAGAGGAATCGATTAATCGCAGTCCCGATACGCTGCGAGCAACACCTGCAAAGTTACAGCCGAAAAACTGCAGATTTTCATCGTCATTTCTCCGCTGCTGGTCATAGGCTATTTTTCATGTGTTTTCTGAGTTCCTGGGCGTCAAATTAGTCTAAAAAGCGTCAAAAGGATCGATTCCCAGACCAAAGATTTTTCGGCCAAAAAAAATCCAAGGCTAACCCCTTTGCATTTTTGGCTAAAATTTCGACGACTTTGAAAAGTGCTGCAATTAATTCTTCAGGGTACTATTCCGACGTGATTTTGCGAGAGGAATCGATTAATCGCAGTCCCGATACGCTGCGAGCAACACCTGCAAAGTTACAGCCGAAAAACTGCAGATTTTCATCGTCATTTCTCCGCTGCTGGTCCTAGGCTATTTTTCATGTGTTTTCTGAGTTCCTGGGCGTCGAATTAGTCTAAAAAGCGTCATACGGATCGATTCCCAGACAAAAGATTTTTCGGCCAAAAAAAATCCAAGGCTAACCCCTTTGCATTTTTATCGAAAATTTCGACGACTTTGCAAAGTGCTGCAATTCATTCTTTAGGGTACTATTCCGACGTGATTTTGCGAGAGAAATCGATTGATCGCAGTCCCAATACGCTGCGAGCAACACCTGCAAAGTTACAGCCGAAAAACTGCAGATTTTCATCGTCATTTCTCCGCTGCTGGTCCTAGGCTATTTTTCATGTGTTTTCTGAGTTCCTGGGCGTCAAATTAGTCTCAAAAGCGTCAAAAGGATCGATTCCCAGACAAAAGATTTTTCGGCCAAAAAAAATCCAAGGCTAACCCCTTTGCATTTTTGGCGAAAATTTCGACGACTTTGAAAAGTGCTGCAATTAAATCTTCAGGGTACTATTCCGACGTGATTTTGCGAGAGGAATCGATTAATCGCAGTCCCGATACGCTGCGAGCAACACCTGCAAAGTTACAGCCGAAAAACTGCAGATTTTCACCGTCATTTCTCCGCTGCTGGTCCTAGGCTATTTTTCATGTGTTTTCTGAGTTCCTGGGCGTCGAATAAGTCTAAAAAGCGTCATACGGATCGATTCCCAGATAAAAGATTTTTCGGCCAAAAAAAATCCAAGGCTAACCCCTTTGCATTTTTGGCGAAAATTTCGACGACTTTGAAAAGTGCTGCAATTGATTCTTTAGGGTACTATTTCGACGTGATTTTGCGAGAGGAATCGATTAATCGCAGTCCCGATACGCTGCGAGCAACACCTGCAAAGTTACAGCCGAAAAACTGCAGATTTTCATCGTCATTTCTCCGCTGCTGGTCCTAGGCTATTTTTCATGTGTTTTCTGAGTTCCTGGGCGTCGAATTAGTCTAAGAAGCGTCATACGACTCGATTCCCAGATGAAAGATTTTTCGGCCAAAAAAAATCCAAGGCTAACCCCTTTGCATTTTTGGCGAAAATTTCGACGACTTTGAGAAGTGCTGCAATTGATTCTTTAGGGTACTATTCCGACGTGATTTTGCGAGAGGAATCGATTAATCGCAGTCCCGATACGCTGCGAGCAACACCTGCAAAGTTACAGCCGAAAAACTGCAGATTTTCATCGTCATTTCTCCGCTGCTGGTCCTAGGCTATTTTTCATGTGTTTTCTGAGTTCCTGGGCGTCGAATTAGTCTAAAAAGCGTCATACGGATCGATTCCCAGACAAAAGATTTTTCGGCCAAAAAAAATCCAAGGCTAACCCCTTTGCATTTTTGGCGAAAATTTCGACGACTTTGCAAAGTGCTGCAATTCATTCTTTAGGGTACTATTCCGACGTGATTTTGCGAGAGAAATCGATTGATCGCAGTCCCAATACGCTGCGAGCAACACCTGCAAAGTTACAGCCGAAAAACTGCAGATTTTCATCGTCATTTCTCCGCTGCTGGTCCTAGGCTATTTTTCATGTGTTTTCTGAGTTCCTGGGCGTCAAATTAGTCTCAAAAGCGTCAAAAGGATCGATTCCCAGACAAAAGATTTTTCGGCCAAAAAAAATCCAAGGCTAACCCCTTTGCATTTTTGGCGAAAATTTCGACGACTTTGAAAAGTGCTGCAATTAAATCTTCAGGGTACTATTCCGACGTGATTTTGCGAGAGGAATCGATTAATCGCAGTCCCGATACGCTGCGAGCAACACCTGCAAAGTTACAGCCGAAAAACTGCAGATTTTCACCGTCATTTCTCCGCTGCTGGTCCTAGGCTATTTTTCATGTGTTTTCTGAGTTCCTGGGCGTCGAATTAGTCTAAAAAGCGTCATACGGATCGATTCCCAGATAAAAGATTTTTCGGCCAAAAAAAATCCAAGGCTAACCCCTTTGCATTTTTGGCGAAAATTTCGACGACTTTGAAAAGTGCTGCAATTGATTCTTTAGGGTACTATTTCGACGTGATTTTGCGAGAGGAATCGATTGATCGCAGTCCCGATACGCTGCGAGCAACACCTGCAAAGTTACAGCCGAAAAACTGCAGATTTTCATCGTCATTTCACCGCTGCTGGTCCTAGGCTATTTTTCATGTGTTTTCTGAGTTCCTGGGCGTCGAATTAGTTTAAAAAGCGTCATACGGATCGATTCCCAGACAAAAGATTTTTCGGCCAAAAAAAATCCAAGGCTAACCCCTTTGCATTTTTGGCGAAAATTTCGACGACTTTGAAAAGTGCTGCAATTGATTCTTTAGGGTACTATTTCGACGTAATTTTGCGAGAGGAATCGATTAATCTTAGTCCCGATACGCTGCGAGCAACACCTGCAAAGTTACAGCCGAAAAACTGCAGATTTTCATCGTCATTTCTCCGCTGCTGGTCCTAGGCTATTTTTCATGTGTTTTCTGAGTTCCTGGGCGTCAAATTAGTCTAAAAAGCGTCAAAAGGATCGATTCCCAGACAAAAGATTTTTCGGCCAAAAAAAATCCAAGGCTAACCCCTTTGCATTTTTGGCGAAAATTTCGACGACTTTGAAAAGTGCTGCGATTAGGTCTTTAGGGTACTATTCCGACGTGATTTTGCGAGAGGAATCGATTAATCTTAGTCCCGATACGCTGCGAGCAACACCTGCAAAGTTACAGCCGAAAAACTGCAGATTTTCATCGTCATTTCTCCGCTGCTGGTCCTAGGCTATTTTTCATGTGTTTTCTGAGTTCCTGGGCGTCGAATTAGTCTAAAAAGCGTCATACGGATCGATTCCCAGATAAAAGATTTTTCGGCCGAAAAAAATCCAAGGCTAACCCCTTTGCATTTTTGGCGAAAATTTCGACGACTTTGAAAAGTGCTGCAATTCATTCTTTAGGGTACTATTCCGACGTGATTTTGCGAGAGGAATCGATTGATCGCAGTCCCGATACGCTGCGAGCAACACCTGCAAAGTTACAGCCGAAAAACTGCAGATTTTCATCGTCATTTCTCCGCTGCTGGTCCTAGGCTATTTTTCATGTGTTTTCTGAGTTCCTGGGCGTCAAATTAGTCTCAAAAGCGTCAAAAGGATCGATTCCCAGACAAAAGATTTTTCGGCCAAAAAAAATCCAAGGCTAACCCCTTTGCATTTTTGGCGGAAATTTCGACGACTTTGAAAAGTGCTGCAATTAATTCTTTAGGGTACTATTTCGACGTGATTTTGCGAGAGGAATCGATTAATCGCAGTCCTGATACGCTGCAAGCAACACCTGCAAAGTTACAGCCGAAAAACTGCAGATTTTCATCGTCATTTCTCCGCTGCTGGTCCTAGGCTATTCTTCATGTGTTTTCTGAGTTCCTGGGCGTCGAATTAGTCTAAAAAGCGTCATACGGATCGATTCCCAGACAAAAGATTTTTCGGCCAAAAAAAATCCAAGGCTAACCCCTTTGCATTTTTGGCGAAAATTTCGACGACTTTGAAAAGTGCTGCAATGAATTCTTCAGGGTACTATTCCGACGTGATTTTGCGAGAGGAATCGATTAATCGCAGTCCCGATACGCTGCGAGCAACACCTGCAAAGTTACAGCCGAAAAACTGCAGATTTTCATCGTCATTTCTCCGCTGCTGGTCCTAGGCTATTTTTCATGCGTTTTCTGAGTTCCTGGGCGTCGAATTAGTCTAAAAAGCGTCATACGGATCGATTCCCAGACAAAAGATTTTTCGGCCAAAAAAAATCCAAGGCTAACCCCTTGGCATTTTTGGCGAAAATTTCGACGACTTTGCAAAGTGCTGCAATTCATTCTTCAGGGTACTATTCCGACGTGATTTTGCGAGAGGAATCGATTAATCGCAGTTCCGATACGCTGCGAGCAACACCTGCAAAGTTACAGCCGAAAAACTGCGGATTTTCATCGCCATTTCTCCGCTGCTGGTCCTAGGCTATTTTTCATGTGTTTTTTGAGTTTCTGGGCGTCGAATTAGTCTGAAAAGCGTCATACGGATCAATTCCCAGACAAAAGATTTTTCGGCCAAAAAAAATCCAAGGCTAACCCCTTTGCATTTTTGGCGAAAATTTCGACGACTTTGAAAAGTGCTGCAATTCATTCTTTAGGGTACTATTCCGACGTGATTTTGCGAGAGGAATCGATTAATCGCAGTCCCGATACGCTGCGAGCAACACCTGCAAAGTTACAGCCGAAAAACTGCAGATTTTCACCGTCATTTCTCCGCTGCTGGTCCTAGGCTATTTTTCATGTGTTTTCTGAGTTCCTGGGCGTCGAATTAGTCTAACTAGCGTCATACGGATCGATTCCCAGACCAAAGATTTTTCGGCCAAAAAAAATCCAAGGCTAACCCCTTTGCATTTTTGGCGAAAATTTCGACGACTTTGAAAAGTGCTGCAATTGATTCTTTAGGGTACTATTTCGACGTGATTTTGCGAGAGGAATCGATTAATCGCAGTCCCGATACGCTGCGAGCAACACCTGCAAAGTTACAGCCGAAAAACTGCAGATTTTCATCGTCATTTCTCCGCTGCTGGTCCTAGGCTATTTTTCATGTGTTTTCTGAGTTCCTGGGCGTCGAATTAGTCTAAAAAGCGTCATACGGATCGATTCCCAGACAAAAGATTTTTCGGCCAAAAAAAATCCAAGGCTAACCCCTTTGCATTTTTGGCGAAAATTTCGACGACTTTGCAAAGTGCTGCAATTCATTCTTTAGGGTACTATTCCGACGTGATTTTGCGAGAGAAATCGATTGATCGCAGTCCCAATACGCTGCGAGCAACACCTGCAAAGTTACAGCCGAAAAACTGCAGATTTTCATCGTCATTTCTCCGCTGCTGGTCCTAGGCTATTTTTCATGTGTTTTCTGAGTTCCTGGGCGTCAAATTAGTCTCAAAAGCGTCAAAAGGATCGATTCCCAGACAAAAGATTTTTCGGCCAAAAAAAATCCAAGGCTAACCCCTTTGCATTTTTGGCGAAAATTTCGACGACTTTGAAAAGTGCTGCAATTAAATCTTCAGGGTACTATTCCGACGTGATTTTGCGAGAGGAATCGATTAATCGCAGTCCCGATACGCTGCGAGCAACACCTGCAAAGTTACAGCCGAAAAACTGCAGATTTTCACCGTCATTTCTCCGCTGCTGGTCCTAGGCTATTTTTCATGTGTTTTCTGAGTTCCTGGGCGTCGAATTAGTCTAAAAAGCGTCATACGGATCGATTCCCAGATAAAAGATTTTTCGGCCAAAAAAAATCCAAGGCTAACCCCTTTGCATTTTTGGCGAAAATTTCGACGACTTTGAAAAGTGCTGCAATTGATTCTTTAGGGTACTATTTCGACGTGATTTTGCGAGAGGAATCGATTGATCGCAGTCCCGATACGCTGCGAGCAACACCTGCAAAGTTACAGCCGAAAAACTGCAGATTTTCATCGTCATTTCTCCGCTGCTGGTCCTAGGCTATTTTTCATGTGTTTTCTGAGTTCCTGGGCGTCGAATTAGTTTAAAAAGCGTCATACGGATCGATTCCCAGACAAAAGATTTTTCGGCCAAAAAAAATCCAAGGCTAACCCCTTTGCATTTTTGGCGAAAATTTCGACGACTTTGAAAAGTGCTGCGATTAGGTCTTTAGGGTACTATTCCGACGTGATTTTGCGAGAGGAATCGATTAATCTTAGTCCCGATACGCTGCGAGCAACACCTGCAAAGTTACAGCCGAAAAACTGCAGATTTTCATCGTCATTTCTCCGCTGCTGGTCCTAGGCTATTTTTCATGTGTTTTCTGAGTTCCTGGGCGTCGAATTAGTCTAAAAAGCGTCATACGGATCGATTCCCAGATAAAAGATTTTTCGGCCGAAAAAAATCCAAGGCTAACCCCTTTGCATTTTTGGCGAAAATTTCGACGACTTTGAAAAGTGCTGCAATTCATTCTTTAGGGTACTATTCCGACGTGATTTTGCGAGAGGAATCGATTGATCGCAGTCCCGATACGCTGCGAGCAACACCTGCAAAGTTACAGCCGAAAAACTGCAGATTTTCATCGTCATTTCTCCGCTGCTGGTCCTAGGCTATTTTTCATGTGTTTTCTGAGTTCCTGGGCGTCGGATTAGTCTAACTAGCGTCATACGGATCGATTCCCAGACCAAAGATTTTTCGGCCAAAAAAAATCCAAGGCTAACCCCTTTGCATTTTTGGCGAAAATTTCGACGACTTTGAAATGTGCTGCATTTTACTTCTTTAGGGTACTATTCCGACGTGATTTTGCGAGAGGAATCGATTAATCGCAGTCCCGATACGCTGCGAGCAACACCTGCAAAGTTACAGCCGAAAAACTGCAGATTTTCATCGTCATTTCTCCGCTGCTGGTCCTAGGCTATTTTTCATGTGTTTTCTGAGTTCCTGGGCGTCGAATTAGTCTAAAAAGCGTCATACGGATCGATTCCCAGATAAAAGATTTTTCGGCCAAAAAAAATCCAAGGCTAACCCCTTTGCATTTTTGGCGAAAATTTCGACGACTTTGAAAAGTGCTGCAATTGATTCTTTAGGGTACTATTTCGACGTGATTTTGCGAGAGGAATCGATTAATCGCAGTCCCGATACGCTGCGAGCAACACCTGCAAAGTTACAGCCGAAAAACTGCAGATTTTCATCGTCATTTCTCCGCTGCTGGTCCTAGGCTATTTTTCATGTGTTTTCTGAGTTCCTGGGCGTCGAATTAGTCTGAAAAGCGTCATACGGATCGATTCCCAGACAAAAGATTTTTCGGCCAAAAAAAATCCAAGGCTAACCCCTTTGCATTTTTGGCGAAAATTTCGACGACTTTGAAAAGTGCTGCAATTCATTCTTCAGGGTACTATTTCGACGTGATTTTGCGAGAGGAATCGATTAACCGCAGTCCTGATACGCTGCGAGCAACACCTGCAAAGTTACAGCCAAAAAACTGCAGATTTTCATCGTCATTTCTCCGCTGCTGGTCCTAGGCTATTTTTCATGTGTTTTCTGAGTTCCTGGGCGTCGAATTAGTCTAAGAAGCGTCATACGAATCGATTCCCAGATGAAAGATTTTTCGGCCAAAAAAAATCCAAGGCTAACCCCTTTGCATTTTTGGCGAAAATTTCGACGACTTTGAGAAGTGCTGCAATTGATTCTTAAGGGTACTATTCCGACGTGATTTTGCGAGAGGAATCGATTAATCGCAGTCCCGATACGCTGCGAGCAACACCTGCAAAGTTACAGCCGAAAAA
The DNA here is from genome assembly GCF_021155765.1 of Diprion similis. Lineage (NCBI taxonomy): Eukaryota > Metazoa > Arthropoda > Insecta > Hymenoptera > Diprionidae > Diprion > Diprion similis. Next base: position 6,552,872 of record NC_060118.1, read on the forward strand.
CTGCAGATTTTCATCGTCATTTCTCCGCTGCTGGTCCTAGGCTATTTTTCATGTGTTTTCTGAGTTCCTGGGCGTCGAATCAGTCTAAAAAGCGTCATACGGATCGATTCCCAGACAAAAGATTTTTCGGCCAAAAAAAATCCAAGGCTAACCCCTTTGCATTTTTGGCGAAAATTTCGACGACTTTGCAAAGTGCTGCAATTCATTCTTCAGGGTACTATTCCGACGTGATTTTGCGAGAGGAATCGATTAATCGCAGTTCCGATACGCTGCGAGCAACACCTGCAAAGTTACAGCCGAAAAACTGCGGATTTTCATCGCCATTTCTCCGCTGCTGGTCCTAGGCTATTCTTCATGTGTTTTCTGAGTTCCTGGGCGTCGAATTAGTCTAAAAAGCGTCATACGGATCGATTCCCAGACAAAAGATTTTTCGGCCAAAAAAAATCCAAGGCTAACCCCTTTGCATTTTTGGCGAGAATTTCGACGACTTTGCAAAGTGCTGCAATTCATTCTTCAGGGTACTATTCCGACGTGATTTTGCGAGAGGAATCGATTAATCGCAGTTCCGATACGCTGCGAGCAACACCTGCAAAGTTACAGCCGAAAAACTGCGGATTTTCATCGCCATTTTTCCGCTGCTGGTCCTAGGCTATTTTTCATGTGTTTTCTGAGTTTCTGGGCGTCGAATTAGTCTAAAAAGCGTCATACGGATCGATTCCCAGACAAAAGATTTTTCGGCCAAAAAAAATCCAAGGCTAACCCCTTTGCATTTTTGGCGAAAATTTCGACGACTTTGAAAAGTGCTGCAATTAATTCTTCAGGGTACTATGCCGACGTGATTTTGCGAGAGGAATCGATTAATTGCAGTCCCGATACGCTGCGAGCAACACCTGCAAAGTTACAGCCGAAAAACTGCAGATTTTCATCGTCATTTCTCCGCTGCTGGTCCTAGGCTATTTTTCATGTGTTTTCTGAGTTCCTGGGCGTCGAATTAGTCTAAAAAGCGTCATACGGATCGATTCCCAGATAAAAGATTTTTCGGCCAAAAAAAATCCAAGGCTAACCCCTTTGCATTTTTGGCGAAAATTTCGACGACTTTGAAAAGTGCTGCAATTAATTCTTTAGGGTACTATTCCGACGTGATTTTGCGAGAGGAATTGATTGATCTTAGTCCCGATACGCTGCGAGCAACACCTGCAAAGTTACAGCCGAAAAACTGCAGATTTTCATCGTCATTCCTCCGCTGCTGGTCCTAGGCTATTTTTCATGTGTTTTCTGAGTTCCAGGGCGTCGAATTAGTCTAAAAAGCGTCATACGGATCGATTCCCAGATAAAAGATTTTTCGGCCAAAAAAAATCCAAGGCTAACCCCTTTGCATTTTTGGCGAAAATTTCGACGACTTTGAAAAGTGCTGCAATTCATTCTTTAGGGTAGTATTCCGCGTGATTTTGCGAGAGGAATCGATTAATCGCAGTCCCGATACGCTGCGAGCAACACCTGCAAAGTTACAGCCGAAAAACTGCAGATTTTCATCGTCATTTCTCCGCTGCTGGTCCTAGGCTATTTTTCATGTGTTTTCTGAGTTCCTGGGCGTCGAATTAGTCTAAAAAGCGTCATACGGATCGATTCCCAGACCGAAGATTTTTCGGCCAAAAAAAATCCAAGGCTAACCCCTTTGCATTTTTGGCGAGAATTTCGACGACTTTGAAAAGTGCTGCAATTCATTCTTTAGGGTACTATTCCGACGTGATTTTGCGAGAGGAATCGATTAATCGCAGTCCCGATACGCTGCGAGCAACACCTGCAAAGTTACAGCCGAAAAACTGCAGATTTTCATCGTCATTTCTCCGCTGCTGGTCCTAGGCTATTTTTCATGTGTTTTCTGAGTTCCTGGGCGTCAAATTAGTCTAAAAAGCGTCGAAAGGATCGATTCACAGACAAAAGATTTTTCGGCCAAAAAAAATCCAAGGCTAACCCCTTTGCATTTCTGGCGAAAATTTCGACGACTTTGAAAAGTGCTGCAAATAATTCTTTAGGGTACTCTTCCGACGTGATTTTGCGAGTGGAATCGATTAATCTTAGTCCCGATACGCTGCGAGCAACACCTGCAAAGTTACAGCCGAAAAACTGCAGATTTTCATCGTCATTTCTCGCTGCTGGTCCTAGGCTATTTTTCATGTGTTTTCTGAGTTCCTGGGCGTCGAATTAGTCCAAAAAGCGTCATACGGATCGATTCCCAGACAAAAGATTTTTCGGCCAAAAAAAATCCAAGGCTAACCCCTTTGCATTTTTGGCGAAAATTTCGACGACTTTGAAAAAAGCTGCAATTAATTCTTTAGGGTACTATTCCGACGTGATTTTGCGAGAGGAATCGATTAATCTTAGTCCCGATACGCTGCGAGCAACACCTGCAAAGTTACAGCCGAAAAACTGCAGATTTTCATCGTCATTTCTCCGCTGCTGGTCCTAGGCTATTTTTCATGTGTTTTCTGAGTTCCTGGGCGTCGAATTAGTCTAAAAAGCGTCAAAAGGATCGATTCCCAGACAAAAGATTTTTCGGCCAAAAAAAATCCAAGGCTAACCCCTTTGCATTTTTGGGGAAAATTTCGACGACTTTGAAAAGTGCTGCGATTAGGTCTTTAGGGTACTATTCCGACGTGATTTTGCGAGAGGAATCGATTAATTTTAGTCCCGATACGCTGCGAGCACCACCTGCAAAGTTACAGCCGAAAAACTGCAGATTTCCATCGTCATTTCTCCGCTGCTGGTCCTAGGCTATTTTTCATGTGTTTTCTGAGTTCCTGGGCGTCGAATTAGTCTAAAAAGCGTCAAAAGGATCGATTCCCAGACAAAAGATTTTTCGGCCAAAAAAAATCCAAGGCTAACCCCTTTGCATTTTTGGCGAAAATTTCGACGACTTTGAAAAGTGCTGCGATTAGGTCTTCAGGGTACTATTCCGACGTGATTTTGCGAGAGGAATCGATTAATCTTAGTCCCGATACGCTGCGAGCACCACCTGCAAAGTTACAGCCGAAAAACTGCAGATTTCCATCGTCATTTCTCCGCTGCTGGTCCTAGGCTATTCTTCATGTGTTTTCTGAGTTTCTGGGCGTCGAATTAGTCTAAAAAGCGTCATACGGATCGATTCCCAGACAAAAGATTTTTCGGCCAAAAAAAATCCAAGGCTAACCCCTTTGCATTTTTGGCGAAAATTTCGACGACTTTGAAAAGTGCTGCAATTGATTCTTTAGGGTACTATTCCGACGTGATTTTGCGAGAGGAATCGATTAATCGCAGTCCCGATACGCTGCGAGCAACACCTGCAAAGTTACAGCCGAAAAACTGCAGATTTTCATCGTCATTTCTCCGCTGCTGGTCCTAGGCTATTTTTCATGTGTTTTCTGAGTTCCTGGGCGTCGAATTAGTCTAAAAAGCGTCATACGAATCGATTCTCAGACCAAAGATTTTTCGGCCAAAAAAAATCCAAGGCTAACCCCTTTGCATTTTTGGCGAAAATTTCGACGACTTTGAAAAGTGCTGCAATTCATTTTTTAGGGTACTATTCCGACGTGATTTTGCGAGAGGATTCGATTAATCGCAGTCCCGATACGCTGCGAGCACCACCTGCAAAGTTACAGCCGAAAAACTGCAGATTTTCATCGTCATTTCTCCGCTGCTGGTCCTAGGCTATTTTTCATGTGTTTTCTGAGTTCCTGGGCGTCGAATTAGTCTAAAAAGCGTCATACGGATCGATTCCCAGACAAAAGATTTTTCGGCCAAAAAAAATCCAAGGCTAACCCCTTTGCATTTTTGGCGAAAATTTTGACGACTTTGAAAAGTGCTGCAATTGATTTTTTAGGGTACTATTCCGACGTGATTTTGCGAGAGGAATCGATTAATCGCAGTCCCGATACGCTGCGAGCAACACCTGCAAAGTTACAGCCGAAAAACTGCAGATTTTTATCGTCATTTCTCCGCTGCTGGTCCTAGGCTATTTTTTGTGTGTTTTCTGAGTTCCTGGGCGTCGAATTAGTCTAGAAAGCGTCAAAAGGATCGATTCCCAGACCAAAGATTTTTCGGCCAAAAAAAATACAAGGCTAACCCCTTTGCATTTTTGGCGAAAATTTCGACGACTCTGAAAAAAGCTGCAATTAATTCTTTAGGGTACTATTCCGACGTGATTTTGCGAGAGGAATCGATTAATCTTAGTCCCGATACGCTGCGAGCAACACCTGCAAAGTTACAGCCGAAAAACTGCAGATTTTCATCGTCATTTCTCCGCTGCTGGTCCTAGGCTATTTTTCATGTGTTTTCTGAGTTCCTGGGCGTCGAATTAGTCTAAAAAGCGTCAAAAGGATCGATTCCCAGACAAAAGATTTTTCGGCCAAAAAAAATCCAAGGCTAACCCCTTTGCATTTTTGGCGAAAATTTCGACGACTTTGCAAAGTGCTGCAATTCATTCTTTAGGGTACTATTCCGACGTGATTTTGCGAGAGAAATCGATTGATCGCAGTCCCAATACGCTGCGAGCAACACCTGCAAAGTTACAGCCGAAAAACTGCAGATTTTCATCGTCATTTCTCCGCTGCTGGTCCTAGGCTATTTTTCATGTGTTTTCTGAGTTCCTGGGCGTCGAATTAGTTTAAAAAGCGTCATACGGATCGATTCCCAGACAAAAGATTTTTCGGCCAAAAAAAATCCAAGGCTAACCCCTTTGCATTTTTGGCGAAAATTTCGACGACTTTGAAAAGTGCTGCGATTAGGTCTTTAGGGTACTATTCCGACGTGATTTTGCGAGAGGAATCGATTAATCTTAGTCCCGATACGCTGCGAGCAACACCTGCAAAGTTACAGCCGAAAAACTGCAGATTTTCATCGTCATTTCTCCGCTGCTGGTCCTAGGCTATTTCTCATGTGTTTTCTGAGTTCCTGGGCGTCGAATTAGTCTAAAAAGCGTCATACGGATCGATTCCCAGATAAAAGATTTTTCGGCCAAAAAAAATCCAAGGCTAACCCCTTTGCATTTTTGGCGAAAATTTCGACGACTTTGAAAAGTGCTGCAATTCATTCTCTAGGGTACTATTCCGACGTGATTTTGCGAGAGGAATCGAATGATCGCAGTCCCGATACGCTGCGAGCAACACCTGCAAAGTTACAGCCGAAAAACTGCAGATTTTCATCGTCATTTCTCCGCTGCTGGTCCTAGGCTATTTTTCATGTGTTTTCTGAGTTCCTGGGCGTCAAATTAGTCTCAAAAGCGTCAAAAGGATCGATTCCCAGACAAAAGATTTTTCGGCCAAAAAAAATCCAAGGCTAACCCCTTTGCATTTTTGGCGGAAATTTCGACGACTTTGAAAAGTGCTGCAATTAATTCTTGAGGGTACTATTTCGACGTGATTTTGCGAGAGGAATCGATTAATCGCAGTCCTGATACGCTGCAAGCAACACCTGCAAAGTGACAGCCGAAAAACTGCAGATTTTCATCGTCATTTCTCCGCTGCTGGTCCTAGGCTATTCTTCATGTGTTTTCTGAGTTCCTGGGCGTCGAATTAGTCTAAAAAGCGTCATACGGATCGATTCCCAGACAAAAGATTTTTCGGCCAAAAAAAATCCAAGGCTAACCCCTTTGCATTTTTGGCGAAAATTTCGACGACTTTGAAAAGTGCTGCAATGAATTCTTCAGGGTACTATTCCGACGTGATTTTGCGAGAGGAATCGATTAATCGCAGTCCCGATACGCTGCGAGCAACACCTGCAAAGTTACAGCCGAAAAACTGCAGATTTTCATCGTCATTTCTCCGCTGCTGGTCCTAGGCTATTTTTCATGCGTTTTCTGAGTTCCTGGGCGTCGAATTAGTCTAAAAAGCGTCATACGGATCGATTCCCAGACAAAAGATTTTTCGGCCAAAAAAAATCCAAGGCTAACCCCTTGGCATTTTTGGCGAAAATTTCGACGACTTTGCAAAGTGCTGCAATTCATTCTTCAGGGTACTATTCCGACGTGATTTTGCGAGAGGAATCGATTAATCGCAGTTCCGATACGCTGCGAGCAACACCTGCAAAGTTACAGCCGAAAAACTGCGGATTTTCATCGCCATTTCTCCGCTGCTGGTCCTAGGCTATTTTTCATGTGTTTTTTGAGTTTCTGGGCGTCGAATTAGTCTAAAAAGCGTCATACGGATCAATTCCCAGACAAAAGATTTTTCGGCCAAAAAAAATCCAAGGCTAACCCCTTTGCATTTTTGGCGAAAATTTCGACGACTTTGAAAAGTGCTGCAATTCATTCTTTAGGGTACTATTCCGACGTGATTTTGCGAGAGGAATCGATTAATCGCAGTCCCGATACGCTGCGAGCAACACCTGCAAAGTTACAGCCGAAAAACTGCAGATTTTCACCGTCATTTCTCCGCTGCTGGTCCTAGGCTATTTTTCATGTGTTTTCTGAGTTCCTGGGCGTCGAATTAGTTTAAAAAGCGTCATACGGATCGATTCCCAGACAAAAGATTTTTCGGCCAAAAAAAATCCAAGGCTAACCCCTTTGCATTTTTGGCGAAAATTTCGACGACTTTGAAAAGTGCTGCGATTAGGTCTTTAGGGTACTATTCCGACGTGATTTTGCGAGAGGAATCGATTAATCTTAGTCCCGATACGCTGCGAGCAACACCTGCAAAGTTACAGCCGAAAAACTGCAGATTTTCATCGTCATTTCTCCGCTGCTGGTCCTAGGCTATTTCTCATGTGTTTTCTGAGTTCCTGGGCGTCGAATTAGTCTAAAAAGCGTCATACGGATCGATTCCCAGATAAAAGATTTTTCGGCCAAAAAAAATCCAAGGCTAACCCCTTTGCATTTTTGGCGAAAATTTCGACGACTTTGAAAAGTGCTGCAATTCATTCTCTAGGGTACTATTCCGACGTGATTTTGCGAGAGGAATCGAATGATCGCAGTCCCGATACGCTGCGAGCAACACCTGCAAAGTTACAGCCGAAAAACTGCAGATTTTCATCGTCATTTCTCCGCTGCTGGTCCTAGGCTATTTTTCATGTGTTTTCTGAGTTCCTGGGCGTCAAATTAGTCTCAAAAGCGTCAAAAGGATCGATTCCCAGACAAAAGATTTTTCGGCCAAAAAAAATCCAAGGCTAACCCCTTTGCATTTTTGGCGGAAATTTCGACGACTTTGAAAAGTGCTGCAATTAATTCTTGAGGGTACTATTTCGACGTGATTTTGCGAGAGGAATCGATTAATCGCAGTCCTGATACGCTGCAAGCAACACCTGCAAAGTGACAGCCGAAAAACTGCAGATTTTCATCGTCATTTCTCCGCTGCTGGTCCTAGGCTATTCTTCATGTGTTTTCTGAGTTCCTGGGCGTCGAATTAGTCTAAAAAGCGTCATACGGATCGATTCCCAGACAAAAGATTTTTCGGCCAAAAAAAATCCAAGGCTAACCCCTTTGCATTTTTGGCGAAAATTTCGACGACTTTGAAAAGTGCTGCAATGAATTCTTCAGGGTACTATTCCGACGTGATTTTGCGAGAGGAATCGATTAATCGCAGTCCCGATACGCTGCGAGCAACACCTGCAAAGTTACAGCCGAAAAACTGCAGATTTTCATCGTCATTTCTCCGCTGCTGGTCCTAGGCTATTTTTCATGCGTTTTCTGAGTTCCTGGGCGTCGAATTAGTCTAAAAAGCGTCATACGGATCGATTCCCAGACAAAAGATTTTTCGGCCAAAAAAAATCCAAGGCTAACCCCTTGGCATTTTTGGCGAAAATTTCGACGACTTTGCAAAGTGCTGCAATTCATTCTTCAGGGTACTATTCCGACGTGATTTTGCGAGAGGAATCGATTAATCGCAGTTCCGATACGCTGCGAGCAACACCTGCAAAGTTACAGCCGAAAAACTGCGGATTTTCATCGCCATTTCTCCGCTGCTGGTCCTAGGCTATTTTTCATGTGTTTTTTGAGTTTCTGGGCGTCGAATTAGTCTAAAAAGCGTCATACGGATCAATTCCCAGACAAAAGATTTTTCGGCCAAAAAAAATCCAAGGCTAACCCCTTTGCATTTTTGGCGAAAATTTCGACGACTTTGAAAAGTGCTGCAATTCATTCTTTAGGGTACTATTCCGACGTGATTTTGCGAGAGGAATCGATTAATCGCAGTCCCGATACGCTGCGAGCAACACCTGCAAAGTTACAGCCGAAAAACTGCAGATTTTCACCGTCATTTCTCCGCTGCTGGTCCTAGGCTATTTTTCATGTGTTTTCTGAGTTCCTGGGCGTCGAATTAGTCTAACAAGCGTCATACGGATCGATTCCCAGACCAAAGATTTTTCGGCCAAAAAAAATCCAAGGCTAACCCCTTTGCATTTTTGGCGAAAATTTCGACGACTTTGAAATGTGCTGCATTTACTTCTTTAGGGTACTATTCCGACGTGATTTTGCGAGAGATATCGATTAATCGCAGTCCCGATACGCTGCGAGCAACACCTGCAAAGTTACAGCCGAAAAACTGCAGATTTTCATCGTCATTTCTCCGCTGCTGGTCCTAGGCTATTTTTCATGTGTTTTCTGAGTTCCTGGGCGTCGAATTAGTCTCAAAAGCGTCATACGGATCGATTCCCAGATAAAAGATTTTTCGGCCAAAAAAAATCCAAGGCTAACCCCTTTGCATTTTTGGCGAAAATTTCGACGACTTTGAAAAGTGCTGCAATTGATTCTTTAGGGTACTATTTCGACGTGATTTTGCGAGAGGAATCGATTAATCGCAGTCCCGATACGCTGCGAGCAACACCTGCAAAGTTACAGCCGAAAAACTGCAGATTTTCATCGTCATTTCTCCGCTGCTGGTCCTAGGCTATTTTTCATGTGTTTTCTGAGTTCCTGGGCGTCGAATTAGTCTAAAAAGCGTCATACGGATCGATTCCCAGACAAAAGATTTTTCGGCCAAAAAAAATCCAAGGCTAACCCCTTTGCATTTTTGGCGAAAATTTCGACGACTTTGAAAAGTGCTGCAATTCATTCTTTAGGGTACTATTTCGACGTGATTTTGCGAGAGGAATCGATTAACCGCAGTCCTGATACGCTGCGAGCAACACCTGCAAAGTTACAGCCAAAAAACTGCAGATTTTCATCGTCATTTCTCCGCTGCTGGTCCTAGGCTATTTTTCATGTGTTTTCTGAGTTCCTGGGCGTCGAATTAGTCTAAAAAGCGTCATACGGATCGATTCCCAGACAAAAGATTTTTCGGCCAAAAAAAATCCAAGGCTAACCCCTTTGCATTTTTGGCGAAAATTTCGACGACTTTAAAAAGTGCTGCAATTCATTCTTTAGGGTACTATTTCGACGTGATTTTGCGAGAGGAATCGATTAACCGCAGTCCTGATACGCTGCGAGCAACACCTGCAAAGTTACAGCCAAAAAACTGCAGATTTTCATCGTCATTTCTCCGCTGCTGGTCCTAGGCTATTTTTCATGTGTTTTCTGAGTTCCTGGGCGTCGAATTAGTCTAAGAAGCGTCATACGAATCGATTCCCAGATGAAAGATTTTTCGGCCAAAAAAAATCCAAGGCTAACCCCTTTGCATTTTTGGCGAAAATTTCGACGACTTTGAGAAGTGCTGCAATTGATTCTTTAGGGTACCATTCCGACGTGATTTTGCGAGAGGAATCGATTAATCGCAGTCCCGATACGCTGCGAGCAACACCTGCAAAGTTACAGCCGAAAAACTGCAGATTTTCATCGTCATTTCTCCGCTGCTGGTCCTAGGCTATTTTTCATGTGTTTTCTGAGTTCCTGGGCGTCGAATTAGTCTAAAAAGCGTCATACGGATCGATTCCCAGACAAAAGATTTTTCGGCCAAAAAAAATCCAAGGCTAACCCCTTTGCATTTTTGGCGAAAATTTCGACGACTTTGCAAAGTGCTGCAATTCATTCTTCAGGGTACTATTCCGACGTGATTTTGCGAGAGGAATCGATTAATCGCAGTTCCGATACGCTGCGAGCAACACCTGCAAAGTTACAGCCGAAAAACTGCGGATTTTCATCGCCATTTCTCCGCTGCTGGTCCTAGGCTATTCTTCATGTGTTTTCTGAGTTCCTGGGCGTCGAATTAGTCTAAAAAGCGTCATACGGATCGATTCCCAGACAAAAGATTTTTCGGCCAAAAAAAATCCAAGGCTAACCCCTTTGCATTTTTGGCGAGAATTTCGACGACTTTGCAAAGTGCTGCAATTCATTCTTCAGGGTACTATTCCGACGTGATTTTGCGAGAGGAATCGATTAATCGCAGTTCCGATACGCTGCGAGCAACACCTGCAAAGTTACAGCCGAAAAACTGCGGATTTTCATCGCCATTTCTCCGCTGCTGGTCCTTGGCTATTTTTCATGTGTTTTCTGAGTTTCTGGGCGTCGAATTAGTCTAAAAAGCGTCATACGGATCGATTCCCAGACAAAAGATTTTTCGGCCAAAAAAAATCCAAGGCTAACCCCTTTGCATTTTTGGCGGAAATTTCGACGACTTTGAAATGTGCTGCATTTACTTCTTTAGGGTACTATTCCGACGTGATTTTGCGAGAGGAATCGATCAATCGCAGTCCCGATACGCTGCGAGCAACACCTGCAAAGTTACAGCCGAAAAACTGCAGATTTTCATCGTCATTTCTCCGCTGCTGGTCCTAGGCTATTTTTCATGTGTTTTCTGAGTTCCTGGGCGTCGAATTAGTCTAACAAGCGTCATACGGATCGATTCCCAGACCAAAGATTTTTCGGCCAAAAAAAATCCAAGGCTAACCCCTTTGCATTTTTGGCGAAAATTTCGACGACTTTGAAATGTGCTGCATTTACTTCTTTAGGGTACTATTCCGACGTGATTTTGCGAGAGGAATCGATTAATCGCAGTCCCGATACGCTGCGAGCAACACCTGCAAAGTTACAGCCGAAAAACTGCAGATTTTCATCGTCATTTCTCCGCTGCTGGTCCTAGGCTATTTTTCATGTGTTTTCTGAGTTCCTGGGCGTCGAATTAGTCTAAAAAGCGTCATACGGATCGATTCCCAGACAAAAGATTTTTCGGCCAAAAAAAATCCAAGGCTAACCCCTTTGCATTTTTGGCGAAAATTTCGACGACTTTGAAAAGTGCTGCAATTCATTCTTTAGGGTACTATTTCGACGTGATTTTGCGAGAGGAATCGATTAATCTTAGTCCCGATACGCTGCGAGCAACACCTGCAAAGTTACAGCCGAAAAACTGCAGATTTTCACCGTCATTTCTCCGCTGCTGGTCCTAGGCTATTTTTCATGTGTTTTCTGAGTTCCTGGGCGTCGAATAAGTCTAAAAAGCGTCATACGGATCGATTCCCAGATAAAAGATTTTTCGGCCAAAAAAAATCCAAGGCTAACCCCTTTGCATTTTTGGCGAAAATTTCGACGACTTTGAAAAGTGCTGCAATTGATTCTTTAGGGTACTATTTCGACGTGATTTTGCGAGAGGAATCGATTAATCGCAGTCCCGATACGCTGCGAGCAACACCTGCAAAGTTACAGCCGAAAAACTGCAGATTTTCATCGTCATTTCTCCGCTGCTGGTCCTAGGCTATTTTTCATGTGTTTTCTGAGTTCCTGGGCGTCGAATTAGTCTAAAAAGCGTCATACGGATCGATTCCCAGACAAAAGATTTTTCGGCCAAAAAAAATCCAAGGCTAACCCCTTTGCATTTTTGGCGAAAATTTCGACGACTTTGAAAAGTGCTGCAATTCATTCTTTAGGGTACTATTTCGACGTGATTTTGCGAGAGGAATCGATTAATCTTAGTCCCGATACGCTGCGAGCAACACCTGCAAAGTTACAGCCGAAAAACTGCAGATTTTCACCGTCATTTCTCCGCTGCTGGTCCTAGGCTATTTTTCATGTGTTTTCTGAGTTCCTGGGCGTCGAATAAGTCCAAAAAGCGTCATACGGATCGATTCCCAGATAAAAGATTTTTCGGCCAAAAAAAATCCAAGGCTAACCCCTTTGCATTTTTGGCGAAAATTTCGACGACTTTGAAAAGTGCTGCAATTGATTCTTTAGGGTACTATTTCGACGTGATTTTGCGAGAGGAATCGATTAATCGCAGTCCCGATACGCTGCGAGCAACACCTGCAAAGTTACAGCCGAAAAACTGCAGATTTTCATCGTCATTTCTCCGCTGCTGGTCCTAGGCTATTTTTCATGTGTTTTCTGAGTTCCTGGGCGTCGAATTAGTCTAAAAAGCGTCATACGGATCGATTCCCAGATAAAAGATTTTTCGGCCAAAAAAAATCCAAGGCTAACCCCTTTGCATTTTTGGCGAAAATTTCGACGACTTTGAAAAGTGCTGCAATTCATTCTTTAGGGTACTATTCCGACGTGATTTTGCGAGAGGAATCGATTAATCGCAGTCCCGATACGCTGCGAGCAACACCTGCAAAGTTACAGCCGAAAAACTGCAGATTTTCATCGTCATTTCTCCGCTGCTGGTCCTAGGCTATTTTTCATGTGTTTTCTGAGTTCCTGGGCGTCAAATTAGTCTAAAAAGCGTCGAAAGGATCGATTCACAGACAAAAGATTTTTCGGCCAAAAAAAATCCAAGGCTAACCCCTTTGCATTTCTGGCAAAAATTTCGACGACTTTGAAAAGTGCTGCAAATAATTCTTTAGGGTACTCTTCCGACGTGATTTTGCGAGTGGAATCGATTAATCTTAGTCCCGATACGCTGCGAGCAACACCTGCAAAGTTACAGCCGAAAAACTGCAGATTTTCATCGTCATTTCTCGCTGCTGGTCCTAGGCTATTTTTCATGTGTTTTCTGAGTTCCTGGGCGTCGAATTAGTCCAAAAAGCGTCATACGGATCGATTCCCAGACAAAAGATTTTTCGGCCAAAAAAAATCCAAGGCTAACCCCTTTGCATTTTTGGCGAAAATTTCGACGACTTTGAAAAGTGCTGCAATTAATTCTTTAGGGTACTATTCCGACGTGATTTTGCGAGTGGAATCGATTAATCTTAGTCCCGATACGCTGCGAGCAACACCTGCAAAGTTACAGCCGAAAAACTGCAGATTTTCATCGTCATTTCTCCGCTGCTGGTCCTAGGCTATTTTTCATGTGTTTCCTGAGTTCCTGGGCGTCGAATTAGTCTAAAAAGCGTCATACGGATCGATTCCCAGACAAAAGATTTTTCGGCCAAAAAAAATCCAAGGCTAACCCCTTTGCATTTTTGGCGAAAATTTTGACGACTTTGCAAAGTGCTGCAATTCATTCTTAAGGGTACTATTCCGACGTGATTTTGCGAGAGGAATCGATTAATCGCAGTCCCGATACGCTGCGAGCAACACCTGCAAAGTTACAGCCGGAAAACTGCAGATTTTCATCGTCATTTCTCCGCTGCTGGTCCTAGGCTATTTTTCATGTGTTTTCTGAGTTCCTGGGCGTCGAATTAGTCTAAAAAGCGTCATACGGATCGATTCCCAGACAAAAGATTTTTCGGCCAAAAAAAATCCAAGGCTAACCCCTTTGCATTTTTGGCGAAAATTTCGACGACTCTGAAAAGTGCTGCAATTGATTCTTTAGGGTACTATTCCGACGTGATTTTGCGAGAGGAATCGATTAATCGCAGTCCCGATACGCTGCGAGCAACACCTGCAAAGTTACAGCTGAAAAACTGCAGATTTTTATCGTCATTTCTCCGCTGCTGGTCCTAGGCTATTTTTTGTGTGTTTTCTGAGTTCCTGGGCGTCGAATTAGTCTAAAAAGCGTCAAAAGGATCGATTCCCAGACCAAAGATTTTTCGGCCAAAAAAAATACAAGGCTAACCCCTTTGCATTTTTGGCGAAAATTTCGACGACTTTGAAAAAAGCTGCAATTAATTCTTTAGGGTACTATTCCGACGTGATTTTGCGAGAGGAATCGATTAATCTTAGTCCCGATACGCTGCGAGCAACACCTGCAAAGTTACAGCCGAAAAACTGCAGATTTTCATCGTCATTTCTCCGCTGCTGGTCCTAGGCTATTTTTCATGTGTTTTCTGAGTTCCTGGGCGTCGAATTAGTCTAAAAAGCGTCAAAAGGATCGATTCCCAGACAAAAGATTTTTCGGCCAAAAAAAATCCAAGGCTAACCCCTTTGCATTTTTGGCGAAAATTTCGACGACTTTGAAAAGTGCTGCGATTAGGTCTTTAGGGTACTATTCCGACGTGATTTTGCGAGAGGAATCGATTAATCTTAGTCCCGATACGCTGCGAGCACCACCTGCAAAGTTACAGCCGAAAAACTGCAGATTTCCATCGTCATTTCTCTGCTGCTGGTCCTAGGCTATTCTTCATGTGTTTTCTGAGTTTCTGGGCGTCGAATTAGTCTAAAAAGCGTCATACGGATCGATTCCCAGACAAAAGATTTTTCGGCCAAAAAAAATCCAAGGCTAACCCCTTTGCATTTTTGGCGAAAATTTCGACGACTTTGAAAAGTGCTGCAATTGATTCTTTAGGGTACTATTCCGACGTGATTTTGCGAGAGGATTCGATTAATCGCAGTCCCGATACGCTGCGAGCACCACCTGCAAAGTTACAGCCGAAAAACTGCAGATTTTCATCGTCATTTCTCGCTGCTGGTCCTAGGCTATTTTTCATGTGTTTTCTGAGTTCCTGGGCGTCGAATTAGTCTAAAAAGCGTCATACGGATCGATTCCCAGACAAAAGATTTTTCGGCCAAAAAAAATCCAAGGCTAACCCCTTTGCATTTTTGGCGAAAATTTTGACGACTTTGAAAAGTGCTGCAATTGATTTTTTAGGGTACTATTCCGACGTGATTTTGCGAGAGGAATCGATTAATCTTAGTCCCGATACGCTGCGAGCAACACCTGCAAAGTTACAGCCGAAAAACTGCAGATTTTCATCGTCATTTCTCCGCTGCTGGTCCTAGGCTATTTTTCATGTGTTTCCTGAGTTCCTGGGCGTCGAATTAGTCTAAAAAGCGTCATACGGATCGATTCCCAGACAAAAGATTTTTCGGCCAAAAAAAATCCAAGGCTAACCCCTTTGCATTTTTGGCGAAAATTTTGACGACTTTGCAAAGTGCTGCAATTCATTCTTAAGGGTACTATTCCGACGTGATTTTGCGAGAGGAATCGATTAATCGCAGTCCCGATACGCTGCGAGCAACACCTGCAAAGTTACAGCCGGAAAACTGCAGATTTTCATCGTCATTTCTCCGCTGCTGGTCCTAGGCTATTTTTCATGTGTTTTCTGAGTTCCTGGGCGTCGAATTAGTCTAAAAAGCGTCATACGGATCGATTCCCAGACAAAAGATTTTTCGGCCAAAAAAAATCCAAGGCTAACCCCTTTGCATTTTTGGCGAAAATTTCGACGACTCTGAAAAGTGCTGCAATTGATTCTTTAGGGTACTATTCCGACGTGATTTTGCGAGAGGAATCGATTAATCGCAGTCCCGATACGCTGCGAGCAACACCTGCAAAGTTACAGCTGAAAAACTGCAGATTTTTATCGTCATTTCTCCGCTGCTGGTCCTAGGCTATTTTTTGTGTGTTTTCTGAGTTCCTGGGCGTCGAATTAGTCTAAAAAGCGTCAAAAGGATCGATTCCCAGACCAAAGATTTTTCGGCCAAAAAAAATACAAGGCTAACCCCTTTGCATTTTTGGCGAAAATTTCGACGACTTTGAAAAAAGCTGCAATTAATTCTTTAGGGTACTATTCCGACGTGATTTTGCGAGAGGAATCGATTAATCTTAGTCCCGATACGCTGCGAGCAACACCTGCAAAGTTACAGCCGAAAAACTGCAGATTTTCATCGTCATTTCTCCGCTGCTGGTCCTAGGCTATTTTTCATGTGTTTTCTGAGTTCCTGGGCGTCGAATTAGTCTAAAAAGCGTCAAAAGGATCGATTCCCAGACAAAAGATTTTTCGGCCAAAAAAAATCCAAGGCTAACCCCTTTGCATTTTTGGCGAAAATTTTGACGACTTTGAAAAGTGCTGCAATTGATTTTTTAGGGTACTATTCCGACGTGATTTTGCGAGAGGAATCGATTAATCGCAGTCCCGATACGCTGCGAGCAACACCTGCAAAGTTACAGCCGAAAAACTGCAGATTTTCATCGTCATTTCTCCGCTGCTGGTCCTAGGCTATTTTTCATGTGTTTTCTGAGTTCCTGGGCGTCGAATTAGTCTAAAAAGCGTCAAAAGGATCGATTCCCAGACAAAAGATTTTTCGGCCAAAAAAAATCCAAGGCTAACCCCTTTGCATTTTTGGCGAAAATTTTGACGACTTTGAGAAGTGCTGCGATTAGGTCTTTAGGGTACTATTCCGACGTGATTTTGCGAGAGGAATCGATCAATCTTGGTCCCGATACGCTGCGAGCAACACCTGCAAAGTTACAGCCGAAAAACTGCAGATTTTCATCGTCATTTCTCCGCTGCTGGTCCTAGGCTATTTTTCATGTGTTTTCTGAGTTCCTGGGCGTCGAATTAGTCTAAAAAGCGTCAAAAGGATCGATTCCCAGACAAAAGATTTTTCGGCCAAAAAAAATCCAAGGCTAACCCCTTTGCATTTTTGGCGAAAATTTCGACGACTTTGAGAAGTGCTGCGATTAGGTCTTTAGGGTACTATTGCGACGTGATTTTGCGAGAGGAATCGATTAATCGCAGTCCCGATACGCTGCGAGCAACACCTGCAAAGTTACAGACGAAAAACTGCAGATTTTCATCGTCATTTCTCCGCTGCTGGTCCTAGGCTATTTTTCATGTGTTTTCTGAGTTCCTGGGCGTCGAATTAGTCTAAAAAGCGTCATACGGATCGATTCCCAGACGAAAGATTTTTCGGCCAAAAAAAATCCAAGGCTAACCCCTTTGCATTTTTGGCGAAAATTTCGACGACTTTGAAAAGTGCTGCGATTGAATCTTTAGGGTACTATTGCGACGTGATTTTGCGAGAGGAATCGATTAATCGCAGTCCCGATACGCTGCGAGCAACACCTGCAAAGTTACAGACGAAAAACTGCAGATTTTCATCGTCATTTCTCCGCTGCTGGTCCTAGGCTATTTTTCATGTGTTTTCTGAGTTCCTGGGCGTCGAATTAGTCTAAAAAGCGTCAAAAGGATCGATTCCCAGACAAAAGATTTTTCGGCCAAAAAAAATCCAAGGCTAACCCCTTTGCATTTTTGGCGAAAATTTTGACGACTTTGAAAAGTGCTGCAATTGATTTTTTAGGGTACTATTCCGACGTGATTTTGCGAGAGGAATCGATTAATCTTAGTCCCGATACGCTGCGAGCAACACCTGCAAAGTTACAGCCGAAAAACTGCAGATTTTCATCGTCATTTCTCCGCTGCTGGTCCTAGGCTATTTTTCATGTGTTTTCTGAGTTCCTGGGCGTCGAATTAGTCTAAAAAGCGTCAAAAGGATCGATTCCCAGACAAAAGATTTTTCGGCCAAAAAAAATCCAAGGCTAACCCCTTTGCATTTTTGGCGAAAATTTTGACGACTTTGAAAAGTGCTGCGATTAGGTCTTTAGGGTACTATTTCGACGTGATTTTGCGAGAGGAATCGATTAATCTTGGTCCCGATACGCTGCGAGCAACACCTGCAAAGTTACAGCCGAAAAACTGCAGATTTTCATCGTCATTTCTCCGCTGCTGGTCCTAGGCTATTTTTCATGTGTTTTCTGAGTTCCTGGGCGTCGAATTAGTCTAAAAAGCGTCATACGGATCGATTCCCAGACGAAAGATTTTTCGGCCAAAAAAAATCCAAGGCTAACCCCTTTGCATTTTTGGCGAAAATTTCGACGACTTTGAAAAGTGCTGCGATTGAATCTTTAGGGTACTATTCCGACGTGATTTTGCGAGAGGAATCGATTAATCGCAGTCCCGATACGCTGCGAGCAACACCTGCAAAGTTACAGACGAAAAACTGCAGATTTTCATCGTCATTTCTCCGCTGCTGGTCCTAGGCTATTTTTCATGTGTTTTCTGAGTTCCTGGGCGTCGAATCAGTCTAAAAAGCGTCATACGGATCGATTCCCAGACCAAAGATTTTTCGGCCAAAAAAAATCCAAGGCTAACCCCTTTGCATTTTTGGCGAAAATTTCGACGACTTTGAAAAGTGCTGCGATTGATTCTTTAGGGTACTATTCCGACGTGATTTTGCGAAAGGAATCGATTAATCGCAGTCCCGATACGCTGCGAGCAACACCAGCAAAGTTACTGCCGAAAAACTGCAGATTTTCATCGTCATTTCTCCGCTGCTGGTCCTAGGCTATTTTTCGTGTGTTTTCTGAGTTCCTGGGCGTCGAATTAGTCTAAAAAGCGTCAAAAGGATGGATTCCCAGACAAAAGATTTTTCGGCCAAAAAAAATCCAAGGCTAACACCTTAGCATTTTTGGCGAAAATTTCGACGACTTTGAAAAGTGCTGCAATTAATTCTTCAGGGTACTATTTCGACGTGATTTCGCAAGAGGAATCGATTAATCTCAGTCCCGATACGCTGCGAGCAACACCTGCAAAGTTACAGCCGAAAAACTGCAGATTTTCATCGTCATTTCTCCGCTGCTGGTCCTAGGCTATTTTTCATGTGTTTTCTGAGTTCCTGAGCGTCGAATTAGTCTAAAAAGCGTCATACGGATCGATTCCCAGACAAAAGATTTTTCGGCCAAAAAAAATCCAAGGCCCTTTGCATTTTTGGCGAAAATTTCGACGACTTTGAAAAGTGCTGCAATTGATTCTTTAGGGTACTATTCCGACGTGATTTTGCGAGAGGAATCGATTAATCTTAGTCCCGATACGCTGCGAGCAACACCTGCAAAGTTACAGCTGAAAAACTGCAGATTTTCATCGTCATTTCTCCGCTGCTGGTCCTAGGCTATTTTTCATGTGTTTTCTGAGTTCCTGGGCGTCGAATTAGTCTAAAAAGCGTCATACGGATCGATTCCCAGACAAAAGATTTTTCGGCCAAAAAAAATCCAAGGCTAACCCCTTTACATTTTTGGCGAAAATTTCGACGACTTTGAAAAGTGCTGCAATTAATTCTTTAGGGTACTATTCCGACGTGATTTTGCGAGAGGAATCGATTAATCGCAGTCCCGATACGCTGCGAGCAACACCTGCAAAGTTACAGCCGAAAAACTGCAGATTTTCATCGTCATTTCTCCGCTGCTGGTCCTAGGCTATTTTTCATGTGTTTTCTGAGTTCCTGGGCGTCGAATTAGTCTGAAAAGCGTCATACGGATCGATTCCCTGACAAAAGATTTTTCGGCCAAAAAAAATCCAAGGCTAACCCCTTTGCATTTTTGGCGAAAATTTCGACGACTTTGAAAAGTGCTGCAATTAATTCTTTAGGGTACTATTCCGACGTGATTTTGCGAGAGGAATCGATTAATCGCAGTCCCGATACGCTGCGAGCAACACCTGCAAAGTTACAGCCGAAAAACTGCACATTTTCATCGCCATTTCTCCGCTGCTGGTCCTTGGCTATTTTTCATGTGTTTTTTGAGTTCCTGGGCGTCGAATTAGTCTAAAAAGCGTCATACGGATCGATTCCCAGACAAAAGATTTTTCGGCCAAAAAAAATCCAAGGCTAACCCCTTTGCATTTTTGGCGAAAATTTCGACGACTTTGAAAAGTGCTGCAATCAAGTTCTCTAGGCAGTATTTCGACGTAATTTTGCGAGAGAAATCGACTAAGCGCAGTCTCAATACGCTGCGAACGATAGCTGAGAAGTCAAACACGAAAATCTGAGAATGTCCGTCGTCATTTTTCTGCTGCTGGTCCCATGCTTTTTTTCATGTGTTTTCTGAGTTTCTGGGCGTTCAATTAGTGTCAAAAGCGTCGTACAATTCGATTCCTAGTTGAAATATTTTTCCGCAAAAAAAAATTCAAGGCCAGCCCTTTTGCATTTCAGGTGAAAATTTTTACGATTTCGAAAAGTGCTGGAAATAATTCTTTGAGGCACTATTTCGACGTAGTTTTGCGAGAGAAATTGAATAAACGGCATCTTAGTACGCTGCGAGCAACACGAAAGAAGTTACAGCCCAAAAACCCATGTCTTTTTTCTTCATTACTCCGCTGCTGGTCCTGCGCTATTCTTGATGTGTTGTCTGAGTTTTCCGGGCGTCCAATTAGCATAAAAAGCGTTATCACTAAAAAACAACATCTTAAATTCATAGAGATTTTCGTTATCTTTATTTTTACAGATAGTCAAAGGGGTATTCCGTATAGTTTTGCAAAACTTGTTCTATCAATTATTTCTTCATTTTCTTCGCCAGTATAAATTTGTTTTGAAAAATGGATTTACAGTGTCAAAAATTCCCAGCTTTCAATAGAAATTTTTTTTTTTCTTTCCGAAATTCCCTGACATCATCAAAGCGGTTTCATGACTCTGACGATGTTAAGTCATGTTATTTCACTAATTTTGTTTTGCTCAATCTATCACTACGCATTTCACCAGAATTAGGATAAATAACAATTTAATTTGAATGCAATTTTTTCACCCCACAGTTGTATTCATGTTCAATTTTTTCAAAATCATGTATCTTTTTGCAATACTGAATTGTCGCTTTTCCTCCTCCTCAGTTTTAATTTTCTTGCAAGTGGAACTGAATTGCGTTGAATGAAGCGTCTCAATTGTACCCCAGAAGATTTTTCACGGTCATGATATCGCATATATCGCGGTAACACTTGAAAGATCTGGTGTTCAAGCAGCGACTGAGGCTGAAGAATTTATGCGGTGAAATAAAAGGCTTTTATTCAAATTTCTATGGACCTTTTATTTTTTATGTGGGTTGGGAGGCGAGGATTTTTAAAGAATACTCGTGGGAATTTTGTTATAACGCAATTTTCACCGTACGACGTTTGACGCAGTTCGCTTGACATTCCTTTCGAGTTTGGTAATTTAATTATCCAGAGTCTGCATTCTGCTTGAAACCTAACTTGAAGTTTGAACGCAGATTAAAATTATTGCCAATGAAAAAACTGAACGCAAAACTGACAACGGGATCATAAATGTTACCTTGCTTGAAAACTACTTTCCAGAGCTAAAATTTTTAAGGATTTTTTTTTTATCAATGTGAAAGTGTTTAACCCTTTGGAAGCATAAAAATCCACAAACAACCCTATTAAGGTGCTTATAAAGACGCGTTGTACACCTCGAAAACGCGGGGATGCAAAACTTCTATACCGCTTGAGCGATCAGAGTGAAATTAGGGTAATAAATGCCTTATTTTGGCAAAAAGTGGAGTGTCGTTTTAGTTTTTCAAAATTTGGAAAAATTTTTTACACATTGGTTACCACCCACAGAAATTGACCAAATTTTCACAGTTGCACTGAATGGATCGAAATCTCCCGCATGATGCCACTCGGCGGTGATGAAACACACATTTTGAGCAGAGTCCCATGAGATTTGATGGTGTAATCACAAAACGGCAGCTGATCTGGCTTTCGATTATGAACAATACCAGAATTTCATTTTGGCGACATTTATTACCGACATTTCGCAGATGCTGGTAATGCATGCGTGTAATGTCGGTAAAAAATTACCGACATGCGTGAAATGTCGGTAACGAATGTCGCCAAAATGAGATTTTGATGTTGTTCGTAATCGAAAACCAGATCAGCTGCCATTTCGTCATTTCACCATCAAATCTCATGGGACTGGGCTCAAAATGTGTGTTCCATCACCGCCAAGTGGCATCATACCTGATAGTTCGATCCATTCAGTGCAACTGTGAAAATTTGCCCAATTTCTGTGGGTGGTAACTAATCTGTAAATTTTATATCCAAATTTTGAAAAAGTAAAACGACGCTTCACTTTTTGCCAAAATAAGGCATCAACTGCCCAAGTTTCACTCTGATGGCTTGAGCGGTATAGGAGTTTTGCATTCCCGCGTTTTCGAGGTGTACAACGCGTCTTTATAAGCACCTTCGCTGGAAATTTTCTACCAAAAGTTCATTGCGCGTACACTTTCGCCGCAGGAGATTGAAATTTTTTCTCAGGACACATACTACCATAATCTGAATTTTAATCGGACGAATTTTTGATCACATCTTTTTCAGACGTTTCAAAAATCAAAAACTCGATATTATCAAAATTTCACTGTAGTTCCCCCTTCAGGACTACCCTAATAAACCGTCGAGTTTTTTGTTTCAATATTTTTCCGTCGAGTACACATTACACACATGTCTTGGAAGGGGAACATCGTCGTCGAAAGATGTGATTATCGATATTGCGAAACAGCCGTTCAACTGTGAATGATGTAAAAACGTTCCGGGCCATTCACTCACGTCTGACGACCCCAGCAGGGGTTCGATTCGGTTTCGCATCTTCAAAGAAGGTAATTTGTTCTCTTGCCGAGTGGCAGGTATGTATGTATGTACTTATACTTATGCTCCCCTCCTCCCCCCCCCTCCTACTTTTTCATTTAACGTAATTCAGCCTTTGCCTTTTTGCGTCTTTTATCTAAAACTCTCTGTACTTCTCCGCCGTTCAATAAAAGCGATGTCTTTTTTGGCATTTCCCTCGGATGACGAATCCGAAAATTTATACGACTGCGGGAGAGGAAAAAAACCTCAATAATAATGATAATAATGAAGGGGAGAGTAAAATTTCGCACCGTAATTGATCGCTTGTAGATCATCCTTTGATGTTGTTCCGCACGTGTGAGGTTTTTTATACGTTTCAAATTGGCTGCCCTAATTGAGTGAATCGTGGTGATTTTTTGAACTTTTCTTCAAAGGTTTTGTGACGGGAATTTACACAACTTCAAAGCATCTACATTGACTGGTTGATTGAAAATCGCCGAATAAGCCTCACGAGACTCTGTGAGACCTGACGAATCGCGAGATTTTACGGTTTAAATTGAATATAACTGCGAAAAAATTCTTATCGTCATTCACGACTTATTTCAGTTTTAAGAAATTGATTAGAATTAAAAATTTTCATTCAGATTTTTTCAAAGTGATAAGTGTGTAGAAAATAAAGAGACAAAGAATATCTTCCAGATCCTCTATGATATCGATACCCAAGTTTAGTCTAAATCATGTCTAAGGAAACTGACGAATTATGAACAAATCACCAAACAAAATAAAAATGAATCGATAAATGATGAGCATAAAGAAAAGAACCATGAACAGTTATAATTAAAAGGTCGTTCCTATAACGTTCAATCAGGTATGAAAATATATTTTCAATACAGATGTACTCGCTGAAAAGATTTTCAAAGTTAGCCATACGTAAATGATTATTTTTAAAACGTATAGAAAGCTACGTGAAATTAAGTCGAATATAATGAAAACGTCGATGCTGGAAAAATATCGAACCAAGGTTGAAAATTCTTTGTCAAATGAATTTCAACCGGCTTAATAGACGCCCTCGCTTGATACTCTGTCAAGAAAAATAAATTGGATCTTCCGATCGAGATTGTCGTTTGAATGGAATTGAAGCACAATCAGCTATTGTAATAATCTCGTTAAGTGCTGGCGCCGATGTACTAAGCGCGATTAATTATTACTGTTATAATTATCATTACCGTTGACCACGCTGGCTCAAGTCTGTACGAAGACTTTTATACCAAATATCTCAAAGGCTTCCAAAGAACATTCTTTCATAGCTGATTGTGAGTGAATATAAAATCTGCAGAAATTTTTTCTCGCATACTTTTATTGTATAAAAAAAAAAAAAAAAAAAATGTTGCATAAAAAATACCCAAAAAAAATTCATTGAGGTCATGCAATACTCCTACCTTTACCCACCGAGCGAACTCGTCCTTTTCTTCCTATATCAAATAAACAACCTTTTCAAATTTCGATCTTTGTGAGCTTGACGACCTCAAGTCTCGGTTTTAAGTATCCGAAAGTCAAAGCGTTCAACTCAGTTCTGGAATTCAACAAATTTGTGTACATACATTCGGAATCAAGTTTGTCCGAGGAGAATAATGAAAATGTGACTGAGCCAGCGCGTCCTCTTCTCCATTTTTAAAATTTAATTTACACCTTGGATCCCTTGAAAGGTTGTAGAATTTCTTTTTCACACTGCGCGTTGGTTTCGACATCCCTGCTCAAGTCTTAATCTCTCTCGTCAACTCGTGGCGCAAATTACCGTGTCGTAAAAATTGTTCTCAAATTACCGACACTTTTGCCCCTCAGGCTTTTAAGGTAAGTGTACTGTATTATACCTCTGACGGACCCAAATCTCCGCTCTTCTCTTCTTCCGATGTACGTAGGGGAGGGTGGGACACACGACAGCCCATCTAAGCCGGTTATTAATTTTTGGTGACTTTTTACCATCAAATTAATTTATTTTTGTGTTTCATGTTGAACAAATTCACCGAAATTTGAGCAAAACTTGAAATTTTTTTTTATGTGTGTTTGTCTGGGGAACGAACGCTCCCCTCTAAAAACCGGTAAAAAAAAGTTTATTGACGTTTTTTTTTTCAAGGGTCCATTTTCCCTAGGATATGCTAAAATGGTATAAACGAAAAGTTAAAAAAACGAACCGGAAATCCTTGCAAGAGACGTGAAAAATGTCTCTAAATAAGCATAAGTGAACACGGAAGAATTCTTATATCAAATTCAAAATACACGTAACGGCTGAAAAAACGGACCTCTAAAGGTTAGGTCAGGTTAGGTTAGGTGAGGTTGGGTCAGGTCAGGTCAGGTCAGGTCCCGTTTTCGCCTCACTAAAAAATTGTTCAGACAGTCGGTGACAGAGTAAACCTCGTCAAGTGTACATGGAATTCACATAAAGATTTATCGAGGCAAAAGCTTCCTGCGTCTCATTGTCAATAAAATTTCCCAGGGTTCTGGATACGGACGAAATATTTACATTCGTTAGTCAAAATGTGTTAGAGTTATGTTGGTTTGTGGAAAGGATGGACTAGATATCTTTAGATGATAATGTGTTTTGTATTTCACAGCGTGGCATCAGCCATCAACGATCGTACAAGAAAAGATAAAATTTAGGAACACTCGTAATAAAATAGTTCAGTCATAGACTCTTAAACATCTCTAGATGCATACTCAACATCAGTATAACTGTTAGATTACATATGTCTAATAAAATGTGTATGTAGTACATCTGTGTTACATTGAGGGTATTGGTAAGCCCTCATCGAAAATTGGCAACACTGGAACGTCTGAAACGAATATTAGGTGTTCCTCAAGGGGCAGTACAAATGGAAAAATTTGTATGCATTGCTTTTCCAAGAGACAATCTTCAAGGTATAATTGTATAAGCACCTTTATATTTTGACGATTTATTCTTGAAACTATGTTTTTGGAGTTTGTCGTAAGGCTTAAGGTACAACGTTCATCCGTTCAAACTGATCTGGGAATCGTTTTGTCCGGAATAAATAGCACTGAAACTTTAGTAAAAGAAATTTTTTTCAGCTTTGCTGCAGAATTGTTTACAAAATACAGTAACATTCGAGTATAAGGTTTCTTCAACTACTGATATTTTCTGTAATCGATTGCATTTTAAAAGAATTCTGCGTTAAATCAAAAATCTCACATTTTCTCATCAAAATTTTCAATAGAAGGGTTCAATTGGAGAAACCGTATCCCTGAATCTTTTCAATTGACAGTGTGAAGTTAGTTTTTTGTCCCAAAAACTAGTTTACCTAGTAATTGTCAATGAAAAGAAAATCGTTGAACAATTGATCGCTTTTTGAGCTTGTCTTAAAAAAAACCGCTCAAACGTTTTCTTCTTATGTAATTCGCGTGACTTTTTCATCATTTCGTATTCAGGAGAAAATCGATGGCAAATTGACGGCGGTACATCCATACAAAGTATGAGACATTCTGTAGCCAAGAGTCCCCGAGATATTTTCAGATTTTATTCGACTCCACAGAGTAGAGCAAATTGGGCGAGCTGCCGCTTATAGTCGATCAGTTTCGTGTGTATTCCTAAACGTAGAATGCGTCCTGCGGGTGCCTCTGTATTGCCATAGGAGGCGAAGTCCTTTTGTCCAATTTCATACGAAGAGATGCGAGCTGCAGGTTCAGCTCTCGTAAAAGTGATTTTTCCCTCGCGGAAAATTTGTGCTTATAGACGATATTGGATAATATAATATTATGTAATAATTATTATATAATAATTAGGGCGATTCAAAAGCGGGCGCTTCAGATTTCGCTTTTCTTCGACATTCTTGCACTTTTTCAATCAAAAACAGCTAACGCGAAAGGGCTGGACCGAAAAAAACTTTTTAATACTGCCTCAACGACGTTAAAATTTCGAAAAAGACTTTTTTCGACAATTTCAAAATTGAGGTATTATTAAATCCCAAAATTTTTTGTGAAACCTGGGATGCTATGTTAAAATTTAGAATTTTTAAAAGCGAGAAAAATTCGTTTTTACAAATTCGTACATAGACTTTTCTGTACCAAAAAAAATCGGCACACATCTCAGGCCTTACAAAAATTTTTGTTTCGTCATACAACACAAAACCACCGAAGGATTTAAGTATATCTCGATTTTGAAGTTCCTAAAAATGAAATTATTTCGAAATTTCAACATCGTTGAGGTAGTGGTAAAGAAATTTTTTCAGCCCAGCCCTTTCGCGTGAGCTATTATTAGTAAAAAAGTGCAAGAATCTCGGAGAAGAGCGAAATCTGAAAAAAAAACCTCTTCTGAACCATCGTAATAACCATATATTCATTTCTCTCAATTATGCCCCTCGTGCATCTGCGCTCAACTCGGTTTATTCAGCCTCTGGCGGTCCGAGCTTCGCGATTTGGCCGCGTCGTCTGCTGGTGCGCGTCGAGCGCACCACCAATCACTCAGCTAACCTAATTTCTGATCTTCTGAAACTGTCAGTGACAGAACGAAGCGTACCTTCAGGCATTTTTATCTCTTTTCTAATTTGTTCGTGTGTTGACGACAATTCAAAGAATTTATGCTCTCATCCCCTTCCTCTGCTTCTTTTCACTCTTTCAATTTGAATATTTAATTTCGTGACATCCTCTGTGGTTTCTTTTCTCTCGTATATCCGTACGCGTAAGCCATGTTGTTTTTTATCCATATACAAAATATCCGGTTGGCATTACCGGAACGCTCGGAGCTTTTCTCCGCGACGAAATACTCTGCAAAGCTTTGCTCCAAATATATTTCTGATACGAACAAATATTCTTTCAGGACACACAGTTTCGTCCGCTTCTTCCGTTGGAAATCAGTAAACTTATATTGATCGTAAATGAAGCCAACGTATTTTTTTTGTAGTCCCGTACTGCCAGGCATCCGATTTCAGAAGCGCCGAACGGTAATAATTCCATTTATTGCGTACTCGAGTTTTTCCACACAAGAAATATTTCATCAATATATTTTACGGTAACGGATTTTTCTTCCCAAGATTTGGATACCTCAGTTTCAATTGCACCTTGACCAACTATCGATGCTGAACTTGAAGCACCAAGTCTGTGAAGTTTTATGGTATCTTCCAAAGTCCTAAAAGCGAATAATTTTTTTTAGCTCCGTATAACCGCACGAAATCAAAGTGAAGCTTTATAAATGAAGTGAAGTGTGATAAATAAATCTTTTTATTCTGATAAAATCTCGGTTACCCCGTAAAATTCAGTCAGAAGCTTTATGGAGGTTTTGTAAAGTCTTGTCAAATTCTACAAGACTTTGCGAAGTTCTTAGACTAGTTTTATGGAATATAATGAGTGCCTCTGTCGCCTCGCGATGAAACCCCATGAAACTTTAAGAGAATTCTACGATATTTCGCACGAACTATTCGTCAACGTCCAGTGAAATCTTTTTGAAGTCTGGAAATTCTTGATTCTCTCCACTCGTTAAGGATGATTGGGTCCTTTCTTCGGTCTTGACGCATTTTTGCTAATGATCATAACAAGAATGATGCAACATCCCTATCACGTGATAAAAATGCATCCGTGCAAATTTGAATAACGAAAGCTCAGGTTTCACCAACAATTTGCGAAAAAACTTTACAATCAAAACGTTCAAAATGATCAGGCTTTAGTCTTTTCAACCCGATTCAAGTACATAAATTTTCAATCTTGAGACAACTATTTGCAAGAACTTCTCTATATTATCGTTTTATTCTTGTTCATCCATCATTTGTGCAAATAGGACTTATGCAGAAGTTGAAAACAGGTGTTTTTTTCGACACCTGACGGACGTGAATTTCGGGGAAATTTTGAACTGACGATCTATACTTTCGGATGGTTTCTTCCGGTTTCTTCTCGACGCCCTGAGACAAGTCTAGCGTGATGTCGGGCCGTGTCCCGACGCAAACGAATATTGCCAATAAACTGCCGATCCAATTTAGCTAGGCAGAAAATACTACCGTTCGGTGTTCGCCCGAGTTTACTGCTTTGGTGAAAACCCCTCCCGAACACTCACGTCGCCGTTCTTACACGCGCGTGCAGAGGGTTGGTATATACATGTCCACATATACATACGGCCCCATTCCTATTCTCTATTTCTACTGTAATGGGAAGATAAAATGTAAATAGTGTCACCTTTACCGGCGAGCCGTTTTCCCCGCTGCCAGTTTTCCGTTCACGTTCCGACCGAACCACCGTCGTACATCTCTTCTCTTAGGGAATGGGTTAACGTACCTTGACACCAAATTCCACTACCACCTTCGGTCTAATCTCTGAAATGTCAGGTTATATCGGTAAAAAGTAGCGCCAGGTGATCTCAACACGTAAATAAATTCCCCCTTAAACTACGTTGTGTTTCTTTTGAGCGATATATTGGGCTAGCTAATGTTCCATCAGATGCTTCTCTCAGATTTGAATGCAAATTTTTTCCTCAACTCGGTTCACTGCTCGGAAAGAAATCGTGGAATATTAGATTCCAATTTTGAATAGGTCAAAAGTTATAAATTATCAAATATTTTTCTCATTCAAACAAAGTTGTATTCACTTAAGCTAATTGCAAAGTCGTTGCAGTTAATTTCACTACAAGAAAAGATACGAAGAATCGATGTAGTTAACCTTTGAACTGAAGATTAAATTGCTCGTGCACATCAGGCAACGTAGTAAAAAAGTGGTTCATCGCGTTATCGAAACTGACCAGGCAAAATATTAATCGTTTTAAACAACCTAATCAGACCGTGATTGTGCGGGTTTATCAAAACTGACCCAGTGAACGTCTTCAGTATATCTATCAGGAAACTTAGTGAAAACATGATTTGTCAGCTCATATCGAGTCTGACGCGTCAAACTTATCGCTTCACTTGACGATACATACAACACTGAAGCACTTATAGATCTACTACGGATGTATGTGACCTGAGAAGAAAAGGCGAGGAGGAGATAGAGAGCGGAAAGAGAAATAATAAAAATACCGGATAATATAAAATGGAATATCTCTCAGCGACCAACGCAGCGTGACATTAGAGTTTATAACCGAGTGTAGTAAATATCGGAAAACTAACGGAATGTCGTATACATTTCTCGCCGGTGCCGGTTGCACCAGTTCGCGGGGTTGGGTATCTCCAGCTATCAAAACTCCAACGTGAATCGATTCCAAACAGTATTTTAAGGGTTGTCTATAATCCAAAGAAATTGACTGCCGAACGATAGATTATACAGGGAAAGTTTTTGGTCGATAATTTTTTATACGTCTTTTTTTTCACTTTCAAACATTTCTTATTTTAACCGGAAAACCCATGATTTACGGTTGAAACTTATTGCATGTAGTTACTAAGTTATTACTATTTTTATTGTAACAAAAAAGAAACTGTTAGAAATATGTCAAGACAAAAACGCACAATAACGAATGTTTGAAACGTGAAACTGAAACTCGTTACTTGGGTCTGATTGAAAAAAAAAAAAAATGCTGTGATCCAGACAGTTTTTTTTTTTTTTTTTTCAAATGCTGGGATTCATCTGTAAATAATTTTTTTATGAACAACTTCTAAAATTCGTTCAGTTTATCCCAAATCTAATGAAACAGAACTCGTTTTAGTCGTAAACGATGTTTCTGTAAATCTCCTGGACAGGGTTTTTCTCACAAAAGCCTTTGAATCGACAGGTGAAATTTACGACTTGTTTTTTCAAATTGAAAAATATGGAAATGTAGGCAATATAAATGGGAAATTAGATCCTCTCTTTCCAGCAATATGTGGTGACGGATTATCATTGTAATTATCATCACTCTCGAATTATTATCGCATATACGGAATGATTCAGTTAATTAAGTCCGTTTCACACATCGCCTATTCCTATGTCCACATATTCCATCGCGCTCTGCACGCGTAGGGCAATAATTTATTTAAAATTTTTGAGAATTAATTGCGTAACTCTGTCGAGAGCTACAGAATTTCACAGGCGTAATTCGACGGTGATTGAATTACTGTAAATTATATCAAATGTACCTACAGAGACTTTGTATAGGCGTTTGCTATTCAAACTTGCTGATTACTGACAAACTCAATTCATTTTCTGATAATCGAATAATTTTAGAACGAAAAGACACAAGCGTGGCGATGAGAAAAACGACGGCACAACGGATAGTTTTAAAAATTTACCAACGATAAAAATTAATTATAGAGATAATCTTTGAAAAATGAAAATTCAAATTTCAAAAACATTGTTCCGCCATGATTCAAAGAAGACTTTAAATGATGAAATGTCCAACACAAGGCATTTCGTCAACAGTGAAGGCCCAGAAAAAATTTGAGGAACTAATGGGGTGCGTTAAGCGCTATAAGGGTAAATGAACTCATCCTTCTCGCTCGGTATATACAGAACTCGGCCTTCAGGATTACGCTAGGATTAGACGGGATTAAAGGATCCTTGGTCCGCGGACGGGACGCTTCCCTTCTAACTGCTGTCCTAAATACATATCTCCTCCATCCTCTGCCTACCCTGTGGACAAAATCCGCGTGTTGTTTAGTTGGGATAAAAAATAGACTGAGGCAAATCGGATAAAAATCCGGGGAAGAACTAGCATCGTGCAGAAAAAAAAAATTATTATTATTATTATTATTATTATCTTTTCTCCGATTGATTTTAAAAACTATCAATAGAAATTCACAATTGATGGATTCACAGCAGAGCTTTAGTATCAGTTAACATTGAATTCTGCTAAAACTAAATAATTGTCGTGTTAATTTTTTATTTTTTTCTATTTTTGCTTCTGTATTTTAAGGTGAATCTGTGATCAACTAATAACTTTCAAAGATTTCCCGCAGCTCGTACTATATGACCTTGAGAACACCTACTCAACTTTACGTTAGAATATTTTTCGTTTTCAAATGTTGGTCGCATGGTGACGTTAAAGTAGCTACTTTCTATTACAACTTATTTAATAATACTTCTCTAACGGTTTCTCAAAGCCGACTTGCCTTTCAGAGGGAAACCCGCGCTGCTGTTTCTGGTGCTATTTCTCTCCGCACTGGATTAGGGTTAGAAGCTCTCGGGTAGAATTAGACGGAGCCTTTTCGGTCCTTCCAAGACAAAAAATCGTCGGGTCTAATCCACTTGATCTCTTGATTCCTCCGTTGATGCTCGAGCGCAAGATGGGGATGCATTGAAATCCGGTATGCGATATAGGTGTACACTTATCGTGAACCCTGATCTTCTACTTTGCTCCCTTATATTTTTGCCGCCATTCTCGGCCATTCATATGCATTCACTTCACTTTGCCTTTTCAATTCTCAGTACCGCTGTAACTACAACTTATGATCTCGATCAACTTGAGACTTTGAAGACGTGAAATGGCAAATAAAGCGGGAGATACTCTTCTCCTTACTCTCGTTCCGAGAAATGTTTGCCAGCTTATTTGG
This sequence comes from Diprion similis, assembly GCF_021155765.1. Classification (NCBI taxonomy): domain Eukaryota; kingdom Metazoa; phylum Arthropoda; class Insecta; order Hymenoptera; family Diprionidae; genus Diprion; species Diprion similis. The sequence continues at coordinate 6,584,638 of NC_060118.1, forward strand.
TACGCAAATATGGTGGATCCCATATACTTCACGAGTCCGAGCAATTCACAGCTATTTCATTTACTGCAGCTGTGCAAGATGGAGGAGAAACATTTATGGCATTACTTTTCACTCTGTTGGTACGATAATATACGAATCCAAATAACCCAGGAATTCTCGATCAGCGTTTAGATCATTGACAATCCGGGTTAATTGAGGTATATTTTGTGATTTCCTTCTACTGTTTTCTCTCGCTCTCGAAGAGGTTCATTTTCTTCAAGCTTCAATTAAACTTCCTCAAACTGCTGGAACAAAAATCGCAATTTCAACATTTAACGAGTTTTTCACAAAGTTTGTTTAGAAATTCGAGTTCACTCAAAGTGCATTTCATTATTTTTTCACTATGAGGATCAAATATCCTAGGAATTTTCAACGTGGAAGATAAATTTGTTAGCTAAATATATTTCACGATTTTATTAACACAATAGATTTTCCCCAATTAAGATCTGACAAATCTTTTACACAATTTTATATCGGCTGTATACGTGTGCCAAACTTCTCAAGCTATTTTTTGAAATTATTTATATGACGAAATTTTTTTTGTTCAAATATATTTAAAGTCGTATATGCCAAAAATCTTCCAATAGCGTTATCGAAAATTGGTAGAAATAAAACATCAATGAAGCTGTTTACATTTATTTTCAAATAAATTTCACATTCAACTTTGTAAACAAATTTTCTGTCGCTTGAAGAATAAATCCACGTAGTACATGCACTATAATATCAATATTGTACGCTAGAAACTGCAGCTATATGTAATAAACGAAAAAGGAAATTGAAACTGTAAAAAAGCTCCCATCCAAGTTCATCCCTTTAGTCTACTTTTTTGGTATCAGCTGCGAGTTTTTTGGTCCCACATGGTCCCTCAAATATATCTAAGCTTAAGAAAATATGAAATTTATGAATTTGTTTATTGCAAAATAGCACATGTGAACAAATGGTCAAAATTTGTACTTTTCCGCGAAAAGAAGCATTTTCTGTTAATCTATCATAAAAATTCGGATGCCAATTTTTACACAAACTTAATACAGATTAGAAAATTGTCCACAGTTTAAAAAAAATTTTGCTTCCTGTTGTGTTCGATTGTCCGCCATATTGGATCCACTATTTTCAATTTTCGAATTTTAACTTCAGATTCTAATCGCTGATCCCAAAAACCATCTAATATCAAGTTTTATCAAAATCAAATAACTTTTTGAATTAACGTCCGCCATATTGGATCCGCCGTTTCAATTTTACGAATTTCAAGTTCAGATTCGTAATCAGTGACCCCAAAAACCGTGTTACCCAAAATTTTATCAAAATCAAATAACTTTTTGAATTCACGTCAGCCATATTGCATCCGCCATTTCGAACGTTCGAATGTCGAGTTCAGATTCGTAATCAGCTACCCCAAAAGCCAATCGAATAGCATATAAGGAAAAATGCTTGCATGAATGGGTTAAAGTTGTATCAGCCCAGACGTGGGGAGTTTCCGTTATGCGCTCGAGTGATTTCCGCAGACCGTACAGGTGATTTCGTTTGTCATGTCTGTGATTACGGGCAGAACACGAGGCCTACGGTATTCCTGCCTTGTAATTAACTACTCGCTGCATCTGGCTTGTGCCGCGCTTCGCAAACGCGCGCAGGAAACACGGTTTTATTCGTCAGGTACCTGATTGCAGACGGCGATGGGGTTGGAGGGTTGGGGTTGGGGGGCTGGGGGGGGGGGGGGGGGGGGTATGGCAGTCTGATTAGCGCTGAATAACTACGGATGCTTTGGCAGGGCTGCCACTCGAGCCACGTCACAATTTCACTCAATTTCTATATATCTATTGTACTCGTATAGGAATAAAAAAAAGTAAACAGACAATTTGTACTTTTTGTATCTCCCTTTCAGCTTTTTCTTTTCTCTGTCACAACTTCTTCTTGTCTTATTAAAGCTTTTCATTTTAAAGCTAGATATATAGATGGTTCTCTACGTGTAATTACCTATTTTCAGGTGTAAAGATTTTACAGTGTTTAGCATGTTTATGAAATTTTTATGTGACTCTTGTACAGTTGTTACGTCTCAGCTTATGATACAGCGTTAACCTCTCTGGGCCCTAACTTACCGACGTGCGATTACCATAAGAGTACTTCACATACTCATATCATACATTTAAGATTCATATCGATCTAGATTTAGTTGTCATCTTAGTATACAACGGTCTTGCACTGACAATCTGCATACGATATACCATCCGTTATTTCGCAACCAAGCATACATTTTTGTAATGCTATGCAGTGTAAACTCTATGAAATTAAAGACAGATCATTCTAAATCACTGATCACTTATATTCAGAAGCTCCGAACTCAGTTTAAATAAATAAGTTAACAACATCGTTATGAAACCAAATCTCCGAATCGATTAGAAGAACATCATATTGTTAATAAATGTATAATTAAATTAAAGTGTTATCTACGAATAATTATTTCAATCACGCATAGTGATAGTTGGTACGACCCACAACGTAATTCCAGATCAAGGCAGGGCGAACGAGAAATGAATACGAGCAGATCACCGAAGTTCGTAAGCCTGGACTCTACAAGGTTTTGTGAATCCGGTTTAAACCGAAAATCAAAGATTTCTCGAGACGTTCTTCCCAGAACGTAATAGAATACTGAATTATCTTTCATAGGATTTCAGATGTTATCATAAGAAATTCACGAGTTTTTTTCAAATTTTTTACGGGTTTAAAAATTTTTTATGCAGTTTCAGATACTCTCATGGGGATTTCATGGGGGTTTGAAATTTTTTTTATGGGGTTTCGAAATTTCTTATGGGTTTGCGGATTTTCTCATGGGGATTTCATGGGGGTTTGGAATTTTTTTTATGGGGTTTCGAAATTTCTTATGGGGTTACAGATATTCTCATGAGGATTTCATGGGGGTTTGGAAATTTTTTTATGGAGTTTCGAAAATTTATTATGAGGTTTCCAAATGTCTTATGGGGTTACAGATATGCTCATGGGAATTTCATGGGGGTTTTGAATTTTTTTTATGGGGTTTCGAAATTTCTTATGAGGATTCAGATATTCTCTTAGGGATATAACGAGGGCTTGGAATTTTTTTAGGGTCTTACATACTTTGATTTCCGGAATATTCCTAAGATTTAAATAATCTTTATGGAAATTTCACGGAGTTTCGAGTCTTTTCACGGTGATACTACATCCTCGTACGCTGGCCGGAAGCCGTTGACAAGACAGTGACGTCGCATGCATTTTCGGAACACAAATATACCTTCGTGGTATAATCGCATTACTCGACTTCTCATTCAATTGAGGGAACGCAGAAATCGGTATAACTGAGCAATGGTGGGAATATGTTTCGAGAATCGAGTTCTGAACGAGCTTACAAATTAGCGTCAGTTCTATGCTGAATTCGTCCTCTTTGTTCCTCTAATCATTTTCCACAGCTTCGCACTGTTCGTTTTACCTATACCGTCGTATTTACTTCGCATTTCCCGTATCTGTCGAACCCGCTTTGCAAACCTTAATTAACAACTTTACGTGAGATATATTCGCGACACACTGTGTACATGCAAACATCGATTCCGCTCCGTACTTCAGATCTTGTTAATTTATTCACTTCGCATTACTATTTCGATGTGTGAAGTTGATTGAAAAAATTTTCAACCTCCCGTAAGATTCGTCTCGTGCAGTTTTTAGGATAGTTTAATTTTGACTTCCTTGATTGGGTATTTTGAGATTAGCTCTTAGTCTTTCCTAAGATTGTCTTTACTCTTCTTTCGGCGAGGAGTTATGGTTTTGGCAATTAGCTACTATTTAATTATTTCGAGAACTTATTACCTAAGCAATTAAACTAAATAATACGTATTATGATGAATATAACTCTTCAGCAGAACGCACGTGATGTTTAATTTCGTAATTATAGTCGCGTTAAATTTGAGTTTAATTTATAACTCTGATTTGATTTACAATTTATCGATTACATGCTTTGCGCAGGGGTTTCATATAGAATTACCTACGGCAGATGGGTAAATTATTTCTCCTGCTTTTTGATAACTTGACTTAAATTTAGAACGTATGCCTTAATAATATAGGCTCTGAACTTTATAATTAAATTCGTAAACAAAATGAACAAAATATACATACTTCAATCCATTAATAAATACTTGAAGGTAGCTTTCTTTAACAACTTTCGTACGATCTATCCAAAAATATAAATTCACTAATCATACCAAATTCACAATCTGTTCAAATCGGACTGTTTTCAAAGTCAACCTTTGCGTTTCGTACATATATTTATTCTATCACCCTGTCTAAAATGTCATGTGACCAATTCAACTGAAATCAACAGAACTAGAAAATCCATACAAAAAGTATCTACAGATTCTGAAATATCAAAATATTTGAAGTTTTTCTTATTTTATTGCTAGAAAATAAATAAATTCGTAGAATGTTACACTGCACAAGTTCACTCGGATACTGCAACTCTAACGGATGCTGTGTGCGTTCGCCTAGAGTGATCGTATAATATAGATCACGTTGCAGCCGTCACGGTTTATGTCCTATATGATGGCATATGGCCGTCTGGTACCTACAACATTACGATGTTTACAAGATACACTTAAGTCGTATGGAGAGCGAAATTTGTACGCAGGCTTTCAACTGTCTGTACATATTATTGGAAAATGTCCTCATGACGTCAGAGCCTGGTATTCGGCGCCATTTTGTCACCACATAACCTAAGTTTTTAATCTTAATGAAGGCAAATCATAATTCTTGGGCTTTCAAATTACTCATGTCGGATAAATTGATGAAACATAATCAATAATATAATATATAAAACACGGTCAATGATCAGCTGTCAGCCTGGTTACATTAGTTTTTTTTCCACTAGATGACGCATTGCAAAGTGACAATTCCAACACGAACGCTTCAAATAAGTATGAGTGTAAACGCTACCGACAAAGTGGAAGGAGAAATGGCTCGTAATATTTTCCTGAACACGTCTTTGTTGGTTAAATACATCGTTTTTTCAAAAAATTTGCGGCAAAAAAACGGTCCTCTTAACTCCATTTTGCTTCAAGTTATCGCCAAAAACGTGATTTTCAGTTTTTTTCGCGATAATTACACTGTTTCTACTAAAAATTTTGAAAAAATCGTCGACATGTGTACATACGTCTGCTGCAACTGTGAATTTTTTTCGGAATTTTTCGAGTAAAAATAGAAGAGAATACAAATCACAAAAAAGCTGAAAATCACGTTTTTTACGATAACTTCGAGCACAATGGAGTTAGAAGGCTAAGGTTTGTTATGGGTCAGCCATTTACCAACTCGTGACAACTGATTTTCTGGTTTAACTAGTTGGTAAATAGTTAGCTTGAAAAATATGCGTGAAAGTTGAATCACGACTTTTTATCACTGAAACAAATGAACAGAATTTTGTTACATTGAATTGTAAGCTTTATCGTCGTGAAAGCTGAGCTGAATCAACATCCGTAAGAACAATAATCAGTGCAATAACGAATGATTGTAAACCATGGCTCGGAGAATTATTAATCATGGAATACTTATAGGGGTTTCATGGGGTTTTGGATTTTCTTATGAGGATTTCATGGGATTTGGAATATTTTTTACAGAGTTTCAGATATTCCCGTGGAGACCTTACGGGGTTTCAGAAACTTTTGTTTCCGAAATACTAGTGAGTTTCTAAAAACGTTCGTGGAAAATCTATGGTAACCCTGAATTCTGGTGTACCCCTGGACTTGTGAATATCTCAAATACTTGTAAATTATCAACCGATTTTCCCCCGCAGAGTATCATCGGGATGAGGTCCAACTGCAGTCCATTAAATGTATTTCGATGGGTAGATAATTTTCCCATTCAAAATCGTCGTTGTCCTTGCCGACGTCCTCCGAGAACCGACACGGAAACGCTTTCATCGTAATTATTCGTGCGATTGCAGAGGCGGCATTTCGCGTGAGTATTGAATTGGAAGCTTTGGATCGAGGTCCGTTCAATTATCGAAAAAATATTCATACACGCGCGATATTATGAGCGGATTTTATTTAGCAATAAAACAGCTTGAATATCCCCGGAGCCGCGAAAGAATGCATCGTAAAATCGAGCCATAGTTCAGTGTAAAAAATGTGTTATATCCATCAGCGGGGGGCGGGGGAGGGGGGGGGGGGGGGTGGAAGAATTATCAAGATGCTGGGTATGAATTGAGATCATATTTCCATCCCTGGATTTCTTTTGTTTCTCTTTTTCTGTTCAACATGCCCGCGGCCATATTATCGCGAGAATTACGCGCGTGTAACGAGGCGTCCGCTTTTTAAAACGAGACCAGCACAAATGTGTCTTCTTTGCACGTGGAGATACGGAGAGAAGAAGAATAATTTCTTTGAAAAGTTTTTGCCCGCAGTTTTAGGTATATGAAACCCCGGCGTACGACGACGAAGTTATTCAAATTTTTACAAGAATTTACAACTGACTACTTTTTTTCTTTTATTCTCTTTCTCTTTCTTTCTTCTTCACTCACTGTGAAGCAGATATCAGGGGCTCGACGAAGCATCTCGGTATTATTTTTCCCCCAATTTTCGTATGCGCCTGTTGAATGAAGGAAGCGAAATGAATGAATAAATTATAATTCCTCTGGTTATCTAAGGCGAAAGATGATTCCGAAAGTTAACAACAGATATCACGATTCGGTGTAGCTGGTCACGAAGTTTTCGAAATAAGTAAACAAAAAAAGAAAATGGAACCTCCATTCTCAGCTGGATGGAATCAGGAAGCTCTTTTGCGTTTGAAGAATTTGAGGAAGAGGTTAATCGTGAAATTTTTTAATAGTCACAAAACAATTTCTGCGAAAATTTAACACGTCGCGATATTTAAAGATATTAATTGTTTGTAAGAAGAGTATAATTTTCAAAAATTCATTCGACAATGTAGTGCAATCGATAAACATTTCGCGATAGTCGAAAAAAAATCGGTGCCAAGTAAATCATTCCATATGTTATTTAAGCTTATTTACATAAATTTGTCACCATTATCGTTATTGCTTTACAAAAAATTACTCCTTTCAATATTTCCGAAACGTGGCTGAGTTTTATTGATAATTTCCATGTACTACATACTATTCGGATAATAAAATAGAAGCAATGAAATTCTGTAGAGTATGAACACAATTACGGAAGTGAATTGTTAGACCGTTTGAAACAAACGAAACTTTTTATTCATCAACATTTTTAGGATACTTACAATAAAATGGAGGAAAAAATGTGTTGATAAATTGCTGAAACTAGTATTCACTCGTAAAACTTCAATCCAAAAACATCGGTTCATTAGCGTAATGGTGTATGAATGCCGAAACTTTGCAACGCAAAAAAATAAAAAAAACCTCACGTTGCGTCCTTCAATTTTAAATATTAGTCGGTACACTAGATATTTTGATACACGCGTGCTACCTAAACCACAAAAACATTTTCCGCGCAGATTTACACGCTGAAATAATTCGGAACCCGTAAAATCTACTGCATCATTCACGTGCTGTGAAAATTAACCTAATTATGTAGCTGGAAATGATTTCTAACCGCACAATTTGAGAAGTCGAAATGTGGGAAATGAATTACCCGTTGTATCGACAGACTCTGGGGAACATTTCATCCGTAAATCACGATGAATTTTCACGTGAAATAGAGAATTACAAATTATTTCTAATAACAGTCCTGAGTATTTGAAAATTTTTTTTTTTTTCTTGTCATCCGATAAATTTTTACCTTTCGATTTTGTAGAAATTACTTTTCTTTTCGAGATTCAAATATTTGTAATTATAATTATTTCATCATAAGCTTATTAATTTTCTTAAAATCTGTTTTCTAATTACACTGTGAATTTCCAGAAAAAGCCTCAATTTTTCGCGAGCTTACTTTTCTTTCTAAGATTTGGTAAGAAATTTCCGTAAAAATCTTTGACACCGTTTTCTCCGATGATCCACAGTAAACTTTTTTTTTCTACTGTATTATTCTCGCCTCTTGTATATATTGAAGTCGCGTATCAATTTTTAAGTAAACTTTCTCTTTCAAAGAGAAAAAAAATCATTGTAAAAATTTATCTGTAAGAAATCGAAGGGGCTACAAAAATGCGACTCCGAAGTAATTACAAAAAAAATACGACAGGCAGGTTCCGACCCCTGATTCGTTCCTTCCTTCCTGCAACGCGCCGTTTTTTGCGATTACCTGTAACGGCATGGAGAAGGAAAAGTGATCCCTTTGGTCTTCGCTTTTACCGCGGGGTAAACGTTAAGCTAAAACAAAGCGAAATTCGCGGAGCAAATCATTAGCGAAACGTTACCGGGGCGTTAGCATAATTAACTCTCGCTTTGTGACTGCCTACAGCAACGAAGCGCTCACCTCGGAATGAAACTAACCTAAATTCGTCCAACCGTCGACTTTGGTTACGACGCTGCGGCTCCTCGGGCAGTTTTGCCAACTGTCCACCGTAGTCCGTGGGCACAGATTTGATAGGCAAGAAATTTTTCAAACTCCATTCTTCTTTCCCTTGATCTGATAAACCTACTTCTAATTATTCGAGGGCGCTAAGGGGACGTAATTCGCTCATAAAAATCGTTCTCTGTTTATGGTTACGCGATTACGTTATGTGAGATTTAAGGATTAACAATGTCCGAACGAAACGATTCTAGAAACAAAGGGGACGGAGGTTAATTACGCGGTAAATTCAAACATCCACAAATTACAAATTACAATTACAATTTGTAATCGATTGCAAATTGCAAAAAAAAAAAAATTCAATTTGTCAGCATTTTTAAATTGTAAATTACAGATTTCATTCGCTGTCAATTCCAAATTACAATTTTAATTCGTAATCAATTGCAAATTGCAAAACAAAACTTCGATTTCACAACATTTTTAAACTGTAAATTACAGACTTTATTTGTTATCAATTGCAAATGCAATTTCGATTTGTAATCGATTGAAAATTGCAGAACAAGATTTCAATTCTTCTTTACAAATCTGTAATTTTTAAATGGTAATCTACAGATTTCATTTGTTATCAATTACAAACTATAATTTCAATTTGTAATCGATTGCAAATTATAAGAGAAGACTTCAATTTGTTATTATTTTTAGATTATAAACTACAGATTGCATTCGTTACCAATAATAAATTATAATTTCAAGTTGTATTTAAAATTAAAATCAATAAACAAAGATAAAAGCAATGCGCACTTCAAAATAAATCAAGTACAAATTACAAAAAATAACTTTTGTAATTTTACAAAATTAACAGTAAATAACGGAATGCAAATTTCTAAATGGCAAAATAATAACATCGAGTACAACTGTTCAAGTTTATAATTGATTTAGATGAAATTGAAAATCAATTTTCAGTCAGAAGGAAACTCGTAATTGATTATATTTTCAGTTACAAATGACTTTTGTAATTTGTCGTGAATTTCGTTCCACATAAAAATTGCAAATATTGTATTTTGAAATTGATTCTACTTTCAATTACAAATTAAATTTCTTATTTATAATTGATTTTCAGTTATCAAAGAATAATTTGTTACCTCGATAGGATTATTTTCTGAATTTTCATCACCTTTACCTACACACAACCGTCTGTTAAACTCCTGTAAAGATTGCAAATCACGAGGTTGTTCAAAACAAAAATCGAACCTGTTGAAAATGTACCAACATACAGAACGTTAACAATCCCTTGTTTTTTGATTACAAATAATATTCGATTTCGAAAACTTTTACACTTCTGTTTCACAACAGTATAAAAGTATCACACACGGTATCTATGCTATTTTTCCCTTGAAAAAAATTGACCCTCCGGCAAGGACTCTTTGACGTAAAATGAAAAAAAAAACAAAAAAAAAACAAAAAAAAACGAAACTTTCGCAACGCGTTGAGTTTCATCATGATTTAGTAACTGGATGGACGGGTGACTCGTGCCGAGTTTCAGTTGACATTTCAGCGTTGATCACAGGCTGCCGTTTGACATATTTGTGCAAACGTAGGTATACATACACATGCATTGGTATGTACATGGAAGTCTAGTTACCTATTTAGTCACTTCAAGCGGCCAGGCAGCGAAGGCGCAGGTTTTCGCCTCCGACAAACAGGCCGGTAAACAAGCCTTGGCGAGCAAGCAAACAAGCCGAGAGACAGAGGAGCAGATTGGTGAACAAACAATAGCTACGACAAAGAGCGGATGCAAGGGTTCAAACTAGCCGATAGGTATGTAACTTCGACGGCGTATCCTCGAGGCATGCATGCGTGTATGTCTGAATAACACGAGAGTCACGTCATTTTTTTTATAGTGTTTTGATAACGATTGAATATGAAATAAAAGAGACAAATTAGAAAACTAGACAATATTGTTAAAATGTATATATACTGCAAGTAACCTATTCTACATTCATGTCATACTCTGCCAAGCGCTGCAATCGAATAGTTGTCTTACACAAGACTTTGATAAGTGCTGACATTTACTAGTTGTATTACGCAATACTCCGATAAGTGCTGTCATTGAGTTTTATTATGATAAGTGCTGCCATTTACTAGTTGCATTACGCAAGACTCCGATAAGTGTTGCCATTTACTAGTTGCATTACGCAATACTCCGATAAGTGCTGCGATTTACTAGTTCTATTACGATAAGTGCTACCGTTTACTAGTTGTATTACGCAAGACTCCGATAAGTGTTGCCATTTACTAGTTGCATTACGCAATACTCCGATAAGTGCTGCGATTTACTAGTTCTATTACGATAAGTGCTGCCATTTACTAGTTGCATTACGCAAGACTCCGATAAGTGTTGCCATTTACTAGTTGCATTACGCAATACTCCGATAAGTGCTGCGATTTACTAGTTCTATTACGATAAGTGCTACCATTTACTAGTTGTATTAAGCAAGACTCCGATAAGTGTTGCCATTTACTAGTTGCATTACGCAATACTCCGATAAGTGCTGCGATTTACTAGTTCTATTACGATAAGTGCTACCATTTACTAGTTGTATTAAGCAAGACTCCGATAAGTGTTGCCATTTACTAGTTGCATTACGCAATACTCCGATAAGTGCTGCGATTTACTAGTTCTATTACGATAAGTGCTACCATTTACTAGTTGTATTAAGCAAGACTCCGATAAGTGTTGCCATTTACTAGTTGCATTACGCAATACTCCGATAAGTGCTGCGATTTACTAGTTCTATTACGATAAGTGCTACCATTTACTAGTTGTATTAAGCAAGACTCCGATAAGTGTTGCCATTTACTAGTTGCATTACGCAATACTCCGATAAGTGCTGCGATTTACTAGTTCTATTACGATAAGTGCTGCCATTTACTAGTTGCATTACGCAAGACTCCGATAAGTGTTGCCATTTACTAGTTGCATTACGCAATACTCCGATAAGTGCTGCGATTTACTAGTTCTATTACGATAAGTGCTGCCATTTACTAGTTTTATTACGCAGGATTCCGATAAGTATTGTTATTTACTATTTGTACTATGATAAGTGCTGCCATTTACTAGTTCTATTACGATAAGTGCTGCCATTTACTAGTTGTATTCGTCTGTTTGCTATGCTCATTCTCTTACTTGGTCAGTCTGTTTTAATCTGTCTAAAGCTGAAGATGAATGCGCCTTTCTTGAATAAAAAGTTTGGTTTATCAATATAACTGTTTCACATGCCGAATTTCGTTGATTACATCAAATATAGTTGAATAATAGTGTCAAGACAGATAATCCTTGTATCCTTGTAGCCTTGTACCTCAATTAGCCAACTAGCCAAAATTGATTGTTTAAATATTGTAAAAAATTGGCAAAATTGAAGCAAGTGCAAAAAATGTTTTATTTCGCATGAAGAATGGCGCCAAGAAATTCATTTCCACGAACAGGGGAAGCTTCATCCTATAACTGAATACGTTGTTGTTTCTTGTTGTTCACTTGTTTTTGTTAAAAAAAAAATTTATTTTTGACGTTCTTTGAGTGTTACAACCGAATATCTTATCGGACCAACAGGAATTTTTGCTCGATTCGAAAACCTTGAGTTTTTTCTATCACGATATTTGTACTCTGTCGAATGGTCCATTCCAGCGAAGTACGATGGTAGAAAAAAAAACACTCAAAACTTGTCGATTCGTAGGCAAATTACGCCCCTCGATGCGGTCAATACGGTGTACAAAAGTCGCGTGGAGCAAACTTTTGAAATTGAACTACAGGGTTCTCCTTTCACAGGAATTTGTTTTAGCACACAAATCAACTTTTTTGATCCACGCAAAAAAAAAATAAAATAAAAAAATTTCACTCGGGCGACCGTAATACACTTTTGCATATGTATATATATGATACCAACATATATCTCCAAATATCGAAGCTCACGTATCTCAAGCGCAAAAAAGGGCTTAACGTCCCCATTCTATACGCAATTCTGAATAAAAATACTGCAACTTATTTTCATTTGAGGCAGAAATAAAAAAATTTTACGGATTCCACCAAATCGCAGCAGTAAATTCGTAGATTTCATACTATTTCTTTATTTCTGCGTCAAATGAAGATGTGATGGAGTTTTATTGTTCAGAATTGCGTGTAGAATGGGGCTGTTAAGCCCATTCTGGCATCTGAGACATAGAAGAACAAGTCGAAATCGACCAGGTCATCCTCTTTAATATAGTTGAAAAATTTAGGGATCCCATTGCAAATGCAAGTGTTTGCTAAAATTTCTTGACATTTTTGTATTAAATAAGATTTCCTTGTATTTAATAGGTTTTCAAATTTTTCATACGAATGGTAGATTTGAATTTGTCAGAATTCCAAGGACACCGTGCTTTGACTTTTTTTACACTCACCGATCTACATTTCGAGTTTTTTATATTTCAATTTTCTACATTTTGAAATTTTATGAAACAGACTTTACAACGCGTAGAATTTGAAATTACTACCCTTTTAGTTTCGGATCTTTCTACGTTTCTACCCCTATTTATAATTTTTGAGAAAAATCATGTATAGTTGAAATTTTTCTATTTCGATCAACCTTTGAATAAGATTTTAAATCGATACTGTGAAAATTTTGGCCCTATAATTGAAAAATCTAGGTTCCAATCCCAAGGATTTCGTACACACAACATTTTATCAAAGCCTTATTTACAAGGACTTTAATGGCTCTGGGATCAGCTGTTTCGAACTTCATGAATTTTGTATAACTATAGTTGCAGAACTTGATTTAAGTTCGGTAACTCGAAAGATCAGCGGTGATAAAAATGAACCTGCAAATCTGACCAAATATTTGTTTCAATTTTGGTCCGGCATATGTATTTTGACATTTTTCGGGTCCTAGGATTGAACAAATTAAAGATTGTAAAATCCTAATTATCACAGAATCGTGACGAGCAAGTCGATGTCTGATTATTTGTCGTAGAAATGAGATAACATTTTTTTTTAACAATTTCAAAACTAGCTACGAACAAAATTCTGAGGCTTGAGTAAACTCAAAGGATTTCCAAAACGAGGGTCTCTGATGAATCAAATAGTACATCCGTCCAGGGTGAAAACAGACCTAGAAAATCTGGAAACCCTGGAAATATCAGGGACTTCAAAAGGGGTAATAGAAAAACAGGAATCGCTAGGGAATTTTTAGTTTTGTGATGGCAAAAACTGAAAATATCATCACTATTATCAGGTGAATTAGAAATGATTTTTTGAGGTAAAAAATTGACTTTTTTACCTCGAGGAAAAAAATTAGGCTTCAACTGACTTTTTTGTAAATTGTATTTTTTTCAATTTTAATTCAATCCGAACCGAATATAGAGTTAACAAACTGAACGATTTAGGTTTTAGTAACTTACTAGATCTGGTAAAATGTCAGGAAAAACTGAAAATGTAATGAAATTTTTTCCCAAAAATTTGTGACAGTTTCGCTACTGATCATAAAGCCAAACCAAAATTTTTTTTTTTTTTTTTCTACCGATCGCTGTTTTCTCCGCGTCGGCATTTGATCGAATTTCGCCAAGTCATCGTCCGCTTTTGCAGCCAACATTTCGTTTCCCTTCGATGAAACGGGAGCGGGAGGATTTCGATAACGGGGTTTGATCAAAGCGGCTCGCATAATAACCCGAAAATTCTGGAGACTGCTCGGGGAGCCTGAAACCCCGGAGAATTGAGCGGTTTGATTTCCCTCCTCTGTGGCTACCTGTCACTCCGATGGACGACCAGCCCTGGTCCATTGATTACTGGGTAACAAGATTCGCACGGGATCTCAAAGACCGGGAGACGGGAAAGCCGAGACCTAATCCCAGCTGTATATTAGCGGGCGTCGCGTCGTTGCCCATCATGGTTTCACGCAGGGTACCCATGCTAAATAGTTTCTGCACCCCGAAATTAATTTCGCAGTTCAATCTATACACCTAATATACCTGCGGGCGAATCCACAAACTTTCGGCCAGCTTTTGAGGGTCGAAGAAATTTCGATCTGGCTGTAATTACCACACTTCCGTAGAATCGCGTGACTGAGTGAATTTGACCCCAAATGTGATATTTTGCATTGAAAAATGAGTTCTGAAAATTAAAAAGAAAAATATCTGAGTATTTTTTCAGGATCGCAGAAAAATCTTTTTCAGTTTTTTTAATCGAAATTGATTGTTTAAATATTTTCAAAAATACCTAAAGCTAAAGAAAGAACTTGTTTTTCGACATTTTTAATCTTGTTATGTATAAATTATTATATTGTAAATCTTTTAACAGTATGAGAATAGAAAATACTAAAACAATAAACGAAAGCTTGGATATTTATACTTGATTTCAAGTCGCTTTGAAATAGTTGAAAATCTAGTGGATTCGTTCGATTTCAATCATTTAAATATTCAGTTGTACAACATTGATAAGATATTGATTACGATCAAGAAATAGCAATATCGAATTGACTGGAGAGAAAAGAAGAAAATCCGTTTCAGTGAATCTGTAGAAAATAGTATTTTGAATAAACTGAAGTATCATAAGAGTAAAATCGAATGAATCTACTCGATTTTGAACAATCTTCAAACAATTTGGATTAAAATATGGACATCTAAGCTGTTGTTTATAATTCTAAAATTTTACATTTTTGTGTCTATTAAAGAAATCTTCGCAGCTTAGGAATATAATAATTGGATACAACGAATCAAAAGTATCGATTTATCGCCAAACATCCTTTCAAAAAACGGAATTAAGAAAAGCGTGACAAGAAACGATATTTCAGTACATGAGGCATTCCACGCCAAATCGACTAGGGTTTGATCCTCGTCCTCTTGGATTTAGTCCGCGATTTTTTATACTGTTGTTCCAATTCTAGAAAGCACTCAGATTTTTATACAGCAATTTAGTTTCACTTGTGATTTTTGAAATAAAAATCTGAACAATACTCAAAAATCTTATGTCAGATATCCAAATTCTTAAGCCCAGAGCCAGAATCAAGCCTTTCAATTATTTTTCAAAATAAATAAAAACAGTTTCTAAAAAACACAAAAAAATTCTTGAACATCCTCAATATGTATAAAAATGTTTGAGTAGCAACCGACAAAAGATTGATTATTTTTTCTACTTCTGTTTCAATTTTTCATT
The DNA here is from genome assembly GCF_021155765.1 of Diprion similis. Classification (NCBI taxonomy): domain Eukaryota; kingdom Metazoa; phylum Arthropoda; class Insecta; order Hymenoptera; family Diprionidae; genus Diprion; species Diprion similis. The sequence goes on from NC_060118.1 coordinate 6,600,295, forward strand.
CTCTTAAAGCTCAAAAAAGTGTAGAAACAAACGCCACTCCAAGTCCAGGCTTAAGAATTAAAAATTTTGTTTCAATTATTTTTCAACATAAATAAAAATAGTTTCGAAAAAACTTGAACACTTATAACAAACTTTTCGTAACTTGTGAATATAGTAACTTGATAAATCCACAGTTCAACGTAGCGGCGGCCACAAGGCTGGCCCCAGATATTGAGCCGATCGGAAATTAGAGCTTACGCGAAAAGCTCAGTCCGGGTACTTATCTGGTTAGCGGTTGACCGGGCAGCGAGGAGTCAGTGGCCGATAAATTTCTCTTTCGAACCGTTGTACGTACCTATAAAGGCGTACACACCTTATACCGACCGGGTTCAGGAACGATTGACGCGAAGCATAGAAATTCCTCTCTCAGCCTTTTTAGAATTCTTTTTTTCATTTATTTTTATTCCTTATCACTGTATGCGCGGTTGGTTTACCGGATGGAAGAACTGTTCGGTGGTAAGAAAAGCAGGGCCAAACGCCTTTTCAAGGTCAAAGCAACCGCGGATAGTTGGTCGACGCCTCAGAAATCCCTTCGACTATTTCCGGTCCACACTTGAATACTCGAAAATGCATTCTTGTATTCAGGAAAAACGTGTAAGGGGCATTCCATTCCATTTAGTTTCCGTTTAATGTCTTCAACGATTCACAATTTTTACTGTAACCGTAAAAGACTCTTCCAAGTGCAAAATCTCAACACTAAAAGCATTCAAATATGCGCGGGAATAATCGGAAAATGAACTAGAGGTCCGTAATATCTTGTAGTAGTGATGCATTTTCATTTCTAAACTTTGACTTCTTGTGTACCGATGAGATCTCTATGTCTTATCAACAGTTTGCTCAAATATAATCTGAAATAAATTTTCGTCACGCAAAATCACCTTATATTGCAATTTGCATTCATTAACATACTGGATTAACGCGATGTAGTAGTCCTAACTTTACCGACCGAGCGAACTCATCTGTTTTCTTCCTATGTCGAATAAACAAACGAACGGAATGAATTGAAATTTCGACGATGCATAACTCTTTTTTGACACGTGTTGTTATTCCCACATTTCTCGCATTTTAGGAGCGAAAAAGTGCATATTTAATGAACTTTCCGCAAGAGCGAAAAGAATGAGGAACAAAATGAGCCATCGTGAGACTGTTTTCATGCAATATTGAGTCCGCTAGATGAAAACTAGTGTTTGCAATAATTTCGTAAATAAAACATACTCTCGCAATCAGATGAGCGCACGGCCGGTACGGCCGAGCGTTCCTTGTTTGGAACGCTCGGTCGGTAAAGGTAGGACTGCTACATCGCGTTAATAATCCTGTTGACTATTCAGAGACGAGTTCTTTTGTTCGTTTGTCAAACACAATGGCGTGTCATAAAATGTGAATGTGAATGTTGTGTGGGTAAAGAAATGTTTTCTTTTCTTTTTTTTATCGCTTCTTTTTCTGCTACCATACCAGAATTGTATTAATGAATGTCCCCCATGCGGTCTTCGTTTAAATGAAATGTCTTTCACGTATTGTTCTTTTTATTTGAATTTAGCTGTTAACGATATATGAACCTATTCACTATAAATATAATCTAGAATTGAATATTAGGTTCTTTATATTAATTTTCCTAAATATTAAAAGAAAAATGAAGAATTTTTTTCGTCGGAATTAAAAAAAAATTGATATTTGTTAGTTTGTTTTTTTCTTTTTAACCAACTTTCATTATATGTTCAGAACTAAATTTTGTCCCTTACGGTAAAAAAATGAAAATCGGTGAGAACTGCATAGTAGTCACAAGTAGAAAATTCTATCGGTGAAAAGAGGAAAATAAATTCTTCGATTCCATCGTTTTCTGGTTCGAAAAGGAGCGTCCTGTATACCTGTACACATATATGCTAGTTGATATATACGGTGGCTCTTGTATTTCCGCGGAAAGGAGATTTCAGCTGTGATGTGACCGGAAGAATGACGTATAAAGCTCAAACGCGCTGCATTAGACTTGAAAGTGGGTTCGTTCCACGGCGGAGCGACTGCCTCAGCTTCTTTCAAACGAAGAGCCCATATCTGCAGACCCACCCACCTACCCTCCACTTCCTTCAACCATTGCGCGGAAAATTTCACCGCGCCTCTGAAAGAGGTGAAGGAAAAAAAGTTGGTATTGTATACGTGCAGCAGCTGCTATCTTTCCGCGAGTTCGACATCTTGATTTGCACATTCTTAAAAAAAATTGCAATTTACTTGCCGACGAATAAACGCTAACTATCTTTCTCTGTTCATTTGCTTCGCATTTTTTTATTGTATTTTGTTAGAAGTTGGGTCGAAAGGTGATGAGTTTTTCTTATTTAATCTCTATATAAGTGTTTTATTTTATTGGCATTTCTTATCCATCCTTTTACAAAGGGTGATGTAATAGTGACACGCAAAGGCAGGGATGAAAAAAGAACATGAAGTACATAAAACCTCGAATGCTTGATTCGAAAATTAAATTTACTTACGTCTAACTACTTGTCTAACTTATCCAAAGATGACCTTCGCTTGGTCGGTAAGAAAGACTGCAAACTCTAACGTATTCTTTTGTCGTAATGATTCAATACCAATAACTTCAGTTTACGTGGCGTTCACATAATGATCTGAATAAGTATAAGAGAAATTAAAAATCTATAAAATATTTTATATAAGATGGACGTCGTTTCATTTTATAGTCGATTTTTTCTTTTTTATTATACTTTTGGTTTCAATTCCATCTAATGTCTTCAATTCCATCTTCAGTTGATCGTTTTTTCGATAATTCAAAATTTTCAATCGATCAATAGCACAGCAGTAATTCCAACCCTAACAGAATTGAATTGTCTGTGAAAAACGGCAGAGTTTTATTTAATTATAGCCGGTGGTTTGACTTTTTGTAGGTCGTTAAAAAGAATCTACCGTCCATTATAGAAATGAATTTTTTTTATTGAAGAAAAAGTTCTCATTCCCAACACCGTAACTTGATTTTATTAATTTTTTCCATTAGGTGAAATGAATTATAATATTCCAGTTATTACCACAACAAAAAACATAAATCAAACGGAAAAGTAAAACGTACAATTTTTGACAAGGTTGAAGTTACAGTAACGTTACTGCAACGATGCATTTCAATAAAAATAGTCGTAATTTCACAACCTAGAATTATCTGAAATTTATTAAAGTTCTATACGTTAATATTTTTCCTTGAACTTAACTATTATGTTTTTAAATTAGTTCTGAAATTGAAATTCAGGGACTCTTTTGCCGAGGTTTAGTCGCGTTGACGTTGCTGACTTCAACCTCGTGATTTTTGAGACGAAGTCTCGTTCACGTCTCTAAAAGCGATGAATTTTGAATGAAAAGCAGGAAAGAAGGAGGGAAAATGGAAGGGGAATCGGACCGTAAGGATCTTGTTGTCGAAGACACTTAATCGTTTAATTCCATGTGCCACCATCTGTAATAAACGCGCACAAACTAGCCTTATCTATGAATAGATGACACACTCCAGCCATCGTCCAAATTTTCTTTTGTTTATTTTTTTCAATTTTTCTTTACTTCTAGAGGAATCATTGTCCCGAGGGAAATGATTATTACAGGATGTAAGTATCGAGTTTTTATTCTCGATTGGGATTATGAATTTTGGCTGTATAGAAAAATTCGTACCTGGTGTTTCCTGTTAACCCTTTCGGTCACGAAATTCAGCTTTTTTTTTTTTTTTTGGCACGGAAGTGCAATTATACGTATCCTGTGTATTTTTCGATGCTGAATACTAATCTAGTGGAAAAATTCAGTGAAACTAAAAACCACCCCTAAAGTGGGGTAAAAACGGGGTGAATCATCAATATTGTTTAAGATAGTGTCCTTTAATTATATTTATATGAATATCTATTTTGAGACGGTTACGATTTTAGGTCAAGAATAGATGCAACCTCTAATACTATCTGTATGCACCCCTAAGGAGGGTGAAAACTACCCTTATATTGAAGTTTGTAAATCTCATGTCCATTCCAAAGTCTCCGTTTGTCATCCAATGAATTCAAAGCGTTTACCATCAAATTTCTCCGCTAACGAATTAAATCCACGAAAGTACCACTTTTTTCCATATGTTTCTTTGTAATAATTGTAAACAATTTTGGATTCACATAAAATCCTGATCATCCCAAAGTTTGAGTATCTGTTTTACCTCAAAATGCAAAGAAAAAAGTCAGGGTTTTCACGAAATACAAAAAAGTTACAAAGGTTGCCACTATAGTGGCTTTGTAACTGAAAGGGTTAAATCATGTGACATAGCCTTTTAGAAAAATATCAAAATCAAAAACTCGAATATTTGATAGGGTAGAGACAATGAGTGTTAACGTCACCGTATTATTTGGTAAACAATATATCTTTTGTTCCTTTATGTTTATATTTGACATCATCATAATTTATATCCTCAAGCAACTCATTCGAATTTGATTCTGTTTGTACCAATTTTAAATACGTGACTTTTTGTATATTCAATTTTCAACTCGTCATGAACTGTTTTGGAAAAGTATATTCAGGATAATCACTTAACCTACATATCCGTATAACGTGCGTCGTGATCGATGTGAGCAAATCATACTTCGACCCCCTTCCAGCTCTTCTACACAGACGCATAATACGCTCAGCATCACCATCATTTCCATCCTACCGACGCAATTGAAATTACGTTCTTTGAAGTGCGAGACGCTTCCGTTTCCGTACCTCGATCGCTTGCCACCCTCATTCCCCTCGTCGCCTGATCTCATCTCTACGAGCACACCTGTACCTTCTGCCAACCGAGAACCCTCGATGATCGACGTATGGAAAACCGGATGTGCGTGTGTTCGTTTCACCGCTCGATCATGCCCTTTTATGCCTTTTTTGCCTTTTTCAACCATTTTTTTCTTTACTTTGTATGGGGCATTCTCCGCAATCTCAATCTGCTTCTGACCCTCTTTATCTCCAATCTCTTCTTCCAATCAGTAAGATGTTTGAACGAACTTCAGCATAAATGGCACATACCATCCGAATTAAAATTTAGAAATCGTGCAAAAATGGTTTGAAATATCTACAACAATATTATTTGCGCCAATGATGGTCAGTGCAAATGACATAACATGCATGCTGTGGGATAGAAATGAGTTTGAACAGTTTTTAATAACACAAGCTAAGACATCCACAACTTCCCAAAAGGGTTCATCATATTAGAATGTTATTTCATTAGTTATTATTTAGAAAGTTATTTTGGCGTGAATTACTTGGTCCTAGTGCCCATTATTTTGGTATTTTTCATTCGATTTCGATGATCCGAGTTCCTACCATAGCTGCTTATCGTGTTCGAATAACTCAAAGAGCTTGTACCTTCTCTTCCTTGATTTCATAGAATCAGAAATTCTTCAGATGCACAAAAATTTGGGCAACTAAACTAATCCGATACCAATAGCAGTCCCTGAAGCAGGTGGTGTAGGCATGGAATCCCCTATGTACAGGTTTTATTATACACACACCTGAATTCACATTGCAGTAGCACTGGGTATAAAAAGGCTCGCGAATGAACTGACTCGAAAGTGGGTACTTAATTGAGTTACTAAACATAATTCTAATAGAGAACCAAAATTTCATATTGTTGGAATATTTGAAGCGGTTGGTAAATCAGTTAATGAATCGTTTACGATTTTTAATAATTTATTTTTGAATCGTAGAGGTTTTATCAGAATGTTTTTCGCAAGACAGTCACGATTGCGTGCGTATAATACGCGTGAACAACAATCGCTGTTAATTACGGGGACAACTGGTGCAACTGATTCCCATTACGTGTTACCGTTGCTACTACGGTATGCGGCGGATATTGCGCTACGTAGCAGTTGGGTAACGTGGTGATAACCGTACTGCAACAACGTTCAGATAATATGAATAGCCGGATTAGTTCGTCTGGATTCTGCAACGAACTGCGTCACGTACGAGTGAATTTCTTTATTCGGTGAATTTGCAGCTTTTCCAAAATCGGAAAATATTTAATCGATCGAAATGTGTTCTTGCCATCGGTCTCTTTAGCGTGTAAAAATACTCAGTGGTTGGGCGCCTAAGATAATTGAATTAGAGACGAAATGCAATTTCAAGTGGACTTATGACGGCCATTTTATCGATCTTCACTGTAGAAATTATGAACGAATCCTAACCTTCTTCAACTCATTCTTTAGCTATGATAGCTGTTATATGCTAGCAATGGAGAATAAGAGAAAAAAATGAATCCCCCTGGATGGATATTTATATAATGATTTTAGGTTAGGTTATACTCAAATACAAAAAAAATTTGTTCAATTGTGTTGAAACTAATCTGACCAAAGACAGAAATCTGAGCATATTTAAAATGTTTCTTTTCTCTCCATATATGAAATCAAAATTCGTTGCTGTGGGGTCGCTTCAGAGACTGCCCCACGTTGTAGGAATCAATTAATTAAACTCCGAGGTTGAATAGGGGTGAAACCTGCCTCGTGATGGACCCTTCTGGTCCTGGCTTACTCGCTAGATAGCCTCACACGAGTCCCTCGGAGGATTAACGTGGCCATAAAAGTAAGCCAATGCTCTTTCCTGCCCCAGGACCATCGTGGTTGAATCAATTAAATACCAAATTTTACCCTGAAGGCTTGACGGACGCCAATTGATTCTGCCAGTTCGACGTTTCATTTTAGCTGACGGGCTGGTCATTGAGGAGGCATCGAAATCTCGGAGGTGATTAAAATATTCCAGGACCTGAGACCCATTTTCTGCCGATCAACCCTCGAAATTAAGCCATTATAAAAAAAAGTCAGTCTTGTGAAAATTTTATGGGATCAATTTCTAGATTGGGTTTAAAAAAGACCTAAGAATATTGCGACAAGATACAGCGTAATGTATGAATTCATTAGTGCACTGCAAGGAAAGAAGAAACCAGTTGCATCGTTCTAGTTGATTTATGATTGTTACCCTAGTCGAAAGTATCTTATGATTTTTTTTTTACCAAACTCTCAATGATTTTTGAGGAAATCTAAAACACGATTATAGTTTTTGAATAGAATTTGGCATAAAGTTTCATGGTTTTTCCTATGTGGATGGTTGTAGAATGGCGTGGCTTCTATCATTGAGGTTTTTCCGTCTTTTTGTAGAATTTCATAGAAATTATTTTCACCAGCATAAGCCACGCAACTGCGTAGGATTGTAATGATCATGGAACAGAAGGAGGAAAAACTGTGGAATAAAATTTGAACCTTAGAATAAGTGACACTGTCGTCAGCGAGGATCGGGGTACTTAAGCCTAGAACACATGGTTCTTTCTTTCCACCTCCTAACTCATGATTGGGGTCGTTAACGACCCCACGCGTTTGCCGTTCGGAAAATCGTTCTAAAAGCAATAATGGGACTTGTGAGTACATAAATCTTTTCCCTATTTAATAAGGAAACGAATAGTGAAGAGAAAATCTGATTTCGTTGACGTGTAGTTAGTGAAAAATTCACTTAACTACCAAAAAGTGCTAAGAAACGGTAAAACCGTCATTTTTTTTAACAAAATCTCATATCTTTCTTTGTAATGAACCGATTTTCAAATTTCAAACGCGGTTTTGAAGAGTGTACATTAGACTAGAAGAAAAAAATTACTATTTCTATATCCCGTTAAATAAATATATTCATTTCTGGATATGAAAATGGGAATGATACGGAAATACGAGAAAAGTCAATAAAAACGTAACAAAAAAGTGTTTGCAAGGGGTTTTAGTATATTGTCAAGTTATTTTATTTGAAAAATAGAATACGGTTAGTAATAATAAATTGAGAAAGGAATCTTATAACTCACTCAACTGCAGTAGCGCAAAGGCAACAATGCACTGTTCGGTGTTCCTCGCAGACGGCCAAGTTGTATCTTAGAGCCATTTTCTGTTTCAAAAAATAGCACATATTTTTTACAAAGTCTCATTCGTACACATTGTCAAGTAAATTTTTCACAAGCACCCGAGTTCACGGAGAAAATTGTTTCATTATGTGAAGTGTATATTGGCTTTAGATAATATATGTGACTATTGACGTTTAAATTCCACGTAAAAACAAGTCAAATATTTTGATCCGAGTGAAAAAAGAGAATTCAATCACTTCCACGAAACACCAAGAAGCAGCTGATTACATTCGGTGTAAGATTTTCAGAATACACAGTGTTTGTCCGTACTGAGGCACGTGTAAAGCGAGAATGAATCAAATCTGTGTTTACATAGTCATAATGAAGAACTTCAATGTTTACCTCGCAACGCGAGGAGCGAATTTAGAATATATTCGAGTCCGCGTAGGAGGGGGGCAGCTTTTGAGCCACCTCTGACCGGTAAACACGTCAGTCAAATCACAACACCCGACGTGTAACGATGCGTGTGCCGATCGTGCTATAGCGTGTGTGATTGTGTGATTGTGTAAGTGCTCGAGGACCAGTAACAGACCATGTGATTAATTTGGATTATCGACGTCTAAGAAAAGGTAATAAAAAGCATTAAATTATATCGACATCTTTCTTTAGTCAAGATTTTTATTGCTCTCTCGCGCTTCTTCTCCTTTGAGATTGTCACAACAGCCATGCTGCAGCCGCGAACACCCGACCCTCGAATGGATGTGAACTAATTAGCATCTTAAATGTTAGAACCTTACAAAGCACCTGCAGATTTACTAGCATTTAATATAAGAAATGAGAAATGAGATGCCAACTTTGCAAAACACATGCCAGCATCTCATCGTATTTCGAATATTGGAGTATAGAGGTAGAGGAGTAAGAATCCGAGTAGTTTTACTATCTGGACACGTTTTGTCGATAGTTCTGTGGCTTAAACTTCGTAGAATAGCTATTTATGTGGCATGCCCGTAAACCGCCTGTTTTTTTGGCAAGGATAAAGATTTCAGGACGAGCTGAAGGCGAGCCGGAAGCGAGTACTGAAATTATCCGAGCCAAAAAACAGTTTACGGGCATGCCACATGCAATATTTTTTACGGTACGGGCATTGAAAAGCAAAATGAAGAGTGAGGTTATGTCGCGATCTGTTCGACGAAGCTACTTTATTCGGCAGTTTGGGATGCGCACTTCGAACTGCGCATCAAAACTGTGGAATAAAGACTTTATTCCGCAACTTTGTTCGCTGCCGTCGCTTTACGGAATGAAAACTGCCACAAAAAGTGGACTTTTCAATGCCCATGCCGTAAAAAATAAATTATAAGCACAAAACCCATCTAATATGATTCTATATGTCATTACGAGATTTCTAAGGTATTGTTCGACATTGTAAACTTAATTTTGTATGTGTGTTGAAAATTTGTTTTACCTCTAAAAAGAGCATCGTTTATAAATTGTGATTTTTCGAAAACTCCAACATACGAATGACGACTATTGCAGCCGGGAGGTCAGGTTAGGATAAGTTGAACCTTCGTATGACAGGAACATAACGAAAACCACAAACCATCCCTCAAGAAAAACGCGGAAGGTGTTCATAATTATTGAGGGAAGGCTAAAGACCTGAACTTTTCACCCTTATCTCTACTTTCAACACACATACAAAATTAAACCTACAATGTCTAACAATTCCATAGAAACTCTGAAACGTATTAGATGGCTCTTGAGCTTATAAGTTATATATTCTACGGAACTATCGATAAAACGTGTCCAGACAGTAAAAATACTTGGATTCTTACTCCCCTACACGCAAATATTAAACATACGACAAGCTGCTGAGATGTGTTTCCTGAAGTTGGCATCTCATTTTCTATTTCTTATAGTGGATGCACGTAAATCTGGTGATGATTTGTGAGATTCTAATATTACAGATGCTAGGTTCACTGGCATCTGTACAGTACAGCCTGCACAGACTTATGTTATGTACAGTATTGGTGTTAGCTGGCATGCGTTGGTTGGCTGCACTGTACCATATCAGCATCGCAGCACAGCCAACGCAAACACGGAATAATCATGTATCTTCAAGATGATTTTGGAGTAGCCTGATGTCCACATGCGAGTGTCGCGTAATTACGTAATTGTATCCCGTGTTTAATGTGGTCTAGTTACCGACGGATAATTGCTGATCCGCAACCACCTTGATGACGCCATCTTGTAGTGGAGAATATGCGACTCAAAGTCACATGTATTGTTTGATTTGAAGGGTCTCTTCTCGTTGTACTTTTTGTACCGCGTCAACTCGTCGTTCTCAACAAAATACGAACCCGGCAGTTTGCACGCAATTTTCTACGACTCGATAGTCGTGTGTTATTTTCCCGAAATGGACAGCTGGTTGACCTTTTTTCCGGTCCATATTCTTTGACCATACGAGCTCGTTGGATCCCCATTTTACCGAGTGATTCGGAAAGCAGGAATTGATAATAGTTATACAGGAAAAGGGAGAGTCGATATTTATTCGTTGTGTGCCTGAAAACAAGTGCCATGGAACAATACAGTCCGCACGTAATCGCGAACTGGTGAAATATTGAAATGTTGCTAAAAAGACAAAAAAAAAACAAAAAAAAAAAAAACGGCGGAACAAGAAGAGGAAAAGGACTGTACGTGCATGATCATTTGGAAAATGGAATAAGGCTGAAGTTGGTAATTTTAACTTATAACGAAACATCAGGGAAAAAATCGTTATCACTCAATTTTAGAACTACTTTCAAGGATTTGGGTTTTCAAAATAAGATTATGGTTTGCTTATCACGGCATGCTAAATTTCGGACATTACTGATTGGCGAAATAATGATTTTTCCTAAAAATGCATCGTTAGAGTAACGTTACTAATTTCATCCTCATAAAATGGATGTGAATTACCCACGTACACCACTTTGTTACTATTCAATTGATACTTATTTTATTACTCGTTCAAATTTATCTTACACACTTTTCGCCAAAGAACGAGATGAGACGTTTTTTTTCTACCTACGCTCTGATTGAAACTAGTTTGAATATAATTTCTTTACACTTGGAAATAATCAAGTGAATTCAAAACCGTTTTCAAAGATTACAAATCGCACCGATGATTTGTAGAGCAGAGCATTAATTTTTCCGGAGAATCAGTTCCCTTCCATTAACTGAGAATTATTGCGACTCCAATATCTGGATCGATTTTGGAAGAAAATGGATGAAATATGATCAAAAAATTTATCTTGGCGTAGGATCAAATCCGCTTAATTTTTTTTTTTTGTATCTCAATATACTATGGATCAAAATAATCATACTAATAGAAATCACTTTTAATCAACATGAATACTTCAATAGATTTTTAAACAATTCATGTCGGGTGACAACATATCTGAAAGAATATCAAATTAACACAATAGTAATCTTCTAATATGTATATTATTATATGTACTCACTGACCTGAAATGAATACGTGCAAAAATAAAAAACAAACATATTTTGACTCGACGCATTTTCCTTAATTGTTTATAATTTCGATATTCAAAGTACAATAAATATCAATATTTCGACCTAGATGATTTCATACTTGTGTCTTCGTTTGACTTCATTACTCTCATTTAATTTCGAAAATATCTTATTTGCGACAAAAAAAAAGTAAAAACTTGAAGAAGTTTCTCACAAATTTGATGTCCCAAATATTTTCCCGCGTTCGCAGCGATTCCTTGCATCTCACCTGTTTTCATAAATCTCAACTGCAATATGACAGGTATAGAGGAAAGCAAGTACTGCGAAAATAAGAAAACTTATTCACCAATACATCCGCAAAAACTATTATTCAACAGAATAGATTGGATCAAACAATAAACTTTTTTTTTTGATCCTGTCAATTCAGTTTTTCCTGTACGAATGCAACACGTTCTGTATAGCCAGGAACACCATCCGATTTACTGTTCTTGAGTAATGTAATTTTTCAGTTACGTTCCGAGGTTCGATACAACATTTGCTTTGATATAATTGCACGCAATATTTTCCCGTCTTCGTTTACTGGCACGTGGGTATAATAACGCGCATCTATGCATGAATACAACGCACATTACATGGGCACAGAATCATCGCTCGATATGATCCATCTTCCCAGTGGAACGACATACAAATCCGATCCCGCAGGGAATCCTACAGAGGCGGGGACTTAAATTTCACGCGAGAATAACAAAGCTCGTTATCATTCGGCATGGTAATCCCGTTCCATAATCAGTTATTCGATTTCCACGAAACCCGCACCACTGCGGAGGGCAGGTATAACTCTGAACTCTCAAATCCACCCAAACCAGAACCTCTTTTTCATCATTGCAACGAGCAATTTATTATTACTAATAATATTTATTCATGAGGTTGTGATTGTATTCAACTTGATTTTTCGACTGCTTATTCTCTGATATGTTGTGCAAGTATTTTTGTACTTGTTTCTTAATTCGTTGTGTCGTAAAAGTTCACTCACCTCCGGCCCCAAAAAAAAAAAAATCAGTTTCGAGAAAAACGTGTTTAAAGTTTCTGGTAGATACAACGTGACCTTACGGCTATTCTCCCATTCCAGCTTCGTACTGTACACCTTCTTCCTTTTGTATCTTCGTATTTTTTATGATTTTATTAAGTGGGGTTGAGACGTTAAATGGTTGTAAATAATCAAAGCTGCTCTCACGTAACGACAATGAAGAAAAAATTGAAAACTAAGAAAGAACTTCCTGTTGATAAGCCGGTGATATGTGGCTACGTGTTGCTATAGTCCGATAAAGGGCTGTGTCAGTTGTTCAAATTGTTGAGGCTATTTTATACTAATAATATGAGATGGATGATCTTTCAAAATAAATTATTAAATATGATTTAATCTCGTAAAAGATGAAGTATATTCTTCAAAGGATTTGTTTATGAAAAATAATCGATAACAAATCAATGAAACTTAATCAGATGACTTGATGTACGAAAGACGTGATTTCTTGGGCCTGACAGTCCCAAAACCCACGATTGTAACCTCGTGTATAAATGCGCACGTTAATTAGCCAAGTAAGTGTGAGATTAACCTGAAGCTGGACCTCTGGGTCAGCATTTTCTGCTGGAGCACGACCTGGGTAATCAGATGGTTTCCGGTCTCGTCACTTACATGATTAAAATACAGACAAAAGATATCTTCATGTCATTTTTACACATACATCCATACTGTATACTAATTACTTAATTTTAATTTGGTGCTTCTGATGTGAGCAGTTTGTTGTAATTTATGCAGTAAGAAGTGGACTTTAAGGCTCATCAGACAACCAAGAGTTTTGAACTTGTTTATCATATTAGCTACAATAAATTTATAGTTAGGGGCTTTCACATTACCCAAAAACTTAGTCACAACTTCTTTGAATGATATCCAAGCCTCCTTTTCTTTTTTACTCATTGTTGCTTTAAAGTTGGAATCAAACATCAGTTTACGGATATCAGGCCCAACAAAAATCCCTTCTTCCAGTTTAGCTTCTGATAAATGAGGAAATTCACGACACAAATATTCAAAATATAATCCCACCTTAATAATATTTTCTATGTCTATTTTTGGAAATAATTTATCTTTATTTAATATGTTAACATGTGAGAAATTGTTGGGTGATAGAACTTTTTTATCATTATTTTCGGAATCAGCACACCAAATAACACAGGAATTAGCTGACATTATTGAGAAAGTTTTTTCATCATTGGCCTGTGTTATTGATGGAAAATAAATCTTCACAGAAAGAAATTTTTGGGTTAAGGATGTATTGCCTATATATAGTCCCAACCAAAAAGAGTTTTGGTGAGAATTTCAAGTACTTTCTGTTGAGGCAAAAATTTGAAAAAAATCAACCATATTGAAGATGATAATAATATTTATTTCCAATAACAACGATGCTGAAAAACTGTTAAAAAATTTTTCAAACAATAAATTGTTGCTGAAATTTCGAGTAAACATGTTTCATTGTCATATAATAATATTGGGGACTGCTATCTATCTCTACGTGACTTTTACTAGGAGGGGTGAAACTGGGTTTTGTCAGAATATGTTAATTTGATGTGATACATATTGTGCGTCAATTGTCGCTCGACCGGCTAGAGAAAAAAGTCAAAAGTGAAATAAAGGCGAAATTGAAATAAAATGGAATAAAATGGAATTTTGAAAAGAGAGCGCCTAAGAGTATGACAGTTTTCTCCTTTTCTAAGAAACTCAGGTTTTGCGAACAGAAGACATACGAAACGCAGCTCTTCTTCCGTCCCAACTCAATATCCGGTCACATTTATTGCTATAACTTGTAACGTGGGGAATTTTTCCTACAAAAACTTGTTTTAGAGAAATTCTTGAAAGTATAAGGAATAAAAATCTCTAGAAAAGTGTGTGTTTTTTTTTTTTTTTTAATTTCAGGGATATGTCATAGAGTAGAGTTGATCTCGTAAGATAACTGATTCTGGGCCTAATATCAGTTGAAATATCATTGGAAACGTATAATTCGGAGTTTTAAGGCTTCTTTTAATCAAGAACAAACCACTCAAGCTACTTTGAAACCCGCATTGGAAAAACGTGCTTCGTGTACTGTAATTTACTGTGTATACTCCGCGCGTTTACCTTTGAATAAGTATATTCAATATATATATATATAATATTTCATTTTGAATCCTGTAGTGACTCGACATACCCCGTTATCCAGCAACTTAATCGTGACTTCCAGATTCATCTCCAGGTATCGGGCGCTCGCATACGAATAAACCCTGGTTTTCACACAAATAATTTCTCACTCCATGTCGCTCTGCCACAGCTACGCATTCCCCACTGCCTGACGGCTCGTTGTCCGCCCATGGAATCGACTGTATAATAGATCCTGAAAAAGCCATGAATGCGTTCATTGCTTTCCTGAACTTCCACGTTCGGTAAGAGCAAATTTACCTGTCTGAACATTGGACCACTCATCTTGCACATGGACAATTCCCACCCATATAAAAGGTGTGTATGCCGGCCTCTGCTTTAAGGTAGTTGATTTTTGCAAGGAATCCACGACTGCCAAGTCTCCACCTTTCTCTATGCAGCGTTTCATAGCCACTAACCAAGGTGCTTTGACTTGGTGAATTTTGTAGGCCACTCCGATTTCCGGGTAGGCAACGTATCCCTCCGGAAGTTTTCATGGATTGGTTCTCGGCGTTGAAATCTCGAAAGATGGTTCTGGGCTTGTTGTATTAATAATGGACTCATTTTCGATATCTGGTTGATTCGGCATTGCAGTTTAGGCTGGTTTGGTGACCTTGCTACCTGGTAGTTCGGGCACTACGAGATTGCAGACGAGCTGCATTGCCGGCAGGGTGTAAGCGATCATTGGTGCCATGATCGGTTGAAATGAAGATTTTTCGCGTAATTTACGCAACCAGCTAGAATTGTGATAATTTATATTCAGACCCGAAACAATTTCATAACATGTGCGAGCGCTGTGCGTTGAGCACATTGATGGTTCAGAAAATCGTATGTATATTTTGTATTTCGTTCGATGTACGATGATTTGTGCAACTGACCGTACGAATTGTTCGTAGCTGAGTGAAGCTCGATCATCTCATAGAACTAGTTATCGTTCTTATGAACGAGATGAATTACGCTCAACCCTCGGGAACTTGAATCGAAAAGCTGCATAAACAAGTTCATTGGTTAAGAGAATTTCTTCTTCAAGAGCCACCGGCATGATCTCTCTTAATAGTACCTATCAACAATGTTGGTAATTATTCTTCGAATAGTAAAACCCTAAACTGCTTGAAGAAAGGACACCTGCAGGAAGAAACTCTAAAGGTAGTATAGAAACTATGCTGAAACTAGAATCAAACGTTACTCAAGTTTTGCAAACAGATTTCACCGGTCAACGTGATTGGTCTCAGTTTCGTGCCACTGACCTCTGATTCCAGATAAATTTGAGTTGGACAAATATACTTATCCGTATTTTTTTATCTTCTTCTCAGACATAAGGTCAAGCAGCATTAAACGAGAGATGGCAATTTTTTCCTCTTTCGTAACACTGTAGCTATTTATTATGTATCTCCATCGCGTGTCTGATGGTATGTGAACGTTATACCAAAAGGCGTATTCGGTGGTATAGGGGCGTGTAATTTTTTTCTAACATACAAATTTATGAACTTTAGGAAGAATGACTCAAATTTTACACTTTCCACGAAAAAATCCTGGCACTGGTGCATAGATTTTTCGCAACAAATATCAATTTGGAGTTGAAAGACACGTGCATGATAATATGTAGAATAAATCTAGTTTATCACTGCTAAGCCTTCCAAGAAATGAAACATGAAACAACGTCGAAACACATATTGACGAACACACGAATACACCAATTAAGGAAACTGAGATTTCCGAAGAATGAAGCAGGAATCATTCACAGTCTCGTAGAAACTCAACCTACGATCGAACTGTACCATACCAGGAGCACTGCTCCAAGGTAACGGGCGTTGGCATACGAAACTAACTGGGTCATCACATGGCCAAGTGCCCAATCCACCTAACATCACGAATCTGTCGCAATCCGTATTGCCAAGAGGTTCCTCATCGGCCCATGGCACCATAGACACGGAAGATCCTGAGGGAGAAATAACATTCTTGGAAAGAAAAAAATTGATTTTTCGCGCACCTCAAACAGCGGCATGTCAGGTTAGATATAATGAACTCACCTGCATTGGCGTTCACCTACTCGCCGTCACTCACGGATCACTTTTCAAGATGCCGTATTTTTCCAACGAATCTATAACCGACGAGCCCCCACCTTCCTGGATGCAATGTTTCAAAGCCACTAGGAACGGTACCTTTTCGGTATGAACCTTGTAGGCCACTCCGATTTCCAGGTAGGGAACGTGTCCGTCTGCGAGTTTTCCAGGATCGGTTCTTGATGTCGATGTCTCGAGAATCCGACCTTAATCCACTGTAAATGCTTTAACAACGGACCCTTCTTCGTTCCGTGTTTGATTTGATACCAAGTCCTGAGTTAGATTAGTGGCATTATTGCCCAGCACTTCAGGTATGACGAGATTGCAGACGAGCTGCATCGTTGGCAAAGTGTAAGCCACCATTGGCGCCATGATCGATCCAAGTGACGTTTATCCGCACACTAATGGCACCTCGTCGACTACCATCGTTTATAAAGTATCGATCATCAACCCTGTTGATTTAGTTTATTTTAATCGAAACAGGCAGACAGAAGAAAGTCCAATGCTTGTTGGCCTCTAATGGGGAAATTTAACGTGATCAAATATGGTCAAGATGATGTGGATTCCTGATAGTTACTGTACCCATCAGGCGTATTCAAAACAATCGAAGTCAATAAACATTCCTATCCACTCAACGCGTATTTATCATATTCATTTTGGTCTCCATTATCCACTTTCAACAGATGAGTATTTACGGTAATCGATAGCAAAATTTACTAACCACTCTATTCAAACTATCTTCCGAAGACTTCCCTTGCATCTTACAAAAATTAGGTTACAAATCTCATCTTAATTTGTGATGCTATTTGATAGTTATTTGTTCTAAATCATTACAACATGAACGATCACTTTTTTAACGGTGTCTAACGTTATTCAATTGCTGCACGATGTCAGTCTGACACAATTTTGCTTCCTGAACAATCAATGATCAGAACCAACAATCGACTAGCACAGTTATTTCATATTGGATTATAAAATGTGACGCAAATTGCACATGTTACTGAAAAAGAAATTCCGTTAATTCAAAATCCTGGAAAATCTTGAGCTGCGGGCCTCCTTATCCGCTCTTCTGCCGCCCCCCCCTCCCCCCCCCCCCCCCTCACCCTTACTCGTTACGTCTAATCGAAGTCTTTCCCCGTGTGTTCTCAGGTGTCGTGGATAAGGAAAAGGGACCTGCACATTCTCACCGCCGGGATACTCACCTACACCTCGGACCAGAGGTTTCAGGTTATTCGACCCGACAAGTCCGAGAACTGGACTCTCCAGATAAAATTCCCTCAGGAGAGGGACTCCGGCATCTACGAGTGCCAGGTGAACACCGAACCCAAGATGTCTCTCAGCTACAGGCTCAACGTCGTCGGTGAGTTTGACCTGAAAACTTTTACCCTCGCATTTTCCATTTTCCTTTTGATTCTGCGTGGAAAAATCGACGGGAAAATTTCCAATTTCAAAATACGACGATGTATTGATGAATTCATTTTTATTTGTTTATTTATTTTTTTGTTCGATATATGAAACAACAAACTAGAATGTGAGAAAAATTTTGTTTTTCTCAACATTAATTCACTCTGGAAGATTATTTAAGTTTTTGTTTTTATTGTTTGTATAAAACCGATTGCAATTCTCTGATCATGTATAATTGTGAATTAAAAATTTGAGATGCGTATGTTATTCGTAGTCGGTAGAAAATCGTTTGACTTAATTACAGCTGAAAATGTTTTTAGCAATTTTGCAGTTTTTTTTTTCATGAATTCCAAATTTCAAAAGTTACGAAAGCGCCAAATTCCGAATTTTTTGGTGGTGAAATTTGAGGTAAAAAAATGAAACTTTGACGAAATATCAAAATTTCGAATGGTTCTAAGTCCAACGCTTAAAGTTCCGAAAGGAAAAAATGTCGAAAATGCGTCAATCCGACAAGCCAAAGTTCCGAAAGCTTGAAAATGAGAAAATTAAAATATCCGAAACATCGAAGTTCCGAATGAACGAAGATTTTCAGTTCTGTTAATTTCTCTCTTGGTGAAATTCCACAACTTTGATTTTTCTTCGTTTTGGATATTTGATATTTTTCCGTCCAAAATCCTGGTCATTCTGATTTTCGTTTTTTTTTTCATTTTTCACACCCACTCCTTTCAGAATTCTGCTCAATCGAAACTTTGCTCTTTCGTAATTTGAATTTTCGGAATCTTGCATTTCGGAACTTTTTTGTTTCGTAAAAGTTTCACTTCCCTGTTTCAAGTTTCGCCCCCAAATAAATCGGAATTTGGCACTTTTGGAACTTTTCAAATTCGGAACTTTAACCCCGCCCCAAAAATTCAATAAACACCGAACCGGTGTCCATTTTGTGATAAAATCCAACAAAACGTAATTTTCGCCTCACATTCCTCGTCAATCATTTTTCTCCCTCCATTTCCACTTTTAGTATGTATATATATATGCATTAGGGTGGTCCTTATTTATGATTTTGACAAATTTTTTTCGCCTCACCCCCCAAATCAACTTCAAATAAGTCAAAAACAATTGCACAATTTTTTCACATTTTCACCTCAACCCTAAGATAGTCCGCTTTGTGATCGAAGTTTCATGTGGAAATAACATTTTTCCTTTCAATATATATTTTATTGTCAGAGTAATAATGTTCAAAAAAATCTCTCAACTGCGAGTTTATATTAGACGTTAGTGCTACGATCTATAAAAAAAATTCACATTATCATACCAGCTAAGCTAGACGAATTCAATTTCTTCTGAATAAAAAAAGTCAGATTTTGAGGGTGTGATTCGAAGGTGATTTTTTCAAAAACATTATTACTCTTACAATAAAGTTAATACTGAGGAGAAAAAATTTTTTTCCATATTATTTCAATAAGGTCTGAAAAAATCTGAAAAAATTATGTTGGAATTGTTTTTGAATTATTTGAAGTTGATTTGCGGGGTGTAGGAGAAAAAATTCGTCAACATCCTAAATAATTAGGACCATTCTAATATACATCACGATGAATGAAAAGGAAAAAAACAAAATTTATATTCTCAAGAAGACGAAGACGATTTTGGACAATTTAAAAAATTTTGAGTGACCTCTTGAAATTTTTTTTTTGAGCTGTCCTTTGGAGTGGGCTCTTAAAACATCAAAAACCAACATTTTGTCGCACGAGACTCATAAAAAAAAAAAAGGCGGTTTTTTTGCGCCACCCTAATATATATGTATATACGTATAAGTGGAGGGCAACAAGTTGGGCGTAATATTACGGTGCAGAAACCGAGAAGGTCGTGCAGTCGCAGTCGAAGGTTGGCACGGTACTTGGGGAACGAATTTTAGGATCTCCGAGCGTTTTATTACCCAAGATGGAAGCCGCAACCAGTCCGACATCCCTGCTATTGCAGAGGTAAAAAACTGACGCCCTTGCATTCTGCGTACGACGAGGGAAAAAGCTCACATCGTTATACGGACGTTTCATTCTTTCACAAATAACATCTTCGTCACATTTTTTTCTCTTCTTTCTCGATGTTTCGGTGTTTTTTGTTTGTTTTTCTTCATTTTTTTTTTTTTTTTTTGCCATTTTTCACAATTACAGATATTTGAACTTGGATTTTAACCCGATTGCACTTTATTCGTTTTCGTCTACTCGTTGATCAGAAGAAAAAAAATGGAAAACGCTAATTGAGGATCGAAAAAAAAAAAAAAAACTGGACACCTGCAGATAATTTGCAAACATTCGCGAGATGCGAATGTTAATTGAAAATACTGCCACCGTTCGTGTACGTCATATCTCATGAAAATATGAAAACGTGCGTGTATAGAAAATGTTAAAATTAAAGCGGTTGAAGGTAATTTAAATAAGGATGCTAATCATTTTTATTATAAAAATCGAAAAATACGTTAGTAGAGCGGAAGAAAACAAAAAAATTAATGGATTCTAGAACTAGACCAGATTTACTCGAGCAGAGAGTATACAAAGTATATTTTAAGTCTAACTTTACTGGCTAACTTTATATCAAACAACCTGGATTACTACGTTACATAGTTCATGTTTCAACAGAAGAAAAAAATGAGAAACAGTTTAAGGAGAGAGAAAAAAAAAAAAAATTAACTCAGGATCGAAATCGGAAAAATATATTCCTTTGGAATATTTATGTACTTCTTACGTATTTTCCTACAATATTAAAAGGCAGACATGAAAATCATCTCTCAGAGTTGGAGCGTTTCGTTATTTTATTCCTAAACCACTGTACAAAGGGATTTTCGAAATTGGAATGGAAAATTTAATTAAAGTTCAAAAAGATCTCAGGTTTTGCATGTATCTGGGTATTTAATGCAAAACATGAACGTAATTTTCTCCGTTTGCAGAGGTGTCTGTACATATCTTGTACAAACCTGTATACATCTATATACATTAGGGTGGCGCAAAAAAACCGACTTGTTTTTTTTTTTGAGTCTCATGTGACAAAATGTTAGTTTTTGATGTTTTAAGAGCCCACTCCAAAGGACAGGTAAAAAAAAAAATTTTAAGAGGTCGCTCCAAATTTTAAAAAATGTTAAAAATCGTCAAAAAATTAAACTAAAAAAATTATATTTTCAGTATTCTGTTTGATTTTTAATTCATGTCATGGTGTATTGTTATCGATTCTTTCTTACGAAATTGAAGAAAAAAAATTCATGAAATTTTAATATGAATATTAAAAGGTCGCTCGAAAAGATCTAAAGAAATGCACCGAAAAATTGAAAAAAAAATTATGAGCGACCTTTCAAAAATTCAAATTTTGAACTGAAACTTTCGGAAACTTATTTTTTTTTTCTGTCTATAAAATTATACCGTAACGAGAAAAAAAATTTTTAAAAATCGATTTTTGACGTTTTCTGACGTTTTAAAAAATGTCGAGCGACCTCTCGAAAATTTTCTTTTGAACTGTCCTTTGGAGTGGGCTCTTAAAACATCAAAAACTAACATTTTGTCACACGAGACTCAAAAAAAAAAAAAATTTGTCGGTTTTTTTTGCGTCACCCTAATATACATATATACATGAGGAAAGCTTCGGTAGGACTGGAAATTTCATTAAAATCTCTCGCGTAATCACGAGACGAGCGTGTGTCGAAAATTGGAAAGTAATTGAACGACCAATTTCCGTCCTTCGGCTTGCACGTCCATCCATCGGAAGTGTTTGATGCCAGCTTGATCGACGTTCAAGAGATCCGATCCACACGATGTTTTTTTAATGTCGTTGCCGACCGTGAACTTTTTTTTTTTTTTTTTTGTTTTCTGATTTTTCTTCAAATCTTTCTCTTTTTATTCTTAAAATAATTTTCGCCCATTATTAGTTAGGCTGTAGAAAACTTGACGTGAACTTTGAGGCGATTATCAAAAAATTCCTTCACCGCGATCAGGTGACTTTCCTTTTTTTTTTTTTTTTCTTTCATTAGAGAATTATTTTACGTGTTTTCAAAATGAAGAATATTGTGTGTAACATTGCATGATGAAATCTGAAAAATTGCAGAAGTTGCGACCGATTCGTCGAACTTTAGACTCGATTATCTCGAAAATACGTTTATAGAAAGAGACAACCAATTTTGACCAAATTTGGACACGATGTTTTTGAATATTTTGTCTCGTTTTTATAGGTATAGGTTTTTTTTTTTTTTTTTTTAAATTCAATTATTTAGTTTTTTATGGTCCAAAAAAAAGGTGTTAAATTTAGGCAGGAAATTTTCACCGTTTCGTTAATAAAAGATAAAAAAAAAAAAAAAGAAAGAAAAATCCATACGAAGCCAACGCTCAAATATATTATATTTCAAAACCCCGTTGGAATTTTTTATTTCAGGTCACACCGACTGTCCAAAATCCTAGGCACTGAAAACCGTGTCCGTACGAAACATGTTTTAAATTGACCACTGTAACAATCCTACGAATGGACAAATTTTTATGAAAAAATTACTTAATATACCGTAACGTATAAACTTTGGAAAAAAAAAAAAAACAAAAAAAAAACAACGGATGGAATCGAATTAATAGTTTTTTAGATAAAAATTTTCGATATCCGTCAACTTTTCTAGCGATCTACTCGGATGTGCCCCCTTAAGAATGAAAGATGATTGATAATGACTCGAAAAACATTGGAAGATCACTTTAAGCGATTTCGAATAACGTATCGCGTTATTTCGATTAATTTTATTCGAATCTACACGACCTTACAAAACTTCCAGTCCCCGATCCCCATGACTTAAAGTGAGTCGACCCAATTTCAAGCGAGTTCAAGTGTCACCCGACGAAAAGCTCCAACCAGAATTCAAGAATTGGCAAAGCCTTAGGGGGCGAGCCCGCGTTTCTGTAAAAAGAGTGAAGTAGAAATAAAAAAAAAAAAGGTGCTAGAAGCGGAATACGAAAGTGACAGAAAACGTGCCTCCATGTTGAAGAAGACAATTTTTCCCCCTTTCTCACATTCTCACTCACTTTTCTATACGCGATGACAAATCCATAGCAAGCCACTCCGCGGCTTGTGTCTCGCGAATCGTGCCTAAAAAATAAAGGCAAAGGGTAGAAAAAAAAGAAGAAAGAAAAAAACAAAAAACACAGACGAAACAGACAAAATTTCGAGCGCGAAACAGAAAAAAAAAGAGAGAGAGAGAGAGAGAGAGAGAGTTAGAGAAAGGAGGAAAAAACGAACGAAGTACAGCGCGTTAAAGCTTTAACGTCGAACTTTTATTATCTCACGGTCATTGTTTCATCTGGTTTAAAAGCTCGTAGAAGTTGGCAGTGCGTCACTCTTCTGAGGGCCTCGTTTACGAAAATTTTCGGGGTTATGTCTCGGCTTCTTTGTGCCCCGGTGGGCAGCCCACGAAGGGTGAAACGGGTCGCCGCCTACCTACCTTCGTACTTGCGATTCCCCCCTTATTCTGCATGAAGCCCTTGTGTTACAACCCTCGTCAATCCTCCCCCCTCCCCCCCCCCCCCACCCCCCTCCCATCGCCACCACTGCCGTCGCAGAAAAAAAAAAAATATCAAATTATTCGCGATTTGTTTCAACATCGTAGGTTTAACATCCTCGAGGTTAAATTTAATAACATTATTGTAAGGAAATATTTTGAAAAAATGAATATTTTTTTTTATTGCAGCGACGATTTCGATGTAACTTAGATTGCAAAATATAAGTATGTTTTTTTTTTTGTTATACGGTTTACGGAATTTTAAACAGTTGGAAAGATTCGGAATTGCTCTTTTTTTTTCAGTTATTGATTTTTTTCAAATTGAGGCAATTTCAACTTTCCGAAGATGCAACGGAAATGAAAATTTAATCAAAGTTTTCAAAATCGTACGTGTGTGATTTTTCCACGTCTGACGTGCATGTATAAAACGTAATGCAATTGACGTCAGAGATTTTTAAGTATATTTACTGTTTGGCAAATAAATGTAATGTTTACCACTAAGAATAAATAGTATTTCTGTTCTCATTGCGAATTGAATTTGAAGAATACGGAGAGAGAGAAGAGAAATAAGTGGAAAGAAATTTGAATAAAATTTTTTTTAATTACGAAACATGGTTTCAATAATTGGAAAAAATATTTAGCTTATTTGGTAACGAGGAATTTAAAATTATTTAAAAAGTAATAAGTGCATTGCAGCGGTACTGATTAAAATGGAGGAAAAAAAATTTCAGGATGCGTATTCGAATTCCTCGATTATCCTAGGAAATATCGTAATTTCCGTAAGGAATTCTGTCAAAATCGATTTTTTTTTTTTTTTTTTCTTTATATTCATTTTACTACGACTTAGCTGTGAGTTAAGTATTTATGAAATTATCGTATTCTCAAGCTACGAAGATCGCTTTACGAATACATAAATTTTAAATACTGGAATTATACACTAAAGCTTGCAAACAGATTATTAACTTTGAATCGCTTGAAAATTATTACAAAAATTTAATAGATTCGTTCAATTTCACTCTACGATGAATCATTCTATTGACTATTTCCAACATATTCACCGAAGCACTTAATTTCGACACCAATACCGATTATGATAAAAAAAAAAAAAAAATATCGGCAGCATTGAATCGACACCTGAGAAAAAATCTGTCTTAGTGATTTTGTGTAAAATAATTAACCGAGTAAAACGACTAGTCGTAAAGTGAAATGAAAGAAATCTACTAGATTTTAAACCGTTTAAAATTGACATGAAACGAAACCTCGTTGCGTAAACTTTTGTTTTTAACTACATTATTGTCTGTTATTTTATTCCTATAATCCAAAGCGATCGTTACAACTCAGGAATATAATAAATGTACGAATACTCAATGGGCGTTGTGGCTGTCTCGTAATAAAGTTGATAAAAAATATCGATTTTTTTGGGAACAAACCTCCTCAAAGCGGAAACCGAGAGATTTATTGGGAGGGGAGTGAACGCGATGGCGGGATATATAATGATTGTTTGAATAATTTTTTAAAAGCATTCTGTTGCCAGTGATTCAGGGTTGTGGCGTTGGTGACCGTGGAGGTAAAGAGATATTTCATTGTTTTTTCCTGCTCACTTTTTGTAACCTGCGCGGGATTTCCTCTTCCGCGTTTCGAATTAGCGGAAGTGAACCGACCGACCGCGCCTAAAAAGCCTAGGGAAAGACGCCGGGAACGGAAGATGAATGTATTGTTGAGATAATGAAAACATTGGGGAGTAATTATTTTACCCCCGGAGATCCCAGCTGCAGAGGCGATGTGGCAACGGGTTGCAAAATGCGGGAAAGAGTGGGTAAAAAGTATAATTGTCAGAGGCACGAGAGAGAGGGAGAGAGAGAGAGAGAAAGAGAAAGGGAAAGGCAATGGGCAAAGGGGAAGGAAGCGAGGAGGCGGCCAAACAAAACACCTCCGTTTTGTAATTTAGATTAATTTATTTTCTTGATGAACCGCGAGCCTTGATGGCTATTAAATAGAATTAGTCGTATTCATGATGTATGGACGAAAGGGCTTTTCATTCAAGAATCGGGCTCGCCTTCACCGCATGGTCGGACCTATAAATTGATTATACGAATTTGAGTAATTTATGTAAAAGGTTCCTTCAAATCCTATGAAAATTTGGAAAACCCCATGGAAATCATTAAAACCCCATAAAACCCCTTTGGGAATATCGTGACATTTCTAAAACCATGGAAATATGACCAAAACCCCGTGGAAGTTCTTTTGGAGTACCATTAAGTTTTCGAAACTCTTCATGTATGACGTTTGCTTAAATCCCGTGAAAAGTTACAAAAACTCCATGGAATTGCCCTTCTGGAATATCATAAAATTTTGAAAATTCTGGAAACGTGACCAAAACCCATAGAAACTCCTTCGGAACACCATAAAGGTTGCGAAACCCTTCATATATGATGTTCCTTCGAATCCCAAGAAAACTTGAAAAACCCCATGGAAATCATTAACACCCCATAGAATCCCTTCGGGAATTCCGTGACATTCCTAAAACCCTGGAAACATGACCAAAACCCTGTGGAAATTTTTTTGGAGCACCATAAAGGTTTCGAAACCCTTCATGTTTGATGTTCCTTCAAATTTCGTGAAAATTTAGAAAACCCCATGGAAATCACAAAAACGCTATAGAATCTCTTTCGGAATATCATAAAATTTTGAAAATTCTGCAAACGTGACCAAAACCCATAGAAACTCCTTCGAAACACCATAAAAGTTTCGAAACCTTTCATGTATGCCGTTCTTTCAAATTCCATGAGAACTTGGAAAGCCCCATGGAATTCACCAAAACCCCATAAAATCTCTTGTGAAATATCATGAAATTTTAAAATCCCTGAAAACATGACCAAAACCTCATAGAATCACTTTCGGAACACCATAAAAGTTTCCAAACCCTTATATACATAACCAAAACCCCATATGATATATTTTGGAACACCATTAAGATTCTAAAAATTTTATAGACATTACCGAGACCCAATAGAATCCACTTTGAAATACTAGAAAATTCGGAAAATCTGACAGTCAGCAAAAAAAATTAACGAACTGCTAAACACTCGCAGATTTCTTTAGTCAATTGTTAGATTTTCTATTCAAAACGTTCTTTTTTAGCACGTGATAGATACTCGATAACGAGAACCAATTTCTACCGTGGAATATTCATGCGACCATGGTGAATACATCTGCATATATACTACCATTTTTATTTTCATTTTACATTCGCTTTCACTCTCGGTTTTATTTCAATTATACCAACGTCTTTTATCCGTCGGAGATGAGCAACGAAATTGCGAAGAAGATGGAAAAAAAAACAAAAAAGAAAAAACGATATTCCCAATATCGATTGGCCCAAAAAAAAAAAAAGGAAAAGATTACGACCATATCACAACCAGCTAAATCCATCACACTCATCAAAACATGTCGGAAGAAAAGAGGATTGGACTGGGAATAATATGTGGTGATTTTTTTATTTTTTATTTTTGTAGTTTTGTAATAAATTATTGATGAGGGGAAGGGAGGCGGGGGGGGGAGGGGGGGGGGGGGGTAAAAAAAAGTGAATTTTTCTAGAAAGTACCGTTAATTCAAGTTTATTTACGTAATTAATACATGATAAAGTAACATCTGAAGAATATTATGTTAAATTTTCATGGAAAAATGTTAAGAATTAAGCCGATGAAAAAAATTTATTTTGCGGTGCAATCGCATAACTCAACACTGGATTATCTGAAATCAAAAAACCAAAGGTTTTTTTTCATTAGTTAATGAGTTTCTCTAGGTTGTCTCGGTGAGCTTTTTTATTCAATTATTCATTTTTATTTTTTAGTTTTTGGTAACACTTGGAAGTGAAAAAACCGCGAATTTTCGATTAAAAATCGGCTATTTGTTATTGTAAAATAAATAATAATAATTGAAGAAAAAAAACTCGACGCTGCTACCTTGAAAATTGTCTATGAAAATAGTGTACCAAATTTGAGAACGATCAGCAGAAAGACGGATTTGAAAACGTCTTTATAAGAAAAATGCTTTTGAAATTTTTTGTAGTAAAAAAATGACAAATTAATGGTTATCATAAAAGCTAGTCATTTTTGTCTATACTCACTCGGAATCATCAGTGCCAGGATCATGAAGTGAAGAACTTTTTCGAATCGATTTTTTTTTTTTTTTTACATCCAAGACCCTAACCTCCTCCCCTTTAAATCGGAAAGGTTGTGTCAGAATAAATGAAGATCTCAGTGCCATTTTCTTTATTTTTTTTGTTACTGCTCTTGGCCGAGATAAATGTATTTATACGTATATTGACATAGAAGTCGGTATATAGTAGCCATCAAGCCGGGTCATGGGCATATTTTTGATGGCCGGTTGCCCGTATAACTGGCGTATAGTCTTGGTAAATAGATGTGAGGGTTGGTTGGGTACATTTAAGGTGCGGTGGGTAATAAACCGTTGATTTGATCACCGGTCTTTGGTGCGTGCATGACGGGAAGGTGGAAAAGTTTGCCGGCGGTTAACGCGATAGAACGCAGGGGATGATGTTCGGATTGTGAGGAATATCCTTTTCAGGGTTCTGAATTATTGAAAACAATGTACATACACTGAACATCCCTCCAAGCCTTTTCCGGGCGACAACTTATCCAGTTCATAGCGGTGGCAATTTTCTTATTAATTGTTGTTCTAACGACGCTCGCGTCGTTAATCCCCCTCGTTTGTTATACACTTGCACCCTTAGAGTTCGGCCTGAATGCTTGTCGGGTGTAAAATTCTTCTTTTTAGCACCCTCGCCTATACAGCTGAAGCTCGAAACCCTTGGCCAACTTTCCATCTTTAACACCCTTCCCCCGTTATAATTTATGTACAGAAAGAAGGCAAGGACGCCGCGCCGTGGAGAAACCTCTGAAACCTTTCTTTCTTGGCCAACTCTTCAAAAGACTCAAAAGTGATTACGACCCCGCGTTGCTTTGCACCCTGTGTTCCCACCCTCGCTACCTTGTCGAGGTATCATGTGCCGTGGAACTTGGAACGTATAAGGAAAGTGCGACGCTTCATGCTAGAGAAACTTTTCAAAACTTTGTCTAACGCTCAAAGGGTCGACTGATTTCTACAAATATGCATTAGCACTTTGACATGTTGCAGCTTGGGTTGAATTTGATCGTAAAAATTTTGTTTTCGCAATCGTGAAGAAAAAAGTCAAAATTAATGGAACTTTACGTAAATGTGATATTAGTTTTCGCGAGGGTTTTTTAAACTCAATAATAATACCGATAAATCCCATAGGAATTTTGAAAACCTCATGGAAATTCTTCAAGCCCCATGAAAAAGCCCCAAAACCCCATAAAAAAATTCCAAAACCCCATAAAAAATATTCCAAAATCCCATAAAAAATTCCAAAACCCCATAACAAAGCATAAATCACGCAAACGATGCGAAAACGTGAATTTTATAATCGAGCATGAAAAAATTCCAAAACCCCATAAAAAAATCTCAAAACCCTGTAAAAAAAATCTCAAAACCCCATAAAAAATCATAAATCACGCAAAAGACGCAAGCCATGAATTTAATGCTTGAATGTTCGGGTATATTTTTGATTTTGGAGAAGAAAGCATCTGATAAAGAATTCCTAATACTTTATAGAAGACTGATATCGATTTTTAGCGCGACTTTTTCAAAATCCATTGAAATTCTTTAACCCCCAGTAAAACGTTCGAAAAAGTAGTGAAAAAAAATCCCCGAACCCCATTGCAATTGCCAAACCCCATAACAAAGAATAAATTC
Organism: Diprion similis; assembly: GCF_021155765.1. Classification (NCBI taxonomy): domain Eukaryota; kingdom Metazoa; phylum Arthropoda; class Insecta; order Hymenoptera; family Diprionidae; genus Diprion; species Diprion similis. The sequence continues at coordinate 6,629,700 of NC_060118.1, forward strand.
CGTAAAAGACGCAAGACGTAAATCTTCTACGTTAGGCTTGAAACAGATCTTTGTTTTCGGAGAAAAAACGTACCCGAATGAATAATTCATGATACTGTATAGAAGTCCGGTATGGATATTTCGTGCGACTTCTTCAAACCCCATAAATATTCCAAGAATCCGATAAAAGTTGTTCAAACAAGACCATTCAAAAAATCCCGAAACCCCATAAAGTAGTAAGTAAAAATCGCGCAAGAGACGGAATACATAAGTTTTCTACGTTCGAGTTTGAGTAAATTTTAAATTATCGAGAAAAAAAAATGCATCTGACTGAAATTTCAGTTGATTGCTATACTTTGACATTGAATCAACGTTCTACTCACGCAATAGGTTAAAATTAGTTATAGCGTGGAAAATAGATGACCTCAGAAATACATGAACAAAATAAAAATTAATAAAAAAAAAAAAAAATTAAAATAAAATAAAACAGTTCTGCAAATGTCACGAAAATATTCGCAAACAGTGGTCAACTGTTTCAGAAATATTGCCTGGCAGCGGTTTTGCTGCATGCGGAAAAATAGAATAAACGTGCCTGCGGCGAAACAAAATTTAGTAACGATGGGGAATACGAAAGAAATGAAGAAAAGAATATTTAAAATAGGGACTGAGTTCAATCTTTCATCTGCTTCAGGAACGGCTCAATGAAAAACCTGTAGTAAAATTTGCAAATTTTTTTTTAATGTCACTTTAAATCAAAAGAAACAGAAAAAAATTAATTCTGGCAAAAATAGATAATTTTACGACGTTGAGAAATAATCTGAGTAATTTCACTTGTGAGTGATGAAAATTCAGGCCTGAAACCCCAAATTTAATTTAACAAGAGTGTTATTTTCATTCGTTTGAAAATTACTAAAAAATTCTTTCAGGTACGAGTAGATAATTAGATAAATTCTGAAAGAATAAATTCCGATTTTTTCTATCTCAGAAAACTTAAATCTTGAACAATTGAATATTATGTTTTATCTCAAAAGAAGATCAGAGATGTCTGAAAACTTTTTTTTTTTTTTTTTCCTCTACCGAGTAGATTGTTTTTTTCACGGATAGTTACAGAAGGAATCATTTCTCTCTTTTCGTTTCTTTTTTTCTATCTACTAAGTACATTATTGTTACATAAAATCATGCAATTATTCTCCCCTTCATTTTTTACAACCATATAAGAAACAAAAAATAAGATAACGGCAAACCGAAAATTACATAACAACATCAGTATCATCTTACAGAGAGACTGTTAAACTGATTACGAATAAACGAAATGGCGAAATTTCGCTGTAACCTGCATTTTCCCGAGATACTCAATGGCCATGTTTCTTTTTTCCCTCGATTTATCTCTGCCTTTTTTTTTTCGCCCCACTGTGCGTTTCGCTGACTTGTTTTCCCCCGCATTACACGTATAGGTATATACGGTGAACGAAGAGAGAAAGAGAGAGAGAGAGAGAGAGAGAGAGGCTCGTATAATATAACGCATCCATCAGAAATACGTACATGCACATTAGGGTGTCCGTTATTTCCCAAGTTGGATTTTTTTTTTTTGCTTCCAACCCTAAAGTTTTAGTTTTTGACCTAAAAAAAATTTCATACCGAAAAAAGCTCTTAATATTAATTTTAAATCGTACCGTAATCACGTTACATTTCCCATTTAAGTAACGTGAGATTTTTCTACTTTTTGGTATTAATTTTTTATTCTGGGAATAAAAAGCAGTACAGCAATGATCGATGCATATTCTTGCAGGAAATTGAATGCTCTACGAAAAATGTCTTTTATAATTTTTCGAGAAATCCACTTCTTGAAAAGTTATTCAAGGTTAAAGAAGTGTCGATAGTAAATTTCATGGTGTTTCAAATTTTGCCATAATTTTAAAAGTTAAATTTATATTTTAATTGAATTTATAAAGTATCGTTCTAGAAATAATCTGAAAAAAGCTTAATAGTTTGAATATCGTAAACAATACCTTGAACTTGACATTAAAACAAGAATTAATATTTTTTTTTTATCTTTTTAATCTTTTTTACAACTTTTTTGTCAAGCAACCTTTCGTAGAAAGCGGAAAAATAAATTTTAGTCTTTATTGATTTCTTTACGAGCATGGAAAATGACGAGATCGTACTGTGAGCGTATTTTGGAACCGTATTTGTCGGATGGGCAGAGCGGGTTTAAAATTCCGAATTTGAAAGGTTCCAAAAGCGCCAAAGTCCGAATTTTTTTAGGGGCGAAACTTAAAATAAAGAAATCAAACTTTGACGAAATATCAAAGTGTCGAATGGTCCGAAACTCGACGCTCAAAGTTCTGAAAGTGCAAAGTTCCAAAAGGGTGCAAAATAAGAAAATTTTTAAATCTGAATAACCAAAATTCGATTTTCAATATTTTTACGTCTGGAATCTTGGCCATTTTGATTCTTTACACCGACTCGTCGAGTAAGCTACGCTGTGTTAGTACATTTTAATTTTCGGAATTCGACTTCATCGAAACTTTATTTATGAAAATTTTGCTCTCTTGGAACTTTACTTTTTCGAACTTTACTCTATGGTAACTTGAATTTTCGGAATCTTGCATTTCATTATTTTGGATTTCGGGGATGATCTCCTCAAATTTTTTTCTCGTCCTTACAAATTTTAGAGATAGAAAGAGAGAGAGAGAGAGAGAGAGAAAGTATATTTATTTACTCCAGGAGCGTAGCTTAAAAAAAAAACGAATAATAACCTAAGACTAAACAATTAATTCTAACAATAATAGAAAAAAAAAACAAAAGCGAAATCAAGATAGAAAAAAGCAAAAACTAAATCAAAGGTTGAATCAGAATAAGGGAAAAACTAGAAAAAAAAATTATAGCTGAATCAAAATAACAGAGCAAGCGAAAAATTAACAGCAAAAAAAAGAGAGAGGGGGAGAGAGAGAGAGAGAGAGAGGGAGAGAGACTTCTCTCTTGCGAGTTGAAAATAATTAAAGGTTTCACTTAGGGAATTCAATTTAAATTTCATCAATCGTATACCCGCGTGCCCGTTTGCTGGAGAGTCAAATAATATTTAACCCTTGACAAGCAAGGGCTGCTGCGGGGCGTAACTCGAGACTCGTTTCGCTCTTCATCCCCGGTTTCGCCCAGCGTTTTGCCTCCTCGACGCGGCTCTGAGGGCCCCTTTTCGTAATCGAGGAACTCATCAACGAGGCAGAAGCCTCGCGACGCCCTAGATCAGCCTCGCTAATTGTCACCCACCGTCAAACACTCCGGGATTATTGCCGGAGGAATAACGCCCTTTTATTATTTCGTACTGAAATTTGTTCGCGAGTAAATTAGCCCTCTCAAAATTTTGAAGAAAAAAAAAGGGAATTCAATGAATAAAGGAACACCTCACTTCGATAATTCGCTGATCAAATCAGAGCTTAAGGTGCTTATAAAGACGCGTTGTACACCTCGAAAACGGAGGGATGCAAAACTCCTAGAAAATTTGGAAAAAAATTTTACAAATTGGTTAGCACCCACAGAAATTGGCCAAATTTTCACAGTTGGACTAAATGGATCGAACTATCCGGTATGATGCCACTCGGCGGTGATGAAACAGACATTTTGAGCCCAGTTCCGTGAGATTTGATGGTGAAATGACGAAATGACAGCTGATCTGGTTTTCGATTACGAAGTACACCGAAATCTCATTTTGGCGACATTTGTTACCGACATTACGCGCATGCCGGTAATGTATGCATGTAATGTCGATAAAAAATTACCGGCATGCGTATAATGTCGGTAACAAATGTCGCCAAAATGAGATTTCGGTGTTCTTCGTAATCGAAAACCAGATCAGCTGCCATTTCGTCATTTCACCATCAAATCTCATGGGACTGGGCTCAAAATGTGTGTTTCATCACCGCCGAGTGGCATCATACGGGAGATCTCGATCCATTCAGTACAACTGTGAAAATTTGGCCAATTTCTGTGGGTGGTAACCATTCTGTAAATTTTTTTTACAAATTTTGAAAAAGTAAAAAGACGCTCCACTTTTTGCTAAAATAAGGCATTAACTGCCCAAGTTTCACTCTGATCGCTTGAGCGGTGTAGGAGTTTTGCATCCCCGCGTTTTCGAGGTGTACAACGCGTCTTTATAAGCACCTTAAAAAGTAACAACCGCATTGTTAATTGAGTTTCACTTTGGTATGAAACAAATGACTCAACATTTTTTCGTTCTTTTATAAATTTTAATTCAATAACGATTTTCCAAAAATTTTTGTACGAGTCAATTAATTTGTTCTTTGTTAACATTTTTTTCTTTTTTTTTTTTTTGAGTAACATTTTATTATTTTACTAATAATTCTGGTTAAAAAAGATTTCCTTTTCTTTTTTCTTTAATTTTACCGGATCGAAAATTTCAATCGAATCAGGCCACAAATTGAGGAATAATAATTTTGAAAAATCGTTTAATGATGGATAAAATTAATCAAGCAATTAGGGGGAAATTCTTGGCCGATATCAAATCGCAGAATTTTTTTTTTGCACCTTACCTGAGTTTCGTAAAAAATTCAGATATTAATATTGGGACATTTTAGTATTTACTTTGTATATTGATACTTTTCTCGTCATAAGTATCGCATAAAATAATCTTCTTTTTTTATCTTTCACACTTCGATAATACACACGTATTTTTCTTCACCACCTATATTTCGTTATCCGAGCTCGAAGCTCCTTCTTTTCTTTTCTCAATATTTTTTCTTCGCTCCTCTTGTTTTCGTTCTTCGTCAGGGACGTCAGAGACTTATTGTCCGCACTTTGTCCACGCGTCTGTTTCTTCCTCTCACCCTTTTCAAACAGTCCCTCCGTCCCTCCCGCCTTCCCCCCTTCCAACCATCCTTCGACTCTCGAACCACCCCGGAGAATTCTACAAGACCGATCAATTTCAATCCGAGTTCAATCGCACGGAACGTCGAACAAAATATAAAATGTCGGGGGAAAAAAAAAACAAATGAAAAATAAATCGTTGAATAGAAACGAAAACGAGATGGCGAAGAAAAACTGAACGAACAAAGAATTCTTACGGAATCGAAAGAGGTCGCAAATAAACGAAAACGTTTAACGTTAATCATCCATATTCGGAACTGCAGTTAAAAATATTTTCTTTACAATGTTCCCAATTTATTTACAATGTGAAATTAAATAAATTGTTTTGTCATTCACTGGGTATGGATTAAAATTTACATTTCGAACTGGATTAGTATTCAGGTTGTGGCAAATTGGTGGCGAAAGTTTTTACTTTTAAGGTCATGTCGCAGTTCTACCTTTATCGACCGAGCAAGCTCACTTGTTTTTATCCTATATCAAATTAAAAAAAGAAAGGAACGAAAAGATGTTATTTTCTAACACGTGTCGCTATTTCTACATTTCTCGCGTTTCAGGGGCAAAAAAGTGAACCATGTCCGTCAATTTGTTTATTTAATATAAAAAGAAAACGGTCAGTTTGCTCAGTCGATAAAGGTAGGACTGCTATATGACCTTAAAGAACGACTCGTGGATTTGAGTGTTTGATTACAGCAGCTGCATATGATGTTCGACGTTGCCAAGCGTTTTTGGAGGAGTTTTTGATGGTGGCTACATAGCAGAGAAATTTAATTAGGTACTTTATACCCGGATTTTACTAACATACGAAATCTACCGTGAAAAAAACGAGTACAAAGAAGAATGAAGAGAGAGAAGGAGCGAGAGTGGGGTTAAAGGAAAGGAAAACGGGCTGACGAGGCGGAAAAAAGAAAGAAAAAGAGAGAGAGAGAGAAAGAGAACATCCTTGGACTCATACCGCTCGAGTGAAAAAAGGAAAAGATAAAGAAAAAGTTGAAGAAGAAGCAGAAAAATAGGGAGGGTGGAATAAGATTCGCGCATAGTACAATTTCCCGTCGCCCTTGGACCTTGTAACACTCGGTTAGTGAACTGAGGTATGATAATTTAACGAGAGGAAAATCCACGCCGATAATTTAACTGAAAGTGTTGCTTTTGGCGGAGCCGAAACTCTCGGCTGTTTATCTTAAAAAACAGCCCGAAACGATCATCGCCCAGATACGAACGGATCGCTGCAACAGCCTATTACCTTTTTACACCTCTCAATTTCTCCCAATTTTCACATATTTTTCTAACACCGTTCTAGCCTTTCTCTCTCTTTCTCGTTTTTTATTAGTTTTCTATAGGTTTCTTGTTTTCCTGACCCAACCGAATATTCCTCGTTCATTTTACTCTCTGCTAGACAAACATGAATCTTTTTTTTTTTTTTTTTTTACTTCTTGATGCTAATTAAACCTTCGCAGCTTTTCTTTTTTCATTTATTATCGTATTTCAAATCTCTATAAAATAGAGAGCTTTCACCTTGGATGTCTATTCATTTGCATTTTCACATTCACATTCCTGCTGCGCATGCGCTATAAAACGCTTCATCTTCGTCAGTTTTTTTGATCTGCTTGATTTGAAATTTTGATACAATAATATTGAAATGTTTTACATTCATCTGACAAATTTTGAAGGACTCCAAACCCCCCCCCCCCCCCCCCCCTTAATGAGTAATTACGTATCGAGCTAGTCACAACCCTGATTTTTCCAATATTAGATTATTGAAGTGCAGCTTTTACAAATATTACTAACAGGTTACAACTGAAAGTTCAATAGAAGTTGAATGTGCGTGTCAGGCATATTTTTAAAACATCGAAATTCGAACTATCAGGGTATATTATCAGAGATTGATATTATTATCTAGATTGGCTGAAGTTAAACAGGAGAAGATATTTCTCATAGGTTACTTGTTTTACAATAAAAAAAAATTTATTCTAATTGTAACCAATTATTTAAAATTGATTGAATTGATTGGGTATACATATACGATTTAAAATTTCTTGTAACGTTTGTATTTGATGGTCCTCAGGAAGCTACGGCTCTACTAGGATCAGATAAAACTTCTTATCTATCTGTCTATCCAATATTTGAAAAGTAAACTTTTCAATTCTTCGTTATTATCGCAATTTAATATTTTTTCCTTCGCAAACTTGCCCGTTCTTCAGAAAGAAAGAAAAACAAAAAAAAAAATCGTCGTTATTAAATTTATTTATAAATTGTGGCGTATTTAATTATTATTTTTCCACAATACAACTTTTCGTATGTTTTTAACCGTCGATAATTTGACTTTCGGGATTTTGCCTCGTCAACTTTTTGCTCTTTTGTAATTTTGTACCCCCCACCCCGATAATTGAACGAATGTCAGTAAGAATTGCTTCCCAAAACGTGACGTGGCAGATTCGAATCGTTTCATATACATATATGTATACTATATAGCTACTAGCAATCTCGGCCACGCGTTGCTGTGGCTCAGTTCAAAATAATGATACGCAAAAAACTAAACACCCACGTTTTTTATGTCGAATATCTGTGGAACACGTGCGACGTGGAATAAATTTTAGCATCATGGAAACGTTTGAAATTGAAACACGCCTTCATTTATTGAATACTTGCACACCGTAGATGACAAAGGATGCTTAGTGCGGTGCTAGATGCTTAGAACAGATGCCAATAGATTAACTCACAACGCCATCTATCGAAAACTTATAGAACTCAGTAGATTAACTCACAGCGCCATCTGTTAAAAACTTACGTAACTTATAAACGAATTACAACCCTTTTTCCGATAAAAATGCCTTAAATTTACAATAAGAAATATTCAAGTTGGACAAAGCAATAAATATTTAAAAGATTTTGATGAAATCAGTTGAACGATTTCGGAGATTAACGAGGACGAACATCGTGACATGGGATTTTCGTATATAAAGATTACTACCCTTTGAAGTTGTCTTTGGGGAATAAGGAAGTGATTATCGCGGGTGAGAAAATTTGTGCAAAAGGGGGTAACGGAAATGAGGGAAATCCGGGCGCTCTTCTCCTGCCCCAATACCTCCCTTACGGCTATGCAAGTTCGGTGGGTTGGGTAATGCACGTTATGTAGACGATATTACATAACACGTTATGCATGTACACACCAACATATATATATATATATACACACATACATACATACATAGATTAAAGCGGAATTTGTGGGACAGTCGACTTGCAGCGAAGGAAGAAGAAAGGGAATCGTCGAATCACGCTATATTGTCATTTTCAAAATTATACCTGCGGGCACCGGGTGAAGAGGTGGAATATATATTTATGAGACAAAGGATTCCGACGATTATTTCAACCAGTACGTCGACACAATGCCGTCCTAACGAGTTCTTGCCTCGTTTGAGATTTCAACCCCTATACTCGTAGGTATAGCATTGCTTTCTCGGCACCCGGCGCTTACACATCCATGCAGGGGTTGTGACTGCAGATTCACCCCCACCCTTTGCACCCTCGACCACACAATGCACGCTAAACAATCCTACTTTAAACTTTTCCATGCTACTTAAATAGATGCACAATCGAGGTGTAAAGAATTCAAATTTTAGCGCGTTAAGCATTGTCGATAAAGTAGAGTAGTTGATTATTAACCATACGCGAGCGTCTCTCTTTTTGCGTAATTATTAATTATTCTAATTACAGACAAAACTCACTTGTGAAAATATAAATACACGATCAATTATTGGGTGCATTTTGCTATAAACTAACAATGAATTTATTAAACAAAGAACAAAAATTCAAAAACTCATTCTCACTCATTTGGGGCAAAATGGGGTAAGCTTAAAACATTATAAAAAAATTTTGCTATCCATAATTTTTTCAAAATAGTCAAAAATGACTTCTATAAACATTATTGAGCATTACTGAAAATTTGCGAAATTTGCCCCCCCCCCCCCCCTCCTCCCTCTCCCCTAGCTATAGCTATAGTTGGTATGCAGAAAAAGAAAAAAAATCAGTTTTTCGATATTTCCAGACCAGAATACCCACTTAAGCGATCGGAAGTTTCGAACAATTTAAGATAAATTGATCAAGTAGAAAATTTTCGATACAAATATCTAAAATGTGTACGAAATGTTTCTTCATTTGAAAGATTCGATGAAAAATATAGGAAGAATTTGAAAATTCATTGGGTTTGAGAAAGCAACTTAAGCTGTGTAATGTATGGCTGTTGAAGCAATAATTCCTGAGGTGTTACAGTATTTTCTCCGCCAGCTAAAGACAAGTTTTACGATCCTTTACATACGACTATGGACAGGATTTGTTATATCGAAGAGTTATTGAGTAAAACCTGGTACCCACCATCGATTACGCGATTCTTTGCACGCCTAGAAAGTATGGCGAACGTGACGTTTCACTGAAACTCAAGATACTCGAGCGCGCTTGCAGTTCATAAACATCAGACGCCCCAAATCGGGGCGTTTTTGACGTTCCGAATTTGAAAAGTTCCGAAAGCGGCTGTGAAAAACCGAAAATTAGAAAGAACAGGATCCGAACGTAAAAATATTGAAAATCCGAAACAAAGGAAAATCAAAGTGGTGAAATTTCGCTGAGCCAGAAATTCACAGAACTGAAAATCTTGGATCATTTGAAATTTCGGTGTTTCAGATTTTTGAATTTTCTCATTTTAGCACTTTCGGAAATTTGCAATTTCGGAACTGTAACTGTCGGATTTTGGTTCATTTGGAACTTTAACGTTTCGTGTAAGTTTGATTTCTTCACCTCTCAAGTTTCGCCACCAAAAAATTCGGAATTTGGAGCTTTCGGAACTTTTCAAATTCGAAATTTTAACACTGCCACAAATATTTGACATACTTTTAAGCTACAAGTATTTTTTTCAACATGTGAGAAAAAAATTCTTAAGTTGTAATACAAAGAAGCTAGCTTTGATACCGATTTATTTTTCGAATCGCTTTGACTTAGTGAAGCATCTCATCTATTCCTTCAATTTCACTCTGTGACAACTTGATTTATCCAAAAAACTATTCTCTAAAACGCTATGTTTTTATTACCTGGTATAATTTGATATTTTGTTTATTAAGATCGAGCTGATATTGATTTTTAACAACGAATGATTGACATTTTTTAAATCAAAAATGATTTTCAAAATCCGCTCTTAATTTTAATATTAACCGGTGCCCAAAAGATCCATTCAAGGACTTAAAATCTGTAATGAAAGAAACACTATTCGCTTAGAAATTTCATCTGTCACTGATAAAATCCCGGGAAATGATCCCGCATAATTTTCGCACGTAGGTACATACATAAAATAAACATCCGTCAGCTGTTTTCGTCCAAGCATTTCTCGGATTTGGTAGTCCTCGACGATGCCTAACCCTTTCCGAGATAATAATTCTAAGGTCGAGGCTTCTGATGTCGAAACTCCAATATTGACTGCCTGCTAGGCTAGTACCGAAGCGCTTAGACCCAGGAAATAACGGCGGCGTCGCGGCGCGTTTTGGCGTCGGGACGACTCCCATACTTGCTGAGGTTCCAACCCCCCAAACCTGAAGGCAAACATTGTTTGTCTCTACATCCAGGGGTGCGTATGGAAGTCGATGAGGGTGCTTGTGCGTGTGTGCAGCATAAACTCACGGTGCACACATAGCGAAGAAATTTTCGTTTTGCTAGCCAAGTTTGCCTTTCGTCTAATATTACACACATACACATACTTATAACAGTTTGCGATACGCGTCCCTCGACATTCCGAATTATCATTATCGTTCGACTATGTAGACAAATGTTGAAGGTATGATGATATTGTGATAGAGGGCTGATCGCTGAGCGAATATATCATGTGATCGAAATAATTGTTTTGCCTTTTTTTCTTCGCCGATTTGTATAACGATTTAATGTATGTATCGATTCTGTCTGGATTTCGGAAAGGATGAACGCGGGGAAAGGAATTCTTGAATCAACAAACTAGATTTTCTTGGGGTAGATTTATTTTAAGCTAGTATCTCTTATTTGTTTTGAAGACGATGATTTTAGTTAAACAATTTCGGTTTAGTTGGTTTGTCGAAATGATTTAGTCAAGCGGATTCCTTGATTCGACAAAAGCCTTTCTTGTCACGATCGAGTTGAGTATTGATTTGAGTGAACCTTTTTATGTGTTTCCAAAATTTAGTCAACTAAATATCATTTCATTTTCTTTCAAGTCGCGTGTTCCTTAACAATAATAAAATAAGTACATGAATCTAGCCAAGAAAAAATTTATATCGATCAAATATCATATTTTGTTAATCTAACTTTACGAGGTAAAATAAACATCAAATTCTTTGAAACAAGTAGAGAATATGCTCATCGTAAAAATAAGGATACTAGTACCATAAACTGCCACTAGACGGTGGACTTTCTCGCTAAGGAAATAGCTTCAGAGATAGTTATAAAACCGAGTGAAAAGTGAAATATAAATCATATCATTCGAAGAATCCATTTTGTGCGCTTGAATAACTCTAATGATCATTCAATATAAAACATTCTGGGAATAACAAATTTCATCACCTGTTTCAACCATCGAAGTCTCGACTCAACAAAATATGTATTGAAACAAGCTCAACAAAAATTTCATATTTATGAAACAAAATGATTGAGGTATGTTCAATAAAATTTTCAGTCACTTGAATCACACATTTTCTTGCTACAAAATTATATTAAACACTAAGCAGCCCACAAGATAAAGACGAAGGTTCTTTAGTGTCAGCCAATTTGGTCTGATGCGGTAAGGGGTGATGTGTAACGTCACGCCTGACCTCCTGTTGACGCAAAGCGCAAACAGATATTCTCCAAACGCTGCAGTTTAATATCGAGGGTGCTGGGTAGGTCGTTATAAACCGCGGTGCAATAATCAAAGTGCAGGAAAACAAGTGCAGTGATGAGCCACTTCCGTAAGGCGGGTGTGAAAAGGTCACGATTTGCCTTGAGTTGGTGCAGCATTATGCTTACTTTGCTCGAGATGTTTGCAACGTGTTCATCCCAAGTCAACTTAGAGTTAATAATAACACCAAAGTTACGAGCACTTTGAACAAAAGGGATAACAATTCCCCAAACGTCAATCTGCGGCAATGAAGAGAGGTCAGTGCTTTGGTTTTGATGAGATTGACCGCGAGAGAATTCTTATGAGACCAGGAAGTGATGGATGGCCCTGACATCATCAGCAATATGCCGTGTAGCGTCGTCAAGTCCAGCAGGATTGCAGGATAGGTAGATTTGAAGATCATCCGTGATCATAGAACAAGTGCTCACATTTATTGATCGGTAGCGAGAGATCGTTGACAGAGTTGATCAGTGGAAGGGGTCCAAGGATGGACCCCCTTAGGCACCTTGGATGTTACCGTGACCCAAGAGGACAAGGATCTTCGGGACCCTGTACAGCCTGTTACCGACTGGTTAGGTAAGAGCTGAACCAGTTTATGACCGAGGGAGAGCATCCCATAGCATCAAGTTTACGCAGCAGTAGATCATGACGATCCATATCGAATGCTTGAGAAAAATCAAGAAGAACAACAATAGTGACCATACGATTGTCAGAGGCAAAGCGAACGACGTCAGTAAACTTCAACAAGGCAGTTTGAGTCCTGAAACCCTTGTGAAAGCCCGATCGAAAGCTCTGGAGAAGATTATTGCTCTCAAGGTAGTCGGACAGTTATCGATGGACAATCATCCTCTCAATTATTTTGAACATCGTACACAGAATTAAAATAGGTTGAAAGTAACTCGGTGCTATGATGTGCTTTACCTTACTTATGGTGTATTGCTAGGGTGAACTCCGAACTATTGTCAAGTTAGTGTTGAGCAGTTTTTTCCCGCATCCAACTTCGGGAATTACCACATACGTAATTTGTTTTGACATCGCATTCGTAAGGAAGATAACATTGAATTAATTTCTGCAGAAGCCACTATCAGCTTGTTTTTCGAGAGAGTCTGCTTGTATTGGTCATATAATCTAATGCGAGAAGAGCCTCTGTATTGCCTCACACGACACTTTAGTGGAGTAATTATAGATTAATTGATGAGTTAAATTTTTGAAGCCCTAACTATAGATTTACAAATTGAATATCAGAAATTTGGTAACAAAATTACCATTGCCCATCGGTTTATTTATCGAATTTTTTAGAATTTGAAATACCTGTTTATTACATAGATCAATAATTAGTTGACTTGATACTTGGTTAGGTTCAGATATTTGGTTGATGCTTGAAATCGTTATGTACTTAGGACGGAAGTGAGCCAACTGACAAGGAACATCAGTTTGGTGCCTACCTCTGATTTCGTTGAGACTCATGTATGTTGTAGAACATTGAAAACTAAGAGACACGTATTTTTTTTTATCGGCGGAAAAACGGTGTAAAGGAGTGAAAACGGCCCCCAAGATGGCCACTCAACGGGGTGATTTCTTGAATGAAACCAACACTGAAATATTTTTTCAATGAATAGAAATACTTCAGCGTTAGTTTCATTCAAATCCATCAAGCGCATCAAGGAATCACCTCATTGGGTCCCGATCTTTGTCTTTGAGGGTCGTTTTCATCCCTCCAAACCGTTTTTCCGCGATTAAAAAAAATACGTCTCTCTCAGTTTTCAATATTCTATAACATACGTGAGTCTCAATGAAATCAGAGGCGGACACCTAACTGATATTCCTTGTGAGTGTTGTACATGGGTAGAGTCCGTGGATGATATAGTAGGAAAAAGCCGCGCGAAACGTGCCGCACGACGCTTCGACTATTTAGTCATTGTTTGACTACTTAGTCATAGGGAAGGACGACTACTCCGTTAGTAGCAAAAAAACAAAAAAGTACTGTTTGGCTGACTGTGGAATTCCCCAAGATACTCGATGACCTCTTTTTGTGTCACAACACACGATAAATACCAGCTGATAGTGGCTTCAGGAAAAAATGATTCCATTTTATCACATCTCCGATACGAGACGAAATCCAATTAGGCATGTGCCTAAAAATCATGCAAAAAACTGATGTGGCAATACTTTGGAGTTCCCCCGAGTAACACACCATCGTTGATTTGATAATGAGAAATGTTATCACTGGGTTATCGAAATCGGGTGAAAGCTTATCCTCGACTCCAGAGCCTTGAGTGTGTTTAAAACTGAGGCCCGACAGAAGCAGTCTCTCACTCACCTCGAAGCAGGAATGTTGTCTCTTATACCCGCAATCGTCGTTCTCGGGCAGGCTTTCTATTGCCCGATGGACACCAGGCCGGCTTGCATTGGCTCAACCAATGAAACATCTGCTATAAAATACGCCAATGACTACACGTAAGTAATGCATAATTTGATTCGTGTAAGAAGAAATTTTAGTCATCGGTATGTGAACTTGTTTGGACTTGATGCACACCAAGTATACAAGGAATTGAAACGTAGTTCCCGGGTTTTTTTTTTTCAAATCATCGTAAGATCTTTCCTGTTGTATTTGATTCAATTCTACTCGATGCAGATTGTGTGATAAAAAAGACTGATTTTCTACAGAAAAGCCTCAGGTGATCTTGATGTCTCTCAAGTACTGCGAATGCCTCCTAATTACTATGAATTTAGACTTAGTTCTTAATCGATTTTCTGTAAAACCGATTGTTTTCGAGACATTTGACCGATCTTGTTGAAATCGGAAGATTCGGATAGACCTAAGATTGTTATACTGACGTGGTTCTCCGTACTTTTGACAGTGTCACACCTGGCATCGGTACTCACAAGTTTCACACCGAGGCGGCGAATTGGACAACGGCTCGAAGGACCTGCGAAAGTGAAGGCGGTCATCTTGCAATCATAAACTCACGTGAAGAGTCGGAAATCATTAGTCAACTTTATAAGAAATCAAAGTCACGTATATCTGGCTCTCTGTCCGACAGATATGCTCATATTGGTTTCCACGACTTTTACGCCGAAGGGGATTACCTAACTATTGATGACAAACCATTGAAGTCGGCGGGATTCTACGAGTGGAATGAAGGAGAACCAAACAATCAGCTCAAGGCTGGTGAAAATTGTGGATCCGTCACCCCTGACGGCAAGCTAAATGACATGTGGTGCCCGGCAATCCGGGCCTTCGTTTGCGAATTGCGAATCTAAGAACCACACGATCCATCCACATTTGGCTCATCGTCGGCTCAAGAAGAAGAATTTCGACAATTCTAAGATTACATATAGCATAGACTGTATATATTATAAGCTCTGTAAGTCTATGGTACATGATAACCAAGCTGAACAGCCCCTGAATTATCAATTCACAATCAATAGTGTACAACTAGATTCTAAGTTAACAGGTCGAGCGAAACCTCAAAATTTCGAGAGTTACCAGATTTTTTCAAATCCCACATTTAAAATCTTAGATCTTATAGATTCTATCTAACCAAAATACAGATTCTAAGATTTGACCATACTTTAATCGGATCTAGTGGAGTCTCAGATTCAGATATTTCTGTACAGATTACCAGATCTGGCTACAATTGTAACGTCAAAGTTGATATTTCGCAACAATTATTAAATCTTAAATGACCCGCAAATCAGGTCTGAAAAAATGGATCCGGATCTGATCGTACCTTATATCTCATCTCGCAATTGATTGTACATTAAAACATCTTGTATGATTGAAATAAATCAGTGTGCAAAATATTATACATACATATTATAAAAAAGTAATTCTGAATTCGTGTAATTTGTCACTGCGTGTGTGGAGAATCTTAAATTCGTTAACATCTGATTAAAAAAAATAATTCAGATGTTGCACAAATTTTCAATCTAATTTTATCCATCTTGTACGTCTACGTAAAATGTTATCACACAATTTTTACTTGATTGTACGTTAAAGTGAGAATAAAAAGAAGAGAAGAATTGAATTGAACATTGATTTGTAAAGCTCGTGAAACGTTCAAGTACAGCAACAGAGGTAGGAGGGGATAGGTAACGGGGTGAATTTCAATCGTCTTGGGAGTTTGACTGGCACCAATTATCGCTCACGATTCAAAGGCTGGGTATTTAAGGTACTACACCATCCACCCTTCCTGCCTTAAGAGAATTCGTAATTGATTTTATAGATTTTTCCATTATCACTGCACGGAGGCCGCGGACCTGGGGGATGATTAAACGGGATTTTAAGTCTTCGAGACTTTCTTATTCAAGGGGATGAAAGAGGCCGTCAGAATCCCGACGCTCAGGGGTGAAAAAGGTCGTGGAAGCTTCCCTGAGCAGCGACTCAAGTTGTTATTTAAATTACGCGTCAACATCCAGTGCCCAGTATTCGTATACAATAAATAAAAACTCCGACCCTCTCAAAAGTGGTTCAAATTTTATTGCGAAACCTCTCTGGTTAATCTCAAGAGTATTTGAAATATTTCCGAATTTTTATTCGAAAACGCTCAGACATTATCCGACGATAAAATGTGCTAAGAAAAAATTAATCGGTACGATTAGATCTGAATATGTGTACTTGAACTAGACATATGATTCATAGATCCATTTAGATCTATGAATTATAGGTGGTTGGATCAGATTAGACAGATTCCAAATTTCGACAAAATTATATCTATATTCATTGATTTTTTTCCCCAGATATGCGTATTTTCTTTCGATCTTTTATTGACCTTCGAGAACCTTTTTTTTTTTTTGCATATCATGTCAACTTTAAAAATCACTGGAAAGTGAAACCTTTAAGGGACCTTAGATTAGGAGTTAGGTTATTTCCGAAAGGGTTGGCTCAGTAACGACAAGTTTACTCCTGAATTCGAGCAATGCAAATAAATTGCGTTAAGGGCGATTTAGCGATCGCAGATTCGTCTGAAAACAATTGTTTGAAATTGTGAGAACGGCGTTTGAGTGCATTTAGAATCATTACTTTGTAGATATCACAGAACACGAATCAATAAAAGAGTTTGATTCGTTTTTTTTTTTTTTTCAACTTTTATTTGTTGTTTTTTTTTTATTGTTGTAAATTTGGAGTATTTATTCACTTAGGCTATTTCAAGTCAATTTACCATATTCTAGCGAAAATGGACCTTTGAAAAAAAAATTCTTGTCAAATTTTTTAGAGGGGGACTGTCGTGCCCCAAAAACAAACAAAAAAATTCCGAGTTTTGGTAAAGTTTCGGTGAATTTGTTTAAAGTAGAACACAAATAAATTAATTTGATGGTAAAAAGCCACAAAAAGTAATAACCGGCTTAGGGGAGCCCCGCCCTCCTCTATATTCTTCAAATCAATGTCAATATTGGTCTGAAAAATTTTTACTGATGATGAGATTTTTTTTTTCACCAGTCTCCTTCCCTAGAGCCATGAATAATTTTTTTATTCAATTTAACCACTCAATTTCGCTCAGCCTTGCAAACCTTTTTTATGTATTTTTCGGTCGATAAAGAAGGAATCGAAAAAAACAATGAACCTGTTCACGAAAATTCTACAACACGTAATGATAATTTGAAAGTTTTAACTGACGTCGGAATAGTTGGAATACGAATTATCACTCTGCCCTCGGAAATTCGAGCTAAAGCTGAAAATTGAAGAATGTTGCTAATTGTAAGTGGAATTATTATATATGGATGGATAGTAGAAACCGCAGCGTCTGCAAAATTACGCTTCGGCGTTATTCAAATCCGTTTTAAGTTTTTTAGCTCTAATAAAGTAAGCGGCGCTGCTTCCGGGCATCCATGCAGCCTTCATTTTTCTCTAATTTTCATCGTTTATCCAGCACGTTTCAACGGCTGAAAGGGATTCGTTACCTTCGAAGAGAATTTTCTTCTTCACATTCTCCAAAAACCTGAACCCTTTAAAGAGAAACGCGTCATTTGAACGAATTTATTTTTTAATGATGCAGGATTCCTCGCATGATTCGAAAAAATCAAATTTTTGTCTCGATTTGTACGTAAATTTTTACAGCCGTGTAGAATAAAATTAGGCGAATTAAAATTATAGCCCTTTTGGCTGTGCAAATTTTTCTTCTTCTTACACACGCTTCTTTCGGCTTTGAGAAAAAAAATTCTTAAATCCAAGAGGGCGTATCGTTTTTTTTTTTTCCTATGTTTCATAAATTTTTTTCGTTTTTGATGTCTTTACATCTAAGTAGAATTTTTTTTTTTTTCATACGACCTTTTTGGTTCTGCAGAGTCAAATATATTTTGAGATACTGATATTCTGAGATATTAGTGGACAAAAAAATTCAGTTCACTAATCAAACAATTTCAATCACATTGAACCACATTTTCGTCTAATCCTAACAATATTTAAACTGTAACAAAATTTCAATTACAACGATATCTATTCCACTATAATTTTCTAGTATCTATAATATTGATGAAATTCTTTTCACACGGCCAAATTCTGAAACCTAAGAATCGAATTGCACGCTGCGATCTCCTCCTTAATTCAGGACTTTATAACGTCGGAGTAGCTCTTAGTCGATGTAGTAAAATTTCATGGGGTGAGAGCAATGGAAGAAGAAAAGTTGCTAGTTCTACTCGCTGGGTGCCTTTTATTCCACTCGAATTATATTTTATTACTGATTAAATTACTCCTTCGGACTGTTACTGCAGGTATACTATACCTACATATATATATATATATATATATATATATACACGCGTAACGGAGAATTTTTTTACTACCGCAAACTAATCAAGGATGGCAGAATTTTTAAGTGGTCGTCCAGTGTAAAAGCTGTTTTTTTTTTTAATGTTTCTTGGTGGAAATATTCCTTTTAAGACAAACCATTGAAATAAAATTTCTCACAATTTTCAATTATATTTATTGACTTTTAAAAAAACTTTTTATGTTTTTGCGAGAGGAAATGGTTTTTTTAAATGTCAATAAATGTGATGTGAAAATTATGAAAAATTTCATTTCAATGGTTTGTCTTTAAAAAATACACTAAAAACTTTTTAAAAAAAAATCTTCACACTAGACAACCACCTCAAGTTTATTTTTTTTATTTTTTTTTTTTTTTTTGCTATTCAAATAACGTACGAAAATGTATCTCATTAGTTCTACAGTCTTTTATTTAACTGAACAGAATTCGAGATAATTTAGTATTAAAATGTATTCAAATTCCCAAAAAGTGTTTTTCCAGTATGAAATAAAAGATTTTAGAAGAGATATATGTCCAGTTTTTGAAATTCGCCGGGAGTTCAGTTGGGATTATATAAATTTTTTTATGAACAGTAATAAGTGAAAACACGAATTATGATTTTTTTTTTTTTATTCCAAATATTCTTTTCTTATTTTTTGTTTTCTTCACCTTGAAACACCGCTTTTTCTAATTTTACCGCATCTTTGGGTTTTCGAACCTCCAGAATCGAAGAAACGGGTTTTTTGAAAGAAGTCCGAAGATCCGAAAAATGACTTGATGAAATGATGGCCATGAAAAATTTCCGTGTTCCGTTTATTTTGAACTTCCGCCTCTACCGGAAATAAATCGATTTTCAATGTTTTACTGACAAACGTGCACTTTTTTCTTATTCCTACTTTTTTTAAATAAACCATCAAGTTTTTCCCAGTTTGTATACTAATTTACATATTTTTAGTTTTTCAAAAATTTTCTTCCTTCGAATTATTCTTAAGAAACTTTTTCATTTGTCTGTCAATTCATGGTAATGAAAAGTATGGCGAAAAAATGGTCATTTCGGCTTGTTTTTTATTAATACCTCAAGTTGTATTTTTTCTAAACGTGGAAACGAATTTACTTTGTTCTTTTCTGCAGACCATATCTCATGTTTCACTCTTGGTGTCTCATAACAAGATTTCCCATATTCATGCAATATTGTATGGAGACAGAAGAACGAGAAAAACGAGCTTAGCCAATTTCCGGAAAAGGGTATAAATCAATTCAGTCCCCTTATCGAGGTGCTTATTCACTCCTAAAATTGCTGGGAGAATTTTAGCGCTGTTATCGATTTGACAGAAATTTCTTCGTTGCCGAAACTTGCCGTCTTGAAACCAGTAAGAATCTCCTCCAATCAGCGAAAACAATCTTTAATCATACTTGAAATCTTTATTTGCAATCACTTGAAATGCGAGTAAGAAAAATTTCCAACTTCTTTTATCAGGCCCTCGACTAGATTGTAAAAAGAATTCGATCGTTATTACGTAATTTGTTTTTACCGCATAGTTATTAATTTGGATACTTTCAAACTATTCGAACAATCAAATTATTTTTGCAATTATGCATTTACTTAACCTTGAAGAATCGTTGAAGAACTCCAACTTAACAAATTTTATTACAGACAAATTTTTCAAAGAAATCTAAGTCACATGTCATTCGTTGTATAAAATGTGTTTAGAATTCGAAAAACTCAAATATCGTGAATAATAATAATACAATAAAGATTGCATTGATAATATAGAATTAGAAACAGATTTTGGATTCATGCTTTTTTTTATACCTTCGACAGATTTGGACTTCGGGTTGTATTAATTTTCAAAAAAGCACCTCGACCCCCCTGGAAAAGCACCCTTCAAGAAACACTTGGCTTAAAAAAATTTTTTAAACCACAAAAATGTTTTCTCCAGTTGTATTTCAATTCTTCCGGATTCGATGAATTTTCGAAATGGTTTTTCACGCCATCGACGAGTTGAGAAACGAACACCTCTTCAAAAAAAAATACAAAAAAGTTTTCTCCAATTCTATTTCAATTCATCCGGCTTCAGCAAATTTTTGAAATCGTTTTTTCCGCCATTGCAGAGTTCGAAGAGAAACGCCTCTGTTAAAAAATTGTAAAAAAAAAATCACAAAAAAGTTTTCTCCACTTGTATTGCAATTCTTCCAAATTCAACGAATTTCCGAAATCGTTTTTTACGCCATGGCCGGGCTGGGAAAAAAAGGCCGCGTTCGATAAAGCCAACTGTTCGATCGGCGCGAGGCCATTAACAGGAGGAAATTAAACCACTCATTGGGAATTCCGCCCTCCTCGTAGTGCCGGAGCCAAAAATCTTGTTAAAAAGTTTCGCCCGCTGCTGTGCCGAGTTCCTGTTTGTGTTTCTGCAAGCCAGAAGCACTGCGGGGTTTGAATATCGGTGAGCATCCGTGTGAGGGAGTCGGTGTGTGATCCTGTTGGTTCTGGGTGAAAATAACACACGGTTCTGCCGCAGTTGCATACGTAACATACCTACCTACGAGCATGGAAGAACGCCTAGGCAAATGGGTTTACCGCGACATTTGACAAACTTGTTTACCACCCAGTTTTACGTTGAGGTAGAGAGTTATAACGGAGTAAGTGTACGGCTTTCGTTCCGCTCGTTGGCGCGAAGCTGAATCGAGATTACCAAGCGAATAGCGGGGTTGAAATTCCGAATTTTTTAAAGTTTCGAAAGTGCCAATTTCACAAAACATCAGAAAAACGTCGATTATTCGTTGGTAAAAATTAATGGCAGCGCAATGTTAAAAAACAAAATATCAAACGATGCTAGGGTAATGAAAACATAGTGTTTTTGTAGAATTTCAGAGCATAGTCTTTTGGATAAATTGAGTCGTTACAGAATGAAATCGAAGGAATAGATTAGATGCTTTACTACGTCAAAGCGATTCGAAAAATAAATCGGTATCAAGGCTAGCTTCTTTGTATTACAACTTGATGATTTTTTTTTTCGCATGTTAAAAAAAATATTCCTTAGCTAGTTTCGAGATATTGTATGATCAGGAACTTTTTTAAGGAGCTACAAAAAAGTTTAATTCCAGCAAATGGTAGCTTGAATTGTTGGTTGATATGCTTTTTGCAAATTGCTTGAGATTTTTTTTCTCATCAGCTTTCCATTGTCATTGCAGGTCCATAATTTGCAAACTTATAGTTGTTATTAAAAAACACAAATAATGTTATTAGCGTTTTGAATAAAGCGATTTGTAGAGAAATCATGTTGATCAAATTGTGAATATTCTGATATTTGAAAAAACTCATCAGCAATTTTATCTTATTTTCAATGTTACTAGAAACTGCCACCTTATATTCGTAAAAATTTTCAATTCTCAATCAGATTCCTTCGTATTCTTTTAATAACGCGTGTAAATGGATCATAAATTTATTTTCAATTTTCAAGCCTCGATCGAATAAATTTTGATCTTCACCTCAATACTTTTTTTTTACTGGACTGTACGGCTGATGTTATGATTTCAGACTTGCATAAATATTTCATTTTCACTGCGCCTATAAAATGTGTCCCCGAAATCGGAGGGTTGTGCGATTCGAATAAAACCTACAGGATTCCAAATCGAAAGAAAGATAGAAGAATTAAAATAAAAAAATAGACCATACTAAGAGTTGGAAGAAGTAATTATTGAATCGTATGCATGAATAATTTTCTACGAGTTGGATATAAATTTTAACAACGCAATAATATGCAAGTAGATAGAGAAAAGAAAAACAGCAAAAAACAACTTAAGCACTTGGAGTTCGCTATGCACCTGGCAATTTATAGTGTACGGTAATGATAAACAAACATAAAATGATATGCAAATACTTTATAGTAAAAGATAAAATTATCCAGTGCACTCGGATAATATTCCTCGGGGAAATTTTCTTGAATTGCATCTCATATACTTGTGACACTCTTTTCCCTTATTTCTTCTTACACTTTTTCTTCATCAGTTTTTGTCTTTTATTTTCACACATTTTTACTGCAATCCCAGTGTGAATCGCGTCGAACATTGTCTATAATTGAGACCTTTCTGATAAGCTGATCAGAAATTTATTTTTTCGGTATCAACTTTAGCAAAAGTTTTTTTCATTTTCTGGGAATTTTTCTAATTATGGTAACAGGAATATGTTAGTTGGTTCACATTGGTATCGAAATAAACGTATGAATATGATTAAAACAACATGGCGTCACACTTGGTGAACAGCTGATTGTAATAAGGTGCTTATAAAGTAACATTGTACACCTCGAAAACGCGGCGAGCCGAAACTTCTATACCGACCAAGCGATCAGAATGAAACTTGGGCAATTGATGCCCTAATTTGGCAAAAAGTGAAGCAATGTTTTACTTTTCAAAAATTTGGTAAAAAATTTTACAGATTGGTTACCACCCACAGAAATTGGCCAAATTTTTACAGTTGCATTGAATGTATCGAACTATCCGGTATGATGTCACTCGACAGTGATAAAACACACATTTTCAGCCCAGTCCCGTGAGGTTTAATGGTGAAACGATGAAATGGCAGCTGATCTGGTTTTCGATTACGAAGTACACCGAAATCTAATTTTGGCGACATTTGTTACCGACATTACGCGCATGCCGGTAATGCATGCGTGTAATGTCGGTAAAAAATTACCGGCACGCGTGTAAGGTCGGTAAACAATGTCGCCAAAATGAAATGTCGGTGTTATTCAAGTACCTCACCCTTAAATATCGGCAGAAAACAGAGTAGATTGTGAACAAGGAGTGGAGAGTTCGCCAAGACTTTCAGCCTCGGTTAGCTCGGATTCGATTTCGAGTTTTGTTCCGGGCGGACGCAACCTGTCGACCTCCTCGATTGGATCTCGATTGACTCTTCAACTCGCTACTACTATTTTTCCTGTATACTGCTCCGTTTTTTTTCCTGCAGGTATGGAATTCCCTTGTTTCAAAATTTTTTCATCAATTTTCTTTCGCACAGGCTTTACACAAGTAAAGTCAAAGGCGCAAAGTGAAACAAAGGTTTAGATTTTAAAAAGTTTCATTGAAGCTAATCTGGGTAGCTGAAAAATATTCCGTGAGGCCAGAAAAAGTTGAAAAACACTTTTTCAGTTGCTTACGTCCTGGTATAAAAAACATCAGAAAATTCAAGCAATTATTCTACAACTTTTTTTTTTATTTTATCTGTAAAGAGATTCTTTGCAAATCTTTGGAATCGAATTTTGAGGGACAATCGTGTCTGCACTTCTTTCTCAATCATAATTTTCGTTTGTCATCTGTGATTTATAACGACTGTATTCGAAAGGTTTTTTTTTATTCTGCGGTAAAAATAGTACAATAATGTGATTTCTCAAAACGATTTATACGTTATACAGTTAGAAATCTTTGTTTTCAAATATCTTTCCAGAACACAGGGATTTTCAAATTAGATGTCTAACATGATTGGCTTGATTTTTGCTTTTTAACCTTATGCCCAACAGCACCTCATATGTGAGACACCTTTTTTGAATCGGTTACTCAAGTTTTATGTTCAAATTTGAGATCTCACTGTCACATTTTTTGCATAAATGTACTTCCAAGATGTCAGTGTTGATGTTCTAAGAGGGATTGTGATGATTCGGCGAATATAGTCAGGGCTATAAATAAACAAAGTGTTAAAATGCCTGTTTTTAGGTTATGGGGAATAGAAAAATGGACCTCGGTAATCCGAGGTAATCCGAGGGTTTTGAGGTCGCTGAAAACGAATCAGGCGACAAAATCTCACAATTCAAACTCGCGGATCTACATTTCGGACTAAAAACATAAAAATTAATCTCATCCACTCGTATTAGATTCACCATTTTGAATTTTGAAAATTTCTTAGTTCTGTCCCAATTTTTGAAAAATCAACCTCTCCAAGAGCCAATATATATCACATGCTCTGCAGTTTCAAGGAATCTTACCATAAGAAAAGATACATTCTTCAAAGAGGGTTAAATCATCGCTTCGTAATGTTTTCATCATATTTTTCACCTAACTTTATATAAACTATTCAACAAATTGTGAGCCAAACCCTTGGTGGAGAGAAAAACTGAAATAGAAAAATAAAAAAACAAACCAACTATTAAACGAAGTTGAAAAAATGACGATGTGAATTTAATTAAAATTTTTCTAATGAAGCTGCGAGGGGGGAGGGGGCGGGGGGGGGGTTGAAAAATGGAGTGGCATATACGGTGTCTGAAACCCAGATATCCGTATAACAATCTACAGAGTGCAGCGGAGGTTAATTGAGACAAACTAGCACCGCGAAGCAGCCGACTAGAACGTATATGTTTCGGTTTTTCGCGGGTCGACGGACCTGCGAATATAGAAAAGAGAGAGCGAGAGAAAGAGAGTGGAGAGAGAGAGAGAGATATCGGTGGGGTGAAATTGGCCGAACATTTTTTTGGCCAGGAAATTGAACGGGTAAAATGAATAAGCTGCTTTTGCGCGGAGTTTGGCGCGGGTTGTGACGTGGATTGCAATTTTATCGAGCGTCCGAGCAGCCCCACGGATTTATACTTTCCCCTTTTCACCCTCAACGGGTTGTATCAAACTTTTGAAAATCTACCAGATTACCAGCCGCGGTTCCTGTTATTCCACTTGTCACCGCGCTTTCTGCCTGCCAGCCACTCTGGACTGCATATTACGCGAGGGAATTTGAACAAATTTAACTTCCGAATTGGGGTGGGAGAACAAAACGAGTCGGAGACGAATTCGAATTTACATTTGCCGGTGAAATAGACGGCGTTCGAACACTCTATGGGATATTAATTGTAACATTAGAGTCTTAATCAGATTTTTATAATTCAGCAAAATAAGCAAAGCGTATTAAGGTATCTTAAAAAATGACGAAAATTGAAAATACTAGAATTGTAAAGAAATTTTTAGACGACGACGATCTGTTTAATCGTGGAAATTGAGTTTTATTCGAATGATTATTTTCCACAAATTAACTGAAACAAATTTTTTTTTATTGTATTGGCATAATTGGATATTCACTGATACAACAATTTGTAAGTATTTCTTACGAACAGCAAATGGAATTGTCGAATTCACTGGTAGAAAAAATTAAATCCCTTTTAGGCTTGATTCGGAAAAATAAAAATCTATCCACGATCATTGATTAAAAAAAATCAACTTTTCTTTCTGGACAACTATAAAAAGTCATTTTACAAAATAATAACGTTTAAGTTTCAGATCACGATTATTTTCTAAATTCAAATCCTCTCTAAATCCTATAATGTTCTTCAAATGATTCGGTGTGGATTTGTATAAATTTGAAAGCGTTTTCCGCCCTTGTGAGAAGTTTATACTTTACTTGACACAAGAACAAGTGTAGGGACTTTCGTCCTGGGGGAATCGAAGTATAATTCCTGCCGTGCATAGAATGGGATTCTAATACCCACGGAATTGTAATTTGCTCGGGGAGCTTGAACGACCCTTTTCGATTCAATTCTTGCGTGAACCCGGTTTCGCACCGACTCACGTATATCTACATCCGGAGGTAAAACTGAGCCGAGTTTGTAATTTCCACAACGCGTTGATACACGCAGATCAATTTCTCCAGAGTAACACGTACGCCACGCCACGTCTTCTGCCCGACAAACTTCCCACTCAAATTTGTATTGTACGAGATACTGGAAGACGATGCAACGCACGTACGAAAACGAAGGAGGGAAAAGAATTGGCGAAAAGAAGCGTCCTGCAGGCGCAGAAGACCCGAGTGCATTATATTTTTTCAATTTACAAAACTTGACAGAAGCAAGTTTCTTCGGCCGTAAAAACTTGACCAGTTTTTATCATGATTTGCAAATAATCTGCATTTAATTAAACAATTAAAACTACTTCATTCTGATTAATTATTACAATTTCAATTTCTGATTAGAAGAAAATATGATTATTGTTACAATTGCAATTTGTAACTAGAAGAGACCCGATTCTAATCGTGATTGCAAATTTTAATAGAAAGAAAAACCTATTCTAATTACAATTTCAATTTGTAATTAGAAGAGAAAAACCATTTCCAAGTAATTTTTAATTGAATAAAAATCGATTCTAATTGCATTGGAAATTTGTAATTAAAAGAAAAAACAATTTTCATTACATCTGTATTTTGTAATAACAAGGAAAACCGATAGCAATTACATTTATAATTTGTAATTAATCTAATTACAAATAACACTTGTGATGAGTATTTTTTTTTTTTTTTTTCTTAATCACAAATTACTAATATAATTCATAATTTCGATACGATTAATTACCCAAAGCAATTATGGTGCCCCAAATTTTCAGATAACATGTCAGTAAAATTGTAATTATTTGATTAATTATCCTGAAATTCTAACTTATAATAAAGCTTGTTAGGTTAGAACAAAAAGTTTTCACTCGTTTTCAGTAAATTATTTTCTATATGTGGAAATAACAACGCCAGAAGTGAAAAGTGAACAAAGTTGTTGTAAAAATTTCAAAGAAGAAAAAGTTGCTGAGAAAAATAATTTTCAATTGATCATTAATTATGATTGCAAAAAAATTTCTAACCTTTCCATATCAATCTAATAACAATTATTTTGAATTTCACTTGAAAATTAAACGTGAAAGGGTGACTAAACCCCTTATCTTCAATATATAACCTATAATTTGGAAAGTTCCATGTGACGTCACGACCTACAGCGACAGCGGCAGGCATTGATCCTCGAATAAGACTTTTTCATCCACTTTCTTGTTCTCGATTCACCGTCTCTTTTCTCTCCTCAACTCCGCCCTCCGATAAAAAGAGCTTCAGAATCTCAATCGGTTGGCTCTTCATTTGCTCATCTTAACCTTATCGCTTTCTCAGGGTGGCGCACCGCTTTCCAGAACCTACTTTTGATCTCCTGCCAATAGCTACCGCTCTCAATTGACCCCATCCCCGGTCAAAGGTCGCTTTGCTTGCCTCACGGTCGAACCCTGTGAACACGGCCCTGAATTTCATCTCCTTTTTCTACCGTAGGCAAAAAACTCAGCACTCGATTTGTCTGGGATTTTTCTTTATTGGAAAAGTTTTCAGTATCAACTATTTTCTAACCTTCGTCTCCAATTCATTCATTCAAATCAATCTTGTCCAGGGAAAGATCCAAGTTTTCCAGGAGTAAGCACCTCGATGCAAAAGCTATGTCTTATTCATCGTGAAAACTGGCAAAACTCAAACTTCGTTCGTACATAATACACTGATATGAATATATATCCTCTCAAATCTAGTATGATGTTCGATTAGATCAGATTTTTTAAGACCCGATCTGAAATTATGTTCGATCAAATTTATTATATGATTAAGTTTGACTCTAAGTTCAATAACACCTGATTTTTATGGTTTCATCTGCCATGTATTCGATTAAATCTGATTTTCATTTCTCATTATTCTTAACTGATTGTTTATTATCAGATCTAACATCATCTTCGATCAAATCTGATTTTTCGTGGACGCATTTAGTGTTATATTCCAACAAACTTGATTTTCCATTGTCAGATCCGATATCAGGTTCGATCAAAGCCACTTTTTTAAAGTCAGATTTGAGGTTTTATTCGATCAAATCTGATTTTTTAAGGTTAGGTTTACTGTTGTAGTCGATGATATCTGATTTTTGATCATCAGATCTAACGTCATATTTGATCAAAAACAATTTTCAATAGTCAGATCTGGCATTGTATTCGATCAAATCAGATTTTTTGAGGTCAGATTGAGTGTTGTCCTTGAACAAACCTGATTTTTCAACGTCAGATCCGACATCATGTTCAATTAAACCCAATTTTTTATAGTCAGATCTGAGATTTTATTTGATCGTATCGAATTTTTTAAGGTCAGATCTAGTGTTATACTCAATCAAATCTGATTTTTTATCATTAGATCTAACATGATATTCGATCAAAACCAATTTTCTTTAAAACAGATCTGACATTTTGTTCAATCAAATCTGATTTTTCAAGGTCAAATCTAGTGTTATACTTTATTAAATCTAATTTGTTAACACCAGATCTGATACCATATTCGATCAGATCTGAATGTTTAAAATCAGACTCGAAATTATAATTGACCAAAGCTTTTCTTTCATATTCAGACGGACATCAAATATGCGATCGAATCTAATTTTCTATGGTGGTATCTCACAGCGTATCCTTACAAATCTAACTTTTTGCGTTCTGCAAACGTGACACACTATTTACAAAAGTCTGAAACTGCGCGGTTAAATCTAACTTTATATCTGGCCTAATCAAATCAGATCTGTTTGAACATGAAAATATATCTACATGGAGTAAAAAATTCTTGACACTTTCACACTGTAGCATGGAAATACAAGGTGATATATGATTATAACCTTAAAAATCGAAAGGTCAAGTCACTTTTTTCTTAAAAATGATCGTTTCTTGTCAATTTTGCACAGAATTATAATCCAGCAACTCGAGCAATTTACACTAGGAGAGATGGAACTGGTCCTAGTTAGGGAAAATAAAACTTTACGTGTAACAAGTTCGAGGAAGTCTAGAGGAGAGGAAGAGAGGCCTGCATTCCCGTTTTCGCATTCCCCGCAACATCCGTTCGTAAATGGACGTTAATGTCGGAAGGCAGCTTTGGTGTCCGTTCCTCGGACCATCGCCTCGACCATGCGATACATTTCCATCACTCTTACCCGTAGAATTGCTTCACCGTGGCTCCAGCAGGCAAACCGCAACGAAATTCCATCACTGGTTATAACTGCTTACCCTCGGACTCCGGAATATTGGAAATGAAATTTGGCAAAATTTCTCTAAACTGCTCACAGTGAACTCGACGGACGGACAATGGAACTCGGAATGTTGATTACAAACCGTGGTGTGAGTATACGTGGTTTCTTTCTCTAAAAAAGTTGTTCTCTCGCACTGGACTGGACCTAAGTAAGATGTGTACCAACGGTGTCAAAATCCTCTAGATCGGTGATGATTAATTGTTGTGACGTTGAATCTACGTGGGAAAAAAATAAGCGGGACTTTAAATAACTCACATCACAACTATACATGATTGTATTACCGAGCAGGGTAGTGTTCACCAGAAAAATAATTCCCTAACAATATAGGGATTTCTTTAGACAGTTGGTATACATCTCACTTAAAAGCTTTAACTCATACTACACTCGGAGTGCAGCTTCTTTCTCCAAAAAAGTTTCTCCCTCGTGCTGGACTGGACTTTAGTAAGATGTGTACTAACGGTGCCAAAATCCCCTAGATCGGTGGTGATTAATTGTTGTGACGTTGAATCTACGTGGGAAAAAAATGAGCGGGACTTTGAATAACTGACATCACAACAATACGCGATGGTATTACAGAGCAGGGTAGCGTTCGCCAGAAAAATAATTCCCTAACAATATAAGGATTTCTTTAGACAGTTGGTACACATCTCACTCAAAAGCTTTGACCTCGAAGAAAGGGGCGTGTTGTAGGCTAGTTACAAACCTTTGGATGCAAGCTTACTTTGCTTGTCAGATACGGAATAATCTTATCGTAAATTAAGAATAACTTTTGACGACAAGTGCGAAATCAATTATCGTCGAATACCTACGGAATAGACGAGGTATAGGGAACTTCTGAAAACATCATTACACCGTTTATAATATGGAAACGTTAGTCAACTCTGTTCAAGAAAATCATTTAACCCAGTTTTAGCGATGGTCGAAATACCTCGAAATTAATCAGGATATTTCTTAGAGCACTTTGGATGCGGGTCTTGTATTAATGCTAGTGACCTGCACCCGGAACAACAACGCTAGCAACTTACGTGCCTCGTAAACACGGGAATGCAAACACGGTTTAATAGTTTACCCAGTCATCTTATAAATTTACCACTACTATGCTAGCGTAGTATGAAACTTCAGATCAACTACACCACACAGTTTATGTATCCTATACCGCGGCTCTGCTCGCCGGAAATTTCGAATTCTGAACGTAAAAACGTGTTTCGTCCCTTTTTTTATCCAATTCGACGGGAGGAGATTATTCATTTTTTTTAACAGTTTTTCATACTGCCATGCTACATCGCGTCTGAAAAACTTTGGTTGTGCGTGAGAAGGAAAGGAGACATTAAGAGGTTCAATCCCCCTTTTTTTTTACATTTTTGCACGATGGTCTTTTTATTTGTTACCTAGGATCAAAGTTTTTCGGTGTAAAACTTGGCGAATAAAAATTGCGGACAAAGTTTTGAAAAACGATTTTCAATTTGCTATGAGTGATTTGAAGATAGGATTGCTCAAGAAAAAATGCGAATAAAGTGAACTCAGAAAATGGAACTTTAAGTCAAGATTTTCAGTTACACAGTCGTTTTTGATTTAATTTTTCACTCGCAATTTACGCAAAGTTACAGCGTTGCAAATTTGGATCTCCTTCGGTTAAAAACAGGTGGACCTAGTAACTTTTTCCACAAACGTAGTCACTGATTGTACCAATTGTTTTTTTTTTTTGGTACATTTCATCTATATTTATAGCGTTATAATTGTCATACGTATTACACCAGTCAACACGAATTTTGAATCTGGGTTCTACATATCAAATTTTGATTTCTTTCACGCCACTAATAAAAGAAAATTTATTTATTAGATAAAGTTTGGTTTTGTAGAAAACACAATGATATTTTGAATCGTTAGAAGAATTACCTATTTTCTCAAATATTTATTGTAAATAACAATTGAACAAACTTCAGTTTCGCATTTATTAAATCACTTTCATTTAAAAATACATTTTTTTAAATAAAATAAACTGTTTTTTCTTTCTATAGTTACGTGGACGAAATGAAACTTTTACATTTAGAACTCAAACTCAAAAGTGCTGTTGACCGGTGTTATTTATCAACATAAAACAGTCGAAAGTAAACTTTATAAGTAATCAACGAAGATTTTGATTATCATTCGATAGAATAAATCAAAATTTATTTATCAAACCATACATTCAAGAAATTTTTTATTATCGTTTGTAGATCTGTTTTCTATATTGTTCGCTGAGTAGAAAATCGTGTAGGTATGGCTACTAATTAACGAACTGTTTGTCATGCAGAGGTGGTGTTTAAAAATTTGTTCGTCATACAGGAATTGAAGCGCAGGTGCATCTATATCGACAGAACAATTCGCGATGATTATATTGTGAGCTGCTCAGTGTGCGCGTTGCAATTATTCATTAATTCCCACAATTATTGCGGATATTGTGCGGCGCAGCTGAATCGTGCAGAGATGGTCAGAGACTGTGACGAATCGCTGATTCGATACTCTTTCAACTTTTTTTTTTATTTATTTATTTTTTTTTAAAGCAATTTATCGTTTGGCAGGGGAAAAAATCGCGTGCGAATATAACTGGAATAAATGAATAAATAAGATCACGGGGCTCGAGTCGAGTTTCTTTCCGGTTCGCCCCTGAAAAGGCCGCCGCTTTATAACGAGCTCTGGGAGTGCCAAAAATGGAGGGATAAAGAAAGAAGATGATGATAAACGCCGCCTCTTGGGACGCAACGGTGGGACGCGATTTCGGGGCTCCGAGTCCGGCAACACGAGCACAATGAAGACACCCGAGAAAATACAGCCAAAAACACCGGACGAAGGACGTGCGGGACTCGCCCTTCGCCGAAATGAGAAACTGGACGTATACATAATGGGAATAAAGCGTGTCGAGGGTCTGGAAAGCGTTAGACCTTCCCTTGGTGTGATAACAAAATCTGGATCCAGTTTCTCCTTGTTCTGTTTTACCGACGTACATGAACATCGGTAACGCTGCCCACGACATTACCGACTGTTCCTGTATCATCCAGATTTTCAATGATTCGGCTGCAGCAATTCATCGCTATCAGTGTAAAAACGATAATTCGCACAATTCAATGCTTTCTACACTGACAATCGTTGTCCCAAAATCGAAACGCCGTCTGAGATACAAATAATGGTCCGAAAATCTTGGTTAATTTTTATTTTTTCAATATTGGATACAGAAAAACTGGACGTATACATAATAAGAATAGAACGTTAGATCTTCCTCCGGCGTGGTAAAAAAAACCTGGATCCAGTTTCACCTTGTTCTGTTTTACCGAGGTACACGAACGTCGTTAACGCTGACCACGACATTACTGACTGTTCCTGTATCATTCAGATTTCCAATGATTCGACTGCAGCAATTCATCGCTATCAGTGTAAAAACGATAATTCGCACAATTCAATGCTTTCTACACTTACAATCGTTGTCCCAAAATCGAAACGCCGTCTGACATACAAATGATGGTCAGAAACTCTTGTTTAATTTTTATTTTCTCAATATTGTCCAAGTGAGTTTAGAAACCAAGTATAAAATGCTTTTATTCACACACTTAGATACTAGAATTTTAGGTATTGACTTTTCTACGATCTTTTAACACAGTAACAAAGATCCTCTGCAAACTTTTCGAGAACGTTTATTTAAAAGAGTATCATTTTTGTATTAAAAATCGTAATGACGAAGGATTGCAAAAACTGTTACTGAGCTTACATTGAAATTACGGGTATTTCTGGTGTTTGTGTCAATTTAATATCCCATCATTAATTTGAGATATCATCAAAGAAATCGGATTTCCATTTTTCCATTATTCTGAATGAAAATTCGATAGTAGCTTATATCATATTTATGCAGTGTATCTTAAAATATATATACAATATACATATTTTTAATAAATTCAATTTCCTCCAGCCCTGCTTACACATTCTCATCGATTTCTCGGTCTCCTTCCATCAGCCCCCGGCTCACCACCACCCTCTATCGATTCGTTTCTCCTTTTTCTCTCTGGGAATTCGCCCCAACCTTTTCCCCGTTCTCGCTTCGCTATATAAGACGAAGAGTTTGATCGCCGCCAATTAATTCTCTTCCTATACCTTCGCGCTCGTTCCTTTGATTAATTTCATCTCGTTCCAGGGGTTATATATCCTGTATGTGTGTAGGGACAGCTGTTTACGTGTGTATAATAATAATTGTTAGACCTGTAGCCTTTATTTCTTTCAAACTAACTCGCGCTAACTGCCCACGAAATATTACCAGAATCTAGATCAAGACACACGAAATACTCAAACGGAGTGTTGCGAATAGTGCAAAAGAGTGTTGAGACACGTGAATGAAATTATGGTAAAAATTGAAAGTCAAAACATAAATCAAAGTTGAAGTCCTGTTCATTTTTTTCTTCTTTTTTTTCAATTTCTCTTCATTAGTGTATCATTCGATTTCTGGATCAATGATGTATCCGACACGCCTCTGCACCTCGTCGATCATTTTAATACGAGAAAAAATTTTCATCGCGTATTTGATGTTTGAATGGCAATTTAAATGAGGTGAAGAATTCACGAGGAGAGAGCTCCTTTCCATTATTCCTGGTCTCCATTATTCCTCGAGACTACGTTTAGTCCCTGGATTGATAACGACGTTGTAATTTTCAATATGATTCTTTGCTGAGCCGCGAGCTTCCTTCTGCTCATGGACACAAAAGATCTGCCTACGCCTCGCTCTTGAGTGGTATAATATACGTTTCTTTGACGAAGGATACTTTCGCGAGCTTTCGCAATGCATTCAGTAAACGATTTCTACTTCGGCTGAAAAATATTATGTATAATTCACGTAACAAGTATGTCAAAGTTCGTGAATTTTTTTCGTCAATTTTATATGCCGTATTTAGCATAAGGCACTGCTTAATTGAAATTTGTAATTAATCGTATTTTTCGAAAGAAATTAAAAATTACAACTGTGTTTTGTAATTGAAAAAAAAAAAAAAAAAATACAAATTGCATTTTTGTAAATAGAAGAATTGAAATACGAATTGCAGTGTATAAAAATATCGATTGTATTTGTATTATGTAATTGAAAGACGGTAGAAAATTCAAGTAATGACGTCATTATTGTGTAATAACATTTAAATACAAAGCCAATTATAGTTCTATTTTGTATTTCTAGTGGAACGAAATAGCAATTACATTTGAAATTCGTGCTTGATTTCGGTTCAACCACAATTTCCGCATGTTATTGATGTTTTTGTCGAGAAAAAATAGAATTTTCAAGTACAATTAATGCCTTTATTCGATCCAATTACAGTTTTTCAATACAATCGATCACTCCCTTGAATATGAAATTTTTATATGAGAACTACTAAGTGCACAAAACTTGCATATTTTACGTATTATTTTGTCCTCATTACAGAGTCAAAATGTGATTTGTGTGATATTTTAAGATAATTACATAATACAATTTGTAATTCGTATCTTAATTCGTCCTCATCACGAAGCACGAATAAAATTTTTATCTTCATTTCGTCTGCTTCTCAAATTTTATTGAATTACAAAATGCAAGTGCAAATACAAGATAATTTACATAATACAATTTGTAATTCGTATTTTAATTCGTCCTCATCACGAAGCACGAATAAAATTTTTATCTTCATTTCGTCCGCTTCTCAAATTTTATTGAATTACAAAATGCAAGTGCAAATACAAGATAATTTACATAATACAATTTGTAATTCGTATTTTAATTCGTCCTCATCACGAAGCACGAATAAAAATTTTATCTTCATTTCGTCCGCTTCTCAAATTTTATTGAATTACAAAATGCAAGTGTAATTTGTACTTCATCCACCTTGAATTACACGAATTACAAATTTGATTTGTATTTTAATTTCATGCGAAACAAAAATATTACTTGCAGTTCTCAATTAAATGATTTCACCCATCGCTGGTGGTACTTTTCCAATTGCGTGATAAAGAGCTGAGAACAAAGGGCTGAGGGATTCCTCCCTCGCTATTTTACGCACCAGGAGGGTGGTGTGAGTATACATGTTGTACCTAGAACTCCTACGACACGCTTCTTTCTTCGAAGTCAAAGCGTTTAAGTGAGATGTATACCAACTGTCCAAAGAAATCCCTATATTGTTAGGGAATTATTTTTCTGGCGAACGCTACCCTGCTCGGTAATACCATCGTCTATAGTTGTGATGTGAGTTATTTAAAGTCCCGCTCATTTTTTCCCCACGCAGATTCAACGTCACAACAATTAATCACCACCGATCTAGGGTATTTTGGCGCCGTTGGTACACATCTTACTTGAGTCCAGTCCAGCGCGAGAGAAAAACTTTTTTGAAGAAAGAAGCTGCACTCCTAGCGTAGTATGAGTCAAAGACTTTAAGTGAGATGTGTACCAACTGTCTAAAGAAATCCCTATATTCTTAGGGAATTATTTTTCTGGCGAACGCTACCTTGCTCGGTAATCCCATCGTGTATAGTTGTGTTGTGAGTTATTTAAAAACCCGCTTATTTTATCCCCACGCAGATTCAACGTCACAACAATTAATCACCATCGATCTAGGGTATTTTAGCGCAGTTGGTACGCATCTTATTTAAATCCAGTCCAGCACGAGAGAGAAACTTTCTTGGAAAAAGAAGCTGCACTTCTAGGCACACCATTTATACTCACACCACGACCAGGGTAAAGGATCGTCCTGCAGCGGCGCTTCGGTTACACGTAGTAAAGGATACGCGTGTGAGGCGGTCGTTCTTTCGACCCTCGTCGTTGTTTTATACCGAAAGAACTGATTTTCTCGGGGACATCGTGGAACTAGATAACACAGGTCGACGCGAGGCGTGAGTTGGCTGTGGGATAACAGGTAGCATAAATCTCGCGGAAACGTGGTTACGGCTTTCGGTTTATACCGGCTCCTTCGCTCTGCTTCCGAAAACAAGCTTATAGGGCGTCCCGCTTTAAATTGAACTGTCAAATGTCTGCCGATTTCAGAACTTCTATCCCTTTTCCTAAAAAAAAAAAAAAACCTCGCAGTTTTTATTAACGTATTCTTTAAACTGAAATGAAATCACCAGTTTCACTGTCTTGTCATCCGTCAAATTTACTCTGACGCTATTTCATATTTCACGTCAGACCCCGGAATCATTTCTTAAAATGATTTTTTTTGATTTTTTTCTTCTAATATTATATTAAATATTAAATACTTTTTCAAATAGATTGAGTTGTGGAGTCATTATTTTTACCACTCTTGTGACTTTTTTCGTGTTTTGACCTATTAATAGATAATAAGTTGAAAAAAAAAAAACGATGCGAAAAAGAATGTTTTTTTTTTTTTTATTTTTTTCACTTGATTGGAAACAAAATTTGTTGATACGCCCTTTTGGCATTAGTAACGCGATATCTTTAACTTTAATTAGAAGTCACATAAAGTTGAATATTATCGGTCAAGTTTGATGAGTTGAAATTCAACGAAAGTTGATTTCGATGCGTTAAATTTGTGGAAAAAAACAAAAACAAATTAAAGTTCATTCTCAGTGAATATTCTGGCGACTTGGTTGGCGTCGTTTTCGTCGACTTGAATTTAAATTCGTTTTAACATGATCCCACAGTGAAATTGAACACGGTCGACTAATCTTTTATTTATAACTCAGGATGACGGAATATTCCGGTCACGATGTAATCCTCGTTAATTCTCTTACCCGTATTTTTTCCAAGCTAGTATATATACGTACACCTACAACACATACATAGAAACATCAGTGTATAAACTCCACAGTCCATGCTGCAGGTGTTGCAACCATTAATTAGCGGCCTCATACAGCGGTCAAAATAATGCAATTCAAATCCCGAGACTCGTCCCGGTCCGATAGGTTTGAATTGTAATTCAACTGAACAAAATGGAGCCATCCACGTCTAGACAACCCCCCTCCTCCTCCTCCTCCTCCTCCTCCTCCATCCCCTGTGAGAAAGCCTTTGCAACCCTTGATATCCGACCGTCCCTCACGTTTCGCGATTGTAATTTGAATCGTTGCGGTACACCAATATCGCGACAACGCTGAGAGTTAGTCGATACGGTTGGCGACCGCATCGGTGTTCAGAGGCATTCCCCAATCTGGTTGTATCAAACGAGATAGAGTGTCAATGATGAAGGGATGTACCAACCAATGCTGCCCGGATGAACAACCAACTAATTAACCGCCGTACAGATGATCCCACAATTACATACCTGATCCACACTCCAGACATATTATTGGTCGAACCCAATCTTCGAGAAGGAATTTATCCGGAATTTCGAGGACTCATTCATCTTCAAAATTTTTTCACACCGGAGTACGAGTGCTTGTTATAGAACTTGATGAATACCTTGGCTGACGTTTTACAAGAAATATTAAAAGACATGAAATTTCACCAAGTATTCGTGAAGAATTTTTCGCAAAATGTTTCCTGAGACATCAAGGATTTCGTGAGACTTCCATAGTTTCGCGATACTTGATGAAGTTCGACGGGATTGAAGAATTTCGCGATATAAAGAGAAATATTTTTCGTGGGACCTCGAGAGTTTCGTTAGACTTCGAGGATTTTGCGCGACTTGAAGAATTTCGCGAAACTTTAGTGAATTTCATGAGACCTCGACAAGTTCTAACGGATTGAAGAATTTCGCGATATATCCAGGAATATCTTGCGGGGGACCTCGAGAGTTTCATGAGACTTTAAGGATTTTGCGTGACTCCGAGAATTCCGTGAGACTTGAAGAATTTCGGGTGATTTTTGAAATCTTACGGGACCTCGAGACATTCTATAGACTCGAGGAGCTTCGCGAGACCTCAAAAAGTTCGCGCGGGATTGAAGAAGATTTTCGCGAGACCTCAGAGTGTACCACGAGACTCGAAAATTTTCGCGAGAGTTCAAGGGTTTCCCGGAAAAGGTTGAGAATTTTGCGAGGTCTCCGAAGTTTCGCGAGACCTCGAGAATTCCAGGAGAACTCAAGAAATTCATGAAACTTCTAACACGAGAATCAGTGTATTTGAAAGAAAGTCGACGAACGAAAGCTTGTATACCGGCAATCATCCCTTAAAATCATCCTATAAAATCTGCGTGTTCTTGAAAAAACTTTTTAGAAAACCGTGGTAATTGTCTGAGATCTTTACAGTTAAATTTGTGTTGAGACACGCTGTATGTGAATGGTCGAGTATACACAAAGGTATGTGTAACGGACGGTGGACGGTTTATAACACCGATACTGGATTATATGCAACGGGTGTAACTCGCTATACGTTAACGGTCGCACCCCTTGCAGCTTGACTCTGATTGATAACGTTAACGATCCTCGTCGCTCATCGGCACTGAAATGCTGTTACCAATTCTATTTATCACTCGATGTCGTTTGACGTTTTACCTTTATACATCCCCACATGTGTACATACGTATATTGTACATACCTATATATGTATGTATGTATATTTAAAGACCAGCACATGACTGACGACGCATAACTTATTGAGTTGCGTACGATATACACTTAACGGATTGCATGATGATTTCGAAATTGAGAATCCCACCGCGATACACGGAGAGAAAGAAATTCTTGAACCAATAAAATAGATTTCCTTGGAGTCTATTCGATTTGATCTAGTATCCCTTATTTTTTTCAAATACGATAACTTCAGTCTGGGAGAAAGAAAAATTTTTTATATTTCTTCGCTCCTTTTTACCATATGATGATAACCAAAACGTGTTGGATTTTAAGAGAAATATCGTTTCAGGTACCTACGTTTCTAATTACATCTGCATTTCAATGTCTCTGAAAATTGTTGAGAAACCTTGTAAAGTGCCTACTTGAAGTTTCACGAAGAGCCTCAAAGTCCTACAAAACGTCTTTGGACGAAATCCGGATAAAGTAATACGAGCCCAACGATATCGCGTAAAATCTGATCAAATCCCTTTAAACAAATCCATATAATCCTTTGAATTATATGATTCGCAAAGTTCCCCAAAGTTATCCGACGTTCGATGAAATCTTCGGAAATCTTTTGAAACCTTCAAAAGCCTGTATGAATTAATCCCGCGAAGTCGATTCAGGGAAAATCGAGAAGTCAAGTGTGTAAGTCCTTAAATCTTTGAATTCAGGACAAATAATGGTTTTTAATTTTTTATCCGAAGTGAAACTACTCCATTATAAATGTGATAAAAAAGGGGTTAAACAAAACGAATATCGAATGTAAATTTACTCTTTTCTTCTTCACTCAAGTTGGTCAAGTTTTCACGATCTGCAGTGAATCGTCCGCATGCAGCGAATCCACGCCTTGCACCAGGAACCATATGCTGCAGATCATATCTAGAGGGGTGTAAATGCGTCGCACCCCTTATGCAGCATTCCCTATTCCAAGCTCATATGTAAATGGCTGTATTTATTTACATTCCATTTCATACCAGAGCCGTTCGCGTTTCAAGATGGCCGAGGATTTCCACCCTTGAATGCGTTACACTTTTTGACCCCGAACCACTCTTTGGATCTAAAGGGTGGTTCTCAAGGCCAATCCATTGTCCAGCGATGCAAAAGAGTTCAGCTCTCGTGGCTAAGAAATTAATCTTCGGTGCATTATTTACAATGTTTTGATTCTGCTCAGTAATAATCCTTACTTTCACGTCCCAGGATTTTGTTGCAGCTCGAATATCCATATTAATCCATACGAAATTATGCGAGATCATCTAAGAAGAAAATACGCCATTCTTGCCCTTCTCAACGGAAAATGTTTTACACTAAGCACTGGAACAACGCTATGAGTGGATAAATTTTCATGGAAAAATTACTGAATATACCTTAATGTATAAACTTTGAAATAAAGAAAAACGGACGGAATCGAATGAACAGTTTTTTAGATAAAAATACTCCAAATTCGCTTACTTGTCTAGCCATCTATTCGGATTTACCCCCTTACGGTACTTATAAAGATGCGTTGTACACCTCGAAAACGCGGGGATGCAAAACTCCTGCACCGCTCAAACGATCAGAGTGAAACTTAGGGAATTAATGCCTTATTTTGGCAAAAAGTAGAGCGTCCTTTTACTTTTTCAAAATTTTGAAAACAATTTTACAGATTGGTTACCACCCACAGAAATTGGCCAAATTTTCGCAGTTGCACTGATTGGATCGAATTATCCGATATGATGCCATGTCGGCGGCGATAAAACACACATTTTGAGCCCAGTCCCCTGAGATTTGATGGTGAAACGACGAAATGGCAGCTGATCTGGTTTTCGATTATCAAGAACACCAAAATCTCATTTTGGCGACACTTGTTACCGATCTTTCACGCCTGCCGGTAATGTATGCGTGTAATGTCGGTAAAAAATTACCGGCATGCGTGAAAGGTCGGTAACAAATGTCGCCCAAATGAGATTTCGGTGTACTTCGTAATCGAAAACGAGATCAGCTGCCATTTCGTCATTTCACCATCAAATCTCATGGAACTGGGCTCAAAATGTGTGTTTCATCACCGCCGAGTGGCATCATACCGGATAGTTCGATCCATTCAGTGCAACTGTGAAAATGTGGCTAATTTCTGTGGGTGGTAACCAATCTGTAATTTTTTTTTCCTCATTTCGAAAAACTAAAAAGACGCTCCACTTTTTGCCAAATTAAAGCATTAATTGCCCAAGTTTCACTCTGATCGCTTGAGCGGTATAGCAGTTTTGCATCCCCGCGTTTTCGAGGTGTACAACTCGTCTTTATAAGCACCTTAAAGAGGCCCGTATAACTTGAGGGTTTTTCTGGAGTCAATTTTCCTACCGCTGGAACGATTGATGCAAATTTTTCCTCCTCCATATCTTATAATATCAACCATATCATTACGCAGAAAAGAATTTATCGATGAGGATTATTTATTCACGTATTGTGCGCAATTTCTTACGCATTTTAGAAACTTAAAGTTTCTTCAGATTAGCCAATAATCAATCTTGATGTTAACGATAATTTTTTAATTTGAAAAATAAAGCAACTTATAAGTTGCCTCTTATTGTATTTGACGTGAAATTTTCTTGTGAAAGAAAGTTGAAAAAAATTTAACAGTGGCTGACCAAACTGCTATGCATACTACTTACTACTTACTACTGTCACTCGACGCGTTGAGTAAGCTACGAATCGTTCAATGCGAGGGGGAAATAACTCGTGGAATTGTTCTGTCAATTGGTTTGTGAATGAATGAGAATCTGCTGAATCAATGCAAGATAATTAAATCGAAAATTAACTAAAATAATTAGATTAAACTGAGAAATAACTGGATTATTAAAAATTAAGTCAAATTGATTAGAATTAGTTTGTATTAGTGGGGAAATAATCTTCTTACAAAGAAAAATAATTAAATTAAATCAACAAAAATTATTATTAAGCAACTGAAAATGCAAAGGAATAAATGCAATTTTTTTTTCTCAACTTAATTTAATTAAAGCTAAGTATCGAGAATGAACCGGAAAGTTCATGAATTCAAGTGAAATAAATTGAATTAAAAAAATAAGTCTGAACTAAGAATATCAATTCGAAATAGAAAAAATTAGGTTTAACCAAATTAATTAATGTATGTTTATTCAACCCAAAAAATTATTGTGGCATTCAAATTACGAGGTATTTCCCGATCCGATATTGAAAAAGAATAACTGATAAGAAAGTTGAATGAAAGAGAAACAGGAAACCGGAAATTGATTGTGAGGTAAGCATATTAAAAACATGGATTCCAAAATTCTTTTTTTTTTTTCTTGTTCTTTAATTATTAAAAATTCAGGTTTGTTGACAATATTAAATACTTCGTGACGATACGAAAATCTGAAGAAAGAAAAATCAACCACAACAAATACGATAAGAAAATTAAATTCGAATAATAGTAATGCCGAAAATTTATTAATAAATTTGATTAAACAAAACATTGTTGAAAAAATTTCTTAGTCATTATAAAACACAACATTTTTACGAAAACGTATGGAAAAAAAATGATTTTTCTTCCATTTATCAGAATTTAAAACTTTCGAAAAATGAAATTTCAAAATAATAAGAAAACTCTTATTAAAAAATTCATGTATATTCAGAAAAATCAACGGATTCATTTGACACTAGAAATTTTTTAAACAATGTCTTCTTCAAACAATTGATCGATAACTCTTGGGCATTATTATTATTATTGAAATATAATTTTCTTATCGTCTTTATTACGGTTAATTTTTTCCCCTGATTTTTATTTTATATTTATACACCGTGGAAAAATATATCGCATGCCAGAAACGAATTTACGTGTGATACGCAGGTATATATGTATATAAATTATA
Organism: Diprion similis; assembly: GCF_021155765.1. Lineage (NCBI taxonomy): Eukaryota > Metazoa > Arthropoda > Insecta > Hymenoptera > Diprionidae > Diprion > Diprion similis. The sequence goes on from NC_060118.1 coordinate 6,672,354, forward strand.
AACACGCAAATGCGAGGGAGATACATTTTTTTTTTTTTTTTTTTTTTTTTTTTTTCCTTTACCGGGTTCCCGCAAAATTGAGGGAACATCGACTTCGTAATTTACATTCTATCATTAATTACACCAACCCGGCTTTTGCGTCTGCTTCGTTTTAATTCCTGCTCGAATCGTAATTATTAATATCCAACAAGGCTGCTGATCAGTCTTTTTTGTATACGTTATATACCGGGTGTCTAATTATAATCGATGAATAAAAAAATTTGGGAAATAATCGTTTAAACTGTTATCATGTGAGCGAATAAATTATTAACTTTTCGACGTTTCACAATTTTTTACATATTTTTTCTGACTAAGAATATAACATTTATTTATTTATTTATTTATTTACTTATTTTCGTAATTCGTAGCAATTTGTTGAATAAAAATTTTATCGGGAAGAATTTCTTAGGTAAAAATCTAGTCAAAGATATTGTCAAATTATTGCAGAATAATATTATTTGTATTTTATTTAAATAATTCGAAACTAAGGGAATACAAGAGATGAAAGCGAAAGCGAGAGGGAGACAGAGAGAGAGAGAGAAAGGAAAAGGGAAAAGCCTCGCAAGCGTGTCTCCGCTTTAATATTAATTATCTTGGCGATAATTAATGGCCTCTTCATTAATGCAATATATAACTCGGCGGATGGCGCCACGCACAACGCGATCATTTCGCAAAACTGGGGGCCCATATTATTGAAGATATTTGTCATCATCGTGTGTATAATATACACACATTAATTCGCAACCGTGTGTGATTATTATCACAAGAAAATGAAGAGAATTTACCGCAGCCTGATTATTATTTTCGCCTCTAAGTCATGAAAAGAGATCAGAAATTAAAAAACTACGTAAAACATCATCTCGGTTACAATTTTTCGGAAATTTTGAAATATTCTGATATACAAATACAATTTTTTTTTTTTTTCTTATTTCATAAATTTCACTTGGAAAATTCGATTTAAGAATCTTTTGTGCGATTTTTATGATCCATTCGTTAGGTCGCAATTGATGTGATCTAAAACGATTTTAAATGGATTTCATCAGATTTATTATGATTTCGATGATATTCCTCGGTGAATCAGACAGATTTTCATTTAATTTATTTCGTACGATATCATAATCTAATCACAATAATGTCAAACCGATTTCACTGACAGAAGCATGAGCAAAAATCAAAATCCCTTCGTCAGGCCATCTTTAATAATATTAAGAATGTTTGTACCAAATTTAAAGTAAATCGGTCCATTAGAACTTGAGATATTATGTCAACCGTATCGAAAAAGGTGGGTTCGAAAAAAAAACGCGTTTAAAGTTTTGAGTCTCGTTTCGGGCAGTCTGAGTCGGTTAATGGTATTTTGTACTTAAATTTTTTTTAATCAGGGATCCCTGCCTCATACAATCTTCCTTCTTCCACTTCAAATGCGACATTTTCTTTTCGGAGATTACCTGATGCCGTCTAGTATTGATTCGTTCAGGCAGAACCTTTTTACTTGGCGCGTCAGAAAAATAACTGTAACTCCGAAAATAATTCGAATTTCCAAAAAAAAACTTTTGCAGGCTTATTTTTACAGGTCTAAACTTTAAAAATATCGAGAGAAAAAAATCGGCTCTTTCAAATTCTCAGACCAGAATATCCTTATTACCCCAACCTCGATTTCATATCACGTATTAATACGTCTTCTTCATCTAATTGCGGTAACTCGGAAAGCACGATTATTTCCTCAGCTTTGGAGACTCGCTTTGCCCTCGAGGGAAAACGCAGACTTTGATACCGTGATAAAAGCGTAGAGTAGGTAGGCAAGGGGGCCGACCTTCTACCGCAATTGAAAGCTCTACTCATTCCCTCAAAATCATTATCATATTTCTGCTAAAATATCGTCTGTAACTGAATTTGATAAAATATGCAAGTTGCCGGAAGGCAGAAATGATTCTCAAAATTTATCAAGTCAAATTCGTAGGTTATTATTTCAATTTCTTCTAGGATCAATGAAAATTCCAGTCTCCCAATCGTCACAAATAAATAAAAACTTCTATTCTATTGTAATTTAATATTATTATCAAAAACTTTCATCTCCGAATTTTTAGAAAAAAAAATTTTACCTAATATATTTTTTTGTTTAAAAATGTTTGATTTCGCCGAATTCGAAATTCAGTCTAAGATGCGTCTTCTTTTCTGGAAGCTCCATAAAAACACATTCTTTCGAAATTTTTAGTCCTGCCTACGTAAATTTTTTTTAGTAGGTTTAAAAGTCGGCAGCTTGGAGTATAACCAAGAATTTTTAAAGTGAGATATAAAAGGGATCATAATTGAATCGGTACAAATATTCCGGGGACTTTGAATTTTCTAAATACATTGTAAAATACGTTCCTTTCTTATCGGACTTGAAAAATTTCGGGACATAATGGTTGACGGAAAAAATTTTGACCACCTGATGAAATAAATTACGTGAAATAAGTATTGATTGTGCCGATAAAATTTATTCTTTTTGGATTCCCACCGCCATTACTTATTCATAAATTTTGGAGCCGAAGGTCACGTTGTTGCACATGGTTGAACGCGTTTCGATGTCAGCTTCCTTGTGGTGAGCAAGAAAATAGCTGGTCCAATTTAAAAAACATCGCGACCACCGAAATCTCATGAAATATGACCTTCGGATGACTTTCACTTCCAAAACTCATTTTTCCTCTTCAAATGCAACAACTTTTTTATCTGAAACTTTTCGGTACAATCAATAATAGCCAAGTTATTTGAGGTGGCAGAGTTAAATGGACCAACCTTGAGTCTGTGTTGTTTATTTAATCACGTGATCTTCTATGTTTGTTCTTTCGAGTGTCGTCATGAATTAATTATCGATTTACAACCCGATCAGGATTTACTTCTATCGCACTTCACGTGACTTTTCATCACACATTTTTAAAATCGAACTCTCGCCTTCGAAGGTAGTAGGCCTGTTATGAGTAGGATACATCGCCACGTGATCCTTCTAGCTGCTTTTACTTGATTTGAATGAATGTCAAAGTACGAGTAAACAAAAGTGGAGAGATAGCTTGCGGCGCAGAAGAGCAGACGGTAGAGATAACGCAAAGAATTCGAAACTAACCTCCTCGTAAGCCATCTTATCTCAAACTTACCTTACTTGTCTCTCAAACTCGAGTGTCCAACCTTAACTGTTTCTTCCGCAAGCTCCAAGCACGGTGTGAGTATACATGGTGTGCCTAGAACTCCTACGAGACAGGCCCCTTTCTTCGAGGTCAAAGTCTTTAAGTGAGATGTGTAACAACTGTCTAAAGAAATCCTTATATTGTTAGGGAATTTTTTTTTTTACGAACGCCACCCTGCTCGGTAATGCCATCGCGTATACTTGTGTTGTGAGGTATTTAAAGTCCCGCTCATTTTTTCCCACGCAGATTTAACGTCATAACAATTAATCACCACCGATCTAGGGAATTTTGGCGCCATTGGTACACGTCTTACTTGAGTCCAGTCCAACGCGAGAGAGAAACTTTTTTGGAGAAAAAAGCTGCACTCCTAGCGTAGTATGAGTCAAAGAGTTTAAGTGAGATGTGTACCAACTGTCTAAAATAATCCCTATAATGTTAGGGAATAATTTTTCTGGTGAACGCTACTCTGCTTGATAATGCCATCGTGTATAGTTGTGTTGTGAGTTATTTAAAGTCCCCTTCATTTTTTCCCCACGCAGATTCAACGTCACAACAATTAATCACCACCGATCTAGGGGATTTTGGCGCTGTTGATTAACATCTTACTTTAGTCAAGTCCAGCGCGAGAGAGAAACTTTTTTGGAGAAAGAAGCTGCACTCCTAGGCATACCATGTATACTCATTCCACGATCTTATCTCCAACTTATCTTACTTGTCTCTCAAACCCGAGTGTCTAACCTTAACTGTTTCTTACGCAAGCTCCGAGTTTCTCTCTCTCTCTTTCTGATGTAGAGCGAGCCCGCAGTCAGAGCTTGCGACAAAGCGTTTATATTCGCTTCCGCGGCCGCAAAGAATAGTATTGAAAATTATAACGGCATTATCAGTTCCCGAAGAGACTAAACGCGGGGATAATAGATTCCTGAGAATAATAGGCAATCTCCCCCGATCCGTGAATTCACCCAATTCCGATATGAAAACTGGGTGAGAGAAATTTTTTGACTTATTGGACAGTTTTCGCTTTTTTCAAATATCGTTGTGTAACCGAGCAGAGGCTTTTAAATCAGTAAATTAGTACGTGAACATTTTTTAACGGAATATTCTTTTAATGATGAAACCAGAAACTCGTAATTATTCAAACCCATATTTACACTAATTGGTGAGTTTAAATTTGTAATTTTCATCAATAATATTTTTTAATCAATTCCCCATAAAACGAACTGAATAACTTATAATATATCAATCTCTGTCAAATAAAACGCATTCAATCACTAATTTAAATTCCAACTTGTGAGTTCTTGCAATTTATTCAACGAGAGCAAGTCACTGATAATAGACAAAATTAATTTCATTAAAATTTAATCTCGATAAAATTCTCGGCTATTTTCTTGCGTGATATTTAGATTTAACCAAAGCATTAAAGAAAAAAAAAAAAAAAAAAAAAAGAAGAATTTTCTAATCACCAGACGTGAAATCACCTTCATAATTGAGATAATATTTAGCGGAGAATAAATTAAGCATAGACACGATTAACAAATCTCAACTTCCGTGGCATATTTAAAACGAATATTCCAGATACCGTGTGAATTGTAAAATTTCCGGATGTTGCGAGATAAAATTAATCAGAAGAACAAGTGAACAGCTCGATGAGATGAAAAGGAGTTAATTGGCGGCGATCAAACTCTCCCTTTGATCGCGAGAAGCTCTCTGGGAGAATTTCCGATTTGGAGAAAAGCAGCGGCGAAGATGGGGCAAAAGTTGATGAAGAGTGTACACTATGAGAGTCGAATATTATATATATATATATATATATATATCTAACCAAGTACAAGAAATTAAGGGAAAAAATAAAGTGCGAGGCTCGATCGAATCGTTAGACACTATTTGCTCCGGAAAATTCAATCTCTTTGGCTGCTGTAAGTCTGCTACGATGAGGTAAAGTTGTTTTGAATAAATAAGATCTGCAAAGTGCAGTATCTTGAACAGTACTAGGAAGTAATAGCGACAGGGAATAAAAGCTTTCGCACACGAGGTTTTTTTTTTTTTTTTTTTTTTTTTTTGGGTGGGGGAAATCGAAGTTGGGGTAGATTCTACAAATTGTCAAGGAAAAGTGAATTTGGAGAAAATTCTGCTGGCGTTAAGTCTTTGCGAATTTCTGAGAAATTTTTTGGTTTTGTTTGTTTTGAATAAAATTAATCACTGAAAAGTGTAAAAACAAGTTTATAACAAAGCTCAGTTCGGTCTTTGAATAAATTCAATCACTTTGGATCAACCATGATGATATTATGCGATAAAAAAATTCCCATGTGCTTAAGTGATTGATTAACGAAGAAAAAAAGAGCTTTGCATTGTTCTAAGTAAGCAAAAAATTGCTGATAAATTATATCAGTGAAAATGTTTGTCTTTGCAGATGCAGAGAATCCTGATGTTCACAATTTGATGATATTATTGTTAAACCAGGTATCATCTTGCATCATTATCCTCTACTTGTAAGACCCCATGTTATCGAGCTTTGAATAACGTGGATAGAACTTAAACACGTGTTATAGGAGAAGCCAGTGATTATAGAAGCGTGAAAAGTCCGTAAGGAACTTTTAATGGAATTCCATATTTATGACTTGTTGGTATCAGGCGTGGTGTGATTATACATGGTGTGCCTAGGAGTGCAGTTTCCTTCTCCAAAAAAAGTTTCTCTCTTGCGCTGGACTGGACTTAAGTAAGACTTGTACCAACGGCGCCAAAAATCCCTAGATCGGTGGTGAATAATTGCTATGACGTTGAATCTGCGTGGGGGAAAAAATGAGCGGGACTTTAAATAACTCACACCACAACTACACACGATTGGCATTACCAATCAGGCTAGCGTTTGCCAAAAAAATAATTCCCTAACAATATAGGGATTTCTTTAGACAGTTGGTACACATCTCACTTAAAGGCTTTCACCTCGAAGAAAGGGGCGTGTCTTGTAGGAGTTCTAGGCACACCATGTATACTCACAACTGGACTGGACCTAAGTAAGATGTGTACCAACGGCGCCAAAAATCCCTAGATCGGTATTGAATAATTGCTGTGACGTTGAATCTGCGTGGGAAAAAAAGAGCAGCACTTTAATTCTTTACATTCATACTTGTAAAATACTAAGTAAGAATTGCTATTACCTCCTCGCCCCCCCCCCCTTCCCTCTCCTTCCCTGCTGAACCCGAGATAAGGTCACGTAGAGATTTTTTAAACCCCCCTCCCCACCTCCTACCCCTTGGGACCCTTCCTTACATAATTAATGAATGGCTCCTAAGAGTTCTAAGCACACCATGTATACTCACACCACGCTATCAGGCACTCGTCGAAAGACTGCAGGATCTTGCCTTCCCACCAGCATCGCATCGTCTCATTGTCTTTCTCTCTCTTCTCTCTCTCTCTATGTCTCTCATCCCAGGACGAGATTTTATGCAAATTTCGAGCATCATCCCTACGCTAATACGTGCCGTTGCACCTGTATGCAAATATGAACGCGTGTACCTCGCTGTTCTAATTTAAATGCGCATGAATTTTCTATCCTTTCTTATTTTGGTCAACGTTTTCTCTTCGTTTACGGATTTTGATCGGTTCTTTTTTTTTTTTTTTGAAAATTCTGTTACACATATCGGCAATATGTATGTACGAAAGAAAAAATCACATAGTATAGTCACAAGTTTGAAATATCGTATCACCCTTTGAACCGGATAGAAAATTAAAGAAATTTTTCACTCGACGGAGCAGATAGTTAGAAGTTTTTTTTTTTATTGAAAAAGTATTCAGCAAGTAAGATTCCTCAAGATGTGTAGATTTTTTTTATCGCAACAACCAGATTCTTGTCATTTTAGATCTTTTTTTTTTTTTTCTCTCTGCGAACAAACTTCAACACTCAAATTTGTCTCAGTATTAAAAAAACCGCCCTGATTGAAAAAAAAAAAATTATATAAAAACCAGTTTCAAAAATAAAAAATTTTAATTCTACGCCAGAGTTTTTTTGTAAAATTCAATTTTTCAAAATTGAAATTCAGGGGGGGGGGGGGGGGCTTTTTCACAAAACATGAATTAATCGCTATTAAAGTTGATCGAATTCCGTGAGTATTGCAAGATCCATGAAATGATTTATACATTGTTAGTGAAATCTTTTTTCAGAATCCGTGTGAAATTAATAAATATTTGAAATTCTTCGAGACTGTTTATACAATTTTAACGATTGGAAATAAACTTTTGATTTATCAGGAGAAGAGGAAGAAGATAAAGATAATGAAAATAATACCGAGAGAATAATATCAAAAGCTATCTCGATTTATGCATGAGATTTTTAATATTTGCATTTTTATTAAACTAACGTTTTATTAAAGGAATGCAGGTAAATAAATAAATTAAAATAGAACACACCGTGAACAAAGTTTATACCTAATGAGAATAATTACAGGGTATAAAAAGCCAGTTAAATAATTAAACAATATTTGTGTACATCAAAGAGGGATGAGAATCTAAAGAGAAGGCCGCAGCGCAGTCTCTCAAGCTCTTTAATAACAAAATGCATACATCCTTCATTTCTTCAAGCTGCTTTCCCTTACAGCGCCGGCAAAGCTTTATATTATACATTTCCCAGTACAGTGAACCAGTCCCCTGCAGACTCGGGGCTGAAATTTGCAGATAAAAAAAAAATTTGCATACTTGACGCCCACCGTTTTATATACACTCAATTTTGAATATTTATTTAACTTTTCCTCCCTCCTCCTCCTCCTCTTCTCCCCCCCCCCCCCCCCCTGCACTGTCACGCTTTAGGCAAAATTAAACGTGGCTAACCAAATTTCCTCCAGCAGCCGACGGTGAAACTCGTTTATACATTGACTCTCTCTCTCTCTCTCTCTCTCTCTCTCTCTCTCTTTTTATCTCCGACCGTGCTTCTTTTTCTTTTTACGTTTTGTTTTACTTTTTTTTTTTGTTCTTTTTTTTTGGGGGGGGGAGGGGAAGGGGGGCTCCTTCTTCTTTTAGTCTTTTTAATTATACCGATCCTCGTCCGAAAACGTTTAGGCATTTGCGAATATTTTGAAAAATATTAGCATGAGGATTTGGAGCGAAGAGAAGAAAATTTCCTTTGAAATTTACATGGTTTTATAGGAAATTAACTCTAGTAATTACTCGCGGTGAAATACCGATATGGATAGACATATATTTGTTGAATGAACAAATATAAACGCGAAATATTAATGTGAAATTTCAGCATCTAGCCGCAGCGCGAATTCGACGAACTATCAAATTACTATTTGAGCAAATAACTATATATCAGTGATTATTATGACAGTAATATCATATCGTCAAACATACTTTTTTCGCATGAAAATCCGCGTAGGTAAATACAAGTTTAGCCTGTTTGTTATAGTGAAATTGTATTTTTTATTTAGAACTGAATTTTGCACCGTTCGAGATACGTATCGATTTCAAAAAGCTCAAAGTCCATGGAATTCGATTTCATATAACAAAGCGAAAATCCTTTTTTACGTTTATCGCTACATTTTCATGGTAGAAAAAAATTTTATACATGGTATCGAATTCTCTATCTCAACAAATTTCAATTGTTTGAAATTTCACAATTTCACACTATAACTAGATTTTTCAAGAGAAAATGAAAAATTTGTTGTATAGAATATAGTGAAAAATTGAAGATCCCTCGAGTATTTTTACCAGACTTATTTACTATCCCATTTTCATCTTATTATAGAAATTTCAGTATACATATATATGAAAATTTTTCACACCATCCTATAAAAAAAAAAAAAAATTAATTTTTATTCCCATTCCACGTGCAGGATTGAAAATGTAGGAAAAAAATATTTTTTGGCAAGTTCTAAGGATCTATCTTGAAACGAGTTACGTATACCGAAAGATCAGACCTTTCTGAACAATAAATTTTTCGGGAAATTTGGACATTTCGTAGAATTCAGTATAAAAAATTGTTTTCGCAAAAAATTTTAAACATTCATTGTTTCTCATAAAAAAAAATTTACAAGCTAATACTATTTTCAAATTAAATTAAATTAACAATTCTTTACGAGAAAACTATGCATAGATACAATTTTGTACAATAGAATACAAAATGTTCCAATTTCTGTAAAAGTTCGTATATAGTAGTAAAAAAATTTTTACCAGGGACACCATAACGTATCCAACTTACGGCCAGATCGCAATTTCGAGACTACAAAACTGGCCCAAATTTGACGAAAACAATAAAATTTCTACTTCCTTAGGCGAAATGCGGGAACATAACGTGTTGGGCAAGTCCCTAACGTACGCGACAGACTTGCCAAAGACTTCCGCTGGTGTGCTGGCTGAGTTCCAATGAAAGTGCAATTAGCGCAATGATAATTTTCTCAAACGTTCTCCCATTAACCCAGTTGCCAGACGGTCGTGTCGTCCGGAGCGCGGGGGAGGCGTTAAACAACTCTAATATACCCTTCAATGATCCACACCCAACCCACCTTATTACCATCGAAGCGATGAACCCTCGACTCTGCCACCAGCCGAACACCTCGAGGTTGATTTTTAATAATTAAGAAAATAACTAAGTAGCCACACACAGGAGGGAAAGGAATTTTCGAACTAACGAAATAGATTTCCTTGGAGTCCATTCGCTTCATGCTGATATCCTTTATTTGTTCCAAATACGATGACTTCGGTTAAACAATTTCGATTTTGTTGGTTTGTCAAAATGATTTAGTCAAGCGAATTCTTTGATTTAGCAAAAAGCTTTTTTTGTCGCTCGATGGAGTCAAGTATTTATTCGAATGAACCTTTTTGAGTGTTTTCCGAAATTTAGTCAGCTAAATATCAGTTCATTTAGTCCTCCAAGTCGCGTGTGCTTTGACAGAAACAATTAGACACTTCAAATAAAATAAGTATATAAAACTATCCAACAAAAAATTTACATTGGATCATCAACGTTTCCAAAATTTCAACGACAGACTTCGATTCTGAATACATCGGCAGGTAAATCGAAGAATAAAAAATGCATTAAGATTCAGAAAATTCATGAAAATTATAACTATACGCTGAAAATCTCACCCCATCGTTAAATCCGATCCGATAGTTATCGAGGTAATTCGTAACAGCAGGAATGCTTTGAGGTTAAATGGTAATTGGATATATAGGTATACCCACTCAATCCAAATAGTAAGATTTAATTTAACGATAGGCTGCGTTGGTGAATATCAAGTAGCTGTAACGCAGGCTTTGGTGTGTACCTATCTATCAGGGACATTTATATAGGTATACATTTACGAGGGAAAGATAAGAACGACCAACGCAGGCGAATTGGTACACACGGGGTGTTTCGAAAGTAACACTTCTTCATATCGAAATTCGACAATTAATCATCCAAGCTTGCAAAACGAAACGTACCTGAATGATTAAAAAAAATTTTTTTTACAAAGACATAGATAATTTATTGACCAATTTTTTTCAACCTTTATCTATAAATATTACAGCTTGATCACTGAATCGAACGCTTTTCGGGATTTTTTATACTTTTAGGTTAGATTCGTTACAGTTCGGCGTAAGGTCATGTAGTATTCCTGCCCTTACCGACCGAGCAATCTCACCCTCCTTTTCACCCTCGGTCGGTAAAAGTAGAAGTACTACATGACTGTAATACCCGATATACATGTTGAACGATATATTGTAAATGGAAAATATGAACAATTTTCTCGTTTATTTCTATCATACACTAAATACTTATCGAAGAATATTTTTTGACTCCTAAAAAAATGCCTAAATTCACGCTTCATTTTCTTATACGCATAAATGCATAACATTACTGCAATAATTAGATGCAGGAAAATTTTTGAATTGAAATAAGCGATAACGTTTCTATCATTTCAACGACGGAAAGAATTCTTGCATGTGAAACGAAGAAAAGTAAAAACGGAAGAAAAATATTTTTGGACTGAATATCAACGCGACATTTTTATCAATATTTTACATCTCATGCCAAAGGTTTCTCGTAAATTTTTTTCCCTAATTTCTTTCCATGTGCATAATTCGAGTCCTGAAACGTTTCGTTTTAAATTATCCTTCCAAATATAATTCCTGCGATTTTCTTTTGTACAAAAGGTTTGAAAATCGTGGGGATTTTGAACGATTTCTCTCTTTCTCTCCTCCTTTCACGCTCTCTCTCTCTCTCTCAGTTTCCTCCTTTCATTTGAATTTTATTTCCTTTTTGTGGCATTTCTCTCCGCGGGTAACAAGCCGGGATCTGGCAAACGGTCGCGAACTAACGAGGGAAAATGGCCATCCAACACGTATCCTCACGCTTGCGCACTACCCATGAGATGGAAATAACGTACGTACCTCGCCACACGTGGATTCACTACATGCGGACACAATTTGCACGGGGCATAAAAAGACGCCGGCAAAGTCTCCCGAGGGATAGGACGTAATTCCTTTGATTGTACATTGTAAAGGTAATTTGTGCGAACCCGAGAACCAATTTCTCCACACTCGCACATAACCTCAAAATGATTCGACCGTACGTACGAAACCTTTTGAGTACAATATAAAGTTCTACTTTCCTGTCAACTTACCTCAGCGCAATTTTGTTTTTCCGCTATTTACTGGGGATATTTTCAGCCGTTTTGGGTAAAAAAAAATTTGTTTCACTCGCTATAAAGAATGTAAACATCTGGGTGTCATTTTGCGAAAATTTTCTCACGAATATACTCATTTGATGATATTTGTACATTTCTGTATTACAGTTTCTGTTATATTTTATTTTTTTAACCGAACTCTCGCAATCGCGCGATCATTTTTAAAACTGAATGCGTACGGAGGCCGAGAAATTCTAATTCACGTTTGAACTATTCGGAAATTAGTCTTGTGAAGTATCTTCAATTAATTTCAGATCCGTGTAAAAATCCGTTGGAATATTTTTAAAGCGTGACAAATCTTTCAAGATATCTTAAAGATATTCGAAATTAATCGAAATATTTTCGTATGTTTCGTAATTCTCAAAGCACTTTGCAAAATATCTCTTTGCAGTTCTAATCACGTGCGTTTATATTTTCGATAGAATCTGACAACAATTCGATTAATCCTTAAGCATTAAAATCTGCTTTAAGACTTTTTCCTCGACGAACTCTACAAACTGGCTAGGAAAAAAAAAAAAAAAAAAAAACTCGGTTCAGTGAAAATCGGATTGTAAAGTGTGAGGGAAAACCAGAATCTTTATTCTCGTTCAAACTCCCTGGCATTTCCCCTTTGCAATGTACAACAACTGCATCCCGTAACGCAAATCTTGAAAAACTTCTCTCGAAACAAAGTAGAATCAGAAAGAAAAAAAAATCACCGCCTTTTTTACCGGCATAAGATAAAACAGAGATTCGAACGAATTCAAAGCACGTATACTCGTATTCGTAACGATACGAACGAACTGTCGGAGAACGATGCGATGCGATGGTGCTGTGCGGGAGAATTTTAGCTCAATTTAAAGTTTGCCGCGCTGTTTGAGGTGGGGCTGTTCGAAATATATATATACATATATAAATATATATAACCTATATACTCGGTAACCTCGGTAGGTATACAGATTCCGTACTAATGGATTGGAAATTTCAGGGGATCTTAATAAATACGGAACGCTATATAACCGCGAAAAGCCGGCGGCGACTTTTTCACCCGACGAAGAAAGGGACGCTTTTTACAATAGGTACCTCCGGAAGTGAATTCGAGGCGCAATTTCGCGAATAATAACGAAATTAAACGATCCGTGACGGCAAAATTATACGACACGTACCTAATCACTGGGTGTCTGTTAAACCGACTCTGTTCGTTGAACGTTTTTTTTCTCACGTACTTCTGTGAGACTCGAGGAATTTCTACGGAGTCTTGAGAATTCTTATGGGGAATTCTAGTAGGTTTTGGAAATTTTTAGGGGGAATTCTTCGGGGATTTGAGAATTCTTGTGGGGGAATTCTTCGAGGTTTTGAGAATTTTTAGAGGAATTTTATGGGGATTTGAGAATTCTTATGGGGTGATTCTATGGGATTTTGTAAATTCTGATAGGGGAATTTTTATGGGGTCTCGAGAATTCATATGGGAGAATCCTATGGGATTTTGAGAATTTCTATGGGGTTCTAAAACGCTTATCAGGAAATGATATGGGGTCTTCAAAATTCTCATAGAACATTTCTATGGGGTTATAATAATTTTTACAATAGTAGACAGAATTCTCGTGTATAATTCGTATCATCAGAACGGGCTATATAGAGCTGTGAATAATCTCATGGGGTTCGAGAATTGTAAATGGGATGCCATAAAATAGCGTCAGAATTCCCGTATAATATAGCGATGCTGGTGGCAGAGGCGGTGGATATTATTATGTTAGGTACTTCTTCACGATGCAGGAAGATGTGTTTCCTATTTCCTTATTGACACGTGAGCCGGCTATCTTTCGACCATGAAGTAAATAATTCTCCTTGGGGGAAGAAGTAACACTACACCAAGTATCCGTGATGAAAATATCGAACTTCCGGTTAGATGTGAAAATAAACACAATAGAAGAGAGGGCGAGAAGAGAAGAGAAAACAGGAGAAAAAAAAATTACCAGATTTATTATCCACTAGCTCATGAAGAAAAATCCCCAAGAGTATAATAAAGAATGCAAGTAAATATAAAAACCCATTCAATCCCTACGACTTTTAAAACGTCACGGAAAGCTCGCTCACAGAATTGTGTTTGCGTTACGGATATGCAAGTAGGTTTGTATTATACAAATATTCTCATCTCATTGCGTCTAAATATACATTGCATAAAAAACTTGCGTGCGTATTAGGGTGGGTAAAAAAAAAAATTACTATTTTTTTTCCGTTAGTTAGCATGAAAATATCGTTCAAGATGACGAGAAAAAAAAAAAAAAAAAAAATTCGCAAATCTACTAGTTCAAAGTTGAAAAATATATAAATTTTTTACACCAGTTTACGATAAAAATTTATTTCTTGTTAAGTAGTCGGAAATTTCGGGAAAATTTCGATGTTTCAGTAAAGAAGATGAAATAAACTTTAAGAAATATTTTTTTTTTTTTTTTTTTCACTTTTCAACCATTATTTCATAGCGGAAATGAAAAAAATCGTCAAATATAACACAACTAATTTTTAACCTTAAATAACTTTTGAACCAGTAGATTTACGAAAAAATCGCTGGAGACCTTTTATGCAGATCGTTCAATTTTCTAAAAAAATATCTGTTCTTCTTTACGATACACTTATCCGTTGTTGAGTAATAAAATTCCAAAATAAAAAAAAATAATTTCACTGTTTTATTTAAGCGAGAAATGGAAAAAAAAATAGATATTTTTTTGGTCCACCCTAATATACGTATAGGGTATACATTCCATGCTAATCGACTAGAATTTGTTTCCTCTTTTTTTTAACTACTTATATTCACACTAATAATTTATTCTTCAAATATTCGCGCGTGTTCTGATTTATTTTACAGCCACGTACGAATTATAGGAACGAACGGGTGCAGAATGTAAAAAAAATTTACACTTTAAAATCCAAAAACCAATAATATTTATATCTTGCGTTAGGTTAAAAAATTATTCAATTTATTTACACTTTATTCGATTAAAATTCGAACATTCGTCGAGTTGACACGGAATGCCCCATACAAGAAATTCAAGCTCTTGAACATCATAAAATTGTGAAAATGTGGGTAGAGAGAACGAATTAAAATCACATCGAATCGAATCAACGGAGAAGATAACGCAACAAAAAGTTGCGACGAAAAGGTGTTTACTGTTTACTATTGCTTTAGGCAGGATGCCAAAATGTTCGCATTTTTTTGCTCTCTGACCTCCCGAGTTCCACCTCCACCCTCATAAAATCAGACTAAAATTGCCTGACGGAAACATTTTTCAAATTATCACTACTTCGGTATTTCATGGAATAAATTAAACATCCTACGATGCAGATTTTCATCAAGCATCGGTTTCGAAAATTCGCAAAGCACTTTGCTCTAGCTTTTTGCTCATTTGTTTAAAAACTTCAATTCGCCAGTTATCCTCAATCTCGGCCATTATATAAAAATTTTGGCAAATTGTTTAATTATATGAAAAAGAGTAGTGTAAATGGTTTCAACATTTTTGGATTGCATTTTTTTTGTTTTGAGTTTTTCAAAATTTTCCAAGTACCGTTATATCTTGAAAGTATACGATTAAACAGAAAAATATTTCAAACAAAAACATTGCAGTTTTACAAAAACTTTGTGAAAAACTTTGTTTTGTAATTTTTGGAATTGAAAAAAGACCATATTCGTCAAAAATATACGAAAATAATTTTTTTCAGTCGGTACTTCAGTTTCGATTCATCTAAAAAAATTCCAGAAAATACTCTGAAGTGTGTACATTAGACAAGTATTTTTTTTTTTAAGATGGCTCGATTAGTTTGAAAATTTGGGAGATAAAAATTTTCAATAATAATCGATTTTTCTAAAAAAAAAAAAAAAAAAAGACAAACAAAAAACTCATAATAATAAAACAAAGCATAGCTTTGGAAAAACTAATCTAACTATCTAAAAGAAAAAAAAAAACGTGTCTGTAATTAAAAATCAGCGTCATCATTCCATCACTTTCATCAGATGCACACTTTACTGATTATGAATTGTATAGGTGTAATAAAAACGGTTGAAATTCCAAGATAAAAAAAAGATAAAAAAAAAAAAAAAAAAAAACATCAGACAATCGTCTGATATTTCTTTACCGCGACAGAAACTCCTCGAGAAATTTCGTACATCGGAAGTTTATATGATTGATCGTAAAACTTGAGTAAATTCTTCGATAAGAGTCAAACATTCTCCGAAATTTATTACAAACCGGTGAATGATGGAGCGTAGAAATTCCGGGTAGCAATCCGTGCGTCGAATTAATGTCCCATTAAGACATCGTGAATACATCTTAATGTGTATTAAATATTGAAAATCTAATTGAAAAATGTAAAAGCTTGTAATGAATTTCTACGTTCAACAGAGCAGAAGTTTACTCGTTTATTTATTGAAGTTATCCTGAGGATTTTTCTGATTTTATTTTCCTTCTTCGCCACGTTAAAAAAAAAAAAAAAAAAAAAACCTTAATTGGTAATCCGATAAATACGAGTCTGTGGGGAACTTTTAAATCTCTGGAAATGCCGCTGCAGGGAAGATAAACATTTTTCAATGGTGCTGCTGCTGATGCAGTTATTTAAATTTAAATACCGAATTGAAAATCGCTCTTTAACCGCGGAAAAATATTTCTGCAACACCATAACGCGAAGCTTGCAAGCAACGAATTTTTAACCATAACGTTAAAGTTCAAAGGAAAAAAATTTTCTGATTGTAATATCGTGCGATTGTAAATAGAAACTAAAACTAGTACAGTCGACTTGTTTTGAAAATCGGTGTGAGACCGAGGTATTAGGAGAAATTTTTTTTAATGACGTCTGAACGTCCGATGGAACGAAAATCGATGTGCGATTACTGTTAAAAACGTGTTATTCCTGTATTTTAGGATCCTTAAACATCCTGAATGAGAGTCAGCTTTTGATCCAAAATTATTCTCTCCTCGTGTCTGGTTCTTTAAATTTTATTTATTTGTTTTTTATTTTTTCTTCAATCAACAACTTTTCTATCAGCTTGTCATTTTTTCAAGCCTCGCTGGACAGAAATATTTTCAAAAATTCTGTATTGATTAACGATAATTTTGAACCATCATTCTCAAAAGAAGAATTAATTTTTTGTCAATTCATTCGAACGATTTAGAAAAAATTAAAACCGTATAAACATAGGAGAGAAGGATTGGTCAGACGACTTTAATAAGAATAAATTGTTGTTATAGTTTACGCAATATTTTAAGAAGAAATCGATTGAATCTTTCAACATAATTCAACTCCAGAATTTAATATTGGTTCTCAATATTGGCAAGATTTTCTTTAATCTGATCTCCTATTTTTTTTAAATACTCTTTTAAAAATATGACAGTATTCGTCAGATAATTTTTCCAATCCGTTGAAATATTTCGCGCGTCAGGCAACAATGTTACACGGAAAACGGATTACAGGTGGCGTAAATGCAGGTGACGTTGTAACGAGATAATTAATACGCAGGGACGGCGTCGGGACGTCGGATTCAGCGTCCTTTGTTGGCCGATCGCTCCGTCACCGTAGTGACTGACGTCAATTGTGTTTCGTCAGTTTGACTACCGAGGACGAGCCAAAAATGGGTCGACGGGTGTCGCCGCGAAATTGTTGTGTCGTCACCTGCGAACCTCTGAATACATGAGGGATCGGGGCTGCAGGTGAAATCCGAAAATGAGAAAATTAACTGAAGAAGACGGGCAGAAAAAATGGTCGCAGATTTCTTGAAACTGGAAATTTATCTCATCTTTCAATTAGCGGGATTCAACCAATTTTTAATTTTTTTTGATATTTTTCTTGGTTAGTAATTTGAACGTTTTCTGTTATATAAATCCGACTGGTTATTCAAGTTTCTACGTTTCTCTGTAACGAAATACCTAAAGCAAAGTGAGAAAAAAAATGACGCTGAAAAATTAGTGCGATTTACAATTTGCAGACTGTTCTGTACAGCATACATAACCTGTGAAAAATGAGGTGAAAAACTCGCTTCAAGAGTCTTTTTTGTCACTAATAATTTCCACCCTCGCTCGAAGCGTTTTTCATTTCTTTCACTTTCCGTTATTTTGACGTATGTGAGGTAATAGATTTCATCGGATCACTTGAAACCAAAAATCTGATTTATCTTCATTATATTTGACAAGTTTTTAAACTAATTTTGCTTAATCTGATCTCAGGTATTCTAGACTGCATAGACTTGACTTTTTTTTAAGTTCCTGCGCGTCTCTGTAACAAAGCCAAGCAAAGTAACAAGAAAAACTGTCGCCAACGACTTAATGCGATTCAAAATTCGCGGGCTTTTCTTTCGACTAACTTGTTCTCGGTCACCCGAAACAAAATGCAAGCTCGATTCTACACCAATTATGTGACAACGACTGGAGTCATTGACACATAATTCGTATAGAGTCGAACTCGCAGTTTATTTCGGGTCGAAAACAAGTTAGCCGGAGACTCAAATCAGTAATGAACAATACTGTACATAACCTGTAAAACTGAGTTGAAACATCAGTCTAAGGGCCTATTATGTAGCTATAAATGCTCATCCTTGCTTGACGTGTTGTCTTTTTCTATTTCCTACTTCTTTTATCTAACTTGGTTCGAAATCGAGATGAGTATTACACAGCTTGAAGCGCGAGATTTTTCTTCCCTTTTTATCGCTAATCGAGCGGTCAGAGCGATAGTAATCGTCGAGGATATCTCAGCGCTCGCCAAGGACCGAGAATACATATACATTGCGCTATCTATATCTGTATCCTGGCATTATCCTTTGTCCTCGACCATCCGTGCACGGCTTCTATCGGTGTCCAGTGCTCGGTGTCCGATGTTCGTTTTCCATTCCACTCCAGCGAACCGTGGCAAAGGGTAGGAAAGCCAGAAGCCGAAATGGCAATTGAATTGAGTAAACACAGATCGCGGTTCTGCAGAGGGTTGGGCAAAGTTCTGCCGAACCTCCCAATCAGCGACCGACGTCCACCTCTCCGTAATTTCCTGCTCTCGAGGTAAGGATGCAAAGTAAAAAATTTTTGGAACGATTTAATCGTGCAAACCCGCCACTCTACGTGGCTCACCACGCCACTCTACGCAGCAGGTTGTTAAACTAGCAGATGATCGTATGAATTTTTTACGAGGCTATGAATGGAGTCGAAATTTCGAAAAAATACCTTAGTCTGGTCGAAACTTTAATCTTTCCGATGAAAAATTTACTTCTTCGTTTTATCCAAGCGGAGATTTTGAAAAATTGATTTAAAAAAGTCTTTTTTTGTGTTTACTAAAAATTTATTTTCAACTGAATATTCTCATCACTCTGGCAATCGGTATGTATTTTTTAACAAGCTCGCTCTGTTCTAAAATTGAAATCATTGCTTAATGAAAATTTAATTAAAAGACATCAAAAAATTTTACGCACGAGGAGAATTTTGTATATCTTATATTAGCAAAAGAATTAAAATCAATTCATACAATTTAGATTGAACGTAATTTAATGGATTTCGAAAAGAAATATGAACATCCTACACATCGAAAAGGGTTGCATCGATATTGTTAATTCTGCAAATTTGGAGCAAGGGTGGGTGGCGCGAAGTGGGCCCCTTAAGAAAATAAAAAATTCTGGTGGATAATTTTATCCCTTGTTAGTTAAAAAATTTTAAGATGCCCACTTTGCCCCCAAATTCTTTGAAATATCAAAAATCTTAAGGTGCCTAATTTACCCCCAAATTTTTTGACATATCAGAAATTTTAAGGTGCCCACTTTGCCCCCAAATTTTTTGAGATATCAAAAATCTTAAGGTGCCTAATTTACCCCCAAATTTTTTGACATATCAGAAATTTTAAGGTGCCCACTTTGCCCCCAAATTTTTTGAGATATCAAAAATCTTAAAGTGCCTAATTTTCCCCCAGGGGCCCACTTTACCCCACCCTCCCCTATAATTGTGAAACATTGCATTGAAAAAATTCACTTCACGGTATCAGATGTAATGTGCTTGATTGCCAAATGAACTCGACCTACAAGAATGTCTCAATTTGATAATAAAAACGTTAAAACTCACACGGATTCCAGCGGCCAGTAGGTATATTTGCGTTGAAAGACCCGATGCCCGTCAGCATGTTAATTCGGCCGTTTAAAGCGTCCTCCTTTCATTTCCCTCGCGGATTTCGTGTAAGTAGGTACAATGCAAATTTACACGTATGTTCCTACACTGTAAACAGGTCGCGTGTATGCTCAGGTTATTAATTGACGTTGGATGGCGGGAGGGGTGGTATGAGAACGACAGCAATTAAAATTGATGGGCATGTGTGTGTCTTCCTATAATATAGATGTCGCGAACCTGCGGTACATATAAAGTATTATATATAAAGCATTCTGTGCCAAATCGTCATTTTAAATTTTGTTTTTTTTTTTCCTGTTTTTCCATTTATATCTGTAGCTCTCACCTTGAGAAATACAAGAACAAAAAAATTTCTTGCTGCAACTGATTCTCATTGAAATTTAATCATCTAATTATTATATATAGGATGATAGTTTCAATACCAAAACGGAAGTGAGACTGAGGATTTTTTCCGTTTTTTTAACACAGAGTTCTCAATTTTTCATTATCATCTAGCTTTACAGTAATCCTTCGGAAAATGGCTACAATCGAAGTTATTGAGATAAGAAATTTGAATTCCTCTAGAAAAGTAGAACAAATCGGAGAACCACTTAAGTTTTGGTCCGAATATTATGGTGGTATTACGGAATTAAAATTCTTGTAAATTTTCTCAAATATTCAATCCTCGTTGTATTTAAGATTGTTTAAATAGTGCGTAAAAACAATCGTTATGAAAATCGTTTGAATTTGTTTATTTGCTATTTTTTTCTTTTTTTATGTGAAAACTGTCATACTGATAAAGAAAAGTTATGAAAAATAAGTAGTCTCGTTAAAGTTACTGTGATTTTCGAGATGCTAATAACTCACAAATTTAATAGTTAGAAATTAAATCGCAAATCCAAAGCACCCGAAGGATTGAATTATTTTCCGAACGACAAATAACACGGAATCAATCAAGATACCTAACTCAAATCATTTGAAATCATTGCGAATCACTTAAAATCATATAACAGCGTTGGTAATCATGGAAATCCTTGTATTACGTCTTGCCTTAATCATTTAACTGTTAGAATTGAACATTAATCAATATTAGATTGATTTCTATCTTGTCTTATGCTTTCCTTCATTTTCATTTCACCAAGTGATTTCAATTCATTTCTGACAATTACTAAAAATCCCTTAGAATGTTAGGAAATCAATTAGTAATCAGTGAAAATCACGTAATAACTTCGGAATTGATATAAATCGTTTGAAATAAATGTTACCAAATCAGAATCATTCATTTTATTTCCAAATGAATAAACATTCGGTGATTTGGCACGGAATGCCCCGTATGTAGATATAAATGGGTAGCGCAAGGTTGGGTCGTGGTTTCGGTCCTGAATTACTCCCACAGCCGCGACAATGTCGCCTGCACCGCAATGTCCGTCACCCTTTCGTCCTCGCCGCCGGGCGAATCCCGGATTTCCTTCCACCCCTTGTTGCTAAATCCTTTTTAAATACTTCGTCGTTTTTTTCAATGTGGTGAAAAAGTAAAAATCCCTACTGGTTTCTTATAAAGCCGTTTCGCTAATCACGCACGAGTCACGTGATCGGAAAAACTTTTCAGTAAAGTCAAGAAATGTTTATAGATTTCGAGAAAAAAAATATAACTTCCCGTATCTCTGTTTTCAGAGAAAAACCGAGTTATTTGATTCGCCCCGAAAATGAAAAGTTGTGTTTTCACTAGATCTCCACGTTTTGAAGTTTAAAGAATCACCTCCAATCATTTTTCGATGTATCAAGTCTTTCGAATTTTATTGGCCGACAGTTACCGCCTGATTGAACACCTGACGCAATACCAATCGCGACTGTCATCAAATGTCCCTAGGGGCCCAACGTTAGCTGTAGACTCCTAGGGAATTTTTCTCAATTTTTTTAATTTTATTGGCCAACAGTTACCGCCTGATTAAACACCTGACGCAATACCAATCGCGACTGTCATCGAATGTCCCTAGGAGCCCAACGTTAGCTGTAGACTTCTAGGGATATTTTCTCAATTTTTTTAATTTTATTGGCCAACAGTTACCGCTTGATTGAACAGCTTCCGCAATACCAATCGCGACTCTCAAAAAATGTCCCTAGGAGCCCACCGTTAGCTGTTAGTTTATTTAATACGAAATCGATTATCCTCGAGTGTCTTAGCAACTTTTGTTTCACAACTACTAAAGTTATAAATATTGTCACAATGATAAAAATCACCGCTGAAAATGAGCTGATGACAAATACGATCGAGCGAAAATTATGCGAAACCTAACCGCGCGTGTATAAACGCTTACCTACAACGGAATTTGCGACCCGGAGATGTTGAGTTTTCGCACGGCGGCGGTATAATCGACGACTCGGACCCTGTCGAAGGGCTTAACCTCGGATGATAATTTATCGGAGGGTTGAACTCAGGTCGGAAGAGATAGGCGAATTGGAAGTTGGGGGGAATCGAGATTGGGATGGTAAGAATTCTGCAGCCATTAAAGCTCGCACGCAAATTCGCGATTTACAGTCGACGCCGAATCTGTTCGCCGCGGATAATTCGCTGCTGCATCCCTAGATGCTGAATTAAGATCGAAGTTGAAACCTTATCTGCGGGGGTCCCGCCTATTTTCCAAGTATAATCTTCACCGCCCTAATTCATTCCGAGCTTGAACAGCTTTAAGGAAGCGGCGAATCCTTCTGCGATGCCGATAAGCTACGAAAACTGGCCGATATTTGGGGAAAAATTTTAGCGTGATCGATGATACCGTCTGTGGGTCACGAAATTTTCATCACAATTCTCTTACAGACTTTCAAAATGAGAAGTTTACGCCCTTCGAGGGTGTAAAAAGATAACCTTAAGGTCCTCTGTCTTCTCAATTTTCTTTGTTATTATATATAATCTAGCTGGCACGCTTCTTTATACAAAATAACAATTTCAATATCTAATTATTCGAAATGAGAAAGGGTTAACCATCCTTGAAATCCGGTCTACACCGCTCATGAATTATTCTGAACTCACACTATTCGTACCGTAAAACCGCTTGAAATTCCATGAAATCTGTTGGAATCGTGTGAAATATCTTGAAATCCCTCAATTTTAAGAAAATATCCTTTGAGTCTAGTGGAATTTTGAAATAGCTAGATTTGAAGAAATACTTAGAGTTCGACGGAAGGCTGCGAAATTTTGTGAAATGATTTGAAATATTCAAAATTTTTGAAATGTCATCTGCGGAAATTATGGAACCTGAGGTTGAAGTCCAGCAGAGCCGCGTGAAATGTTTTAAAATCCAATGAAATTCTGTGAACTCTTACGCATTCCTGTGAAATCCCATGCAATCTGTGAACTTTATGATTTTCCAATTCCATTTGAGAACAAACGTGTAACCATATTTATGATGATAATGTATTTAAGATATCAGCAAATAATTTTCAAACGTTTGAAATTACGTAATCCATCAATTTTCCATATTTTCTAAAATACAGAAGCAGAGAATGAACGCGTTCCTATCAATTGTGTGTAAAATTGAACGACGTGGTATAAAAAGTATTGATTTCTGTTGCGCGCAAGTATACAAGAAGCAATTTTGTGTGCGTTCGTGAAGCAATTAACACTTCGAACAGCTGTTCCAAGATTGAATCCTTCGTTTCGGTGTATGACAGACAGCGAAAATTGAATCCGTCGAAAATAATTTAACTCGCGTCAAAAACAAGCCAACGTCTATATTATATTTATGTTGCAACGCAATAGACGAAGAGATTGAATAGTGGATTAATATCCTAATCGGCCAATTCTAAGCTAAGCTCTGCTGTAGTCTGTACTCTATAAATAACTCCGTCCATGCTGCTTTCAGAGTAGGTGGAATAAAATGAGACTGAATAAAAGAAGTTGAAGAGAAAGTCCGGATGAGAGCTTTTGAGATGCGGTACAGTGTTCTTTTCTTTTGACAGACCGTTTTGAAATATATGTATTGCTTTTGTAATCCGTTGTGTACACCCCGCATCGTGTAAGAAGAAAACTTCACTTCAGACGCTGTTTTCTCTGTAATGAAAAATGTGTCAGTACCATATTTCCTTCACCCCGCTTTTCGCATCTTCTGTCCTCTGTTTGCTATCGGTTTTATCTTCTCAATGAGGCTTTTTACGCGACTTTATTTCCAAGAAGTGAACAGCAAATATGCTTGATATTGTGATTACGATGTAGCTTGAATGCATATAAAACAGACTAGTTAAACGGAGAGTAAAATAATCCCTCGGTCTTTAGAATTTCAACTTTCTTTGTTCTGAATTAAAAACAATCCTACTCTGTCGAATCGACTAACAAGTTGTCGATGATAACTGTGAATACTAGATTATACGCTTAATTTTTCATATCTTGTATATACAGTATTTAGAAATTTACGAAATTATTTTTTTATGTTTTGATTCGATCGTCATATTTTAGTCGCTGGTTTTGATTTCTGATTTTGCGATTGAGCGTGACTTCAATCTTCACAACCAATTTTTGGAGACTTAATTACTTTAATTCAATTGAATCAGTGATTTTAGGTATTTTAGGATTTTTCAGTTGCTTCAAGTAACCTAAAACGCGTTCGAGTAAATTCAAAAGACACTTTGCTAAGTGTGAGCCTGAATTCAAACACAAAACTACTTCGCAGATATTCAAGAAGTAAATATTCAAGAGCATAATTCACCGCGTCCAATATGCATTACATTGTATTGGACAAAAAATTGTTTTATTGAAATCCGCCTACATTTATGCAATTCAAAATACATTCAAGTCAAATTCGCCTGCATTTATGCAATTTAACGGACATTACATTGAAGTGCGCCTAGATTTATGCAACTCAAGGTATACCACAAGCGATTGTCATTTTTCTTGTTGTTGCCGATTGGTTAAACAGTCGAAGAATCTTTTAAGATAAGACAGTTGAAGAGTCGTTGGCCAATCACGAATCATGAGAAAAAATTCAATGAGTAAGAACTCATAGTTGCCAAAATGCAGTTACATAATTTCGATAGAAAATACTCCGAATTGCATAAATGCAGGCTGTCTTGTCCTTTAAATTTGCGATAAAATATTTCCACAAAATAATTTCCAGCATAGAATATACCTATGCATAGAGAAGATTTTTATGGTACGCGTTGAATGGATTTGATTTATTCTCCGTAGTGCAGTAGTGCCGTAAGTTTCTCAAGCCCCCGAGTAAAGTGAAGCTTTCCTTTCAGCCCTGTTCATCGGCTTGCGTTGCGTATTCGTTCGTTCATTCTGACTTCGATGCAACGCAGCAGGCAGCGCGTTTTTTCAAGTGCGCGTTTACGTACTAAAATATGTATAGCATAAGTATGTGTATGTATATTATGTAAACATACACGTATTATATTACATACACGAAGGGTATGAAATAAATTATTAAATCACCGCTGCAAGTCCCGTCTCGACACCTTCGCCGCTTTTCAACCAACGCCTCAGTCCAAAGAACCTTCAACAAAAATGTGTGCGTGTGTGTGGGTGTATGGGTGTTACACCTCGCAGGATTTTATTTGACGCGTTTCAAACCGTCCCTTCTTTCAATCCCCGCGACTTGTACAGAAGCGAGGAGGAAAAAAAAATTCAAATGAAATTTTTTCCGCCGTTGACAAATGTCGTACAATTTAGTAAGTGAAAAATATTCAGGCGCGATGAAAGATGCAAACGCCACCCGCGTTACGACATCTGAGACTGCATTTTACTGATTGTAAGTTGTCTCGTGGTTTGCGATTGATTATGGACCTCGAGGAGTTGGTCAATCGAATGTACGAAACAAATGTTGTTCAATCGATAGAATGTCCCTCAGTTGCCTGAATAGAAGTAGATTTCCATATGAATTTACTTCGAATTGCCTGAATCCAGGCGAGTTATGATATAAATGTACTTTGAATTGCCTAAACGCAGGCGGATGTTGATGTAAATGTACTTCGAATTGCCTGAATGCAGACGAGTTTCGATATAAATGTACATTCGAATTGCCTGAATCCGGGCGGCTTCCGATATAAATTGACTTCAAATTGCCTAAATGCAGGCGGATTTACTAGGTATTGAATTCTCCATGTAACATTTCCGCAAAATAACTTTTTTAAGTCCCCTATAGAGTTTCCTCTCATAATCTACTCGATCACATCTTCAACTGACCGAATTCGTTCGGGAAGACGAGAAGTTTTAACGGTAACAGAAACGAGGCGGCGAGATTCGAGTGGGCAAAACGAGAGGGAAAAAAGAGAAGTCTCTCTTAACCCAAAGCACTGGTTCTCCGATAAAACCATTTCTATCCTCTTATAAAATATTTTAACCCCCCCCTCCCTTCTCTTTCCACTTTTTGCCGGGGGCTGTGAGGGAGGCAGGATTCTCATCCTCCTCGCAGGATACTCCTGGCTATGATCAGCCTTCCCTTGGTTGGATCTCTGCAGCCTTTCCTGAGACATGCCCTAAGTGGGGGGTCGTCATATTGCCTTCGAAGATACATGCAACGTGTTCTTTTATACCCCCCGTTAGACTACACCGTTTCTCTCTCTTTTTCGTGGGGTTGTTTTCTTTTTTTTCATTTTACTTTACCATTTTCTTCTTCGTCTTCTGCTTCTCGTTTTTCCCTTTTTTCGACTCTCCTCTCAGTTTGCGGACTTTTTATTATATCCTCTGAAACGCAGGAGACTTTTCGTCGATCCTGCTGAAGGTCCGCTAATTTTTAGTTTCAGTTGATTCGTTTCGTATATTGTGTACAGGGTGTTTCCTAATTAACCCCGTAGTGTGTTGGATTGCCTACCACTGAGGGGAACAAATTTTGGTATGATGTTGAATGAAGAAAATTTTCATTTTGTTAAAAAGCAAATTTCTTCTTACAATAATATCCGAAACAACAATTTCGAGTTTCAACGAGTCGATAAAACAGTCCAGAGTTGATATCTAAACCTTGTACGTCCTAATGGGGAAAAGATTATGATTTTTCTTGGATAGGAACGCTTTCGTAATATAGGTATAATCCGTAATCGACAAAATGACAGAACCGATGGGGTATTTTGAGGAAACCTGAGGCCAGGAGGTAAAACTAAAACAAGGAAAAGGTTCAGACATGGGTTTCCCGGAACATGCTTCGACGGAAAACTCACTTCCCGAGGGCAAACGCTTCTCCAATATCCATCAGTATCTTCCGCGGAAGAGACTTACCGCAACTGAAAAATTATACACAAAACAATTCCCAGAAAAAGCAGCAGAGCAAGAAACCATAAAAAGATCGCTTCCAGGTACGTCGGAAGACGAAAATAAATCAGAAAAGAAAGACATGAATCGTACTGAAATCCGGTGAAAAATAATAATATATAATTAATGTTTAGACAGATGTGATTGGAAAAATATAATAAAAGATTATAACTATAATGAATTTTCGTGTGATAAGATTCAACAAAAAAATTGACTCGTGATATAAAATATTTTAATTTTCTTGCACCCAGCATATCTTTCCAAAAATAATAACCATTCTCATGTGTGTGTGTGTGTGTGTGTGTGTAGAGAAGTACAAAATCGTGATAATTTGACAAAGAATAATATTATATTTCCACTATAACAGAAATGACTCAAATTTATTACTGTCAAATACAACGAATTTACGCAACTTTTTTCAAAGCAGAAAAAGGACGTGAAAATTGTTATGAATTGTGAGGCTCGAGAAATGTTAAACGACAAGAACTGATTGCGTTTTAGAGTTCGCGTGGCGATAGAAAAATAGATAAATATCCGAGAAAGTTTGACTCTTGGATGGTTTCGGTTCACTGAAAGAATCATAAAAATAGTATCAAACCATACATGATGTGAAATAAAGACTGGATTAGGGGAACAGAAAACTGAAGTTGAGTTGAATTAAGTCAAAATAATGTTCCCTCGATACATATATATAACAAACTCATGCTTTATTTCGAAATATATTGATTTCATCAAGAACTTATATGAAGCGTTTTGAACAGAATTTATTAATGAAGGAAATCAACTGTTGTTCATCGAAATTCGACAACCTGTGTGAATCGAATAAACGATTCATCGAAATTCCTGGCTAATCGAATAATAATAAAAAGGATACATCAATTAATTGATTCACTGAAAAACCGTTGAATATACGATATAATTATTTCTTAGTTTTCTAATAAGTGTCTACCCCGAGAGGATATACGTATAGTTTTCAGATAAAACTCATTTCTATTATTAATTCCGAGGCCAAGTTTCTCAAATTTTTCATTTTCACGTTTTTTCAACTTCTTAGCCACGCGCCAGATTATACATCCTTAATGAAAAATATGGAATAATCGATGAAGCTACTTTTAAAACAAAAACCCAAACCCGAAAATGTAATTCTCTTCTTTTTATTCTGCTCCCTTGTCAATTATAATTTTTTCTTCTCTCCCCCTCCCCCTCCCATCTCCTCGAACCTCTTAGCTGGTATACCGTCGGGATGAGATTTAATAATATTTGCATCGACGACGAGCCGTCAAAATAACCGGGGGTTGACTGGGGGCGGATCGGGATGAAATAACGCGATGGAAGGGGGGGGGGGGGGGGGGTGAAAAAACGGCGTGGCTAACGTCTCGGTAATATCGGATCAATAAAGAGGAGCACCTGGCCCAACGTGCAGGTGAAATTGTAGGGGTGGCCGGGTTCCCGCAGGATACACAGGACGTATCGGTGCCCCACCAAAGCTTACGGATATATCGGGCCTCCAGTATCGTCAGGAAAGCTCGTTTAAATTTTTATCCCATCGAAATAGGTTCGCAGCGGGTTTTTATTACTGCCGCGCGGTTTATCGCGAACTACGTTTTAATATGGAAGATAAAGAGAAAAACAAAAACAAAAAAAAACTTTTACTGCTCCGCAGTCGTTTTAGCTCCCGTTATTTCT
Organism: Diprion similis; assembly: GCF_021155765.1. Classification (NCBI taxonomy): domain Eukaryota; kingdom Metazoa; phylum Arthropoda; class Insecta; order Hymenoptera; family Diprionidae; genus Diprion; species Diprion similis. The sequence continues at coordinate 6,701,239 of NC_060118.1, forward strand.
TCTCTGATCCGCACATCCGACTGTTTGAACTTCGTTCAAATATACAAGTCTTCGCGCTGTTTGAATCAATATGACACTTTCGTCTTACGGTAGCATTATATTGGAGAAAAGGAAAGAAAGAAGAAAAAAAAACAGAATTGCTACTCAAACTGATTTTATAGACTATCAAATATCGATGTACGCTTATATTCTTTATATTGCAACCTGATCCTGCTGATGTTTTGAACAAAATTTTTATGAAAATATACGCACGACTAGTGTATTTTGCGGAACTTTCAAGTTAGCAAAATTTGAGGCCAGTTTTTTCTCCTTCAGCTTTGCTGTTTATAAACAAAAAAAAAAGTTAACAAATAATGGGATATTATCAACTTCGAAGTAAGCAGAAATAATCATCCAACCATCGATGTTTCTCTTTTCTCGATTAAACAAAAATTTAAGCAAACATGGTAAATTGAAAATTTCGACAACATCATATATCGTATATCGCAAAATCAGTGAAATTTAATTTCCGGCAACATCCGCAATTATATTTTTCGACAAAGAAGAGAACTTTAGACTTTAGAAAAAAAATACTTTTGGATTTGCTTGGAACAGAAAATATTTCACTTACTATTAAATACCATTGCAAGTCTATTTGGTAATTTAGGTACCTGCGCTTGGCTTGAGTGAGAAATTTTTTATGAATTGTGAATTAAAATTCAATCCAATCCTGTCAATTTTTGTTTCCGACAGAAACAGGTTTTATACTTTAGATTCGCTGTTGAATGAATCTTTTTACTTTGTCGAGAATTATGTCATGTGTACGGAAAAGACTCGTTACACTTATAACCACTTGTTTGCTCCAAAGGACCTCGTGAAATCCTTATGGAAATTGGCTCCTGAATTGGCTGGATTTCCAGTATGCTATAGTAAATATCCTCACGATCAAAAATTCTTATAGACGCAAGTCCCAAAATCATAAAAAAAGTACCAAGTCACTACTTCCTGAAATACCGGTTTCGGAAGTGTCCAGATTTTTTTATATGTATGGCTCTAGTGATTTTCATGAATTATAAAGCTTCAAGGAGACTCGAAAGCAAACAAATTATTCAAAAAACTGCACGGTTAATTCTCGAATATAGGCAGGAAGCTGTGATCGATTCCATCAATGAATTGGTCCCATCCATGAACTTTCTGGGTTACTGTAAGGAGGTTAGTTTTCACCTGAAGAACGGGACCCTCCGACCATCGCAATAATCGTCTTGTCGTGCAGTTGTCGGTTGTGCAGTTTTTGAGCGATATATTTGATTTCAAGTTCACCTCGAATCTTCGTAATTCGAAAAAATCGCGTAATCCATAGATATCAAAGAGTCCATACACTTTTTTCCGAACCCTATATCTCAGAAACTAGTGATTTTTGTGATTTTGGCTATGATAACTGTTAATCGGGAGGATACGTACTGTAACATACTGAAAATCCAGCCAATTCAACCAGAAGCCAATTTCCATAAGGCTTCATAGAACTCCTAGGAAACGCCCCTTTCTCCGAGGTTAAAGCCTTTAAGTGCGATGTGTACCAACTGTCTAAAGAAATCCCTATATTGTTAGGGAATTATTTTTCTCGCGAACGCTACCCTGCTCGGTAATACCATCGTGTATAGTTATGGTGTAAGTTATTTAAAGTCCCGCTCATTTTTTCCCCCACGCAGATTCAACGTCACAATAATTAATCACCACCGATCTAGGGGATTTTCGCGCCGTTGGTACTCATCTTACTTACATCCAGTCCAGCGCTAGAGAGAAACTTTTTTTTGGAAAGAAGGTGCACCTCTAGGCACACGGTTCCGTCTTTAGTTCTCGGTCTGCCCGCCTCGCCGCGCTGTTTCGCCCACAGCCAGTGGCGGAATCGATCCTCGAAATCGAGGCACGTATAGCATCTAGCCAAAGAGGTTAGCCTGCAGCCCGTTTACCACCGCTGACCACTGACCACTGACCGCTGTCCGACACGTTACACTCCGCAGCCCATTGTCTCGAGTTGGCCGAACTTTTGATCTGTTATAGGGGTTCGAAGTTTTCATCCCCATAATACGTTTCAGCCGCGAAAGAAAGTGGCGCCCCTCTTCGGAGCTCTTTGGATTGATAAACAACTTTTTGCCAACTTCAACTTTTTCATTTAGCTCTTGGTGGTTATGTCTCTCACCTACACCTACACCTACATACATGCATCATACACATTTGCCACAAACGACCGGCCGATTAATGGATCCCATGTATTCAATTAGGGCGTCGATACTGCGTGTATTTTGTCTGAAATGGCAGATTACTTCCGGGCCATCGAACGCTTTTTTGTCTTTTTTCGTTCGTTTGTTTATTTTATTTATTTTTTTTTCTTTTCTTTCTTTTGCAAGAAAATTATTTTAATTATTGTTCTCGGGACTCCTGAGCTTTTTTATATAATATACATAGATGGGGTATGTATGTACCTGATGTACGTTATGTATAAAAGATTTTATATATGTATGTACCTAACACACCGTGATTATCCGTCTGTAAACACAAATTAAGGCTTGTTTGAACACCGACCATAAGAGACAAATATGGAATTATATGCCTTCGGTCAAGATACGAAAAAATTCTCGCTTCAATGGGGTAAAAATTTGCCACACAACGCCGCGTATTTACCCTTCTTTAAATTAATTATACAAAGTCACAAACGAATAATTTTACCGTGAGAAGTTAAATCTTTTATTTAAAAAGTAATTAAGCGTGTAATCATTTTTAATTTGAAGAGAACGAGGGTCTCAGATCAGTTTAAATCATTATGCACGTTATTTTTCACCTCGCCTCAAAGTGGTAACTCAAATTACTTTCGTATTCAAGCATGGGGCTATAAAATGATCGGAAAATTCAAAATAGAAAGGTCACAATATTGAATTTTTATGGATGCGAAAATGTATTTCGTAAGGTATTTAAAATGTAAAATATCAAAATGTAGAAATTTGAAAATTTAGGAAGATTGAAGTATAGAAATGCAATAGGGTAATATATTTAACCGTCGGAATTCTACTGTAATCTTATGCATTCTATATTTTACCTTTTTCTGCATTTTCACCTTTCCATACCTCGACGTTCAAGGTTCGAAAAATTCCATAAAATATGTTTTCACATTTATGAAAATTCCATTATTTTTTAATACTATGTCTTGATTTTTCGAAATTTTTGCCTGTTCTCAGTTTTTATTATTGTGAAAAAATAGAGTTCTGAAAATAAAATAAAAATAAATTTGGTGGCTATGAGCAGAAAATCTAGTATGCTTTACTACTTTTTTTGGCAATAGTAAATCTCACTACATTTTCTTGTAACTGTTGCGATAATTTGATGTTGGTACAAAAATAAATTGATCTATATAAAATAACTTTTAGTAACATCTCTTTTCAGTCATATTAATATTAAGGGAAATATTTAAACCATAGCTGTGACGTGATGAAGAAATATCAAAGAATGCCATCTGGTGGCAGGAAAATAATATTACACCAACCGGGTCGTACATACATAATTATAAGAGTTGTTTTCAGCGTATATTTAACTCGGTATTAACTCAACGTACCAAACCATAAACAAAAGTAGAATCACTTGCAAGAACTTTTCTGTATCTTTATGTTCGTATATGTTGAAACCTGAATGCAAAATACTTGGGCTAATCGTAAGCTCCGTTGAACAAGTTAGACACATTTGTTTGTGAGACATCCTCTCTAAATAACCAATCTTCTATGTCCGACACCAACCAGCATCAGTTCTGAGTGAGACGCGTAATGTGAAGAAACGTAAAAATCTATTATTTATATTATTTGTTGTGATATGAACTCATATGGGATTTTATTTGAGCCAGACGGGCAAGTAACTTCTTAAAGATACGAAATATATTTCAGCTAAACCGATCAGCTGTTAACCCAGTAGTGACGCCATATTACTCTAGTGACATCTTTACTTTTTTCCCGACAACACATGACGCAAAAATTTTTCTCTATTCATAAGAGTATATATATAACATGATACTGCATCTACAACGGTTTTCGGTATTCTGTTACAGAGGCCCGAGCGAGGATCGTCGGCCCGGGCGACCTTTATGTAAAGACCGGAAGTCTGCTGACACTGACGTGTCTGATGTCGCAAGGACCTCACGACCTTGGGACGGTTGCCTGGTACCACGGCAGCCATCCGGTTCTCACGTCGCCCCTGCAAGAAGGCAACGACGTCGCCTCGGTGCCACGGGTCGCCGTTGACACGGAATGGAGCGACGCTCTGACGTCAAGGTCGGTATCCGGCATACCGACGCATATTATGCGACGGCCTAACCCCGCCGAGCTGAACAATAATATCGTTCTCCGGTTCCCCCTGTTTTCGTATAATATTACCGTTAACTAAAACCCGCCACCGGCACCTCGTCTCATATCTTCCCTTTCATCTCTTCATTCCGACTCCATCATTCCCGTCGCTACACTCTGCGGCCTATCTGTAGTTACTCTCCGCGCCGCACCATCCACGCTCTAACGAGCCATAATGCTACCATTCATTTTTCGCTTTCCGAAATCGAGTTACTTGCCGTTCGTCGGTGAAGGGATACGGGTGAATAGTCTGACGTGAGGAGGCTCTTTTTAGAACGCTTTGGGAATACAGACTGCTGAATTTCGGCCGCCATTAAAGGGCCAATCGGCCGGACATGTCTCAATCGAAAGTTTGGAATATACAAAGAATCGGTCGGTAAATCCTCAGTATTGTTTTACGAGCCAGTGATCGTGAATTACAATGAAACAGCACTTTTTCTACATATGTAATAAATTGAGTTTGAGCAAATTCTGTGAAACAATATTATTGAAATTAGTGGCTAACTATTACGTCTAAGTATTTATGTACGTTCATTCTTTTGTCTCCCATCTAAGCTTTTTACCAATAAGCTTGTTCACCAGATGATCAAGGCATAGATGTTACATGAATCTGCTTAAAACAACAAATTCAAATAACACATGCTAAGAATCAATGATTTGAAAATCGGTTCTGTAATTAGCACGTCCAAATTTTTTTAACTCTGCTGCTTTTAATACAATTTTAATGTTTTTGGACTAGATTTGTTCAACAGCGATAGTCAAAAATCGGCTGGAAAAAAAATATACTTCTAGTTATCCCCAAATTGGATAAAAACAGACTTGATTTGATGTAATACAACGAACGTTCGTCAAAAATTGCGCTTGTGTCGTATAACTATATACTAGCACACAAGAGTTCTTGAACCTTTCTCATACAATTTCCGGAGATTAAGTCAGTGAGGAAGATGAGCACAAAAGCATTAGCATCGAATAACAGACACTAAAGTTTAGACATTTTGAGCGTTCTAATTATAAACCCTTATCTTAAGCCTTTGATCTCTCAGCTTGTGTTGTTCGAATTTACTCGAATTTATTTCTGTTACATAATAGGGATGGTGTTTGATTCATGTTCCTTATCATCGGCATAGATAAATTGAAAGGATTTTCTTTGAACGGTGCTTTGCTTTTTTTCTTACTCTCGATTCAGCCGGCAAATTCCTGTTTTACCGACAATTTAACAAATTGAGTATTTCACCTCTTATCTATCCTAAGTAATGAAACCTCTACAAACTTTGGGAAATTAAAATAGCCTTCATTGTTACACCGGCAGCTGGTTCGTCCAGAAAAAATTCAGTCATTGATGGTAACACCATAAATACGCTAATTACTACTGGTTTGCATTACACACGGATGTATAACCGAACCTGAAATTTTTGTATTTTGTTATCAATATGCCGAACACACCTCAGTTAGTTTGACCACTCAAGCTTCATAATCATAAACATATTATCATTTATCGACGTTTTAACACATTTCACGTATAACTACTTTGCAGAAAAATGAAAAAGTATAAACTACGATTTCCTAAAGTTGTCGGTGATACTTTAAGGACCGACTTCCCCTTAAAGTAGAAAATACCCGGGGGTAGAGTAGCTTAGTATTCTAGCCAGTGAAGCCAATCTTCTCATCCCTGATCCTCTCGAATTTTGGAATCCTGAAACGTTGTGACAAGTTTAAGCGATGGAAAAATTTAAGAAGATATCTGCGAATTTATTGTGCAGGTCTATTCAACTTCGCAATTAATTATACGAGCATTGAATGAGGTCTTGTCATTTGGAAAAAAAAACCTTTGTTTCGTGCCTGAATACAAATTACTTGAAGTGGCAATTCGACTGATATTTTTTAGTCACTTCAGGTGATTTCGAGTCACTTCAAACAACCTACTCATAATTTTGATTTGAAGGAACAGTTTCCTTACAAATACCCAAAAGTATATTTTTTTCCAACATTCAATTCGATATTCCCATTTATTAATCGAAATTATTTTCATAGCAATATTGAAAAATTAAATATTTATTCTGTAAATTTCATTAATCCTTAATCATGTGCGAATATCTCGTTGCATAATTAACGAAAGTTTACTGATTCTAAACTCGCCAGCCGTCAATGTAAATTGAAATAATGCTGACTGGAAATGGTTTTCGATTAAATACAGATCAAGCATTGACTCGAACCGCCAATTGATGATCGTTAATTAAACCCTCTCTGTTTACGATCCTGTATTTTCTTTTCGATTGTGCAGATTGAAAATCACCCATGCCAGACCAAGCGATTCGGGGAATTACAGCTGCGTACCGACTGTGGCGGAAAGCGCGAGCGTCAACGTTCACGTAATTAACGGTAAGATTTATACATGCTTGTATATGTATATAGTATATTAATTATATGTATGTACGTACATCGAGTATCATCGTGAATATTCAAACATAATTTTAAATCTCTCTACAGCCATGAATAGAGCTGCGTATTGCGCACATTTCATTCAATTCAATAAAAGAATTGAATAATCACTGAAGAATTAACCCTACTGGTACCTTTTTTTTTTTTTTTTTTATGCAAACTGAATTAATTCTCGAATTGTTTATTACGTTGAGTGTAAAGAAATGATGATTTGCAGAGAAAATTCAACCAACTTATCTCGCAAAACTCCCATTTGTAACTGTATTACTTTTTCGAAAAGTTGAAGGTTTTTGCAGGTAAGTTTTTAGGGGGTTTTTCATCGATTTTTTCCCATCGGGGAATGGTTATGAAAAATATTTTATTTCAAGTGAATGAGGCTCTTCAAAATCGAAGCAACATGGCCGACTTGATTAAAGTGAGAACTGTAATTTTTTGTGAGAACAAGTGAAAAGCACTTTTTACAATTTTCCTATATTTTTCAATGAAAAGAAGGATTAGACGAAAATTGTATGATGCCAAATTTTTCATGCGAAAATCGGATTGTTATCGGAAAAAAGAATATTTATGAATTTCGTTTATGTTGTTCACATTTTCCGTGTTGTTTTGCTTCAAAAAACGTTAGATTATTGATAAATGTTCATTCAGCCTTGAAATAAAATTAATTTTCAGTCTTACGTTATCCGTATTTCATTCTCATATTCCATTTTTGCCAAGGAACCAATTAATTTTTATCCTATTCCTATTGCAGGAAAGCTCGAAGTATCATGAACTTCGAAGTATTTGAGTCCCGTAAAATCTTTCGACATTCTACAAAATCATTTGTAGTTTTGAAATGATGGAAAACTTGAGAGAGAAGAAATTTTTCAAATTTCGAGCAGGAAATATTGAAAATCGTGTATTCATGAAAACTCCCCAAAAAGTCTCCAAATCATGTAATGTCGAAAATAAAAGAAGGTGCCGAAAATCTATTACCTTGGGAAAATTGAGTGGTTGGAGAAAATAGGACAAAATCGTTTCGACTTGAAATTCGTGAAACTCCCGCTCTCATTGATCTTTATCGGAATTTTCGTCCCTGTGGGAGTTAAAAGGTCTGCAGATGAGATCGAACCTGCGGAATAGCCGCGGCCGTCCCCTCTAATGACCGGAAGTAACAGGAGCCTCGAGGTCTCCTTTACTTCTGTATGCGGCTCCGGTTTCGAGCGGGTTTCGCGGTGTCCGCAATTTAGTTCCTGCGTGCCTATCCTTTGACGCTCGCCAATTTACCATACACGGCTATCGATGTCGACACACAATTGGGCCGATGCATGTGCAAACTATAAGCCCAGTTTCACCCACCGTTTGCGCAACACACGATTGACAGCAAACAAACGACCGAACTGCAAATTGGGCAACTGCGGACCCTCGATTCGTCGCTTTGCTGTGTTTATGCATTGAATTATAATTATTTGCTTGTTTCTTTCTTTTCCTATGTAATAATATTTTTCAATTTCGACCGGCTCAATTCTAAATCGGTTAGAAATAACTCAAAAATAATTCTTCAGATTTTTCATATTTTATCTCAACTCTAACCCGTGCCCGCAAGATGATGGATTTCGCCATTTAACCTCTTCAGAAGCACATTCAATCTGCCGAACTGATTTCGATAAAATTTTGTTTACGGGAGGTTTCTTGGGTCGCTGACTACGCATCTGAACTCAACATTTGAAAATTCAAAATGGCGGATCCAATATGGTGGACCAAAATCCCAAAAGTCACTTGATGTTGCCATATTGGATTCACCATTTTAAATTTTGTCATTTCAAGTTCAGATAGTAATCAGTGACTTCAAAAACCCCCGTATCGCCGACCGAGAAGATTCCCTAACCAGCTCTGGTTTTGTCTGAGTTTCCGTTTAATATAGCTCAAGATTTAAGTTACGTTTTTTGGTGCTTCTTTGTCAATATTAGTACGTCGTAAGTCTTGTTTTCTTATCGTGGGTTGAATAAAGACGCTTCTGCTACCTATATGTGATATCATACCAAAGATGAGCAGCCTCTCCATCCATAGCCATGAGACATGGTAAGCGCGCAAAGTCTGTGCGCTACGCATGTCAGAAAGGGAGGGGGGGACGGGTGAGCAACGCGCATGCGCAGAGAAAGAAGCGCAAGAGCGAGCGAGTATCGTGCGCGAGAGAGAACGAGTTGAGTTCAGTTCGACGTAGACACTCGAAGAGCACGTTGATCCAAACGAATTTAGAGTTCAGATTCGTGATGAGCGATCCTAGAAACTTCTTTATACCAAATTTTATCGAAATCCGTCGAGTGGATTTAATTTAATCTCTGAAAGGTTTAAATGGAAGAAATTAGAGAATTATTTTTGTGTTACTCGGAATTGATATGGGGGTGAGACGATCAAAATACAAAAATGACCTTTTTAAGGACCAACCTAATTTACAGATATACATATGCAAAATTCAAACAGAAAATCTGGCAGCCACGTAAATAATAATTCAATGAATTAAAGTATACAGGATGAACTTCTAACGTCTGAATGATATATTGTCTGCTAAAATTTATTATGCATGCGTTACAAATCGAGAATGGTTTTTGCCAGGATGACCAACCTCAAAAATTTCAACCGCTGTCTGTATCGAATACAACTGCCAGCGACAACAGTAAAAATTTTTGAGGTTACGTTCAAGACGGTTGGTCTTCGGGAATACATTCTATAAAATACATACAAGTTGAAGGTGCAAATAATTTCCTACAGCAAAATGTAAGTTATAAAGGTCTACATAATTGATCAACAAATTGAGAAGAAACGGAAAATTGTAAATTTATAACTAAAAATATTTTGCGATTTTTGTTATGCTGCTGAAGGAATGTTCGGTTAAACAATTCATAGAATAAAAACAACTAAATCAGAACACATGTTACTATTTTTTTTTAATCTAATTTTCGTCACATTCCTTGATTTTCATGAAAAATGGTTTAAAATGTCGAAATGAATGTATTTGAGAAATCATTGTCGAATACTCGTTAAAAACAGAAGAAGACCGAAATTAACGGAGAATAGTGAATTACTTGAAACACAAGCTCTCGTCTTTTTACCTGGTTTAAAATTCTTGGAGACTGAACGGTTAGAAAAGAAAAACTTGAAAAATATTTATTATCAGTACATATTTGAAAATTCCTCTTGAATTCCAGTTAAACGAAAAATTTTCGAACACAGAACAGAGCTTGCAAGAAGTTTTTTTTATTTTTCCTCTCTACATTGCCATGCGATTCATTCCCACAGATCAGTCTTCAGAAGGAATTTTCAACGCATATGTGTATGAGCCCGATGATTCATCGGCCATTTTGGCAGAATGCATTTTGCATCGCATTGCACATACTTAAGAGTTTGCCGATTTTGAGCTCAATAACTGTTAAAGTCTCGTTGGAATTTGGAATTCACAGCTGCAGCAGTGAACAAATGACGTCGTGTACTCGTGGCATAATATTTATAACCTCTAAGCTCTTCAGCCAAGAAACAAGCACGCCGTAATACTCAAGTGAATTACTTCACTTCGACTGTTGAATGTTGACTTTTTACCAGGAGAAAAATTGTTACGTGCAGTTTACCGGAAATTCAAAAGCAAACGCTTCCTATATGGGTTCAATAACAACTTTGGGACAAATTTTATATTTTATGGTCACTAGAAAATTCGGATAAAATGTTTGTTTTAATTGACCCCCATTTTTTCAGCTAAATAATATTTAACATCAGTTGAATTTTATACCAACGTCAAATTATCGCAATAATTAAAATAAAATTAGCAAGAGTGATCATTATCGAGAAGAATAATAACACATACTAGATTCTCTGATCACAGATACAAAACCCCTTTCACTTTGTATCCAGAACCATATTTTCAGTTTGCTTATTTCTCAGTAATTTCTCTCGGTGCAGTTACGACTAACTAGTCGTCCGGACAAAGCTTGCTGAGTTTAAGAACACTCAAGTCAAAGAGTATGAAAATTGTGTGTATGGCGCACTCCATTCCAAATCATTTAGTCTATGGCCATTTTAAATTCTTCTCATTTTTTCCACTTTACAAACCTCATCGTGAAAGCCAAACAGATTGTGAAAAACTTGTTTGGCAGCTTTTTAAACAAATTACATTGTTCCAACTCTCGAAAAAATCCATACGAATTCTACAATGAAAACAATGAACTTGAAATTAAAACGGAAATAGGTTTCGGAACGCTCTAATTTTTTCCAAAGGGATTTGTAGATTTTATTTCAATAGTTTCACCAAAGATCCGACGTTTTTTTTCAGTGGCCATTTTTCTCGGGATTTTTTGTGAACAATAGTAATGGTACAGATTGCAGAAATGGTAAAAACAAAATCAGCACTCGTTAAAATTATTGAAATGAAATATCTAAATCCCGTGAACGAAATCAAGAAAACCATAATATCTCCCCTTTTTTGTGTTGAAACAATCGTGATTTTGTCGTCAAAAAATATATATAATATCAGTTACTCCTAAATTGAAAAAGCCTGATTCAAGATTTTGAGTTTTAAAAAAATTTTCTCAAGGTTTTGTGTTCTAATCCAATCTAAACGATTTCAATTTTGATTATTAAAAAAGAAAATAAAGGGCAATATATAATCCGTTAGATTCTTATATCAGTTAAACTTTTCTCACAAAGCGATTCTTTTTTCCTCAACAAAAACAGTCCTCGCAAAAATTATTTATTTCACTAGATCACTTCACAATTGCTTATGTAAAAAACGCAGAACGTCTTTACCAGATTTTCGAACGTGTCGACGATATAATTGGAATACTTTTTTCTTGACGGTGCAGCAGAATCCGCGTCGGCCATGCCGCCTAGCTTTCGATCATAAATTGGTCGGGAATGTTTTCATTTCGTCGCGAGTCAATACATAAATCATTCGGACGTTGCGGGAAATAGATCTGCGCTTGTGTACACATATGTCATAATATACGTGTGTGTGCGTACATATAAATACAGATACGTGGTAAATCAGCTCCACTACCCTGCTAGCTATGGGGTGTGCATACTTCATAGGCCGTACGTCATGCGTCATATACGTCATACATCAACCGTCGGCGTTTCTGTCAATATCGGCTGGATATTTATTTTCAGTATTTTTATCTCCGTTTCGCCTCACCTCACCTCGTCTTGCAATGTATGTATATATATATATATATATATATATATATATTTGTATACCATGTGTCCGTGAAGAAACTGCGCACCTTATGCGCGTGCGTCAAGTCGGTCGAATTTTATTGGCCAACAGTTTATTGGCATTTTACCAATCGTGACTGTCAAAAAATGTCCCTAGGAGCCCGCAGCTAACGATAGATTCCTAGGGACATTTTCTGACAGTCGCGATCGGTATTGCATCGACTGATGAGTCAGGCGGTAACTGTCGGCCAATAAGATTTGAACAACTTAACGCACGCGCATAAGATGCGCATTTTCCTCACGGAAACACGGTATAATTCTCTCATATAAATATATTCTGCATGGATCACGTCATAAGGGAAACGCGTTATGTATAATTTATAAAAGGAGCACGAAGTATGGATTTTTTCTTCCTCCTTTTATTTTATATCATGATTCAGCCCAAAATATAAATTACATACATTATCCGGAATTTAAATAACCTCATACTCTTCACTAAAATCGTATTTTTCGTCATTTACAAAAATCGTCATTTTTTCTTCATATTGAAAAGATATATACTCTTCATAAGTATTGTAGAAAGTTTATTTCAGACCAGATATGTCGAGATTTGTTTTTTTTTTTCGCAAATTACATGACATTATGTAATTAACACGCGAGAAATATCACGAATAAATAATTTGTAGAATAACAATTATACAACGCTTCTAATAAGCTATTGACAACTTATACGTGAACCGTTGAAGAATTATAAAGGTGGTCGGTTCTAAACCCCCCCCCCCCCCCCCCTCCCTGAGGCAAATGTTTTATCAGCAAAAAACTATATAAGACAAAATTTCATACAACACATGAACGGTGTAGGTAATGGGAAAAACTTGATGCTAATATGGGTCAACGATTTTACTTATAGAGATCGTATTTTTTGCAGTACTCAACGGAATTATATACATCAAAAATGCAGCAGATAAAAAAAATCCAACTCTGTATCGTGGGTGTATCACGCTGCATTTGTCGAGCAGAGCGTTTAATTAAATTAGGTGGAAGGTTCATTGATCCGCCAACGAAAGGTTGTTTAAGTTCAGTCGAGCATTCGCATTCCTCGCTCGATTGAAATGAAATGAATTGAATTCGGATCGAGTAAACAGCCGGGTATTAATACCGCCGAAAATTGGAATCGAAATTGAATTTGAAAATTCCCGGGTGACCCAAATGTTTCCATTTCGCACAGGGAGTTTGAAATTATCAATCGCGCTGCTAGTTCTCGTCGATGTGTTTTCTCCTTCATCTAATATAAAATATCCAAATACTATCAATTTTTCTCAAAATTCTATAGTAACTTCAGGCTGCGTATTTGAAAAATTTTCCGCTGCTCTAGGAGACGAGGAGAGATCGATTGGCTCTGTACGATTTAACGGATGGTCACGACGTGTTGTCCTGCGGGCCGAGAAAATATCTCAGACCAATTCCAATTCCCATAGGCTCAGGGTACCCGTATATAAACGACGTCCGATTTCAATCGGGAGGCACGAGTGATACAGACAAATGTTTGCCAGGGTGCAAAAGATATCCAAGCATATAGATGCATCGAAGATTTCGTGGAAGTTTTTTTTTTTTTTTTTTTTTTTTGCTCGTCTTTTAATGTATCGTGTACTTTTTACGTCGGTCTTGTAGCTGAGATAATTATAGAGCTGTATGAAATATGAATTGCGGTGAAATTTTATTATTAGTAAAGGATAACATAAAAAATTTAACTAGATATTGTATATGTCAAGAGGTATTTGTAAAATTTTTTTTGTAAAAAACATTTTGTAAAAGTGCCGTACACCGAGTACCTACGGGTGAATGAGTTGCACGTGGTCACAAGTATTACAAGGATTTACAAAAGACTGCAAAGATTACAAGGATTGGAAAGAAATTACAACGTTTGAAAAGAGATTACAACGTTTGAAAAAAATTACAAGAATTGGATAGAGATTACAGAGATTAAAAGAGATTGTAAGAATTACAAAGATTTTAGAGACAGCAAAGATTACAAACATTACCAAAAGACTGCAAAGAGATTACAAGGATAACAAATAAATTACAAGAATTACAAAGACTCCGGAGACAGAAAAGATTGCAAAGATTACCAAAAGACTGTAAAGAGATTACAAGGATTACAAATAAATTACAAGAATTACAAAGACTTCAGAGACAGAAAAGATTGCAAAGATTACCAAATGACTACAAATATTACACGAAGATTGGATTACAAAGAGATTACAAGAATTATAAAGATTCCAGATATAAGATTCAAGATTATTAATTCAGAGTGTAGATTACCAAAATTATCAAAAGACTACAAATATTACAGCAAGATTGGATTACAAAAAGATTACAAGAATTACAAAAATTCCACTGATATTATCAAGGATTATTAATATAGAGTCAAGGTTACTAAAAGAATTCAAAGATTACACGAAGATTACGAGTATCACAAAGAGATTTCAACGGTTACAAAGGATTACGAAAGATGACAAAAATCACAAGAGATTGCAGAGATTAGATGAAATTACATGACGTACGTGACGTATATCACTTCATCCGACAATAAAAAATACATGCAATGCCATTGCATAATATTCAATGTAATAGTACAAAAATAATTTGATACCATCTATTACACTTCATATAGTAAAATGAAAGATAATTTTTCGATATTTCGATTTTTTTTTTTTTTTTCACACATCATTTTGTAATATTTCATCGCACCTTACAATTATCTCTTATTGTTAGCTGTAAACGCAATTCGAATATTGGTTTTCACAACTCTATCAGAAATTTTGCGATTGTAATTGTGTGGTAAAAAAAAAAATTTGAAAAAAGGGAATAACTGACGGAGGAATGCAACGGTATCTTGGCCTCGGTTCTAGAAGGGCGTAAGCGTATTTCAGAAGCCGGATAGACCGTGCGAGTGGCGTGGATAAAAATCGTGATTTATAGTTTCACGTGCTTTTCGCCTCAGAATGGTCATTTCGACGAGGGTCCGGGGCTTCGCGGTCGGCGGGCCGCGTTATACGACCACTTTGGTGCTCGCCACCAGTGTATCCACGTGTGTGGATACTCTGGATACACATGACGCCCAGATCCTACAGGCAGGCAACACGTATCGTGGCCCATCGAATAGCCGCGCGACAGATGGTCGGGACCTCCGTGATTGAACCGCCTGACTGCAAGAACCTGAATCCATCCTAAAATTATACACCCCGGAATCGGTACTAGTACTAAATCCGGAATAAAATAATGACCACCCAAAAATAACCCATGAAAAAAATAACTAACGACAAAAAAGTATACCCATGGCAGAAGTAATCGACATAAAAATAATCCAGATGAAAATAACTCGTAGAAAAACGAAAGTGTAAAAAATAACTTCTTACAAAAATAACCCACGAAAAAAATAACTGACGACAAAAAAGTAACCCATGGCAGCAATAATTCACACGAAAATAACCCAGATAAGAATAACTTATACAAAGACAAAGGTGTAAAAAATAACCCACAACAAAATAACTCGTGAAAAAAGTGACCCACGAAAAAAATAACTGACGACAAAAAAGTAACCCATGACAGAAATAATTCACAAAAATAACCCAGATGAAAATAACTCGTAGAAAAACGAAAGTATAAAAAATAACTTCTTACAAAAATAACCCACGAAAAAAATAACTGACGACAAAAAAGTAACCCATGGCAGCAATAATTCACACGAAAATAACCCAGATAAGAATAACTTATACAAAGACAAAGGTGTAAAAAATAACCCACAACAAAATAACTCGTGAAAAAAGTGACCCACGAAAAAAATAACTGACGACAAAAAAGTAACCCATGACAGAAATAATTCACAAAAATAACCCAGATGAGAATAACTCGTAGAAAAACGAAAGTGTAAAAAATAACTTCTTACAAAAATAACCCACGAAAAAAATAACTGACGACAAAAAAGTAACCCATGGCAGCAATAATTCACACGAAAATAACCCAGATAAGAATAACTTATACAAAGACAAAGGTGTAAAAAATAACCCACAACAAAATAACTCGTGAAAAAAGTGACCCACGAAAAAAATAACTGACGACAAAAAAGTAACCCATGACAGAAATAATTCACAAAAATAACCCAGATGAGAATAACTCGTAGAAAAACGAAAGTGTAAAAGATAACTTCTTACAAAAATAACCCACGAAAAAAATAACTGACGACAAAAAAGTAACCCATGGCAGCAATAATTCACACGAAAATAACCCAGATAAAAATAACTTATACAAAGACAAAGGTGTAAAAAATAACCCACAACAAAATAACTCGTGAAAAAAGTGACCCACGAAAAAAATAACTGACGACAAAAAAGTAACCCATGACAGAAATAATTCACAAAAATAACCCAGATGAAAATAACTCGTAGAAAAACGAAAGTGTAAAAAATAACTTCTTACAAAAATAACCCACGAAAAAAATAACTGACGACAAAAAAGTAATCCATGGCAGCAATAATTCACACGAAAATAACCCAGATAAGAATAACTTATACAAAGACAAAGGTGTAAAAAATAACCCACAACAAAATAACTCGTGAAAAAAGTGACCCACGAAAAAAATAACTGACGACAAAAAAGTAACCCATGACAGAAATAATTCACAAAAATAACCCAGATGAGAATAACTCGTAGAAAAACGAAAGTGTAAAAAATAACTTCTTACAAAAATAACCCACGAAAAAAATAACTGACGACAAAAAAGTAACCCATGGCAGCAATAATTCACACGAAAATAACCCAGATAAGAATAACTTATACAAAGACAAAGGTGTAAAAAAAAAACCCACAACAAAATAACTCGTGAAAAAAGTGACCCACGAAAAAAATAACTGACGACAAAAAAGTAACCCATGACAGAAATAATTCACAAAAATAACCCAGATGAAAATAACTTATACAAAAACAAAACTGTAAAAAAATGATCCACGAAATAATAGCGCACGATAAAAAAAATGGCATGAAAAAATATTACCCATACAAAAATAAGCCATACAAACAGGTTCCAAACAAAAGCAAACCATAAAAAAAATCATTCACACAAGCACAACCCATAAGAAAAATAAATCACATAAAAATAAGCCATCACATAAATATCACACTTGAAATTTAATTTAATTGAATGATTTTGGTATCAATCGACGCAGCACTTCTTAGCTTAGTATTGGCAAAATTTTAGATTAGAATTGGGAATGCGAATAAATTATACGGTGATAAAATTTTTTTTTAAATCACAACCTCCTCATCTTATTCAAATGAAAAAATTTCGAATTCTGAAATTGACCTTTGAAAATTGGCTTTACGTGGTATCCTTCAGCAAGGATTTTTTTCTCTCCCGCTGTTTACATCAACTTTTTGTAAAAGTGGGTGTAAACAAAAAAATCAATCTTTGTATAGCTCATCAGTAAATATTAAGCATAAATGAAAGAAAAACCGTTACTATTCAATGAAACAACCAAATATAAAAAGAAGAATACCAATTTCAACCCATTTTCATTAGCGAAATATCTACCTACGATAACAGAAGGCAGAATACTTTTGATCGTAAATTATAACTGCACAAATCCATTTTACGACTTCGGATAGCAAATGAGTTACAAGTTTGTCGTCGCCACTTTTACAACCTAGTGAATAAACTTTATCGATAAATTTGCAGAAATATTCTCGGAGTTAGTTCACTTCAAAGAGAACAGTCTAACGGTCCTTTTCTTTCTCTCATCCCGTCCAATATCTCAATCAAATAAACCGTCTGCTAACCTATTTTCACATGCAACGCGTTATTTGTTTTCAACAAACCCAGTTCTTCATAAAAAAAAAGTATATTTTTAAATTATTGATATTCCAATGAAACTCAATTTTTTTCGGTCCGGTTCGACCCATTCGATGTATTCCATTGAAAAATTAATAATCTAAAACGTTTGATTCAATAAACCATAAAAATTTTATACCAAATTTTTTTTTTACATTTTTTCCCGGCGAAATATAATTACAATTTCTCAATAAAACTAGGATAGGAAATAAAATACTCGCGTAGAAAGTTGGAGGAATTTAATTTTTAAGAAACGAAAAGCAATTTGAGTCAATAGCGAATCAATAAAGTTGGGGAAATGAAACGAACTGTAGGACGATGAAAATCGCAGAAACACCTTGAAGAGAATTTGGAGTTTTGCAAAATAGCAAATTGCACGCTATCAAATTTAATCTCCGAACACACAGTTTATCCCAGGCTTAGAAAACGGTTCTACCGTAACTTAATAGGTGCAATCTTAGTCCGGTGATTTGGAAATCGTCGTTAACGACGGCGATGATTGTGCGAAACGGTAAAATTAATTATCGCTCTTCCCGTTGGAACGTATTCGCGTAATCAGCTCGCTCCTAACGAATCCCAGCACCAAGTGCACGACCCGCACTACAGCAGACAATGGAAATTGCAGGCTATGTGCAAAGTGCAACGGCGGCTGATAGCCTGCAGGACAATAAAATGCGACGATCGAGCTTCCCAATTTGCGAAATTAAAACTAGGAAAAACAAGGTACAAAAATAAAAGATTCAGACCAGCGGTAATCATTTCGCGGATATAAGCCTGCGCTCACAAAATACAGTGGGATGTATAAAACGCGACAAAAACCTCGTCGAAACGCATCCCGCAATTTTGCTACAGTTTTCGCGAATTCGTTTCAACCCCCCCCCCCCCCCCCCCACATGCACAAATTTTTTTACAAATCCCACGAGCTGCGCCCTCTAATCTATCGGCTTTATGTCGTTGCAAAAATCACACAATTCTATAAAATTTTCATTAAATATTGGAGTTTTGGGATCATATACATATATTATTGAGAGAAATTTAGCCTCAGAAATAACCAGATTTTTCTATAGAAATCTGCGTATCATTACCTAATCAAACCCGCAATTGATTTCTTTTATTATTATTATTATAAGTTGTACAAAAAAATTTGACTTCATTTCTTTTCCAATATTTACTCTGGGTTTTATTTTTCTATCACTCCGTGTATAAATTTCAGAAATATTTTTCTTTCTTTTACTTCCCGAGGACGGCATTTTTTTTTAAGTTTTACTTCTGTGCTTCTAATATGGAAAGTTAGATGTATAATTTGTTGAAGATAGATAGTTGTCATCGACTTTACCAACGGAAGAGCTAGGGACTTTTGTTCGGCAATAGTTAGACGGGACATGTGCTAGTAACCTTTTATTTTTTACAATTGGATACACTGGTTTAATTCAACTAGTCACGACCACTCTCGAACGCGTTGCGATTTACGTTTCTTTCAATTCTGCTACCAGTAATATAAATACTTCTGCATCCTGGTTACTAAAATAAATACAATTTAATGTAGTGTAATGTTTATTCCAGTAGTTACATCCGTGGTGTGAGTATACATGGTGTGGCTAGAACTTTTACGACACGCCCCTTTCTTCGAGGTTAAGGCCTTTCAGTGAGATGTGTACCAACCGTCTAAAAAAATCCCTATATTCTTAGGGAATTATTTTTCTCGCGAACGCTACCCTGCTCGGTAATGCCATCGTGTATAGTTGTGATGCGAGTTATTTAAAGTCCCGCTCATTTTTTCCCGCACGCAGATTCAACGTCACAGCAATTAATTACCACCGATCTAGGGGATTTTGGCTCCGTTGCTAGGCATCTTACTTAAGTCCAGTCTAGAGCAAGAGAGAAACTTTTTTGGAGAAAAAAGCTTCACTCCTAGACATACCATGTATACTCACACCACGGTTATACCCTGTATAATATCTGCAGGTTTTTCCCAACTAGCTAAATCCTAAATCAGGAGGATAGGATTTCCACCATTTTGCATAGTTTCCTTTACGTCACGCAAACCTAATCATTATATCTTACGTGAATTGTCAGTACAATTATTTATTCCTTAATACGATTATACAATTAAACCTGTATCTGTAATTAATTTATTATTGTATCAGGCCAAATTTAAGACATATGGAATGATGCGTAATTAATTATCTATTAAATTCGTACCATACCAACAGTTTTTCTTGGCAAAACTGCCGACGTGAATTTGGCTAATTCGTTTGAACCTTGTGGAAATGCGTTGGTTGTTACACACCGGCTTATATCATGCCCGCCTAATTCTATTTGCCTTCTGAAAATTTAAGCCACGCACGTTTCAACCGTGACGCACGTTGCGCGAGCTTTCGGCACTAATTAGAGACGCCTGTCGAGTCAGATGCTTTATAAGCAAGCAGACGAAGGCAAGAAAGTGACCCTAAAAACATACGAGCAGTCCATTAGATCTTGAAACGCTACGTGGCGCCCTGATATCGATAAACAATCAACTGCGTACAAAATTATTCACCTTATAAGGCATGTCAAGGGACGATTTAGCAGTTTCACACAGAAGAAAAAAAATGTTTTTTTTTTTAACCAATTCAACTGGAAAAGTTTTCTCATACCAAGAAAAGAAAAATGTAATTTTCTCAATTACAAAAAAAAAATACTGCTAAATCGTCCCTTGACACGCCTTACTTCGGAAGGGTGGTTTCACCCTCTTAAAGTGTTTAATGGCAGATGAAAAAAAATATGTGTCGTTTAGTTTTTAGTCTACTATAACATATTACAAAAGAAATAAAATCGGAGCGATCGACCTGGAGTACCTTCCTTGTAAGTGATCTTCAGCCTCATCTCAAGGGATTTTAATCCCCCATCAAACGACGATGATCGCTCACCTTATTAATTATCAAGTTCCGAAGCTGATCTCCGTACATGATCGCTCACCTTGTAAATTATCGAGTTCCTAGTGTGAAACGTAAATCCAGGATGTTTCAGGTATGCAGAAGACGAGCTGTTGGAAGTCTAGATAAGTGACTTTGAAGTTGCGTTTCTGTAGTCCGTTTGCGCATCGAAATAATTTGATTATACAAGGAGAGTTCTAACTGACTGAGAGACTGTCCAAAAACAAAGGCGGACCCGAGGCTAATCGGACGACACGCTCCTCTGACCCCAAAAGGCGAGAAGATCCTTGTCTCGACTTCCGGATTTTCGGCGAATGACTTTAATGGATTAGAGAGTTAGACGATGTGCGGAAAACCTTTCCTGTAACTTTTCGAAACCACGTTTCAAGGCTGCGTTTCAAATCTTATTAAAACATTTCTACGAATTCTGTTCTGTTGGAAACTTCGGATAAATCACGCGAAATTTTTTCAGGCTTGTAAATATTTTTAATCCGTTATTTTGAGTCCCAAGAAATCATCGATGTCAATCCAAATCATGATCCGAATTATTCGAGGTCTCTTAAAAATTATCTCAAATTTGTGAAATGTTCAGAATTTCAGTAGATGCCAATTATGGAGTTTTTGAAAATATTTTGAAATATCTTCAAAAGCTTTGAATTCGTATAAAATATTTCGAATTTTCGTACAATTCGTCAAAAATTACATCGAATGTATTAAAATCCTCTGCAAGTATTCGAAATCCTAAAAGCAGGATACAAAATTCTGTGGATCCCTGAAATTATATGAAATCTTTCGAAATCATATGAAACCTCTGATAAATTTTTATATTCTTATTTATATATTTTTATATATTAATGTTTGGAGCATCTAAAATGTAGAATAAAAATTAAAGAGTATAAAAAAAAAATTATGCTACGCTTTTTCATATATTATAAGAGTAAGTAAAAACTGGTAGACGAAGCTAGTCTAATTCTAATCAAACGAATTAAGGTGACTAGATAGTTTTTATTTAGGAATTAAAAAAATGTCCTTTTGCATAACGTTTTAGTAAAAAATGTCTTGGAGGTAAAAAAAATTGAAAAATGTCAAATTTTTCATACACCTGATATTAAAAATGTTTAAAAATAGACGAATAAATCACTGAAGTTAGATCGCTATTTCATCTATTACAAATTTCCAGTAGAGACCAAGAACGGGCATCCTAATTCAATTACTTTCTCAATAAGTCCTGAGTCTCTCTGACATCACAGGGTAGCTGCAGCGGCATCTGGCATTGCAGATAATGCAATCGAAGTAGAAAAGGAGCCGGAGGATTATCAATTGCCTAGAAGTCGAGGGATGAATGCTGGATGTTTCAAAGTTGGACGATGGATGATGAGTTACAGAACGCCGGCCGTAGCCAATACCGGAAGCGCAAGTGAGACGGTATATCGGCGCGCTGAAAAGTGGCGGAAGATATAAAACGAACAAAGCAAGGAACAAAGGAGGTGCAGCGAGTAGTTTGGACGTAATTAAACCGGAGTTTTCCAATTTCCAGCCCCCTCGCGCATCACTTCGAACGAACAAGAGCCGTCCCTCATTTTGCTTCTTCCGATTTCATTGCCTCGGATTCCTGCAGGCTTTGTGTACCTACTAATCCTTGCGGTTCGATCCTGCCTCCCACGCCCTCCTGCGGACACTTTAAAAATGAATCCAGGGTGGCCACACACTTTGGAAAATCTGGAATTGTCAGGGGATTTTTTATACGGTTATGGAAGAAACTGTAAATATCAGTTTTCTATCCTGGGAATCAGAAATCATTTTTCAAAGTAACAAGTTTACTTTTTTTTGTCGAGAAAATAGTTCATTATATTTTTCTTCAGTTTGAATTGAATGTTAACCGAATATAGAGTTGATAAGCTGAACGATTTAGATTTTCGTGACTTCATAGAAGTAGGAAAATGTCAGGAAAAATTAGGTTTAAGGTCCTGCAAAACCTGGAAATGTCGGGGATTTTTCATTTGGTTATAGAAAAAACTGGAAATATCAATTTTCTGTCATGGGAATTGGAAATTATTTTTTGAGGTAACAAGTTTACTTTTTTTTTGTCGAGAAAATTGAATTTGATTCAATTTCAACCGAATATTGTAGAATTAATAAGCTGAATGATTTAGGTTTTGGCGACTTCCTAGAAGTGGAAAAATGTAGAGGAAAAGACAATGTCTTAGATCCTGAAAAACCTGGAAATGTCATATCATTTTTTTCCAAAAAATTTTTGGCCACCCTGTGAATCGGCCGAAGCGTTTAGATCAAAAGTTTGGAAAATATAAAAACATTGTTTCAAGATTACGACTGTACGACACAAGAAATTTTCCGTGAATGCAAAAATGACGAAAAAATCTTGTTATTAAGGATTCAATTAATTTCTTTAACCCAAAATCCGGATTTTCAGAAGCCTGAAGTAAAATCATGTGTTGAAAAAAAAATTTTCATACACTTTCGGACTTGAGGAATTTAAGAATATCAAATATACAAACGATTTCTCTCGAATATCAAAAAGTTTTCTCTTTCTATCCTGTTTTATATCGCACATTCTGAAACAGTTTAATAAATATTCATACAAAAAATTAGTTCCGTGCAAAGTGAAGGTATTTCAGCCTGCAGTCCGATTCGTCATCGATTTTCTACCAATTTTCAATGTTTTCTCATTCTTTTTGTTGTATTTTTATTTTTTCCTCATTGTCAGTTTTTCCATCCACTATATTCAGATTCGTATATATGGGGCGTTGCTCACCAAACCGACGGTTTGAAAAATTGAGATTTTCAAATTCCTTAATTTTTTGATATTTTTCAGTACTACTCAATAGAGCCTCCCTGATACTTGTTAAAAAATGTGAAATCGTATTTTTCTTGTTCATAACTTTCTTAATAATGCTCGAAATGTAAGTTTTTTTTTTAAATCCTTGTTTTTAGATGGCCTTTATAGAAAAAAATACAAACAAAATATTCAGAGTGTTTTTGATTGGGACTTTTGAGTTTGAAGTTTTAAATCGTATTTTTGAAAGTGAGTGTATCTTTCCATTTTTTTGAAATCTTTTTATTTTCAAAAATATAAAAAAAATTGACGAAATTAAAAAACCAAATTATTCCCCACATATATATATATATATATATATATATATATATATATATATTTGTTTTTTTAATTGCGTAAATTTGTTAATATTTTTTATAATTATTTAGATGTATATAAAAAATATATTCTATGTCAATTCTAATCTTTTCCTCCAATTATATTTTGTACGTACGTGTATATAGAAATAGCTTTGCGTGACGGCCGAATCAAATCGAATCGTTGAAATTATTTGTCGCAAGTAAACGCGACGATTGATTGTGTACACATACAAACCGGGGTTTGTTTGTATAGGAGATTCGACGGGCGCGAGAATTCAACAGCGTGCAGACGTATGGCGTTATAATTGAATCGGTTGTTTTCAGAGCAAAAATCGGAGAGACTATCTAGGCTGGTAAAATCTCCACGGTGATAGATCATCGACGAAAGATCATCATTTTCGCTTACATTATTTACACTAAAACCCGAATACTGGCCTATAAATTGTTATTTACAAAGCGTCTATCATTTTTTCCGTTAATATTTGAACACTACGTGGCTAAAAATTGAAATAACAAAACTTTTATTCTGATTTTGAAAAAATTTTCCGTTATTATTTAGACGATGATCGTCATTCATTTCCGATTTTTCAACTCCTTTCTTTTCATTCTTTTTATCCTTATATCTTATCATCTGCTACTTCAAACCTCAAATATAAATAACACTTTCAGGATTTCGGTATTGAGAATTACTGAATCGAGAACTGATTGATTTTTTCATTGAAATTTTCAATTTTTATTATTGAAATTGTCTTATATACAGTACAGTTTTTTATTTTGCGTTTCTTTTTTCAATTTGAAGCTTATTCACGATCAATTTGTAAATATTTTTAATCACGGCGGTGGTAAATTTTTATACAATACATCTTTCGAATAAATTTTCCAAAAAAATTACAAATTTTTATGGAAAAAAAAAAATTAAGAAAAAATATCTGCCCACAGAAATTACGATAGAAAATGAATTTATGAATGATAAAACAAGTTTTCCAGTTTCCAAGACTTTGGCAGACTTTTTCCTCATTGCTCAAAGTTTTTTTTTTCCCCGATATCATTAAAACTGATATTCTCCGCTCCTTCGGGACAAAGGTCATAATTCGCATATTCAAACGAGCGCCGAAGCTGCGTTTCATAATCCATAACGCAAAGTTTGAACTCCGAAGCCTCCTAATTCCACACGGCAAGTTACAGGCGGTCGGCTTAAGCTTGGTTATAGGCTGATTAAAAATCGTACCTTTTAATATTATGTATATAAAAATTTTTGTAACAAAATTTCTTCTAGAACAACTTAGAATTGAACAGTTACAGAAGAAACTGTATGAAATTTAAATCTCAATTTAACTTCACTCTGTTTTGCAGAAAATATAAAAAAAAAACGTGATTTTTACGTGATTCTCAAGGCTTTAGCGTGAGTCAGTAGAAATCGAAACTCTGAAAACTTCAACAATTATTCTCAAACGAGGTCAATAAATTTTATCAAAATTTTGATATTCGAATTCCTTAAATATTTCAGAAAATCTCACCCACGTTTTTATTTTGGTTTTTCATTAAAAAAAATCATTGGTTGAGCTTACCTTGCACGTCCCTGAAATTTCGATCCATCAAGCTTGAACGAAAATTCTTACCGAGGTCTTGAACAGTAGATGAAATTTATCCAAAAGCAAGAAAGTGTGAACTTGAGGCTAATAATAAGTATTGCAAAGATTCACGTTCGTTTACTGTATTAGATCTAACAGAGTAAAGTAAAACGTAAGTTTTCGATCAAGCTTGATCGATACAAATTTTAGACACGTTTTCCTTTCTCTTTTATTATTTTATTCCAGGATTTCAGCGATTCTCTTAAGATTTTCGGGTGACTTTACATAAATTTGGAAAAGAAATTACTAAAAGGAATTCACGGTTATTCTAAAAGGTTAAAAAAATTCGTATAATTTCGAAAGGTTACCGAAGATGAATAAAACTTTCTGAAAAATGTCAACGCGTTATTGAAAAGCTGATTTTAAAATATTGCCACGGAATTTCTTGATTTATTTTTCTTTAAACTTTCTGATAATTCAATATTTAATAACGATTTATCATTTTTCCCCACAACTACGACGTCGGTTTAAGGTCGTGTTTTATCACCCGGAAAAAATAGAAGCGTTACATTTTATCGCGGGTTTACTCTGGGCGGAAATTTTGTGGCATTTCAAAGTATAATAAAAGTTAAAAAGTGTAGCTTGATAAACAAGGTGACAGCGTTGTCTAATCAACATTTTGCGTTGGGCAGTCGTCAATGTTGGTCAAGCTTCGGATACGTTTGGAGACTTCGTTCAGGAGTTTCGTTCTTCTAATTAATTTCTCTTAGTTTCTTGTACCGTAAACTTCGATCCTTATAATTATACTGTAACTGATTTCTTTTGGGCACAATAAATATAATACCATAAAGTCTGCAGAACTTACGCTAGTCGACAGTTTTCTTCTTTATTTACTCGGTTCATTTTTGTATAAAGAAGAACTGACGATGAATATACCGAAAGTGACTGAGTTCGCGTTCTTCTTGTGTCTTTTCTCATCTTCAACTTATGGTGTAATAAGTTTGGATCACATGACAACACCAGTGACGACATCAGTCGCCACGACAACACCAGTGACGACATCAGACGCCACAACAACATCAGTGACGACATCGAACGCCACGACAACACCAGTGACGACATCGAAAGCTACGACAACACCAGTGACGACATCGAAGGCCACGACGACACCAGTGACGACATCAGACGCCACAACAACATCAGTGACGACATCGAACGCCACGACAACACCAGTGACGACATCGAAGGCCACGACGACACCAGTGACGACACCAGTGACGACATCAGATGCCATGACAACACCAGTGACGACATCGAAGGCCACGACGACACCAGTGACGACATCGAAGGCTACGACGACACCAGTGACGACATCAGATGCCATGACAACACCAGTGACGACATCGAAGGCCACGACGACACCAGTGACGACATCGAAGGCTACGACGACACCAGTGACGACATCAGATGCCATGACAACACCAGTGACGACATCGAAGGCTACGACAACACCAGTGACGACAGAATCAGTGCGGGAATCGTGCAGCACGACAACAACTGGTACGATACCTGATTTAACCCGTTGAGGGGAAGTTGTACGTATGCGTCCCACCTCTTTCGTCTCAATTTTTATTTGATATTTTTAATGTATTTTTGCACTTCTTGTATGAACATCTTTCAGACTCTTGAGTGCCTAGGTTATTAAATTTTCATGCAAAACTGCTATAATCTTTTTTTATACGTGTTTTTTTTTTTTATAAGCAATAAACGTGATAAATCTCGTTTTTTTTATCGGTTTACTTCTAACATAGAGAGCTGAGGCTCTGAAATTTTTTTACGTATTCTCCGTACACAGTTTTATAATATATATTTTTTTTTCAAAATTTTCGGTAGTCCAGCTTTTTAAAAAAAAAATTCAGAAATTTCGGAAAATACTTTTTTCTAAATCACGCAAAAAACCGCAAAATTAGCCCAGCACAGTCGCTATATTGGATCTGCCATTTTTAATTTTCTAATTTTAACTTCAAAATCGTAATCAGCGACCCCGTAAACCTATAGATCACCTATGATTTTCTAAATTTGTTCAATAGAAAAATGTACCCTCAAATAGTTAAGGATGTACAGGCGTGTAGGTAGAAATCGTGCTAGATCAATGAAAATTACTGTTGAAGATGAACAATCGATCGAGAATTTCCGTTTGATCGGTGGTCCAATCCTCAGAGACAAAAAAAGTCCTTAAATTATTCATCCCTTTTTTTCATTATTTTTAAAGACAAAATCGCGAGTAATTTTCTACCTCACTCGGTTTGGCTGAAAATCTTATATTTAAAAAAAAAAAGAAAATGTGCAAAAGAATGTTTTTTCTGATACGTCTCGTTCATAGTTGGAAACGTTGGACAAAATACTTTCAATTAATCAGAAAGAAAACAAAATTCTCTGTAATTTGCAATTTTTGTAACCTTCTAGCAATGTAACAAGTATAATTTATTCAAGTTCTCATCTTTTCTTCGTTATCTCGTCGAGCTACGATAAGTATAAATTGAATTACACGTGACTCCAAAAAATTTTCAGATCGCAACGTGATCCAATTTATCAGTGATCCACAACCGCTGGAGAAATCGTCATATGGGATCACCTATCTCTACGCAATGTTAGCCGTAACGTTAGCATTCGCATTTGTTTGGTTTGCTATGAATGGCCGTAGAATATGGTCAAAGGTATGAGATCCATGACAATACGACTTCTGAATGATCAGTATATAATAACACAGGTCAACAAAAAATAATCATTCATTAAGATAAACAAACTTCGATTCTATATATCGAATAATAACCAGAACCTTCAATTATTAATTAAATGCAAAACTGAAGTTTATTTAATTATTGTTCACAATAAATGTTTTAAAAAAATAGGTAATTTTTCTTAGCATCTGAAATATCGTTCTGGGTATTCTAAAAAAATAAACTTTACCTAATAAAACTATTTTTCAATTTATTACTTTAATCCACAATTCTATTTTCTTTTCTTTACAGATCTCGCAATTTCTGTGTCACCGTTGTCAATCACGAAGAAATTACGAAAGCATCCGGTACAATGAAATTTTAATGTCAGAAGGATTGCAAAATCATGAATAACTTGCTTCATAATAAGCAAATAAAAAAAAAATAAAAAAATACATTCAAGGATATTAATTTTACCGAACGGAACGTTATTCCTCGCTTCAGAAAGACTTCTTATATTTCTCTATCGTCACTGTGAGACCGAAAAAATTTTGAATCTTATCGATATTGCGGTTGATAATTTAAACCGGGTGAACATTTACGTCTCGTTTCTCGTTCAGGTAATAAAATTGTTTGATAGTTATTATATTTAATATACCAAAATATGTGACAATTTATTCTCTATTAAAGAAGAAAAAAAAAAAAAAAACCCTGTTTCAATAAATGTGAAATGAAGAACAGTTTTTCAACTTTTTGATTGTCATTTTTGTGAATACCTAAGAATATTTTTAACTCCTGATTATTGTACCTCGAATTCCGTATCTACGTATTATACCGTGTGTCCATCTGGAAAATTCGCACCTTATACGCGTGCGTCAAGTCGTTCGAATTTTATTGGGCAACAGTAACCGCCTGATTGAGCAACTGACGCAAGACCAATCGCAACTGTCATCAAATGTCCCTAGGAGCCCACAGCTAACGGTGGTCTCCTAGGGACATTTTCAAAATTCGAACGACTTGACGCACGCGCTTAAGAAGCACACTTTCCTCATGGACACACGGTATAACAATAATCAGCTATTAAAATGAAATCCTATTACTTATACCTACCTCGGTCTCATAAATCTAAATGCGTTGATTAAATATTAATGAAATTATTTGAATGCAAATTGCGTATATATATATATATGGATTACAGGTATATACTCGTGTAAATATTCAAATGATATTATAGTATAATCTTTTACATATTTTTACCGCCCAGTGAATCCTGCCGAAGAGAAAATTCCACAAATCGCACGCCAGCGATTGCCGTGGGAAATTTAACAGATTTCACTATTATTTCAGAGGGGAATAAATAATGTTTCTTTTTTTATTTCATTACTTTTTGTCACAGCCCAGCGCAACAATAAAACGCATATAGAATGCCAACAATGAGCGGGAAAAACAAAACAATGTCAAATATCGATACGAAACTGATTGCATTTTTTTAAATCACTTTCGTTCTTCAGACATCTTTTTAAAGTTGATTGAATAAATAGGAAAAGTATCAACAGCAAAAAAGAAATTATCATAATAAAACGAGCATACTAGCTACGACTGAAGTCAATAATTTCGAATTCAATGCCAGCGATTATAAATAATTTTAGGCCGATAACGTAGCTTTGAATTCTAATCCTCATTTAGCTCGTTCAAGAGTATGAAAATAAAAATTGATCTAAATAAGGATCAGATTCGTCAGCTGCAAATCAATACTTTTTTGCTAATTTTGTTACGAGATGGTCACACGCTAAAATTTTGTCACATTAATCATTAATATATTTGTAAGCTACGGCAATCCTTCTAAAAATGCACAAGAAAAATCAAATTTATAAACAACAGCTTATAGATAACGATTTTTCGTCTTAAATTAATTTGAAACGGTGAAAATCTGATGTTTAAAATTTTTATGAGTAACTCCTATGAAAAATTGTCAGAATTTCGGAAATACTTATCAAGTTTTCATGAGTTTAATGAGGAACTCATATCCGAACTCTCTGGGATTTTGGAAATTCTTATGGGAACTTTATGGGGTTTGAGAAATTCTTATGGTATTTTCATAATTTGAATGAAGGGCTCATATATACAATAGCTACAGGATTTCGGAGATTATTATGAAGTCCCATGAGCGAACATGTATGAATATAAAAAAAAAAAAAAACTCGTATTCAATTCCTATGTGATAATTCAATGTTTTTAAACTCAAGAAACTTTGGATAAAAGTATATAAAATGGTCGGTAATCTGGTCTGAAACGAAAAAAGCTGGTAAAGAAATTAAAAAAAAAAAAGAAAATTGATGTAAATTCAATTTTCATCCGAGAAAAGGTGACGCAAAAATTACACGCGAGATGCAGAGTGTAGCTTGCACGAACCGAAACCGCGGAAATAAAAGAGGGATGCGGAAGAGCGTATGGGAGGGCCGATATACCTACCTGAGGTATCAAAATCAAATCAGGAACGAGTATAGACGCTGAAGTACTCAGCTCACGTAACATCCTTGCGGTGCCGTTAGAGCGTAGCAAGTTGCGGGTCGGTAGGCGGATAGACACGAACCGGCGCTGCAGGGAAATCGGGGAAATTGAGGAAATCGAGGAGAAAAAAGACGAGGAAATCTAAGAAATCTGATAGTTCTTCTCCATCGCCATCTGCACAACGCCACCGTGGATCGTGCAGAAACGTGTACCTCACATATTTCGTTCCTTCCACTTTTATAAGTGTACACGCAACGTTTTCCAACCAACGTTTACAAACTTTGAAACTGTTTGATGAAACGGAAAAGATGTAAAAAGAACCTAATCGATCGGAGCTGACGCGGCTCTGTAAAATGTTTTTTACTTCTTACCGTTTGTGAATATGTTAGTCTTTTTCTTTGATCGAAATTTCGCTTTTCCGTTTATTTATTAGATTTGTTGTTTTTTTTTTTTATTTTTTTAGTTTAACGTGAATTAACGTGGTTTTAAAACTTTAAGGGCTTCACATTCGATCAAACGAATCCGACGATTTTTTCTTTTTACTTTGTCTTTGAAAATCCTCGTAATAGAACACGAGACAAAAATTTCTTGAGCGTTATTTACAGCTGTGCGAAAATTTGGTCAATCTTAATTTTTGATTCGTTTCCAATTTTTGTGTGAAATTCATATTCAATCAAAACTTATTCCTATTGTAAATGTCTTTTTATTACACATAGATACATCGTTTTGGTCATCGGATCAATTAATTCTATTTTTTTTTGTTTTCTTGTATTTTTTTTTTTGATTCTTGTCTTTTTCCTTTCGTTCCTTAGAAAATTGCTATAATTTGTAAATAACAGCGATTCGAATTAACTGCGGTATAAATTAATATTTCATCCATTTTCACAACGAACTACGAAATTGAAAGAAATTTTTCGTACTTCTCGGTAAATTTGTACCCTTTGTTTGTTTACCCAGAATATATATTTTTTTTCTTTTCGGTTCAATTATTTCTGTATCACGTGTTTTGTTTCGGGTTATATTCGTACATACAATGGTACGCCTAATAGCTGCGGCGCGGAGTTGTTTCTAATGAAAAACAGTGCGAATATTAAGTACCCAAAACTGTGATCCTTTGTTCGAATTGAGACCGATGAATTGGTGCCACGTGGAGCTCCTAACCCTGCGAAATGTTGTGACTAATCTTCCACAGTGCTGAATTTTTTTTAAATTTGTATTAAATTTAGGGCCTTCCACATCAAATCAACGAATCTTGAAATTTTATTAAAACTTCTAATTTATTTTTTTAAGAAATATTCAAATGTTCTCAAAACAAGAAAAAAAATCTTGTATTATTTTTCTGAGAATTAAAAAAAAAGTTTCCACGCGATTACGAAACGATGCAATGGTACCTAAGGTTTTGTTTGTAATTCTAATATTCTCTATTTTCGTACTTTCAAATGGATCCTCATAGCTTAGGCACATAATAGTTTGATCTTCTTTAGTCCCGTCAAAATAAGTCGGAATTCAAAGTATTCGGGAAAAGGTGAATTTTTGTGTATGGTGCTGTTCAACTCTCAAAGACTCAAATATGAAGTAATTTTTGAGCTGCATAGCGGGCGTTTCGAGACAACAGCAAAATTTGACGTTTTTTGCGTTTTCTTTAAAAACTGCTATCGGTAGAGGAAAAATGGCCTAATCAGTGTCTAGAGCGGAAAATTCTATATGGAAATATGTCGTCGTATGTCGAAAATGGAATCGGATTCACAAACTAAGAAAAGAGAAATTATTTCACCAAAATTCCCCAGACGCCGTCGATAAGTAGAATTCCTTTTTTTTTAATTTGTTAATTCGACTCCGTTTGCGACACATGAGGACATAATTCGACGTAGATTTTTCCGCTCTATATGATGGTCAAGTCATTTTTCATTTATCGTAATAGTTTCTTAGGAAAACGCTGAAAAACGTCAAATTTTGCTGTTTTGCAATGCAACTCAAAAATGACTTCAGATTTGAGTTCCTGAGGGTCGAAAATTTCCATACACAAAAATTTAGCTATATTCCGAACTTTTTTTAATTCAGACCAATTTTGACTAGACTATGTTATAAATTTGATAAGATTATCGATTCTCGGCCAGCCAACCTGCTCAAGTCGAGATGGGTTGGAAGCGTCATGAGACGTTGGTCAAAGGTCGCTGAGGATCAAGGCGAAGCTGGATGGACCGGGTGTCGGGAATTAGGGTCTTTTGATTAATTCCAGAATTTCCTGTATTCGAGAGAATTCCACGGACCCATACGCGTTTGACAATATCCCTTAACCGTCAATCCCAAACCCCATAATTTCCTCCATTCCGCAAGTTCGTCCAACTCCGATTCATCTAACCCTACGAAATTTCACCCTAAGGACTTCATTTTCCGAAAATTGACGTTCTCGAAAGATTCTTTTATTCATTTTTTCTAGAAAAACGTTAACTCAAATCGTCGTTGATCCAAATTTTCTCTTTTCCACATAAAGTTTATGGTGTACATTAACATAATATGTGAAAATCTTAAAATTTCACGGTTCTTAAACGTTTCTATAAACCAGAAACACTTGATGTCAATGCGATATTATCACATTTTTTAATCACGCCTTTGAATTTTCAAAAAATACGACCTCATATGTTTTTGGCGTAAGACAAAGTTTGATCTTTCCGAATATGAAATGTATTGTAAGATGGATCCTCAGAATCTGCTTAAAGATTCCTGGAATATTGATATCGACTTAATTATGGTCGCAGTTTCATCCTACTGTAGTAAAAACTTAAATACATTCTCGAAAATATCTAGCTTCTCACAGTTAATGAAAAATAATTGTAACCCCTTGCAGAAGACGGGAAATGTCAGTGAAAAACATTTTTGAAACTTCGTGAGGATCTGCTTAAAAACAGATTTCCACTTTTCCGCCAAAAAAAAAAAAAAAAAAAAAAAATCGAGCAATATTTTTTTTTCGACGACAGGAAGTGAAAGACAAAGATTTAATTCGAGAACGTAATAAATTTGATCAACGTATTCATCGTAAACGTGGGGACATGTAAAAACTAGTGAAGTGTGATGGATTATTAGTGCACACTATAAAATATCCAAATCACAACTAGACCCAAATTTTTACCCTAAAAAGCTTTCCCGCAAATTGTTTGATCGGTCAGAGCTCCCTTTGTCTCTGCATGTATATGTATTTGTATTATGTATGGTAGCTTATATATACGATCACTTACAACGTGCAATTTATCTACTTGGTATATATACAGTGTCTTTTTTTTGAACAAACTGCCAACTCATAGGATTTTAATAACTGTGTATAAAAGAATTTCATAAAGAAAAGGAAAAAATACTTGTATGAAAGATGAATTTTATTTTAGACTAGATATTTGTTAATTCGTGTAAAGCAAAATTCTGTTAGAAATGAGAACTTGGCTTAACAATAAATCCAATATCGTAAATTCCAGATACAAGTTCTTGCAGCTATTTTTTCTCACACGGTGAGAAGTTAGACATTTCAACGGAAGTTGTTCTAATCATTTTTTACTTCTGCAAATTAATTTGTGTCCTTTTTTTTGCACAGTGTCGTGATATGAATAGATATTTTAAGAAAAACTATCGAATTTCAAAGAAATTCATTTATTGAATAATGTTTTGTACAGGAAATCAACAAGAGAATTAACAAGAATCGCCAAGATTCGATTTACGAATGAAATGCATTATATTTATTTCTAATTCTGTTTCTTCAATAACTAGTTTTAGAAGTTTCATATCATTACTCAGTAGATTCAGAAATTTTTGGTGATGTACGAAACTACTAAAGAAACTTGTTTTTTTTTTTTAATTAAACTACTTCTTCCAAAGGAGTCCAAAATTTTTCTCACGTACAAACTTTATCGTTAAAAAAGGATTACAGTTTAAATTGAGCGTTTGAAAATACCTTTCCAGATCACAGTAACTTTGTTCTGTCATTTTGAATTTCGATGCACGGTTAAAAAATGAATCACCCTGTGTGTAACACTGCAGCATAGTGAAGTATACAAGTAGGAAGAGGAAATACTAACGGAGATGAGAAATTTATTCCATCGATTTATTTTTATTGTCTCGACCGGATATACCGAGTGTTTACAAGTAAACGCCAGAGCGTGTTTGGTTGCCTATCACTACGGCGAACAAATATCGGTAATACCGACTTACAGAGTTATCGGCAAGTATCCTGTTCAAAAGTCCTCATGAGTAAGTTGGAACTGCCCGTGTTGCCAGGTTGTACGTTGTATTTAGTCAAACAGTTATTTCGTTGTTTATAATCTATGCTGAAGCGTTCAATGATCGCGTTCCGAAGTCACGCTGAGGTGATTACGATTCGGTGGGTCTGTTTTATCGATATTTGTTCCCCTCGGGGGTAGGCAACCTAATATACTTCGATGTTTAATTGGAGACACCCGGTACAGGCGGCATCGATGATTCCTCCTTTCTTTTGCTTTCCTCTCTTTTATTCGATCCCCTTCTTCCGAAGACTGGATATATTTTCCGCAAGCTCGGTATACCGAAGTTGAAAATTCGGCAAAGCATCCCGAGTGCTGCAGGATGTAGAGCCGGATCTCTCCAGAAACAAGCGAGCCATTTCCGGTCGCAGAGTCGGTTATATTCGAAGGAGATCCTGGAGAGTTTCCACGGAGTTTCTCCTCCCTGTAGATAGTTCGTTCCCTGTTTGCGCCTGATTACGGGTCACGGATGGAATCCCGAATAGTTGTTATACCTACGACTCCCCCAAATTGATACTCACCGTCTGGATTCGTGTACACACGTGCCTCTATGCTGTCCAACAAACAGAAGTTATTGGTTTGCCAAATATGGATATTCGTAGGTTTTTCGAGTCTTTGAATTTGACTATCAAATTTCAAATCACTTATATAATTGGTTTAAAATTTCTTAGACCCTTTCGATTTTACTCTTGGATGACTGTAACTTTTATTCGAAAGAATTTTTTCTACTGTATAACCCTTTTTCTATCAGGTTGGCATAGTCGATAATAATTACTGTTGTGTAATTTCAGAGTATTACGCTGTTCTTGTTGAGATCTCTATATTTTTCAGCATCGTTTAATTGCTCGCTGCTTGAAATTTGTTTTTGATTGTTATTTTTATTTCGGTTTTTTTCCTGATTTATTTCTCATGAAAATCACGAATATCATTTCGTGGATTTTATGTCAGGTAACGATAAATATCATATTATAGAATCTCTTGAAAAAATTACTGAAATTTTGTGTCAGACTACAATATATTTGAAGAATTGTTAGTGTTTTGGAAAAGAAGTCGATAATTTTGTTTTGCGTAACGATAATCTTTAAAATTCAAGGAAGTCTTTTAAAAGGAACCCCCAAAATTCTATATCAAATAACAGATGTAATTTCAAAATCTTTACGCCTCGTTGAAACAATCTCGAAAGTTTGGTGTTGATTGACAATACTTGTTTAGACTATGAAAATTGTCTCAAGTGCTCTAAGGAATTCTGCGTTTCATAACCATTTAAAAAAAATCAATATCTTCAAATACTCAAAAAATACATTAATCATGATAATTTCAAACGATCAAGAAATACTTTCAATGATTGTTGAACATTCTGTATCATACTAATTTTTATTCGTTTATAAAAGTAATATAATTGCGTAAAATAAATTCTTTTTCACATCAGGTAAATCAAAATTCAAGCTTCTACCATCATCTCCTTTAATTTGGTTCAACATAACGATCGTTTTTTTAATTTTAGCCTTTCAAATAATTCACGTGTGTAAATAATTGAATTACGCACGACGTTAACATGTTAGATAAAAAAAAATAAGGCAGAAACTTTTTTAACGATCAAAATCGAGACGGATATAAATTTTTCAAGCTCAAAAAATTATCTGCACTTACTACGAAAAAAAGTAACAAGCTTGTGGAGAGAAAAAGAAAATAATACTCTGCGTGAATAAATTGCTAAAAAAATGCGTTTCACACCAGAATTCAAAATAAATTAATCAAAACTTAATATTTAGTAACAATTCACAGTTTTCGCATCTTTTTAAAGTTGAAGAATATAAAAATAATAATCGCTTGTGCCTTTTATTTTCCAGCCTGTCGTGTCCAAAATTTTTGTCCTAACTAGAAAATCGTATTTTTTGTTTCAGGGGAACATCCGGCCGCTATGCAGCACGGAAATACAGCCGCAGGATCGCCGACATCAAGGATCATCCTAGTTGCCGTAGTTTTCCTTCTTGGTCAGCTTAGATAATGTGGATGAGAAGTTGACACCTGATACCGGAAAAAACGCTGTAGATTTGAAATAGCCGAGGAGAAACAGCGGTGGAAAAAAATTTTATTGCAAATATTCACGTTGAGAAGAAACCAGACAGAAAGATACACGTACACACATATATATACATATTGACCCATTTGAAATGCATAATCGATTCAAGATTCGTTGAAATTGAAATTGCAATAAAAGGGAATTTTATCGTTCAACACATTTTATTTTAATTTATTTTTTTTTTTTAAACTATTTTCTGTACATCAAATTTTTCGTTCTTCTTAACTGAAACGATTTGACTTTAAAAGTCGCCTTCACAAATATCTCGATATCAGGTGAAATTTTAACATTTTATTTCTCTTTGAGAAAAATAAACATTAGAATGTTTATTCTTGAAAGATTTTTCTTGAAATATCGATCAAACAACGAACTGTTCCCCACCGTTTGATCGAAATTTGTAAATTGAAAAGAGAAGCGAATTTAAAGCATCATAAGTGGAGTAAAAGCTTGTAAATTATACGAAAAATGAAAACCGTGTAAGACGTTTTACTTACAAAGTATAAGTTTAAATCGTGGTAAGGATTTTCAACTTTGAAAAGGTAATCGAATAAACGAACTTTGACTAAAAATAATGAACTATCGTTGAATGTAATAACGGGAGAAATAATAGTCAAGATAATAGAAACTGTGAGATGAAAAAAAAGACCGGCTTAAATGAAAGAAACTCCGAGAAGTGAGAAATTGATGAAATAGTAAGAGAATTGAGAAAAAAAAAAGAAGAAAATAGGTAATTTTTACCGCACATGTAACGTGTAGAAGAATTAAGTAAACAAATTAGGTATAAATATAGGCGTATTAGGAATCATAAATGTATAATTATACGTTCATTTAACGTACGATTACTATTATATCATTGTATTATTTCAACGATGTGACCATGGTGCAGAGTTTAATTGAAAGGATTAGATCGTGAATATCTTTATTTCGAATATCCTGAAACGAAATTCCAATTTCCAACTTCCTTCGGTGTATTTTAAGTTAGAGTTAATATATTCTTTGATTGTAAGATCTTGTATTCTTGACACGTTACTGTATACCAGCTATTATATCATTATACATGTAAATAGTATTTTACTCTTGTAAATAAATCATTCATGCAACATTATAATCTGCAAGTATGCAAATTTCCTAACCTCAATTCATAAAATGGAAAACTCTCGAATCGCTTGCTTCTGTTGTATTGAATCAAGACGAATTCGATTCAAACAGATTTAGTTATTTAAGGAAATGTCGCAAACAGTTCATAGTTGCTATGGGATAAAAAATGGAAACAAAATTTTAATTTTAAAATTTTAGTTTAAAAATTAAACATAATTTTACAACTATTGTCAAAATCATGTTGATGACTTGTGTTCCTTCATTATTTAAAGTATTCTGCTTGATTTGATTGGACAATCCAGTAAATTTCGAATTTTTTCATCGAACCGTTTTCGAGATTGTCCCGGAAGTTTTTCGGACAGACCGAAAGTTTTCTAAAAACCTGTTTATCGAATTCCAGAGGTTCGAAAACGTAAGGATTGGGTGAAATTGAAAAAAGCGATTCTCGACCGAAACCAATATAAAAAATATGCATCAAAGTCATGAAAAATATAATTAAAGTGCTTCAGTTTCTGTTTTTTTCTTTCATGCAGAATTTTTTTTTACAAACCCTACAATTCTCGCGAGTAATTTTTATAATCAATTAGCACTTGAACCGCTGTTCACATACTCGTGAAAGTTTTCGAAAATTCTCAACGAGATGTCACAATTTTTCGAATGAAGCGGAGTGCCATCGATGAGACAAAGTGGTATTTTTTAAACTGTCGAGCGGATGAAGAGACTCGCGAGTTGAGATTTTACGGTTTTTCTCTGCACGTATCACGCTTGCAGCATTGAGTAGAATAATTGAAAAAATGAGAAACATAATTAGCCGGCAGTGTGTCGAGCGTTTCAATTATACCTTCCTTTTCAAAAAAATCTCGCGAGCTCTCGTCGAGCGGTTGGTACGAAATTTTAACAAACGCGGTACGCCGTTGCAGTGGAGATTCTCTTCCACTGCCCGAAAACAAAGGTTATTTGAAAAAAGCCCGGGAAATTCCGTTAGAACGCGTCGGCTGAAATAGAGGAAAATGAAAGGAAAACGGACAAACGAACGACGGAAACTGCAGCACGACGATACTGTTGCTGCTGATGCTTCATGCCAGCCTTTTCAATTCCTTTCACTGAAATCACCGCCTCTCATACGGCGCCATTTTCTATACCCACATTAGATGCACGCTGCACACCTGCTCAAAGGAAGATTTAATATTTCACTCTAGTATACCGTGTGTCCATGAAAAAAATCCGCACCTTATGCGCGTGCTTCAAGTCGTTTGAATTTTATTGGCTGACAGTTACCATCTGTTTGAACAGCCGATGCGATACCAGTTGTGACTGTCAGAAAAGTTCCCTAGAAGCCCACCGTTAACTGTGGGCTCCTAGGGACATTTTCCGACAGTCATGCACGATTGGTATTGCGTCAGCTGCTCGATCAGGTGGTAACTATCAGCCAATGAAATTCAAAGCTTCGAGAAAATGTCCCTAGGAGTCCACAGCTAACGGTGGGCTCCTAGAGACATTTTCTTACAGTCGCGATTGGTATTCCGTTGACTGCTCAGTCAGGCGGTAACTGTCAGCCAATAAAGTTCGATGAATTGACAGGCGCGTATAGTAAGTGCGCTCTTTTCTCGTGGACACACAGTGTGAAAGAAGTCCGGTGATATATATGACTTGATATAAATGATACAAAATGGAAATAATTTCGATTGATGTAGTTTATAGTAAATTTTAGTAAAATTGGAATCGTTATAACGACGGTTTATAAATTGGAATAAAAAAACACGACGACTTCGGAAAGTGCGGCAATTAATTCTTTGGGGCACTATTCTGACGTTTGGCAAAAGGAACCATAATCAAAAATAATTGTGAAACTTGTGGAATTTTATGAGTACTATACAGTTATCAAACTCATTCTCGTTTTGGAATCAGAACCGTATTTACCCGTTTAATCGTAAATGCTAAAAATCCTTCGGCTCGATATCAATAACTTTTGCCCCAAAGAGAAAAAAATTTAGCAAATAAGTCAGAATACTATTGCAAAATGCGAAAAACAAGAACATCATAATATTGTTTGTCTATTTTTTAGAAAAATTTCTTAGCATTTTTTTTTTTTTTTTTTTGTCTCTTCAAATTTTGTCTTATTGGTCTGTTCAAAGTCTGGCAAATAGCAATACGAATCACTTTCAGCTACGTGAATCGAGAAAATATCCGTAATATAAAACAAACAAATAACCAGAAAGTCGTGAGTCAAATTTACACATTTTGAATAAATGTAAAATGCGGTGTCGATGCCGGTCGAGTGGTATAAAAATATATTTAAAATATAAGGAAAGAACGATGATAAATTCAATGTTTCCTCAGCTCGGAGCCGGATAAATATCGGTTTTCTATAAACGCAGAAGGGTATGAAACGCCATGGCCGCTATTACCATATCAGTTTTTATAACTCCTGCACCTTGTACGTTGTAAATATGTACATATTTCAAAACGCGGATGTAATATTACAGTCGGCTCGTGGTTTATATGCTGCACCTTCGTGAATCTTGAAACTCTTGTGTCTGCGTGCTCAGTTTATTGGCCACAAGGTGCAGTCGCTGCACGCTGAGGGAAATTTTTATTTGTGGTTTTTACTATATATATTAGGGTGGCGCAAAAAAACCGACTATTTTTTTTTTTTTTTTTTTTTTTTTTTGAGTCTCGTGTGACAAAATGTTAGTTTTTTGATGTTTTAAGAGCTCACTCCAAAGGACAGCTCAAAAAAAAATTTTAAGAGATCGCTTCAAATTTTTTAAAATGTCAAAAATCGTCAAAAAATTAAATTACAAAAATTATATTTTCAGTATTTTGTTTGATTTTTAATTCATGTCGTAGTGTATTGGTATCGATTCTTTCTTACTAAATTGAAGAAAAAAAATTTATGAAATTTTAATATTAATATTTAAAGGTCGTTCGAAAAAATCTGAAGAAATGAACCAAAAAATTGAAAAAAAATTATGAGCGACCTTTCAAAATTCAAATTTTGAACTGAAACTTTCGGAAATTTTTTTTTTTTTTAGTCTATAAAATTATACCGTAACGAGAAAAAAAATCGATTTTTGACAATTTCTGACGTTTTAAAAAATGTGGAGCGACCTCTTCAAAATTTTTTTTTTAACTGTTCTTTGGAGTGGGCTCTTAAAACATCAAAAACTAACATTTAGTCACACGAGACTCAAAAAAAAAAAACAGTCTGTTTTTTTGCGCCACCCTAATATATATATATATATACAATTTTCATTTCTCACCTGAATGACTTAGAAATATACGATTCTGGGTATGAAAATATGAAATTATTACAATGTTTTCTTTTTTAACTATTGCGGTAGTTTTATGCTGGTGTAACAATAAATTGAAAGAAATTTAGTTAACCGAATGAA
This sequence comes from Diprion similis, assembly GCF_021155765.1. Taxonomy (NCBI): domain Eukaryota; kingdom Metazoa; phylum Arthropoda; class Insecta; order Hymenoptera; family Diprionidae; genus Diprion; species Diprion similis. The sequence goes on from NC_060118.1 coordinate 6,742,818, forward strand.
CAGATTTGATTATTGCAATAATCAAAAATTTTAGTATTGAGAGTTATAATTACACCGAATGGTTGTAGTAATTGCATCATATTTTCTTGTGTTCGAAAAATATTTAAACCGTTTTTTTTGTAATGATACCTATTTCACTAGAATTTTCTAGTCACTATAAAAAAATTAAATTATTCCCGGTGTCGTGATGAAAACTTCGTTATTAACTTATTATACTTGTTACTCAAGAATAATGAGGCCAATTCATTTTCAACGGGACCTTAAACTTTAAACAGGTTATAAAAAACTGTCAACGTCGACAAAAAGAAATTTTATTCACTTACTGTTTCATTTATTGAATTATTTTTTTTACCGAAGTATTATTCTTAAAACGTTATTTTTGGAATATTCATGTAAAATCGAGTCCTGTTTTAGGGGAAATTCAGTGTAAAAAAAAAAGACAAATAGAAAATAGTGGAATTATAAACGAAAGAAAACATGTCAAAAACTCATTTCAAATCGTCTTAAAACGGTGAAAAATCTAACAGATTCTTTCGATTTTACTCTAGATGAATAATCGAAAGATCATTGTTTATAAAAAAAAATTGAAATATTGAATCGACTTTTTCAAAAAAGTAAATCAGTTGCATTGACTTTACAGAGAATAGTCTTTTAAAAGAAATCAGTCATCGTAGATAAAACAAAATTTGTTGAAAGATTATTAACCATGTTCGTTTGTTTTTTATCAAAATTGACAAAATGGTGGTGGTTTGAAAAAAGTATTAAATTTAGACTATTTTCTCGACAGTTCATCGTTAAAAAAAATATTAAAATTTCAAAAACAAAGAACCTTCCATAGCAAGATAAAGAATGGCGTGAAGAACATTATTTCCAAATTTCAGACTGATAGTTTGATTAACTCTTTCTTTCAGGGTGTACACCGTTTTGAAAAGTAATCGGATAATGCAAAAAAAATATATATTCCTTCAAAATTTAACCCTAGGATGATCCTTTAATTCAATATCATCAACTCATCTCCCAATTTTTTGACCCCTTCGTTGTATCGTGCAATCTATAGTGCAAACGATTTTTAATTAATCGCTCTGATAGTCACCACGTTTCGCCGAAATCGAATTCTTTGCCAATTCGTTGGACAGTGTGTTTGCGAATATGTATTATCGGCAATACACGTGAAAATAATGGATTAAACTCGCTTCCTGCAATCCGGCACGTAATTAACGTCTGTGTAAACAGGCACATATTGTCCCACTTTGCGCAGCGATTTCGCGACATGGGATTAACTGGGAAGGCTTGGGAATTTTGTTTGTTCTTTGTTTTTTTTTTTTATCATTAGGTACTATCGTTACTGTTATAATTACCGCGCTCTCGGCACTCTTTGACTCTAAAATATTACACCTTCTCTCTATTGTATTAATTAATGAATTAATTAGTTAATTAATTAATGCCGGAGTGCAGGATTTATCATCAAAATGGAGGTAGAATACTTCGTATTAATTGTATATAGGTGTAACATTTAATATTATTATACGTATATGGAAAGCGTCGAGAAAACCTCAAGATTGCGGTTGTATTAATTAAATTGCAAAACTCAGCGGGCGATACGCTTGCCGACGTTAAATTAGCGCACGCTTTGATAAAAGGTAAAATTATATATTTATACAGATATGAAGTGAAAATTTAATACGTCACACCTCGCTCTCTTTGTTTTCTCTAATTTTCCTTCCTTTTTTTTTCATTCAGCTTCTTCTTCTTCTTCTGTTGACTGAGTTAGATTAATAACGAGACAAAGCATGTCAAACACATTGCAAAGTATATTCATTATTTTATCCCTGAAAATAAGTGGGAAGGGATTCAGGGTTTTTTATTCATCCTATAATCTGGTCGAGATCCGATTAGGAATTAGGGTACTAAGAAAAACAAGATGAAATGAAATGTACGGAATAATAATAATTTAACTTCGTTTCATTAAATTGTTCGTCTCTCATTCTCTCTCTCTCTCTCTCTCTCTCTCTCTCTCTCCTCGTTAGCTTTCTCCGATTCATTGAATATTCATAATTACTAAACTTTTATATTATTCTACGTAAGTAAGCGTACTAATTGATGCACGGTTTGTATTAAATTATTGATGGGCCGTAATTTTAAAGCAGAACCGCGAAAGTTATGTTTCAGTCTTATTCCACGACGATGAATAAAAATGTAGCGTTTTGGCTGTCTCAAAAAGAAAAGAAAAAAAAAAAAGAAGATAACTAAAAATACTTTGCAATTATGACTAGTAACTTTAGTTGACAAATAGTTGACAAATGTTACCAAAGTATGAACGAGCTTGATCTTTATGGAAAATCTCTTTTAATACAATTCCAATAACATCCAATAAGGCTTTTCACTATGATGGAAGTTGATGCATTCAACGGCTTAAAAAATACACTGCGTCCTATCTCCACACCTCGCAGCCTGGAAAACTCGTCGATATTTGTTGGGAAATTGTTCACTGAACCGTAAGTACGCATAACATATATAAATCTCTGCGTTATACACACTATAAATCCAGAATTGAAATCGATGAAGCATTGATGCGTAGGGTATAATTACTTTTCTGCTGCGACGATTCAATAACCAAAATTGTAAAGAACAGGCATTACAAAAACTCCATTTGCTCGCATAAAAAAAAAAGAAAATGGCAGAAGGCATTATTAGTTGTAAAAACAAAATTCTGAATTTCTGTGCATTTTCTTTTTTTCTTTTTTGGACGAATTTCAATGAACTTGGTTGTTCGACTTTAATATTGTGGATGTGAGTTAAATTGATGTGATGTGTTAATCAAATTAACAAGATATTCAAATAGTATTAAAATCAAGATCTCAATAATGATAATAATCATACGTAAGACAAGGATCGAAATAATATCTTTGAAAGTAAAAATTATTTTCTATTCGGTTTATTTGATAATATTATAGGTACATAAGATTATCGTATCGAGAAGGCATAATTAGTCTTAAATTCACAACATGGAACCTTTTATGTACTTCATCCCATTTTTTTAGTCAAAGGTAAGCTCGTTATATTTTTTTACGAAATCGTTAGAATCCTGCAGTCTAATAGGTCTCAACTATACCTCTACGTAAATTAGTACTATATAAGAGCTTCGAAATTTGGAACAAAAAGCCTTCTAATAATAAGGTTTGAAAATTGTTGAGATTATTTTATTACTAGATCTAAATATTTATTTGATCATATTACCATTCGCTAGTGATTAAATGAAATGATACCCTCTGCAGAAAAGTGTTTTCTCTTCGATTATAACCGAAAGTACCATTTGGATGATCGGATTTAAGCCCACTAAGCATTTTGTCAAAAGAGGATGTTTTTATTTCAATATTGTATAACAGCAATTTTGCTAATTAGACCGGTAATTTATCGAACAAAAAAATTTTGATTTGAATAAAATTTTAACATTTTATCATATTCCCCCAAATTTCAGACCTCTTCGATCAACCGTTTACGAGAAACACTCGAGTGGTAATGTCTAGAGGTTTGAAATTTGGGAAATTTTCAAATTCCAACCCACCCGACATAACACGTCGAAATTGCAGCCAAATCAAAACTTCAGCACCTAGTTTATTATACTTCCTATTGATTAATTGATTGATTGATTGATTCTAATGAAAAAAATCCGAAAATTAAACTGGGTCTACATATTTTTGAATAAAGCTAACCCCAATCGAGCTGAATATCCGGTTGTTTAGACGTAAGTCCCCAAACTTTAACCACTTTTTTAACCGTTTACTCGTATATTAAATACATTATTACTATTACATCATGTAATTGAATCATTTGAATTTACTGCGTTTCCTAATACTTCTGCCAGAGTGAAACCTATCGGAATATTTTGTAACTAACGTTGAACTATTAACCCATTCGCTTTTTATACACTACGATGTACAATCTTGATTTTAGTTTTTTACGATTATTGCATACTAAATAACTGTCAAGTATATGAAATAGGGGTAAAATTTACTGATAAATCCATTACCGCAATTTATTTTCTCTAATTACTCTCACATTGCAAGAAAAACGCAAAACTTTGAATAAAAAAAAACCTTATTTTCTGAAATACGTCCCAAACATTTCGAAATCGCCTAAAGAGAGTTTTTTTACTCAAATAAAGGCGTTTTGAGTCAATATTTTCACTACAAGTGAACAGGTTAAAACCATTTTCAATGAGAATGTGTACATGGAGCTGACCCTCCTTATATTATACATCATATCCGTACCACATCACACACCTCTGATCACACTTGAAAAACTGCATACTATTTAGCCTGTAGCAGCAGTACCATTAGCCTTAGCCGGGGCAGCGGTAGTCGCATTAGTTGAATTTTTTGCCGCCGGCGCTGCAGTCGTCACGGCTTTCGCCGTGGTTGGTGCTTGGGTCGTAGTAGTGGTGGTAGTTGTGGTGGTACTCGCCGTGGTTGGCGCTGCGGTCGTCGTGGTGGTCGAACTACTCCGAGCACTCGAAGAAGGAGCATTCAGAGGTGATCCGGCCGGTGGAGCTATCGGGATCGGTTGAAAACCGGGGTAATATGGCGGCTGTTGTTGGTAGGGATTGTAGAAGGGTGGTGGGAAGGGCAGCGCTTGTCCTGAAATGAAAACAGGGAGCCAAGTCCAGATAACCAATAATTAAACTGTCTCGTTCTCTCCTCTAATCTAAATAATTAATCTTTGATCCTTTCCCAATCTCTATCGCTGTCGTTATCGACCTCGTAAATTTCAGCAGCAATCCCTTTCTTCTCTCGTCCCGATATCTTCATCGCGCTCTGTCCGTGTCTATTCTCCTCCTACCGGTCTTTTATATCCCCGATCCTCCTCGTCAATATTAACTATCTTATCAATTCCGCTTCTATCAATACAACTACAAGTTGTATCCTTCAGACGTCTCGAAATCGTGATAAAATTGTACGATGCATGCAACTCTGTAAGACCTTCTTCAGGCGCAAAGACGTCTATGTTTCAATCTCTGTATCAAGATCAACATAGTTGCCAAATTTTATTGGATTCGACTGTTTAGTTTATTTTAGTCCGCCTGAACGATGTGTCTTCACTCTCTATTGAACGAATATTGATACAGCTTGTCAACAATTGACCAAACCGTATACGTGGTAACTTCGTAATCATCATCAAACAGTCAGGTGTCAAGCTGTCGAGAGAAACTGATTCATCGGCAGTAATTTCTCGTTTAAAATTAAATGATGTAGAAACGAATAAAAAAGTTACCGTAATTGAAAGGTGGCATTGGTGGCTGCTGCGGAATATAACCAAACGGTGATGGTGGTGGCGGTGGTCGCGGGCTTGAGGATCCACTTGATGAACCTGTAATTCAAACACCTTGAGTACACGAATAGATCATGCCACTGCGGGATGAAAGAATCACATCGCGGCCACTTATCCTTAGTAGCATCACCGTTACTATCAGCGCAGCACGAATACACACTCGTGTATAATAACTACACTCATTCACATGGTCTGTTATGTGTGTGTGAAAACAATGTCTGACCCAGTAAGTTCAAATGACGACAGGGAGCTAATTCGAACGACGTAAATCACCTGCGCAAGACATGAAACCTAGTACTGGTGTACTGTGAAAAATGTGCTCATATTTGCAACCACTTCGGGAATCTACCGTTAGATAGTATTGCATCAACATTACATGGTGATAGATTGACATCAGAAGTCTTATTGTTAGATTGAAATCAAATAATATCTGACATTAGATTGATACCAAATTATACTTTATAGAATTCGAAATTGACATTTTGTTTTACAGCGAGGAAAGCCTTTCATACCTTTGTGAACTCTTTCTAATTTTCTCTCAGTGTATGTTTAAGAACTGTCTGTCTTACTGTTTGGTTCATGGTTCTTATGTGATCCAACCACTACAAGTTGATGATAGAATTGTAAGAAACCGACGTTACGGTTCGCAAAGATGACTATAGCCGATGTTATTAAATTTCAGAATTGAATCTTGACCTTCATCAGGCTCTGCCTCAGATTTTTGAAAATCTCGATATGAAGAGTACTTAAAAAACAAAAGTTATAAAGAAAATGCAGACCTGGCTTTTCGGTGTTTTCTTCTTCAGAATAATCTTCGAGCCAAGTGATCAATTCCTTATAGTCCTTGTAATCGTCTTCAGCAGACGATCCTAACCAGTCGACCCACCACTTAATTACCGTATCCCATAATCCATCAGATCGAGCAACGTGAGCGAGACCAACAACGAGGACAAGAAGGAAGATGAACCTCATGATGACTTATTTGCGGGATAAAATGCGGTGATACGATCTGCGGAAAAGCCGCGTTCTTAATGGGTCGAAACACCGAGGAATCGAGAACACACTACTGCCCGATGAACATCATATATCTACTGCTAGGATGACACAGTTGTGCAATTAGTGCAGACGCGGAGACACTTGGGCCAATAGTAATTACCAGGAATCAATAAGCCTCGCGCTTCTGATACAGCTCCTCTTCACACACGTTCCAGTAATGCCTTTCCATTTCATTGTATGCACGTAGTCGATTTCTGATTTCGTCATTGCCGGTTCACAGTCCCAGAAATAGGCTGCAGCTTGTCGATGTGTGTATTTTCATTCATAGGTGATAGATACTACTGAACCCATTCTATAGATAATGGCTTACGCACGCATGCCTGGGTCTCTATTACATGCGTCCATCTTACTGTCAGATTATGAAGGCAATTGGTGGGGTCGATTTCATCGATAATGATACGCAGAATTATTCTCTGGGTTGAAGGGTACTAAAAACCTGAACTACCGCAACCTAAACTATGTCATAGAGAATAAAACATCCCCTTTAGTGCTGTTATTAAGGGTGAATGAACCAAAAGATCTGAGTTAAAGGTTACTCTAGTGCAAAACGTCCCATGGAATCCATTTGGTTTCTTCCAATTTCCGATGGGATCGTATAGGAATCCGACAAATCCATAGGAATTTGGAACGGATTCCCTAGGGATAGGAAACGAAAAAATCCCGTTTAAACAATTTCCGGCAATCTTGTTTACGCCAATGATAGTGAACATGAATGAAACAGCAGCCATGTTATAATGTGACAGAAATTAATATCTGAGCAAGATCGAATAACACAAGTTAAGGTACCAACGATTTGAGAAAAGGTTTTGTAATTAGAATATTCGAAATGAATGAGATCCGTTTTCTATCCGATTCTAGTAGTTTGGGCTCATTTTACCACGTTTTTATTAACTCGATTTCTTGTCTCTCTGTTTGTTTGTTTCTCTGTTCGGTAGAAATTTTTAAACAGATTTTATTAAAATATAAATACACGAGCTAACGTTGACATGGGCACGATACGACGACCACCGACAGAGCTGGCAGCTCTGAGCTTCACTCGGTCTGCTACGTTAATAACTAATAAGGATCTGGTATGGATTTGCTTTAATATTGCAATAAGGATTTTATAATATTAATTTTGCTTGCTTCTTGAATTTATTTTTAGATAATAGTAAGAAGTGTAGAAAGTAGCTGTCGTTGGGAAAACTCATACGACAGTTCATATCATTTGTAATGCAATGAAATCGTTAATGACTTAGGTGAACTATTCGTGCATCAATTATCTATTGCATGCGCCCCACGTTTTTAGTTTTAAATCTTAGTAGTATTTTCTTAGCTATTGAAACTAGCTATTAAAACATAGACCTCTTGAGATCTCTATGGTAAAGAAAATGTAATCATTTAATGTAATCATGTTAGGTAATAATTTTTTTACGTTTTAATTATGGGACCCGAGAGCCCATTCATCCTCGACATTTGTTTAAAGGATGCTGAATCATCCCTCTTCACTACATTATAGTGACTAAAGTCCATTCAGCCCGATGCGAAATTAATGTCTGAAAAAGAGTGAACGAAAACCGGCGATCCTTCGACGACCAAGAATTGAGAATATGCTGTCCCAGAGGGCAAAGGGGGAAAAAGATTGAGAGAAATTTCTAATCGTCCTTTGCGTGCGGCTCGAGCACCGGGCTGGGGCATCGAATACGAAGACTGATTCTAGCTGAGCCTTGCTGAGCCTGGTGAAGTCTAATTCCTAATAGCTATTGATCGCTGTTCGACGTACCTCCACCACCGTGCAAGCGCGGTTTCGCAGGTTGTCGGCTGGGATGGAGGCCACGTCTTGGAGGTGAGAGGGATTCCTGGGGTCCCGGGTGACCACGGTAGGTCAGGCAGATTCCTCCCCGCAGGACCTAAGTAAGATAAATGATCCCCTAATGCCTACGATCCGTCCCATCGGGAGCTGCCGGACTGTGACCCGAGCAGAGAAACCGTCGAGAAGAAGAGGTGGCAGCAAGGGAATAGGAGGAAAAAGAAGGAGGATGAGGAGAGAAAACCCTAGCAGACCCGGTTCTGCAGCTATTGCCAAGTTCCGCTCATTACCTTCATTCCCATTTCTTTCGTCGTCTTTCTACACCGATTTAGTCCTTCGGTAGCTCCAGACCGTTGCTAAATCGCTGGGCTGCAGCTTAATTGTTGCGTGGGTTAAGGGATTCAATTCCCCTTTTTTGTTTTTCTTCTCCCCACTTTTCTCTCTGTAACCCGCCGTCAACAACCTGCGCCTTCGCGATAAAACAAAATACGCATTTTTTTGCCGGTGAAAAAGTGTTTCCGACATACCGTAGCGTCGATGACAGTGTCAATATGCGGTATCCGTGAACATTGACGAAAAACAATATGGCCTCCGTTCTCCCACTTGCGATTTTATTTCAGCGATAAGATCATTCTTGTGGGACATCGATCACCCGGCTACACTTGACAAGTAAGAAGACGATGGCAGGAATATTTTAGTCACACTTTTACGATCTAACGGAAAATTCAACACCGAGTATCGTTTAAGGCTCGTTTATAGATTGTATCGTTTACAATTCAAACCAGGAAAGTTGACTGAGATAGACTACCTAAATGTTGAAATGCAAGTCGAATAATATGAACAAACTCAGAACGAATAGTTATAATATCTTCGTTGCTTATTTCAAAGCTCTGCAGTTCCTACAGCTCGTAAACTCGCAATCAGGTTGAAGTGTAGTTATTAAAAGTTAGCCCAAGTGATTCGCGATATAGAACCCTTCCTAGAAATCCTATAATTAAGAAAACATTCCTGCTGCAGTAGCTCTTAAGTGATCTCGAGAACTGATACAGTTTAAAATGTAATTTCAACATCTTCATTTCCTCAGTCGAAACACTAGTATATGAAAGGCACGTTACATAGCTGCAGCCTCGATTGACGCTTCATAACTCTACTTCTCTACTCTGATTAAAAGCGCAAGAAATTGTCAAGCTCTAATTACGAGAATTAAAAAAATAAACGAGAAGTAGAGCGAGCAAAGAAAAGATCGTGTACGGAGAACCTGATGCAGCTGTATGAGATCAAGAGGGTGAGGGTAAAAGCAAAAAAAGAAAAACAGAAAAGCATTGATAATTAATGGGAAATACAAGTGACCGCTAATCTGTACGATCATGTAGTTGTTGGGCATTTTTGTGGCTGGGTGCTCGGCTGGCTAGCTGGCGGTAATTGTGCGAATAAATTGCCAGGGTTGCGGCGGAATAACTACATACGTGGGTCGCCGGTTGCCTGCGGGGTGTTCGCCTGGTCCCCTGCTAAAAGTAATGCGGGGTGACGTTGCGGCGGTGATTCAGGCGATGCTTTGCGACGGCGAAAACGTTTCTCGTTACACCATGCGTATCCCGCAATATCGCGGAACTCGTTATTCCCTTATCCCAATGCCGAGCAAGTACAGTAACTAACAAGAAAGGTATCCCAGGTCGATTTCTTCGATTTGATTTCTTTTGTAATATGTTATAGTAGACTGAAAACTAAGCGACACGTATTTTTTTAAATCTGCTATTAAACACTTTAAGGGGGTAAAATCAGCCTCCGAACTATGGCATGTCAAATGGCGATTTGGCAGGTCTTTTTATGTTCTTTTTTTTGTTGAGAAAATTTAATTTTTCATTTCTTCTTATGAGAAAACTTTTTTAGCTATGTTGGTCATGAAATACTATGTTCTTGTGGGTGAAACTGCCAAATCATCCCTTGACGTGCCTTACTTTGGAGGCTTGTTTCACCCTCTTTAGTATACTATAACATATTACAAAAGAAATCTAATCGGTGAGATCGACTTGGGATACCTTCATTGTCAGAATCTGTCTAAGTTACTGTACTTACACTCGTTTTTTGTTCAACTTGTTGACTAATTTTTGAAATTATTTCTCCGTAGATTTATACCTACATCCCGCGGAATTGGGTACACAGAAACGTCAACGAGATTATCTGAAACCGGAAAACCTGAAGTAAAACGTTTCTTTATAATAATATGTATGTGGAGGCTGCATGATTTTGTTGTACCTACAGGTGGAAGTAGCCTGCTTTAATTACAAAATTTCAGATACGTAAATTCTGGCAGGCACAAAGCTTTTACCATCAAAAACATCTGAATTTCTGGTAACGAGTCTCATTAAATATTCTCGCCTCGTGAATAATTACCGGCACAACAGTACGAGCAGAGCGTGCTCTTGTTTTAAATAGCCATAATATAATTAATCAAAGGCAAAAAACCGTAAACGGGAAAGAGCTGGTGAAATTTGAAGGGAAAATGTTACCTTTTTCGCCACGTATTTTTATTTATTTCATATTATTTTCATTGCTCTTTTTCTCCATACTAGCCCCATAAATTAAGAGGGTGAGTCGACCGCCAACATTCATGACTAAATTATGACAATTCCTACATTAGTACGTTACACTTGCCGCAATCGATATGAATACCGGAAGGATGGGTCAAATTTTAAGTGGTATATCCATAGATATCTTATTACTCATGCTGTGAATTACAGAATTTATTTATATATACTTCACGAAATTGAACCGCGAGAAGTTGCGCGTATGTTTATACTTAATATTACATAAATAATTTAAAAAACTATTAATTCTTACCGTTCATCGTTGGAGAGAGAAAAAAAAGGTGTGTGAATTTCGGAAACATTTTTCACCGTCGAAACACTAAGTTATTAATTTTTTTGCATTACATTTTTTTCGTCTGCGTCAAAATGTAAAAACAGAAACAGCATATGAGCAAAATATGAAGGAAAAAGCATTGAAGCAAATAACGGAACAACAGATTTTTCTAAAGCATAAAAAATAAAAGCAGAATAACAAAGCAACCGCCTCGGAAAAGAACGATGCGAATATTTTCCGGTGAGAGTAAAAGGCACGTATGTACATACATACAGTGTATATATTTATATGTATTATGAGTATAAACATGCGTAACTTTACCCCAAGCAAAGGTCCCAAAAGCTAAATGAAAATAAAGGAGATATAAAAAATTTGTTTAATCTCTGTGTCAAGCCCTGTGAATTTGCGAAACTTTGAGAAGAGTTGGAAAATTAGCGGGAATGAAAAATAAGAGTTGTAAAACGATGTCTGTGGAATTTTACAGTCATTCGCTGCATGTTTATTATCATACAAAATTGTCGCTTTTGAATTAGGTTTTATTATGGCGGAACTGATCTACCTACAAAATAAATTCTCACACCGTAAACGATCAAACATTTATTTGCCATAGTCCGTATAATTTCTCACACAAAAATGTAAGTTAGATTTTTTTCCTAACGCAGCTATAAACAAATAAGAAATCAATTACTTCAAGGATATAAATTGCAATAAAAATTTTAGTAAGGACAATTTTTTAAATATTCACCCATTTTTCGCGACTGTCAGATTTTGTTTTTCCTCTCTTGGTTCTTTCAAAAACTGACAAACTTTTTTAAGACCTATAAAAGTATTCGAGTTGATGAGAATTGATCGATCCGTTACTGCATGTTTGATTCATCGTTCGTTTCAAATTCAGTATTTGATGGTAATGATCATTTTTACTCTGTATAATACGTTTGAAGTACTACTCCTACTTTTACCGACCGAGCAAACCTAACCTTTTTCTTTCTATACTAAATAAACAAACGAACGGAAAGGGTTTAATTTGAAAAAACGGTTGAGTTTGCTCGGTCGGTAAGGGTAGAGTTACTACATAACCTTAAACTAGAACGTTTCGCATACATGATATTACATTAAAGCCTTACTAATAATAAGCTTGAAAGCTCAAAAAAGGAGTTTATGAGCTTTTTGTATCCCAGCACACAACTCGTTTCATAATATGCACGTGTATTCTCACCTCTATATTTTTCTCATATTTTCCGCTTAACGGAGGATACGAAAACATATTTACAAGGTAAACCTTTGTAGTTGAGCTCAGATGTGATTATATACAGCCACATACCTATGGAAAGCAAAATAATAATAACGCTAACGAGACTGATACATCATTACATCGATAAATAGAGACGATATAATAATAAATTGCAGGGTTCTGAAGTTTTGTGCTTCGACTTTTTTCCCACATCAACTGTTGATATGTTCGATATAAATTCTTCGAAAGTTTCGTATCGAAGAATTTACGTTCATTTATCGCAATCGGACTCTACGTTGATGAAAATAATTTCAAAAAAAAAAACTATTACTATTTTAGAAGTAATATTCTTGAAACAGAAAGAAGTAACTTTGAATATCAAACAATGAAAACATATTAGTCTAATTCGTTGTACAAATTCTTTCTTAATATTATTATTGACAATATTTATTGATTTAGACACTCGTGAAAAAATATGCAAATTTTTTCATAGAAAGACTTCGGTTGTTTATAAAGTATACTCAACCTGTAATTATCGTGGAATGCGGAATTTATGCCCTTGGTTTTAATTCGGTGGAAGTTAATTTGCCGAGAATTCAGATCCTTGTATTCTAATTAACCGAAGTTTTCGCAGTTGGTATTGTATGTATATTTTTTACACATCTCACGATGCTATAAATTCGAAATGATCATGACTATAGTATAAGTGAGTGAGTGCTTATAATTTGTCACATATATACCTACATACATATTATATGTGTTCCTGGAATACGTTAACAAATATTAATTTTACTTAGAAGGTGAAAAGAATGTTTTTATCAAATGAAACAAATTGAAAAATAACAGTGCATATTATGTCCTTGTTGTTCTCAGCCTCGTTTTAATTAATTATGAGTCTTAATACCGAGACATTGATATTTACATGCTGCTGGGGGAGAAAAATATATGGTTCTTAACCTTTACTTCATATTTTGAAATAATATTCGATCTTCTATCGAAGTTTTTAAACTTGTAATTCGCCTAGTTAATTGAAATTGCAAAAGAAATCGTTTCTATTATTCCAGCTTGTATGTAAAATAAAAAAAAAATTGTAGGATCGAATTCTCTCGACTAGTTTACTCTGTATGATTACATAAAATTTAGTTGGAAATGATGATACATTATTGTTGAAAAATGTTCTCATGACGTCAGAACCTGGTTCTCAGCGCCATTTTATCACCACATAACCTAAATTCTTAATTTTAATCGAGGCAAATCGTAATTACTGGGGTTTCAAATTACTCATGTCACATAAATTAATTAAACATAATCAATCATATACCTGTTCTACCATTCGCACGCGGAGAAAACACAGTCAATGGTTATATGTCAGCCTGGTTGCAGTAGTTACATTTTTTTCCACCAGATGACGCATTGCAAAGTGACAATCCCGATAGTATTGAACAGATATATTCATAAGTTTTTAGGAAGTAATAAGTACTGTTGTATTATTATAATATTCTATTGCAAATAAACAGCAAAGGTTCCGCAATTTTCGCTTTGGTTGTCAGGATGAAGAATAGCGGAGAAAAAGGCCGCCCAAAAACGGAGAGGAGGAAGAAAAAAAACGACTAAGAGACAGCTGTGTGCATTTACTCAAGTGAACGAAAGTATTACACTCAAAATTTCCGGTTGACATATTCCACCGCCCCTAAGAAATAGAGATAAGAGCATATATTGTAATATCTAGTTATTTTTCACAAACGAAATGATCGAAAAAGAAGTAGATTTTTGATCCAGAATACTCGCGAAGAACATTTCCGTTCGTCAATCGGGCGAAAGTGACACATGATGTAAAAACGATAGGTTTTGTATGAGTATAAGAAGAAATGAAGAGGGAGTGAGACGAGTAGAGATCAGTACATGGTGTGCAGAGAACTCCTACGACACGCCCTTTTCTTCGAGGTCTAAGCCTTCAAGGGAGATGTGTACCAACTGTCTAAAGAAATCCCTATATTGTTAGGGAATTATTTTTCTCGCGAACGCTACCCTGCTCGGTAATGCCATTGTGTGTAGTTCTGGGGTGAGTTATGTAAAATCCCGTTCATTTTTTCCCCACGCAGATTCAACGTCAGAACAATTAATCACTACCGATCTAGGGTATTTGGGCGCCGTTGGTACACATGTTACTTAAGTCCAGTACAGCGCAAGAGAGAAACTTTTTTAGATATAGAAGCTGCACTCCTAGGCACACCATGTATACTCACACTACGGATCAGTAGGCAGTGAGAACGCGTTACAAATTGAAACATGAAGAACGGTTGTTTTGTTGGTGAATAAAACATAATGTCACGTCATATGAATTACAATGAACGATCAGGAAAATAGTTTCGGGTAACTGCATGATATATTTTTTGGTACTTTTTGAAAAAGAATAATATCCACATATAAATATATATATATATTTGGGATGTAATAAAATATTGATAATGTATAAATATTTCTCTGTTAGACGATACATGATCAGCAACAGCCGCCAATAATCGGTACGGAATTTATCTGACAAGCGATTTTTCCTGAGGAAAACGAAGGAGAATAGGAAAAGGGTAAATTGACAGGCTGAAAATAATCTTGAGGATAAAACGTGAGTCGATTTCGCATATAATGCCTTGTGTACAGTCGTTAATTAACGTATATGCGCAAACAAGCCTGGGAAATATAATTTACTTGAATAAATTAAGCGCTTGTATGAATACCTGATCTCACACAATATTTACTCAATTTCAGTTACACAGTTTTTTGCTTCCGGTGATTACTTTTTTATTTTTCTTCCTTAATCTGCAAGCAATATCACTTTCGAGTAATTAACAAGCCATTTTAATCAAAAGAATCCCCCGCCTTTAATAATATGTTTAAAACTTTTTCACAGCTTAATCATTTTCAAAACTAATTATCTTTACGCATGGCGGGACGGAAAATATATGAATAGATGAAAAATCCTTCCGAGATTGAAAACGAATGATTTGCTTGTCGGGGTTAAATTTCCTTTTAGAAGCTGCATAAGAAATATAAAAATTGAAATTAGAAATTACCCGGCTTTTTAAGGAGTTTGCAAAACGAAAATTCAACTTCTGTTTCACCATACATATACTTCAACAATATTTGAACAATTTCTATACAGCTCGAGAATTTTGTAACTTCTTCCTAATTTTTCAAGATTTTTCAAATATCTCCAGGATTTATGTATTTCTCTAGCTTCTCCAGATTTCCGATTTCTTCATGCAACTCTCTTTCACGTTTCCTCAAAATTTTGAAAAACTTCATTCTCATTTTATACTGGCATATTACGTAACTCTCAGATGAAACCCTGTCCTCTGATAAAAGTGTAATTTTATTTCTGAATCATTGCGGTGTTGTGATCAATCAGATACGATAACTAAAAAATCAAAAACGCACAAGGTACCCGATTTAGTTTGAATCCAATTAAAATGGGCTTGAAAAACATAGCTGCATTCAATTTCAAAATTTAGCTATATTATAACGGTTCTTGCGAAAAATTGCTAACTTTTGTACAAGCAACGATATTTAATAAACGTCGAGGAACGACCTAAAATTGATTATAACGAAAAAGGACATCCCAGGACGTCCATCCATTACAGGGTCACGCAGTGTATACCGTTAAATTAAAAACTAATTGGATTGCAACCCGCTACGGATGGTATAACGGTTAGAATAGTTAAAATTAAATGGGATAATAAAACGAATGTCATATCGAGACAAAAGGGTGGCCAATCCATGATTGTTCGAAGGCAAATTGCGCCCCATTTGTCAGCGTCAAAATAGCGAGACTGCATTCATCCCCGGTGGAAATTTGATTCGCCACAAATTTCCGCGCATAATTCGGCCTTACATGTTACCAAAAAAAAAAATCCACAAAGAGCCTTTATACTATACGCTACAAATTTTCTAATTATTGACACATTAAATCTACTTATCTTTTATATTTTCTACATTTTTTTAGTCGTAGATATAAAGCCTTAAGGTCACTTTATTATTTTGCCAATATCAAATTAGCTCAATAGTTACAACAAATTATAGTACAAGTGACCATAATCAAAAAGAATAGTAATACAGACTAGATTTTCTACTCACAGCTACTGAACTAATTTACATTCTGTACCCAGAACTATATTTTTTTATACGTAGTTCAGAGCCAATCATATCTGTTTCTTTTTGCAATACATGACGTACAATTGACTTTTGCGAGCTAAATTCTCGGTTATAAGAATTTAGTTAGGAGTGATATTACACTGTAGTCTTCCTGGCTGTCATTTTATTTGGCGTAAAATAACATTTCATATACAATTACAGATTTTGAAAATCAGTGTGTTGCTGAAATAAAATCACCTGTATACCTAACAGCGCATACATTTTGATTCGGTGTGAAAGTTCAAATCCACCCAACGAACTTTAAGAAAAAATAAACAATATTTTCCTCGACATCGTGAAACAAACATTGTCGGTCGTTATTTCAAGTAAAACATTTTTACCAAGAAAATTATAAGCACTGTACTAGGAATTTATCTCGATAGGAAGATTCCTTTATTCGTGACGAAGAAAAATTTAAGTACCCAGGATTTTTCTCGCAGACTGATATTCAAACCAATATTTTTTTTCACATATCATGGGGTATGACATCGGTGTATGCTTAGCGTCGCTTCCACGCACTTGACCTGCTTGTTTAGCTAGGCCATCGAAGAGGCGGGAATTTACGACTCTGAGGCGACGACGCTTCAATGCTTCCCTGGCCTCTTCTAAGAGGTCTTGGTCTATTTTATGTTTTGTAAACTAAATCTGTTCACTATACAATATCTCGGGCTTAAGTGGAGTTTTTATTTAACTCCATCCACGGGTTGAAACTGAACAGATGAAGCCGAAAGGAAACTTCGAGGAACGACTTTTGCCATTGGTATTCGTGGCACATTTCAAAAATGATATCATCACGATTCTCTTGAAAAACTCTAAAACAATACAGAAATACTAAAATTTACTAAAACATTTATCTTTATGCTAAAATTTTTGCAGCCGGTTAAAACTTTTCGGATATATAGGAGGACCGTAAAAGTTCCGTTTCGTCGCTCATAAATACCGCATATTTTACAAAATTATTTACTGCTTACATGTTGCATTTTTGTCAAAATCTTCTAGGATTGGTATTACGAAAGTTTAGAAATAGAAAAGATAATACACAAAGTGCGATTTCGTTACATTAAATTTATATTGAAGCTGCTCAAAATGTGTAAAAAACCAATGACAACGCTCGGACGATAAAGAAGAACATTCGCACCGCCGCAACGTGAATTGAGTAAAAATTTACGGGAAAATAATTCGCCACAGACCGCAGCGAGGAATATATCATAGACCAGAATGAAGCGGCAGCGAAATCGGTCATGGTCCGAAATTAACCACCCACGGACAGTTCGGTTTAAAATCCTAAATGGTCGAGAGTCGCGTAAACCTGCGGGTTCCTATCTTTATTTATAAATTTGATTCATGCCGCATCACGGCCACGTGACGTACTCGATGAAAATCAAGCGAGAATCGACACCTCAATCTCGATACTCGCCGTACTTCACGCGAATGTATCTGGCACGTGATTGGCCATTGCCGCTGTAGCAGCGCTGTGATTGGCTGATGAAGAGCGCCTGCGCAGAGCAGCGATTATACTCGCTTGCCACTTCGGCACACGTGCGCAGCTCATCGTGTGTCTCGCTTTAGGAATCGGCAGAACTTGAGTCTAGAAGCAAGCAGGCGTGTATTGCAAGTGGGTGAGCAGTCGAGTGTCGTCAGGCAGCCTTTTCTGGAACCGAAATTACACGCCACACGTAACACAGAGAACTTCGAGCCGCCCTTTGCACCAGGATAAATTAAACTCAAGCCAAGGGTAAGTCGCTGCGATACAATCAACCTCATTTAGGGCGGGGCCTTTCCGCAAGTTCGGCAAAGATGGTATCCCTGACTGCCGGCCACGTGTGGAGTCATTTTTGTAACCGAAAATCAAAAAAATCCCCGAACGATCTTCTCTCGGGTTCCAAACGTTCCCCGAGCTTTGCCAAACTTCGCGCCGCGTCGATAACATGAACAAATGAATGGCTCGCCTCCCGGCGCAACGTGAGTTTTCCCTGTTCGTCGATCTCTTCCGGCATCCGCTAGTCACGTAAATTGGTAAAAATCTGTTGATTTCAATCTCGCAGTCTTGACCCCGTTCATTTATTCGCTCATCATCGCCGTTCATTTGTTTCTTCACCTCTGATCGACCGGCGGCGTTATCTTCGCCTAGGAATAGTCGGGTTAACCAGGTATCGACAACTCCGATACACATAAATACGCCGTTTTTATCGTCCTCTCTTGTTTACTCTCCGATCAACCGAAAACAAAGACCTTTGTTCGAATTGTCTCGGGCACACCGTGCTAATCTGGAGGTTAATCCCGTTGTTATGACAAAGTCAAGCCCAAGTTTTTTTTTTTCTTTTTTTTTCCTGTTTCGTACTTTGCCTGACAACGATTCTCAGCGATATGAGTTTCAACGTCATTTTTCCTTGTTGTATCCGGTGACTCTTCTTCACTTAATAATCAACTCTTCTATTTCCTCTAGATAAGTGATACTGTGACATAGCAGATATGGTGTCGTCAACCGTGGTCGAGAATGGCGAGACAACCGCCCTGGCGGTAAATTCGGCACCAGCTGTCGGCGTACCGCCTGGCGATTATAGACTCGTAGGATGGGACATGGACGCCACTGGTAGGAGACTGATCGACGAGATTTGCCAAATTGCCGGGTACACGCCTAGTTCCACCTATGGCCAGTATGTCATGCCTTTCAAGGATCTCAATCCACCGGCGAGAAAGAGGCACAATATTAGAGTTGTTACCATCGGAAAATACCGAATGCTCAAGGACAACAAGACAAACAAGGTGATAATACCATAAATAGAGCAGTTATACTTATCCTTGTGCACATATTGTTTCTATTCATTTGCACAGCAAACAGGAACAGTAATCCTCGCTGGATATTTTTATCTCGCTTTCTTTACGCATCGTTGTTGATCTCGTTGATGGAAGAATTGAAAGAATTCAGCTGACACATTGGCGAACTATTTCTGACGAGAATTTAACACCAATATCGATATATCAACATGTTTCATTTTTCTATGATCTTATTTAGTTTTTCTTCGCTGAGATTAGCATTAGTAAACAAACATTGGCAAATTTCAAATCCTTGTAAAATTTGAAACTTTGCAAATTTTTAAAAGCATTGAACATGCTGCGACATGTTTTTCGTTACTAACAAATTTTTTTTTTTCTTACATTTTCACAGGTATTGAAGACGAAAAGTGAGATATCCGCTCTGATAGATTTTATCACGTGGCTTGAGTCGGTCAAGGGAGATGCAGCCGACGGTGTGATTCTAGTTTATCATGAGCCACGCAAAGTCATACCTTCCATGCTGCTCGAGTCATTAAGGAAATTCAACCTTTTAGATCGATTCAAGCAAACCGTCAAAGGCTTTGCAAACGGGTTTAACGTTGCAGAGGTCAAATGCGCCGATACAGTACGCACATTTTCCTTACGCACATTATCGCGTGTTATGCTAGACAAGGTAAGCCCTGCATTTTCTAACGCTGATTATATTAAAAACACAATGATCGTATCTGCAGATACAGATGTCAAAACTGCTAAAAATTCCACAATATCGAACAATCCTTCAGGTTTCATGTAATCAATCAATTGGGAAAAAGAAAATTACGACATTCCCTTAACTAATATCAATCCTGTGTTTCGAATTTCAAGGAAGAAGAGTTGGACAATGCTGTTGATAGGGCGCGGCTAGCTCTCCAAGTCGTGCAGCACTTGAGTGCTGGTGAAGAAAATGCAAAAGGTGCCGAGGGTAGCGGAAGTGGTGATAGCGACGCAGCGACAAAAGGGACCATAGAACTAATAAGAGAATTCGTACAGCCAACACATGTCGAAGAAAAGGAATTAGCGGGTACAAAAGCATAAAATTTAACTACAGATATCTTTCATTGCTTAAAGATATAAGTTAATGGCTGAAAAGGTGGGTAACTTTTGAGAATTTATATCTCAAAAACCAATAATTCAATTCGATTGTTTTTATTGAAAAGTATGTAGATCAAATTTCATTTATATATTTTTCTCACTCAGATAAATTAATAGCAAGCGTTGTTATTGACAATAACATCAAACATTTTGCACCGTTACATGTTTTGTGGTGCCCATGATATGTCAGAAACGGCTCAAACGATTTACCTGAAATTTTGAGACTGTGCATTCTTGAGTAGTTTATCCTCTTTGCCATAATCTGAAACTGTTTTTCAACCAAATGGCAATTTTTTAAATTGTCATTAGATTTCTTGCCTAAAATCTATCAGTATTTTATTTAAGTAACTAAAAAATTATGTTTAAAAGGAAGTAGGATCGTGACAAAAAGAATAAACTATCGAGGAATACAGTATGCGAATTGGAAATAAATCTGTTGAACCGTTCTTGATATATCTTAGACACCACAAGACATGTAACCGTTCAAAATAGTTGACATTATTTTCAATAAAAACACTTCCCGTTTGCTGATTCTAACAAAAGAAAAACAAATTTTAATGAAACTTGATCTACTTATACTTTTGAGTAAAGCAAACCCTAAATGAATAGAATACTTGGTTGTCAAGACATAAATTCCCAAAATTTACAAAATTTTTCAGTCTCCTACGCGTAATTCGTTTTTGAAAAGGTTACGGAGGAAATAGATACGTGGTTAGAAAGAATTTGACATATAAATGTATTCATGTTACAGGCTTGAAATTGGTTCTCAATCGCCAAAACAGTCTAAGACCTGTCTTCGGAATGCTACTTCGCCAAAGTCGCCGCGAACGACAACACGCTAGCCTCTTACGCCGATTATTAGCTGAGGCTAATGTCGACTATGCAGAACTGCAGGTGAGTCATAATTCTACGATTTAAATTTCTCATGAAATTTCAATAACGAACTTATAAGGCAATAGAAGTAACCCAATAATCTTCGAATTTAGATTTCTAGCTGTCTATTTTAGATCTCTTGGAATAAATTTTGTACAAATTTTAAGTTCTTCAATGAAATTATGCAAGTTATCAAAACAATTCGGTGTGACCAACTCAATTATATGTATGAATGCTTTATGGTCGCTCATACTTTACTGATAACTCAACTTTCTATACATTCTTATCAGTTTGTCAGTTTTATGCACATTTTGAATTTCTTCTCTGACCGAGTCACATTGTTTGTAATCAACAGTCAAGTGAGAGCCTCCGAATTCTATGCCGGCTAGTGAGATTTCTTTTAAACTCGATTATGGCGTTCAATAATTATAGGACGTATGGTTAACGGAGAAAAAGGAGGGTCTGCAAAAGTTAATAAAAGAGAAAGTAACAGGAGCGAAGGAAAAGGAGGAAGAGGAACTATTAGAGGTACTCGAGTGTCACTTTGACCCAGAAAAAAAGATGAAACCGAGATTAGATGTTGAAAAAAAAGAAGGAAAGAAAGGAAACGTTGGCAAAGGTGCAGCGGAATCTAAGGAGAACGTCAAAAATGAATCCGTTATTGAGAGTCCGGATACGACAACAACGAGTTCTCCTCTGAAAGAGAAACTTGCACCCCAGGAGAATGCCGAGGTAAAATCTACGGATGTGAAATGCGAATAAAATCAAAGTATCCTGAAGCCAGTGCCTTATTTCAAATACAGAGTGAACATTTTTGTTCTTGAATTTCCTACATTGGTATGATAATCTTTAAAAACTAAGTGAAAATGTTGATAAAAAAAAAAAAGAGAAAAGATATGCTAAGAAAAGAAAAGCGGCAGGTGAAGTTAGCTTGTTACAAAAAGTTTTATTTAGATTTCTCGTGATATTCGGACACGTTTGTCAGTCCTGGAGACTACACTGTCCGGTTCGATTCATATAGTACTATATTATATTATATTATGTTATTATATTATATTATTTACTTTAGTTCGTCACAAAATGAACGTATTATTTTTTTTCTTTTTTTTTTTTCCTGTTTATTATCTACCGAGTTTTGTTGATTTTTTGTATTTCTTCGTTTTCTATCTAAATAATAAGATTCGTTTAATCTCCTTATGGAATTACGTTGGGGTCACACAAATAATAAATAAATGAATAATCCCAATGTAAAAAATTTATACTTATATCGTACTTGATTGAATTATCGATTTGCTGTTGCCATTATAAATATTATGGATAACTTCTGTGCATAACTAAAATTGCAAATATTTGGTTTTGTTATTTTTTATTTTTATTTTTTCCTTCAAAGTATAAACTGGCGGAACATTCCTGCTGCGTCAAAAACAAAAACCGTAAAAAAAAAAAAAAAAAAAAAACTAACTGCAAATAAAACGAGCAAAAAAAAAACAAGGTGATATGCATAATTACAGAATTAATAAAAGCAAATAAATAACAAAAATTTACATAGATATTCACGACTTGAAAAGCAATGAGGATATTTGTTGGTTAATCCATCATACCGTGCTAGTTATGTTAGGATCTCATTGTATTATTAATATAATAAAAAAAAAAAAAATGTTAATAAATATATAATTTTGCAATTGCATACTTATCATTATCAAATGACGCCACTTCAAATTTAAAACGAAAATTAGGAAACCAAGTGATCAATATCATTTTTCCCAATATTAAGTATTCAGTTCTATAGTGTATCATAAGACAAATAATTATATAAAAATAGTGGCATGAAAATTCACGATTGAAGAAGAAAAAATTTATTCACTATTATCTCTGTGCACGTGCCGTGTTCGAAGTACAAAAAAATCTTATAACTATTTCGTGTCTACAGATTGCGGGGATAAAACTCCATGCGCTTGATATTTAGCAAACAAGGTTTCAGATTCTTTGACAACAAACGATAAAGTAGCTTTAGAATAATATTCTCCCATTAGTTCTATGTTGTTTATGACTGTGGACAGCAGATGGGCCTTTTCAGTGAATATACCTGTAAAGATGGGCGGACATAAACATTTGACAATATAAAGAAACACAGTGAAAGTACAATATAAAATTTACCTGGTGCATCATATTTCAAGTATGTGAAATGAATGTGAAGATGATAAAACGAGGGCTGATAGTGAAAATAGATTCTAAGCTGCGATGCTGGAAGTCCGCTATATTTCTTGGAAATTGCTTTTGTGCCGGCGTCACGAATGTTTTTAAGTAACGGCAAATGCGACTGGTCCAAACCTCTAATTGATTTTATTCCCTTTTGCATCGGAATTGCCAAGAGGTACAAAGTTTCCAGACTTCCATCCCATTTCAAATCCGGTATCAAAATAAATCCTGTTTTTGGGTCTGGATCTTCAAAGACTATTCTTTCGCTCTCGGCTTTGTGCTCCAAAATGTTGTACACCCACTGTAGACAAGCATCATATGAGTTAAATATTTTTTCAAGAAAGCAGTGCAATGAAAAAATTGATGAAAAGATCAACGCTGCGAGTAACAAAAATTAATAACTACTTTAGACAGATCACATTATTGCTATGTACACGATACTAAAATGGTTTGTCGTTTCAATTCTGATCTATGAAAGATCGATTTGTGCTTAAATGAATTTTTTACAAAACGATAAAGATAAATGTCTTATAACAAATCATAAACTTTATTGCTCATATAGAACAAGCCAAGACACTCGTTTATATTATAGATGTTGCCGTGTTCGTTGAGTATCTTTTTTCCATTTGTTAACAGTCAACTAAAATTATGTATCAGTACGATCAGTACGGTACCTGCAGAGAAAATTGTTCCTTGTTCAAATGGGGCAGAGTAACTTCTTCGTAAAGTTTTGGAGTTTCTTCAACGATATAGATCAGCTGTTTTTCAAATTTTGCAATATGTTTTTCCGTTGCCGGGTGAATGATTGTAGTCTTAATACCTTGAAGTTAAAATATATTTAAGAAACAGAAACAAGAAAAATTAGATTATTGACTTTAGATAAAAGAGTTGAAAGTAGAATAAAGTCAGATAATTTGCTCACTATTGTGCTCAATGGATGGAAAACAATTGTAATTTCCGTAAAGATCGTTTTCGAATTCTTTACTGAGTTTCGAGCTCTCGTTGAAAAGATTCTCGTTCAGTTTCTCTTCGACAAAGGCTTTCTTCTCCAGCAAGACTATGGCTGCGCCGTCGTGATCTGTAAATGTCCCTTCGACACATAGTAATTTCTTTTGGGCATTGTTATTCAATACACGTTTTAACTGGAATTTTGACAAGTCCTTCAAAGACTCGTGCACGCTGGATTTCTTGCTGTCCTTTGATTCGTCGCTCGATGACTTAAACTTTTTCGGATTTACATACGTCTCTTCGTCACTCGCCTTCTCAACGCCTGCCATTATCGATTATTTACTGACCGGTTTAATTGTTGTCTCAAAAATAGTGAATTTATCGCGTATCGATGTTCAATTTAACCACTTAACTGTCATTCAATTGAACCGTTAGGTTAGGTATTGTTATTATTTTTTATCTTCCGACTATAGATTGCTAAACACAGCCGTCCGAGCGGGGCTTTTTAAAACTTAGCCTTGGGTCGGAGCTGGAAGCTTCGGTAAAGAAATTTCCTACTATTATCGACTTAATAATTGTGCAAATCCACAAGTGAATCGATAAATAAAGACACTGCTATTACCTCTGCAGTCAATCATACAAATGTATCAATAATTCCCGACTCAATCGCAATAGCCACTTTATTGACCTGAGAAACGGTACAAAAGTAGCATCTTCTATACTTTTTCCCCGTAAGTGTGAGAAAAAAGCGTGGTAGAAAATTACCCATTCTTCTACCGCAAATGCGGTTTTCAATTTGGCTTATTTCGTTTATTTATCAATTTTAAATCATTTCTTTTACACTGGTCCCACTTTTCAAGTCAATAAAGTGGCGACAGTTGAGTCGAAGATAAAGTCCTATATGCAACGTGGGAATAAAGCTGTTTATACCCTTGTTACATAATGTACCGTTGTATGATCATTATCGATGATAACAGAACGATCTGTGAGAAAGTTGAATTTGTAAACCGGGCTATATCGCGGGTAACAGCTATTCGAAATATTTATACAATCCTTCCACAGTGGTAAATGATTACAGCGATTGTTCTCCTATGATATACAAATGGATAAAAACTCGGTTTATTATTATCATGTCTGCTTTCTTTTTTACCGGTGAAAACGGTGATAAATGCCAATTAGACTCATTGAAGTAGCTTAAACTGGAATCTTTTCTTTTCACCGATGTAAAGAAAATCAAAATCACATTACATATCCTCAGTCAACGTTTCTTATTTATTAATTCCTATCCACATCATTAGCGAATCGCTATGCTTTATTCACTGCCTTTGTGATGGTAAATACACTGATACATCAGTAGATAAATACTAATCAGTTACCGACACACACTTACCATCGAAAATCAGTTGCATTTAGTTCCAAGAATCTATTTCGTGTCAGATGTCGCTAGTATTGGAAAAACACGAGCATGAACTATGATTTGAGCTCGATTTAACCAATTACAGCTACTGATTACAGCACATTTTTCATTGTCAAAAGACCATGCGCATGCGCATTGGAATCTGAAACGCAGGGTGAATTCGATGACCCTCAATTGCCTTGAATATTCAAGTATCGCGAGAAGCGTACTTAGCCTTGTTTGCCTGTTGACCTAACGATAACAAATGAATAGAAGTCTACGTAGTAGTTGATACGATTTTTCTTTTTGTTTCCGTCTCTTTTACGTTAAATTTAGAACATTTCGAACGTTACCAACAAGTATTCTTTTCAAGATCCCGAGGTGCGCAAATTGCTGCCGCGAAACTTGCCGAAAAAATGTTATCTTTCTTGAAAACTGCCAAGGTATAAATATTAGTTGACAGAGTTAATTTACTCGCTGATTTTACTGCATTTCTACTACGATTTAGTTTAATTAAAATACGATACTTTTTCATCGTTTACAGACACTTACAGCGAACTCCAGGACTTTTAGTTCCAAAGTAAATCTCAACGAAGTTGTTATCGTTAGCGCAGTGCGAACACCGATCGGATCTTTTCGAGGTTCTCTGTCTTCCCTATCGGCAGGAAAACTCGGTGCCGTCGCTATTCAGGTAAAATAAAATCGCCAACAGCTGACTGACAAACAATTGTTTGCCCAGGTGGCAGTACTTTAACTAACCTTCGTGCATTTAATTAAAAATAACCCAAATTCAAGAAAAAGTATCAGAGTATTAATGTGCCTTCGTTTCCTAATTCACACATGTTTTTCATTTTGTTAATTTATCTTATTTCTAGGCAGCCGTCGAGCGTTCTGGTCTTACCAAGGAACAGATATCAGAGGTATACATAGGAAACGTTTGCCAGGGTGGTCAGGGCCAGGCGCCTGCTAGACAGGCAGTAATATTTGCAGGTTTGTCGATTTTAAAAATTTCAAACATGTTATTACTGTCATTACTTGTTTGCTTGAAAATTTTGCACAAGATTTGTTATTTCATGTAGCAGAAGATTTCTAATCCAATTTCATATCAGAAAATCACAATGCTTAAATATGGAAAGTTTATTTTCTTTCATATTCCTACTCGATTGATTTAGATCAGTTTTTTTTTTTTTTTTACAAGGTCTTCCGAAATCAACGATATGTACAACTGTGAACAAAGTCTGTTCGAGCGGCATGAAGTCCATCATGCTCGCCTCTCAGGCGCTGCAGTGCGGACACCAAGATGTAATACTCGCTGGTGGCATGGAGTCCATGTCTAATGTGCCATTTTACTTGAAACGAGGAGAGACGACCTATGGCGGCATGAAACTGGAGGTTTGTAACAATTGCGTAATTAGTAGATAACGAGTTATCTCTTATCACTCGAATACGAAAGATTTCAACACATAAACCACGCCATGTGAATTGATGATAAATCGTTCTTATGTGCAAATTGTACATTTAGTCAATATGTTTATAACACATTGTTATATTTAAAGGATTTTTCGATAAGCAAAAACAGTTTCTGTTCTACTTTAAAATAACTGAAAAATCTATTTTTTAATTAGAGGCATTGATGATTAGTAGGAGAATTGATATAGTTATTTCAGTTTAAAAAGAAGTTGATATCCCATAAATTTAATCGATGTAGTTTTGATTCTAGGATGGGATAGTTTTAGACGGTCTCATTGACGTATACCACAAATTTCACATGGGAAATTGTGCTGAAAACACTGCATCAAAATTGGGTATCACTCGTCAGCAACAGGATGAATTTGCCATAAAGAGTTACACGCGAAGCGCAGCTGCTTATGAACATAAAGCTTTTAAAGATGAGATTGTTCCGGTTAATGTACCACAGAAGAAGGGAAAACCTGATGTTGTCTTTACGGAGGATGAAGAGTACAAAAAAGTCGACTTTTCAAAACTTGCAAAACTGAATACTGTATTTCAGGTAAGAAGTAAACTCAGGTATGGATTTAGTCGCTGGATAGTTGAGCTAGATTTCCTCGACCTACTGTAAACCAGGAAAAGCTATGAACATTCCTCGTAACTTTGCATTTAAGAAAGAAAACGGCACTGTAACTGCTGGGAATGCTTCAACGCTGAATGATGGAGCTGCAGCCCTTGTACTGACGACAGCTGACAATGCGAACAAATTAAATCTCAAGCCTTTGGCTCGGGTAGTAGCTTTCCAAGATGCGGAAACAGAGCCAATAGATTTTCCAATAGCACCTGCATTGGCTGTGCCAAAGGTGAGCCTTTAGATTCCATAAAAAACGTTTTTGTCGTTATATCATGAAAAGATTTGATTCAGACGAGACATTTTAATCCTTACAGCTATTGGAACGTGCTGGAGTCAGTAAAAATGACATAGCACTGTGGGAAATCAATGAAGCCTTTAGCACCGTCGTTCTTGCTAATGAGAAGATACTTAATCTCGATCCCAGCAAAGTAAATGTTCATGGAGGAGCCGTATCGCTCGGTCATCCGATCGGGTAAGAATCGAATTCTGACGTATGTCAAATACAACATATAACAAGCACTAAAGATCATTTTGTATATTTATTTGTAAATTTTAGAATGTCTGGAGCGAGAATCGTTGTTCATCTGGTGCACGCTTTGAAAGCTGGAGAAAAAGGTGTCGCTTCAATCTGCAATGGCGGGGGTGGAGCTTCGTCGATTTTAATTGAGAAATTGTGAGTCCCTTGAATTATGATAGAAATCAAAACATGAATCGGCAGCCATTCCTTTTGAACTAGTTAATGATCGAAAATCACTGTGAATAGTTATTTCTATTGAATAACTTTGGTGCTTGAATATTATCAATAAGTGATAATTGATTCGATCGCGGCCTAAATATTCTGCTCAAATTTGTCGGGTGTTTGTTTTTTTTTCTTTCAATTATTGGTTGTTTCGGAATCTTACTGTGAATTGAAAATCCGTTTGCAATATTTATACCGTAACGATAATTGTTACTTTTTTTTTTTTATAAGTATATTATATATTGTATTTTTCACATTTTCTACAATGTTATTCGCACAATATAGAGATATTTTAATGGTTATAAAGATAGCTGTGCCTTCAATTATTCGAACAATAAATCTTATATTACACTGTTTGCTTGCACTACTTTATCGGTGGTAAAACATGACGGAAAATTTTTATTCAGTTCGATGGTTGTGAGATTTTTTATTGTGTCTTTTTCAATATTTTGTAAAAAAGAAAAAATTTATTTTCTTGTGTCAAGGTGCGCGAAATCATTCCGTCTAATCTTCTATAGGTCTCACAGCTCCTCGTCACCCCCAAAATTAACGCTATACACAAAGGATCAGTGTACGTTATGCGATGTTTTGAAAGAAGAATTGAAAAATCGATTCCCTGGTCGTTATCAATTAGAACAGATCGATATCAACGCGCGTGGAAATGAAAATTTAAAGAATCTATATCGTTACGAGATACCAGTGCTCTTTTTAGAGGGTCAATACCTTTGCAAACACCGATTGGACGCAGATCTTCTCGAAAGAAAGCTCAAAACTCTCGAGTCTGCTATGAACTGTTAAAAATATCAGAGTGAAAAAATAGGATTTAGGTAATTAATTTTCGGACGAATCGTATCACCATTTATCACTTTTTATACCTGTAGCTAATTTATTACAAAAAACATAACGTTAAAAGTTTTCATTTTACTACTTAAGTTGGTGGATTGCAATTTAACTGTTAAGTAAAGTAAACGTTTAATGAAAATCAGCTGTATTTTCGATATTCATTGCATTGAAGTTTTATTCAAGTTACGCAATGTTCACATTTTCTGTAGCGAAAATACGTGTGCACCAGGTATATAGGTATGTGTGTCGGTATAAGTAGAGCGAATATTTCGCAACTGGTACTATTGGTATTTCGACCTGCAACGTATTTACATGGTTTAAAATAAAACAGCGCCGCTAGTCGTCAACACCAAAGTGTTACACTGGGGAAAAAGTATTCGCAAATAATTCGGTTACCATTTACTGTATCGAGCGTACTTTGTATAATCTGATTCAAGATATCATAGTCGGAAACAAATGTATTTGGTTCAATGAATTTTTATTTGACTTGAATTGAATACTTCGTTCAACGGATAGAATGATTAATGAAGAAATTGCGTATTCATGATCGGTTGAGTGTAAGATAAGTTTAAAATGAAAATATTTAATACCGTTAATTACAAATTGTTTTTCCTCGCTAAATTTTGATTAAAAACTGGATTCAAGAAGTCAACTGTGAGTAGAGAATCAGGTGAATTACTAGAATCAATCGTTCGTGTGGATTGCCATTTCTTATTCGGCGTGTGACCGCAACAGGTAGGTAAATCTGAAACAGCTTCTTTTAATCTATTTCTTGAAAATCAGTTTCGTCGGTCGTTCCGACGAAACGATTAGCCTCTCGGCATTCCGGGCTTCAACAAATTCTTCTACGCCGTTTGGCAAGCGTCTCTGTAATATAACGGGTAGCTGTACAAAATTTGCAAAAGTTATAGAATTTTTAAAAATCTAACTAATAATGCGGCAATTTACAATCTGGAGTAATGAATTAATTTAATTGATTAGGTGATCCAACGTACGATTTGAATCAGCCTATAATAACAAGCATTTTTGTAACACATGCAAGATTTTCGCGTTTCTTTTTTCCCTAAAATCCCGGCTGAATATATAGCCCTTTTGTCTTGAAGTTCCACTACATCGACCCACGGTCAGAAAGTTATTGAGAATCTACTGTATGAAACAATAAAAACGGTATAATGCCGAATTCCAGAAAGACTATATCGTCGGAAATCCTTAGAATCGGCGATTCCTAATAGCCTCAAGTAAACCGTTATTTTGAGCCCAAATGTTGCGGAACTAGATTCAAAACTTTCGCGGCATGTATTTACCGAAAAGGCGATTTTTTTATAATAATAAATTCCAGAATGCAAAGTATGGATTAGAATTTCATGATGATTGTTGAATTTTGAAGAAGTGCCGCAAAAGCAGACCTAAATATATTGATCTATTATAGATAATCGATTTTATGGCGAAGTGATTAAGGGTATAGAGAAACAAATTATCTGGAGAATGGATAAGAATATATTGATGTACCAAAACGTCCAATTTCTTAAAACCGTTGTAGACAATTTTTAGGAGTCTTGTCAGCGAGGAAAATGAGTGTAAAAACAATAGGATCGGATAAAAAGTGGCAGAGTGCAATCATTCGAACGTTTATATAATTATGAACCCTTTTTTTGAAATTCTTGATGTGTTTAGAATAATTTACATCACATAGTAGTAACGTTGTGTTAATGATTCGTGTTCATAATGATTGGCGCGAATAAGATTGCTAGAATATCTTTTCGACAGTTTTATTCTTCTTCACTGAATAAGTTTTGATTCGAACGGTAAAACCAGAAACTAATTGACCTTTGAAAAGTTTAAAAACCGGTAGAAACATAGAAAATGTTTGTGTTCCGAACCACGGGTCACATAATAGTTCAGTCGGAGCATAGATTTCAAATTCCAATTTTTTGATACCACTATTTTCTTTTTTTAATTGTTGAGAGGTGAGGGGATGGAGGTCATTGATAGTTTGAATCCAGAATTTTTAACAGACTCTGCATTAGCTTCGGCCGCCATCTTGTACTTATGGAGGCATTTGTTTTTGATAATTAACTCACCTAAACTAAACTTGCGGGAAATTGAATTCCCTGCAACTTTGATCGTAACAATTTTTTTTATCACTATCGATATCTTCTCATTCAAACCATAAATTCAACAGGGCGGCGAAAATTCTGGATTTAGACTCTCAATGAAATCCTGACACCCCCCTCAACTATTACAAAATTAAAAGTTTATATTTCGGGTGTGTTTTTTTTTTTTTTTATTATTATTTCTTATACACAGCGACTGAGCTATTACACAGAGAAGCTTCATCGATCGCGACTGGCGTGGCCGCGAAGCGACTGCACCGAACTGCATCGCGTTGCACAGCTAGGAAGGTATCTATGTATGTACATGAGTGGCAGGTGGGTATTAGTTTTGGAATTCTGAAGGCGAATCGAGTAGATGACTCGTGCAGCGTCAGTTCGATGCCTCGGCAGGTACCCTGTTTCATGTTTCCAACTTGTTCTTATCCCAAAACGAGTAGAGCCATTCCATCCCGTCCTTTCGGGTCCCTATATACCTCGGTTCGGCCGAGTTCACATGCTTCATTCGTCCCGGCTCAATGTGTGGGTGAGAACTTGTAGCATGTGCTGCGAAAAGGACACGACGAACGCCGGATAGGAAGACAGAGAGAGAAAGCGATACGAGAGTCGCTCTGTTCGCGCGAGTCCAGAGACGGCGCCCGTCTCTCGTTCCTTCAGTATTGCGTGAGCGGCGTACGCGATTGGCGCGTCTCTGTGCCGTCGTTTACTTAGTTGTTTTCTATTCCTCGTGGACAACCTGTGTGCACTCTCTCCGCATTTTCTTCCCTCATTGTGTTTTTCTCCTCCCGCAGGCTCTGCGCAATTTGTGTATGTTAGATATAGTTTATGATTTATCTGATATAGTTTGTCAGTGTGCTAAGTATAGACTTATGGATAATACATCTAGGAATTATAGTAAAGTGTACGTGATAATAACGAGTTATATTATGCAGTGATAGTGCTCTCAGATGCGCATGGATAACGTGGATATTAACAGCATTGTCCTGCAGGGAGCAAATGTGTGAGTATAAACTGCGAATCCATTTTTTTAACGTATCTACAGAGTAAATTAAAAAAAAAAAAAAAAAGTGAAGAATGATATTCGTACTTGCAAATATTTAATCCGTGCGAGGTGTGCGGCGCTCTGATACGTATTCATAACGCAAATCGTATATTCGCGGGGAAACAAAGGAGCGAGAAACAAGAGAACGTTGACTGAACGAGTAGCGACAGAAATGGGAGGTAAAAGATGGGAATAAAAACGGAAAGACGAAGGTCGTCCTCTAGCGAAGAGGCGAACGTCCGCCGGCGTTCGATTGCTGCACTTTATACGTGCATTGCAGCAGAAGCAGCGAGCTGGTGTATCGCGCAGGTAGTCGGCGGCTGGTGGTTTCGATCTAACCCTGCAACAATTGAGCATCGCACGATTTAAATTTCGAAGGAATTTAAATTTCGAACTAATTGTAAGCGCGAGACGCTGATCGATCTTTGCTTTATAAAGAGTTACGTATATGCGTGGGTTTTGACCGGCGTTATATGGATATAATATTAACAACGTATAAACCAAATGCCAAGAAACCCGTTAGCGTCTGTACAGCGATCAACTGTACAGCGCAAACCGCTCGTCGCTCGTTTCTCAGGTCCGGTTTATAGCGCACCGCCTAATAACCAACACGCGATCAACTTCATGTTGGTCATTGTTCGCGCCGGGCCGTTCTCTTGCGATATGCGTATGTGTTTTACACGGATATAATAATAATACTTTCCTACAGGTTTGTTCGAATACACACATTCACGGTGTAGGCATTCGAACGGATATATATATATATATATATACTGGTTGCAGCTGCTCTCAATCTCTCTAAACGGATCAAGCACGAGTTGGTTTGACTTCGATAAATGGGGCAGAAAAATGCTGAAGAGGCTCAGTCGCTGTGCCTGATTGCAATGTGTTGCAGTTTTCTTTTTTTTTTTTTTTGTTTTTGAGAATTAGGGATGTATTATAGTTTTTTTTTTTTTTTTTTTTAATGTGAAGAAAACTGCAATACGAAAAATGCTTATGCCCTTCACTTCCGGTATATTCGAGTGCAAATTGAAATTCTATTCAAATCTGTATAATGATCATTTTGAAGTTAGTAACGTTACCGTAACGATTCGTGCTGAGGAAAAACCGTTATATCGCCATTTTTGGAACTGTTTGAAATTCAGTAAACCGCCATGAAACAGAACATACTCATAATTTCTTATCTTAGTTCTTTTAAAATCGGTGTAAAAATAAGAAATAGTGATTTTCCCTAATGTTTCGTTACGTCAACGTCACTAGCTTCAACCTCGTGTATATAATTGTACAGTAATATTCATTAATGTCTTAACCTTCCAGCTAACGTGTTTTCGGTGCGAAACAAAATTTGACTTTGATTCTATACGAAGTATGTGAGAATGACTTCCAATCTCTTACGGCGGTTACATCGCCACTCATTGTCACATAATTCGTATAGAATCGTATTCGCATTTTGTTTCGAAACGAAAACTAGTTAGCCCGAAGGTTGAAGCATTGATGAATATTAGTGTACCTAATGACCGAAGAACAATACAACTATAGATATTTTTTTTTGTTAGTTAACGATGCAAATTATATAGAATGGAAATATATTTCATTGCACCTGGACGAAAAGTTGACTCATACTATTTTAGACTATTTGTATAATGACTGAACGAATCATTGCACTGCGTCCATTGATTACGTAATTTGTACATAAAAGTGCTTCCGTGTTGACTCGATACACCGGAAGTAGAAACGCATTTACGAAAAACGTGGTTCTATACGATTGAGACTTTTTTTCGACTTACAGAAAAAAATTCACTGAGCTGATAATTAAAGAAGATTCCCTAGTTTTCTAACCGGTGGAAACACAGGGAAACCGCAGTCACGATGTGCAATACTTACAATTGAGTAACAATGAAATCTGACCAGCTTCTCAACGTGGCTAATTGAGTCACACTTTCCAGAAAGATAGTAAAATCCTTGATTTTCGAATCTAATCGCTTTCATAAACGTTGAAAAATTTATTTTCTGTTCTTCGTGAATACTTCGATTTGACATAAAAAAATAAGCCTGATTAGCGCATATAAAACATAAAAAAAAAATCGCGAAGATCAACTATTTTTCTATTCGTTACAGTGGGATGATCCCATAACACGAACTTCAATCTTGTTATATTGAACGATTCTAAATTAATTGCATGGTTCAATCAGTTGAATAAATATTGCAAGAAGAGCAGTTACGCAACGTTATATTGAAGTTTAATTTTCCCAATTCGTCTTTAAAATAGAAATGGTGTATAATTGCGGTGGTTTTATATAACAGTTATTTGCCCCCGAAGCACCGATGATCATAATTATCGCGAACACCGTTTGGTGCGAATTTTTATTTTTTACATCATCGGGTATTACTAACCTGTTGCAATAGCGCGCGACCGGTTTTGTAACTTCTAATATCTTTTTCTTTCATTCTTTCGCACTGCAGAAGCATCAACTCTACGTTATGTATATAAGTACTTAGAAAGCCGTACCGTTTCGGCCGTTATTTAATGTCCGATCGCATCTCGGTAGTTTTCGGTTGTTGGTTCGTATAGCCAAACCCAGCTGCACTAACGCTCACCTTTTGTAACCCATTTTGAACAAATCCGATGACGTAGCGCATCCACAGTGTTGGCCAACACAGCTGTGTGTTTTTTCACAAGCTTCGAGGTTTCTCCGCCCAGTGAAAGTCCGGCAGCACCGTAGCCACGCGACTTTTCACGCGCGTAATATTATTCCGTTCATTGTGATTGTAATAATTGACAAGGTTGAAGTTGGCAACGTTATTATCCTATAACGAAGCATGGGAAAGAAATCACTGTTTTCTTATTCTTACAATGATTTTGAAAGAACTAAAATTGCAGAATATGATTAGAATCATTTTTTTTTTTCTGACGACTTAATGAATTTCAAACGGTTCTAAAATAACGGTTTTTCCTCGGCAGGGATCGTTACGGTAAAGTTACTAACTTGAAACAACATAATAACAATTGACGGCTAAATATTCCGATTATCGCGTATATTACGAGGATGAAGTTAGTAGCATATTGTAATAATTCGTGTTTTGGAATAAATATTAAGAATCTCTGAAATACAGTAGATTATAGTAAGGCAAAAGTAATTCATATTTTCGAAACTAAGCCACTTCAAAGTCGCTACACAAAATTGTAAAATAGGGATTTTTTGCCACCAACGTTTCCTTACGCATCGCATCGTGTATCCTAGGGAATTAGTCACCTGTATCCTCCGTCATCTGTTTCTGCAATGACGCATTTTTCGGCAGTCCCATCAGCAACTCTTTTACGTACCAATTAACCCTTTGAAGCATGGTCGGCACTCACGTTTCCACCTTGATTTTCTTAAATTTTTCTAGTTTATTTACTTTTATAGATATTCAGATTCGATTTTTTGCACTTTTTCGTTACTTTAGTAATGAACGAACATAAAAATATAATCTAATTAGCATAATTGATTATAATATAAGATTTATAAATAAACAAACTAAAACAAATGACGTTTTTTTCGGAAAAATTCATTTTTCAAGAATCTATCCAAAAAAATAACTTGAAATTTGGCAAAAGTGGGGTTTTGGGGTCGCTGATTACGAATCCGAACTCAGATTTTCAAAGTTCAAAATGGCGGATTCAAGATGGCGGACTCTGAAATTTAAATCATCGAGAACATCCATAAAAGTTTTTACTCGTGAATTTTCGGGGTCACAAAATTCCGCAATTTCCTAAATTTTTCGCCGCCATCTTGAATCCGCCATCTTGAATTTCGCAAATCTGATAGCGAATTCGTAATCAGTGACCCCAAAAATTCCCGTGTGAGAATTTTTACGATCATACGATCATTTAAAAAATGTATGCTTCAATGGGTTAAAGTACGTTATCTACTATACGTTGGGATAAAAGTTTGACTCAACAGCTTTGAGCGTCTTATCGACCATCTGGGTCATCGATATTACGTCAGATTTACCCTATGACGAATGTTATTCTTTGCACTTTACCGGGAAGATGGGCTTCGATTTAGCGGACGGGGATTCCAACGCAGTGTTGCCAACAAATGTCCATATTATGTCTAGGTTTGATTATTCACGGAGGATATCCAGATTGGATTACCAATATCGACACATGTTACGCATAATATTACACAGCGATTAATTAGTAGAGGAAATTAGTAATTATTAACGCAACGAATTGTTGCACCGAGAAAGATAGAAAAAAAAAGAAAAAAAAAAAAACAGTCGTTAACTATTTTCATTTTTTTACCGTTACCGAAAAATATCATTCTCGAATCTTGATACAAAATCAAAATTCTAGTACGACTAATCATTACTAAATCTTTTCGATTATGTTAACTTGTTTTATATTTCCTTGTAACTATTGAAATTATTTTATTTTGGTGTAACAATAAATTGTTTTTAAGTCCTTATTTAATTGATAAACTGTTAATTTATTTAATCCATAAATATTTATATGTATATTTTTTAATGTAATTATAACTCTGGATAATATTATGAGAACATATCGGGCGTAATGTCTAGACAGAAACGTGTTGAAACATGTTTATAAGAAAAAAGAAGTAATCAAAAATGATAAACGAAGAGTAGCTCGAAAGATGTGATGAGGAAAATCGGCAAATTTGAATTCAATTAAAACAATATCTCCCCGATTTGAAATAAAGTTTGAAACCAATCACAACATATAAATGCAAAATCTCGATTGTAATGATATTATTTCAGAGAAATCAGGTTACACTAAATACATCATATTTCTTAAATTCTACAAACGTTGAATCACATTTGTCATACGTTAATCAAATTAGCATATCTTATTCCGTTGTTTGTGAATAAATTTTTATTACAAATTCCTCGACATACATATGTTATATGATGAATATTTATTTATAGGTTTA
Source organism: Diprion similis (assembly GCF_021155765.1). NCBI lineage: Eukaryota > Metazoa > Arthropoda > Insecta > Hymenoptera > Diprionidae > Diprion > Diprion similis. The sequence goes on from NC_060118.1 coordinate 6,780,349, forward strand.
TTTTCTTAATAATACTACGTCTCGAATGTTTATAGGTTTATTAATTATTCTACTGAATACCGCATGGTTAGTCGTAGAAAATCTAATCACTGCTGTCTCGTTATAAATCAGTCTTCTGATGATTCACAACTCACGACGATTTCTCGACGACAAAAATGCCGCGTTGGTGATATTGTTGAAATGAAAAAAATAAAGAGATAAGAACAAAAAAAAAAAAAAAAAAAAAGAAAGAAAGAAGAAAAAAAAATTGTAAAATTAAACCAACGCTAAATACTGCATGATTCATTTAACAGCTGAATTATCATTTACTCAAAGATTTAAGTGTACATAAATGCATGAAATAGTCTGGAGGTTGACATTGAGAGCACCTGCTTTATGCGTTATATAGCTGTGAACTTACGGGGTGATAATTATTATTCTGCTTGAAGAAGCTTGAAGAACGAGTCGTCGTCGTCACTTTGCGAATAAGTGAAATATTTCTGTACACCACGCGCTTAGAGCGATTATGCACAGCTGAAATAGTCGCGCCGCCACTTACAGGGTGTCCAATTGTTAATCCAACGGACAATTAAATCCTTTCGTCATGCAGTATAGATATACATATATATATTTTTTTTTTGTATATTGTACATAGTACGCGATATAAAAAAGCGCAGAGTTTTAAATATGTGACTCAAAATATTGAAGACTTCGTCTCGAATTCGAAAACTTATACGATATATATATATTTTTTTTTTCGATCATTTTTTAGGCTGGTCGAACAAACATCGATACTTTTTATCAATTTTCGTACATTTCTTAATCGTACATTGAGTATTTTCCCAATATCTATGAAGATCCGTTTTTAAAAAACGAAGATAGAAAAAACACTAAAACTTCGAACGAATTTTAGTCGATATGTTGATTAAGATTTAGAATAAAAAAACAAAATTGCAATCTGTTAGAGATAATTGTAGAGAATAGTCGTTTTGAATGAAACGAACGATCGTAGAGTGAAAAATAGAAATAATCTAATAACTTTTTTCTACACATATCTATTGATTTGAAATAACGCGTATATATATTTATAAACTGTCGTTTACAGTGCCAGTATTTTGTGCTTGGCTTACGAATATAATAATTTTACACGTACTCAATATCATCTACGTGATAATAGCTATTTATGTGGCATGCCCGTAAACCGTCTGTTTTTTTGGCAAGGATAAAGATTTCAGGACGAGCTGAAGGCGAGCCGGAAGCGAGTACTGAAATTATCCGAACCAAAAAACGGTTTACGGGCATGCCACATGAAATATTTTTTACGGTATGGGCATTGAAAAGCAAAACGAAGAGTGAGGTTATGTCGCGATCTGTTCGACGAAGCTACTTTAATCGCCAGTTTGGGATGCGCACTTCGAACTGCGCATCAAAACTGCGGAATAAAGACTTTATTCCGTAAGTTTGTTCGCTGCCGTATAAAGCGTCACTTTACGGAACGAAAACTGCCACACAAAGTGGACTTTTCAATGCCCATGCCGTAAAAAATCTATTTCGTGATGAATTTAAAAAAAATCACAATTTTTAGCTTACCGATCTCATAAAATTTATTTCTCTATTGAAAGGACAGAATACAGTTTTTCACCCGATGTGTATATTTTGAACTTATACCTATTGGAGCAAAGAAGAAGGAATATCGCCTCATCATGAGTATAACTACCTGCCTACATAGATTATACAGATACCTGTTTGCTCTCCGAGAAGCTGAGCTAACAATCTCTGTTTTCTTATCTCTTTTATTTTCACGGACAATAATCTCTTTCTTTGTGTGACGTGATGCACGTACGCGTCGTTGGCTAGTCATATTTATAATTGTTTTTATTGTTGCGCTGAACTGCAAGGAATGAAGAGCCTCACCAGTTTCAATTTTTTTTTTTTTTTTTTAATTATCCGCATTTGTCCCAAATCTGAAACAGTACTCTGAATTTTTTCAGATTTTTCAATAAACTGCTCAACGATTTATAATATTTGAAATGATTTTGCAAAGGATCTTTCTTAAAATTGTCGAAAAAAATTCTAAAAACAGTATTTTCTAGTCCGAAAATTTCAAGAGCGGGACCATGGTGGACCGATTTTTTCCATTTGTTTTTCGCGACTTTCAATTTTTTCGGTCAGCTAAAGCATTGCTTAAACAGTCTGCAAATCCCCGAAAATTCTCAAACTTCTATATTTCACTTGGAATATTTCTAGACTGGTTCCATTATGTAGTGATTTTTGTATTTTTTTTTAGCCCATGGGTTCGGTTTTGAAATGTTTGGAAAAGAAAATAATATAGGTATTGAGAAGTTTTTGAGAATTTTAAAAAACATCCTCTTCAAAATCATTTTCATTATTTATTATAATATGATTAACTAATTGAATAAAAAATATGAAAAAATTGAAGGCAGTGTTTTATATTTGGGACAATTGCAGAAAAAAATTTGCACGAAATCAAAAATTGAGTGGCTTAGACGTTAGTTGGGTTCGCATGGAATTCCCCATACATATATAACATCATAAGGTGGATGTCGATATTCTGCAGTCCAAACAAGAACGTGTTCAAGAAATAACACCGAACAAAAAGAAAAAATCAAAAGAAATCTCAAAAGCTACGACTGAAGTCGATAAAGTCGAATTTGATTGAAGAAACAATATATCTTCTTGACGTAAACATAAAGCAGGAAAAATGTTCAACCCACTCGTTTTGCCGATACAACACGTAAAGAAACTTGATTTTGCGGTAGTTAAATGATATCGTGATTTCTTAAATGATTGTCGAATTTCATTTCATTATACAATCTTAGGACTCCGTTTGTCCATTCAACGAATTCTCTACGACCTTAAAATCGTGAATAAATTCTGTTAGAATTCTGAAAAATTATCAAAGGTTATCTAATAACAATGAACTTATGATTCATTAAAAAGAATATTAACGGTGTTAAAAATTCATTTTTATATACGAGTTTTGCACTGGAAAATTACGAAACAATATCAGAATTTTCGTCAGTCGAATTTGAGTTTAGTAACTTCGTTTCTGCAAGAGTTAAAAAAAATTCTTTAAATTAAACCGAATTCAATTTAAATCGTTCGATTTTATTTACACTTCATTTAAACTTTGATAATTTCGTCCATTTGTTTTCTTTTATAATACATTTTTAAACAATAATACTGTATAAACACACAATGCATATGTATATTATATACAATGCACATAAGTTCGTTACCCTGAGGAGATAAAAAGTAGCACAGAGAGAGAGAGAGAGAGAGAGAGAGAGATAAGGAGGTAGAAATAGCTGGACTGCATATCTCGATTCGACGAGAAGAAGCGGGATGGAGGAGGAATAAATTGGTTAATGGATATGATTCACTGCCTTACCATATACCGTGTGTCCATGAGGAAAGTGCGCACATTATGCGCGACAGTTACGGCCTGATTCAGCAGCCGATGGAATACCAATTGCGACTGTCAGAAAATGTCCCTAGGAGCCCACCGTTAGCTATGAGCTCCTAGGGACATTTTCACGAATTTACAAATTTTATTGGATGATAGTTGGCGCCTGATTGAGCAGCTGATGCAATACCAATCGCGACTGTCAGAAAATGTCCCTAGGAGCCCACCGTTAGCTGTGGACTGCTAAAAAGACGAAGAGGAAAAAAAACGGCTAAGAGACAGCTGTGTGCATTTACTCGAGTGAACGAAAGTATTGCGCTCAAATTTTAGGTTGACATATTCCACCGTCCTTAAGAAATAGAGATAAGAGCATATATTGTAATATCTAGTTATTTTTCACGAACGGAATGATCAAAAAAGAAGTGAATTTTTGATCCCGAATACTCGCGAAGAACATTTCCTTTCGTCAATCGGGCGAAAGTGACACATGATGTAAAAACGATAGATTTTGTATGAGTATAAGAAGAAATGAAGAGGGAGTGAGACGAGTAGAGATCAGTACATGGTGTGCCGAGAACTCCTACGACACGCCCTTTTCTTCGAGGTCCAAGCCTTCAAAGAAGATATGTACCAACTGTCTAAAGAAATCCCTATATTGTTAGGGAATTATTTTTCTGGCGGACGCTTTTTTTAAGATCCCGCTCATTTTTTCCCCACGCAAATTCAACGTCACAACAATTAATCACCATCAATCTAAGGTAATTTGGCGCGAGAGAGAAATTTTTTTGGAAAAAGAAGCTGCAATCCTAGGTACACCATGTATATTCACACTACGGCTCCTAGGGACATTTTCTGACAGTAGCGATTGGTATTGCGTCGCATGCTGAATCAGGCGATAACTGTGGGCAAAAAAATTCGACCGACCCGACGTACGCGCATAATGTACGCACTTTCCTCATGGACACACGGTATGTATAATATATATACATCAATGCCCTTGTATGCATATATATGCTGGGTTCGTGTTCATTACTTCGTTTCTCGTCATTACATTGAACTCAGTAATAACCGCGAGGACGACGAACTTGAATCGTCATACCAAAATTCTGAGGTTGAATTATAGGTATGTATATACCGGGACCATCTCTAGAAACTAAACAGGAACTGCGCATGCGCCAGATGATTCAATTTCATTGGTCAGCGAAATTGCCCCGCGGAGTAATTTTCGTCAGCTAACCAAGGCGACCAACGTACACGAAATGTGACAAGGCTCTGAATATCTCGCGCGTAAAGTAGCGTATTGAGGTTATGTTGATATTTATTCCTACTTATCGTGAATTTTCTAAGAAAAGTGTCATTCAGCAATACCGTAGTTGATATTAGCAGATATTTAATCGACACAATAAAGGCGTCAATGGAGAAACAAATATCAAAAGCTACAGAAATTGGATCAGTTATTTATTGAAAGAAGAAAACTGAAATTAAATGTGGAACGTCATCAACGAGTGGGAGTCTAGACAAACTGAGGCAGGTAAGTAAAAATATTGTTTATTTCAAACAGATTCTTTATTTACATAAAATTAAAAATAAATGGATTGTTGAAACCCAGTAGAAGGTTGCTCCAGAGTAGATTTGTTACAGTGCAGTGCTCCGGAAGCCAGTAATCAGTGCCGATGAACATGAAATATTAAAATAAAATCAGTAACAAGGAATAAAAGAAATAGTGTATCTTGAAACACAAAGCTTAGGAGTACAAAAAGTAGCAATTCGTTTTTCTGTCGCAATTTATTGAAAATTAGTGGTATCCAAAACAATTAGAAGCTCTTGTCTGATGATAATATCTTTTAATATTTTCAGGTGGGAAACAACCATCATCGAAGCGAGACTAAAGTTGTCAGGCGTTGAAGCGTGTAAGTAAATTTCTGATGCTATGATATTTGCATATTACAATATTTTCACATGTATTCAATGATAAAATTCGTTTGTTCTGACAGACTTAAAGTTTCAAGTTTGGATAATAGGATGAAAATCATACCTTACCTGATGGTCAAAACGTTTTGGTGGCTAGGACCCTAGTTTCTCGATTGGTGCCACCGTTCCAACCATCGAACCTGGTTGTTCCGTTGTTCCATTAGACAACAGGTATCCGAAGGAATTTCTTCTGGTCATCGCCACCTTCTGAACATCAGTCGTGGCAAAATTGAAGAGCACGACACGCTACAGATCATGGTGTTTGAATATTCCATTATTTTAGATCTATCGAGCCAATAGTAATAAGTTTGTTATTCAACAATTGCTGCTAACTAATTTTACAGAGCAATCATTCCGTGCACCATTGTAATCCAAGCAGTATTATTGGTCCACATTATTTTTCAAATTTTATTATCGGCAGTTTTGATATTTTATTTTTCACTCTCTTGGTATTCAATTCAGATGAATAGTGTTTCAAGTGTTAAATCAGATTCCAAGGATGAATTTTGATGGGTAAACTGAACCAATCTCAATCTAAAAATGTTGGATAACTTCAGTTGAAAATGTCTTTAAAGTCAATATTAATCGACAGTATCATCTGACTAGCTAGTTGCAGCTATCATCCGTGCTTGAGCCTCGTTCAACCCCAGCAAGGTCTAAGGAATGCATTCACTTACTAGTACACGTTACAAATGATCACTTTGTCTACAATAGGACTTACTTGCTGGCTAACTTTTTTATGATGAATCTTTATCAGGGAGTCATCCGGTAACTTATTGAAAGCTTGAAACCAGATTCAATTTTATACTCTTACAATGGTCCTTCATTGAAACTGAGAGTTTGTGAATCTCCATTTATTACAATTAATTCTGCATCCCATGTTAACACTGTTCGAAACAAAAAATCTCATCCTAAGATTGGAAATGGAATCTGCAATGCAAAAGTTATCTAGTGGCACAAGTTAAAAACAAAGAACCTTATAACGGTTTCTGCGACAGAGGGATTCCTTCCGGACATTCATGTTACTGGATGATGTTCGGAGCACTATGAACAAGATATTGTATTGGATTTAGGTTTGAGTAGATATTTTCATGAACTTCAGTGAAAATTAGATATTCATTTGTTTCAAAGGAACAAGGGGTACAATGTTGAACCCGATAAGTCAATATTTTCATATGAATGTTCTGAACATTACTCTAAAACATGATTATCCTTAAAGTTAATTACTGAGGCACATTTTGAAAATGTTGATTTTTAACTTGTGTCACAGAATGTTTCTGAGTTTTACTCTTGGGATTAGATTTCTTTAGATTAGATTTGAAATTGAAAGAAACCGTAAGATCTACAACTTCCTTTTTCAACCAACAAAAGTGGCCGATGATCTCTGCATGTGTCATGAATTGAATGGGAAGAGAAGACATCAGCTAACAGCAGAGATGCTATTATTTTGGCTGTATTTTCTGTTGAAAGAAAAAAATTTCATTGTTATTCTTAATGTATGAAGTAATGAAAATGATTGAATAAATTGTCCCCACCTACCTGCTTCGTTTCTTCCAAGCACCCAACATTTGAACAGATTTCTTGTTTCAATCGAATAGGACGAATTTTCAAAGAGCATCAGCATTAAATTCCGACCGTTCTTTGAACAATCAATTTTCAATAACAAATGCTTCCCAAGCCTTTCCGAGTGACTATCTGAATGACTTGAGATTCTAACCTCAAAAATGCATGTGAACTACATCGCCGACAGAAACAGAGTTTGACAGCAGGGTCTCGGGGTGGCCAGACTGCACGGACGGCGGATTTAAATTCGCGCATGCGCAGTTCCTGTTTAGTTTCTAGAGATGGTCCCGGTATATAACAATGCAACGTTGATAAATAACAATATGCATTTTGAGAAAAGTTCTTTTTTGCCAACTTCAAATAATTGCCACTGAATTCGGATTGTTGAAATTCCCCGACTTTTCAAGGTTTCCAAATACAAGATTATCCTGATTTTCCACGCACCTTTCGACTATGTTAAGTAAAGTTGAAGTAACTAACAAAAATGACATTCATTTAATGGTGCAAGTTACATTTCATTTGTTCGTCCAAGTGTTTTAATGTAAAAAAAAAAGTGCCGGTATTTATTATACAGCTATATGTATTAGTTGGTCGTTAAATGGTTTTTTTGGAATTTCAATGTTGGATGGTCGTAAATTGGCTTTAAATATAAATTTTTTTTACATTTGGACTCGATTTATAATCACCTAACACGATCTTCCATTTAACGACCACCCTAAGTAATATGTATATATATATAATATATTCTCAAACAAAAGATATACAAATTTCGTGCGGATTATTCGTTTCGTAAATTTTGAATCAATTCAATTTATGCTTAAAAAAGGTTATTTTGTCGTTTTTGATGCTCCATATTTGGGGAAAAAAAAAAACACGAAATATGTGAAATTAATCGATAAAATGGGAATAAACATTTTTTTTATCATCAAACGGGTTACAGAATTAAAATAATTATTAGTATAAAAATGACCATCCAAGAGTTTTTTTTATTCCTTTTTTTTTCTTCTTTTTTGAATCGAACTTTCGCCGTACACGAAACGCGTTAAATATATGTGTTTACATAGGTACTGATTTTTTATCAGTATATTATATACATTAGAAACGAGAAAATGAATAATTTTGTTTTTGAAAATACTTCTTTCTAATCTTTTTTTTTTTATAAATTTATAAATTCTAGTATTAAATCAAACGAATACAAAAAAAGAAAAGAAACGATCCCGCTAATACGTTGCATTCTCTGCTTATTTGTCGTTGTTCTTTGATAGAAAAAAAAAAAAAAAAAAAAAAAAAAAACATCTCAATCCTCTGTAATAAATGACGCAAAAAAAAAACTTGTAAATACTATCGAAAAAATAATTCTGCGTAACATTATAATTATTTCCCGGGTATGTTTATTTTTATTAAGATCTATAGAGTTTCATAAAAAAAAAAAAAAAACAAACAAACAAACAAAAGCGATGAAAAGTTTTTGAGTACCTTTTTTTTTTTTTTTTTTGTTTTTATCGGATAAAAATTTTTCGCCACTTGGAAAAAAAGAAAAAAGAAAAAAAAAAAAAAAACAAGTTACCGTTTCCTTTGATTCCGCATTCAGAGATTATAAAGCCAATATTATTTGACGTTACATAAGTTATTCAACTTGCTATACGTAATAACAACGGAACTTTATTGTTCGGTAAAAAATTTGCCGTCTCACCAACGTTTTTGATTGCACCGAGGAGATTGCTTCGCATATAAAAATAAACTTCAGTAAACTGTCACTGTTTCACTCTTTTAACCTTGATTTTCAATCATTTTTTTTTTTTTTATTTATCGGACTCTACGCTTCACGAATTACTGATTTCTTCTTCCGCGTCCGTTCACCAATTCGACGCGTAATCATTCGCCTTTAATTATCACACCTGAACGAAACCAAACAGTATATAAACAACGTGGTCCGATCGTACAATTGCAACATTAGCTCAACTGTAGAAGAGGTGCGATTGTGAGTTGATTAAAACATCGCGTCTCGTTTTTCCAACAACTGGGGAAAATTTCAACATGGAACATGGAACAACGATGGAATTTGTTGTGGTAAACGCGTTGACATGTTGTGATGCTATTGTGTATGTATGAGGCATTCCATGCGGTTCGAAAAATATTGTTTTGCCCATCGTGTGAAATTAGGTGAGAAATCAGTGGAAGTATTTATACTATGTATGAGGTATTCCACTAGAATTCGACAAGTGATTTTTCCTCATCATTTTTGATTTCATTTATAATTTATTATACGACTATTTCAAATCCAAAAAGCATAATACTGAATTATTTCAGATTTTTTTCGCCAACTGTTATTTTGTCGTATATTTTTTAAGATCAAAACAGAATGAAACATTTGAAATTATCTGCAATATTCTTCTATCAGAGACGATCATTTCAGGTGAAATCCGCAATTGAAAACTATTTTTTTCTATATACTTATTTAACTGATTTAGAAACAAATAAAATAGAAATTCCCAAATTTGCTTAATACAGTATTTTCATTTATAATTGTAGACAAATGAATAATCATCATTGAAAATACCAAATTAAGCAAATTCGGAATTATTTTTTTTCATAAAATTAGGTCGAAGAATTTTTGAGAACTTTCTTGGAAATTGAAAAAAAAAAAAATTTATATATATATATATAAAAAAAAAAAACATCAACGGTTGGAGAGAAAAATTTGAAATAATTCGGAAGAGCTACTCAGAGTTAGTAAGTAACATTGTATAAAAAATTGTGAGGGGAAAATCATTTGTCGAGTTGGCATGGAATAGCTCATACACTACAGAACGAACAGCAAGAAAAACAATGAATTTGAAGGTATTTTCCTTTCCCACACGTAATGATGACATTATATATATATATATATATATATATAGACACACAAACACAGACGCGGCTTTGCTCTCGAGTTATCGTTTCCATGTTAATCACCGCACTAAATGAGCTGACGCATTGAAGAGTAGAAGACGATATATGGCGGTGTTCGAGACACTCGGTTCTATATGCCTTAATTTTTAAACTGCACTCTTATTGTATCAATTGTCGCAGCGCGATTCGACTGGCTGCACTATTTCTAACAACTGGGCTGCACCGAGCTTCTCTGTTCACTTTTCAAATTTCAATAACGCAGTAAAGTTGTAAGACGTTCGGTTTGAAGTATACGATCGATCAGAACGTCGATCGATCTGCAATTCGCGTGTGAAATCAAATTTTCAAAACACTTTCAATCGAAGGATTATATTTAATAATTTTGTTCAGTGTGTCTATTTATCATTAAATATTCGAATATCAATCATGTATACGAAAAAAAATACTCGGTCGACCGCTTCTTCCAATATTCGGGAATTTATTGTAAATATTTTCAAGTTTGGTAAGTGATTCGATTTTTATTTTCTTTTCGTTTGTTTGTTATTTTATTTATTTATTTTTTTCACAATTTTCTATCCTTTCGTGGAGTATTCTGTCGATTCGATATTACAAATTCACAATAATTTTCTTTGTATAATAAAAGTGGTGTTAATTTTTTGTTATTTTGGAATTATCGGTATGTAATTTGATTTTTAGTGTAAGAATTTTTCATAGCATTTATCTGCACCGTCAAGAAAATATACGGAGAAAAATGTTTGGCTTTGCTTATTTTTCCTATTCTTAACTGTCTTCTTTTTTTACAATTATCGAAAAATGTGCTTCTTGGAACAAAATGAGAATTTTTTTGTACCACCTTACCAGTAAATCCAGTGTACTTCACTACATTTATCTTAGATGTAGTTTACTATTATCTCATAAATTGGTGTTTAAGGGAGTATTCTGGTCTAGAAATTTGAAAAAATGTTTTTTTTTTCATCCACATTTTCAAAGTTTAGACCCTTACGAATAGGTTTCTGAGAGGATTTTTGATAATTTAAATTATTTTCAGAGTTACAGTTATTTTTGTGACGCGTCAGCTAAACCGGTCCGACTGGAACGATCTTTAAACGCGTTTTTGTTGAAACTACTTTTGTCGATACGGTTTACGTGATGTCTTAAATTTTGATGGACCAATTTACTCGAAATTTAGTGAAAATGTTCTTTGTATATCCCTCTATGGTTGGAAGCACGGATTTTAAAAAAAAATTGTCAAAAAACATTAGAATTGGATCAAAAACACCAGAGTTCAATAACTTTGGACGTTCCAATCGTAAAAACTGATCCCAAATTATTGATATCTTAACTTGTGATATTAGAACTTCTTCAGTTTCATTTCTATTAGGACAGTAAAAGTGTTATTTTAGTTATCTTTAGCAATTATCATTAGCACAAATAGCAATGATGGAAATTTTTTGAATCGTTTTACCACCTTTTTTAAATCCCCCCCAAAAAAATGCAATTTTCAATTCTTTTGCGGGGAGGAGGTTAGGTTAATACGGAAGAAAAACATGTCTTGAAGTAATTTCGAAATCATTCAAATTTTCCGAAGAAATACTTTGAAAAAAATTACGATATTTATTTGAATATATGTATAAAATGTTTTCAAAGTTTCAATTAATTATATACATTTCTGGCTAGCCAGAAAAAAATTCATGAGTCAGTAAAAAAAAATCACTTAACCTATTTCTCATCACTCCTTAACCTATTTCCTAACCTAACCTACTTTTAGTACGAAAAGCTAACAAATCCATGGAAGTCATTTTAAAGAGCAATCACGATTAAGTTACTAACTTCAGCTACGTCAGAAGACGTAGTGTTGACGAATAACAATAAAATAAGACCAAACAGATAGTTTTTGGTACCTACGACATTCGCACTTGCAATTTTAACAACATTCAAACCTTTGGTACCCTAAGAGGATTGTACATTCGTATCTATTTGTCTATGATCGAAATTCTAAGTAACCGTAGAAAATTTTTTCTTTCAAGGAGCTGCGCGTTACGGTTACAAAATGGCCGGAACTGAATTGGACGATGGTGATTTGATCGACCTTGGTATAAGAGGAGTCTGCATATCGCGCAGACGCAGTCAAGGGTCGCCTCTATCCTTCGAAGAAGGTATCGAGGAGGAACACGAGCACCTGTTGGACGTGTGCCCTCCTAAGTTGGAGGAGAAGCTGTCCCTGTCAGAAGGAGGCAAAGAGGATCCATCGGTAGTGTCGATAAGCGAGGACCACGAGCAGGATCAGGATTTGGGAAGTGACGTGCTGGTCACCCTTGGACACGACAAGTTCGTCCCAGCTGCAAAACGGATCGACGTCGTTTCCTCCGACACGATAAAGCGGGTCAAGGACATAACGAAGAACCTTGAACTGTCGGCGGAGGACACCATCGACGGTATAAGTGTGGAGGACCTGGAGGACCAGGACACGTCCTTCGAGGCCAGGGAGATAACGAACGCGTTCAACTTCCTGGCGGAGCTCGAAGACGAGGATGACGAGGACGGGAACTTTAACGAGTCCATTTCGTCCGAGGGTCCGTTGATGGCCGAGGAATTTCTACGCTCGGCTAATTGCCCATTGGAGCCGACCTCCTTCCCTGGCGAAAACAACTTCGGGCAAGACACATTCGAGACATCGAATTCGGTACAAGTTGGGGGAAATTCCGGGCCCGAAAACGACGCTGAGGTTCTGATAAGACGGACCTCCCGTGGCTCAGGGGACTTCGAAAACCTTGGGTTCGAGGCCTCGCCGCCCTCCAATACTTCTGGAAAGCCTCGATCTGCTTCAGTTGCCTTCGAATTTGGATATGTCATCCCGAAACCTCGATGTCTCGTCAAGTCCCATTCTCTGCGCACGTCCCTCGGGCTTTCGAGCAGAAAATCGGGACCTGACAACCTAGAGATGGTCCTCCGGAACGGGACCAGGAACGGTAAGAGGCCCTTGAACAATCAAAACCGGAAGTCATGGACCGAAGGTGCCGCTGGTCGCAAATTCTCTGACAGTACTGGGCTAAGGACCCAACGATCTACCAGCCTTGGTCTCGATCCTCTTGATCTGCCGTCCACTTCCCGTGGATCCAGTGGTTTACAACGATCCGATTCCTCCCTCAGGTGAGTTGGTGATTTTCCTTCGATAAAAACTTGTATCTTGACAATCGTTTGTTTTATTCGAAATTATGTGTTATGGATTGAACTTTATTTTTACATTCTATTGTTTTTATCAAAAACTCAAGCGATATTAGGAAGCATATTGATATCGACAATAACGTCAACAGTTTTTTGCTCGGTGATTTGTTTTTGTAAACGATATTTTGGTTTTGGCTACATTTTTTGACTGTTTATCCTCTTTGATACCATTTCACTTTTTTTTTTATTGCCACGGTCTTCTTGTTAATTAAATAAAAGAATCAGGATGGATGTTCCGATTTTGTCCACCTTGGTATGACCAGTTATGGCCATCGTTTTGATCCGGTTTTAGCCACATTCATTCATTATTTGCAGACGAAGGTTACGTCCACAAGTGGTTAAACATGAGCGGAAGTGATTTGATGTACACATCGAATTGGGTCAAAATGATGCCTATGAAATTGAAAAAAAAAAAATTTATGATACGTTGTGATATTCTACATTTTAATTTGGCCACAAATCGGTTGAACTTGAATTTTCATTGGAGTCTGGTTGACAGAAAAACAACTTGTGTAAAATCGGTGTTGGTTGTTTATAAGAATCTAATCTTTTGCTTGAAAATATATTTGTGTTATGAAAATGATTCAAGTTTAGAGTGTATATTCACAAACGAAATGAGCTGATAGTGTTGATTGGAATTTTTCAAACTATGCAAGAGTGTAACATCAACATGAAAAGGCGATGGAAAATGTAAACCTCCTACGACTATTAATTCTATTTAACTATTTCGATCGAGGTTATAGTTTTCTGGTGAAAGTCATCAGAACTTGATTCGCGGTTATTGATTCTAAACCTCCGATTCTTGATTATTGCATTTTGACCATTTTCTAACCAGACTGTACACCTGAAATACCCTCAATCGATGGTCTTATGGTTGAACGTGAAGTGACGGTTGAACTCCTGGAGTATCAATACACCGTTATTTTCTCAACATCTTAGTTTTTTAATTTTCTCAGCCATCATTCCATTTTTTCTTCTTTCTTTTTCTTTTTGTTGAAATAATTTTCCTAAGTCAAAGACAAAAAAAAAAAAATGGTAAAAGGTGTTCATACGATTAAAAGTTCTGTTCCATTATTCCCGAAAACTTTGAGACTAGATAGAAAGAAAAAAAAATGTCCTGAATGCAATTTTTTTTTTTTTTTTTTCTTTTTTACCTTCTCACGCGTTCAATATTCGAACAATTTTTTTTCATTCTACACCAATTTTTTACAGTCGGTTTAGCAATTTGGGCTTTTGAATCGTTGTAACCCTTGCTCAAACCCTTTTACCCCAATGCTCATTCGGTCAGAATATCCACGTGCGCATTATTACATACCGACCCCCAGCACCGGTGTACCTCACCATGTGTAACGAAGTGCAACAGATGCTTCAGTCAGTCAGGCCAGCTTGCACTTGCGTTTGGTTATAGGTATAGGTATGTACTTTAGCTACATATACGTAAGTTATATACAGGGTGTCCGGTTACTCGGGCACAGAAATTTGAAAATATGTCGTCTCTGAGACCGTTGATTACGAATTTGAACCAAGTGGTTTTCACTTAAGGGGTCATGGTGTCAATATCATTCGAAATTATTTGGTAATCTCCGAAATCATACTGAAATTACTAATATTAAAATGAAATACTGCGTTATTAGTCATTGGTAATCATGAGAAATCATTTAGGATCACTGAAATATCTTTGTAATTATAAGAAATCATATGTAATCTGAGAAGTCGTGAGAAATCATCTAATCAAAGTGAAATTATTTTTCAAATGATCTTTCGTAATCAATTTATAGAGGTTAAGTAATCGTGAAATACGTAATCGTAGTGTCAATTTTTACTACACTTAAACACCCCATGATTTGAACTTGAAGTTTAGGAACTCATGGTTGGATAAAATTTGGAGATCGGCGGTTTTTTACGTCGCTGGTTAAGAATCTTAAGACGAATTTCAGTTCGGATCTGCTATTCTGAATTATAACATTTTGAGGTTATTAGAAATGTGATCAGCGTGCTCGAAAATTATCGGGGAAAGCCATAAGATTCGTTTAATTATGCAGGTATTTGTTGAATTTAAATTCCCAAATTTCAGATATTCCCGTTTTAACGATTTCGAAAATCTTCCACGCGCGATTTTCAAATTTCGAGTCGATCTCTGCTGGTAAGGAAGAATGCCTGGTGGTAAAGAAGAATAAATAGAATAGTCCAATCTTCGGTGGAAATTCAGTGATTAGAATCTCTTAAATTTGGTTTTATTGAAAAAAAGATAAATGGCGGAAAAATAAAACGATTGTTTAACTTTTGGAAAAATGTGTGAAAAACAATCTTCATTATTCATCGTCTAACGCAGTCTTGCACGTATAACAAAGATGCATAGAGTGCGTGAAAAGATGTCGAAAATACAAGAAATTAAAGTCCGTTTTAGAATCAAATTACAATCAACTTTCTTTTTTTTTTTTTTAATTACATATGTAAGAAAATTCGAGGTGTAGATTGTGGGGTTGGACTTTGGTCGAATTGTCACGGAACGCCCTGTATATCGAGCCAACTTACGTTATATACCTACTATTTTACATAGCTGCACCTACCTTTTACCCTCCCCAACAAATTAAGGCGAAGTCCTGCAGGAAGTATACTTCCTAGTTCGTGTGCGATGTGCATGGTTTTATCCATCCATTTATAATATACATTGACAATGATTTCGCAGAAAAAAAAATAATTTTCATTCTACTTGTTCACACAAATGTGGTTTTTGTAATGATAATTTTATATTTATACTGAAAGAAATCAATAATTAATCAAAGTTTTTACAAAAAATAACAATATTCTTTTTTTCACAATCTATCAATTTTTTTCCTTTTTTGTTATTCTGAATGTAATATGATTTATTTGAAACATGGAAGAAGTCATCAGTTTCAAAGAAATTTTCTATAGCTATAAGAATACCGGAACTTCATACGAATGAATCATTATTCAGAGTGTATATGATATGTGTTCAATGATAGGTATTTCAAGAATTCTTCAATGTTTCATAAGCGTGTATTACTCAAAGTCTGAATTATTCGATGCTTATTTCCTTGCCGGTAGTATAATTAATGGTTAAAAACTCGACGATTTTGTGAAATAATTATGAATAATTATTGGAAAAATGGAAAAATATTTGATTTTTTATGGTTATTAGAATAATCTGGTAAAACGGGTATCGAAATAATAACCGTTTTTCAATATTTTTGATTATTTTTAGTGGTGAGATTATTGTTGGCAGTACTGAATTTCACGAGACTGAAGTTATAGTAACGTTACCGTATCGAAACGTTGAAAAAAATTACTATTTTGCAACTGTAGAATAACTAGAAAAGTTGAATTTACAAGATCTGAGTTTGTTAATTTTTTTTTATTTATTAACGGTTCCCTAAATTCTAGGGAATCATAATATGGAAATTACAATAAAGTTACAAACTTTAGCCTGATGAATTTTTTCAATAATGCAACATTAAAATCTGTGCGCTTACAATTAGTGCACTAGATATTCTCAGTCAACCAATCGCGTCAATTAATCGTAATAGATAGAAAACAATGTGATACGAGTGACTATAAACAAAAAGAACAACAATTCAAAAACTAGATCTTCTGGTTATTGTTACAAAACTAATTCTCATTCTGTACCCAGAAGAAAATGTTTTTAGGTTATGGTGAAAAGAACGATGAGAAGTCAAGGTATTGCATTAGACAATAACAAAAACGTATGAAATTTCTCTCGCTGTACAAAATTAATGTAGTCTAGTGTGATAGTTATGTGTATTTGACATAATACTTCATACTTATGGAAGCGTGAAACGATTAACGATACAGCGAATAAAAACCCTAGTGTGATCATGCAATATTCCTAGGGAATTATTTTTCCGGCGAATGCCACTCTGGTCGATAATCACCATACCGGTTATTCGTGGTGGGAATAGAATATAGATTATTGCAAACGTTAATTGCAGATAAATATAATATTAAGTTTATAGTGGAAATGGCGCATTTGTGTATTGTGCAGTGTTGCGGAAATAATCGTGCACATTGCGTAACACTTAATTTCCGTAATTTAATTTTTGTACCTAGCACGGATATTCGAATGAGTCAATGTTTCAAAAAAATAAGTGTATTTTCCAGTACACGAATCCCGAAACATTATCGTTACAACTCAGGATTTATAAAAAAAAAAAAAAAAAACCCGCTCATCTTTTCCCCACGCAGATTCAACGGCGCAATAATTAATCACCACAAATCTAGGGTATTTTGGCGCCGTTGGTACCGGATTTATTTAACGTGTTATGGGAGTCAACTAAAAGCAAGTCTCGGTGAGAATATTGAACACTTCGCGATAAAATGAAGGTCTGAAAAAAATCAATTATAACCGAGTTGATAAGATAATTCGTTTCGAATAATAATAATTCAAAAATTCGTTCCATGCCTCCAGAACTTCTTCTAAATCCAAAAACTAAAAATTCAGACTTTTTAATTATCTGTCAAATTTTTTTAAATTCTTGAAAACGGGTTATTCGAAATCACCGAAAATCCCAAAAAAAAATCATAGGTAATCAGAAAAATCAATGAATTGATTTTATATGAAAAAAAAAAAAAAAAAATGACCAGAGATTTGTTACGCAAATTTCTGTTTAAACAATTTATCAACAACCCTTTAGCATTATTATTATTTTAAACGAATTATCTTATCAGTTCGGTTATACGATTGGTTTTTTTCAGATTTTTATCTCATCGCGAAGTGTTGAATATTCTTAGCGAAACTCCCTTGTGGAAAGAAACTGCTAACCACAAGAACTAGTGATTGTAAGAAAACTAGAACACTTTCGCGGTTAGAAAGATAAAATGACAATATCATGCGGGTATATAATATACAGTGTGATAAATATTCCTATACCATTTTCCGTGGCCATGACGGATTGCGAAGGGCCAGACCGCAGTCGATTCTTTATGAGACCTTTAGGTGGCACAGATGACGTAATTGCGCCACGTATGTACATACAAGGGGAACCCCAATTAGTTAATTTCCACACTGTGAAGTGTGACTGGTTTGTCACGTTTTTCCACGCATTTGGTATCAGTGTTTAGTTTTATGAACCTTAGAAACCGTCTGTGCAACGAACTACAAGTTCATTCAAATAATAACCAGCTGTGAGAGAACCGTGAGTGCGGTAATTAATGATCTTTCGGTGAAGTGAAGTCCTGTAAATTGTTTTATATGTTGTTTATAATTATATATATATATATATATATATATATATATATATATATATATATATATATATATATATATATATATATATGTAGACTGAGGAATAATACATTTGTTAAAGTTTAATATGATACGGTATATATTTCTTTATTTTTTTATCACACACGTGGATGTAGGTTATGTAATCCTTTTACCACTTTGAAATATGATAATACAAAACCACTTAGCACTTTGTTCCGCATATTATTGTACCTAAATCGAGATATTATAAAGAGAAAATGTACTAAAGTCTCGATTATCCGTTAGAAAATACGACAAAAACTGGCACAGGCATTTTCAAGATATCGCCACAATTTTTTTTTATTTTATTTTTTTTTATTTTGCATATACAACTTGTCTTCACAGTGGATAAAATTAATTTCTATACGAGTACGGTACAATGGATGTTCATTAAAAATAAATTTGCTCGTACCAACTGCAGTGTATATTATATATATATATATTTGGTATAATTGAACAAAATAAGCCTAAAGACACTTGAATTGAATGAAAAAAAAAATATATGATGATAGTTTTTAATCATCTTAACGTTCAAATTATACATATACAAAAATCTTTTCTTGAAATCTTGATATCGTAGCACATGATATTCAAATTCGCTCTGCAGTTTCATTTCTATTACCTAGTATATGAGTATTGTTTTATGCGTATTTATTGTCCTTGACACAAATAACGTTACTGGATATTTTTGAAACGGTTTTTTCATGCAGTACCATTGTTTCAACACTTTCTTTACTTGACACACCGTCAGGGATTTTTGTTTCAAATGCAAATATAAATTTAATCAAGATTACAGGTCTAGTGTTGTACGATTCAATTGAATTGTTTTTTCTCATAATCGATTAAACGATTGATCGAACTTTTCAACAGATTGCTTCTTCTTCGATTATCAATTAAGTGGAAAAACAATCAATCGACATCAAATATCATTCGATTAATAACACGACTCTATAGATTTATTATACAGCTAAAACGACAGTGTCTTTTCTCTTGTCTTGAAATAGGATAATCGAAAAAAGAAGTTTATCGGTTCTTTTGTATAATTTTTGACAGTTTTCCCGTTTTTAGAATGCTTCTTATAATCCCTAACAATAATCCGTGAAAAAATACTAACACACATATATATATATAATATACCCATAACCCCTTGCGAATTTCAGATTTCAACAAATATAAAATAAAAAAAAATTCCACACTTGCGCATCTTAATGAAAAAAATTTTCCACCAGAAGCCGCAGAACGGAAGAAGGTGGTGACGATGCGAGGTCAGTGACGTCATCGTCCTCGTCCTCATCATCGTCAGCGTCGGAGGTGGATTGGTCGTGGGTCGAAGAAGTTGAGTCGTCGCGGTCAGCGAAAGCGCGTCGCGTTGCGGAAGCGGAGAAGTATGACGACGATGAGGCGTCGATCGGCGGCGGATTGGAGGGGGAGGTATGGGTCTCCATCCCCCACTCCACTGCCGCCACCCCCCACTACGCTGCCGCCGCTAGCCTCGAGCGCACGCGTCCGGCGGGCAACGCGGCCCGAGGCTCAGTCGGCAGTACAGTCATGTCTGCCGTACCGGCGGCCAAGCCTCCAAGCGTCCCGGGCGTCGGTCCCGCGCCTCCGCCTCCACCTGCCGCACCCGGGGGCCCGACCTCCTGGGTCCGCGCTTCCATGCGCCGGCTACGCCACCTGCGCCTCCCGGAGGCGGCGGAACTCCGTCCGGGCCCATCGGGCCCAAATTCACTCCCGGACATCGCCCTTGTCGCTCCCGACGTCCTCGCCGCACAGACCAACGCCGCCTCCGCCAGCCTACGACCCGCCAGTGCTCCCACCCCCCGCCTCGTTGGGCCCAATTCTGCCGCCCCCGGTAGGGGCGGACTTCCCGGCGGAAGGTCTCGGGGAAGAGCCGGCAACCCTGCTAGGCGGGACAGCCTCCAGTCTGGGGCCACTGCCAGCGATACTTCCTGCTCGACCTCCTCCGCCACCTCCACTGTTACCAGCCCCGCCTCCAGCCCTGCGGGGACTCCTCAGCACGCTGGGTCCGTCAGAAGGTGAGTGTCGAATTTTTTACTCTTTTTGGGTTTGCTTGTGGTGGGAAATTGTACATTTTTTAAGGTTTAATTTGACGTGTAATTTCGATGAATGGTGGTAGGGATCAAATGCTTGAATTTAGGTACTAAAATACTTGACTGATTACGAAAGTGTAGGTTGAATTCGGAAGCTTCGAATCATACGGATTATATCTATTTACGCATTTCATCGGGATTGGTGGGTATCCGAAATATAGGTGTACGCTATTTCAGATCGTAAAAACCGCGAATGGTTAAAGCTCCGAAATAGGCTGATGATCCGAATGATTACAACTCCGAACGTTATTAGCTGCAACTTTCACATATGCTATATGTAAAGCGTTTACTGCATGTAAAACGTTTTTAGTTTTGACCATTCGACAATTTTGAATTTTCCCGCGCCTGTCGGTTTAGTGTTGAGAAAAGGAGCGGTTGTCTGCAAACAGAACATGGCCGTGTTACAATAGATTGAAGGCCGCAATATCGAAATTGTATAAGTGAAAATCTGATCCGTTGGATTTTTAAATGTTACATAGAAAATTCGATATCACAACAGTAATAGTGATTATAATTTATACGTAATATAGCGGGAATTTTCTTTGAAACTCCTACTCTAAACGCCAGTAGATAGGCAATTGAATATACACTGTTTATTTAGACATATTCAAAATGTGGCCTACCGTCATTGCGGTTGCCTATCTGCCGGCGTTGAACGCATCAATTTTACAGAAAACTTGATACAGAATGCTAATTAAATTATATGAACAACAGCTGGGTGACCAGCGTCGAAGTGAAAATTGTTAGAAATTGCTCTCCGAAATTCCACGAGGCATAATAATTACCATGACACTCAATACGATCTTTCAAATTTTCAATCATATTATTAATCACCAGTTAGGTGTGCCGCGAAATGCATTTGTTTTTGGCAAAAGGTTTTCACTTTGGCTTACATTTTCGCTTCTCGACTGCTAGAATTTGCAAGGCTGAAATTAGTAATGCCAACGTAACAAAACATTGAAAAGAATCTCGATTTCGCAACTTTGGAATGACTTTGAAGAAGTTATATATAGGTATACATACATACGTACAATGTTTCAAAAATATGGTTATGCTCAATTGCTGCATTATAGTTTATTGAATTTAAAATCCTTCTGAAATTCTCTCAAAATAATGCATGGTTACACTGAACAAAGAACTATAATCTGACAAAATTGTCTTATTTTAGGCGAATATAAGTACTTGCATTGTTCAATCTTGGTCCCATTTGAATTGAATTATAAGAAAGTTTTGAAAAAAAATGACAATACGATTCCGGAGTTTTCATCCATCTTTCAATTTCTACTATATATATACATAATTAGTGCGAATTTGAAAAACTTTGACGGATTAAAAAATCCAATATTTACATCGAGAATAAATGTTTATAAGAAGGTGTAAAGAGAAAAATGGACGCTGTATGTATATATATGGAAATAATGAAGTAGATTACTTCATCTTGCATTAACATTCGCCGGAAGTAAAGCGGTCGTTAAAAGTCACGATTGAAGTATTTGTGCGAATTTTTACAAGGCATATACATATGTATATGCGTCTCTAGGTACCGCGAACCATGAACTCTTCTCGTTTACGCAAGCCTCTCGCGAATGAAGGTAAATACCGTTGCTCCACGATTGCCAAACTGTTACGCGTAACGCGATTGTTGTCCTTTTCGTTCTCTTCTTCGTCAACTGATGTTCTTTCTCTTTATCTTTTTATAGTATTTCGTATACAAGATAGTGTGAAAGAATACTGGAAATTTTAAACACGTCTAAGCTGTTGAGTCAATAAATTAGCCTCTCACCTTTAATTAGCCTCTTAATTGGGGGTTATTAATTGCAAGGTTAAAATGAAAAATTAAATAATCGCATTTGATTCAATTCGAAAGTGAAAGACATTGTTGCTAGAGTTTTTATTTAGAAACTTAATTCAACGGATGAATCAAATTCCATACTCATCGCATTTTGCAACGTTTATCGAGTTGAAAAGGTTTTTTAAATGATCCGTGAATATGCATAAATTAGTTAAAAAAAAAAAAAAAAAATCCTAGAATAGCATCGAGATAATAAATTTTAATAGCTTCTTAGATATTGTGAAACTTCATACTTTTGTTTTGGTGTTATCATTATAAAAATTTTTGATGTTACGGTTTATTTATTATCGATACGTTAACTCAATCTATCTTGTTGTCGTTATAAGAAGAATTATATCTATTCAGAAACGTAATAAGAGTGGTAGAAAAAAAACATGACGCGATTTTAGCATTGAGAAAATGGCATATTAAATGTTATTGACTAAACTCTTTAATTTTTTCTTTATACTTTAAATAAAATTCAACAGAAATAAAAATTTTATTCGGTTCAATTTTTTTTTATTTCTTTTAGTTGAATTAATTTTGTCATTAAGGATTGGCATCAAAGTTGAATATTTTTCCAAATATTGATAACAAAGTAGAAAAATTGAACATGAAAAATTTCCAGTAAACTTGAGAAGCAAAAGACATGACGTTATTCAATATGAACGCGTAGAAGAAAAGATAAAAATTAAACTGGGAATACAGAGAACCTAGATTAGCTATCTTCATAAAGCGCCGTCTATGCCAGTCGGTAAAACAGGTTAAAATAATATGGTATTTCACTCTATTTCCAGCGAATGCGAAGTGATGTATTAAGAAAATCTGTGTAACTGACATGTGTTGCCATATATTCTACAACACTGATTGTATATAAATATACCATATACGTATATATTGACGATGTAGACGCGGAGTCCATCTGGTTAGTTTTTACTCGTTAGTCGGTGGCGTGAAACGCGAGAAAAACCGTCACGATGAGAAAAGGCAAAAAATATGGAAAGGTGGTCAAAGAGCTGACTGAGATTACATACCTTATACAAAATTCTTAACTCGGAACAAATCTAACGACTGAGTCTCAAACTATCGCGAATTCAAAGAATCTGTCCAACAATTTCCTCAAACATAGATTTTTAAGTCACTTATTTACCACGATTATTTTACTTTTACACTCATTTCTTGCCTAGGGATAAATGAAAATCGAAACACGCTGTATAAACATATTTTTCTCAGATTTATAATGCCTGATTAGATAAGTGGAATAGATTTGAATAATTAACGTGAAAATTTCTTACAATTCGTGTAAAAAATATCGTACAAATTGTATGAATCTATTTCCGCCAATTTGTGTATTTTTGAAAATTTTCGTAGTTTCAAGTTTTTTTTTTTTTCTTTTAAACTTGATTATCCTGCTTCGAAAATTTTGAAATCGATATAATTCCGTAATGGGAATGCATGAAAACGTCTTGAAATGAAATACAATAAACGAATAATGTATAACAAAAACCAAACAAATCGATTTTACAGTTTCAGCTGTTATACTTGTAATCTTAAAAATGAGCTGAAAGAAAGTTTCGGGCGCAAATTAAAAATAGTAAGTTCAAAATCCAGTCTATACAATGCCAGCAGCAGCATTAGCAGCTATATATATAGGTATAAAGCGAGACACGCACGAGTACCGTAGCGTAACATCCGGTACTAGATATTTTTTCGTTTTTCCATTGATCTTGGCCGGCCGACTGGTTGACCAACGATCTAGTATTATAAGATATTGGTTTCAAAGTTTTTGCCCGAGTGTCTAACATTGGCATTGCTGTTGCAGTGTGCCACAGTGTTATTAATAAAAAACGTGAAGTATATATGGTGCATTCCACGCCAACTGAGTGAACGGTTGACCATGAAATTCTTCAATTTCACTAAGATATTTCAATTTTTTTTTTTTTTTTTTTTTCGAACACTTGTATTTACCCTACGAATTTTTAAACCTTCCTTAGAAATACCCGAATCGGTTCTTACGACGGAAGAAAATAAACATTCCGCTGTGTTCGGAAATAGTGAATAATTGTTTTTTCTTCTTTGTGGACAAAAAAAAACTTTTCAAATGTCCGATAATATCGATTAAAAGAATAAAAAATTAATTGAAAAGGTCGATTGATCGTTTAAGGAAAACTCGTTTTATTGAAAGGGTCGATAAATGTCGATGAATTGCAAAAACTACGAAGTAAAAGGGCTGATTAATCGATTTATCAAAAACATTATTCATAAATAAACAATTGATAGATTTTTGCAAAGCTCGGCTTGAAAGTCATAAGATATTGTTTGCCTCGACTCAGGTTACTTATACTCGCAGAATCGTACAATTGTATAATCATTCGTTTCAATCAGGTTTCATTAGTTGAAAGGTTTTTTGTAATCGATAAAAATACGAAAAATTTACCGAATATATTTTACACTTTATATACATTACGAGAGCTTATAATGAAATCGTTTATCTAAATAACATAACCTTAAATTAGCTACTATCGAATCAGAATTCGACCATCTTTGTGTTTTTCTTAGTGTATTTCGTTTTTCCTCTACTTTCAGTTTGTGAAAATACGTTTCATCTCTCATTTGACTTGAACTTTAGCACAGCCAACTTCATTGATGAAATAATAAACTCGGAATCGGTCATTTGATCAGATTATACTATTTTATTGACTAATGAATCGACTAATACTTCGAAAAAAAAAAAATAAAAAAAAACATTTCTTCTTGGCATTTATTTTTAATGATAGTTCGTTAAAAAATAAAAATATTCAGCATTCTCCTACCATTCAGGAAATATGACATGAAAGTGTTTTTTTTTTGTTTTTTTTTCAATTCCCTGGTTTAACAAAAAGTTTCATAGATTTTAAAAATGTTCATCTTCATGTCAAGGATATTTCGTCACTTCATCAGGTCGCCATACTTTTAAAAAATGTTGTAAAAATTTCAAAAGATCAGAGATATTATCTTTCACCGAAAGAAACCGAAAAATCCTTTAGTCATCAGATCTCATATGGTCAGGCCGATGACCCGTTGATTTGCCGTGGAATACCCCATACGTACCCACAAACGCATTGATCCAAATAAATTTGTCGAATATATTCTTAACTGATTATAGCAATATTGAATCACTCGTTGATTATTACATACTATATTAATTAATACTATGTTTAATTATCCATTTATTTTTATGACGTAACATTAACAACTAAACTCGAGAACTTGGTTACGGATAAATTAAGCGCCCGTTCACTTTTGCACCTTTATATTTATACATATATAATATATATGTGTGTATGTGACGAATTTTTTATTGATTAGTTTTTGTCGCGAGGTCGGGTTGTTGAGGCTTGGCTCTTTACGATACCTAAATATAAGTTAAGTGACCGTGTTTCTCAATCGAGGTGTCGCGTTTTATACCGTGTGTTCATGAGGAAAGTGCGCACCTTATGCGCGTGCGTCAAGTCGTTCGAATCTCATTGGCTGACAGTTACCGTCTGATTGAGTAGCCGATGCAATACCAATCTCAACTGTATCAAAAAATGTCCCTAGGAGCCCACAGCTAACGATACGCTCCTAGGGACATTGCCTGACAGTCGCAATTGGTATTGCATCGGCTGCTCAATCACGTGGTAACTGTATCATAAAATGTCCCTAGGAGCCCGCCGTTGCTGTGGAATCCTAGGGACATTTTCAGACAGTCACGATTGGTGTTGCGCCTGCTGCTCAATCAGGCGGTTACCGTCGGCCAATAGAATTCGAACGACTTGACGCACGCGCATAAGGTGCGCATAAGGTCCTCATGAACAAAAAAAAAAAGCTTTGCTCCGAATCTTAGTGCTTTGGCGAATTAAAAAAGGTTGTGTGATTGCCTAGTTTTTCAAGATAAAAAAAAAAAAAAAAAAAACAAGAAATAAGATTCACTCGCAATCGTTTTTGATCCTCCTTCTCGCGAATTGCGCTAAACTGTCGTTAATGCAGTTTCCTGTGAAATTAACATCTCACTATAATTAGTGTTTATTACTTACATTGATATTGACGTTTTAAATAAATGACTTATGAAAAAAAAATCATTTCATCTCCGTAAAGTTTAGGCTTTGAAATTAGAGGGAAAAATTTCGCAAGTAATTTTAGAAGTTTCGTACCTGAATACACGGGTATAGAATTCGAATTGAGAAAAGTAATTTTTGAAACTCTAGTCGCGGTTTTAGTAAAGTGAAACTTTATCCAACAGGGAAACCACTCAGTTTCCGATACACGCCGTGCACTCAAGAGTTTCAGGTAAAACCTCGCGTGGAAACAGAGACAAATTCATATACCTTGGATTTTTTTTTTTTTCTTACTTTTATTTAATTTATTTATTTTTTGTTTTACGAAGCTAGTGATTTGGAATAAATGATTTATTTACTTAACGTATAAGTTTATTCTAGAATCCTATGTCTTTGAGGAGAAAATATATAAAACAAAAATTGCGCAAATAGTTCGATGCAATAATGTAATGTTTATTTAGTTTTAGTTTATTTTGCCCATCGACCATGTGGCAAAATACATTGAATACAAAGTGTCAAACAGAATAAGATGACGACATAAAATTTTAAATAAAGTTGATAACATAAATTTTAAAAAGAATAAAGCAGTCTCATATAAAGTATAAGAGTAATAAATAGATTGATTTGGTTTCTCAGCGTGCAATTGTAGAATAATAAATGAAGTATATGACAATTTGAACAATATGATATTGAATAAGAAATAATTATAATACACCCGAAAAATTGTCGAGTTTTAAAAATATCGAACAATATTAACAAGATTATTTCGGTTGACAAATTTAAAAGTCACGATTATACAACTTGTATGGAAATTTTTTATTATGTTCATTTCATTTATTTATTTCATTTCGTCACGTCGCTAATGGAGAAGCAGAAAATTTTTCTCTCGGTTCAGACTAATTACTGCAATATTGTAAACTGGTTATGTTGGCAGTATAAAATTCAATACTTCAAGTTTCTCACGGTATATTTCTCTACATCTGTATTAATTACTTGTATTTCATTATATAATATATATGTTATTGAGAAATCGAAGAAAAATGCAATTGCAATTAGCGCTGTATAATAAATAGCACAAGATTTCGTTTCAGTAATTTCGAACAAACATTTTGTGGATATATTTTTTCTACGGCAAAATTGACCTTCGTGATTTATTCTTTGTTTTTTCTTTATACATTTTGTTTAAAATATAAATTATCTGTTTACATCGAGTTTCGATTAGACTTAAACGGGTTTTATGGTAAATTAAATACACATATTATTGTAAAATTCATTTCATCGATGCATACGAAAAAAAAAAAAAATATATATATGACTAATACGTCGAGAGTGAAATTTTATTACAAAAGAAAAACAAAAAAAAAACAGAAAAAAAGAGTTTTCTCGGGCACGTTTTACAATCTCTGAAACGTAATATGAATCACACACCGCATATTTGTACACGTGTTTCAACATCTTGTCCTTCAAGTGAGGAGAATTAACATCCGCATAGTTTTGGCCAAATTACTGATGCCTCTTTATCATTCCGATCATCGCATTAAACGGGATTCACAGTCTGATTCAAAAGTTAGGAACATGAACCAATCGATGTTTCAAAAAATTCTGAGAAATATGTCGTTTGCAAATTGAAAATACATTCTGAGATGAAAATAAATTCGATCAATTTTGAATAACAAAATATGTACAAAAAACTAATAAAATTTGGAGAAAAGGTTCTCACAATTAAAACCTTCGAAATGATTAAACTCTGCTGTTCTTTTTTTTTTTTTTTTTTTCCATTTTACTCATTTTCAAGCATCATATGATGGTTTTAAGAATTTTATTAGATGCTTGTTCACTATAATTAACAATTATTTGGGGTATGGCTGCATTTTTGTGCAGAGGGGTTTCGACCCTCAGGAACTCAAATATGAAGTCATTTTTAAGCTGCATAGCCGGTGATTCGAGAAAACAGTAAAATTTGACGTTATTTGAGTATTCCTCTAAAACTGCGGTCGATAGATGATAAATGACTTGATCATCATGTAGAACGGAAAATTCTACATCGAGTTATGTCCTCATATGTCGGAAACGAAATCGAATTAACAAATTGAGAAAAAAGAAATTCTACTTATCGACGGTATCTGGGGAATTTTGGTGAAATAATTTCTCAACTAAGAAAAAAGAAATTCTACTTATCGATGGCATCTGGGGAATTTTGGTGACATAATTTTTCAACAAAAAAAAAAAAAGAAATTCTACTTATCCACGCATATCGCATCTGGGGAATTTCGGTGATATAATTTCTCAACTAAAAAAAAAGAAATTCTACTTATCGACAGCATCTGGGGAATTTTGGTGAAATAATTTCGTTTCTCTTAATTTGTTAATCCGACTCAGTTTCCGATACGTCAGAACCTAATTCGATGTAGAATTTTCCTCTCAACAAGATGGTCAAGTCATTTCTTATCTATGGATAGTAGTTCTTGATGAAAATGCAAAAAACTTCAAATTTTGCTGCTTTTTCGAAACACCGGCTATGCAGCTCAAAAACAACTTATATTTGAGCTCCTAAAAATCGAAATCCCTTACACGAAAATGCAACCATATCCCAAATGTTTTTAATTCAAACCTGTTTTTACTAGACTATATTTATTACGCAGTGTCGAAAAATAAATGTAAATATATCTATAGGTATCCATAACACGTTGTGTAAAATCATATTCATTAGCGTTGGCGTTAACGCCTTCGATGTTCTTCAACGCGACTAGAATATCAATACCTATATTATGTTTCGTCTATGGATCATTCCGCGCAAATTCTATCTCGCATATTTTTTAACACGTTTATTCTTCATTTCAATTCGATTCTCCCTTTCGTTTTCATTTTTAAATACTCGAAGCTGTGTGCTCATACTTTGTCTCACCTCTTTCGTGAAATTTCCAAAAAACAAAGAAAGAAATCTTAGTCATTTTTAATCATACATTGTGAGAAGATTGTTTAAATATTTTTTACAATCGTACAACTGATGAAAGATATCTTTGTTTGTAAACGAATAAACTAATACAGTTTCAAGAAGAAAATTTGTTGCACGCAAGTAGCGGTTCAATGGTTTACATATTATTTTATTTTCTTTCTTCAATCTTCTATCACGTTATAATATCGTTGTGACGGTTTATAAAATTTTTTACAGTTTTTCTCTTTTCAAACACAATGAAAAATCGTCCAAATTCTTGTTCGAGTTGTGATCTAAGAAAAATAGAAAGAAAAAAAAACTGACACTTCAAATAAATAATTCTTCGATAGAAAAAGCCTGAAATAAATATGATCGTATTTTTTTTCAATTTTAGTTAATACGAGTATAATAATTGACAAAGAATAGACCGTATGTTTATATTATATATAATATATGTAGAGTATATTCATACGATAAATTTTATCATCGCAATTAACAAAATTAAGCGCACCAGGAAAAGGAAAAGGAAAAGGAAAAGGAAAAAGAAGAAGTGCGTTGGTTGTTTATTACACCTGCAAAAAAATATTATCGCTACTCTCAAGTTAGATACACTTATTGAATTGTTTGGCTAGGCTTGCGAATGTTGAAATGAATGTTTTTTGTTACTTTTTTTTAAATTCATGTTTGTACAAATCGTATGAAAATTGACTCGAAGCAGCTAAATACTCGATATTAAAATTATTTCTCGTTGTTTTTCTGCAGAGAGTTCATCGAACAACCGTAAAAACTTTTCTCTAATGGAACAAAACTATTTTTTAGTGAGATAAAAAAAAAATATTAGCAATAATAATAATATTGAGAGACATGGAAAAATCCTTAAATTTTCATATTATATCTAATTCATTAGGCAAATGTATAAATGGCATAAAATTTATAGTTTAATTAAAAAAAAGAAACGTAAATAATATCGTTAACTAAAATTCATTTGATGTGATCTTCGTTTTCTTCCAGAGAAAATTCATCACTTGCGCGTATAAACAAAATGATCTTCCGATCTGTAGGTTTTTTTTTTTTTGTTTTTTTTTACAAACACGATTTTGAATCGAAACAAACAATTTATTGAAAATAAAAACATGATAATCATTACTATAAATATTATTATAATGGAAAGATGAAAATTTTTGGAAATGATGATTATTAATCAGAGTCCCATTTTTATAAGTCTTTGGAATGAACTTGATTACGTTAATTACGATTAATGGAAGATAAAGAAAATGAAAGGAATAAAAATTTACACAAATAGATGAATAAACGTAAGAATTAGACGAGCAACCGCAGGTTAATTCTTATATATTATACGGGTTTCGAAATGGAGTCAAGCAAATGCCTACATATAACGGTTATTTCAATTTCAACCGCTGCAATTAAGCAAACTTGTTCGTCGTTTTAAATGCTCGCATCATAAGTTTACGCTTTAGATACAAACATTATTAATGAAATTCGTGTGATTAGTTCTTGGAATAGATTTTGATGTTTTCAAATAGTAAATCAAATCCTGTAAAGTTGAAATTTTACTTAAAAAATGATCCGCTTTTTTGACAAAATAAGTTCTTCGAGTATAGATAAACACGGTATAACTTTTTTCTCATCTTATTAAAAATGCTGTAAATTTCTGATGATTAATTTGTTTGTTTATTTATTGAATAATTAATTTTTTCTTTTTTATTTGGACGATTATCAATTATTTAAATTAATTTCAAATTGATATTCGTAGAAGACTTCTTGAATTCTTTGCCACGTTTTATTTACAAAAATATACGATTTTTAGTTAATTGAAAATTGCACAGCTTCCAATTTTTCAAGTATTTTTCATCCGAAATGAATTACCTATGCAACTTGTGATTAACCATTTTCCTTAAAACCAAAAACAAAAAGACAAAATTTTATATATATAAATAAAGTTAAGCGCAATATAAACGCAATATGATCGCTCTAAAAGTCCCGTATAATGAACTTGAGGCATCTGGTCTTCAGTGCGTTGCATTTATAGCCGCTGCAAGCTGCGTCAGAAGTGCATAATGTAGGAGAAGCTGCTAGCTGCATGCCACTTCTGCGCTCCTAGTATCCCGATGCACCTTGAAAACTGCATCGATGCACCGCCGCAGAGACTCGCGGCTGCATTCTCAAGTGAAAAACATCAAGTGCAGTTTTATCGCTTTAATATTTTCATTCTGTTGAATCGACTAATCGTCAGACAAATATGCAAATTATATAATTAATAAATTCAAATAAAAGACAGTGTAGTAAGAATTAAGTTATCGGATTATTATTATTAAAGTCTTGCATTTATTTTTATATTTATTCGATCGTTTGACTAACAAACACATCAAAGGCTTCGTAAATATTATTGTTTTTTTTTTTTTTTTTTTCATTTATTTATTATAATCTAAATATGTACAAAACTAAAATTTATAATTCAATATAATTTTTGCTACCTGACTGAAACGAAAAACGTTAGTGAAAAATTAACAATCAAACGAGTAAACAACTTTCGAACTCGTGTGTGTATTGTAAGTTAAAAACGTTCACTGGCGACTTGTTGTTGTTGTGAAAAATTTGAAACCAAAAGAAAAAAGATACGAAACAACAAATAAATTTATCAAGTATATGCATTTCAGACTTTCTTGAATCAAGTTCAATTTGATAGTCGGCTTCGGTTGCTCAGTTTAATTTTCGTTTTTAAATGTTCTTGATTGGTCAGAATTTTCACCAGTCTATACGTGCTTAACCCTTTCAGAACTCGATTAAATCTAGGAGCAGAGAATTTTTTTTCAACGTATTTCGGTACCGCATCTTTCAACTAAGATGTCTGATTTTTTTTTTCAATTTTTCTAAACCTATATCAAAAGTTAGACGCATCTCCATTAAAGTGGACACGTAATATTTCTCAATTGTTTAATAATTACAACTTTGCATTAACCGTTCGTTAAGTTCATGTATTTTTTTTTTTATATTACAATTGAGACTATTCTAGAAACACGGATAAATATATATATATATATTCTTTTCTTTCTTTCTTTTTAAACAAAAAATTAATTTTACATTGATTATAAAATTATACAAAAACGAGAAAGAAAATTACACTTTTTCGACTAGAAAATATACCTAATTATAATTAAATAAAAAGACAGCCATCAATATATTTTATACAACGCAGGCATGTTTTACGCGTTGTTAATGCTTCTGTTCGTTAGGTGAAGTAACTGTTTTACCGATGCTGAGAGTGAGACGCAACTACGCATGCGCGGAGTGAAATAAAAAGAACTTTTAAGCCCTATGACCTAAAAGTGGTCTTTTCCGTACTCCGCGTGTGCGCAGTTGCTAATAAATCTGACATTACGTGACCCTAACCTCAATTTCGTGCTTCGTGTTAAAACGCGTAACGTAATTTCGTTATAAGACTGAAGTTAGTAAAGTTAACGCAACGATACGTTTTTTCGAAAAGTAAATCATTACAATAACGTCACTAACTTCAGCCTCATCTCTCGATATATAATTTCGACTCGTGGTTTTTTTTAACAGGAGTCCAAAAAATCGCGATTAAGTTTTGACGAAGTTGCGATTTTTAGGTTATAGTCGTAAAAACTATTTTTTCTAACAGGTATTGGAACTATTGACAAAATCCATTCCTTGAAAGAAAAATCTAACGAATAAAACTTTTGTGTCTCGAATTATTATCGAAATATATGTCCACTGGAATGGAAAAATATCTCGAAATGAGTCGTTATAATTCGTTTATTAGGCCTTAGATCTCTGCAGCTGGTGAGATCATGACGATCATTTTACGCCGATTTCCTCCTCCTTCTGCTTCTGCTTCTCCTTCTCCTTCTCCTTCTCCTCTTGAGCTGGAACCCAAGCATCGAGTATAATTCGATGAATTCCATCCGCGATACTGAATCCGCCAAACTATCGAGCTCCAGTCATCAACGCGAGTCTGTCGAGTGAAGTCGCGATCAAAGATCAAAGAACCAGATAATCGGGAATTCAAAACCTTGACAAACACGCAGAGAAAAATAATTCCGTCTGCAGTCAATACATATATATATATATATATAAATTTTTTAGAATCAATAATTCGTCCAATTTTAAGAAACAAAAATACATTTCCAAAGTACATTAATCTAACTGATTTGTTTGATTCCACAAATAAATTGAAACGGAACTAAAAGGTCGACTTTATACCTTTAAAATTAGTGATTTTCTATTTTTCTTTTCTTCTTTTCTTCATTATCGACACGTGCCATGATTATAGGTATATAATAAATATCAATAATAATTCACTTTTACGTCAAGTTATTTTTCAACAATAACAATAATAATATATATACATATTAAGTGTTATTTTTTATACATACTTACACACACATGGAAGTTGCGGTGATCAAGAAATCCCGTTACATAGCAGTCTCGGTGTTTGATTCTCCAGCGACTTGAACTTCAAAGTGTTTATTCGAGCAAATCAGCGCGGCTGACTAGTGTCTCGTTTCTTTTTTCCCTCCTTTTCTCCATTTTTCGAGACCCGTTAAAAGAGTGCAGATTTTTGTGATGAAAAAAAAGAATTAAAATTAAAAATTAAAAAAAAAATACATATATATATATGTGTACGGTAACTTCTAAATTGATACGCTGATAAAGTGAGAAAAAAATTTCGAAAAATGCTGCAACTGCAAGGATGAATTACGATCACTCTACTTGTTATGAGTACTTTTACTACAGTCAGAGACGACAGCGTGTCAGGTATATAATAATTTCATTGCAATCGATCATTTTTCTTATATAAAATGTTGAGATATCGTCAAAGGTAAAGAAAAAGAAATGAAAAAAATAAAAGCACGATAACGATTATGAATAAATTATGATTTGTTATCGATTATCGGCGATTCGTTTTCCATTCTTTTTTTTCTTTTTTTTTTTTTTTTTTTTGTCTTCTCTTCACCTTTTTCCACAAAAACATTTGTATAAAACTTAATTGAAATCTATATAATGTTACCTTATTTTTTTTTCACATCAAATTCCCAAGATATTCGAGAGTAAAAAACGGTTTTATGTCTGAATATATGATTTGTCGCTACGGTTTCTATAACGATTGTAAAAAAATTTTAACACTCTTGAATGAAGAAAAGAAATTCAACAGTCATTAAATAATTAATGTTAATTTTACAATTAACACATAGTCATATCTATAAATCAGGACCATTATCAGCGTTATTTTATTTTAACCAGCAAATCAGCTTAGTTTATTCAAACGCTCTCCGAAAGATTGTTACATTACTGCGCGTTTCATTTATTTATTTCTCACTTTTTTTCTACATAATATTACGCAACAATATCTTAACGTTATTAAATTATACAACGTAATAATATGTCGAGAATGCTAAAAAAAAAAAAAAAAAAAAAAAAAAAAGTAACGTGCTTTTTTTACCATGATCTCCACGAATGTAACAATTCGAAAAATATTTCCGCTTAGTGTTTTCATACGTGATGCGTATAATATGTATTAAATATTCGATTTCTATACCGCGTGTCATTAAAAACGCGTCTCAGCGTTGTTTTTTTTTCTTTCTTTCTTTTTTTTACTCCACGTTATGATAAATTCCATCTATTTTCCATAAGGTATTCTCTCTCTCTCTCAAATCTTTTCATCAACAGCATGCAATACGACTGTGACGTCATTATACGTATATGTATGTGTGCGAGCAGGTCCGTCGATTCTCGGTCATTCGTGAATGCGGATCAAGGCTGATGTATAAGCTGTGTTCCCGTTGTCGTTGTTGTTGTTGTTGTTGTTGTTTATTATTATTCGTTTGTTTATTTGCTTTTTCTTGAGATACTTTGAGCATTCGTCAATTTCGGGTTTACGCAACTTTGCATTTATCTATGTGTGTAAATACATATACGATTGCAGAGGCCCTTGTATATAAATATATGTTTAGGTATCTACCTATTTTGTGTTATCTAACATCTTCTCCAAGCAATTATCTTTCCTATTATGTACCAAATGAACGCGTAAAGCAATGGCGATTTTTAGAAATGTTTGACCACACTTTTAATGCTAATTATAAGATGCGTAAAATATTTATGAAATTTGGAAATTATGTAATTATGGTTTGAGAATTTACGTCATGTAGTTCTCCTACCCTTACCGACCGAGCAAACTCACCATTTTTATTCCTTCCTTAACCTCAATAAACAAACGAAGCTCAGCTGATCGTGAGAGCATCTTTTATTTATGAAATTATTGTAATTCCAAGTTCTTGTCTAGCGATATCGATATTGCATGAAAACAGTCTCACGGTAGCTCATTTTACTTCTCGTTCTTTCCAGAATTACGGAAAGTATCTAAGCTATGCACTTTTTGGTCTCTGAAATGCGGGAAATTTGAGAATTACTAATCACGTGACAAAAACCACACATTGTTTTGACGATTTTCGGGATTTGAGTATAACTTTCCTGAATTCCGATCCGAAAAAGCGATGCACTGTCAAAATTTGTACCATTTCCGTTTGTTTTGCTTTTCCTTTTTTCACTTTCATTTTATAATATGAAAAAATACTGTTATATATTGGTTATAGTTATTCGCTTGCAATTTTTATTTCGTCATTATGTATGATTCGTATAGTGATTTTCATCATTTTGTCAATATAATTTTTAAAGCACGAATATTTAGATTTTTTAACAAATCGCTGTAATTATTCAAAAAAAAAAAGAAAAGAAAAAAGAAACGAAAATACTTTCAAATGCAGAAAATTAGATCTTTAAATAACTCTATGATCACATTTGAGCAAAAAAAAATTTATAAGAGATCAATCCATTCCCACAATTTACATGTTTTCATTGATATTTATTTTTCACTCTTACAATCCTATTTGAAATTATATTCCATATTTTCACTACACCATAAAAAAATTAATAAATAAATAAATAACATGAGAACAAAAAATTTACTAAACGATGGGAATAAAGAAATTTTAAATTACATCAGTTGGCATGGAAAAATTTCAGGGAATAAAAAATTGGAAACTATAATATTTATTTGAGAATGAATAGGAATGAATCGTAGATGAAAAAAAAATTTGTCAATACTCGATTCTCATTTTCTTTCTTGTGTTATTTTCAATTTCGTTTCTAAATTTGACGCCTGTATGGACGGATATGTTTCTTTTTACCATTTTTTTTTTATCTTCCATTCTTTGCATAATTAAGAACTCCGAGTGACCGCTATGGATCGCGTGAGGTGTAATAAAGCAGAGGTCAGGGTTGTATTCTGCAGTGGCCAGTTTCGTAAATTACGTGTACCTTATACGGTCTGTGAAATAATCAATATCTTCATTTCCTGTCTACTTTCGTATATACCTGTATACATATATACCTATATACGTATACCGTGTGTCCATGAGAAAAGTGCGCACATTATGCGCATGCGTCAAGTCGGTCGAATTTTATTGGCCGACAGTTACCGCCTGATTGAGTAGCCCACGCAACACCAATCGCGACTATCAGATAATGTCCCTAGGAGCCCGCCGTTAGCTGTGTTTTCACAGTTTCTCGAACTTTTGAATTTTATTGGCCGACAGTTACCGACATTTTCTGACCGTCACGATTGGTATTGCGTAGGCTGCTCGATCAGGTGGTAACTTCGTCAGAAAAAGTCCCTAGGAGCCCACAGCCAACGGTGGGCTCCTAGGGACATTTTCCGATAGTCGCGATTGGTATTGTCTGTCAGCCAATAAATTTCGAACGACTGATGCACGCACATAAAGTGCGCACTTTCCTCATGGACACACGGTATATACCTATGCACGTTGTGCTCAGTAATAGCCCTTCGTATCTTTCCCCTTTCCTCGAACTCTTTCATCGTCATACAATTCGATTGGAAAATTTACTTTAAAATTTTTTACGGCTCAATACACCGATTCTTTTTTTTTCGAGGCCAGCAACAATGATTTTCGACAGACCTTACAGTGTATAAAAAGAATGATCAATATTTATTCGTAAATAACACAAAATGGAGGACACAATTTTGATTTTCAATTAATCGTCGACGATTTCAAAATGATTATCAAAAAATCTAGCATTCTTTTAATTCAAAACGAAAAGTTTTTACATGATTATTGCGGAGGATCTAAATGAACGAATAAACTGTCCTATTTCTTTCACCGCCCAAAAACTGTTTAAATGATTATAGAAAATTTGACGGCAACAATTTTTTCAAATAAAAATTGTATGATAAAAATCGTCAATCGCTTATTGCATTTCTACAAAATTTTTAATATAGATTTTGTATAATAATAATAATACGTAACCTCGAGCGTTATATTATCGTTATTAAAAAATATTGCTTCTTGATTTTGTAGTATAAAAAAATACTTTTATCGACTCCGTAATTTTATTCCCCATTATTATTATGCCAAACATTGAAACAATCTCAACAAGCAGAGACTTCGATTCGCTAAATTGTCTAATGTATTTGTGAATATATTGTATTTATTATTATACTTGCTCCGTTTACGCCAGCAATGACCGTGACAAAGAATTCGCAAACCAACCAGTACAAATCTATATGCATATTTATGCTATACGCGACGAATAATTACAACGTTGATTTGCACAAGTTGTAGGCGACATTTTTATTTACCATATTATTATTCACATTATCGCAAATTTTTCCTTTTTATCAGCATTATTTTTTCTCGTTTTGTTTTCTTTGGTATCGATTTGCTTAATACTTTTATTGGAATTAGCGAAACGTGTCGTATGAAAAATAAAATCAAAACTAAAAACAACACAATCAAACGAATGAATAAAAGAGCACGTAAAATTAGCAGGATAACAAAGGATTTAAAAAAAACTCCTGTGTATCTCTATTATTTATACACATTGTACGTATATATCTATGTATACCTATACTTGTCTTTGGTATACATAGAATATATTTCAAGGTTATGTGAAAGATCTGGGCAGAACAGCAGCAGTTGCCGCCTCCTGGATTCGAAAAGGCCGATACGAAGATTCGGTTTTGAGTTTATTATTACTTTTTTTTTCTCTTGTAACGCAGATAAATCTATCAAGCATGAAAATTCATCAAATTCTCATAATAGGAAATTGCAAAAAAAAAAGAAAAAAAAAAAGAAGAAAGATAAGATAGAAAAACTCGCCATTTTTTAACGTAAACTATGTGAATTCAAACGTTGCGTTCGGGGTGTAGAAAACAAATTAAGAGTTTGAGAAAATTTCTATTGCAGGAAATATTTATTTAAAACATGAAACACATTGATAGAGTCAAATATTTGTATCTGAATTTCCACGTACGAAAATCCATACATTTAAGGTGATTTCACACGAGAATTATTAAAAAAAAAATACAAGTCATCTATTTATTGAGTTTTAAAGATATAGAAAAAGAAAAAAGAATCATTGAAAACGAAAACAAATAGTGAAGATTTGTAGGATGTGAAAAATTTTGAATCTAGGAATATTATATTTTCTTTGGATTTGTTCCTTCAGCTGCGTTTCATTACACACGTTTTAATGGATACAATAACTGCAATTTTATGATAATGATACATCTGCGTCCCGAGTTATCAAAGTTACGTTCAATCCAGGTGATATTCTGCAGTGTATAATTGTCGAGTAGTGACCATGATATCAAAGTACCACATACATACGAAACCCGTGCGAGGTAAAGTATTTTGCATTATGTATAAGCAGATGTAGAAAACATACTTTATACCGAGAGGTTCTCTTGAATAGACCCACTCGGATCATGCGCAGTTCAACCGTCTTAATTTTGATTGGCTGATACCCGTCCTCACAGCATGAAACAAACCTTTGCTAACAAAAAGAAATTCCCTAGAATCGACCGGTGACAAGTGACAGTCAATAATAACCTCTCGCCTATTAATTAATATGAACATACTCTGCCTTCCATTTTAATAACATTTTTTACGTAGTTTGCTACACACATAAACTAGACGAGTTGTAATTGGCCGCTTTTCTTACGTCAATTTTTCGACACTACTCGACACTAACGGATTTCATCGGTCGGATCTAACGGAATAGGCTAATGAAGTTAGTGTCGTGTTATGTCAGAAAATTGACGTAAAAGGAAAACGGCCGTTATTGAACTGGTCCTTTCAAGAGAACCTCTCGGTATATAGTGTGACACACACGTTTGGCCTAGTTGTTCGTGCATGCAGTATCACTGTGTGAATGTTTATAGCTAAACCTCGATTTCTTCGACACGTGTAAAAAGCCATATTCATTGTATGAATTAATTTATCTGCACTTTGATAAAATTCAGCCTTTGATTCCGTCTCCACTTCCTGGTTACATGTATGGGGCATTCCATGCCAAATCGACCAGGGTTTGACCTTCGATCTCTTGGATTTTTTCAGCGGTTTTTTAAATCGTTATGCAAACTCTGAAATGCATTGAAATTTATTTTGTTTGGTTTTTTTTGATTGATTTTTTTGTTTTACTTATAATTTTTGAAAACCAACATGTCTTTGGATGTGATTTAAAATCTGAAAAAATACTCCAAAATTTTTAGGCAGGTATCAAAATTTTTCAAAGACATGTTGGTTTTCAAAAATCATAAGTAATACTAATTTGCTGGAAAAAAATCGGAGTGCTTTTCAGAACAACAGTATAAAAAATCCAACAGGACGAGGATCTAACTCTGGCCGATTTGGCATGGAATACCCCATGTACTGAAATATCGTATCTTGTCGCGGTTTTCTTAATTTATATATTGTTTAGCTGCAAAGATTTCTTTAAAATACATAAAAGTCGAAAATCCTAGAATTATAACTAACTGCTTGGATGTAAATGTTTCATTTCAAATCGCTTCAAAATTGTTATAAATCCGGTAGATTCCATCGATTTTACCCTTTATATATATAACACTAGCTCGTTTTATTCAGAAGACTGTATTTTTGTACAAAGTCATTGAAACAATTCTCCTTCTTGTTTCTAGTAGGTAATTCAATAATGCCATTGATTTTGGATTGAATAATCAATATCAGTATAAGGTTATAAAATTAGATATTCAACAACGGCAACCTGATAAAAATAAAAATATGCATTTCTGTGAATTTGAAAAAAATAGCCTTCTGAATAAAATGAACGTTCGTGGATGAAATCCAATGAATTATCTAACAGACTTTTAATTATTCCGATGCAGTTTGAAACAAAGCATGGACGTCTATTCTAAGTCATTCTTAACAATTCCAGTATCTAATACTTTTGTACCTGTACTAAGATTCCATGTATATAAAAAAAAAAAGCTCTGCATAATTTAATTTTGCAAAAGACTAAATTTTTTATATAAAATTACCGATATCACAGAAATCATAAAAGAGAAGTTGTTATTGCAAAAATTCATTTCACAGAAAGAGAGATTCTGATCATGATTATTAATTACAATTCGATGGAGGTATTATTATGCTGTAGAAAATGACTAGCGCTTACGTCTGCCCCAAGGTTGAACCAGGGCAATAATAAACTATCACTATGACCATTACCATCTATTCTCAAATACTTTTACCAACTTGTTTATTTGGAATAATACATTATCAAATTTTAACATTATTGAAAACAATACACTATACGTTTTTTGCGTATAATCTGCCCTAAAATTGCGTAATGACCTCTATATCTTTCTCTTAATCTTCAAGTATAATTAATCGAGATATATACTTACTAAATGCGGTTTCCTTTAAATACTTTTCATTTATACCAACCGTTCCACCGTAGACTAATTTCTACAAAAGAAACTTAAAATGTTGTGTATATTATATCCGGTTTCATGGTTATCCTTGATCTTTAAAGAATTTTATTATTGCATAATAATTTCTACATAGATAAATTTAGCACATAAATTCGTCTGAGATGTAAAAAAAATATTTTTAAATAATACACACGTATAAATTATGCATAATATATTATATATGTATAAAATTATGTAATAGTTAAAAATACAACATGCAGTAAATCGGAACAAGTTTAAAAATTTCAAATTATCAAGGTTACAGATTAAAAAAAATTAATCTTTAAAGTAATGTCCAATATTGATTTACTGAGATGTCAAGTATGCATACTTTGAGTTCTCCTAAATATATTCCGTTTAAAATAACGAAATGATCGTCATGTAGAAATATGTATGAATTCAATATAGAAGCATCGATGAGTGAAGGAAAAAGAAAAAATGATTCAGTCGATAAATTCAACTAGCTTGCTAAAATTATTACACAAGAATTTCTATTTCTGTTTCATCAGAGTCTGCGAAAGGCAGAGAGGAGCGGACAGAGATGACGAGAGAGGAGAGGACGACGATGAGAATGAGAGTCCTCTGGGAAGATGGCCACATGCGCTGAGCCCAGCTTTAGCCTGTTTGGGATGCACTCTTGGTCTCTTCAACATCAGTCGGTTCGCCATACTCAGCATACAGTTTGGAGGTACGGTTTGAATGAAAAGTTGAGACTCGAATCGAAGATGCATTTAACAGTATATAGCTGAAAAAGTAGATCAATTTTGGAAATTCATACCTAAATGACCAGCCCGTTTTTTGTTTTTATACAGCACGATTCTGTGTATCCTTATTTGGATGTACTGTAAAAGTTTTACACCTTCCAAAGTACAGATAAAACCTTTCGAGTCTAGAAATTGTTATTAGATTTGTCGGCGTCTTTTGATAACGACAAATTATAACTGATTCAACGCTTTGTTTGTTTACAGCCAACTTCATCGTCCAGTTTTTGGTCCTGTCTCTTGTGCTTGGAATCCCATTATTCACACTCCAAGTATGTTTGGGTCAGAGATTAGCTGCAGGAGCTGTAGATATGTGGAAGATCTCGCCACTATTTCAAGGCGTCGGAATAGCACTGCTAACTGCTCAGGCTTTCATTGGTATATACAGCATTGTCGGTGTCTCATGGATGTTTGTTTACTTCAGGTAAAAACCCCAGAAATCATATAGAAGAAACTTGTTTCACCAGGATATTATGAAGCGACTTATTTCTCCGCTATGCATTAATTATTTCCATATCTTTATTTGCAGGGATTCATTCATCACGAAGCAAGACAGGTATCGATGGGCTGAGCCGTTTTTGCTGTATCGAGACGACACGAAACCAACGCATAATACAACTCCTTACAAGCTACACGAAACGGTTCCTGACTATTTCAGCGGCGCAGTACTTCAAAGGCATCACTTAAACGAGCCTGATAACGGAGTTGTGACGCTGAAGTTCCAGGTCGCATTTAACCTAGCTGTAGTGTGGATGATAGTGTTTGTCTCGCTTAGCAAAGGTGGGTACAGATGATATTCGTAACAATATTCGTTCTTAATCTTCAAAGATCTTCGAATGTTGACAGTTCTCATTGATTATGTTTAAGGTTTAAGATCCTACGGCAAAGTTGTCTACGTTTTTACCCTAGTACCGGTATTTGGCACTTTGGTACTTTGCGCCAAGCTATTGGGACTGACGCCGACTGGTTCGATTCATCAACTTTTTCCAGAGACGGATTGGAGCGAGTTTTTCATCAACGGTAAATCGTGGATGGCTGCTTCTACCGAAGTCTTCCTCACTTGGGGATTATTCGGAGCCGCTGCGATGCAGGTATGTGACATTCATTGTTTTCATCATTCAATTAAGCCTTGCTTTGAAGAAGCGAATTGATTTGAATAATCTCTGGTTACAGATCTACAGTCATGATTTAAATTTCTCATTGTTGATGAGCGCTTCTTTTTTATCCAAGGCGAATTCCCAGCTTTTATGTATATTCGAAAATACAACAACCTTAAGATAATGCTAATTAAGAACTTCTTAAATTTACAGATTGCCGCTCACAACAAACATAAGCATCTTCTTCAACGAGATACGAGTCTGGTGGTCGTTTTGACCTTTGTTGTTCTTCTACTGTCCGCTTTTTTAGCAAATACTTGCGTTCAAATCCTCAGGCATCACAAATACATTTATACAACGAGTTCTTTTGGTACGTAATGACATCGAGTATCTAAAAATCTATCGACCTTACAATTAGATAGACTTTAAATTGTTAGTCTTCCTTTGCTATACGTTACACAGATAATTTTATCCAGGAAAATGATTTCAGATAACTTCACCTTGCAAACCTTTATCTTATTAGAGATAATGCGAGACAGATTTATTTTTCACCTCCGCCTAGATGAGTTTCCTATTTATCTTCATATTTTTTTGTGGTATAAAGATAAGATACACTGCTTACCAAAACACGTAATACAAAAGCCATTCGGATCAATCAAAACTCTGCTATAATTTTTCAAATTAAATAATCCTTTACAAACGTATTTTTACAAGAAACTTGTAGCCATCTATTGACACTTGTGAAAACTATTGCTTGGGCCGAAAAAACATATATTATTTTCGAGGTAGTAAAAATAAAAGATTTTCTTACTTAAACCAAATTTTACTTGATCTCGCAAAATCTTTTCCTACCTCAAAAAAAAAAGGAGAGAAAAAAAAATTATTTGCTGCCACAACATAGTTTATCAACCAAATAAGAAAAGTTTGGTTGAACCAACAATCCCTTTTTCTCAGTTTATCAACAATATTCCTGTTTTTAACGGTATCGTTTCGATAATTTAGATGCATGTAGGAATGAACTTATCTTTTATACAGATAATCGCATCGCAAACTATTTTTAATCTAATACAGATTAATTCGTACGTGAATCATCTTATTTTCATGTAGATAATAATACTCACTATCTCGTACAACACTATATTTTAATTTTGACTTTGTTCATTGTAGAAAGCATATCAGGTTACACCTTTATGCATCTGGCCAACCAGCCGGCTCATCGAGGTCAACTCAGCCCCCCTGAGAGATATATGAATCACGCCTCATTTCTCGCTGGTCAACGAGTCATCAGACACGGAGCAAATCTAAGCGCCGAATCTGGTTATCAAGTATTAAGACTGGCCACGGAATTGGTACCGGCTACTTTGGCTCTCCTGGGATCTGAACAAGTCTCTCCATTTTGGGCTGTTTTATTTTACTTCATACTGATCCTGTTTGGAATAGCGCAGCAGGTGGTTAAACGCATTAAACTAACAAATTCATTATGTAGCTTCTAATGAAAGCATAAGACCTTCTACATCCTGTTCTAATATTTTCTTCCGTTGAAAATGATCTAACTCGATAAGAACTTCTAATGCACTGAGTATCGAACCGTTGCGTTTTTTGACCCACTTCAAAAACAT
Organism: Diprion similis; assembly: GCF_021155765.1. Taxonomy (NCBI): domain Eukaryota; kingdom Metazoa; phylum Arthropoda; class Insecta; order Hymenoptera; family Diprionidae; genus Diprion; species Diprion similis. Next base: position 6,824,947 of record NC_060118.1, read on the forward strand.
CTGTCTATTACAGAATGTTACACACTGTTGCGCAATAACCACTTGTGTTTGGTAACTTACTATTGTATTATTCACCTTTCAGCTTGCTATATGGCATTGCGTTATAACTGGGATAATGGCCATCAATGCAAAGACCATGAAATTGTGGGAGACAACAATCACCTTCTTCAGCTGTGCTTGTGGATACATTTTAGGACTCCCAATGGCCACAGAGGTGAGTTCATTTATTTCGTATGGGAAGTCGATTTGTTGAGAAACTTTAAAGTCTAGAAACCGAACATATTATGGCTATACAATATTGTTGTATCCATTTTTTATATCATTTTGATTTGCAATTTTTACCTGAAAGCACGTTGAATCTTTTTTGAAAAGACTTTTTCTTTTATCCCGCGTGCATTATTCATCAGTATATTAATAATTGACAAAGTATGACGTAAGACTTTAATATTCGATCAATGAATTAGTTAAAAAGTTGAGTCACAGATCCCAAACACGTTTCTTGTGGTTGAAATATTGTGTTTATCTACGCGTATAGTTACGTAATCACGTAAGTTTGATCAAGATTGGGGGAAGTCTTATCAGGTGTTATCATTATCATTTATAACACGACGATATCGTTATGACGTGTCGCCTCTCACAGTTGTGGTAGATTTGAAACTCGTTATTTGGCTTTAGTCACTACGTTAATCGAAAATGAGTAGCAACGTGAATTATATCACTCGTCGAAGTGTGCCCTGTTACTTCTGCAGTGAATTTATCGAAGAGAGATATTTACCTGAGCATGTTAAACATTGCGGTGCTGTACTAGAGGAATGTCCTGACAAATGTGGAGCTTATATACCAAGATGTAATGTGAAGGCACATCGTGCTCAGTGTAGTAGTAGGAAAAGTAAAAAGATGAGCAAGTCGGATGAAATGCAGTTACCCGTGCCAACTGATTCGGTATGGAAAGAAAGAGTTATGTCTGTACTGAATATGATGCGGTCTACGATTGCAGATGGTAAAAAAGAGCAAAAAGAATTGGAGGCAAGGATTGCGCAAAGTTTGGAAACGCTGCGTTCTAAGGAGGCAGCCTTAGAAACGTTGAGAATTCGTTTATCCGAAGCAAGCACTGATAATCGCCAGGCTAATGACGATATAAATTTTCGTATAAGTAGACTAGAGCAAAGCTTTACTCACATTGACGAACAAACGAGTTTGAATTTCGAACAAGTCTACGATCAGCTAAACATGCTCCAAAGCCGATTGACTGATAGTGAAATTGAACGAAAAACAGCAATGAAGGAATGGCATGCAGAACTGGAAGGATTCAAAAACTTTTTGTCGGAGGAAAATGCAATGATCAGTGTAGTTTGGCACGAACAATTGAAACAGATTCATGATTTGAAACTGGAGCTCGAAATGAGATGTAAAGCGTCCAAGGAACTGGTTAAATCTCACGATATTTTGGCAGAGAAAATGGATATTCTTGTCGACGAAATGAGGAAGCATTCCGAAGCCATTAAGAACCAAGTTGCCGAAACAAAGGCGTTGAAGTTTCAGTTGAAGGAACACGTAAACTACGTTGAAGACACGATGAAGGAAGTCATGAGTCAAAATTCAGCCCAAAGTATGAACTGCCCATGCGTCACAGAAGAATATTTCCAACCAGTGCCGAGCAACGGTCGTCTGTTGTGGCGAATTGATAGGTACAAGGAAAAAATGACGGATGCTAAAGAAAATGACACCCTACTTTGTAGTCCAATATTTTACAATAAAGAATACGGATACACACTAAGAGTTGAATTGTTTCTGAATGGAAAAGGACAGTGGAAAGAAAGACACATAATCGGTTGTCTGCGAGTCTTGGAAGGAAAGTGGGATGCTCTGCTGGATTGGCCGTGCATTCTTCAAGCTACCATTATCTTAAGAGATCAAGAAAATCCAGCTAATAATGTGAGAAAAACCTTGAAAGTCAAAAGACAAGATGCTAGCGAGGATTCCAACAAGCTCGACAAGGATTCTGGAATGTACATGTTCATACCTCACACCAAGTTAACGAGATATGATGGCTTTACCAAGAACAATGTTATGTTCTTAGACATTCAAGTCAAGGACTTCAAGATTGGTGGTTCGATGGTATCTCTGCTATCGTAAATCAACTGAATTTGGAAGTCTCAAGTTCACCAATTCTCATTCACTGTGTAATATAACATTCTCCGAAAGTTCATCAGGAAAGAGTCATCGTTTATATATCACAGTAAATTAGTTTTCAGCGGATCAATTACAATCAATCCTCTCTTTAAACTTTAATTAATAAACTGCATGTGTTCAAAAGTGTTATTATAACTGGCACAGGTAAACATCACTATAGTTATGGGTTTTTCCTCGTCAACTGAACTGCTCAGTAGTAACAAGATACTTGAGTTTTTTCAGTTGGTAATTCTTTATTTGAAGTATTTTTATTTATCTAAGCGCAAAGATTATACAAGATACTGAAAAATTATTTGAGTAACAATAAAATCCTTGGATTGGTTTGTTTTAATCTGTTTACCATTCCATCAGAAATAGAAAAACTGCATGTAAATACTTAACAAATATTTATTCATGCAATCGACAAGAAAGTAATGAATTTTACAGTGTCAAACTGGGCAAAAATGTTTGTTTTCTGCAGTGTTCGCTAAATTGCGACAATTTCAATAGTGACCTTGCGTTTTTTTGACGTATATGTATTCCGAAAAAATTTTATTTATCAAATAATTGGGTTCGAGATTCGAAGAGAAAAATTATAGGCAGTGTTTTCTACTACAAATCCTATGAAAAATCTAGTTTAATTCACGAAGACATTCCTGTATATCGAAATGCTTAAATTGTAGTCACCAATGATTGGAATAAGGTTGAAATACGTAACGTGAATGTAACGATACGCATTTTTAAAAAAAATCGTTATTTTGCATTTGGGAATTATTTAAAATTCAGTAATATACTAAAAGTGATATTCAGTAATACAACGATACAACAAAGGGTAATCGTATTTTACAAACTCGTCGCCTTCTAAGGAATCCTAAAGTTACAGAGCGATATCCCTTATCAAAACCAATATGGCAGTTAATGTTACTGATTTCAATCTTAATTATTAAACTCATTTCCTTTCCTTTCATGTCGATTTTGATTATTTACTTTCAGTTTGGTATCTACGTCGTTTACTATCTGGACTACACAGTTGGTGGTGCCTGGTGGATAATGGTTTTGTATCTGGTTGAGGTTGGCGCAGTTTTTGCAGTTAGAGGACGGCCACATACAGGTGAAGCTGTAGTTGCTGAACTTTTTCCACCATCCGGAAGGTGTCTCAGACATTGGGCCGGACCACTTTTGTCCTTCACTTGGAACGTTGTACTACCTGTTGCACTCATGGTACTAAATAGTCTGTTCAATTCGTGCAGAAAGCTGAAAAATTGGGTGAATTTTGAGAAGCAATATCTCAACAGCTACTTATCCGATTCGATTGAGTTTTGTTTTACTCAATGGTGTGTAGATCCAGCTTTATACAGTCAATTAGTAAGAAGAATTGCTGGAAGTGAAAACCGACTGAATCGATTTACTTCAAATTTGGTGATAGTAGTCTTGTGTAGTTTATCAGCTTTGCTTCAATCCGAATTCTTTCTTTCTTCCTTCAACAAAGTGGCAACCATTCGAATTTATAATTCCATTCTTCTTCCAAAATTTTCAACTTTTTTCCATCCAATTAACAGGAAGGAAATATAATGATCAGAAAAGAGTGGTGGCATAAAAGATAAACTATCATAGTATACTGACTCCAAAATCGAAGTAATCCGATTAAGCCGTTTCTGAAATATCGTGGGTACCGCAAAATATATCACGGAGCAATGAGTCAATGCTTCGTATCAATTGATTCTAATAAAAAAAATACATCAACGAAGCTCGATCTAAATATTTTCAAATAAAATTAACACCCATGGAATTGAATATTTGGTTTTCGAGATGTAAATTCTCGATATTCACCATATTAAATGTACTTAATTCATTTGGTTTTATAATATAAACTTTAAGGAGATGTTTCAGAAATAATTGTTTAAAAATTTTTCAGGTTCTCAGTATCATGATATTCAAGAGTAGCGGCTTTCGAGACTTGTACACTTATCGTAGAACCAGTAAAGACTACTGGGCTGTCTGGACAAGACAACTTGGCGCAGCCATTCAGCTCATACCAATATTGATGATACCGATCGTTGCTATTATTCAAACGTGTCGATACCTGAATAGCGGACCTCCTGACATATTGGATGTAAGGATTTGAGTGAATTTTATCGTTTTAATAGAGTTACAACATTTTTGATTCCACTTGAGTATATTTTACATAAAAGAACTATAGACTGGTTGCGAGACCTTACATTACTATTAGCAGTCATTATCTGGTAAACCTAATGAATTTCAAATCAGTTCCATTTCAAACACTACTTAAATAGAAGATTTTTCTTTCTCACGCAAACGATAGAACGAACAAGTGGAAGTTAATGTAAGTCACTGCGCTCAATGCAACGGAGTAAGTGTAAGTTATTGCGTACATAGTGCATGCGTTAGTGTATTCGTTTTAGTATATCGCACGTTGAATTCACTCACCTTAGAACTATTTAACGAACATTGATCGATTATTCCAGAGAATTCAACTACTGTACAGGCCCTCCCTAGAACCAGAAGATGCAGCCGATGCCCAAACACAAGTGGGAAATGAAACAACAACAAGTCTCCACGGTAATGGAGTCTTACCGTCAACAACAGATGTGCCTTTTGAAGATCCTCCACCCAAGTACACGCCTCCGCCGAGTTACACGACAGCCACCGGAGCCAGAATAGCAAAAATGTTACGTCAAAGTTTCAGAAGAAGCGTCAGAAGAATAGCAAACGTCTTGGGGGAAAGCAGCACTCCGAGGTCGAGACCGGCGCTGCAGCCTCCACCACCAGACTATGCGACTGTCTTGGTTGAAATGAACCAAGGAATACCGTCTCGGGACATATCGATAATAGTTACAGAGGCTGGACCTGATGTAACGGACACAGGAAATGGACGGCATAACGCTTTGGACAGGCACAGGCCGAACACGATAGACAGAACGATGAGGATAAGTACGATAGACAGAACGGCTAGCGAACGTAATCATTCGACGATGGACAGAAGTCGGAGGTCGCAGCCAAGCAATGGTAGTTCTAATTTGACGGCTGCTGACGTCGCCAATTTGTTGCGCAGCAGTATCAGGAGGGGTGCTTCTAGAAATAATCAATCTTTGCATAGAAGTTTTGCTAGCAATGCACCAACGGCCGCAGTATCGATTGAAAATTTAGTCGAAGCAGCCGCACCGATTGGTCAAGATTCATTGGTTCTTCCTAAAGATGAGTCTCTAGTCCTCGAGCGAGATGGAAATGACGATAAAAAGACTGTCAATGAAACGGAAAATACCGCTACTGTGATATAGACTGGCCTTTTTTTTTTTTTTATATATATATATATATATGCAATACAATTAGCGATTACGTTTCTTCTTTCTTTTTTTTTTCCTTCATGTTTCACACGAGTGAAAATCGGCTTATTAGAAATTAATCCCTAACTGCTTATCGACAAGACCTCAATCATAATGTTTCGTGACTTACATTCTTCATGTACTGTATGAAAACAATCTTCAACAGCAATTTGAACATCTGTGGTTATGAATCGATTTCCCACGGTATTCAGACTTGTACTTATATTATAATTATGTGTATATTATAGATATATACGATTATGATTGAGAGTCCAAATGATTCTTCGAGGTCACAGCAGTGATAATAAATCACCTGTGAACAAGACTTTTAGATATAAAGCAGTATGTATCTCTACGTCCTTGTTATACTCGAAATTATTCACCTTGAGTGTATATTGATCGATTTTCATGTGTTCAAAGGCATTTAATTTTGTATTTCGACCACTATAATGTCGCATGTTTTTGCAACGTTTCCAATATCACATTTTAAAAAATGAGATTAAGCGAACTATGCTTTGTTGCAATATGTATATTATATATCCTAAACGCTTCTTCTATTACTGAAGACCTGTTATGTACATAAATTTATTATTTTTATGATTTAATTAATAATCATTATATTTTAGTCTACGTATTATTACTATTATTATTATTTACCGTTGTAAGTGATTCATGGTTACTTTAGGTAACTATTCGACTCTACGAGTGCTTAGTCCGTCCAGTGTGTCAATGTTAGTTTCAGCGGCATGTGTTATACATATATATAAATCGTGCAAAAAATTAGTAGTACAGTCCAAAATATTTTCGCGCTCGTGTCATTTTGTCGTTACATTTCTTCATGTAATGTAATGTTTTTTTCCTCATGATTTGCATGGCCGGAATTCGCGAGAAGAGAACAAAAATAATAAAAATAAATATAAAATACGAAAAAAGCATCACTATTACTTCTAAAAGTTGACAACCTTTTTTATAACGTAAAACTTTATAATCCTTAATTTATCAATAAAAATCGTTTCCTACGATAAGTGTAACTGCTATACCTGATATTATGGACCATAATAAAAAAAAATGTATGTTTTTTTTGTACCTAATCAAACCACTTCGCTATAATTGAATTACTCCTACCTACAGTGACAAGTATGTTAGTTCGTACGAACACTAATATTTATTGATTACATTTAATTAGCGCAATTTATCGAACAAACGCGGCAAAATTATTATAACAATATATTATGATGATAAATCATTATTTTTGCGACACAGAAGCAGAGAAAGAGCGCCGGTTGTTGCTTTTACTACAATTTATATACATGGATGAGTATGAAAAATGACTAAACATCGTCAAATCCAGTATGAGAAGTATAAATAATATTATCATATTTAATTTAATGACAAGTACAGAATAACCGCTACCATCTTAGGTGAATTTTGAAGATGGATATTCTGTTGTGAGTCGAACAGCAGTTCCTGATGGCGATTGCTGTATGCCCTCTGAATTTCAATACCATAGAAACAGTTGAAAGTATTGGCAAGACGATACAGATAATGAAATAAAATTTCGAAAAGTAAATATTCTAATTTTAAGAACAAATTACTTTATTATAAAGGTATCAGTTTTGGTAAGTATGAACAATATCATGTAACACAATACTTCAAGTGTCCTTTATGTATTTATTCATTCTATCTGATGAATTTATAAATAATTGTATTCTATTATAACAGCCTGAAATTGAATTGATAAAAAGTAAATTATCACTGACAAGGATGCAATTAAATTTGCTCAGGCGACATAGTAAATTATGTGGTTGCTTCTATTTTTAAGTGTCATTTACAGTGCCCTATATCAGTCAATTTCAATAAATTTCTTACTCTATAAATACCTACAAATATGTCTTTATTTCACTTTTTAGGGATTAAAAATTCATAGTAAAGAATCGTATAAACAATGTACATAAGAAATAATAACTTTTCCAACGTGAGTTTAATGAGATTACATCGTAACTTGGTAGCAGGGAGATTTTGCGACGGTTTGGATTCGAAAATCAAAACCTGTTCAATTATCTTTACATCCATAAGCATCCCACCTGTACTTCATCTCTTGCATTTAAATCTATTTTCAATTAATCCAAAAATATTTAAAAACCGTTACTCGCATATGCTCAAGTTAGAGATTCATATCGGTATTTAACACAGAATGTAAGTATCATTAAGTAATGATATGCACCAATTTGCGAAATATTTCCAGTAAAGCTAGAATGTGTTTTTTACCTAACAGTTAGAGAAACTGTACAACATATGTATAACAGTATTGACAAATTAAGTATCACAATAATGATGTCAGATTTACATTATAATTATAGCAGATCAACAATTCGACAATATTCAAATTTGATGATTCAATTGCAACTTCGTTTCACCTTCGTTTTTCTACAGTTATTGATCATACGGCTTGTTGTTATCTGTTCGGTCGTTCTTCCTCTATGATCGATATTAATCGCTGTCGGGTTTTCTTATTGTTTTGACATCCGCACGATATAAGACCAATCAAATGTTTTGTAGAATATTCCTGTAATCAGTAGTAGGATTCATCAGACAACAATGACATACGTTCAATAACAAACGGACGGGTAATCATGTACTGGATATAAATAGAAACTCATACCTTGTGTTGCTTTATCCATTCTTCCAATATGTTTTCTGGTAAATAATAAGACTTGACGTATGCCTCGACATATTCTCTGTGCGGCATAGGTCTTAAAGAAGTTAATTTTTCAAACTTCGACATTAATTGGGTAAAATCCAACTGCATTAAAGCTCTGCCTCCATTTGAACACTTCTTTGCGTTCGAGAAGCTGAAATCACAAATTCAACCTGCTTGAATCAACGTTACTCAACAATTCGAATGCCTACGTATCCATTAGGAATATCATATTTATTTTCGTGTTGATTCGTTCAAATTACTTTAATCTATCCAAGGCCTTACCCTTCGACTAAAGTGTGTGTGATCAAGTGAGCAACATTTTCCCACACTGAATTGTACACTATTACAGGAAGTGGTATTCTGTTCCCAATTTCCTCAAGCCTCATGCTTAAAATTTGAATGTCCTGAAACAAGGATTCGTTGCATTGCTACTGTATTCGTACATTATAACATAATAGTGACAGTGGCGTCAACTTTCTGTTCAGAACACACTTTCACAAATGTTTGATAGTAATTACCCTCAGTAGATTGTCAATATAACTGCTGTGCTGTGACATGACATCTCTCACTTCCCAATTAACTTTAGACATGAGCGTTAATATGCTGCCAACATCAAAGGACTGAGATGCAGCCGCCATGTAAACTGGTTTTCGGAGATCTGTAGCTGCTGCAATTGTTTGGGAATAGAATTGATGGAGAAATCCGTGGCAGGGAGAAGCTACTAGATGCTCCAAATAAGGCCTCAAAATTTCATACTGCTGTCCCAAAAATATCAGAGATTCAACGGCTATCACTCTTTTCATCAGGCCATGAATTTTTTCAGGCTGAGTCAAGTTCACTATCGTAGAAAGATACGGCTGTGTTACTTTATGTGATTGAGCTCCGCTCTCAGTCATGGTTGTACTGTCTGCAATCAAAGTCTCGCGTATTCGAGCCAAAGTCAATTTTAATTTCGGAGTGTACAACGTGTCGCTGCTTATTTGCTGAAATAAAATTTGGTGTTGTAAGACAGCAGATATAAGGTAGTAAATCTAAATGTAATTACAAGTGATTTTTCTGTGATCTTGATGTTTAATCGTGAGAAAACCTACCAGGTCTGAAGTGAAGAACATGTGAACAGTATAAAGACACAGTTCAAAAAATTGTGTCATATTTTGAATAACAGTAACAGCAATAGATCTAAATAATCTTGACATCTGCAGATACTTTCCACAAACTCTGAGTACACTCAACGTTGTGTTTGTTACCATTGGCCCGGCAAATATTAGTTTATGTTTTTTTTTCGATGGTTTCGATTGGTCGGGCTCATCTACAAAATCGCATTTCAGTTCCTCTGGAATGTCATCGTCTGAATCGTCTGAAAAATACCCAGAAGGTGCATCCTGTAAAAGGTAATATACTCTTTAGCAAACCTGGTGATTGAGAGTTTAAAAAAACGTGTGGAATAAATGACAACCACTACAGATTGCTAAGAGTTTTATTACATCGAATAACACTCTCTTGCATTCTAATAAATTATTAACGAACTTTGAACAGTTTGGGCCATTTATACTTACTCCAATGGTGGCCAAAATGTCCTCGTCAGCAGTTTCATCCAGGATGACATCAAAGGGCGTTACACCGTTATCCAAATATCTTTGGACCAGTCCTCCAATGACGGAACTACCATCCTGACTCAAGGTAGATTCGTCCGGGCTATTGCGAGGCTTACAGCTGTTGAGGACAGTCTTCAAGCTTTTGAATTCTTGTAGTTGCGTGACAACAAAGGATGGCTTAACAGGACAAAGTTCCCAGCCATCATTTTCCAAAAATATCTTCAACTCGTCCAATCGAGACGCGTGGTAATGAGCAAAGTAGGAAGAGCACTGTTTTCTTATTGATTCTTGGAGATTCTCTGACTGACTTGAGCAGAGCTCTTCCCCAACTTCGATTAACCTGGAAAATTGAGGAACATCAGTCAGGACATCGAATAATACAACTGTAAATGCGAAATCTCAGATCTCACCTATGGACAATTCCCAAAATTTGTACAAACTGCTCGAACTTAAAGTATGCCAAATCAGCACCCAATAAATAGGTGGATATTTTGGTTTCTACATCGTGCCACATTCTGGATATCCCATTTTCCAGCTTTTGTTTAACATACTGTTTATTAAAGGTAGCTTCTAGATCTTTTTCATCGTTCTCATCCGACCAGCTTTCATGTGTATTGTGCCAATTGACAACTTGACAATACGAGATTAAAATAGCCCAGAGAGACTTGCACAGTTCGATTAAACAAGGCAGAAATGACTCGTGTGAGACTGACTGGCAGAGCTGTTTATAAGGCCTTTTTGTGTCGCCACCAGTGAAAGCATGGACTGCCATAAAAGCAACGTTATGAATAGCTGCTGTAAAGTGCATGTGCAGTTGGTCCATTGCTGTCTGTGTTTTTCCTAGAAGTCTATATGCTCCTTGGACAGACAAGTACGTCCCAACTTCAAATTCCGTGCACATTTTGGCCAGCGTTTGATCCAGAGTTTCTTCCGCCTGTTCCAAGGTGTCCTGGAGTTTCCCATTCAGTGCGGCTACACAATGAAAATGTTTGTATCTCTCGGCAGCACTTTGGCATTCAAGGAGCAGCGATATTGCTCCTGGGTAATTGCCTTCGTTCAGAAGTTCCTGAAGGCGGTCTTCTGTTCGTTGCTACGCTTTCGAAAAACAAATAAATAAGCATTGAGTTAAAAAAATGTCTGATGCTCAAATATTTGCCTGCGTACATGAATTATTCATGCTCAAAATCTGCAACTGGTTTGATAATTTTATAATAAAATTGTAATAATCAAAATAAATAATTCAGCTGGTTTTTGGTCTACAATATCTATGTCTGTAATATGAATGGGAACTCACTAAGGTTTTTATGGTATTTAGACTATGCAGAAGCCCTTGAACGACTTGTTTCTTTTGATAGTTGGCCAAAATCCCAAGACTAGCAGTGGTGAACTGTTTTTTAGCGAGACTTAAATCCATCCTTCCAGTTCGACAAATCTCCAAAGCATTCTGAAGTTCTTCTTGAATGTACAAGATCCTCTCAAACTCCTTTTGACACAAGCTTTGCTTTTGCAATATTAGCTGTAGCACTTTTTTGGAAACAACTTGATGCTCTTGTTTAAGCCTTTTGTAGTCTCTTTCGATTGCTTTAGAGTTCAGAACCTCAGGAAGTTTCTGTAACTCGTAACGACAACAATCAAAACAGTCATCGGTCTTGTAATACACAGATTCTATCGACTCCAGAATGTCTTGATCAGGTAGCAGTTCGCTTTCAGTCGAATGACTAGCTTCAGACTGAATGTCGGTAAGGCCTTGAGATTCGATCGGGTTGAGGAGATCGGGATTCAATCCCATCGATGGGATCTTAGCCTGATTCTGAAAGTAAAAAAAATACAGATCAATTTCACACCATAAAAGCAACAGTCTCAAGGCTTCAGTTAGTTTTACTAGCAATCGACAATGTGGCACACATACTGGTATCGACGTAGTGCTAAATGGAAGTTTATACTGAATCGCACTTGGCGCCTGAGCGTGCAGTATCGAGAAACTTGTTCAGGAAAATAAAAAAATATGGTGATAGTAGAAAGCGATTTTAAATCAACCAAGAAGGAAAAAGCTGAATAAAAAACTGACCTGTTTATGAATAAGTGATAAGAATTTGAACTTGATATCTTCCATGTCGATGTGTTTTCTCAACAAAACTCCCACCTTACTTTCATCCATTTATATGGCTATTACCACCTCTGCTCATTTATTAATCATCCAAATAATGCCGTTAGCACACGCGCTGTCTTGACATTTGGAGGACGTATTTCTTTTCCACACACGGTGTCATGTGTCAAGACTGTCAAATCGGTCAAGTCTCGCGACACGAAAGCTCTGTCATCGATTAAAGAAACGTATAGAGATCCGGAACTAAATTTAATATTTTGCAGGTTAGGCAAGCTTACAGGCGCAGCCGCAGCTACCTCAACGACGTGTTACTTTTTCTTGTGCCCAAAAAGCACCCAGTGAAGTTAGTCAACGACGAAAGCTCTGCTCTTCTTGTAGGTAAAACAGCGGAAAGTATGAAGTACTTTGCACTTCGACAGCTTCAATTAGTGCTGGGGATCAACTTGAGTAATAGTTTAAAGTAACAAAACGTTCAATAATTTGCCTTCTTTTCTCTCGTAAGTCTAGTTGTAACTCGAGGTTTGTTTGACAGTTCTATGGTTCAATAACTATGGTTCCACATGTTCCACATTAGCTTTTATCAGGTAGCGCCCACTTGACGATTTTCCAGTAACAAAAGATGAGTCGGTAACAACGGTAGCGAAATAGTTGACGAGCCGGTCTTCTGCATTAAGAAGATGCTGGAATGAATCTTTATCTACCGTGTCAAATGTCGCTAATTTTGACTATTATTTTCGAAGCCTACGCATCACTGATATCATGATTAACTAATTATTCGTTAGTATACTTTGACAACTATGAGTCTAACGTGGGAATGAAAGTAGACTTGTGAGAGATGATCAAGCAGACTGAGCTTCGAGAAATCCAGATGATTGGCGGAAGTCAGTAAGGAACGATGATTATTCGCACTGTCGTTCGAGTTGCTGTCGAAAGTATTGAGGTTCTTGAAGCCGAGAGGGTTCTAGTGAATAGCTTAATATCTCAGAATTTATTCAAGCATTATTCAAAATTGGGAGAATGTTCACTTAAAATTCAAAAAAGTTACTTTTCTAATTTAGCAGTGAACTTTTCATCTCTGAATCTGTTCAGACGACTCTTCCTCGACTAATCGGTACTCAAGGATTCCATAAAAAGAGTTCAAATCAACGTGGGACCAACAGCTGACAAAGTGGGAAGATGCAATAATTTATTCGTTTGAACATGGGTGACACATGACAATAAGAATATAATATTATACGAAATATCGAATCTCCTGCAGAGGTGCGTTACGCTTGTACGCGCACGAGAACGTAGACTATACTTACTACTAACAACGACAATACTGATATAATATGATATTTTCCACGTTGTACTTAAGTTCAGGTATATTGAACTTCTTTGTCCTGTTGAGTGATCCGAATTATTATGGAATATTCAATCATGATAGGTTTTGTCTCTCACTTATTTACTATTTACAGGTAACCGATTCATTACTAGACGCTAATGGGCGAGAACTTGTACTAGATTTAGGGCATATTAAATAAATAGCAAGAGCTTAGTAAATATAAATATGCCACTTGTCTTTCCCACCTTTCCATGAACCCTGTGCCAAATTAGAGTATTTTGGCCGTGGCTCTTGATCCACTCTTGAGAGATATTGACAATGTTTGTTTTCGGTTTTTTGTTGTTTTGCGTTTTTGCGGAAAGGAATAAAAAGATTTGTTTGCAGCACTTCTCGGAGTCATCAAGATTTCCAGCGAATCCCATAGGGGTTAGCCTTGGATTTTCTTTGGCCGAAAAATCTTTTGTCTGGGAATCGATCGGTATGACGCTTTTTAGACTAATTCGACGCCCAGGAACTCAGAAAACACATGAAAAATAGCCTAGGACCAGCAGCGGAGAAATGACGATGAAAATCTGCAGTTTTTCGGCTGTAACTTTGCAGGTGTTGCTCGCAGCGTATCGGGACTGCGATTAATCGATTCCTCTCGCAAAATTACGTCGGAATGGTACCCTAAAGATTTATTTGCAGCACTTTTCAAAGTCGTCGAAATTTTCGCCAAAAATGCAAAGGGGTTAGCCTTGGATTTTTTTTGGCCGAAAAATCTTTTGTCTGGGAATCGATCCGTATGACGCTTTTTAGACTAATTCGACGCCCAGGAACTCAGAAAACACATGAAAAATAGCCTAGGACCAGCAGCGGAGAAATGACGATGAAAACCTGCAGTTTTTCGGCTGTAACTTTGCAGGTGTTGCTCGCAGCGTATCGGGACTGCGATTAATCGATTCCTCTCGCAAAATTACGTCGGAATAGTACCCTGAAGATTTAATTGCAGCACTTTTCAAAGTCGTCGAAATTTTCGCCAAAAATGCAAAGGGGTTAGCCTTGGATTTTTTTTGGCCGGAAAATCTTTTGTCTGGGAATCGATCCGTATGACGCTTTTTAGACTAATTCGACGCCCAGGAACTCAGAAAACACATGAAAAATAGCCTAGGACCAGCAGCGGAGAAATGACGATGAAAACCTGCAGTTTTTCGGCTGTAACTTTGCAGGTGTTGCTCGCAGCGTATCGGGACTGCGATTAATCGATTCCTCTCGCAAAATTACGTCGGAATAGTACCCTAAAGATTTAATTGCAGCACTTTTCAAAGTCGTCGAAATTTTCGCCAAAAATGCAAAGGGGTTAGCCTTGGATTTTTTTTGGCCGAAAAATCTTTTGTCTGGGAATCGATCCGTATGACGCTTTTTAGACTAATTCGACGCCCAGGAACTCAGAAAACACATGAAAAATAGCCTAGGACCAGCAGCGGAGAAATGACGATGAAAATCTGCAGTTTTTCGGCTGTAACTTTGCAGGTGTTGCTCGCAGCGTATCGGGACTGCGATTAATCGATTCCTCTCGCAAAATTACGTCGTAATAGTACCCTAAAGCTTTAATTGCAGCACTTTTCAAAGTCGTCGAAATTTTCGCCAAAAATGCAAAGGGGTTAGCCTTGGATTTTTTTTGGCCGAAAAATCTTTTGTCTGGGAATCGATCCGTATGACGCTTTTTAGACTAATTCGACGCCCAGGAACTCAGAAAACACATGAAAAATAGCCTAGGACCAGCAGCGGAGAAATGACGATGAAAATCTGCAGTTTTTCGGCTGTAACTTTGCAGGTGTTGCTCGCAGCGTATCGGGACTGCGATGAATCGATTCCTCTCGCAAAATTACGTCGGAATAGTACCCTGAAGATTTAATTGCAGCACTTTTCAAAGTCGTCGAAATTTTCGCCAAAAATGCAAAGGGGTTAGCCTTGGATTTTTTTTGGCCGAAAAATCTTTTGTCTGGGAATCGATCCGTATGACGCTTTTTAGACTAATTCGACGCCCAGGAACTCAGAAAACACATGAAAAATGGCCTAGGACCAGCAGCGGAGAAATGACGATGAAAATCTGCAGTTTTTCGGCTCTAACTTTGCAGGTATTGCTCGCAGCGTATCGGGACTGCGATTAATCGATTCCTCTCGCAAAATTACGTCGGAATAGTACCCTAAAGATTTAATTGCAGCACTTTTCAAAGTCGTCGAAATTTTCGCCGAAAATGCAAAGGGGTTAGCCTTGGATTTTTTTTGGCCGAAAAATCTTTTGTCTGGGAATCGATCCGTATGACGCTTTTTAGACTAATTCGACGCCCAGGAACTCAGAAAACACATGAAAAATAGCCTAGGACCAGCAGCGGAGAAATGACGATGAAAATCTGCAGTTTTTCGGCTGTAACTTTGCAGGTGTTGCTCGCAGCGTATCGGGACTGCGATTAATCGATTCCTCTCGCAAAATTACGTCGGAATGGTACCCTGAAGATTTAATTGCAGCACTTTTCAAAGTCGTCGAAATTTTTGCCAAAAATGCAAAGGGGTTAGCCTTGGATTTTTTTTGGCCGAAAAATCTTTTGTCTGGGAATCGATCCGTATGACGCTTTTTAGACTAATTCGACGCCCAGGAACTCAAAAAACACATGAAAAATAGCCTAGGACCAGCAGCGGAGAAATGACGATGAAAATCTGCAGTTTTTCGGCTGTAACTTTGCAGGTGTTGCTCGCAGCGTATCGGGACTGCGATTAATCGATTCCTCTCGCAAAATTACGTCGGAATGGTACCCTAAAGATTTATTTGCAGCACTTTTCAAAGTCGTCGAAATTTTCGCCAAAAATGCAAAGGGGTTAGCCTTGGATTTTTTTTGGCCGAAAAATCTTTTGTCTGGGAATCGATCCGTATGACGCTTTTTAGACTAATTCGACGCCCAGGAACTCAGAAAACACATGAAAAATAGCCTAGGACCAGCAGCGGAGAAATGACGATGAAAACCTGCAGTTTTTCGGCTGTAACTTTGCAGGTGTTGCTCGCAGCGTATCGGGACTGCGATTAATCGATTCCTCTCGCAAAATTACGTCGGAATAGTACCCTAAAGATTTAATTGCAGCACTTTTCAAAGTCGTCGAAATTTTCGCCAAAAATGCAAAGGGGTTAGCCTTGGATTTTTTTTGGCCGGAAAATCTTTTGTCTGGAAATCGATCCGTATGACGCTTTTTAGACTAATTCGACGCCCAGGAACTCAGAAAACACATGAAAAATAGCCTAGGACCAGCAGCGGAGAAATGACGATGAAAACCTGCAGTTTTTCGGCTGTAACTTTGCAGGTGTTGCTCGCAGCGTATCGGGACTGCGATTAATCGATTCCTCTCGCAAAATTACGTCGGAATAGTACCCTAAAGATTTAATTGCAGCACTTTTCAAAGTCGTCGAAATTTTCGCCAAAAATGCAAAGGGGTTAGCCTTGGATTTTTTTTGGCCGAAAAATCTTTTGTCTGGGAATCGATCCGTATGACGCCTTTTAGACTAATTCGACGCCCAGGAACTCAGAAAACACATGAAAAATAGCCTAGGACCAGCAGCGGAGAAATGACGATGAAAATCTGCAGTTTTTCGGCTGTAACTTTGCAGGTGTTGCTCGCAGCGTATCGGGACTGCAGATAATCGATTCCTCTCGCAAAATTACGTCGTAATAGTACCCTAAAGCTTTAATTGCAGCACTTTTCAAAGTCGTCGAAATTTTCGCCGAAAATGCAAAGGGGTTAGCCTTGGATTTTTTTTGGCCGAAAAATCTTTTGTCTGGGAATCGATCCGTATGACGCTTTTTAGACTAATTCGACGCCCAGGAACTCAGAAAACACATGAAAAATAGCCTAGGACCAGCAGCGGAGAAATGACGATGAAAATCTGCAGTTTTTCGGCTGTAACTTTGCAGGTGTTGCTCGCAGCGTATCGGGACTGCGATTAATCGATTCCTCTCGCAAAATTACGTCGGAATAGTACCCTAAAGATTTAATTGCAGCACTTTTCAGAGTCGTCGAAATTTTCGCCAAAAATGCAAAGGGGTTAGCCTTGGATTTTTTTTGGCCGAAAAATCTTTTGTCTGGGAATCGATCCGTATGACGCTTTTTAGACTAATTCGACGCCCAGGAACTCAGAAAACACATGAAAAATAGCCTAGGACCAGCAGCGGAGAAATGACGATGAAAATCTGCAGTTTTTCGGCTGTAACTTTGCAGGTGTTGCTCGCAGCGTATCGGGACTGCGATGAATCGATTCCTCTCGCAAAATTACGTCGGAATAGTACCCTGAAGATTTCATTGCAGCACTTTTCAAAGTCGTCGAAATTTTCGCCAAAAATGCAAAGGGGTTAGCCTTGGATTTTTTTTGGCCGAAAAATCTTGTGTCTGGGAATCGATCCGTATGACGCTTTTTAGACTAATTCGACGCCCAGGAACTCAGAAAACACATGAAAAATGGCCTAGGACCAGCAGCGGAGAAATGACGATGAAAATCTGCAGTTTTTCGGCTCTAACTTTGCAGGTATTGCTCGCAGCGTATCGGGACTGCGATTAATCGATTCCTCTCGCAAAATTACGTCGGAATAGTACCCTAAAGATTTAATTGCAGCACTTTTCAAAGTCGTCGAAATTTTCGCCAAAAATGCAAAGGGGTTAGCCTTGGATTTTTTTTGGCCGAAAAATCTTTTGTCTGGGAATCGATCCGTATGACGCTTTTTAGACTAATTCGACGCCCAGGAACTCAGAAAACACATGAAAAATAGCCTAGGACCAGCAGCGGAGAAATGACGATGAAAATCTGCAGTTTTTCGGCTGTAACTTTGCAGGTGTTGCTCGCAGCGTATCGGGACTGCGATTAATCGATTCCTCTTGCAAAATTACGTCGGAATAGTACCCTGAAGATTTAATTGCAGCACTTTTCAAAGTCGTCAAAATTTTCGCCAAAAATGCAAAGGGGTTAGCCTTGGATTTTTTTTGGCCGAAAAATCTTTTGTCTGGGAATCGATCCGTATGACGCTTTTCAGACTAATTCGACGCCCAGGAACTCAGAAAACACATGAAAAATAGCCTAGGACCAGCAGCGGAGAAATGACGATGAAAATCTGCAGTTTTTCGGCTGTAACTTTGCAGGTGTTGCTCGCAGCGTATCGGGACTGCGATAATTCGATTCCTCTCGCAAAATCACGTCGGAATAGTACCCTAAAGATTTAATTGCAGCACTTTTCAAAGTCGTCGAAATTTTCGCCAAAAATGCAAAGGGGTTAGCCTTGGATTTTTGTTGGCCGAAAAATCTTTTGTCTGGGAATCGATCCGTATGACGCTTTTTAGACTAATTCGACGCCCAGGAACTCAGGAAACACATGAAAAATAGCCTAGGACCAGCAGCGGAGAAATGACGATGAAAATCTGCAGTTTTTCGGCTGTAACTTTGCAGGTGTTGCTCGCAGCGTATCGGGACTGCGATTAATCGATTCCTCTCGCAAAATCACGTCGGAATAGTACCCTAAAGATTTAATTGCAGCACTTTTCAAAGTCGTCGAAATTTTCGCCAAAAATGCAAAGGGGTTAGCCTTGGATTTTTTTTGGCCGAAAAATCTTTTGTCTGGGAATCGATCCGTATGACGCTTTTCCGACTAATTCGACGCCCAGGAACTCAGAAAACACATGAAAAATAGCCTAGGACCAGCAGCGGAGAAATGACGATGAAAATCTGCAGTTTTTCGGCTGTAACTTTGCAGGTGTTGCTCGCAGCGTATCGGGACTGCGATGAATCGATTCCTCTCGCAAAATTACTTCGGAATAGTACCCTGAAGATTTAATTGCAGCACTTTTCAAAGTCGTCGAAATTTTCGCCAAAAATGCAAAGGGGTTAGCCTTGGATTTTTTTTGGCCGAAAAATCTTTTGTCTGGGAATCGATCCGTATGACGCTTTTTAGACTAATTCGACGCCCAGGAACTCAGAAAACACATGAAAAATAGCCTAGGACCAGCAGCGGAGAAATGACGATGAAAATCTGCAGTTTTTCGGCTGTAACTTTGCAGGTGTTGCTCGCAGCGTATCGGGACTGCGATGAATCGATTCCTCTCGCAAAATTACGTCGGAATAGTACCCTGAAGATTTCATTGCAGCACTTTTCAAAGTCGTCGAAATTTTCGCCAAAAATGCAAAGGGGTTAGCCTTGGATTTTTTTTGGCCGAAAAATCTTGTGTCTGGGAATCGATCCGTATGACGCTTTTGAGACTAATTCGACGCCCAGGAACTCAGAAAACACATGAAAAATAGCCTAGGACCAGCAGCGGAGAAATGACGATGAAAATCTGCAGTTTTTCGGCTGTAACTTTGCAGGTGTTGCTCGCAGCGTATCGGGACTGCGATAATTCGATTCCTCTCGCAAAATCACGTCGGAATAGTACCCTAAAGATTTAATTGCAGCACTTTTCAAAGTCGTCGAAATTTTCGCCAAAAATGCAAAGGGGTTAGCCTTGGATTTTTTTTGGCCGAAAAATCTTTTGTCTGGGAATCGATCCGTATGACGCTTTTCAGACTAATTCGACGCCCAGGAACTCAGAAAACACATGAAAAATAGCCTAGGACCAGCAGCGGAGAAATGACGATGAAAATCTGCAGTTTTTCGGCTGTAACTTTGCAGGTGTTGCTCGCAGCGTATCGGGACTGCGATAATTCGATTCCTCTCGCAAAATCACGTCGGAATAGTACCCTAAAGATTTAATTGCAGCACTTTTCAAAGTCGTCGAAATTTTCGCCAAAAATGCAAAGGGGTTAGCCTTGGATTTTTGTTGGCCGAAAAATCTTTTGTCTGGGAATCGATCCGTATGACGCTTTTTAGACTAATTCGACGCCCAGGAACTCAGGAAACACATGAAAAATAGCCTAGGACCAGCAGCGGAGAAATGACGATGAAAATCTGCAGTTTTTCGGCTGTAACTTTGCAGGTGTTGCTCGCAGCGTATCGGGACTGCGATTAATCGATTCCTCTCGCAAAATCACGTCGGAATAGTACCCTAAAGATTTAATTGCAGCACTTTTCAAAGTCGTCGAAATTTTCGCCAAAAATGCAAAGGGGTTAGCCTTGGATTTTTTTTGGCCGAAAAATCTTTTGTCTGGGAATCGATCCGTATGACGCTTTTCCGACTAATTCGACGCCCAGGAACTCAGAAAACACATGAAAAATAGCCTAGGACCAGCAGCGGAGAAATGACGATGAAAATCTGCAGTTTTTCGGCTGTAACTTTGCAGGTGTTGCTCGCAGCGTATCGGGACTGCGATGAATCGATTCCTCTCGCAAAATTACTTCGGAATAGTACCCTGAAGATTTAATTGCAGCACTTTTCAAAGTCGTCGAAATTTTCGCCAAAAATGCAAAGGGGTTAGCCTTGGATTTTTTTTGGCCGAAAAATCTTTTGTCTGGGAATCGATCCGTATGACGCTTTTTAGACTAATTCGACGCCCAGGAACTCAGAAAACACATGAAAAATAGCCTAGGACCAGCAGCGGAGAAATGACGATGAAAATCTGCAGTTTTTCGGCTGTAACTTTGCAGGTGTTGCTCGCAGCGTATCGGGACTGCGATGAATCGATTCCTCTCGCAAAATTACGTCGGAATAGTACCCTGAAGATTTCATTGCAGCACTTTTCAAAGTCGTCGAAATTTTCGCCAAAAATGCAAAGGGGTTAGCCTTGGATTTTTTTTGGCCGAAAAATCTTGTGTCTGGGAATCGATCCGTATGACGCTTTTGAGACTAATTCGACGCCCAGGAACTCAGAAAACACATGAAAAATAGCCTAGGACCAGCAGCGGAGAAATGACGATGAAAATCTGCAGTTTTTCGGCTGTAACTTTGCAGGTGTTGCTCGCAGCGTATCGGGACTGCGATAATTCGATTCCTCTCGCACAATCACGTCGGAATAGTACCCTAAAGATTTAATTGCAGCACTTTTCAAAGTCGTCGAAATTTTCGCCAAAAATGCAAAGGGGTTAGCCTTGGATTTTTTTTGGCCGAAAAATCTTTTGTCTGGGAATCGATCCGTATGACGCTTTTTAGACTAATTCGACGCCCAGGAACTCAGAAAACACATGAAAAATAGCCTAGGACCAGCAGCGGAGAAATGACGATGAAAATCTGCAGTTTTTCGGCTGTAACTTTGCAGGTGTTGCTCGCAGCGTATCGGGACTGCGATTAATCGATTCCTCTCGCAAAATTACGTCGTAATAGTACCCTAAAGCTTTAATTGCAGCACTTTTCAAAGTCGTCGAAATTTTCGCCAAAAATGCAATGGGGTTAGCCTTGGATTTTTTTTGGCCGAAAAATCCTTTGTCTGGGAATCGATCCGTATGACGCTTTTTAGACTAATTCGACGCCCAGGAACTCAGAAAACACATGAAAAATAGCCTAGGACCAGCAGCGGAGAAATGACGATGAAAATCTGCAGTTTTTCGGCTGTAACTTTGCAGGTGTTGCTCGCAGCGTATCGGGACTGCGATGAATCGATTCCTCTCGCAAAATTACGTCGGAATAGTACCCTGAAGATTTAATTGCAGCACTTTTCAAAGTCGTCGAAATTTTCGCCAAAAATGCAAAGGGGTTAGCCTTGGATTTTTTTTGGCCGAAAAATCTTTTGTCTGGGAATCGATCCGTATGACGCTTTTTAGACTAATTCGACGCCCAGGAACTCAGAAAACACATGAAAAATGGCCTAGGACCAGCAGCGGAGAAATGACGATGAAAATCTGCAGTTTTTCGGCTCTAACTTTGCAGGTATTGCTCGCAGCGTATCGGGACTGCGATTAATCGATTCCTCTCGCAAAATTACGTCGGAATAGTACCCTAAAGATTTAATTGCAGCACTTTTCAAAGTCGTCGAAATTTTCGCCGAAAATGCAAAGGGGTTAGCCTTGGATTTTTTTTGGCCGAAAAATCTTTTGTCTGGGAATCGATCCGTATGACGCTTTTTAGACTAATTCGACGCCCAGGAACTCAGAAAACACATGAAAAATAGCCTAGGACCAGCAGCGGAGAAATGACGATGAAAATCTGCAGTTTTTCGGCTGTAACTTTGCAGGTGTTGCTCGCAGCGTATCGGGACTGCGATTAATCGATTCCTCTCGCAAAATTACGTCGGAATGGTACCCTGAAGATTTAATTGCAGCACTTTTCAAAGTCGTCGAAATTTTTGCCAAAAATGCAAAGGGGTTAGCCTTGGATTTTTTTTAGCCGAAAAATCTTTTGTCTGGGAATCGATCCGTATGACGCTTTTTAGACTAATTCGACGCCCAGGAACTCAAAAAACACATGAAAAATAGCCTAGGACCAGCAGCGGAGAAATGACGATGAAAATCTGCAGTTTTTCGGCTGTAACTTTGCAGGTGTTGCTCGCAGCGTATCGGGACTGCGATTAATCGATTCCTCTCGCAAAATTACGTCGGAATGGTACCCTAAAGATTTATTTGCAGCACTTTTCAAAGTCGTCGAAATTTTCGCCAAAAATGCAAAGGGGTTAGCCTTGGATTTTTTTTGGCCGAAAAATCTTTTGTCTGGGAATCGATCCGTATGACGCTTTTTAGACTAATTCGACGCCCAGGAACTCAGAAAACACATGAAAAATAGCCTAGGACCAGCAGCGGAGAAATGACGATGAAAACCTGCAGTTTTTCGGCTGTAACTTTGCAGGTGTTGCTCGCAGCGTATCGGGACTGCGATTAATCGATTCCTCTCGCAAAATTACGTCGGAATAGTACCCTAAAGATTTAATTGCAGCACTTTTCAAAGTCGTCAAAATTTTCGCCAAAAATGCAAAGGGGTTAGCCTTGGATTTTTTTTGGCCGGAAAATCTTTTGTCTGGAAATCGATCCGTATGACGCTTTTTAGACTAATTCGACGCCCAGGAACTCAGAAAACACATGAAAAATAGCCTAGGACCAGCAGCGGAGAAATGACGATGAAAACCTGCAGTTTTTCGGCTGTAACTTTGCAGGTGTTGCTCGCAGCGTATCGGGACTGCGATTAATCGATTCCTCTCGCAAAATTACGTCGGAATAGTACCCTAAAGATTTAATTGCAGCACTTTTCAAAGTCGTCGAAATTTTCGCCAAAAATGCAAAGGGGTTAGCCTTGGATTTTTTTTGGCCGAAAAATCTTTTGTCTGGGAATCGATCCGTATGACGCCTTTTAGACTAATTCGACGCCCAGGAACTCAGAAAACACATGAAAAATAGCCTAGGACCAGCAGCGGAGAAATGACGATGAAAATCTGCAGTTTTTCGGCTGTAACTTTGCAGGTGTTGCTCGCAGCGTATCGGGACTGCGATTAATCGATTCCTCTCGCAAAATTACGTCGTAATAGTACCCTAAAGCTTTAATTGCAGCACTTTTCAAAGTCGTCGAAATTTTCGCCGAAAATGCAAAGGGGTTAGCCTTGGATTTTTTTTGGCCGAAAAATCTTTTGTCTGGGAATCGATCCGTATGACGCTTTTTAGACTAATTCGACGCCCAGGAACTCAGAAAACACATGAAAAATAGCCTAGGACCAGCAGCGGAGAAATGACGATGAAAATCTGCAGTTTTTCGGCTGTAACTTTGCAGGTGTTGCTCGCAGCGTATCGGGACTGCGATTAATCGATTCCTCTCGCAAAATTACGTCGGAATAGTACCCTAAAGATTTAATTGCAGCACTTTTCAGAGTCGTCGAAATTTTCGCCAAAAATGCAAAGGGGTTAGCCTTGGATTTTTTTTGGCCGAAAAATCTTTTGTCTGGGAATCGATCCGTATGACGCTTTTTAGACTCATTCGACGCCCAGGAACTCAGAAAACACATGAAAAATAGCCTAGGACCAGCAGCGGAGAAATGACGATGAAAATCTGCAGTTTTTCGGCTGTAACTTTGCAGGTGTTGCTCGCAGCGTATCGGGACTGCGATGAATCGATTCCTCTCGCAAAATTACGTCGGAATAGTACCCTGAAGATTTCATTGCAGCACTTTTCAAAGTCGTCGAAATTTTCGCCAAAAATGCAAAGGGGTTAGCCTTGGATTTTTTTTGGCCGAAAAATCTTGTGTCTGGGAATCGATCCGTATGACGCTTTTTAGACTAATTCGACGCCCAGGAACTCAGAAAACACATGAAAAATGGCCTAGGACCAGCAGCGGAGAAATGACGATGAAAATCTGCAGTTTTTCGGCTCTAACTTTGCAGGTATTGCTCGCAGCGTATCGGGACTGCGATTAATCGATTCCTCTCGCAAAATTACGTCGGAATAGTACCCTAAAGATTTAATTGCAGCACTTTTCAAAGTCGTCGAAATTTTCGCCAAAAATGCAAAGGGGTTAGCCTTGGATTTTTTTTGGCCGAAAAATCTTTTGTCTGGGAATCGATCCGTATGACGCTTTTTAGACTAATTCGACGCCCAGGAACTCAGAAAACACATGAAAAATAGCCTAGGACCAGCAGCGGAGAAATGACGATGAAAATCTGCAGTTTTTCGGCTGTAACTTTGCAGGTGTTGCTCGCAGCGTATCGGGACTGCGATTAATCGATTCCTCTTGCAAAATTACGTCGGAATAGTACCCTGAAGATTTAATTGCAGCACTTTTCAAAGTCGTCGAAATTTTCGCCAAAAATGCAAAGGGGTTAGCCTTGGATTTTTTTTTGCCGAAAAATCTTTTGTCTGGGAATCGATCCGTATGACGCTTTTTAGACTAATTCGACGCCCAGGAACTCAGAAAACACATGAAAAATAGCCTAGGACCACCAGCGGAGAAATGACGATGAAAATCTGCAGTTTTTCGGCTGTAACTTTGCAGGTGTTGCTCGCAGCGTATCGGGACTGCGATTAATCGATTCCTCACGCAAAATTACGTCGGAATAGTACCCTAAAGAATTGATTGCAGCACTTTTGAAAGTCGTCAAAATTTTCGCCAAAAATGCAAAGGGGTTAGCCTTGGATTTTTTTTGGCCGAAAAATCTTTTGTCTGGGAATCGATCCGTATGACGCTTTTCAGACTAATTCGACGCCCAGGAACTCAGAAAACACATGAAAAATAGCCTAGGACCAGCAGCGGAGAAATGACGATGAAAATCTGCAGTTTTTCGGCTGTAACTTTGCAGGTGTTGCTCGCAGCGTATCGGGACTGCGATAATTCGATTCCTCTCGCAAAATCACGTCGGAATAGTACCCTAAAGATTTAATTGCAGCACTTTTCAAAGTCGTCGAAATTTTCGCCAAAAATGCAAAGGGGTTAGCCTTGGATTTTTGTTGGCCGAAAAATCTTTTGTCTGGGAATCGATCCGTATGACGCTTTTTAGACTAATTCGACGCCCAGGAACTCAGGAAACACATGAAAAATAGCCTAGGACCAGCAGCGGAGAAATGACGATGAAAATCTGCAGTTTTTCGGCTGTAACTTTGCAGGTGTTGCTCGCAGCGTATCGGGACTGCGATTAATCGATTCCTCTCGCAAAATCACGTCGGAATAGTACCCTAAAGATTTAATTGCAGCACTTTTCAAAGTCGTCGAAATTTTCGCCAAAAATGCAAAGGGGTTAGCCTTGGATTTTTTTTGGCCGAAAAATCTTTTGTCTGGGAATCGATCCGTATGACGCTCTTTAGACTAATTCGACGCCCAGGAACTCAGAAAACACATGAAAAATAGCCTAGGACCAGCAGCGGAGAAATGACGATGAAAATCTGCAGTTTTTCGGCTGTAACTTTGCAGGTGTTGCTCGCAGCGTATCGGGACTGCGATGAATCGATTCCTCTCGCAAAATTACTTCGGAATAGTACCCTGAAGATTTAATTGCAGCACTTTTCAAAGTCGTCGAAATTTTCGCCAAAAATGCAAAGGGGTTAGCCTTGGATTTTTTTTGGCCGAAAAATCTTTTGTCTGGGAATCGATCCGTATGACGCTTTTTAGACTAATTCGACGCCCAGGAACTCAGAAAACACATGAAAAATAGCCTAGGACCAGCAGCGGAGAAATGACGATGAAAATCTGCAGTTTTTCGGCTGTAACTTTGCAGGTGTTGCTCGCAGCGTATCGGGACTGCGATTAATCGATTCCTCTCGCAAAATTACGTCGGAATAGTACCCTAAAGATTTAATTGCAGCACTTTTCAGAGTCGTCGAAATTTTCGCCAAAAATGCAAAGGGGTTAGCCTTGGATTTTTTTTGGCCGAAAAATCTTTTGTCTGGGAATCGATCCGTATGACGCTTTTTAGACTAATTCGACGCCCAGGAACTCAGAAAACACATGAAAAATAGCCTAGGACCAGCAGCGGAGAAATGACGATGAAAATCTGCAGTTTTTCGGCTGTAACTTTGCAGGTGTTGCTCGCAGCGTATCGGGACTGCGATGAATCGATTCCTCTCGCAAAATTACGTCGGAATAGTACCCTGAAGATTTCATTGCAGCACTTTTCAAAGTCGTCGAAATTTTCGCCAAAAATGCAAAGGGGTTAGCCTTGGATTTTTTTTGGCCGAAAAATCTTGTGTCTGGGAATCGATCCGTATGACGCTTTTTAGACTAATTCGACGCCCAGGAACTCAGAAAACACATGAAAAATGGCCTAGGACCAGCAGCGGAGAAATGACGATGAAAATCTGCAGTTTTTCGGCTCTAACTTTGCAGGTATTGCTCGCAGCGTATCGGGACTGCGATTAATCGATTCCTCTCGCAAAATTACGTCGGAATAGTACCCTAAAGATTTAATTGCAGCACTTTTCAAAGTCGTCGAAATTTTCGCCAAAAATGCAAAGGGGTTAGCCTTGGATTTTTTTTGGCCGAAAAATCTTTTGTCTGGGAATCGATCCGTATGACGCTTTTTAGACTAATTCGACGCCCAGGAACTCAGAAAACACATGAAAAATAGCCTAGGACCAGCAGCGGAGAAATGACGATGAAAATCTGCAGTTTTTCGGCTGTAACTTTGCAGGTGTTGCTCGCAGCGTATCGGGACTGCGATTAATCGATTCCTCTTGCAAAATTACGTCGGAATAGTACCCTGAAGATTTAATTGCAGCACTTTTCAAAGTCGTCGAAATTTTCGCCAAAAATGCAAAGGGGTTAGCCTTGGATTTTTTTTTGCCGAAAAATCTTTTGTCTGGGAATCGATCCGTATGACGCTTTTTAGACTAATTCGACGCCCAGGAACTCAGAAAACACATGAAAAATAGCCTAGGACCAGCAGCGGAGAAATGACGATGAAAATCTGCAGTTTTTCGGCTGTAACTTTGCAGGTGTTGCTCGCAGCGTATCGGGACTGCGATTAATCGATTCCTCTCGCAAAATCACGTCGGAATAGTACCCTAAAGATTTAATTGCAGCACTTTTCAAAGTCGTCGAAATTTTCGCCAAAAATGCAAAGGGGTTAGCCTTGGATTTTTTTTGGCCGAAAAATCTTTTGTCTGGGAATCGATCCGTATGACGCTCTTTAGACTAATTCGACGCCCAGGAACTCAGAAAACACATGAAAAATAGCCTAGGACCAGCAGCGGAGAAATGACGATGAAAATCTGCAGTTTTTCGGCTGTAACTTTGCAGGTGTTGCTCGCAGCGTATCGGGACTGCGATGAATCGATTCCTCTCGCAAAATTACTTCGGAATAGTACCCTGAAGATTTAATTGCAGCACTTTTCAAAGTCGTCGAAATTTTCGCCAAAAATGCAAAGGGGTTAGCCTTGGATTTTTTTTGGCCGAAAAATCTTTTGTCTGGGAATCGATCCGTATGACGCTTTTTAGACTAATTCGACGCCCAGGAACTCAGAAAACACATGAAAAATAGCCTAGGACCAGCAGCGGAGAAATGACGATGAAAATCTGCAGTTTTTCGGCTGTAACTTTGCAGGTGTTGCTCGCAGCGTATCGGGACTGCGATGAATCGATTCCTCTCGCAAAATTACGTCGGAATAGTACCCTGAAGATTTCATTGCAGCACTTTTCAAAGTCGTCGAAATTTTCGCCAAAAATGCAAAGGGGTTAGCCTTGGATTTTTTTTGGCCGAAAAATCTTGTGTCTGGGAATCGATCCGTATGACGCTTTTGAGACTAATTCGACGCCCAGGAACTCAGAAAACACATGAAAAATAGCCTAGGACCAGCAGCGGAGAAATGACGATGAAAATCTGCAGTTTTTCGGCTGTAACTTTGCAGGTGTTGCTCGCAGCGTATCGGGACTGCGATAATTCGATTCCTCTCGCAAAATCACGTCGGAATAGTACCCTAAAGATTTAATTGCAGCACTTTTCAAAGTCGTCGAAATTTTCGCCAAAAATGCAAAGGGGTTAGCCTTGGATTTTTTTTGGCCGAAAAATCTTTTGTCTGGGAATCGATCCGTATGACGCTTTTTAGACTAATTCGACGCCCAGGAACTCAGGAAACACATGAAAAATAGCCTAGGACCAGCAGCGGAGAAATGACGATGAAAATCTGCAGTTTTTCGGCTGTAACTTTGCAGGTGTTGCTCGCAGCGTATCGGGACTGCGATTAATCGATTCCTCTCGCAAAATCACGTCGGAATAGTACCCTAAAGATTTAATTGCAGCACTTTTCAAAGTCGTCGAAATTTTCGCCAAAAATGCAAAGGGGTTAGCCTTGGATTTTTTTTTGCCGAAAAATCTTTTGTCTGGGAATCGATCCGTATGACGCTTTTTAGACTAATTCGACGCCCAGGAACTCAGAAAACACATGAAAAATAGCCTAGGACCAGCAGCGGAGAAATGACGATGAAAATCTGCAGTTTTTCGGCTGTAACTTTGCAGGTGTTGCTCGCAGCGTATCGGGACTGCGATTAATCGATTCCTCACGCAAAATTACGTCGGAATAGTACCCTAAAGAATTGATTGCAGCACTTTTGAAAGTCGTCGAAATTTTCGCCAAAAATGCAAAGGGGTTAGCCTTGGATTTTTTTTGGCCGAAAAATCTTTTGTCTGGGAATCGATCCGTATGACGCTTTTCAGACTAATTCGACGCCCAGGAACTCAGAAAACACATGAAAAATAGCCTAGGACCAGCAGCGGAGAAATGACGATGAAAATCTAAAGTTTTTCGGCTGTAACTTTGCAGGTGTTGCTCGCAGCGTATCGGGACTGTGATCAATCGATTCCTCTCGCAAAATAACGTCGGAATAGTACCCTAAAGAATTAATTGCAGCACTTTTCAAAGTCGTCGAAATTTTCGCCAAAAATGCAAAGGGGTTAGCCTTGGATTTTTTTTGGCCGAAAAATCTTTTGTCTGGGAATCGATCCGTATGACGCTTTTTCGACTAATTCGACGCCCAGGAACTCAGAAAACACATGAAAAATAGCCTAGGACCAGCAGCGGAGAAATGACGATGAAAATCTGCAGTTTTTCGGCTGTAACTTTGCAGGTGTTGCTCGCAGCGTATCGGGACTGCGATTAATCGATTCCTCTCGCAAAATTACGTCGGAATATGACCCTAAAGAATTAATTGCAGCACTTCTCAAAGTCGTCGAAATTTTCGCCAAAAATGCAAAGGGGTTAGCCTTGGATTTTTTTTGGCCGAAAAATCTTTTGTCTGGGAATCGATCCGTATGACGCTTTTTCGACTAATTCGACGCCCAGGAACTCAGAAAACACATGAAAAATAGCCTAGGACCAGCAGCGGAGAAATGACGATGAAAATCTGCAGTTTTTCGGCTGTAACTTTGCAGGTGTTGCTCGCAGCGTATCGGGACTGCGATTAATCGATTCCTCTCGCAAAATTACGTCGGAATAGTACCCTAAAGAATTAATTGCAGCACTTTTCAAAGTCGTCGAAATTTTCGCCAAAAATGCAAAGGGGTTAGCCTTTGATTTTTTTTGGCCGAAAAATCTTTTGTCTGGGAATCGATCCGTATGACGCTTTTTCGACTAATTCGACGCCCAGGAACTCAGAAAACACATGAAAAATAGCCTAGGACCAGCAGCGGAGAAATGACGATGAAAATCTGCAGTTTTTCGGCTGTAACTTTGCAGGTGTTGCTCGCAGCGTATCGGGACTGCGATTAATCGATTCCTCTCGCAAAATAACGTCGGAATAGTACCCTGAAGAATTAATTGCAGCACTTTTCAAAGTCGTCGAAATTTTCGCCAAAAATGCAAAGGGGTTAGCCTTGGATTTTTTTTGGCCGAAAAATCTTTTGTCTGGGAATCGATCCGTATGACGCTTTTTCGACTAATTCGACGCCCAGGAACTCAGAAAACACATGAAAAATAGCCTAGGACCAGCAGCGGAGAAATGACGATGAAAATCTGCAGTTTTTCGGCTGTAACTTTGCAGGTGTTGCTCGCAGCGTATCGGGACTGCGATTAATCGATTCCTCTTGCAAAATTACGTCGGAATAGTACCCTGAAGATTTAATTGCAGCACTTTTCAAAGTCGTCGAAATTTTCGCCAAAAATGCAAAGGGGTTAGCCTTGGATTTTTTTTTGCCGAAAAATCTTTTGTCTGGGAATCGATCCGTATGACGCTTTTTAGACTAATTCGACGCCCAGGAACTCAGAAAACACATGAAAAATAGCCTAGGACCAGCAGCGGAGAAATGACGATGAA
The DNA here is from genome assembly GCF_021155765.1 of Diprion similis. Classification (NCBI taxonomy): domain Eukaryota; kingdom Metazoa; phylum Arthropoda; class Insecta; order Hymenoptera; family Diprionidae; genus Diprion; species Diprion similis. The sequence goes on from NC_060118.1 coordinate 6,855,783, forward strand.
AATCTGCAGTTTTTCGGCTGTAACTTTGCAGGTGTTGCTCGCAGCGTATCGGGACTGCGATTAATCGATTCCTCACGCAAAATTACGTCGGAATAGTACCCTAAAGAATTGATTGCAGCACTTTTGAAAGTCGTCAAAATTTTCGCCAAAAATGCAAAGGGGTTAGCCTTGGATTTTTTTTGGCCGAAAAATCTGTTGTCTGGGAATCGATCCGTATGACGCTTTTCAGACTAATTCGACGCCCAGGAACTCAGAAAACACATGAAAAATAGCCTAGGACCAGCAGCGGAGAAATGACGATGAAAATCTGCAGTTTTTCGGCTGTAACTTTGCAGGTGTTGCTCGCAGCGTATCGGGACTGCGATGAATCGATTCCTCTCGCAAAATTACGTCGGAATAGTACCCTGAAGATTTCATTGCAGCACTTTTCAAAGTCGTCGAAATTTTCGCCAAAAATGCAAAGGGGTTAGCCTTGGATTTTTTTTGGCCGAAAAATCTTGTGTCTGGGAATCGATCCGTATGACGCTTTTGAGACTAATTCGACGCCCAGGAACTCAGAAAACACATGAAAAATAGCCTAGGACCAGCAGCGGAGAAATGACGATGAAAATCTGCAGTTTTTCGGCTGTAACTTTGCAGGTGTTGCTCGCAGCGTATCGGGACTGCGATAATTCGATTCCTCTCGCAAAATCACGTCGGAATAGTACCCTAAAGATTTAATTGCAGCACTTTTCAAAGTCGTCGAAATTTTCGCCAAAAATGCAAAGGGGTTAGCCTTGGATTTTTTTTGGCCGAAAAATCTTTTGTCTGGGAATCGATCCGTATGACGCTTTTTAGACTAATTCGACGCCCAGGAACTCAGGAAACACATGAAAAATAGCCTAGGACCAGCAGCGGAGAAATGACGATGAAAATCTGCAGTTTTTCGGCTGTAACTTTGCAGGTGTTGCTCGCAGCGTATCGGGACTGCGATTAATCGATTCCTCTCGCAAAATAACGTCGGAATAGTACCCTGAAGAATTAATTGCAGCACTTTTCAAAGTCGTCGAAATTTTCGCCAAAAATGCAAAGGGGTTAGCCTTGGATTTTTTTTGGCCGAAAAATCTTTTGTCTGGGAATCGATCCGTATGACGCTTTTTCGACTAATTCGACGCCCAGGAACTCAGAAAACACATGAAAAATAGCCTAGGACCAGCAGCGGAGAAATGACGATGAAAATCTGCAGTTTTTCGGCTGTAACTTTGCAGGTGTTGCTCGCAGCGTATCGGGACTGCGATTAATCGATTCCTCTTGCAAAATTACGTCGGAATAGTACCCTGAAGATTTAATTGCAGCACTTTTCAAAGTCGTCGAAATTTTCGCCAAAAATGCAAAGGGGTTAGCCTTGGATTTTTTTTTGCCGAAAAATCTTTTGTCTGGGAATCGATCCGTATGACGCTTTTTAGACTAATTCGACGCCCAGGAACTCAGAAAACACATGAAAAATAGCCTAGGACCAGCAGCGGAGAAATGACGATGAAAATCTGCAGTTTTTCGGCTGTAACTTTGCAGGTGTTGCTCGCAGCGTATCGGGACTGCGATTAATCGATTCCTCACGCAAAATTACGTCGGAATAGTACCCTAAAGAATTGATTGCAGCACTTTTGAAAGTCGTCAAAATTTTCGCCAAAAATGCAAAGGGGTTAGCCTTGGATTTTTTTTGGCCGAAAAATCTGTTGTCTGGGAATCGATCCGTATGACGCTTTTCAGACTAATTCGACGCCCAGGAACTCAGAAAACACATGAAAAATAGCCTAGGACCAGCAGCGGAGAAATGACGATGAAAATCTGCAGTTTTTCGGCTGTAACTTTGCAGGTGTTGCTCGCAGCGTATCGGGACTGCGATGAATCGATTCCTCTCGCAAAATAACGTCGGAATAGTACCCTGAAGAATTAATTGCAGCACTTTTCAAAGTCGTCGAAATTTTCGCCAAAAATGCAAAGGGGTTAGCCTTGGATTTTTTTTGGCCGAAAAATCTTTTGTCTGGGAATCGATCCGTATGACGCTTTTTCGACTAATTCGACGCCCAGGAACTCAGAAAACACATGAAAAATAGCCTAGGACCAGCAGCGGAGAAATGACGATGAAAATCTGCAGTTTTTCGGCTGTAACTTTGCAGGTGTTGCTCGCAGCGTATCGGGACTGCGATTAATCGATTCCTCTTGCAAAATTACGTCGGAATAGTACCCTGAAGATTTAATTGCAGCACTTTTCAAAGTCGTCGAAATTTTCGCCAAAAATGCAAAGGGGTTAGCCTTGGATTTTTTTTTGCCGAAAAATCTTTTGTCTGGGAATCGATCCGTATGACGCTTTTTAGACTAATTCGACGCCCAGGAACTCAGAAAACACATGAAAAATAGCCTAGGACCAGCAGCGGAGAAATGACGATGAAAATCTGCAGTTTTTCGGCTGTAACTTTGCAGGTGTTGCTCGCAGCGTATCGGGACTGCGATTAATCGATTCCTCACGCAAAATTACGTCGGAATAGTACCCTAAAGAATTGATTGCAGCACTTTTGAAAGTCGTCAAAATTTTCGCCAAAAATGCAAAGGGGTTAGCCTTGGATTTTTTTTGGCCGAAAAATCTGTTGTCTGGGAATCGATCCGTATGACGCTTTTCAGACTAATTCGACGCCCAGGAACTCAGAAAACACATGAAAAATAGCCTAGGACCAGCAGCGGAGAAATGACGATGAAAATCTGCAGTTTTTCGGCTGTAACTTTGCAGGTGTTGCTCGCAGCGTATCGGGACTGCGATGAATCGATTCCTCTCGCAAAATTACGTCGGAATAGTACCCTGAAGATTTCATTGCAGCACTTTTCAAAGTCGTCGAAATTTTCGCCAAAAATGCAAAGGGGTTAGCCTTGGATTTTTTTTGGCCGAAAAATCTTTTGTCTGGGAATCGATCCGTATGACGCTTTTTCGACTAATTCGACGCCCAGGAACTCAGAAAACACATGAAAAATAGCCTAGGACCAGCAGCGGAGAAATGACGATGAAAATCTGCAGTTTTTCGGCTGTAACTTTGCAGGTGTTGCTCGCAGCGTATCGGGACTGCGATAATTCGATTCCTCTCGCAAAATCACGTCGGAATAGTACCCTAAAGATTTAATTGCAGCACTTTTCAAAGTCGTCGAAATTTTCGCCAAAAATGCAAAGGGTTTAGCCTTTGATTTTTTTTGGCCGAAAAATCTTCTGTCTGGGAATCGATCCGTATGACGCTTTTTCGACTAATTCGACGCCCAGGAACTCAGAAAACACATGAAAAATAGCCTAGGACCAGCAGCGGAGAAATGACGATGAAAATCTGCAGTTTTTCGGCTGTAACTTTGCAGGTGTTGCTCGCAGCGTATCGGGACTGCGATTAATCGATTCCTCTCGCAAAATTACGTCGGAATATGACCCTAAAGAATTAATTGCAGCACTTTTCAAAGTCGTCGAAATTTTCGCCAAAAATGCAAAGGGGTTAGCCTTGGATTTTTTTTGGCCGAAAAATCTTTTGTCTGGGAATCGATCCGTATGACGCTTTTTCGACTAATTCGACGCCCAGGAACTCAGAAAACACATGAAAAATAGCCTAGGACCAGCAGCGGAGAAATGACGATGAAAATCTGCAGTTTTTCGGCTGTAACTTTGCAGGTGTTGCTCGCAGCGTATCGGGACTGCGATTAATCGATTCCTCTCGCAAAATTACGTCGGAATAGTACCCTAAAGAATTAATTGCAGCACTTTTCAAAGTCGTCGAAATTTTCGCCAAAAATGCAAAGGGGTTAGCCTTGGATTTTTTTCGGCCGAAAAATCTTTTGTGTGGGAATCGATCCGTATGACGCTTTTTAGACTAATTCGACGCCCAGGAACTCAGAAAACACATGAAAAATAGCCTAGGACCAGCAGCGGAGAAATGACGATGAAAATCTGCAGTTTTTCGGCTGTAACTTTGCAGGTGTTGCTCGCAGCGTATCGGGACTGCGATTAATCGATTCCTCTCGCAAAATAACGTCGGAATAGTACCCTAAAGAATTAATTGCAGCACTTTTCAAAGTCGTCGAAATTTTCGCCAAAAATGCAAAGGGGTTAGCCTTTGATTTTTTTTGGCCGAAAAATCTTTTGTCTGGGAATCGATCCGTATGACGCTTTTTCGACTAATTCGACGCCCAGGAACTCAGAAAACACATGAAAAATAGCCTAGGACCAGCAGCGGAGAAATGACGATGAAAATCTGCAGTTTTTCGGCTGTAACTTTGCAGGTGTTGCTCGCAGCGTATCGGGACTGCGATTAATCGATTCCTCTCGCAAAATTACGTCGGAATATGACCCTAAAGAATTAATTGCAGCACTTTTCAAAGTCGTCGAAATTTTCGCCAAAAATGCAAAGGGGTTAGCCTTTGATTTTTTTTGGCCGAAAAATCTTTTGTCTGGGAATCGATCCGTATGACGCTTTTTCGACTAATTCGACGCCCAGGAACTCAGAAAACACATGAAAAATAGCCTAGGACCAGCAGCGGAGAAATGACGATGAAAATCTGCAGTTTTTCGGCTGTAACTTTGCAGGTGTTGCTCGCAGCGTATCGGGACTGCGATTAATCGATTCCTCTCGCAAAATTACGTCGGAATATGACCCTAAAGAATTAATTGCAGCACTTTTCAAAGTCGTCGAAATTTTCGCCAAAAATGCAAAGGGGTTAGCCTTGGATTTTTTTTGGCCGAAAAATCTTTTGTCTGGGAATCGATCCGTATGACGCTTTTTCGACTAATTCGACGCCCAGGAACTCAGAAAACACATGAAAAATAGCCTAGGACCAGCAGCGGAGAAATGACGATGAAAATCTGCAGTTTTTCGGCTGTAACTTTGCAGGTGTTGCTCGCAGCGTATCGGGACTGCGATTAATCGATTCCTCTCGCAAAATAACGTCGGAATAGTACCCTAAAGAATTAATCGCAGCACTTTTCAAAGTCGTCGAAATTTTCGCCAAAAATGCAAAGGGGTTAGCCTTTGATTTTTTTTGGCCGAAAAATCTTTTGTCTGGGAATCGATCCGTATGACGCTTTTTCGACTAATTCGACGCCCAGGAACTCAGAAAACACATGAAAAATAGCCTAGGACCAGCAGCGGAGAAATGACGATGAAAATCTGCAGTTTTTCGGCTGTAACTTTGCAGGTGTTGCTCGCAGCGTATCGGGACTGCGATTAATCGATTCCTCTCGCAAAATAACGTCGGAATAGTACCCTAAAGAATTAATTGCAGCACTTTTCAAAGTCGTCGAAATTTTCGCCAAAAATGCAAAGGGGTTAGCCTTTGATTTTTTTTGGCCGAAAAATCTTTTGTCTGGGAATTGATCCGTATGACGCTTTTTCGACTAATTCGACGCCCAGGAACTCAGAAAACACATGAAAAATAGCCTAGGACCAGCAGCGGAGAAATGACGATGAAAATCTGCAGTTTTTCGGCTGTAACTTTGCAGGTGTTGCTCGCAGCGTATCGGGACTGCGATTAATCGATTCCTCTCGCAAAATAACGTCGGAATAGTACCCTAAAGAATTAATTGCAGCACTTTTCAAAGTCGTCGAAATTTTAGCCAAAAATGCAAAGGGGTTAGCCTTTGATTTTTTTTGGCCGAAAAATCTTTTGTCTGGGAATCGATCCGTATGACGCTTTTCCGACTAATTCGACGCCCAGGAACTCAGAAAACACATGAAAAATAGCCTAGGACCAGCAGCGGAGAAATGACGATGAAAATCTGCAGTTTTTCGGCTGTAACTTTGCAGGTGTTGCTCGCAGCGTATCGGGACTGCGATAATTCGATTCCTCTCGCAAAATCACGTCGGAATAGTACCCTAAAGATTTAATTGCAGCACTTTTCAAAGTCGTCGAAATTTTCGCCAAAAATGCAAAGGGGTTAGCCTTGGATTTTTTTTGGCCGAAAAATCTTTTGTCTGGGAATCGATCCGTATGACGCTTTTTCGACTAATTCGACGCCCAGGAACTCAGAAAACACATGAAAAATAGCCTAGGACCAGCAGCGGAGAAATGACGATGAAAATCTGCAGTTTTTCGGCTGTAACTTTGCAGGTGTTGCTCGCAGCGTATCGGGACTGCGATTAATCGATTCCTCTCGCAAAATTACGTCGGAATATGACCCTAAAGAATTAATTGCAGCACTTTTCAAAGTCGTCGAAATTTTCGCCAAAAATGCAAAGGGGTTAGCCTTGGATTTTTTTTGGCCGAAAAATCTTTTGTCTGGGAATCGATCCGTATGACGCTTTTTCGACTAATTCGACGCCCAGGAACTCAGAAAACACATGAAAAATAGCCTAGGACCAGCAGCGGAGAAATGACGATGAAAATCTGCAGTTTTTCGGCTGTAACTTTGCAGGTGTTGCTCGCAGCGTATCGGGACTGCGATTAATCGATTCCTCTCGCAAAATAACGTCGGAATAGTACCCTAAAGAATTAATCGCAGCACTTTTCAAAGTCGTCGAAATTTTCGCCAAAAATGCAAAGGGGTTAGCCTTTGATTTTTTTTGGCCGAAAAATCTTTTGTCTGGGAATCGATCCGTATGACGCTTTTTCGACTAATTCGACGCCCAGGAACTCAGAAAACACATGAAAAATAGCCTAGGACCAGCAGCGGAGAAATGACGATGAAAATCTGCAGTTTTTCGGCTGTAACTTTGCAGGTGTTGCTCGCAGCGTATCGGGACTGCGATTAATCGATTCCTCTCGCAAAATAACGTCGGAATAGTACCCTAAAGAATTAATTGCAGCACTTTTCAAAGTCGTCGAAATTTTCGCCAAAAATGCAAAGGGGTTAGCCTTTGATTTTTTTTGGCCGAAAAATCTTTTGTCTGGGAATCGATCCGTATGACGCTTTTTCGACTAATTCGACGCCCAGGAACTCAGAAAACACATGAAAAATAGCCTAGGACCAGCAGCGGAGAAATGACGATGAAAATCTGCAGTTTTTCGGCTGTAACTTTGCAGGTGTTGCTCGCAGCGTATCGGGACTGCGATTAATCGATTCCTCTCGCAAAATAACGTCGGAATAGTACCCTAAAGAATTAATTGCAGTACTTTTCAAAGTCGTCGAAATTTTAGCCAAAAATGCAAAGGGGTTAGCCTTTGATTTTTTTTGGCCGAAAAATCTTTTGTCTGGGAATCGATCCGTATGACGCTTTTCCGACTAATTCGACGCCCAGGAACTCAGAAAACACATGAAAAATAGCCTAGGACCAGCAGCGGAGAAATGACGATGAAAATCTGCAGTTTTTCGGCTGTAACTTTGCAGGTGTTGCTCGCAGCGTATCGGGACTGCGATAATTCGATTCCTCTCGCAAAATCACGTCGGAATAGTACCCTAAAGATTTAATTGCAGCACTTTTCAAAGTCGTCGAAATTTTCGCCAAAAATGCAAAGGGGTTAGCCTTTGATTTTTTTTGGCCGAAAAATCTTTTGTCTGGGAATCGATCCGTATGACGCTTTTTCGACTAATTCGACGCCCAGGAACTCAGAAAACACATGAAAAATAGCCTAGGACCAGCAGCGGAGAAATGACGATGAAAATCTGCAGTTTTTCGGCTGTAACTTTGCAGGTGTTGCTCGCAGCGTATCGGGACTGCGATCAATCGATTCCTCTCGCAAAATTACGTCGGAATATGAATCTAAAGAATTAATTGCAGCACTTTTCAAAGTCGTCGAAATTTTCGCCAAAAATGCAAAGGGGTTAGCCTTGGATTTTTTTTGGCCGAAAAATCTTTTGTCTGGGAATCGATCCGTATGACGCTTTTTCGACTAATTCGACGCCCAGGAACTCAGAAAACACATGAAAAATAGCCTAGGACCAGCAGCGGAGAAATGACGATGAAAATCTCCAGTTTTTCGGCTGTAACTTTGCAGGTGTTGCTCGCAGCGTATCGGGACTGCGATAATTCGATTCCTCTCGCAAAATCACGTCGGACCAGTACCCTAAAGATTTAATTGCAGCACTTTTCAAAGTCGTCGAAATTTTCGCCAAAAATGCAAAGGGGTTAGCCTTTGATTTTTTTTGGCCGAAAAATCTTTTGTCTGGGAATCGATCCGTATGACGCTTTTTCGACTAATTCGACGCCCAGGAACTCAGAAAACACATGAAAAATAGCCTAGGACCAGCAGCGGAGAAATGACGATGAAAATCTGCAGTTTTTCGGCTGTAACTTTGCAGGTGTTGCTCGCAGCGTATCGGGACTGCGATTAATCGATTCCTCTCGCAAAATTACGTCGGAATATGACCCTAAAGAATTAATTGCAGCACTTTTCAAAGTCGTCGAAATTTTCGCCAAAAATGCAAAGGGGTTAGCCTTGGATTTTTTTTGGCCGAAAAATCTTTTGTCTGGGAATCGATCCGTATGACGCTTTTTCGACTAATTCGACGCCCAGGAACTCAGAAAACACATGAAAAATAGCCTAGGACCAGCAGCGGAGAAATGACGATGAAAATCTGCAGTTTTTCGGCTGTAACTTTGCAGGTGTTGCTCGCAGCGTATCGGGACTGCGATTAATCGATTCCTCTCGCAAAATAACGTCGGAATAGTACCCTAAAGAATTAATTGCAGCACTTTTCAAAGTCGTCGAAATTTTCGCCAAAAATGCAAAGGGGTTAGCCTTTGATTTTTTTTGGCCGAAAAATCTTTTGTCTGGGAATCGATCCGTATGACGCTTTTTCGACTAATTCGACGCCCAGGAACTCAGAAAACACATGAAAAATAGCCTAGGACCAGCAGCGGAGAAATGACGATGAAAATCTGCAGTTTTTCGGCTGTAACTTTGCAGGTGTTGCTCGCAGCGTATCGGGACTGCGATTAATCGATTCCTCTCGCAAAATTACGTCGGAATATGACCCTAAAGAATTAATTGCAGCACTTTTCAAAGTCGTCGAAATTTTCGCCAAAAATGCAAAGGGGTTAGCCTTGGATTTTTTTTGGCCGAAAAATCTTTTGTCTGGGAATCGATCCGTATGACGCTTTTTCGACTAATTCGACGCCCAGGAACTCAGAAAACACATGAAAAATAGCCTAGGACCAGCAGCGGAGAAATGACGATGAAAATCTGCAGTTTTTCGGCTGCAACTTTGCAGGTGTTGCTCGCAGCGTATCGGGACTGCGATTAATCGATTCCTCTCGCAAAATTACGTCGGAATAGTACCCTAAAGAATTAATTGCAGCACTTTTCAAAGTCGTCGAAATTTACGCCAAAAATGCAAAGGGGTTAGCCTTAGATTTTTTTTGGCCGAAAAATCTTTTGTCTGGGAATCGATCCGTATGACGCTTTTTCGACTAATTCGACGCCCAGGAACTCAGAAAACACATGAAAAATAGCCTAGGACCAGCAGCGGAGAAATGACGATGAAAATCTGCAGTTTTTCGGCTGTAACTTTGCAGGTGTTGCTCGCAGCGTATCGGGACTGCGATTAATCGATTCCTCTCGCAAAATTACGTCGGAATATGACCCTAAAGAATTAATTGCAGCACTTTTCAAAGTCGTCGAAATTTTCGCCAAAAATGCAAAGGGGTTAGCCTTGGATTTTTTTTGGCTGAAAAATCTTTTGTCTGGGAATCGATCCGTATGACGCTTTTTGACTAATTCGACGCCCAGGAACTCAGAAAACACATGAAAAATAGCCTAGGACCAGCAGCGGAGAAATGACGATGAAAATCTGCAGTTTTTCGGCTGTAACTTTGCAGGTGTTGCTCGCAGCGTATCGGGACTGCGATTAATCGATTCCTCTCGCAAAATTACGTCGGAATATGACCCTCAAGAATTAATTGCAGCACTTTTCAAAGTCGTCGAAATTTTCGCCAAAAATGCAAAGGGGTTAGCCTTGGATTTTTTTTGGCTGAAAAATCTTTTGTCTGGGAATCGATCCGTATGACGCTTTTTGACTAATTCGACGCCCAGGAACTCAGAAAACACATGAAAAATAGCCTAGGACCAGCAGCGGAGAAATGACGATGAAAATCTGCAGTTTTTCGGCTGTAACTTTGCAGGTGTTGCTCGCAGCGTATCGGGACTGCGATTAATCGATTCCTCTCGCAAAATTACGTCGGAATAGTACCCTAAAGAATTAATTGCAGCACTTTCCAAAGTCGTCGAAATTTTCGTCAAAAATGCAAAGGGGTTAGCCTTGGATTTTTGTTGGCCGAAAAATCTTTTGTCTGGGAATCGATTCGTATGACGCTTTTTAGACTAATTCGACGCCCAGGAACTCAGAAAACACATGAAAAATAGCCTAGGACCAGCAGCGGAGAAATGACGATGAAAATCTGCAGTTTTTCGGCTGTAACTTTGCAGGTGTTGCTCGCAGCGTATCGGGACTGCGATTAATCGATTCCTCTCGCAAAATCACGTCGGAATAGTACCCTAAAGATTTAATTGCAGCACTTTTCAAAGTCGTCGAAATTTTCGCCAAAAATGCAAAGGGGTTAGCCTTGGATTTTTTTTGGCCGAAAAATCTTTTGTCTGGGAATCGATCCGTATGACGCTTTCCAGACTAATTCGACACCCAGGAACTCAGAAAACACATGAAAAATAGCCTAGGACCAGCAGCGGAGAAATGACGATGAAAATCCGCAGTTTTTCGGCTGTAACTCTGCAGGTGTTGCTCGCAACGTATTGAGACTGCGATCAATCGATTCCTCTCGCAAAATCACGTCGAAATAGTGTCACACAGAAATAATTGCACCACTTTTCAACTTTGTCGATATTTTTACGAAAAATGCAAAGGGGTTAGCCTCAGAATTCTTCGGCTGAAAAATCGTTTTTCTCGAATTTGATTTAGAGGACCCTCCTTTCACTTTTCGGACTCTTAGGAATTCGGAAAACATTTTAAGAACAGCATAGAACCGACGGTAGAGAAATGACGGAGGAAATCTTCTGTTTTTGGCCGCCACTCTTCATGCTTCGATCGCAGCGTATTGGGACTCTGTTTAATCGATTTCACTGGTAAAATGACGTCGGAATAGTACGTGAAAGATTCTCTCACAGCATTTTTTTAATTCGTCGAAATCTCCATCAAAAATCCGAAGGGTTTTTTTTTCCTCAAAAATCTTACGTTTTGGCATCGATTTTCTAAACCCTTATCAGACCTATTGGATTTCGAGGAACGCAGAAAACGCACCGCAATGAGTGCCGGACGAATAGCTCAGGAAATGCGAAGAAAATACGAAGGAATCAATTCATACCATGCTTCCTTTCAGTACACGTTTCATAACATAGTTACAACACAATTTTTTTTCTAGACGTTTTCAGCAGAGAGCTATGGTACCTGCACGCAGCTGGAGCTTGAATTCTATTCACAAACTACAATCATAACTATCCGATACAACATTTTGTATGTTCCACCTACGGTAATGTATATCTCACTATTTTATTCTTGTATAGTGGTTCGATTTCTTATTCAATGTTCAATCATTTTTTTTCACTTTTCGGCAACTTGTCTAACTTCTCTACACTGACATCAGAAGACTTGCTTTACGGTTAAGGCATATTGAACAATCTACAACCGAACCTTAGAATCTATACTCCTGTGAATTATCCTTCTCATTTCTTTCAAAAGTTCGCTTAAATTCATCTTCTTGGGCCCTCACTTAGAACACGTGGCTCGAAGCGTGTTTGGACACCACGCAATCGATTCCACTCGCAAATATACGTCGACATAGTGCCTAAATCGAAATTCTCGGTAAACTTATCCGAGGAAACACCGACTATGTCACCCTTGACTTGTATAGGAATTAGGTACGAACTGCTTCCTAGAGGCGTTTTTGGCTTCAGCCCGGCGTCTCGTAGTAAATACGACGTTGTGCCGAGCATCATGCAGGCTGCGGCGAAAACCAACACGACCTGATACACTGAAGTCTAGTTAAAAGGATTATGAGCTACCATAGAAAGTTAGTTCTCATAATCCGTCATCGTTTGAGCGCCTCTGGCTGGGTAGCAATTGAAAAAACGCAGAATACGATGTACTATTGATTACCAAGCGTATTAATAAATGGCGTCATTTTCTTATACTGGAGATTGCAGAAGACTCATTCAATTTCGATCATGGAGTTAACTACTCGATCTCAGGTGCGGTGAAAGCGCACAACGCCGGCGACAAAACTTTGACCAAAGCACTTTAATATCGCTTAAATCACAAGCCTTTCAACTACCACATCGCTGTAAACAGCAAGTCAGGAATGAAAAGCTGGGTAAGAATCTACTTGGGACCAAAGTATGATCTAAACCATGAAGAGATCAATATCCCCGAGAACTACGACCAGTTCATACTCATCTACCACTGGGATACGGACCGTTAGTACATATAATGAATTTTCCGTTACTTGCCACAGGATTTCTGTTAAATGGCCGTCAAACCGTCTCTCTATTCAATTCCCAGTCAAAACCGGGATCAGCAAAATCAAACGCAGCAGTACGAAACAAATGTGATAACGTGTACCAGCTGCTAAAGTAGTACCCTTATCTTTTTCTAGACGACATGTTGTTTTCCATGGACAGACTGGACGGCGTGCCCCTCCAGTTCTTCGTTTACATTATCTCTTACGACGAAAAAAAAATATTCCATACCATTCCGCACATTTCGGAGATCAGAAAATGTGGGAAGATCTTTTTGGATTCTCGCATTTTCAACATTTTTCAACTAATAAAGGCATGAAATTTGCGCTAGGTCAATTCCTTTGAAATGAAACTGTAAGACATTGTCTAAATATCCGAATTATTTTTCAGCGGATTTCTGCGTTACATTCGGCGTGAAAAGACGTGATCGAAAAAAAATTACCAGCTCGATCAGACTTTTCCATAACTATAACTGAGGGTGGGGTTCTTCAACGATGACTGGAAAAGAAACCTAGATGAAGTCCAAGCTCTGTAACCATATGCTTTCAGCGTTCAAAAAGTGGTCTATCAGGAACGGAATATTCAATTTTGAGTGTGGTTCACCAAAAGCTTGGCTGAATATTCATTTGATACCATTCGTTATAAGCGAAATTTCATCGCACTTTCCTTCGTCAAGTGACCATTTCAACAGCGAATTATGTAGCACAGAATCAAGCTCGACAAACTCTGTACGAGACGCATGGATATTGTGATAGAATAATAAAGTACAACACCAGTTTTAATATTTTGCAATTGATTATAATTTTAATAATAATGTAAAACTAAATCTAACACCGTGTAATATAACCGGTTTATACATTTTGCCTACTACGATTGTAACATTGGGGGTATAACATTGACTGAGTTGACTGCCAAAATCGCTGGGACATCATTCCCCGCAGTCATCTAACATGATTTGCTTTTAATGAAAGAATAACACCAGCACTGGTTGGCGCTGTGCGAGGAATGGGGTCTAGATAAACGAATCAATGGGTGTGGTGAAAGGTATCCTTGTGGTAGATGGAGAATTCCTTGGAGTACGCATTCGGCAGTTTTCCGATGGGGAATTGCACCGGTCTGTCGAAGGGGTATCCAAAAGGCACTTTGGGGAATCGGTATTCACCGAATACTCCGGATTTAATTTCGAACGTGTTTGCCGCGTTGTACGGGGTTAAGAAGAAGAACATCTGGTAGGTTGCCCCTTGCGTTTTTCCCTTGGGGAAGATGATGTGTCTCGGGAAACTGATGAGGCGACGGGGCACCTCGTATGCAGCACCGCCAGAAATCGCCTTCTCGATCTCGTTGTAGTACACATTGCTGTTGACTGCGTCAGGTTCCCCGCCGGTGAATTCGGTGCTGGAGCGCACGACATTGTTGACTCCAGCCTTCACTGAAATTTAATACAAAAGGCGTTAGCTACGGGAAGATAAAACTGACTGCAAACACTAGCGAACGATACTAACATTCAAACACGAATTGATCGATTGGTACGAATAGGTCGTAGTGATCCGCTAAACTCATCCCTCCATCGAACTTGGGTCCAAGGAAAGCGCGAACCATAACAGTCGTGGGTTTTGCGCTGTTAACAACTACTTTATAGGTGGCAGGCTTGTGGTTCAAACGATATTGGCGTGCCTTGATGTAGGCCATATCATCCTTTGTTCCGACTTTCACAGTAGATGAAATCGTGTAGTCGAAGGTATCAAAGTACGTGTGTACGTCGGGTATTTCCACGGATTCTATCTTCACATCGGGGTATTCCAATTCCTTGAAAGAGTACTTTGGCAAGTATGAGGCGAACCTGGTAAAAAAAGAGACATTTTTTTACTCCACTCGTGACGTATGACGTTATAACAATGTGCTGAAGCTACTCAAGCGTGGCGAGAGAATACTAACTCCTTGTAGTATTGCGCTATCCTGTTGGCTAAACTCCAGTACATGGGGTCCCTCTGATCGGCACCATAGTGCTGCATAATGCTCGGGACAAAGTCGTATTTACTTCCAGTTACTGGGCTGAATCCAAGAACGTCCCTGGCAAGAGCCTCGTAGTTGCCGTAGAAATCGTAGTTTGGAGAGTCGGCGTTTCCTGCTAAGAGGTTTCCGAAAATGTCGATACCGTATGGAGTGCGAATTGTTTCGTATGTGCCATTTTTGTGGAAGACGTATCCTGAGTCGATTGCTGCTTGGATCTTGTATTCAAGATCACGGAGTTCCTGTTAAAATAATTTATGGCAAAATCGTTAGTTCGATCGCCTTGTTTCAGTTACAAGTAAAAACACGTATTGCAACATCGTTTACCCTGATCGCGTTGAACTTGTAATTTGGAATAATCGCGTCTGCTGGACGACGAGGAAGCGGTATTCCACTGTGGTAGTTGAGGTTGGGGTAGTAACCTCGGGGGATGGGGTAGTTCCAGTCAAATTGTGGGATCTCGTACAAATCGTTGGAGATACGTTCGAGTTGGTATCGGGCGAATTTCATCCTCCACGTGTAAAGATATGTTTCACCACGTCTCTCCGACTGGAGATCGAACTTGTCAGAAGGCATCCAGAATGGATAAGCAAGGTGACTGAAGTATTCCAATTCGTTTAAAAATACATCCTCGGTGTAGTACATCAATTTGTAGTCATCTTGCGATACCAATCTCGAGTATAGAGTGGAGTAGTTTGCGGGGATGATGATCGCACCATCGGTTGATTGCACGTGGTGGCCATGGGCTGAAAATCGGTGTATCAGAAGCTATGGCTCAGAATTTCAAACTTAGAAGTGGATCACATCTGAATTTGCAAATTTGTGTCCATACAATATGTGTATGTACAATAAGTCTGAAAATCGGTGGAAGAATCACACCTCGATTCAAGCATTTATGGTTGGTGATTTGAACCCGAGAAAAATTCTACGACGCAATGAACGAACTCACCTTGGTAGAGTTTCGCCTCGTTGACACTTTGCATAACATCATTGTTGAAGTAGACGAAGGGGTACAATTCGTGTGAGTAGGGAATGCGGATGTACTTGGTGTCAGGACGGTGCACCACAGCAAGGCCAAGGGCGTATACGTACACCCCCTCGTTCACGAAGCGTTTAGCAAAAGCGGCCGTTAGGTAGAAGGTGTCGAAGTCCTTGGCGTAGTAAAAGATCTTGAAGAGGACTATAGCCTCGTGCAGTTGCTCGGAATTGAACATGGAGAAGACCTTTCCGCGAGGCAACATTCTGTGCTCCTTGTACAGGCTCAGAAACTCGTAAAAGGCATCCTGAAAATAATTCGGATGACAATCAGTACTGACAAGCCTTAGATGAAATAAGATAGTGACAGGTTACCTTGAGCGTGTAGAAGTCCATGTGAGTCTCGTATTTGTAAGTTCTTCCCATCTCGTACATCTCAGGCTGCAATTCCGGATGTCCGGGATTCCAGAATAAGTTGTAAACTTTTTCTTGCTTCACGAGGAACTCCTTGTTGGCAATCTCTGCGTTCACCAGGGTGGCCGCAGAGAGGCAGAAACCCGCCAGGGTGAGTATCAGAATATCCCGAATCATCTTCGAGCAGAGCACGGCGTTTGTGGACTGAATGCAACTTCTCCAGAATTCACCGATCTTTTATACCAATGATCAGCCTACCTTATCGTCGTCGGTCACCCCTGACCTGCATCGGATATCATCGCTGTTACATCTTGCATCATCTTTGCCACTCCCAAAGTTATGCAAGTTCGATTAACAGTCTAATTCGCTACTCGTGAACTGATATTTTAAACTATATTTCAGAGGTCCTGTTTCTCAGTAATTCGTACTAACAGCTTGAAAATCTCAAGGTGCAACTTGATCAGAAATTATCCCACGCGAGCGATTAGATTCTGGAAGTCCTCAAAAAATACTGTTCCAGAAGTTATAGATTCTTGAACGTCTGGTCGAAGAGATTTTTACAAGTTACGAATACAAGCTTTAAAGTTTTGAACGCGACAAAGCAGATGTGATCGACTGATTTAACAAATTGTTACTCAGCAGAAATACAAGTCTTGATCGTACTTGATTGTTTAAATTATTCTCTTTCTCTCTAATCGCTGGCAATATCTCATTATGAATGCACAAATTGAAAATTAAAAAAGCTTCAGAGTCTCCAGCCATTTTCCAATAAAATTTCAGAATTATGGGATACGAATTACTATCAAATTTATTTCTCGTTGCCTAACATACAAGGTTTCACCAGAAATTTCTGACACAATCAAATTACCGTTCAAACCAATTTGAACGTTTTTTTTTTCTTCAAAAATTGGATAAGAATTCGGAACTCTAAATAAAACTCACATGAATAACTGTACGAGTTGAAACATTTTTTTGGCGGAAAAAATAAACAGACAGATCAATAAAAGAATATTCTATACCAGAATGTGAAAAATTTTGACTAGGTGGAAAGTAGATCGAATAAGTGGAAAGTAGATCGAATAAGTGAAAAATAGTGTCAAATATATGTTCAATAAATGTTGAAAATTTTATCTTTTGATGTAATATTTTTAAACTCTTTCTCTCCTTTGTGTCCTGTTAAGTCGATTCGTATGTTGATTAGGTAAAAATTCATAGATCATGCAGCCCAGCCTTATATTCCAAATCAAAATGAATAGTAGCAAATTGAAAAATACATTTTCTGAATAATTTTGAGAAAAAAAAAAATCTGAAAAGTAGTCATTGATTCTGAATTTCACATTAAACTGCATTACGTTGCGTAATATCTCTTCGATTTCGTAATAACTCAAACGGCAATTAAAAAATGAGCAGTGTAATCGTCATGATATATTTCTTCGTGATAAACCGAGAATTTGAACCTGATATTATATACCTTGCAGCATTTACTTGCAATCTTAGCAGACCTTTGAAATCAAGGTCAAGTTGGCATAATGCCGTCATTTATTTAGCATGGGACTTATCTCTACGTATCCATTCGGCTTAAAATTTTAATGAGGCAAAAGATCCAATCGAGGTATTTCTCTCATATTTTTGTTCTGCAGGTAATAACTTATGATAATTGCATACACGGAGGGAAAGTATTATTTGAGTCAAGTGATATGCGTTTGATTCAACTAAATCCTGTAGCCAAATGTGGCGAACACAATACGTACTTTATTCGACACAATAGTTTTGTCGGACGAAATACTTGCGACAACTTAATATAGAATTGAATCAAGCCCTTGAATGATCGGTAACTATAAATATATTCAAAATAAGAAAGCACGAGTTTTTTGCAACAACATCAGATTTGTATAAAGAAAACGTGTGATTGGAATGACTGAATTTTGATTGGAGGCACCGCAATCGTTTTCTTTCAAAAATATGAAATTTTTGTATCAAAGCAAGTTGAGCTTATTTCAAAACATGTTTTGTTGAGTTGAGAGTTCAATGGGTGAAACAGGTAATGAAATTTGTTGTTGCAAAGACATTTTGCATGGACTGACAATAGAGTTATTCAAGCGCAGAAAATGTATGCTTCGAATGATATCATTTATAATTCTATTGACTCAAAATTTTGCGATATTTACTCGATATTTGATAGGTTATAAAACCGGAAAAATTATCGTTATAGATACTTTTGTTGAATCAAGGAATTCGCTTGACTAAATCATTTTAATAAACCAAATAAATCGAAATTGTTGAATTGAAGCCATTGTATTTGGAACCAAATAGAGAATACTAAATTGAAGAGAATGGACTTCAACAAAATCTATTATGTTGGTTCAAGAATTCCTTTCCCTCCTTGTAGATACCATGAGAATTTCAAAATAACATCCACAATTACATTCCGTGCTAATCGCTTTTTCGCGATAACCCTACTAAATCCGTAATGCAGCTGTTCGACAGGCCTCGTACAATCGCGGCAGACGACAGGCAGCAGCGCAAAGGTCAATTTGTAAGATTTATTTGGCAAGAGATGATCGAGCTTGCAATACAACGATCAAAGGCCCGTAATCAGTTTATCACTTTAGGTAACCAGTCCAGATACTTGCGAGGTATAGACAACCTCACAGGACCTCAAAAAAGTTGGGAACAAGTTGATTTTTTTTGTATACAATAAGTCAAAGAATTCTAAAATTCATTTCCCAACGAAAGAATTTTTGAATAAATACCTAACCTGGTTGAAAAATGTTGCTTATTTTCCAACGAATATCTGATAAAAATTTCATAAACTACTAACAATTACTCTAGAGCGAGTGAAAAAAACTTGTCGTATAATTTTCATTAAAAATCAACGAACAGAGTTGTAAAAAAAAATTAGTCTTTCAAACATTCAAGTAGACCTTGCCGAGTGTCTCTTTTTTCAGTCCGATTACGTAAAAGCGATACATTATCGTTTTTGGATTTCGAAATTTCGGCGAACATATCGGCAAAGGTTGCAAACACAACTCCCGTAACCTAACAGCGGTTGATAATTTTTCAATACGGGTAAACAGCTGATTAAACGTATAACGTCATCGCTAATAATTCGAATATCGACCCTACCGAAAATGTTCATGTTTTTTTTCAATCATTACCTCAATTTGTTTTCTAATTCTGAATTGTCCAGGAATTTCCCGTTTTAATTTCTTAAATGAATCTATAACTTGAAAACGAAATAAAGTATTGAAAAAAGTCGAGACATGTTTTTTTCACGTGGAGTTACAAATTCATAAAAAATAGTAATTTATTATATCTTATAATAAATAACTACTATTGTTTTTTCCAATCATGATGATCCAGTTTTGTGTTTCCGCGTAAAAAATTGTTTCAAGTATTAATATTTTCATGAATCTTAAGCCAAGAATTACAATGGGCCAATAATTCGTTACATTTCTATTATGTATTTACTTGAATACAAATTTTATCGAATGTCAGCTCTCAAGAAAAGTTGATTCAATTCTCACCTGTTAAGAAATTCATTTATTGAAATTTATTGTCGATTCAACTATACTTTGATTTGAATGTTTTTTTCCATTCAAAAGAACAAAAAAAAAAAACATTTATTTAACGAAATAAAGTTTTTTTGAAAAAAAACTGGACAGGATTGAAATTTGAATAAATTACAAAAAATCAAGGAGATGTAGGCCCATACTAACACTTAAGGCTTAATAATCATGAAAAATAAATCCAGAATGAAAATTAATTTAATTTTTTGTCTCAAATTCAAAAAAGTCGTGAATTCATACATTACATAATTTATTTATTTCTTTATCATGACGCAAGACGAAAAAAATTAATCGACTTTCATTGATATCCTATTTAATTTATGGGTAACGTCCATTTGCAAAACTGAAATAGGAGCTCTTAAAATATTCGCGACTTGAGCAACAATTAAGATGCAAATTTCCAGAAAATCATAAACGATCCCTTCGACAGAGGGAATGAAATTAACACAATGTAGCAAGTAAAAAAAATAAACTTAAAATCTTATTCGATTTCGCGAATAATCTCCCACATATATATATTAGGGTGATTTTTTTTGAACGACTATTTTTTTTTAAGTCCCCATCCAAAATTTTGTTGTATATGTCGAACAAGAAATTAATATTAATATTAAGGTCTATAACTTTGAGGGAATTTTTTATATTTTATTTTATTTTATAATTAATATTAATATTTTATATATATATATAATTGAATTTCATTTATTTGGATTTATGGAAAAACAGTTACAAATGAATGAAAATTCTTATTTCCATTTGCTAGAAAGGAAATACTTAACGTATAGGTAATAATCATGTCATTTTATATCGACAAGTTAGATGAACTAACTGATTGACGACAATATAATAAACTAAAACTTATCGGTCGAAAAAAGCATCAGTGTTTATAATATAATTATCCGCAAGATAAACGCAGTTATCTAGTTTTGCTAGGGGGTTAAATGAATTTGCCTGCGCTTTCAGTAAACATCATTACGCTTGATTGACAAACAGTAACACGTGATACGCGAATGTTAATCATAAGTCGAATGAAGTTTGTTACAGTAGCAACATCTTGCAACTGTCCTCTTCGTTTTATATATTTAGAAAAAAATAATAATGCAGATTGGCTGTATAAATTACGAATACGTGAAATGCAATTAGAGCAAACAAGTTCAGATTAAAAAATTCAGTCTGAAAGCCGAATAATGAAACGAATTAAATTTAGGCGAATTTTACCCGAACTACATTCCGGTGCAAAAACCTCTGAAAAGTGATGAATCCTGAAATTTTTCAACACTAGCCAACCTAGAAAAGTGTTTGCCCGAAAAGATGACCACCAGTTTTAAAAATCTGAAAAATACTTGAATATTCCTGAAATAACGCACTTTTCATGATATTGCACTTCGTATGATATAATTTATAATTCCATTGACTCAAAACTTTTTAATTGGTAAAAACGCAAAGTTATTGTTATACATGCAGAAGTATACTTTGAACATGAGTTAATAGTCTTTGCTTATTTGCAGTCAATATCAATTTCGCTGACTCGAAACTTGGCTTTGAGCTTTCATCGGTTTCAATATAGCCGAGGGCAAAATTTCTTCTCCGTTGTCCGTGTCTGATTTTCAAGGCAACTACCCGGTTTTATAAGTATGTCTGAAGCTACTTCCGCAGCGAGAAAGTAAACCGCCTAGTGGCCGTTTATAGTACTAATATACTGATTCTTACGTCAAATTACCTGTTTCAAAGCATGTAGAGTTTACTTTACCTTGTAAACACATTATGGCAACCTGATCCAACCAATTACGCCAAACAAGCTCCGGCTGGATCAACGAAATATGGCATTCGATCGATGTGAATTGTTTTTTTGGCCGGATCCATGTACTTATTTTTTTGAAGTACCTAATTATTTCTATCAACGAACCTGCGACTTGTTGGAACAATACATAAACTTAAAATGAAATGATATTTAGGTGACTCAATTTCGGAAACATGACATGGAAATGTTCACTCAAATCAATACTTCACTCGATCGTGGCAATAAAGGCTTTCGTTGAATCAAGGAATTCGCTTGATTAAATCATTTCGACAAACTAACTAGATTGTTCACTCACCACAAGTAGCGTGGTAGTCTGAATCATTCAAAAGTTCATAAAAATAACATAAAAAATCAAGATGAATTTAATAGGTTTCATTGACTTCATCGTGGCAATAGTCAAATTTTCCATTCATCTCTCATTGAAGTACACATATGAGAATCAATTTGACAGAACTTATTTTCAGGTATTGTAAGGACATGAAAATGCGAACCAATGTTAACCATTTATTCAGTTAAAGGGAGAGACAGGTGATTAGCAAACATCATAACGAAACAAGATAGCGAGTTTTTTTTCCACATACATGTATTTTTTTCTGTTATCTAAATTGCAATGATAAAAAATTGACACTTGACCGCAGTATACGCTGAAATGTGTCACATAAATTATTTGCGACGATAATATAACAGGCCTACATAATTCCACAGATTCATTTATAAACCACCGACAGCTGCGGCGGAGATAGCGATTATTTACAGACAATTAATTTGTAATATCAGTTGACATTTCACTCGTTATTTCTCATTAGAAATTTCTCGATAACACGATAGAAACAGCAATGATATACGATTTAATTATACCAAGCAATAATCCAGCTGCTTTTGAAAGCCTTGTTCAAGTCTCTTGTCAACTAAAAATCGTCTTTTTCCAATTTCCGAAGAACCCGGCGAAGAATTACCTGCAATAAAACGAAAAAATTAATCTTCACTCCGCCATATTCAGGCGGAAAAAATCACTCCATGTAACATCACCGAGTCCGAGACAATCGCAAGCGAATCTTGGAGTAGATTTTGGCGTCGATGAAGTCTCTTCGAGTTCTACGTTCCTCACGGAAATCGAAGGGCGACTAGATTCGACGACGTGCGCTGGAAGCTGTTCAAAAAAGTTATGAATGTAAGCGGATAAAGAAACGAGCAAAAAAATTCGAACCATCCGGTTTTACCCTTCCATTAATTCTGCCGTTAGAAGCTTTCTTCTCGGTGACGATCAAATCGTTTTTCATCCCAGGATAAGGACCGTCGAGAAGAAGCGTCTGTCGTTGAACGAATTTTTTAGGCTGGTCAAACTCGGTTCTGGCCAAAAAACGAGGGACTCGCATGTAGCTGCTCACGTACAAAAACGCGTTTAGCCACTGATTCTGCGTTGGAAAGGGTTTCAAGATTATTCGGTCTTAACTCGCTCTCGACTTTGTTAAAGTCAGAGCTGGGTAATATTTAAAATTGAATTTTCTACTTTCCGTTTGGAATAAAAAAATATGCTCAATGCGTTCAGCCATTTATCAAATGCAATTATTCAAGTGGGTTTTACATTCGTCCTAAAAATTTCGTGACGAATATTCAAAAACGATTCTCTTTCAATGGAATACATTACGTCAGAATTACCAGGTCTGGTATCAATATTCAAACTAAAGAGAGTGTAAGAAAAAGACGTACCTACATAACCATAAAAATACAAATATTTTCAGCATACAATCTATATCATTTCACACTTTACAATTCGTTTTAAGTACCTATTTTCCATAATTTGTCATTCTGAATTGTATTGAGGTAACCATTACCGTTCGTCCATATGTTATATAATAATGTAATTCTCCGAAGCACTTTCCACATTCTATTTTGAGAGCAGCATTCGCGATAGAATTTTACCCAGCCCTGGATTTACAGTGTATTTTTACTCGGCCAACACCCTCGATTTCCATCAACTTCTGGTAAAGCTCCTTCAAGTTCTTGTTTCGGACGCATTTGGCATCCGGTGGCGTTGGTATAATCGTGCTTCTACTCGTGGGCGTTTGTTGAAGTGCAATTTTTTCACCACGGCCGAAACAGGTGCTCGAAGTTCTACAGACGGCCGGAAATTCCTCCATCGCTTCGACCTCGAGGGAAGCGTCGTAAACCTTCTTCTGGACCAAGTACAACATTTTGTTGCTGGATATCATGACCTCGGCCATCCTGGCCACTGCGTATTTGGAACCCAAACTGTCGGAAGAACTCATTCCTGATCATGTTTCGTCGACGAATGTTTCCAACCTCTGAAAATTGATGCAGGAACACGATTGCGACAAAACCACTACCTCTACCTACGTCACCGATGTGAAGTTGGCGAGAGAGAAAATTGATGACCGCGCTATTCGGCATCTGAAGTTGGCTGCGAGACGAGAATTTATTCTGTAGAATCGATGGAGAAACAAACTTGTAGAACCGTTCACTTGATCCGGTGATCGGTCCATCATATCCTGTCGTGACCATCCTAGACATTGTCAAAACAAATGGGCTACGACTCCGGTTGCCTAAGTCAGGCGCACGGAGCCCATCGCTTAAAAAATCATGTACCGTATTACCTACAGATGGTAACTGGCCGTAAAGTTCCCTTACATTGGGGGCCGAATAATTACGAGGGCATGTGACTAAATGAACGCCCTGTATGTGATCCAGCACACGGCCTTGGGAAAACTCATGGTAAACTACTGCAGGAATTATCAAAGAAATGCTATAGCGGAATGTTTTTTTCATGATACGTTTTTTTCTTCTCTCCACAAAAAGACGATCATTATATCATAATCAGAAGAAGAAAAAGAAGAATAAGATGAAGCAGAATGCGAGAACAGTCATTGTTCTAAACGACGAGACAGGCTATTTTTATGCACCCCCATAATGCATAATCGCGAAGCAGCGTAACAATAATGGAAAATAACAAGCAAAGGCAGAGGTTAATGAGATTAGGCGTGATCTATAATCTACGAGAGAAAACAATGTTGTCTATAAAATGATACAACACGCCGTCGCTGCAGGACAGTCTGTTGAGAGAAACTGATCAACCAAGATGTCTACAGGCTACGTTGTGATCCTGTTGTGGTCGACGTTCTCCTTGGGAATGGCCGATCACATCCCAGTCCACCTGGCAGATGAGCATTTTGTGACAAAGCAAAAGAGCGTTTACGATCTTCTGCAGCATTCGGATCGTGTCGATGTTGGAAATCCTGGATTGTACAGGGAAGGAGTTTCATGGGACATCCGCGGAAACCTCAAAGCGTACGATAGCGAGGTGAGGAAGTGTTCGTACGACAAAGAATCGTTGATTTTTAAACGTCCTCATTCGATTTCTTCTTCCAGGTCATCGTCAATGACTTCCTTGATAAATACGAGCGTGGAATGTTGCCTCGCGGTCGTGTATTCTCCGTCTTCTATCCGGTCATTCTAGACGAAGCCATAGCTCTTTTTCGGCTCTTCCGATCCGCCATTGACTTCAAAACATTTTATAAAACCGCTGCCTGGGCTCGCATTCACGTAAACGAAGGACAGTTCATCTACGCCTTCAGTGTTGCGGTAATTCATCGACCGGACACCAAATACGTTAAACTACCAGCCCCCTACGAGATAAATCCGGACTTGTTCTTCAACACCGAAATCATCCGCCAAGCTCAGCTTCAGAAATTGAACCGATTGCCTGGTGCGTATTTTAATAATATCATGCTTCGGAGGAGTGAAAAGTCTTTGAAATATTCTCTTACACTCAAGGGGTTGATCACTCGTGAAATCCGGAAACCTTGTAAAATCTCGTGAAATCTTTGAAATCTGCTGAAATTTCTTGAAATCTTTTGTAATCATTTGAAATCCCTTGAAATCTTCTGAAATATTCTGTAATCTTTGAAATCTCTTGAAATTTGTTGAAATATTTCGGATTCTTTCTTTTGAAGAAAAATCCTTTGAAATCCCGTGAAGTCTCTTGTAATCCTTTGAAATATTTTGAAATCCTTTGAAATCTCTGAAATGGTTTAGAAATCAGGTGTACATCATATCGGTGATTAACCTCTCATTTACACTCGTCGGGTCACTTGACCCCGCATGTCAGCTGCATAACAAGATTTTGTAACCAATCCAAGAACTAGATGATTCTTCACTAACTCATTTCATTTTTCGCAGGCTCTGCAGGATCTCACGTAATCATTGCAAATCACAGTCTATGGTATGCAGGAAAGCACGGTAACCGTGAGCACGAAATTGACTATTTTGTAGAGGACGTGGGACTGAACGCTTATTACCAAATCCTGAACCTCGAATTCCCGTTCTGGATGTCAAGCGAAGAATTCAACCTGCCGAAAGGCTACCGTGGCGAGCTTTACTACGAAAATTTGAAGCTGATACTGACGCGCTACAACCTGGAGCGAATCAGTAACAACTTGGACAAAATTGAATACATCGATTGGAACAGACCAATCGAAACGGGCTACTATCCGTCCATGACTTACCACAACGGATTGCACTTTCCACGACGCGATCACCACTCCATGGTGCCGCAAAATAAGTTCAAGAAGCTTCAAGTGCGTTGATGAAAATGGTTGATCCTTATATGATCGCACTTTTGGGACTAGATTCGACTGATTCTACGTTTACTTTTTCGTAGGACATACAGAACCTGGAATCCCGGATACTGGAAGCCATTGATTCAGGAGTCATTCTTAACGCGGAAGGGAAGTCAGAGAGCATCTACACTCCGGACGGCTTCGACATCCTCGGCAATATAATCGAGGGTAACGTCGATTCTCTGAACAAACAGCTGTATGGTTCGATCGACTTCCTCGCCAGAAACATACTCGGTTTCAGTCCCGATCCTTTGAGTAGTCATCAGATACTCCCCAGCGCCCTGGAACACTACGACACCAGCTTAAGGGATCCCGGATTTTATCGTATCTGCAACAGAATCGTTGGATTTTTCAACAGGTGCTTGAGCGATTTCTGAAAGTATGATTGGAAGACCATAATTAACTGAAATTTATTTTCAGATACAAGAGCAACTTGGAGCCTTACACGGCCGAGGAACTGGGTGAATCATCTGGGTTGAAAATCGAATCTGTAGTCATCGACAAGCTGGAAACTTATTTCGACCACCATGACTCGGTCATTGAGAGTTCCGAAGATGTTTCCTTTAACGTAAAGGTTCGCCAGCAACGTTTGAACCACAAACCATTCAGCTACACCATCGGACTTCATTCTCAAATCGAAACTGAAGCCATGGTGAGGATTTTCCTCGGACCGAAGTACGACGCGTTGCACAACGAACTTGCCATTACCGAGAATTATGAAAACTTCTACGAGTTCGATGTGTGGAAAGTCAAACGTTAGTATATACTAAACACTTTTCCGAATTTACACACCGATTCGCGGATCGTTATGACGCTTATGATGCTTCAATTTACAGTTCAAAATGGACGGAATGAAATTAAGCGCACCAGCCATGAGGCTCTCTTCGTGGTTCCCGATGACGAGGGTGTCGAAGTTTTTCACCGCAAGTTGAAAGCAGCTGTGGATGAAAAAGCGCCTCTCACCTACTCGGAACACGTTTACGGATTTCCGGATCGACTTCTCCTCCCTAAAGGACGGAAGGAGGGACTCCGACTGCAGATTTTCGTCCACGTTATTCCCTGCAGCAAGGATCACATTCAGGAAGTCGATTCTCCGATATGGGGGAAGGCCTACACCGATGGTCGCCCCATGGGATTCCCTCTGGACAGACCAATCCATGCTAACAATTTCACCCTGCCGAATATGCGCTTCCAAGAGGTTGTCATTTTCCACAGGGAAGCTGCGGAAATAAACGCAACTGTGTAAACAAACTTTTTAAATTCTCCTGGGATCACAGTCATACAATATTTCTATCGTTAATGACTTTTTCATTTGATCTTATATTAATATGCACGTATATCCTGCTTTGTTTATAATTACCAAAGGTATATAACACCAAATAAAGAACGCTTAAAACTTAATCCTCGATTATTCATTTTGCTGTTTCGAAACGATCACCCCGAAATATCTCTGAGTAGGGTGAGCTTATCTCAGAAATAAAAAAAAAACGACATGAAAATAAAACTGCTACAAAATTGTATTACATATTGCGATGGTTATACGCCCGGACAACATTATCAGGACAGAATTAGATCGCTCGACCTTCAATCTGAATTCAAGTTCAAGTGTGACGTTTCGTTGCATGATTTTTTAGCTCCCCATTACCGATACGAATTTATCAGTTTCAATATTCAACGGCTTGATATAATAAACTGTCACCTAATCGTTCAGGACGGGTAATAACTCTACAAAATTCAAACTCAAATTGTTTAAATAGTTACGACTTTTTTTTCAATTCTCTGCGGAGTTTTCAGGACACTTGAATTGGCAAATATGCAGAATCCGTGTTGCAATTGGATATAATTATAATGAGCACTCTTGCGATAATCAAGCTTATTACGATGGACTCTGACGCGATACTCTGGCACAAAAATAAAATGTTACGGCAATATCGATTAATTATGACCTCTAGTATTCAGAAATACTAGTCAATTTTTTTTAAAGATACGGTCAACTTTCCTCCGCGTGATTCTAAATTAATGCACTGGATTTTTATTCGTCATAAAAAAAAAAACGTATTGATTTACTGATCTTTACTATTGATGAGATCTAGAGTCATTTCTAGGAAATATTCGTATCACCCCAAATTTTAAGCTTCTATGAATTTTACAGATTCCTTTCAGGCTATATTAGGGTGATACAAATTCCGGCTAAGGAAGAAACGTCTTTGTCCGAATTTTTCTACATAAAATAGACCCAGTTTCTACGCAAACTTAGTTGATAACTCATTGACGATAAGAAGAGAAGATTCTTTTGAATAATTTAATTCTAAGGATTAAGATTCATTTACTAACGAATAGAACTTTTTTCTATGAGGCTGAAATTTTTATTAAGAATAAATGCATTCTTCAATTGTTCCATTTTTGAATTTGAGCCAGATTGAAACTACACATAATTCTGGTACATAAAAATTATCCTACAATAGTGTAAAAATAGCTGCTTTTGAATTGAGGTTCGCTATGGAATAGTAGCAAATGGATTCAGTATCTCTAGAATTGAACTTACGAACCAAAAACAAATAAAAGAAAATCTTATCCGTAGGGAATGCCTTGACTTCCTGATTTTTACTGGGTAATTTTTTTCATACGCATATTTTCTATACATAAAACTTGAAACCAATTCAGAATTGGTGCTACAAAATTTTTTAAATTGTAACGCATTTGTTCATTTCGGCTGACAGATAACACGATTGTGAAACGCATATCTTCATGTAGAAAAATGGACTGATGTCTACATAATAGACACGATTCTCAACGAAGTACAGGTATAAATAAAACCAAAGCATCAAATGTCTATGAGACATTTACTATAAATATATTATCAAAAGTCTAGTCTATATTCATGTTTAATTGTACAATGTCTAATTAGAGATAGATAATAAGATAGCACTATTTTTAAGCAATATAAAAATAAAATACATTCCTCAATTGGCCGCATTAGTTGCCTTTTGGAATGTTGAAGTGACGATGGAAAGTTTTTGAGATTTGCATAAACCGCATACATTGCTAAATGTATTGTACCTATTAGCCGAATTGTAAGATATTGCTATCGGAAATATTGGTTGCGCAATGATACTTTATCGTCTGTCGAACTTGGCCCGGACAAAAGGGGTAAAAAAGTTGAACACAAATGATTGCAGCGGCAATATCAGAAGTATAAATAGTTGCAGCGGTTACGTGAAATCGTTACACTTCGACCTGAACGGAGTAGTCGGAACGGTCTTGCTCGTTACACAAAGGAACGTTGATCGGGTATATACGAAAAAAGAGGAGCCGAAAATTTTGCAGAAAATGATTCGCCAGGTGGCGATTCTTGCCGTCGCGGCATTCTGCATTGCGGCGTCTGATCCCGTCCCTCTGAAGAGTACCGACAACAATTTGGCCTATAGGCTGATCTACGATTTAATATGGAGAACCCAACGGACAGGCAAATTATCCAAGGAGATTGAGACACACGAGGAACCCTTCAAAATCGACGATCATCTGTTGACATGGCCGGACAAGGTGAGAAACACCTCTATAACCCAATACTTCTAGTGAATAAGGAAAGAAGCAGCACAGATCGGTCGAGGAGTAACACCTGCACATCGATTCTGTCCTTAGGAAGCGCTAGCAGACTTCCGGGCCCGATATCATTACGGAATGCTTCCACCGGGAGCAATTTTCTCCATCTACTACTCTGAACAGCTTGAAGAAGCTGTGTCGATCTTCAAGGTCATGCACACCGCTCCGAACACCTGGCTCTTCTTCCAATTTTCCGTTTGGGCCTTCAGAAACTTGAACCACGAATACTGGTCGTACGCTTTCAACATGGCCGTCATGTACCGAGACGACTGTAAGTCAATACCTATTCCCAGTCCCCACACCGTTTTCCACAACTACTACTTCAACAGCGACGTCATGAGGCAATTACACACCTTCAAGATGGACTACCAGTTCGAAGGTAAGACGACAGCGACTCTTTACCAACGTACACCAGCAAAACGAAGTCTGAAACCATTATTCGTTCGCTTTCATTAAACAGCTGGTCACGGATTAGAAGACGTTGAAAAAGTCGTGGTGCCGGGCAACTACACCAACTGGTACATCAGGGAAACCAATGATCCCGAGAGGAACCTCACGTACTACCTTGAGGACGCAGATCTCAACAACTTCTACGCCTACCTCCACGTCGAATCGCCATTCTGGATGTCGACCGAAGCGTACGATCACATCTCACATGATTTCAGAGGACAGGTTTACTTCGCGGTTCACCACATGTTGATGAACCGTTACCACATGGAGCGCATGTCTCACAAAATACCGTTTATGGAAACTATCGATTGGGAACAGCCGATCGTCACTGGATATCTGCCACAGATGACTTACTCAAACGGCCTACACTTCCCGAGACGCCACGAATGGACCAAAGTCGCAACGTCCAAATATCACCACCTTCAGGTAAGTAAATGGAAAATTAATTCTAGAATACGCAGCTAAATATATTACATTCGAACTTATTCTATATTCTATGACAATTGGTGTTGGAGATAATCGGCGTTGTTTTCTTTTCCAGGAAATGGAACAGTACGAAAGCCGCATAAACGACGTCGTAGACTCTGGAATCGTTATCGACAGAGATGGAAACATCAAGCACCTTAAACACGTGGAAGACCTTAACGTACTTGCCAACCTCGTGGAAGGCAACAATGATTCCGTGAACCCGTTCTACTATGGATCGGTGGACCACCTCAGCAGACACATTCTTGGATTCTGTCCCGAACCTCAGAACAAATACCAGATCCTTCCCAGCGCCCTTGAGCACGCTTCCACCAGCATGAGGGACCCAGGCTTCTACAGAATGTACAACAAAATCGACGACTACTACATGAGGTGAGGCAATCCAACAATCATTCCAAACGACAACGTCTCTGTCCCTAGACTCAAACAATTGACTGTACTTAATGCCTCTTCAGATTCATGAAACGCCTCGGGCCCTACACGAAGGATGAGCTGGCCTCACCTGGAATCAAGGTCGTCGCAGCTTCCGTTAGCAACCTTGCAACTTACTTCGAACCTACCGACATATTTGTGACCGGTGTGAACAGGACCTCGGACAACAAATGGGTGTCATTCTACGTTCGCCAGCACCGTTTGAATCACAAACCGTTCAGTTTCGAAATGACCATTGAATCCGAAAAAACAGACAAGGTCTCCATCCGCACTTTCTTGGGGCCCAAATACGACCTGCAAGGCAGAAACATCACCGATTCATACAAATACTTCTACGAAGTTGACTACTACGTCACAGACCGTAAGTGCATACGAGTAAAAAGAACAACACCGAAAAAAAGAATTCTTGATAGCATAAATAACGGGTCTCCCGTTCATTCTAACGAATCACTGTTACTTCCGTCATTTCAGTCGCCGTTGGCAAGAACAAGATCACCCGCAACAGCAAGGATTTCACCTTGTCTGTCGTTGACCACAAGAACGACGAGTACTTCTACAGGAACGTAGATAAGGTCGTTCACGGCACTGAACAGGTGCCGAAGAACCCCGTCAAACCTGGATTCCCGAACCGCCTAGTGCTGCCCATGGGTCTACCGGAAGGAATGGAGGTCCAGTTCTTCGTCTACGTCAGGAAATTAGACCAGACAAAGACGAAAACTTTGAAGAGTCGATTCTTCCCTGAGGGCGTAACCACCGACAAGCACTTCGGATTCCCTCTGGACAGACCGATGAAGGAACACACATTCACTCTCCCCAACATGTACGCGTTCCCCGCCGTCATCCGCCACTACGAGACCGAGGCAGAGTTGAACGTGACTGTTTGACCTGACTTAAGATGGTTAATCAAGACTGTCCGATGCTAATTGTAAGACTATCGCTAAGTCGAAATAATATTATTTGTATACCAATTTAAATTTTTGTCCACTATCAAACCAAGTACACTGTAGAAGTAGTATATGTTAATAAAAATTGTAAAATATATCCGAAACGGCACACATATTTATATTTCTGCCTCAACATATTTATCTAGCTTTTCATTGGAAAGCAAACCATTTCCAATATTCGCATTGCATTGGGCTGTGTACACTCGCCCCTGGTGGAGTTAAATTTGACGTCCAACTACGAATTGGATTTTACAATTAAGCAGAGAAACTTGCATAGTTTTTTGGTATTAGTATGAAGTTTCGGTTCATTCGTTATCGTACCTTATCATAAAACAGTACTCTTTCGTAGATTATCGTCTTCTTTTATAGAAAATTCTAGCATGGCTTGCATTTAGGCAGTCATTTTTCTTATGTCAAATATTGAAATGGATATAATTTGTTGGAGAATAACGTGAATTTCCTGGTTTAAAAAAATGACAAGTGTTGGTTTTTTCATAAGAATCACCTATTGAAACAAGATGAGTTTAAAAATACACGACAGATTCTCTAAATCCGTCTAGAACATTCTCACAACGTAAGAAGATTAGTCTTCGAATGTGAACCGAAATTCTGCTAAGTACTCAACTTGTCTGCGATGAGTTTTCCTTGTGAGAGAGATACAACATTTAGCGGTGGTTCAAAAATAGTATTTCATACTTTCTAATCCATATTCGTAATCGTATGGATTTAAATAAAAAACTCACATAGTCGATCACCACAATTTTTTGTAGAATTTCGTATTCTTTTATTGGAATGCATGGAGTTCATAAAAAGTTGTAGTTTTCAACGAAATTCTAAGACACTAAAAGAAAAAACTACTTTATTGTAGTTGGCAACTTAAGTCAATCAAAAAATGTGTAGAGTGTGAATCGAAGTACATTGAATTTGCTTCTATCCTGTGAGACGAGTCGTGCAGGACAGCTATTTAACATCCATATTGTATTTGAGATTGAAGAATAAAAGTTATCGATAAAGAAAATTTCATGTTTTTCACAGGGCTTCGTGAGAAAAATTTCTTCGACTACAAATTAAAGAACACTCTATAGTCTACGTAGAAATACTCGTTTACTTTGAACACCGTAAAAAGGTGAGTACATAGTACTTATATTCCACAATGCATATGTCTTTGCACTTAAAATAACTCGTTTGACGACTATTTGACTGCTGGGACTTTATGGTGGCTCCCGTGGTTCTCGTACAATTACGTATTACAAAGTTAACTTTTGGATTCAAAGTTGAATGTTTTTGTAAAGGCTTTAACCATCTAATGTGCCTTTGACGATGTTTAAAGACCCATTGCTTTTAAAATTTTATTCTTCTATTTGCATCTCAAACTTTTATAAGCAGTCCAACGTCAAGTCAAGAGGGATCAGGATTGAAATTTTTTATATACGATAAGAGAGCGGACGCTTTAATTATCCACGTTTATTTCACGAAGCATCGATTTTCGATGGAATCATATCAATATGGCAATTCGCTCTATTGTGAAGGGTCCAAAAATCATATTGGTTATCCGTAATATACGGTTTTTTTATTGCAAAGGATTCGGTACTTTTCACAGTAATACCATCTTCCAAGAAGGGACAATCAATGTGTATATAATTACTACCTCACATCGCGATATCACAATAATTATGAGTATGCCATATCTGTTTATTGCACATGAAGATGATACCTAATTTCACTGAGTTTCCTACAAAATATTATCTACGATAAAATGGACGAAAATTATAATGCTTTCGTGACATCTTTTGCCATGCCACGGTAAGCTGGAATAATAGAACAAGCACGAATCGAGTACCTTTGGGGTTCCTTGTCAGACGAATATCGAGAAGGTGTCATGGCTTACCTGAAATCCAATACCAGTTGCGCTCAAGAGTATCAAAGACGCACGGGAATCCCGGTTATCGGTCAAGGTCAAGCGTCCTCCTCCTAGAGGAAGTCACTAGAGGTGGTTTCACCTGAGTGGATCACACCTCGGTCCGGTTCTCCGGATCGTCTTTCCATTATACGCGCCGCGTAACGCTACATAACGCCGATGCATTATATATAGAATGTAGCACGTTAACCTGTTGCTCCTTCCACAACAAGCAGGAAGACTCCTCGGACAACACGCCCGTCCTCCTACTGAGGATGAGGGCAGGTGAGGAAAGGTAGGGGACGCAAACGAGGCCATCGGTCTAGACTCGACGAGCTTAGTCTTTCCGAAGTCGATGGGCTGAAGACCTCAGAAGAAGATACTCACTCCGCTTGTTCCACTGCCGTTGAGAATCACCCGAGGATCAACTTAATTCTTTACTCTACGCTTAGACTTCATACCTGTAACGCTTCTGGTTCACGATGATACCGACCACATTCTCAACATGAATTTTCGCACCTTCATCGTGAGTTGGATCTTCTTTTCTTGCATTTTTGAAAGCTCGTGATTCTCAGAGTAAGAGTCCCAACCCTATTACACTGCAATATCGTGAATTTGTAAAAAAAAAAAGTTTCTATCTTCATTTTTCTTTTGCTTCCGGCTGCATACACAACTTCATAGAATTCGAATTTGCAGTCAAATGAATATTGCAACGTCACTTAGCATCTTGGTAACGATAAGTTGGTATCGAGAGCTACGGGATGAAAAATATTATAGATAATATATCCGCAGTGGTCAATGTATGGGCAGCACTTTTTCATAGTTAAATCTATCGCAATTGTGGCTAGATTTACAAATCCGATGACAAGAGTTCAAAACTAATAGTAAAAGTTTACAATATGCTTAGGGAAATCTATCACAGTTGACGTAGATTTGAGTCTAAGAAACTGATGTCCATATATTCAACACGACAGATGTAAAATCTACATTACATTTTTTCCCATGGCGGTCTGAATTATGACCATCCACTCTGCACTTCTGAGAAACGTCTATACAATTCCATAACAGACAGTAACACTCACAAAGATCAATTCCAATTCAGATAATAGTTATTGTGAACGACAGAGTAAATTATCCAGCCCGATAATAAACATATTGTGTAAACATGTTTGATATGACACGATATGAACTATTTGATGATATGAATGCTTAACGATATCGCTTTTCATACCGATTAACCAAAAAATAGCCCATTGCACCACGTTTATTAGAATACGAATTATGATCTCGGTTATGATGTATTCATTTTCAGTTTTACTCGGAATCGTGTATTCCTATTTTCAGTGATAATACTTCCAATCAGAACGCACTCAAGTTAACATAAATCATGACTTGACCAGACTTGTGAATGAAGATGAACAACTTTAAAGTGATCATTTGTTGTAGCGTCAACATGAAGCAATTACGGTGGAAGAATTGGGTTTGGCTAATTTGAAAATTCAATCTGTGGTCACCTCAATTCGATCAATAAGAGTTCTGACGGTATTACCTCTAAAAAGCCACGAGGAAGATTTTCGTCGGACCAAAGTATGACTCGTTTTTTAACCTAAATTACAGTGGCGGCGCGGCGGATCAAAGAGCGCCTCTCACCTACTCGAAAGACGTTTACGGATTTTCGGATCGGCTTCTCCTCCCTAAAGGAAGGAATGAGGGACTCCGACTGCAGATTTTCGTCCACGTTTTCCCCTGCAGCAAGGATCACTTTCAGGAAGTCGATTCTCCAATGTGGGGGGAAGCCTACACCGATGGTCGTTCCATGGGATTCCCTCTGGACAGACCAATCCAGGCTAACAATTTCACCCTGTCGAATATGAGCTTCCAAGAGGTTGTCATTTTCCACAGGGAAGCTGCGGAAATAAACGCAACTGTGTAAACAAAGTTTTAAATTGTCCTGGGATCATAGTCATACAATTTTTCTATCGTAAATGACTTTTTCAGTTGATCTTATATACATGTACATACGTATATCCTGCTGTGTGACATAATTACCAAGGGAATAGCGTCAAATAAAAAATGCTTAGGGTGCTTATAAAGACGCATTGTACACCTCGAAAACACGAGGATGCAAAACTCCTATACCGCTCAAGTGATTAGAGTGAGACTTAGGCAATTAATGCCTTATTTTGGCAAAAAGTGGAGTGTCTTTTTACTTTTTCAAAATTTAGAAAAAAATTTTACAGATTGGTTACCACCCACAGAAATTGGCCAAATTTTCACAGTTGCACTGAATGGATTGAACTATCCGATATAATGCGACTCGGAGGTGATGAAACACACATTTTGAGCCCAGTTCCATGAGATTTGATGGTGAAATGACGAAATGGCAGCTGATCTGGTTTTCGTTTATGAAGAACACCGAAATCTCGTTTTGGCGACATTTGTTACCGACCTTTCACGCATGCCGGTAATTTTTTACCGACATTACTCGCATACATTACCGATGCGCGTAATCTCGGTAACAAATGTCGCCAAAATGAGATTTCGGTGTACTTCGTAATTGAAAACCAGATCAGCTGCCATTTCGTGATTTCACCATCAAATCTCATGGGACCGGGCTCAAAATGTGTGTTTCATCACCGCCAAGTGGCATCATACCGGATAGTTCGAACCATTCAGTGCAACTGTGAAAATTTGGCCAATTTCTATGGGTGGTAACCAATCTGTAAATTTTTTTTTCAAAGTTTGAAAAAGTAAAAAGACGCTCCACTTTTTGCCAAAATAAGGCGTTAATTGCCCAAGTTTCACTCCAATCGCTTGAGCGGTATAGGAGTTTTGCATCCCCGCGATTTCCAGGTGTATGTACAACGCGTCTTTATAAGCACCTTAAAACTGAGTTCTCAATTATTCATTTCGCTGTTTCGTAACGATCACCCCGAAATATCTGTGACCAGGGAGCCTATCTCAGAAAAATGAGAAAAAAACGTCATGATAATATCACGCTAAATAAAACTGCTACAACATTGTATTACATACTGCGACGTTTATACATCCCGACAATATTATCAGGACCAAACGAGATTGCTCGACCTTCAGTCCGGATTCAAGTTCAAATATAATGTTTCAATGGAAGATTTTTTAGCTGCGCATTTTCGGTGAGAATTTATTTTCATCCTTGTTCGATATTCCCATGGCTGAATAGAAGAATTCTTTTTATAGAGATAATAGCTTTAAATCATTCGTATCTAAATTGTTTTAAAAATTATCTGTTTACCAATTATCTGTTCGAGATTTTTAAGACACTCGAATTAATCGTCAAATGTGCAGTGGCCATGTTGCAGCTTGCAAACCAAATATAATTATGACGAGCAATCTTACACCCTTTTCAATGTCGTCGTTAGCGACAATCAATCTTACACGATGGGCTCTGACATGAGTCGTGAGTGCGAAAATAAAATGTTACAGCAATATCGATTATTTATGAACTCTGATGTTCAGAAACATAAATCAAATTTCATTGAAGATACGAAAAAATTTCTCCGAATCACTCCAATTTATTTCACTGTATTTTCGTAGATCGATTTGAAAAAATTTTGACGCACTGATTTTTGCTATTTATCACAGTAATTCCGAGAAAATATTCGTATCACTTCAAATTTTAAGCTATTGCAAGTTTAACAGATTTTTACCACGAAATTTCGAGGCGATACGAATTTTGGAAAACTAGGAAACATGTTTACTGGAGTTTGCTTGAAACACATAAAATTAGTTTGTCTACGAACTTCTGAATAACCTATCGAACATAAGGGAGAAAAAATTTTTACACCCAACAAATACATTCTCTAATGGACCTACTTTCGAATAAATTTGATTTTTCTCCGAGTAGAGTGACATTTAGACGCGTATCCATCTGGATTTGTATAATTCAGCGCTATAACGATGGGACAATTGATCTGTATTTTTATTTTTTAATACGAACGGTTTTGCGGTGACCAATCAATCTATTAACCGATTAAACGATAACTGAACTGATCAATCGGAGAATTGTTGCTATTGAATTGAACTTTTTTATAGAAGTTGTGTCGAATGAAAAAAAAACTGCATATTTACTGTACTGTATAACAGCTTTTTCAGCCACATATTATTCTGTGATCGACGACAAAAAAGGTTCCTCATCAAACCATTAATAATATTTCTAAATTTCATAACTTCTCATATTTTTATTTAATTCTGTCGAAAAATATTTCAGAAATAAAAAACGTATTTTGGAGCAACGAAGTGTGTTCGATATCTACATAGAAGACGCAATTCTCAGTTGATATGTGGGCAAAAAATGGAAACAAAAGTAACGAAGTCTGTTACATGTTTATAACCGAAAGACAGTCTATATTTATTTTCGATTGTGCAATGTTAAAATGCGTAAAACTTTGGTCAACGTGTCAAAGAAGCATGTTTTGGTCTCGCACGAAATTCTTGCATTTGGAAAATCATTTTCAAACCTCCGCGATAGGTCTCCCGAAGTTTTATTCTTAATTAGCATTTTAAAGGGAATCTATTTACTAGTACACAACATTATCCGCAGCTACTTTCATCGGAATTCCTAAGAACGCGTAATTTCATATGAAGTTGAAAACGAGCAAATTAAAACCAAAATTAATTGTATTCGCCGATTAGACTCTCAAGGAAAAAACCCTTAACTTGGCTGTGAATTCCCACCCTCAAGTTTTATTTTCTGGGAATTCAGCATTATCTATTAGTTGGAGGTGCGAATTCACATCCAAGTTGATGTTTTTTCCCTAAGGGGAAGCACAGAAATTGGAAAAATAATTTCTTTTGTTAGGCCACGTCAATGGCCCTTTGGAACATCGATGTGACAACGAAAAGTTTCCAGGTTTAGCAGATGCTATCGGAAATATTGTGGCAGCATGAACTGTCTGCGTTAATTGCGCAACGGTTCTTTATCATCTGTCAAAAGAACTGAGTGCAAAAGTTCACAGAAGTCACAAATATATGATTGCAAATCAGTTTCGGTGAGTATAAAAGACCCCGTGACGTGGAATCGTTACACTTCGACTTGAACGGAGTAGTCAGAACGGTCTTGCTCGTTACACAAGGGAACGTTGATCGGATATAGACGAAAAAAGAGGAGCCGAAAATTTTGCAGAAAATGATTCGCCAGGTGGCGATTCTTGCCGTCGCGGCATTCTGCATTGCGGCGTCTGATCCCGTCCCTCTGAAGAGTACCGACAACAATTTGGCCTATAGGCTGATCTACGATTTAGTATGGAGAACCCAACGGACGGGCAAGTTATCCAAGGAGATTGAGACACACGAGGAACCTTTCAATGTCGACGATCACCTGTTGACATGGCCGGACAAGGTGAGAAACACCTCTATAACCCAATACTTCTAGTGAATAAGGAAAGAAGCAGCACAGATCGGTCGAGGAGTAACACCTGCACATCGATTCTGTCCTTAGGAAGCGCTAGCAGACTTCCGGGCCCGATATCATTACGGAATGCTTCCACCGGGAGCAATTTTCTCCATCTACTACCCTGAACAGCTTGAAGAAGCTGTGTCGATCTTCAAGGTCATGCACACCGCTCCGAACACCTGGTTCTTCTTCCAATTTTCCGTTTGGGCCTTCAGAAACTTGAACCACGAATACTGGTCGTACGCTTTCAACATGGCCGTCATGTACCGAGACGACTGTAAGTCAATACCTATTCCCAGTCCCCACACCGTTTTCCACAACTACTACTTCAACAGCGACGTCATGAGGCAATTACACACCTTCAAGATGGACTACCAGTTCGAAGGTAAGACGACAGCGACTCTTTACCAACGTACACCAGCAAAACGAAGTCTGAAACCATTATTCGTTCGCTTTCATTGAACAGCTGGTCACGGATTAGAAGACGTTGAAAAAGTCGTGGTGCCGGGCAACTACACCAACTGGTACATCAGGGAAACCAAGGATCCCGAGAGGAACCTCACGTACTACCTTGAGGACGCAGATCTCAACAACTTCTACGCCTACCTCCACGTCGAATCGCCTTTCTGGATGTCGAGCAAAGCGTACGATCACGTCTCACATGATTTCAGTGGACAGGTTTACTTCGGGATTCACCACATGTTGATGAACCGTTACCACATGGAGCGCATGTCTCACAAAATACCGTTTATGGAAACTATCGATTGGGAACAGCCGATCGTCACTGGATATCTGCCACAGATGACTTACTCAAACGGCCTACACTTCCCGAGACGCCACGAATGGACCACAGTCGCAACGTCCAAATATCACCACGTTCAGGTAAGTGAATGAAAAATTAATTCTAGAATACGCAGCTAAATATATTACATTCGAACATATTCTATATTCTATGATAATCGGCGTTGTTTTCTTTTCCAGGAACTGGAACAGTACGAAAGCCGCATAAACAACGTCGTAGACTCTGGAATCGTTATCGACAGAGATGGAAACATCAAGCACCTTAAACACGTGGAAGACCTCAACGTACTTGCCAACCTTGTGGAAGGCAACGCTGCTTCCATAAACCCGTTCTACTACGGATCGGTGGACCACCTCAGCAGACACGTTCTTGGATTCTGTCCCGAACCTCAGAACAAATACCAGATCCTTCCCAGCGCCCTTGAGCACGCTTCCACCAGCATGAGGGACCCAGGCTTCTACAGAATGTACAACAAAATCGACGACTACTACATGAGGTGAGGCAATCCAACAATCATTCCAAACGACAACGTCTCTGTCCCTAGACTCAAACAATTGACTGTACTTAATGCCTCTTCAGATTCATGAAACGCCTCGGGCCCTACACGAAGGATGAGCTGGCCTCACCTGGAATCAAGGTCGTCGCAGCTTCCGTTAGCAACCTTGCAACTTACTTCGAACCTACCGACATATTTGTGACCGGTGTGAACAGGACCTCGGACAACAAATGGGTGTCATTTTACGTTCGCCAGCACCGTTTGAATCACAAACCGTTCAGTTGCGAAATGACCATTGAATCCGAAAAAACAGACAAGGTCTCCATCCGCACTTTCTTGGGGCCCAAATACGACCTGCAAGGCAGAAACATCACCGATTCATACAAATACTTCTACGAAGTTGACTACTACGTCACAGACCGTAAGTGCATACGAGTAAAAAGAACAACACCGAAAAAAAGAATTCTTGATAGCATAAATAACGGGTCTCCCGTTCATTCTAACGAATCACTGTTACTTCCGTCATTTCAGTCGCCGTTGGCAAGAACAAGATCACTCGCAACAGTAAGGATTTCACCTTGTCTGTCGTTGACCACAAGAACGACGAGTACTTCTACAGGAACGTAGATAAGGTCGTTCACGGCACAGAACAGGTGCCGAAGAACCCCGTCAAACATGGATTCCCGAACCGCCTATTACTGCCTATGGGTCTACCGGAAGGAATGGAGGTCCAGTTCTTCATCCACGTCAGAAAATTAGACCAGACCAAGACGAGAACTTGGAAGAGTCGATTCTACCCTGAGGGCGTAACCACCGACAAGCACTTCGGATTCCCTCTGGACAGGCCGATGAAGGAACACACATTCACTCTCCCCAACATGTACGCGTTCCCCGCCGTCATCCGCCACTACGAGACCGAGGCAGAGTTGAACG
Organism: Diprion similis; assembly: GCF_021155765.1. NCBI lineage: Eukaryota > Metazoa > Arthropoda > Insecta > Hymenoptera > Diprionidae > Diprion > Diprion similis. The sequence goes on from NC_060118.1 coordinate 6,897,065, forward strand.
TGACTGTTTGACCTGACTTAATATGGTTAATCAAGACTGTCCGATGCTAATTGTAAGACTATCGCTAAGTCCAAATAATATTGTCTGTATACCAATTTAAATTTTTGTCGACTATTCAATCAAGTACACTGTAGAAGTTAGTACACACTAATAAAAAATATAATGCATTTCGAAAAAGGCAAGCTCATTTATATTTCTTACTCTTCAATATATTCATCCGTTTTTTTTTTTTTTCTGCTGAAAAGGAAATGATGTGCAGCATATTCCCCATGGCTCACCTATGTATCATGCACTGCATGGGTCTCTGAGCTCGCGCCTCTGTTGTACAACTTTATTTCGCGATTCCTCGTATAAGCGCTTTCTAACTGTACCACCAGACTAACGGTAGATTCATGTGACGCTAAACACATAACTTCGGTACACACTCACAACACCTACGCGATAAATTTATTCTGTGATAATTTAACCAAATCATTTCCACACCACTCTGGGATTCCTTGGATTTCTTCTTTTGTTTGCTGGTCACATCCATGTGTTATTCTCACTTTATAACTTTCAGTATATAATTCTACCATGCATATTCAGATTCTGTATTTACAAATTCACATTCGTTTAGTTTTGAACACCAAAAAACGATGTGCGATACTCATTTTTAAGTATGTGCGATGTAACTCAAATGACGACTAATCACCTACCTGGACTTTGTGGCGGCTCCCGCGATCGTTATATAAATAATGTAATACGAACTTGATTTTTGAATTCAATGGTTCACGGCTTTTAAAACGTTCCAATCAGCTAATGTTTCGTTGTTAACGTTTATGATTCTCGTCAGATTTATCGTCAGCAAATACGTAATGAACATCTTTTTCAACACTACAATTTTTATAGAAATACCAACCCAGCTTAAAGTCAAGTTCAAATTTTTCAGGTGTAATAAAGAAGCGGTTACTTCAACATTTCACATTAATTTCATGAATAATCAATTTTAGATGCAAATACAGATTATCGTAGAAATTCACTTTACCGTGAAGAATCGACAAATCTCGTTTTTTACCTAATAAACGAAAATCGGTTTCAAAACTGTATTTCGAAATAATTTATCATCTTTAGTATACAATAATACGAATAATTAAAAACTGCATATTGTTAAATTGTAATTTCACGTGGTTGAGACAAGGGAAATAATCCTCAATTTTCTAAAGCTCGATATAAAATTTGGTCTATCAAATCCATGACAAATATAATGTTTCCATGCCATCTGTGATAGTCATACCGAGGCGTGCTGTAATTATAGAGCCACGCATCAAATACCGTTGCAGTCTCAAACAAATATCGAGAAGGTTTCATTGCTCACTTGAAATCGAATACCAGCTCTACCTAAGCGTCAGTATTAAGGGGACACGTCAGTGAAACTCTAAACCTTTTCGATTTGCTTGAAACTTAAACTCATAACGAAGGTCCATAAAACAAATGGTTTTCACTCGGTTCCAATTATTTTAAACAACATGGAGAAGTGGTGTTTTTCGAAAAGCTTCTTGCGTCACAATTCTTCTCAATCTCAAAATCTCAAAAAATTCCCCAGATCACCAAAAATATCAACTACCAATTATTTCGACAATTAGATGGTCACTTATCGGATTGCAATTTCCATGGTAACTTTTGTTCTCTACGGTCCTCTAATGGCCGTGAAATTTTTTCAGATTTTTACGATGAGAATAGTGACGCAAGGAGCTTTTCGAAAAACACCACTTTTTCACGTTATTTTAAATAATAACTCTACACATGTGGAACGTAACTGTTTGAAACCGAGTGAAAACCATTTGTTTCATGGACCTTTATTACGAGTTTAAGTTTCAAGCAAATCGAAAAAGTTTATAGTTTCACTAACGTATCCCCTTAAAGGCACACAAGACTCCCGATTATCTGTCATAGTCATACTATTGTAATGTCATAATCATGCCACAGTAATGGAATCTTTCAAGAACGGACTATATATGTGTATATAATTACCACCACACATCGCGATATTACACTAATAACAGGTAAGACCATATCTGTACATTGCACATGAAGATGACATCTAATTTCACTGAGCTTCCTACAAAATCTTATCTACGATAAAATAGACGAAAATTATAATGGTTTCGTGACATCTTTTACGTGCTACAGTAAGCTGGAATAATAGAACCAGCACGAATCGAGTACCTTTGGGGTTCCTTGTCAGACGAATATCGAGAAGGTGTCATGGCTTACCTGAAATCCAATACCAGTTGCGCTCAAGAGTATCAAAGACGCACGGGAATCCCGGTTATCGGTCAAGGTCAAGCGTCCTCCTCCTAGAGGAAGTCACTAGAGGTGGTTTCACCTGAGTGGATCACACCTCGGTCCGGTTCTCCGGATCGTCTTTCCATTATACGCGCCGCGTAACGCTACATAACGCCGGTGCATTATATATAGAATGTAGCACGTTAACCTGTTGCTCCTTCCACAACAAGCAGGAAGACTCCTCGGACAACACGCCCGTCCTCCTACTGAGGATGAGGGCAGGTGAGGAAAGGTAGGGGACGCAAACGAGGCCATCGGTCTAGACTCGACGAGCTTAGTCTTTCCGAAGTCGATGGGCTGAAGACCTCAGAAGAAGATACTCACTCCGCTTGTTCCACTGCCGTTGAGAATCACCCGAGGATCAACTTAATTCTTTATTCTACGCTTACACCACACACCTGTATCGATTCTGGTTCACGGTGACACCGACCACATTGTCATCATGAATTTGCGCACCTTCATCGTGAGTTGAATTTACTTTTTTTCGCTTCCCCGGAAGTCCCCAGTAGTCATTGTTAGAGTTACGCTGCCGGTTCTAGGACACTCCATTACAGTCAATTCTAGAAGAAAAAATTCTGCATCGCTCTGTCTTACTTCCGGCTTCGTACGAAACTTTATTAAACTCCATTTCGCATCTTGCTAACGTTGATATCGAATCCGATGTATGTTCTCAACAAGAAGTATGCATTCTGTACTTCTAAGGAATGTCAATACAATTCCATAACACTCATTGTCAACTCAATTCCAATTTACATGGCAACTGTTTTGAACAACGCAGTAAACTATCCCGTATCACAGTGAATAAGTGTTACAGAAATGTCTAAATGCCATCAGTGATTGGCAACATGGCATTTAGTATCTGTCAACTAAAAAATTAGCCAATTGCACCACATTTTCTGGTACACGAGTATTACGATGTACTCACAGAGTTTCATTTATTACCCAGAACCGTGCGTTTCTAATTTTTAGTGACGAAACCTCCAATATAGATAAAAAAAATTTCTAGCAGCCATTTCTGACGTGTGCCAGACTAATTATTAAAAGGTTTTGCTTGATTTTTGTGTTCTCCAAGTGACTAAGCAAGACTTTAGACTTTAGACTCGAGCAAGACTTTGGATTGACTGTTCAAATTTCAGCAGAGTGTCGAGAGCAAATTAGCGATGTTTCAAAACCGTGCAGTAAAATTTTATCACATCGTGAAAATTTTTTATATTTTCACCGTGATATTTTAAGTAATTTAATTCTAATGTTTTGGTCCAAAAAAATCCGTTCGAAAAAACAAGTTCCACATGATAAGAAAAGGCCGTCTGCGATGAAAAACGGTAAATAAAATTGAGGTGGTCAAGCAACTGACCAGCCTTCTAACACATACATCGAATATTAATGCTATTCAATTAAATTAACAACAAACCAGCGACTACTCCCGTTTTTCGTCTATGTAAAGCAACCGCGATATAAAATGAAGTCAGCGCAGCTATTCAATTGTTTTTTAGTCGCATAAAACCTGAGGGAAATTAGAAATTTTATTAATGGAATTGAATGCTCATGTAACCGGTATGCTACTACCGGTTAAAGAACCTCATTAATCCACGCAGCTATGTCACACGTACAGTATATGACACAACACATGTAAAGGCAATCGTGCGTAACACCGTAAAACCGGCTCAGAACTGATGGATGAGAAGTTATGCGAGGTAGTTATAATAAATACAAGTGTAAGTAGGTTGAAATTTCTTCTTCTCAAAGTCACGACATTCATTTCCGTGCTTTGATGTTGTTAGGGTATAATAAAATATTATTATACGGCTCATAGACGCATGTATAATGTAGGTACGTAATACACCAATATGTATGTGAAAGTTTTTTTACTTGCAAAATCTCGTTGCGTAACTTATAACTGCATGCTTACATCTCGTAATTGATCTAAACAATCGCTCGCATCAAATCGACGAACAGGTACATACATTGTGCATTATTCCGCATTATTTCTGAGAAAGTTCGTATTTTTCGGTTTTATAAGTATTATAAGTATACAGAGAAAATTTCAGCCCAACTATATTTTTTACCTAAGTTTCAAATGACTTTTTTGAAGACTGAAAAAAATATACGAAATAATAGTTACAACCATCGATCGCCAGATGCCAGCGAATTATGACAGGAGAAAAACAACGCGTTGAATAGCCCAAATTTACTCAACGCACAATTTTTTAACTGATTTGATTATGAGACATGGAAAAAGGATAATTGTCACGTTTATTCGAAACTCACGTGGTTTCATTACGAGAGTATGCAGGGTATTTGAGGGGCATACGTCACAGTATGTTGGGTTGTCTATGGCTGAGGAGAACAAATATCGGTAATCTAGACCTGCCGAGTTATCGGTAAGTAGCGTGTTTCAACCCCTCGCGAGTGAGCTAAAAGTTGGATGGATTTAGCCAAGGAGTTGATTTGTTCTTTATAACCTATGCTGAAGAGTTCAGTGATCGCATTCCGGAGCTTGGTTCTCGTTAAAGTGATTATATGACTTGACTTGACTGAAGTGATTACGAGTCGGTAGGTCTGTTTTACCGATATTTGTTCCCCGCAGTGGTAGGCAACCCGACCTACTGCAGCATTTAATCGAAAACACCCTGTATTCAAGAGTAGACAGCTGAAAAAGTGGATGAATTTTGGGAATTTATATGTTGTCGACCAATTATTAAATGCGACTGAAGTATGTTTTATTCAGAAGCATTTAAGCAGCTTTGTTTAAGTATCTTTATATGAGAATCCATTAATAGGATGAATTGTAATTGACAATAACATCAACTGTTACGCTCGATGACATATTTTGCGGTACCTGCGATGTCTTACCAACGACTGCCTATTTTCTTAAGATTTGAAGACAGTTTTTGAGATATTGTGAGTACCGTAAAACATATCACCGAGTGAAACTGTTGATGTTACTGTCAACAACAGTGCTTGGTATTAACTAATGGTAATAAAAAAAAATACTCAACCAAAACTTGACCCGCATAATTTTGAATAAAACAAACACCAATCGAATCGAATGATGGGTTGTCGAGATATCAATTCCTCAAAATTCACCGACATTTTCAGCCATTTCCTCATCTATACTTCCTCAATTGAAATGCAAATTTTCTTCGGTGCGTTGAAATCTGCGATTAAATCGGAACGAGGTATTTTGAGAAAACATTCACAAACTCGTCCAACGGTGCTTCGCCTTATCCGACCTCGAGGGAACCGACGATGTGTCCAGTGTTAAAAAACGTTCCAATACACACAGTGATATTAATATATAGGTATGCATAACTACACTCAGTGAACCGGGTACCGTTACTAAAGCAACTCAACGGCATAGATCCGTATGTTAACAAACGTCCGCACACAGTTCATGTTTGTGTCTGTCCGACTGCTGGTTTGCCCTTAACCGAAACGAGGCTTCACATACCTCTGCGCACGCGGCTTTCGTCGACTTTATCGCTATATAGGTATACTCACGTGTCAATGATTCAGGGACCAGAAACACCGAACCGTAATTCGGGGTCAGGATCACGAATTCCATGCCACGCATTTACATATGCTTATATAAATAGAATGTAAGAAGGATCAAAATAATCGATTTTCGATTAAGTCGATTATTTTCTCCAGATTAATCGAGTATAATCGATTATTTTTCCTCACAATCGGTTTTTGTTTTTTACTCCGATTACAATATCAATTTATGCGATTAAAATATCAATTATTATCACTGTCTTATATACTTATTTGATATACTGAGTTAGAGATAAATGAATATTTTCACTTGAAATTGCAATATATTTTGAATGAAAGTATAGATTTTTAAAACAACTTTTCCGTTATTCACTGTGTGAAAAAAAATACGAAATAATCGATTAATCGATTAACTTTTACCGATTCAATCGAGTCGAGTTCGATGATTTTTTGGACTAAATTAATCGATGCATCGATTATTTTTAGTTTCGCAACTATCGCTAATAGAATATAAATTTTTGATGCATTGACGCGCGTTAGAATTCAAATATTCGATCGTTTTACGTTATTGCACGGAATTGTGGAACATTTTTTCCACGTGAAATCACGTGTAAGATACATATCTCACAAACGAGATGAGAGGAGTTTCTCTAAACACGATTTGATGAGATTTTTTCTATAATAAATGAGCAGGTTTTCCGTCTACCTAAGAAGTCTCTGAAAATTTTAAATTTCGATAAATTTAGGAAAATGAATTAAATACGTAATATATAAACCTAAGAAAAAGAAACGACGTATTTATTATTTAGTCAAATATTGTACGATTAATTGCAGCTGATCCTAATATGCACTTCGACGGAGGGTGAAGATTTTCCTAAGCGAAATGTCGACCGTTTAAAAAACGAAGACGCAGTACAGGAAAGCGAACCTCCAGAGGGTTATTACGCTTTTGTAGAATCTCCCAATGCCGAACCGCCAAAAGTGAGACCGCCGCCTTACATGGACAGCGACGAAGAGTGCCAAGGTACGATAAACTGTGTTTTATATTTATAAACTCGGTTCTCTGACCGCGTTCAATAACCTTGGTAAGTATTTCGTTGCAAACGGGTACAATAAATTTTAATTTTTCTTTATTTTTCATCTTGCAGACCCCGGAAAACAGGGCAAAGGCTTCGTCTCAGTTCATAACATCTGCGGGGATCTGAACAAAGGATATATACCGCGAAATCCGATGCGACAAAACGTTCTCGGCTCTTCGTACCCCTTGTAAGAAAACAATAACATCAATTGCATTATCATAGCAACTATAAGTATTATTATTATTGTTTTTGTTCTGTTTCGTTGGATTCTAAAAACACTAAAACCTTCGATTTCGACATATCATGCATATGAAAGTGAATAACTGGATATTACAAATAACTTCGCTGCAAGGAATTTTTCCTAGAGATTGTTTGAATAATTAGCTTACTGTTACAACTCGATATTCTGCGTGACATATGTTCACTCTTTTGCTTTTCTCCACAAGCGATAAGACCTTATTACAAAACACAGCTGAAAACAGTTAGTTCCTATAATCAGCTTTCATTCGTATTATTTATGTGCTTGTTTGTTATACTGAGTAAATTTGATCCGTTATAATGATGCCAAAGTTCTTGACACAAAAAAATAATCATTTAAAGTGTAATAACCGTTACGGTTTGCATTTATGAATCTGTTTAACACAGGTCATCGAACATATCGGTAAAGATTAATCGTTCGGTTTAATTAACAAGATTATGAAACATACAAAGTAATTCATAAACGATATACCATCGTGAAATTCACTGGTAACAAGTAGATTCGAGAACGTTGATTAAGTCTAGATAATTGCGGCTCACAGTTGCAGGAAAAAAAAAGAAAGGTGATTAACACCATGTAAAAACTATTTCAGTGAGCTGTTGCGAAATCACACCTTGAAGTTCTTGAGCAAAGCTTTACCGATCCTAAAAGCTGACAACTCACTACCAAAAGTGGCAAAAGTAGAACCATTCTCTCAAAATTCGTAAGTTTCTCAATCTTTATCTTTATAACTCGGACATAGTGTGATATGATTATATTATACAACATATTATTTAACAATTTTTGTTCCATAAATTGATTTGCATTTGAAATTTTTTATTCCTGACTTTGCTACTGCACAGTGTCGACACAGATGAAAAACGTAGCATAACTAAAAGATCAACAACAAACACAGACGCGACCGCAGCCGCGAAGGCAGCATCGGAAACCGTACCCGCATTGACGGAAAAAGATGCGACGAGAACTGGGAGAAAATTCTGTGAAAGTGGCGGTGGCGTGTAAGTATTCAAACGTAAACTTAAATAACAAATACGGTTTAAGAACGGTTGTAATAGCCTAAAGGAAATGGTCATAACGCCAAGTATGTTATGAAAAAATGCACAGAGTCTGCATGCTCTACAAGGCGATTCAGGGCGAGCCTCTAGCTTCGGCAGCTGCAGAGCGCAGAGATGATCCTCCGACACCGGAATATCGTCAGAGAACACCGCCGCAAGAAACGCCAGCTGAATACTCGGGCCCGCCGACTCCTTGTCCCGCAAAAGTCGAGTATGCCACACCGGTATTTGCCAAAAATTATCAAGGCGTTTGGCGTTACGTTGTGCAAATACCATACGAAGGATACTTTACCCAGACGATCGAAATCACCAGATGCATGTGAGTGAATAATTCGTAGCCATATGAGGTGAAGAAACATTGAGGGGGTATACCGTGTTGTTTCCTCATGACAACCCATAGGGATGCCTAATTATAGGGGCGATTCATTCTTATAATTCCATGTTGTTTATCGGACAGGCAATCCAGATGCCACTACTTGGACGGCGGGTGTCTGTCATCCCCTAGGTGGACTAGCTTGTTGGTGGCGGAAATCTTTTATCCTGACACCTTTTTGGAGGAAAATCAAAACACCAGATGGCCAGGTCCCAGAGAACCCGTTGCTGGATCCCCGCCGCCGGTTCACGATTTCCAGAATTATCAACAGTACTTGCAGAAACGCGCGGGCGAAAGTGAGGCCAGAAGCAGCAGTGGGTCTCAGTTCCAACAACAGCAACAACAGCATTGCGATGGCGTTGATGAGATGGGATGCTTCCAGGTACGTACATGCGCACTCATATTCAAGTGCATAATTTCTCTCAATATTGAGATTTCAATTGTAAAGTGGCCGCCATATTGGTTCCATTCGAGACCCACCTCGCAACTTCAGCCTTCGCGTTCTGTTCGCTCATTTCTTGAGAGCAAAAATTAGTGTCCTTTATCGGTTCTCTATCGCCTGCACGGCTATAGAATATCCAGATTTTTAAATTTTATGCAGTTAAAAGATCACAGCATACGAAAGTAATTTTCTCATCTTTGAATTCTCGACGCCATGTTTGTCATGTCATCGAAAAACATAGTTGCCAAGTTCTTTCACTGACCTGCGATGCTAACGAAATGTCGTTGTACTTGCTTTTTCACAGGTACGGCTGTACTACGACTGGTTCCTTGTACCAGGAAGTTGCAAGTGCTGGCGACCGGATTATTTCAACCGTTACGTTCGCCGGGGTAGTTCGAGTCCCGATTTGTGATGAGAGAAAAGAAAAACTTGTGTTTACTCACAAACACGTTATGTATAGTATGACCTCAGATACGAGCGCGAGAAACGAATAGCAGGACATTGAAGTAGTGTTTTAAAATTTGATTTACAAACGACTGACATGATCATTATAAGTAAGCAAAAAGAAAAAGTTTTCAAAAGAATGTCCTACTATAAACGGCATACCGTATGTATGTACTAACCAGGTCTAACCCAGTCTGCACATATTAAACTATTAGTTACGTTAGTGTTAATAATTATTATAGAACTAGAATGTATAAGGCTAGAACCGCTAAGTCCAAATCTCAGACCGTTAACATTCGTTTTTTTAGATACGTATACCAGCGAACTCAGTATTGAATTCTAAATATTGTAACGTAAGACAAAAACTATCCTGAATATTATTCGAATAATGTGCTCACTGGATACATTATCATTTTATTTATTGTATGTATTTGAAGATGATCAAAACGTATATGTACAACGTAATTTACTTTCTTCTATCTATACAGTTATACCACTTAAATGTTGCGCCTTGAGAATAATACTGTAATATTTACATTGATCAAAATTTCATTTTCATTTTATTCAAACGATAATTTTTTACCATAGATAATTCTTGATCAAAATATTCTAAATAGAGATACAATGATTTTCAGATCAGTAAACTACTGGCATTTATTCAAGCCTGTATTTAATCATATCCTGTAATAACTTGAAAAAGTGAAATTTTGTCAGCTTACAGTATAGTTTTAACGGTGTGGTATATGTGTATCGATAACTCTACTACGCATCTGTGTTGATTAAGTCTATGTTTAAAAATGGATCGAATATTAAACGTGATGAAAAGCGAAATGAATAAAATACCGATTATTAAAACTAATTTTCTATCATTGCGCGTACGACACCAATCATTAATATTCTTCAGATATAACCTCGTAGACAGGGGTTTTTTGAAAATTCAGATATTTTAAAACAACATTCCATCAGATAGATTCTTGTTTATTCGTATTATTTAATCAGAAAAGACTCGCCTGGCCCATATAAAATCCGGATCGTTACGTGTTTAACGTAATTCAGTAAATATATTTTCATAATGGGTATGCGAAAATTTACTTATGTAACTTCTCGTTCGTAAACTGATAACAGTTCCCTGATATAAAAATATAATGAGCATATATGTACGTAAACCTATGAAATTTTCTTTCTTTTATCAATTTTTGCAAACTGTATACTGCAATTAGCAATGGTTAGTTAAATTCAGCAAATTTTCGTATTTCAATGAGAATCGGTAACACACCAGTGTCCTTTCACTGGCTATACTTGGCACGCACTGGGTGTGATTTTATTAGAATTCCTAGTGCACAGGTACAGCCACTGAAAGAGACGATTAGCCTGAACAAGTTCAACAGAAAACGCTAGAATTAAAAATTTAAAGTAGATATGTCTATATACTTTAATTAATTCATTACTTAGAAAAAAAAGTCAGAAAAAAAAGTCAGTAAAAAATGAAAATGGTAAAAGAAATAAGAAAATTTGGTAAATTTGTTTCTTTCCGCAAAACAAGTTTAACGATCTACAATTTATATTTACATTTAAAAAAAATATAATGCAACAAGTCTTCATACTGAGCAAACACTGAATCGACGTACATAAAAAAAACGTCAACATAAATTAGCCCTGATGTATTCGCAGTCTTTTACGAAACAGTAAAATTATTCAGCTTCTTCGCGCTTTTGTTATGTCATACATTCTGTTACGGGTAAAAGAAAGAAGATTCGTTAGTCAAAATCACGTTCCTCCGTTTTCATTTCAAGGTAGCGAAGTGATTTTAAAAGGTTTACTTGAACGAATTAATCCAGACATTTTCTTGTGAAAAAATTGCCGCAGTTTTACTTTTGTCTGTTTTCTTTACAAGTTCAACTAGACATTGAAATATCGTCACTGTCCTCACCAACATCTTCATCGTCACTCTCGTCATTGTCGTCTTCGTCATTGTCACCTGGTTGATTATGGGTTTCATCAGCTTCTTGGTTTGCCTCCTGGTCAGAAGCTTCTTCCCAAATATCATCCGATTCACTTCCAGTTGCCAGTTCCTCTACCTCAGTGTCGTCATCTGAAGAATCTGTTGTAATAAAAATTTGACCTCTAATGTAACATAACAAATGAGTGAGGTATTGTTTGTAAAACAAAAAAAATATTCACGCGTTGATAATGCAATTTCAATGATCATTCATCCGACATATCATAATCGACAAAACAAACCTGGCTCTTGATAAACAAGGAGACTCTCCTCGTTGATTCTTTCCCGTTTTTCAGCTGCTTGTGTGATTTGACCAGTAACAAGAGCAACGCGCCCTTTGAGCCTGCACAATTGTGGCAACAGGCTCAATTTTGCATCCACAGTACCTAGAATGGGTCCCAATAAGTCACCAATGTCTGGATAGGATAACAGATGCCCCGCAAAATGCTGAACCAACATTTTGAGCCAGGTAATGGCTATTTTGGTCCTAAAACAACGAGCAGTGAGCATTACAAAAGACATTACTGAACGTAGTGTCCAAAACAACGTAAAATAAAATTTAAACGCACGTGTATGCTTTCCCTTGCATTAAGATGGTCAGCTCCTTGAGCAATGGAGCAATCGTCTCAACTGGTAGCCTCGATACCGTGTTTTTAATCAAAGTTTCATCTCGCCTCATCAACACGTCGCGAAGTATAGTTTTGTCTTTGCTATGTAAACCTTGCATGAGTAGTTGTGCCATATTGGTAGCTTTTGTAGGTGCTTCGCCCGGTGTGTTAGCTGCTGTTTTTAAACTGAGATTTTCTAATCTAACTTCCATTGGTAGTTGTGAACCTGCTGCATTCGATCGACTCCTTTTCACTATCGGAGTGGCTGTTCCTAAAAAAGGATAAACAATTAAAAGTAAAGTAGCCGTAATGCAGACAGTCCAGTCATTTTCAATCTTGAAGGAATGATGCGAGCGATTTGTTCATATTTGAAAAAAAAAATAATTAATCACAAAAGTGCAGAAAGCAATTTTTTCTTTTACTAAAAAACCGTAGGAAGGGGACGAGTGATGATAATTCTTTTGTTGTTATGTTATTTTTTTACACATAGATCAAAATATTACCTGTGGTTAAATATTGGACCTCTCCGTCGACTTCCGTAGGTTTAATTTTGGAAACTGCGAGATCATTTCTTTCCTTCGATATCTTTGCACCGAGCCTCATAAGACATTGTACTTTCTCTGAAAAATCAGGCGTAACTTTTTCGAAAGATACATTGAGGTATGAACCATATGCCAAAAGCAGCTGCGAGTCTTCCGTCAGTTTAGCAGTTAAAATTTGAATTTGTTGAACAGTTTCTTTCTGACCACGAGTTGAATTGACAACAATTTCAAGTGTCGGTTTAAGAGGCTTGGAACCTCGCCCGTTTGGTTGATGCTTGAATAAATGGGCTTTACCAGACCTTGTCACTGCCAATACCTCGACTTGTGAATCTGCGACAACCTGCGCCGTTACCGAAGTGGCCTCATCCTGCATCACTAATATGGCCACGGAGTTCCTGTCCTTATTTTCCTGCATTTGAATAGTAAAATATAAGGGTCAAGTAACCAAAAACCTCCTTGTACTAGAGAAGTAAAATAAATATTGTGCAATTTCATACTAAGTAAAGATGAAAAATCCAATATCTGTGACAAATTTACCTTATTTAATGACCAAATGTTTAATTGTCTATCGCCGCTGGCTCCACTGATAAGGTAGATACTTTTGCCATTCATTTTTATAGGGTTCAGAGAAGTTACATAGCTGGTGTGTCCCGTAAAGCTCGTAATGACACGCTGGGTCGATAAATCCCACCACTTGATAGTTTTTCCAGCTGAGATGATGGAATTTTCACCATGAACAATGGCGATAGCCGTGACTTTTTCTTTACCAGACTTAAACTTGGCCTTGACGCAATCGTCCTGGATATTCCAGTGGATAATCATCTTGTCTTCGGCAGCTGTGAATAAACCGCTGCAATCCGACCAGTCGATTGCTGTTATTACTCCCGTGTGGCCCACCTCCAATTGTTTACTAACTGCGGCAGCCGCCACGTCGTAGAGAATGACATTCCCGTTGACCGAACCCATCGCAACCATTCCTATGCTCTCCGGCTCCTCGGTTACAGATTTTCTCTTTCGCTTCTTCCATGGCGAAACCTAACAGATATGTTCCTATACCACAGAGCACAGATTCCGTCTCTCTCAAATTGGAAGTAAATGAAGAAAAATGGTGACTTTGAATTAATAAAGCCAATAACTTCTCTTAATTTTGAAATCACAACATTGAAAACTTATTGTGAATTCAGATATATTCCAGATATTCAAAGTTTCAAAATTTCACAGATTATCTATAATTTGGTCAAAACTTCTTCATATACACAAACTCAAAAATTCCAAAACAAAGATGCTGTTCAACCGCCAGATTTGTAACAAACCAATAAGGAAGTGTTTTTGCTCTTTAGCATAGTGTCAGACACGTTATACATAATTCTTAAGTAAGTTACAAAACAATCTTCAAATGAATACAACAATACTATCGCAATTTATGAAAGGCCACATTGAATCGATTGTATAGATCGCAATGGATAAGCGATAGTTCGAGTATCTACAGTCTAAATGAGACAAATTTGATTGCAGAATAATGGTGAAACATGAGGTAGTCAAGATGTAGGAAATTGTTTTCATAAATTGATAAAGAAAAATGTCGAAGGTAAGGAAGAATGCCCGGTTGTGTAAAACTGAAGCTAGCAACCAATGTCAGCCACCAAACATGTTAAACTTTTTCAAAATAGAAAAAAGCAGTTCATTTTTATCCATATAATTCTGTAACAGTATCAGGGGTTCAAGGTATTTCACTAAATTTTAATTTTCAGACTTTACTACTTCATTCGAATGAAATATTAGAACGTTTGGCTGCTAGCTATAGTCTCGTCTCGGTTGTTTGACATAACCTATACCGGCTATTGGAGTGAATATGTGTAATATTTCTGGGGATGAGCGAGCAAGTTGGGTTTATTCCACTTGAAAACGTGGGCGTAATTAGGATCGATGTCACAGTATTTACAGTAAATTGATTGAAGAGTTAATTAATAAAATAGGCAAAGTTATATAACGCGCACATGGCATACCGAGTTGGAGGTTGATTGACGGGTAACGGAGATCCACGCTAGGACACTGCAGGGCGATGACAGATGTAAATTTGGTGTGTATTCCTGTTTCAATCTGCTTGTAGCTGTCTCCCAGATCTTCAATTTACCGTCGCTACCACAATGTGCTAAATATTTTCCGTCATGAGAAAAAGCGGAGCAACTTGTACCCGCCATCTTTCAATATTCTGCTATGTTTATCACATGTAGTATTTCAAGGGAATGAATACGAACGACCGTTTGCTCAACTGTAAGAAAACGAATTTCTCGGTGGTTCGCGGTACTTGTGTTTCCTTTATTACACCCGCCGCATGTTACATGCGGTATACTTTCTCTAATCGCTTCCCCGTAGCACCTGACACGAGTGTTCGATTAGCAGCTTTTTGAACGGTACAACACCCACATAACCTCCAAATCTCGGATCATGCCGCGTTATTGCTGTACGGGAAGTATTTAGAGCACGTTGAATTCACAACTTATAGATTGAATCCCTCACAGCATATACTATTGGAGGTAGATTTGCGTGCTGAAAGTGTAGCAGCGGAGTGAGAGAGAGGTACATGGTGGTTATAATGTGTCCCTCTCGCTCTACATCTGATTGGCCGACACGTTTCCTCCCAGCCAATAATATGCAGAGTGAGAGAGACGGAGCGACCCTAATATATGTACTTTCTCTCTCATCATTTTAGTAGAGATCAGCATGAAATGGAGATCAGTGTTAAAACGTTTCTATGCACGTGGCGCCCTCTGGTTCTTTTAAGTAACGTGCAGTATTTCAAGGAAGAGTTTCATTATTTAAAGACGGTTAACTAAGCCAGTCATGCATGCGAGCATTGAGGTCTTACCTCCATACGTATAATTTTGACGTAACACAGTAAAACCCGCTAAAGTAAACGTCTTTAGTAGCTCCAATCAACGCCCACATAACATGAATGTTCTCCTTCGCGCCGATAAAGAAGCTACCGGATCGCTAACACGACTTCTTGTGATCCCAGGCTCAGTTACCGGCAGAGCACTGGTCACGAAAATCAGTCCAAGGGTAACTGGCTTTAAATTCTACTGTCACATCCTTCGTAATTTTTCAAATCCGTCCGCGGGTTACGGGACCGGTGTTCGAACGAACTGGACAAACGTAAAATGATTCAAATTGATTTCCGTAGGGTGCGGCAGGCGCAAGACGATAACTGTGTTGGTCTTCTGGTTGGTACGACAGCGCGCTTGCACTGTAGACACTGGTAGACACGGCATTTGCATAGACGAATATTTAATCAATCATCTTGAAGTGGCCCAGAATCCGATGCGCGTATTAATTCGAGCGTAAAAGACCCGAGTCAAGCCATTCAAACGGCGCGCATGAATGGTCGGCGTTAATATTTCTTTTTAAACTAGCTGGTGCGTGCAGTTGAATGAAACGAGGAATCACGGACCGTGAACCATTCTTTCTGTCAGCTGTCAAATGATCATGTAATTATTACCGTTTCACTGCATTTGAGCACAGGACGCGATTCACCAACGTAATTTTAGGTAAAATTGCCTTCCTCTATTTAAGGATTGTCACCTAAGGATTAATTGATTGACATCAAGGCTGAATAATTTTCACCCTATCATGCGTTTTCGAATTATCCTCAGCTGAATACTTGCTGCGTTCGTCGAATCATTCAGCCTAAAGTAAATACGTAGGTACAGTATTCAATTGTGACAAGCCACAAAAACAACAATTAATAACAAATTGCATTACCATTGATTCAGTTTCTTTTCTCATTGAAACAAATTACAACTTATCAGCATGTCATTCAGGACCTCGATATTGTTTGAAACATTATCATCAACAATAAGTTTTCTCACTTCTTTTATTCTTGTTAAAATTTTCATCTCAGCAGCAATGTCTAGCGGAGGTGGAGGAAGTTTCATAAGTAAGCCGGCGAGGGGCTGGTTACATTCGGATAACCAAGTCACCAAGGAAGGCATAACATATGCAGTCAGGGTATGGATTCCACATTAATGATATTATCTGACATTGAATAGATAAGCTGTCTGTCCTCGGCAGCCTTGAATGTGTATCATGAAATATCGTTAGAATTATATAAATTTGTTTAACCAATAATTAGTTACAATTCTACTTGAATTTTATTACCATTCCTTTTACACAATATAAAACTTTGGTCCAATTTTACAGTACATCGGCTGTCTTGAGGTCTACACTTCAATGAAGAGTCTGGATTTTGAAACTAGATCCTGTGTTGCTAAGTGAGTTTTATCACTCTGCTTGTTTCCTGTACCACATGCCTCTGACATGAATAATTCGAAAAGTTGAACACACTGTTTCTATGACACACGTATTGGATAACTGTGGTTCGGGCTGTTCGACATTCTTTAGTGGTGATTAATAGCATTTAGCTTTGCTAGACCAATTTGTACACCTACTGAATTCTTTCTTAGTGATTAGTCATTTCTCGTAAAGTATCACAGGAGATTATTCCGCAAAGCTAAATATTTATTCAGCATAAAATTTTTTATGCAGCTAGTCTAGTCACTGAAAATGCTAAATTTCTTGACTGTGAATTATTTCAACACTTTTTTTCTCAAAATGAAACACAATTGAAAAACCCAGCAAGAATTAATGATTGTGTCGATTAGGCGTGATACCATGTTAATATAGATTTGATATTACAGTTAAGGCCTTTGATAATTAAGTCTGTTAATTCTCTTTGCAGAGAATGTATAAACAGAGTCTGCGAAGCAGCTGGACTCAAATCAGCTGACAAGAAAAGACGAGTAAGTTAGCTGTGATATTTGGATATGGTCACTTGCCTGGAAAACCGTAAAAATCGGTTAAAAGTTTCATTTAGCTATATGAAAGTCATGGAAAATTCAGGAAATCAGAAGTACACCTCAAATGATGTTTGACTCAATTAAGAATAAGTCGACAAAATTTAATTCCAATACAAGTATTACACGATATCGATTTTTTAAATTTTTTCGGTATGTTTTGAAAAGTTCTAAGGCAACTTGATAGTAAGCAAGAAAACAAAAAAAGTATAGTAATAAAATTAGAATTTTTATTATTTTTCAGGTCGATCGAAAGGTCTTGAAAGCAATTGCCGACAAACCACGGATGGAGCATGCTGGAGCAAATATAAATCTCATTATAAGTAGCTGCAGTTTGGCGTTAACTATGCTCGACACTGGTGCGATAGTTGCGAAGCATGATATGCCACGAATATCGTTTGCTTCTGGAGGCGACACGGTAGCTGTTAAAACCATTTTGTATATTGATTGTACTGGTCAAAGTTTGATATTTCGAATTGACGATATGTATTTCTAATCTTTATAGGACACATTGGATTTTGTTGCATATATAGCTAAGGACTTAAAAGACTGGCGAGCCTGCTACGTTTTGGAATGCGGTGGGGGGCTGGCACAGGATGTAATTGCAACAATTGGTCAAGCGTTTGAATTAAGATTCAAGGAATTTCTCACCAAACCATCGTTAGTACACTTTTTACATAAAAAATTATATCCCAAACCGCAAAATAATTCTTAAAAATTGCGTTTCAAGTAAATGAAATTTTTTCGCACAGCATTAATCTACAACTACATTTGATTTAACACTATAGGGAAGCATTGGAATAGTACATCCAGAATTTTCCCAATTTGGAGATATAATATGATTTTAATATTAGAATATTACAGTTACGTCAGAGGAAGGATGAAGATTAACACATTATACTTTCACTAGAGACATTGCAGTATTGGTATTTTTGTAGCATTTCCATATCTAAATTTAAAAAAAAATCTTTACATGACTTCTATTTATCAATTTGATAAAGTCTTAAAAGGATTTTATACACAATTTCTCTTTATAATATGTTATTGTTGTCAATAGTACTGCATTGACCAGCCCACGCGACGCTGATAGAGACTATTACAACGATCTACCTGGTAAAGTACCCCCAGACATTGGGCCGCCTCCAGTTCCTCCTCTACCAATTAATGCATCAACATTACCGAACCTAAAACATCATTCAAATCACAATCACGGAGTAGCTGGTACCTCCCAATGCTCATCACTCACGGATACGCTATCAAGCAATCGTGGTAGACAAGTGCAACAGTGGCCAGGTATAAAAGATGAAATTCTTGTTCAATGTGCGGTGCAACAAGTCAGTTTACGTTCTCTTTCGTAACATCTGTTTCCATTTCTCTTCTTTCAGAAACTGGAAATTTAATAGACTTAAGCTCTGACACTGCCTCAGCAATATCATCGAGCAGTATTATCGTGGAACACAATTACGTCAACGATACTGTTATAGCGGCAAATCGTGATACACGTAGAGAACAAAGAGACGCCTTTGACATGCGTTAGTACTTCAAATATCGTGTGTTTAAAGTGGTTTGTTTCATGTGATGGAACAGCAATGACTCATACAGTCTTTCGTTTCACAGAACCATTCAATACCGCCATTCCTGAAGTTAGTAAATTGAGCCCACAATCGCAAAAGCAACAGTTAAAAAGAGAGATTTGGTTTCATGGAAGCATAAGTCGAGCAGAAGCTGAATCTATGCTTACCAAGGCAAGTACTCAACCAATGTTTACCTTTAACTCATTCCTAATGTAGTTGTAGTATTATAATCGCAATAACTAGGTGAGTGACAAGTAACATGCGTTGCCAACAATGCGATAGGCGTGATATACAATATAGTTCACAGGAGATCAGAAGATGATACTTAGGATTAAGATATTACTTTTAAATTAGGTTTAAATCCAATAATAGAACGGTGACAAATTCCGACCATGAAATCAAATGATTGTGGAAAGTACAATACACCATTAACTCATGTATTTAAAATTTTTTAAATGGTCTTTTATACAGGGGTGTCTAATTTCACTATGTTCTCCAACTTTCACGAACGATTACGTTAAAAAAACGAACTTGAAACACAATATTTCCAAAAACGAAACAATTTCTCAATTTCAGAATTCACAATACAACTACGTCAAAATCATTGCAGACCTTCCACTAATTTTCGGGTAAACAAAAATAATTGAGTTGCCTTTTCGGTTTAATATTACTTGTTTCTTCAAACTAACTGTGTCAAAACTTTTTGCTGTACCAAGTTGGCTGAAAAAAAATTTTTAGTTTGAGTGATCGGAATTACTTACAGTGACCCCAGTTGCACACAGCCAAAGTCCTATAATTCTCAAAGTTACCGTTGAATCACTTGACGAAATTTGTCTTGATTTTTATTTAGGATGGAGATTTTTTAGTCAGAGAATCACAAGGCTCTCCAGGGCAGTATGTTCTCACAGGAATGAACGGCGGTACACCTAGACATTTGTTACTTATAGATCCCGAAGGCGTGGTGAGTACCCGCATTCTATCGAAGAATGCATTTTCCTTCTCTTAAAGTTCTAGAGATCAATTTCTGGCAAATTAATTTTAGGTTCGCACTAAGGACAGAGTTTTCGATAGCGTAAGTCACTTGATAAATGACCACTGTGACAATGCGCTTCCAATTATATCTGCCGACAGCACATTGGTACTTCGTTATCCCGTTCATCGACGTTTAGAACAAGCAAGCGAGGGGCGAAAATGATGATTCCCAGAACAAGAACTTAAGTATTGCCCCCGCAAAACATATAGAAATAATAATTGAGCTGCTGTTGTCAATCTAAACTGTAATGCGATACCTATTGTTATTACCTATTATTTATCTTCCTCGTGTATATGGAATAGATGCCTCAGCTTACCTTCAATAATCTGGTCTAATTAAAACTAAAGAAACCTGTAACACTAAAATGAATTCAATATGCCATGTAAAACAAGTTAATCTATTATACATTACATTCAATATATTATTTTCGATATTTTTAGACTGGAAGTAATGTAGACGTGTTCTGCCAGACGGTTCAAAGTATGGTAAATTATGTACAAATTGATGATAAAATTCGTGCATAAATATTTAGACAGACGAGTAGCGTTACAAAAGTTGCGAAATTACTACGCATTTATACCTGTTTATAAACCAGTGTGAGAAATGAAATCATTGAATTGTATTCTTCCAGATATCTCTAAGTCGGTTTATGCTTCTCTTTACTTACATTACTATTATCGTTGTTTTTATTCCTTAAATTTCATCCAGTCTTTATCTTACTCTTCAGCATTTTTCCTAAGAATTTACATGTTGTAGATGACATCACTGATAAAATAGGAAATAGTCAACAGCTCACCTTCCACACATCCGTCCTAAAAACAGAAAACATGCTGGTTCTTAAGACATTAGTTTTTAATACCTATTTTTATACGAAATTAATTTCGGTACGTGCTTGAAAGAATTACAATAATTTGTACAGTCGATTATTATATACGACTTTTTGAGAAAAGATTATTTCATGTTTCTTTTCTTTCCTATATATATATATATAAAAAAAAAGAATTCGGATTATTTCTAATCATTACCGATTTAGTTCGGTTTAATATATTGTATATAATGATATAGTAATACTTTATACATACGTAAAATAATATTATTATAATTTTTCATTCTTTCTTTTTTTTTTGTATTCGATAGACACTTGTTCAGAACTTATACGGTCTATACAATTATACATAAAATAAACTGAATACCCAACTATAGTGATAGAATATAAATTGTGAAAATAGTCAGCAAAATTTGAATGTAAGTCTGCAACTTTCGTACAAAATGTTGTATCTAAACCGGCCAATTTTGCTTGGAAAAATATTCAACATTTCTTTTTTTTTTTTATATATATATAAAGTTTGATCAACTGTTGCTTCCAACAAAGTACGGAAAAACAAAAATCGTGAAATATTCCAATATGCAAACGCGCATCGAACCGAAACTTACGGCAGACGACAATTAGCTTATTTATTTAAATTGTACTATGTCAATGATCAATAAATACTTGAATAAATCAGAGTTCATACGCTTTTTGGAATATGAAGTTCCATGACTTGTCCAGGTATTCCGGTCTGCAAATTGCGTTTTCGCTACACACTTTAGACTAATATTGTAAAGTATTTTATTGTACCAAAAGGACTTAGAAATTGGTGATCCGAAGGTCGCACCCTCCCCTTGATAGTTTGGTGGTATGCAATTTGAAAAATACACCTGCATGTATAATAAGAATAATAAAATAGACTATATTATCATAAAATCTTTTTTTGTTTTGCATCTTATTTTCGTTTACCATAAATATAAACATATTTCACTATTCACTGGATCAAATTTATGATAAAATTATGAGCGTGTCATCATTCTGCAGCGCTATGTAAGTTCTATAAAAATTTACAGCCATTTTCAAAAGTTCATCAAATATTTATTAAATACCCAGATAATCAAATTTGCCTTTACACTGAATATTTGCTATCGATAAGTTTTGTGCAGCAGATCTACAATAATAATTTTTGTATTATTCGTTGTGTAGCAAGACTTGCTTGCATTTAGCAGTTTTGTTGCTGTCAAATTTTGGTCAGAACAGTTTACTCTAATTTTGATAACAATTAGAGGACACACCTTGTACTAATATTACTAGCAACACGTTTCAATCGTTGCGGCTTTTTTGATCCGAATTTTACACACACGTTGTTATCTGGGTAGTTTAATAAATATTCATCACATGATATGTTACTCCACACCTACAGAGTATTTAAGAAAAAATTTGGGGATACTGAGCAAATATTGTCATTCCAAATATTGTGATAACAATAAACTGTGTGAAAAAAAATGATACCTGTTCGTTCCTTTTTATGTTTGGAGATATTCAGCTAGAATTGCACATCAACTGTTTCACAGGGTGTGCAAGTTACACTTAATTTTCTAGAATTTTATAATAATTAAGTAAAGCCAAACTGGAAATTTTCAGAACGAATTCAAATAGTAGAAAAAATATATACGTTATAGAAATAATCGATCTTATACAAAATCATAATTTCTACACTCAAATTTGCCATAGTAAAGAGATATCAGTGAGCGAAGGTGAATTCGGTAATCAATCTTTCGATTACAGTAATTGAAATAAAGTTTAAAATTCTTCTCTAAAGGTGACAGAGCAATATGCATGACCTTAAATATAATCTGATCATCTAACTTAGCAAAATAATGTGATTTTAATATAAAGTCGCACAAAGATTTTCACTACTTGGTAAGACGTTATCGTAGGTAATCAAATTAATTTTAATAAATAATAATCTAATCCATTGAGTTGACAATTTGGACAAGCTAATTCCAAATAGGTATTATAATCATTATTTGCGTCGAGTTCATTTAATATCGATTTACATCTGCGACGCGGGAATTGAATTTGAAAAAACTATACAAGTTCAAATTACTTTTATACTTAAGCTTATCAAAGATAAATAACTAAAATAAGATAGATATTATTTAAATTCTATCTGTATACATAATATGAAGTTAAAAATGTGACTAGTTCGTAAGAAGTAAACGAAGAGAGTATTGAAGGAAAAACGTAATTCAGTAACCGCAGGTACTTTCATTACTGCACCACAGATCACTTTACAAGTGTCTTTAATAATTGCAATAGACTAAA
Organism: Diprion similis; assembly: GCF_021155765.1. Classification (NCBI taxonomy): domain Eukaryota; kingdom Metazoa; phylum Arthropoda; class Insecta; order Hymenoptera; family Diprionidae; genus Diprion; species Diprion similis. Next base: position 6,920,282 of record NC_060118.1, read on the forward strand.
ACAAGAAAGTTGAGATAAAAAATAGGAATAAAAACTTACATTTCAATCATCATTCGTTCTTACACTCTTTTCTGTTGACTAATATTACAGTATTTAAAAGGCATCAATTGTACAGCTCATTAGTTAGTGCGTCATAGTGATTAGCTTCCTATGCTATTGCCAGAGAACTTGAAAAAATTTTCACACGGATCCTAAATCATTTCTCAGAGTGCCTAACGCTTAGAAAATCAATACACAATCCACTTATTCAAGTAATGGAAGTGGTATACTGTGCCCACTCAGAGACAAATTCTAATTGGGCTCCAAAAACCATGATATTACAAGGGAAATTCATATTATCCAGCGGCTGGCTGTGGCATTTTCAGAGTTATTCATGTATAGAAGGGGAATTTAAATAGTGAATATTGAATATTTTATAGCAAAAATAAGTTCACTTTTTGACGCACCATATTCGTGTGATTTACTACATTCACAGGCTCGTGTGTGCCGATAGCAATTCAATTTGAAAATCTTGTCAAAAATAGCATAAAAACCGAATTTGGGATTTAAAAATTCCCTACAACATGAAGTAACAACGGTGACGATTCTTGTCTCGGAATCAATAGTCACATAGTAATTAGCCTTGGTTAAGTCCGGGTCCGTGCAGTTCTATAAAACTTTCAAGCGAACGTGGCACGCTACCACAGTATGACAAGTTGTACGTCTTTACTGCTTTAGCTGCCATACATTTTAGCGAAAGTTTTGTTTGCTTTCGAAGTATTATTTCAGCTACACCTGTAACGCAGAAAACCGAAAATAATTCATAGTGTATTACAACGAACATTCATAAAGACTGAAAACGACAAGGTAGATGACGAAAACCACTTAGGATACTTTTTCTTCACGCAACATTACTGAATGTTATTTCTGAAAGAAAATTGTCCGGATACACTTCTAATATTATTTGTACCATCAAAAACTATTTAGTCAATGCTGTTTCACTGCAACAAGTTGTAAAAGCAAGTGATGCTAGAATGAATAAATAAAAGTTAGTACAACACGATGAATCGAAACAAAAATGTTTACGCCATTATAATAACTTTGTAGTTATATTGAAAAAAACAGTATCATTTTTTTAAGTGTGATTCAACCTCTTTGTCATCGTTTTCATGGCATGAATGCATGGCTATTATCGAGCAAGAGAATAACTCACCAGTTGTGGCAGCATCATAGGGAGTTTTTCCTTCAATGTTAACTGTATCCATATGTGCTCCAGCCTCCGTGAGATCAATTATTATCGAATGAAGCGTTAAAAAGTCACTGCAAAAACTGATACAATCATATCGCAGAAACATCACTATAAAAGGCAATGGGCTTTGCCCAGTTATCTTACCTGATAGGTTTTTGATAACTAACAATCACATGAAGAGGTGTATTCCTGTTAATATCCATCGCGTTAACATCAGCCCCGCATTGGATAAGAAATTTGGCAGTAGCAGCGCAAGGAAATCTTTGAAAGAAATTACCATACGATAAACAATTGGTATTGATTTAAGAAATTAAATTTTAAAAAGCATCTTATTAGAAGGCATTTACATACTTGCAAACATCGTTAGTATGAAAATCGTCCACAGGTGTGTCTGCGTTCACAGCAAGATGAAGCAGAGTTTGTCCATCTCTGAGAGATACGTCAAGTGCGCATAAATTATGTACTAGCCGATGAGCTCGGCTAACTTTTTCCTCCTCACTTCCCTTCTCATTCAGCTTTATTAATTTCATTAGAATAGTTAAGATGTAAAGCGTAGTTGTAATATTGGATTCCATTTCCTCCTAAAAGTAGTAGTATTGGAAGATATTCAAATCTTGTGTGAATTCTTTGTCTTCAAAACGTTCCATGGCGAATTATTTTCCTCTAAATCTCTACAAATTTTTCTTGGAAACTGCATAACATTTTAGATAAATTTGAGGAAATTTTCATGCGAAATTTTTTATTTTTTTCCAGTTTTACGAACAGTTCATCAGAATACTCTTGCATAATTAATTTTTTTTCTCTCTCTTTGTTACTTAGAAAAATTTTAAGGGAAAAAATTCACCAGGACTGTAAGTTCGCTTGAAGCATAATTTTATGACTTACAATAATTTGCTCGAAATCATCCTTGGATTCTAGATTTCCTATTTTGTCTTTATTTCTTTTCAGTTCTATTACACTAGCTTCTAAGACATTGATAACTTGTGTGAATTGCAGATCAACTCCAACGTGGATCATTTGTGAAAATACCTAATAATTTATAATATTAATTACTTTGAGCTCAAGAAGAAAATGTTGAAGTCTGTTATACGTCAGGTCGTATATTTTGTTTTTCTTTTTGATATCAGACAATGTAATCAACAAAATACCTGAGCAAAACGAAGCAAGTCTTTAACAACCGAAATGTTATTTAGTTGCCGCAGCTTCAATGCATGGAGCCAAAGATCGATACACCTATCGAACCTTGCATTGTCAGCAAAAACAGCCCCTCTGAAGATTATTGGGTGCGGCACCTCCGGATTATGAGTTCCTAAACAGAGAATAGGAAAATTATTTTGTATCATTTACTACTGAGCAACGTATCGAGAAAGCTCAAATCACTTCAACAATTCTAGGGAATGTCTTCGAAGAAAAATGAGAAACTGTGTGAAATTAGTGAATATCTTACAAGCTACTATTCAAGGTAATTGCCAGGGTAAAGCTTAAACATGTTCCCTTTCAACCCTTCATTTCTCTTGGAGGTATTTTCTTCTTTACATTTAACCCAATGCTTACCTAATATTCTTTCCCTAATTGCAAGCGATTCCATGTGGATAGCATTGTGATTATTTTCTATATTTAACAACTGTTCCAAAGTAACAGACTCTCTCCAATTTTCATACGCTGATATCGGTGTACAGACTGGTTTGTGCATTATATTTTCAGGATCACTATATCTAAAGCATAAAATTTAAACGTAGTTTTTAGTGATCGAATATGAAAAATATTTATGCTGCAAAAAAACTTATGTTAATAAATTACGATCAATGTAGTTACCTTAGTTTCATTGCTTCGTATAGATATTTGAACGCTTTGCTAATACAATAATTATCTTTATCGTTAGCATAAGAAGCACCAAGCAATTCATAAGCTTCAATTTTCTCAGCCTTGCTAACTTCGTTTCTCTCAACTAAACATTCTACTACTTCAGTTCTTGTCCTTTCGGCAGCTGCTATCAACGGCGTCATACCGCTGACGTTTTTCGTCATCTTAGCGTCATACTTCAACAATTCTGATACTATACGAAAATGCCCGCATTCAGCAGCAAAATGTAACGCCGTTGCTCCACACAGTGCTTTGTCATTGGGATTAGCACCAATATCGAGCAGATAACTCACCTGAATTGTGCAAAAAAAAAAAAAAAAACAATTGAGTAAATAATAACTAGTCTGGACCGATTGGTTATCTTACGAAAACTTTGAATGTCGATTAAAAATTTGATAAGAAAATTCTCATGATACTTACGACTTCGAGGTGTCCCTTGTAAGCAGCAATCATTAAACACGTGTTGTTGTACTTATTGGCAATATGTACATCGGCATGATGCTCAGTCAGGTACTGAACGATATCGAGCCTTCCGTCGAAACAAGCGGCTCTTAAGGGTGTAGAATTTGTTCTCGTCGGATGATTAACATTCGCTCCAGCCTTGACAAGAGTTTTTACTACATTCAGATGTCCAGCGCCTAACGTACAATACAATATTTATTAATCTAGATTTGGTTCTTCTCGCATGAGAATGAATATTAAAAATACGTATTAATGAATACTAGCAAAAAAAAAAAAAAAAAAAAGTGGGATAATAATAAATGACAATTGATTCAGACCTGCAGCGCACCAAAGAGCGCTCGCCCCTTGTATAACATATCCGTCAAATTTAACAGTGCCCTCCTGCTCCAAATCTGGCTTGAATTTATCGACCAGCATTTTGACGACTCTACTGTGACCATATCTAGCCGCAACTATCAATGGAGTGCAGTGCTGACCGTCGTCTTCTATCACTGTCTGCAATAATAAATTATTAAATCTGTTAAACTCAAAGTGGTTGAGAGAACTGTAATTTGACGAATATAAATAACTGCATAAGGCTTTTTTAACTGACTATTGCACAATTAAATGACAGATCTGATTGAAGTTCGACTGATTACAACTTGCACACTACGGAAATTAGTCGATTGTTGATAATTCTCTGTCAAGCAATAGCATGGAATAAAACCTCTAAGTAATTAATTTTTTTATTAATTATTATTCACCCAATCGCAGAGTATCTTATTGCAACCGAATCAAAATCCAACACATTTCGCTTGCTAATATAAAATATCAATCTGTTCCCAGAGAATAATTACAATTTAAATGATTGATGAACTCCATTTATCTTATCCATTTACCAAAGTTTATAAGTATTGGTTAATAAATTGGCTACAAAGTTTTATTGAAACCAAAGTTTTATTCCACTACAAATTTTAAGAATGAAAAAAAATTCACTCTTCTCCGAAAACTTGACTCAAGTATGGAACCTTTATTTGGACATGTGTTTTTTTTTCATGAACCTCTGATATTGTCAAAATGCATTCGAATCATTTTTCCAAGGAAACATTAGTATCTTTTATATTTTTATACTAAAGTTTGTGGAAATATTGGTAGAAACCTTCAGACGAGGTAGTATTAATACATTTCTCATTCATGTTATTTTAAGCCTAAAATCAAAATTAGATTTCATCAGACAGAAATAAATTTTACTTAGCATATTTTGAAATATGACAGACTGAGAAAAATACATGAATAAAATTGAGTTATTTAATTTATTCGATTCATATGCATATATGCCTTAATGAAAACCAGGTAGTGTTGAATCTTGACAACTCGTATGGAGCAATGAATTTGAATAGACTAGATCAAGTATTCTTATCCACAATTAAAAATAACCAGTAGGTCGACCTCCAATATTTTTTTTTCAAATAACAACGAAGTGAAGTTAGGATACCTATGCAGAAATTTGAAAGCACGCTAACTTCAAACGAAGAACAAACCAATGTTGATATATGCAGGAAAATCTCAAGAGTTTTTTTCTTTCAAAGAATTTCTGAAGTCATGTGGAGTAACGTACACAAAGGATTTTAAATAGGGAACAAAGTGATTGTCCATGATTACTGAATATTGCATTTGCGATACAAGGCATCATGCTGGAACCTCATTTGTTGTCCTTTGAGAAGAATCATATCGCAAAACTAAATCTAATCGCGTAAAGGGAAGCATGTAGTAGTTTTGGAAACCTCGGTACTACAATAAAAAGCAAAGAAGTTTTGTAAGACATATTTTAGATAAAACGATCGTTTCTTTATTGCGATCATTGTCCGTACCATATTGCAATGACACAGCAATAATATCAACAAGTTCGCACAAGTTATGTGCAATGAATAAACATATTAATACAGCTTACATATATATGATATTTGTTTTCATTTGAGGAACAAAGAAGAGGTAAAATTCTTTAGGGATACCGGCGCCAATTTATTCTTCCTCTTTGTCTTTTATTTATTTATAAACTGTGTACTCAAAGAGATTTGGGTTGCATAGTTTTAGGCACTGAAATTTACCCCGTGAATCAGGCTTGAGTTTAAGCACCTCGATAGCAAAGGTAACGATGTGTGCGAAGAATGAGTGTGTGGATATTCAGAGAATCATTCTTCTACGATTGAACTTTAACGATTGTTAACTAGAGGAATAAACGTTAAGGGGTTAAGAAATGTACCGTCTTTTTCATGTGTAAATTATCCTCACCTGATTAAGAAGCTGGTCCAGATGGTCCCACCGTTCGCTGAGAATATCGTATAGAGATATTGCCATGCCATCGCGAGCCGCGTAATAAACACGATTCATAAGCGACTGGCAAATTTCAGACGATTCCTCCATGGCTTTCGGAGCTGGATCCATTTCCGAAGACGTACGCGTGTCCGCCGAAATTTTTTCAAGGTTTCTTTCTTTCTTTGTTTCGCCAGAGGCACGGGCGGCAATCAGAAATAAAATCGTATCATCGCTAACGACGACGACGACGACGACTGCGCGATTGTTAACCTCAAAACTGACTGAACATCGCGCCCGTTTCCCGTATTAATACTCGTGGCGATGATCCGACGTCTATTTTTATAGATATATTTACATGGAATAAGCACGCACACAGAGAATGTATTGATTCGACGTTGCAAAAATAGTCAACGCTCCACAATTTGCCTGCGCCTAAATCTTTCCTTTCTCCGTACCCTTCAACTCTTTTCCTCTCCTGAGTTGTAGGCTTTCTTTACTTAAAATGCAGTCTCGGTTTATCGAACGATTATTATCATTCAACCGACACTTATCGCACACGACTGATAATTCATTTGTATTATTATGAGACAGTAGAGTTATTCAATATTCATATTAATCCATGGTACTGTGACTGTAGTGATTGATGACACTTATGAAAATAGTATCTCTTGAGATATTAATCTTGTGATCTTCTTCTTCTACCTTCTTCTTTTTGCCGTTGTCCTCTTCTATCTTGTGTGTTTTGTGCACTGTCGATATTAGGGTCTGTTTTCATAATATTTGTTTTCCGAACGCCAGTTTCTGATCCGCAACTGTTTTTTTGTTCGCCATGTGATTGTCACTTTGCAATCCGGCAACTGGTGGGAAAAATTAAACTAATGTAACCAGACTAACAGCGATCATTGCCGGTATTTTTTCACGTGTGACTGATTGAACGAGTATTTAATTGATTGTATATCATCAATTTGGGTAACAATAGTATTTTGACAACCAGATTTCACGATTTACGCCTGAAAAATTGAAAACTAAGAATATGTGGTAACAAAATGGCGCCAACAACCAGGTTCTGACGTCATAGAGACATTTCCCAATTTCTAGGAGACGATTGTCAGAGCACTTTCATGCCATAGCACGATTATGATTGGCTGAAAACTCGCCCGGAAAGTAAGAGACAAGGAGAAAACGGGATTCCAACCGGTTTACCAGCAAAAAAGTGGGCCCAATTTCGACTCTTTTCATTGAGAAGGAACTATAATCCCTGTTTTGTACTGTCGAAAGGAGCGCTCACTCTAAGAGCAGTAGAACAGCAGTGACAACAGTAATATAATATGAGGTAAATGAGAACAATGAACAAACCAAAATATGGGCTGACGACACAACTCAAAACGGAGCAGTGACCAGCGAAGACTACCGCTCTGGCTCGACGCTGTTTATAAACTGACTGAGCGCTCCGGCGAGTCGGTGTAGAAACAAATGTGAAAAGGGAGCCCTCTACTGGCCGGAAAACGACTTAGCCGGAAGCCACCGACCCGTCTTATACCTGCCTGGCGTTGACTTTGTCATTGAATGTCAGATTTTGCTCTGAATTGTGTCGTTGGTATGCGCGGAACACTAGGCACTGACAGATTTCTCGCAAAGAAATAAGACTAAAATTACTCTTGACAATTTCTTTTTAAGTCAACGGCTTTTGAATTAGAGCCGTTTGAAATCCACCAATCACAGCACAGATGGGCTAGCGCGCCCGACCCCATCTGCACGCTGTGATTGGTGGACTTCAAGCGGCTCTAACTAAAAAACCGTTGCTTGAAAAAAAAAATGTCAAAAGCAATTTTTTTCTTATTTCTTTACAAGGAATCCGCCTATGCCCGGTGGTCCCCTGATACCGGGCCACCCTGTATTTTACTTGATTCATTAATAATTGAAATCAATAATTGCTTCCATTTCTTAATGCATCATTAGTGACCGATTTAAAGCTAAATAAAATAAAGTTAGAATACGATTACAAATATATGGAATCATGTATTTGAACTAAATGACAATTTTATTTTTTTTATCACGTACCTTCCTACGAAACGAAAGATTATCTGACCTATCGATATTACCAAGCACATAGGGGGTTTAATCGGGCTCTGAAATGAGTTTAAACCTTAGAGCATATTTAACTTCCGCATGGCTAAACCATATATTTCAGTGGGATAAACTGTAAGAGACAAACCATGAGCACGCACGGCTCACGACAACTTCAGCTGTACTTGTCTAAAACTACAGAGTTAAACCTGGCGTATAGACCAGGCATTATGGGAATTCAATTATGTTAAATCGAGTCAGCATAGCAGAATACTGCAATTACCGCAACTTCAGCTTATCTTACTATTCCTGTACAGGACCTGTGGAGCATGGTCATGAGCATATTAGTCTCAATATTCACTCAACTCATGCTGTTAAATCAGTCGTTGACTGAAGAATGTATAGTCAACGACTGTCAACAAACCAGTAAAATGATGGAACGTGGTTCCGTTGCGCGCTTTGAATCAACTCGCAAGACTTCGACCTTCGATTTCGATAATCGCACTTCAGCAATCGATTGTTCGAGAGAGGGAATTTTTGTATACGATAAATAGACCGACACAATTGTATAACATGAGCGTATGATGATAAAAGATATCATAGACCGTGAGTGCAAAATATATCGCTATCTTATACCACACAGGAAACATGTCCGAGTCATATTTGGATCGTGAAGAAAAAGAACTGGAATGGAAAAGGAAAGTAACGGAGATGCGAGAGCGATTGAAAAGTCGCCTTGACGAAAATACGATTGAGGGTAAACGGGACGATAACTTGTTTCACGGTATGAAATTAGTATCGTCGACAACGATGCTCGGAAATTTTACGGAAATTTGTTACTGTGAGGAAACCCAAGTAGGTTGATAAATATTACTGCCTGCTTATTATAAATCTTACTATGAGAAAATTAATTTTCACGCGTGCTAATGTACAGTTCAATTAACCGTTTGTCTGCAATAATTTAACAGGAATATTTAGTCATCGAACCATCAAACATGCTGAGATTTTCAGTGCAGGCTAAACTTATTCAGCCCTCGTATCCACTCAGCAGTACGATGTTGTTTACTAAACTATTATGGTGTCAAAAAGCTAAGGTACTAATTGGATACCTACCAAACGACGACATAATCTGGCTCATGACTTCGTTCTGCATGCTCTACCAAGTCATTCGTAACGAATTTCGGATCGCCAACATATTCTATGAGCCTATAACAAACGAAATCATTGTAGCAGGGCACAACAAAGTTACGGTATAAAATTGTGCAAGAACTGTAATTGTAAAAATGGTTGTAATAGCTATTTATGTGGCATGCCCGTAAACCGCCTGTTTCTTTGGCAAGGATAAAAATTTCAGGACGAGCTGAAGGCGAGCCGGAAGTGAGTACTGAAATTATCCAAGCCAAATAACGGTTCAAGGGCACATACAATATTTTTTACGGTATGGGCATTGAAAAGCAAAACGAAGAGTGAGATTATGTCGCGATCTGTTCGACGAAGCTACTTTATTCGGCAGTTTGGGATGCGCACTTCGAACTGCGCATCAAAACTGCGGAATAAAGACTTTATCCCGCAACTTTGTTCGCCGTATACAGCGTCACTTTACAGAACGAAAACTGCCACAAAAAGTGGACTTTTCAATGCCCATGCCGTAAAAATACAATTTTTTACTTTAGAATGAGACCTCATAAAGATACGAAATTTTTGCATCACATACGTCTTACTTTCAACTTCACCATCTTCCAGTCTTTCATTTTCTGGTTACTTCATTATGATTGAGTTACACCCAACTAACATCCATGCAAGAATTTTTCCTGCAGTGTATTATAATTAAAAATTCAAATTAATTTTTCGGCAATCATTGAGACTAAAATAGATTATGCGAAATATTGTTATTTTACTGGTAAAAAAATTAATAGCCCGTAGTAAACTGCAATTCCTGCGTTTTTTCATGCAGGTCAACAAATATGTTGGCTTGCTATTCATTGTATATGAGACCATTTATAATAAGTATATAGGTATAAGCAAAAACCACGTTTTAGATTCGCGATTTTATTTTTCGAATTTAAGGATAACTTTTACTTGATAACGCAGTGATAACTGAAATAAACAACGGATTCTGATGACCTACTGTATGAAATCTTTATTCTAATAAAATGGACGTACTGACTTCCAGAGATTCCCACTAGCGAACAAAGAGTCGATTATGAATCCTTGGAAGACAATGGCTTACATAGACAGCGAGTATGGAACACTTTGGAAATTGGAATGCATGTCGTTAATTCCTGCGAGTACATGTGCGTATGATGCGTTGAGTATCTGTAGCAAAATTGATCGACGTTGACAAAGTGATATATTTGGAACATATCTGATTATATTTATCCTGATATAGTTGGAAACGATAGACAATGTTACTCGACAATGCCAGACTCACTTGAGTTTGGATAGAGGTATCCGATCCCAGTAGCACTGCCTGTTGAGACTAACTATACACATGTACCTATGATACATCTCGTAATGATAATATATTAAAGAATTTTATAACAAGTAGCATCGATCAGACTGGCTGGCTCTTATATGACCACTATTTACATACTGCCGTTGGAACCTTTGAAAGAAAAGGAAGACATCGTTCCAGTAATGTTTCTAGCCCGCCATCCGGGTGCTACAGAAGCTGCCATAACAGCACTGCTCTTCCAAGATACAAGCCAGTGGATTATAACTGGAGACGAGCAAGGAAATGGTACCATTGCACTATACGAGCTTCGAAAATATTTCAGGCCTCACATATTAAGTCTCTCAACCGTTTAGTCATGGGTTGGGACCTTGAATTGCATTGCACAATGAGCTGTCCCGGTGGTCATAAGGGATACGTTCAACAGATAGTAGTTCATCCCTCGATCTGTGGATTCATTACATGTGGCGAAGACAACGTGCTCCAAATATGGAGCTGCAATCTGAGAGGAAAGGTCTAACACTCGCAAACTGTACTGTATAAAAAACATACATTCTCTAGTTTGTTTAAGAGGATGTCTACACATATACATCATGGAAAAGATGGGTGAAATTTGGGAACTTATACCTCTTCCCAATTATTCAATTCGATTGGGTAGTTTTTTATTCAAATTATGCATATCGAGCTTCATCCACATGTGATTTTTGTATAATCAAATTGAATTGGTTGTTGCAAGAAAAACTCTCAAAAGTCATCCACTTTTTCAGCAGTCCTTAACTTATTCTTTTGAAATTGTATGCAACTCTTTAAATCTCTACATCACAATTATTTCATTACCATCACAGCTGGAATCGTTCTCTGACATCGGCGACATACAGGGAATCGCAATTAACAAGTCAGCTGCGGCTATAGCAACCCTAGGGCAAAAATTAAACTGCTTCAACATGCATCAGTTATACACATTCTACGCTGCTCTGTCGTAAGACTTGTGTTCGATATGAGTTGATGAATAAATTTTCATAAACAGTACTACGAACGTCATATCCCATTTCACCCACAGAGAATCTGCGACAGAAATAATATCAACTATGAATCCGATGTATTCGACCAGGGTGATTGTGAGAAGTGCAGATAATACTATTCGCATTTTAAGCTCTCAGACTGGAAAGCAAATTAATCTTCAAATATTACCAAAGACTTTGAATCTGGTATCAATGGCATACAGTGGAAATAGAGGTGGCTAACAATCACTTCACATACAGTAGAAACACTAAGTGACTGTTAAAAATGAAGTATCTTTTGATTACAGAAAGATTATATACAATTATATTAAAGACTGGCGAGGTTCTTGTCAGCAATACGCAAGTGAATCCCATGGAATTCAAGTAAACACCATTTTGTAATACAATTCTCAACATTGCTTCAGATAATAATGTACCTTTTATGCAGACATGTTTGGGTGTCAGATAGAGATGTTATAACATGTATCACGGCATATGAATATTACGAAGAAATTCGCGGATACGATGGCCAACCACAAAGTAATTTATCACACCTGGTACAGTAACAAGCTCAGTATAAACGACACCAAATTTCTTACCGATTGTCTCCAGATCCACGAGTGATTTATCCAAAATATACCCTAGTTTTTGTGGGAACACAGAATGGGGCTATTTTAAATGTCGATGAGCAAAGTGGGAAACATGAAAGCACATTTGCGGTGAATATTTCGAAGTTAAATATTCGAAAATAATTCCTTGGTAGTCGTTGTGATAATTATATTTTCATATCGCAGGCTCATAACGGACCAGTAGCAAAAATATGGTCATCGACTATATCGCGGCTTGTTGTATCTGTGGGAGTGGACAAAAGTGTTAAAGTTTGGCGAGTATTTCCTGACTTGGAAGTTCCATTAGCCTTGGCACACTCAATTTATTGTACAGTTCCGATAACGCACGTTGTTTCCATGGGGTGAGTCGTGCCTTCACTGCTTGTACTTTAAATTTTACAAAAACCTCTGACTGCACGCCATAAAAAAATGACTTGTTTCATATAGAAAGTTTTGAAAATTACATACATGTATGTGTAACGCTTGTACAGATCAGTAATTTGCATGGCAAGTAGCAGCCCTCTGACTCCGATGCATCAATTATTCATGTTCGACATGGTGGAATCAGGTACCTGATTGTCAATGTTCAAACTGCACAAGTGACTCTACATTGGATTATCTGTTAGTTCGAGTAGATCATCATTCGACGAAAGATCATACCGATTTGATAGTGGACATGGCAGTTTCGGAATCCCTCCAAATCTGTGCAACGTCATCTATGGACAACACGATACGTCTCTGGGACCACCAGAATATACTTATTAAAGTAAAAATCTAAAAGTCAAGCATAAGTAATTGAATGTGTATACGTCAATGTGAGACGGTTCTTCAACTTTTAGGTGTTAGAAATAAACACATGTGCCAACAACATCAGTTTCTCCTCTTTGCGAGGAGATATCGTCTTTGGCGCTGGGAGACATTTGTACAGAATTTCGTATCGTCATTGTAAGAATGCATTACTCTGTACTTTAAAAAACGCAACATAGATATCAAGAGTTGATATTGTAGTTCGTTTTCAAACCATTTACAACTCATTACTCATGTATGTTTTATTGAGTAGATCTATCGCCAAAGTACAGAGCTCGCATACTGATGAATGGAATACCTGAAGAAAGTGAAGAAGAGGCGGTACTTGAAAACAAAGACTATAGAGTCTATGAAAGTATTGTAGATCGAGAATTTTTGTTACATCCTGTTAGCAGTGCACCCCTTGGGTCGTTGGACATCAGTGACGGTGACGCACCTCGCTTGGAATTAATGATCCAGGGGCAAATGTATGCTCAGTTACAACGCAGAGATCAGGGTATGAGCAAACCCTGTTCATATGGTGGCGATTTACATGTGAAATGTTGTGACTACGTTAGCTTAATTTGAATTTCAGACATAATCAGCATAAAGAAAGGTGAAATAAAGGCGGTGAAATTAGTGACAGGAAAGTCGCTCATGAATCAAGAAGCTTGGGAAAAATATCTCGATGATATGTTGGGGAGATCGAATAAAACAAGCACAGAAGTACCGCCGTATGATGTTTGGGCTATGGTTGAAAAGTACAAAACTGTGAAAAGATATTACAATAAACCTGGAATATTCAAAATGTTTTACGGTAAGCATCGAAATCAAAATACAGAAATTACACAAAGGCTACGAAGTACCGTTAGACGTAGTTCTGATATATATGGGCATTTCTCAAACCTTCCTTATACTAGAAAATAATAAGCTAGCTGTTCATCAATAAGCATAATACCATTAATATTTTTAAATATTTTTTAATGAAAATCAGGCTACAGTATTGAAAAATTCCCGGAATATCCAGAAGCTGTACCTAATGAAGTACAGCATCCGCATTTGCGATTGTTTGGCTTCCTGCCAAATTCAGTAATCTATAAATTGTTTGGCATCGAAGACGTTGAACCGCCTCCACCGGTACCAGAGCCAAAACCTCTGCTAAAATATGAATATCCTCCAAAGTTTCTGGTAATTATTCAATCGAATATGAAAAAACTTTTTGATTAACAGAAAACAGTCTCGGTATTGATGTTTTTATTCCTTAATCGTTAGTTGGACCAGCTGCATGAAACAGATTCCTCGCGTTTAGACTCAAACGTTGAAATGACACCGTCGCAACTGATAAATCTAACAAATGTTAAGGATGTTGATTCAGAAACCACAGTACTCAGAGTTTCTGTTCGTGAGTATGATGTACAAATTACATGAATAATATTCACCAAGAAATGTGTGTAGTTTTAACTTTTTGGGAGTAATAATGACGTTTGTTGTTACGGAAGCTGGAGATCAAAATCCGTTTGTAAAAGCGGGACAATCTGTATCTCAATATCGATATAATTCGAAGACGAAACGTTGTAGAACACGAAGAGGTGAGTTTGAAGAATAATGCATCATTTATTTACTGTTGAAACATATTTTTCTTGAAAGAAAACATTTTCAACCTTTTTTTTTTGCCTATCTGTCTTCAGTGTATCATGATCGTGTTGATAGGAAAAAAAGAAGCGTGAAAAAGACATTGAAAAGAAAGAATAAACCGTGTGGTAAGAAATTAGGAATACCTTTGCTGTAGGTTTAATTTTTTTGCAGCAGTAATTTAATACTCGCTGTTTTCAAAAGGTATATTCTATTATTATTTAACCAGATGAAATTATTCCAGAGATATTTTGATCTCTCAACGAATTTGTCGTGTTTAGTTCATTTTGATTATTTGCCACTGCAGTAGGTTCCGGAATCCCATTGACTGTAGAGAAAATCATTAACGAAGATCAAGAAAAACTTGAAATGATCTTGTCACAAAAGACAGCGAACCAATCACACGTAGATCATTTTTGCAAGGTGCTCAGTAGTTTCAACTTAACACGTACAGACATATCTGCAATTACTTTTGAACGTGGTAAAGTTAATGTACCAAGCCAAGAAGAATCCATACTCTCAAGATGTGAAAATATCTGCGGTAATTTGAGAACTTGAAACATTTCTTTATTATTAGTTATCCTTCTGGTCACTCCTATTCAATCGAAATGTTTGTTCGTTGTGGGATTCTGTACTAGGTACCAAAAAGAAACATCTGATTGTAAATAAGAGGACGAAATTCAAAAAGGCATTGCCTTCAAAGAAGAAACGAAAGAAAGAAAATTGTCGCGAGGTTCGAACATATTAATAGAATTTTTAATTCAATTGAAAATTATTTTTGCGTATTGTGAGCAATAAGATATATAAATATATTTCAGACGCTACCAGAAGAATTCTCGAATATAGATTTCCTCGCTAGATTGGGCATAAAAGAAATAGTTTTACAACTGGAAAGCATCAAACAGAGAATCAAAAACAATTACGGTTCCATTTCAACTCTTCATGATAACAAGGTAGTACTAAAATACTCTAAGTCCTGTTTAATTCTATGCAATTACTACAGATTAATTTCCATAGATCAAAGATGCTTTGATGGTGCTTCTGGCCAGGTTCGTGAATAGCCCATCTTCGTTTTCAGTAATATTGAAGTTACTGAATGTCATACCAGGAAACGACATTGACATCATCGGGTTTCTGTGCACAATTTTTATAATTACATCACGACGAACGATCAGGTGATACATATGCAAAACTTACCAAAAGCTCCAACTGACATAGACGTGAAATGAGCATTGAAATTATTTGAATTGTTCTTATTCACATGTTTAGAAAATCGGTCTTGAAATATTTGAAGAATCATGGACTACGAGACCCCCAAAAAGTACTGACCAAACAGTTACTTATTGTAAAAAAGGTGATGGATACCACAAACTTGTTTGAGGTGAAGAAATTTGTCTCCCGAATGATCAGTGATTGGATCTACACTTTAGAGAAACATGTTGCTTTAATTGCCAAAGATATCGAATATAGCGACAGCTCCAAGCGAGTAAGATTAATTTGGTATTCAGATTAAAAATATACATGTCACAACGTAGTTTGTTCCAGATGTTCCTTTTGATTATCTCCATATTTGTGCTACTAACTCAAGTCTGTGCATGACTGACTTATAATTAGAAATAAAAAGATTACCATAATTTAACAAGTAATTTATCAATTTTATTGTATGATTCAGGTGAAAACCGCCATAAAAACGGAAGGAAACCCACTTACATCAGAAAAATTTAAAAAAGGCAGAAATTTAGGTGCAATTGATTTTAAGGATAACGAATGCACAAAAGAAATAGATCAAATGTATGAAAAATGGGGTGGCGCTGATGGGCATGATGGCTGTGGTAGGAAACACAGATGAGCCTTGAACACAATTTCTTCAAACCTATATTGCCCAACAGGGATTGAATCAAAATGAATGTTTTTATATTTGATTCTAGTTATGTGGAAAGATTTGAATGAAGAAATAGTTGTCTCACCTATCGAAGGAATTAATTATTTTTGTGAGATAAATATTGAATTTTCAAATGCAGCAAAACATCCTCAACAATCATCCCAGCATACATGCGGAAGCAATTCGAAAGGCAAGGTATGTGAAATCAATATAAATCTAACTAAAAATATTCATAACAGTGAAATACAATTTACAAGATTACTGAATAACTTTAAGTATCACTATAATATAAACTACGAATCAGACTTAACAAAGGTGTCTTATTTAGAATTGGCAATTCTTGAGTGTAACATTATTCGATAGGATTTAATTACTTTCTCATTACAGGTCGAATCGGCCTTTACAAAGTAAATAAGTGTTACACGAGTAATCAAAGAACCAGATTTATAAAATTTTATTACAGATTATTTAAGAAGAATTTGTGCTGCTCAAGATTTTAAGTTCTTTTTGTATTTAATTTCTGGCAATTAATTGTTTGTTCATTTCTCAAGGTACGATTTCCGTATGACAAAACTGTAACTTGATATTTTAAAAAAGTTGAAAATGCGGATTTGCTTTTCAAAATATGTGTATACATATGTACAAAAATTTTATGTATAAATATGAATAAATTTTTTCGAATAATTTAATAACTTACGGAAGAGGTCATTCTTCCTCTTGAATACACTTTTCGACAAGATCTCTCAAGTTAGGGTTTTCCATTGCAGCGGCGATTCGTTCCTTGTCGTTTATTTGTTTGTTTACTAAAATCAAACCACCAAGTAGTTACTACATATGAAAAAGAAATTATACACATCCATTCAAAAGATAACCATTTGATTTTCATTGAAAACTAACAAACCAGCGAAAAACTAAAGATTTTTCTTGAAATTATTTCAAATTTATGTCAAAAGAATTGAATAAAATTGTAATGTATATTAGATTTCATCTGAAAATTTGGAAAAATCTGTTATCAAATATAGATCGTATAAACAAAGAGTATTACTTTCATCTTCTGTCGCATGAGCCCCTTCCTTGATATAGATATCCAATTTGAACGAAGCGACTAGGTGACGTTCTAATTTAACACGGATACAGAGACCGATGAGCGTAGCTAAGGAACAGTGTGGTACCGTTGGGTTAAACTCGATTCGAATTACTGAAACACCTTTTGTTGTCGGTTTATTTATGTAGACGCAATCTTCATACACTACATCCAGTTCTTCAAGGGTTTGGGGTTTTTCAGGATCTTTGATTGTTCGAAGTAAATCTAGAAAAAAAAAAAATTTGATATGAATTAAAAATGAACATGTGCCAGAGGTTACAAAGCAGTTGAAAGAATATCGGTGAAAAAAATCTATGATAGCACAACAAATAAACGACAATAGTAGATTAGAGGTTAGGAGGGAGATTTGATCACAGATTACGCAGCACTTATGCAAATGTTTTCTGATTATAATTCAAGGTTTCAATGTATACATTATCGACGATTTGGAAAAAATCACGAACCGTAAATAGTTTCCCTCAGCTCACTTTCATCCTTCAATAATAAAGTGCTCTGGTTTTTAGCTTTCAAAAGATCTTCCGGAGTAGCCATAACTCCGTACGGCAATATGCCTTCCTTGACTTTGTCCGATAGCGACAATTTACGAAAAAACGATAACATACTTATTTTTCACGTACCAACAACAAATAAAAAAAATTATCACCTATTACGAAATCAAACCAATTTCATTGTGGTGTGTACAGATTTCCAAAGTCCAAATCATCCAAAACTATTCGAACTGTCAACACTGGTCGCACTGATAAACTTTGGATCATGAACATTATATTCAGATAGATTGCCTTCATGTAAAGCTTCTAGTGAAACCCACGATGGAACTAGGCTGGACTTTCGTTGGCAGCAACGATAGCGAAAAACTGCCCGTGAAAATCTGTTGGCAGCAGTAGTCAGCGACAAAATGTTGATTCCGTCAAAACATACTCTTTGTGCTTATCGTGCTTATCAACGGAATTCGGAATCTAGTAAATGTTATTTATTTCGTTTCGTCGCTGTCATGGGAAAGTACCCTTAAGGTGCGTTCCGAAATTAGCTGGCAGTGCTAAAAACTCCCTAGGACAGAGGCAGAGCTATCCACGATATCAGCAGTGCAAAAGAGATAAAAGATTGTTCACAGCACTTGCAGCTAAAACGGGATTGGGCTCGAGTTCATGCGTTTTCACTGTAGTTAGCGCTTATTTAACCCAACCCCAATCCGACTTATACCCAGGATTTGAATAAACCGTCGGTGGAAACGGTGGAAACATAGAATAGGGAGCATTATTACATAATCTTATAAAACAATCAAATTAAGTTAGGAATATTAATTTGGCCCTGTGAATATTCACTTTCATTATTTATTCGCAAGTATATTCGAATCCCACTCATAGCGCCTCGTTACTGAAGGCCAACTTAGGATTCAAATAGAATGCAAAAAATCGATCACATTTCACCAATACAGCTTGAAACGTTACATAGGAAGTTTTAGAATTTATTTTTCTTCCCTTTCCTAGCAATTAGCGCTACAAAATTGTAATTTTTCGATCATTCTCGACAACACTGTATGACGAAACGTCCTTAGTAATAATGCTACACATGATTCCTATGAGAAGGTATCATGTAACACGGACAGTATCGACAGTATGTAAAAATTTTCCACCCATTGTGTGAGCCGCGGCCATTAGGATCGCAGAGTAGGAATTTAAAAATGCGTTCCAATCTCAATTGTTAATAAAATAATTAAAATATTCAACGACGTGCTTATTCAACGGTGTAGTCCGAATTTTAAATTTTATAAAAAAAAATTTCGAAATAAATTGAACCATTTTGTCCCATTTCAATACCGTGCATTAAAAAAAAAAAAAAGTATAAGCTTATGTATTCTTCGAATTTAGGTAAGGTTACGTCAAATCGAGTGAAGAGCACAAGGCATTTGCGATAACACAAAATATGCAAATACGCACACACAACACAGCTGTAGCGAAGAAACGTCAAATCAAAAATGTCGAACATTATATTTAACAAAAAAGGTTCAGGGACGCGATAGACGTTCGGTGTTTCGATAAAAATTGCTTACTCGCTGCCAATCGTGATACGCAATTTCATCAACGCGTTCAATCTCATCTACCGAAAAATGAACGTCGAGGAAAACAGGTTAAGAACATTTTCGGACTGGCCATCGAACGCGGCGGTCGACTGCAGCCGCATTGCCAGGGCCGGATTTTACTACACAGGTCGGAGCCTTGAGGTTCAATGTTTTTTATGCGGTGGCAAGATCACCGAATGGAATTATGGGGACCAGGTGATGGCTCGCCACCGTCAGCTCGATCCGAATTGTCCCTTTGTTCTGAACCCGTCGAGTACTTGCAACGTGCCATTAGTCTCGTCTCCGAATCCTCTATCCTCGGCTTCATCTTCGCCGTCATCGTCATCAATCTCTCGGCAACAGCAGAACAACCGTAACCCAACACCAGCCGTGTCCGCAGCCGTAAGAAGAAGCCAGGAACCAAGAGCAGAGTACAGAACCGAGGCTCAGAGATTGAGAACGTTCAACAATTGGCCTGTACCAATGATCGTGTCACCAGAAAGCCTTGCCAAAGCAGGATTTTATTACCTTCAAGAAGCCGACATGGTAGGAAAATGCTAGAACATTCAGAGGTTTGCTCGTTTCTTTCATTTTTTCATTATCGTCGCTAAAATGTAACTGACATGAGTGTATATTGTATTGATATCCTTTTTTTTCTAGGTGGAGTGCGCATTTTGTCGTGGTGTTATCATGAAGTGGGAACCTGGAGACGAACCTGACAGAGAGCATAGAATTCACTTTCCGAGCTGTGATTTCTACCTACATAGAGAGAATAACGAATGTAAATCATTCTTATCGATTTGCCTGGGTTTCTAACTCTCAGCAGGGTAGAAAAAAACCTCTTTTTTTTCTATGCAATGATGTCTGCAGTGCTTGTAGCCGATTATTTTCCTCGTTTTTCATGACTTGCCCTTGCGTTTTCAATCAAATAGTAACTTGGACTAGTTTTTTTTTTTTTTTTTTTTTTTTTTTTTTTTTTTCTTTTATTTGTATGACTGGGACTTGCAACAGCGTTGTATGAAAGGTCGTAAACTTAGAACAATGAAACATCAAGAATAGTGCAGAGATCTACTAAATGCACATAGTATCGGTGACTTTTTCATCAATTTTACCATTAGGCGAATCAAAAAATATGAGACATGTACGGAGTATTTTAGTGATTAATTTGAGATTTTTTCAAGCACTCATATTCTGTGAGAGATTTTTTTAATATCTGCATTTTAAAAAATTCCATTTCTCTTGTTATGATCGTATCAAAAACATTCAAATGCGATATTTTCTGATCGTGAAATATACTTGCAAGAAAAATAGGTTCAACATTCAGGAGTCAAACGAAAATATGCATGATTCTCTGATTCTTTGATTTGACAAAATTAAATCTCGCCATTTTGTTTCTTCAATTTTGCGCTAGGAGTCGGCTAATAACATACTTTTCAACTTTCAACACTTCGAATCTGTAACTCAAGAATTATTAATGAAAAAGCATTCTTGTCACTTATTATTCTGGCTTAGACACCCCTCTTAAGATAGTAACGCATGATGTCATTACATTTATAACACAGTTGTCTAACTTCATAATAGTTTGCACTCAACTAAGTAGGGTGACACTGGGACCATCATCTATTTATTCAATCTAGTTTTGCAATACTAAAGTTAATAATAACTGTTCTGGCAATGTCATGAAAGTACAGTATAGGCAATGAGTTTTGTGATTATTTTATAATCGAATAGTAGAATGGGTGCAGGTAATTTGATAAAAACTATATTTAAACTGAGTAGAACTGTAAATAATATTGAAGAAAGATTTGGGTATCTAATGGGAACTAAAATATAAACTAACAAGATAGAATCAGAAACATCCGCCAACAAAATGTTGTTAAAATTAAACCAGAGGAAATCTTGAGATTTGATTCAAACACTATTTCTAGAAAGGATTATTTACTGAATTCTTTCCTCTGATTAGTATTGTCTACAGAAAAGGTGGAGTTGGGTAATGTGAAATTGACTTCAGGGACAGAGTCAGACCTAACGGAGCTTGGAATTCAAACGCACACCGCGCCTCGACAACCCAAACATGCCACCTATGAAGGTAGATTACGAACATATCAAGGATGGCCTGAGAGCTTGAGACAAACCCCGGAAATGTTGGCTGACGCAGGCTTCTATTACGTCGGTAAGTTTTTTAAGAAATTATCCAACGACGATAATGGTCGTCGAGACATCAAAAATCGATTGCAACGAATGTTTGCATCTGTTTAAATAAAAACTTTTGGTAATTGATAATTTTGATCTTCAAATCTTCACACGCTATATATGTAATAGGGGTTGAGGACCAAGTCAGGTGTTTTTACTGCGATGGAGGATTGCGTAATTGGGAAGCAACGGATGACGCATGGACTGAGCATGCCAAATGGTTTCCAAAATGTGGATTCGTTGCTCTAGTTAGAGGACAAGAGTTTATCAAACATTGTATAGACAATCGACCGCCTCTAGATCCTTCGGTGCGCTACAATTATGTTATTCATTATTTTCAAATGGTCAATGGTAGTGCGTTAACAGGGTGTACTGCAATTTAAAAGGTTGAGAAATTACAGGGATTTCCACTTTACGGACCAGTATCATGAAATTTCTGAAAATTTTGATTTTTAAATTGCACACATGCTTGCATGAGTGTATAAAGATTTATTGCATATCTTTGGAGATCTTTTGGTGTCAGTACGATAATATATAATCTTGCAAATTGTCAAACTAGCCAAATTGAGAAATCAATTCTTAAGGAGGAGTATACGAGTAGACGGTTGAAAAATTGGGTGTATTTAGAGAATTTATATCTCCACAACCAATTATTCAATCGCATTGAGGTTTATTTTATTTACAAGTATGTACATCAAGCGTCATTTACATGTTTCCATTCTTATTACAATCAATTATTAGTTATTGTTCAAACATTGTTTGTTGTTTACTAAAACATTCTTATTCATTCGGTTGACGGTGACATGTTTTGAGGTGCACACGGTACCCCAAAAACGGCTCAAACAATTTACTTCAAATTTGGAAACAGTATTCATGAATAGTTTATCTTCTTTGTCTCATTTCAAATCTTTTATTTTATTAAAAAGAAAAACGGTAACCGTTGAATTGGACATTTGGTTTTTTTATATACTAAACTATAAATGTTTTATAATTTAATAAAAAGAAGGATTATGGAAAAGAGGGTCAACTTTTCAAGAATATTATCTCCAAATTTGAAGAAAATTCGTTTCAACTTTTTTTTGAGATACTGTACGTATTACAAATGATGTAACTGACTGAAAAAGTAAACGTTATTGTCAATAGCAATACTTCCTATCAATTGATTCAAATGAAAAAAGGTGTAAGTAAAGCTTGATCCATGTACTTTAGAATAAAACAAACCCCACTCGAATTAAATAACTGGTTCTTCAGATAGAAATTCCCAAAATTCATCCACGTTTTCAGCCATCTACTCGTATAATTTAAATTTTCAAGAAATTTTGAATTGCCACGCTGTTGGACTTTCGGACTTGTGTTACAACATTTTGTAATATAATGTATTTTTTGAACCTCCACAGATATTTGCTGGAGTGGCAGACAATGGATCTGGTGATGTAACAGAAACTCATCTACCCTCGCTATCAACTGTTGCCCCACCAAACATACGTAGTGTCACTGAAGCTGAGATTGAAGAGTTACTCAACACAGCTCCTGCATTGGTAATTGCATGAAATTGCATAAAGTATCGCAATTCTCATATCTCTTCCTAATAAACTTCAAATAAAGTAAAAACAAGCAGTATGTAAATAGATTAATCATGTACCGAAACTGCGCAAGTATTGAAATCATCAACAGATTTATAGCAGCCTGCTGTCATTCCCGTTATGGACATTATGTATAATCTGGGGAAAAACCACAAACATGTCATTGATTTCTCAGCACATAATCTCTTGGACTCCAAATAAAGCACTTGTTTTGTATTAAGAAGAATCTTTATGATTACACTACAATAACCATCAATTATTGTGACTAAATTTGTTTGAACTGAAATATTGTAGGCCGCATTGGAAATTGGATTACACGTCGGAAGAGTCAAAGCAGCGCTTAGACAAAGAATTGAACAAACGGGTATCCCATTCACAAACGCCGATCAGCTTATCGAAGATGCACTTCATGTGCAGTTCAGAGAAGATGAGGGCAGGTGAGTTGAAAAATTATATTTTGTCGTAAAATAATACTCCATCAGATATTGGTTAAACTGAAACATTTCACGTTCGTCTTCAGGTCTGACAATCACACTCCAGAGTCCCCGTCAGCAGAATTGACTAATCTATTAAACCAAGTCATAGCATCGAGAACATTGAATGATTCGGATAGCCATGAGGAGCAATTTAACGAAGAGCATAGAGTGCAAAAAAATATGGCACAAGGTGTTGACCTCAATGGAGATAGAGTCACGAATTCCAAATGCACGGAAACAGTGGAGGGAAACGGGAGACCTGTGGAAATGAAAAAACGTGAATCTAGCGAAAATTGTACAGGTAGTACATTGAATTGTACTTAACAATTTTTTTTCCAGTTATACCTAATTTTTTCTATCTTGATATAGAGCATTCGAAATTATTTTCCAACTGATCTGCTGTTTTTACTTTTCAGTTTCCCTGGAGGAAGAGAATAGAAGACTAAAAGAAGCTCGATTGTGTAAAATCTGTATGGACAGAGAGGTAGCAGTAGTTTTTCTACCGTGTGGACATTTGTCAACGTGTGTTCATTGTGCCCCATCTTTGAAACATTGTCCAATGTGTCGTCAAGAAATTCGAGCTACAGTCCGGACATTTTTAGCATAATTTTCATGATATTATTGGTGATGTATCAAGCACCTAACGAAATTGTATATTTTATTTCTTATTATAGCTGTTTTTGTGCCAATTTTTTCATAGCACCAACCAAAATAACCAAAGCGAAAAAATCTGAAATTAGTGTAGAAAAATAAATGTTTTTTTTTTTTCTTCTTTCAAATTATTTTCTATACACCGGATCATGTCTATATGATGATGACTATCACAATTTTTATTTACTGAAGTATAAGTACTTATAGATCCTAGTCGTCGGTAAATCATAGTTTCCAATATTATTGTCGATAAATTGAAATATTTACAAGCTGATATTTGACGTTGATGTTAACAAAGTTATAGAAGGCAGGTAATTTACACGAATATTTTGCAAACTGATTATGCAATTGTTCAAACTAAATCGTCTAAAATGTATACTTAGAAATATCAAAATCTGTTCCATAGTTGTAAGAAGACATGTTGATATATACTACTTTATCATAATATAATCAACTGAGATTGCACTATTTATTTTTTTCCGAGATCTTTACATACTTATTTATTTTGTTGAATAAAATACTATACAGATATAATTATACTATTAAATGTTAAATTGAGCTATATGGGCTAAATAAACTCTGAATATTATTCATCAACATTTCATTCCGAAATTATAATTCCCAACAGTTTCTACGCGAACGATTTCATTCGGAGAATTTATCTCTATCATATAGCAAAACAACTCTCCTTGAATTTATTGTTCTTAAGGTTATTGTCGAACGACCGGTTGATAGCTTATCGTTTACAGGGTATGCCGATGTTAAATATATATGATAAGATATTTTCAAGATAGAATCGTTGGCAATATTTCGCGGTTGTTCCATGGAGGAAAATTACGGGAGAGTCGCAGACACACACTGACAATGTAATATTCCCGTAATGAAAGAACGGATTCACACATGCTATAAATGTCCCTCCAGCTAGTGTTTTCTGATAATGAGTATACCACATAAATCCAGCGAGTCTTATTGTGCTCGGCAGTCGGCACCAGGGTACAGAGTTTCGAAGTCATTGTATATTTAAGACCTTTCATATTCCTTTTGCGTGAATTTTCATTTTTCCGGATTCCATCGGTAAGTACAACGATTCTTCAATTTCAATCATTATACTTTGTATACTGTATGTACATTAGGGTGGGTAAAAAAAACCGACTATTTTTTTTTTTTTTTTACTTTATACTCTGAAAAATCGGTTGCTATACACCTCTAAAAAATACTCACCAAATATGAGCTCTTAATTTTGATAGGAAGGTTCTCCGCTTTATAGTTTTCCATTTATTCCTCAGTATTAGAAACGAAAATTTGTATCTCTCTATTAAATGTTCGTTAAAAAATATCTCTTTTCATATTCTTGTAGGAAATTGAACGCTCTACAAAAAAGATCTTTCATAATTTTTCCGTAAACCTCACCGTTTAAAAGATATCCAAGGTTTAACTTTTATTATTTTAAGACAAATTTCTGTTTTGCTTATGAATTTTATAACTCGTTAAAAAATTTTTTTTCTGAAATGCACAGTCCATATTTTTGTAGAAAATTAACTGTTCTACAAAAATGGTCTGTTATGATTTGTCGATTAAATTAAGCGTTTCAAAGATATTCATCGTCAAACTCCAATGGTTGCAAATTTAAACTAAAAATTTTTTTTAACGAGTTATAAAATTCATAAGCAAAACAGAAATTTGTCTTAAAATAATAAAAGTTAAACCTTTGATATCTTTTAAACGGTGAGGTTTACGGAAAAATTATGAAAGACCTTTTTTGTAGAGCGTTCAATTTCCTACAGGAATATGAAAAAAGATATTTTTTAACGAACATTTAATAGAGAGATATAAATTTTCGTTTCTAATACTGAGGAATAAATGGAAAACTATAAAGCGGAGAACCTTCCTATCAAAATTAAGAGCTCATATTTGGTGAGTATTTTTTAGAGGTGTATAGCAACCGATTTTTCAGAGTATAAAGTGAAAAAAAAATAGTCGGTCTTTTTGACCCACCCTAATGTACATGGATTGAAAAAAATAACAAACAGATGCGATTAAGGAACTTCGCTTTACATTTCATACGAAAATGCACTGTTAGTATTTTTATATTGCATATTATAAATGTGCTGTACTACTAAATGGAAGAAATTAAAGTTTCTCGTATCTGGTTCGGTTTCTCCTGTTTCTTTTTTTTTTTTAATTCTTTTTTGTCCATCTCAGATCTATTATTCAGGAAGATTTTATCCCTATCATTTTTTATACTTGAAAGCTCTCGATTTTCAGCTACCTGCAAAAATTTATTTCAGTTATTCCATTCTAATTTCGGTAAAAATTCAAAGGTGGTTAAACTATAAAGCAAGAAAATTGAAGAAAATTGATTGAAAAAGTTAATGATAACGATTATTATTCATATTTGCAGCGGGTCTTTGGTTCTCATGTTTTGAAATTATTCGAATTTCAAATTCCGCCGCCGTAACTGTTATTATCAACTCTCTTGCGACTCACATGGTAAAGTACCAGCTTTTTTTATCGATAGTTCATAGTTTGAAATCGATTTACAATAATGTGGTGAATAGCTTCGAAAATATGAGATAATGATTAAAAATTTAAGAATGTCATAAGGCCAATGAGGACATCGTTTGAAGTTTAGACATTTACGAATTCCTAACAAATTCGTGCGTTCAGTGTGCCCGCGGCGTTGATTAGCATCGGCAGGTGCGTATGTAAGCGGTCCAGAGATTAGCGCCGTGCAATATGTGCGCTTTATTATTGATTAAATTTTAAATTGATAACGAGTCGATTACAGCAGGGCTACGTGAAAATCAAGAACGCAAGAACTTTCGTGCTCACAAATTAACGGATATTTCACAACGCAATCACTGTTCACGTGCTCCTATCTCGGTCACGTATAGGGCGGTGCCTTCCACATCCGGTTCCTGTTGCTGATTAGCGAGCATATTTTGAATTTATTATGAACTCAAGGAAATATCATTATTAACAAAGCCATGGTTGAGGATATGTTTCTTGAGTCATTTAATGACCGCACTGACGCTTGTTGTGGGGACAAAATTTCCGCAATATTCTTACTCAGCGCCATTTTCTAACCATGAATGCGTACATTGAAATACCTCGAAGTTTAATACGAATCCTAAAAAAGATGGGAGGGGCCCCAAGGACACAGAATATGAAGACATCGCTTGAATCCAACTTATGACGGTCAATTCTAAGAAATTCTGATACGCAATACCTTGTCGCTTCGTTTATTTATGTTTATTTCCTCATTTCCGCCTTTATTCATGCACTTTACTTTTGGAAATATGCATTTTCTTTGAATATATTTCATAAGAGGCACCTGATGCCCCGTCGATCGATTCCATGTCATTTATAAACGATTTTTCATCAATTACGATTATATTACGCATATTATACAAAGCAAATAACTATAATCTTTCCGTGGCTTATATATCTACATCCATGTGTTGCTGACGTAGTTGATTTTAAGTGCGATTGTATAATCGTAGAGCCAGGCACGGAGTGTACGGACGCATGTCATTTTAATCACTTGTTTTTCCCGGTAATTTTTTGAAAACGGTTTATTACAAGAAACATTGAGGAAGAAAAAATCAGAAGTGGATCATATGTGTTTTGAGAAATGTAAAATATAATTCTATTTGTGAAAATCAATCATTCAAAATTCACAAATAATTGCACATATAGGTAAGTCATCATTTGAACTCGAATTTTTGCCAGTACATAATATTGTAGATAAAAATTTTACCTAAGTGCGATAACGATATTGGGATTTATGTAAGATTATGTGGCTGATTCCGAGTGAATAACCCCGACATATATTATATATATATATATATATATATATATATATATATATATGTATATTCTATAGATATAATGACGAACGAATAACGTGGAATTTACCGGGTGTGCAATATCTGATCACATGTACCGACAAAGAAAGCTGATGTTTGCACAAATCACATTAGTCATTCTCATTCATATCGATACTAGGGACTAGCCCTGTGCAGCCGCAGAGTTGTCTCATCTGTTACCGCAAGGTCTTGCACTAATAATCAGATTCAAAGTATTTTAAACGAGGCTGCGGTTTTTCGCACCAACTGATGATACTAAGAATACCGTAAATTAACATACGTCCTTGCACTTATGTCAAGGAGTTAAATGCAAAATGTAACTGATAAGTATTTCTATGTCACATTCTTCGAATGATTCAAAGTACAACAATCGATACTCGCAGAAATTGAGCACAAGGAAAAATCGATTTTTAGGGCAATTTGTGCTGGTCAAGAAGGGTCGAACGATCGCATGCTCTGACTTATAACCGAAAACTTTGCGATCCGTCTTATCGATCCCAGTCGACGTCGGTAAAACAGGACGATAAGCGATCCGCCATACGGCAATAGTTAGTCAAAAACGGCCCTGCGTAAATGTACATACGTGCCGTGTGGTACAAAATCTCCGGAATTTCTCAGTAAAACGATCGCGTTCGTTGCTCGTGTTCGCCTCAGGGTAAGCTTGCATGGCCAGTAATATTACTTTAAAATCGCGGTTATAAAATTTTTGTTTCCGGCGGAAGTGGAGTGATTAGAACGCCGTGGGTGGATCAAACGAATATTACCTGTACTAAAAAAAAAAACTTATCACGCTTCGCAATGTTTCAATTCCCAGTTTGAACAGCCTTTGTGTTAAATACTAAGAGACTCGGTAGAGAATACACTTTAAGCCATGACCGATAGATTCCCAGAAATGTCAAGATAATCGAAACGAAAATATTATTTTCTTGAGAACAAGATACCTATAGCTGCAAGCTCGTATCGACGTCACTTCACAGCTTATCGTCGATAATAATCGCTTTGTCCGTATACAAAATCACCCGTCAATATATCAAATGGAATAAGAGAAATTAGCTCGAAAACGACAAACGGTGTCGTTCATTTTCAATCTTTTGCGATAGCGCGACTCTGTTTGTGTGTCTGCACTTGTGTACGAGCGTGTGATAAATGTAAATAACTTAGCCTGGCTCGTATGATTATTGTTATAGGTATAGACAAGGCATGCAACTGTACACACAACAGACACACACACACACGCGCGCGCGCGCATACACTACAGCACCCACAACCGCCCACCTCATCATCCTGCCGCCTTCTGATATGCATAATGAAATCATGCATTCTCTCATGTTGATCTCGTGTTTCAGTGACGTGAAACAAAACAATACCGTCACTTTTGCTATTTTATCACGGAAAGTCCAGAGTTCGAAATTCACGATTACTTACTTGTCGTTGCGACAATGTTTCCTCTTTTTATATCGTTCGATGTACATACTACATACATACTACAGAAAAATAATGAACGTCAGTAATCATAAATTGCTCGTTTATATTCCTTTGTAAAGACATACATCATACATGCATATGCCTATGCACGCAAGATTCATCCTCGGCATGATCTCGTCTCCCCGAAAAGAAATCCTTCACCGTGGTATGCGGAGATATAACGTTATGTATACTGCGCGTCACACACATACAAACACAAACACAGACACACAGACACGCACACGAACGCTCGCTTTCACATCCTGTTGGGAAGGGAATAAGATGGTACCTTCGTGCTACAGAGGACAAGAACACTCTGTAATCTGCTTCGTAACCGACTGAAATTATCATGATGGCAATTTTTTGAAATAATTAGCCTGGAAATAATTGTATCAAGTTGCTAAATGTAGGAGTGAAATCGATTTTCCTCAACTCTTACCCAATACAGACTTACTACAAGAATTATAACTAACAAGGAAAAAAATATTAATACATGCATCATATGTATATTTTCCTTATTTCGTTATATTACCAACAATATGGTAGATATTTCGAAATAAGAAAAAGTCGAGTCTTTCATAATCTCTTATACATACTTTGTTTAACCCAGATGTAAAATTGCAGCGTAGTTGGAAGTACTGTTTGAAATTTAATTGGTATATCGTGACTGTTAAAGGTCACTTTTTTCTTTATGCAACATTTTTATCTGGAGTCAAGACCTCTTCGCTATGGATCATCAAATGCGAGTAAATTAACTTGATTCCGTTCTATTTGTTGGGATTCAGTGTGAAAAAAAAAATATATATATAAAGATAGAGATAAAATAAACCTTATTTGCGAAACAGTAGCAAAATACCACAATTTTGTGGTAAAAACCCATATAAGCATATTCCAACAAGTAACAACCATATACAATATGGTTATAGAAGTTTTACAAATTGAGAACGGAAGACAGCGCATAACACACGCGTAGGTCATCCATGTGGTGAAAATGTTATCGAGCGAATTTGCCGGGAATTTTTTTATCCAGTTATTCTGTAAAACACGTATGAATAATAAAAATAAAAATTTGTTGCCTAGCTTAGTCGGAATTGTCACACCAACGGTGATTAATTTCTACAGAGTATGCGATAAAAATGTTGTAGAGCGACTACGAAGCTGAATCGGGGGTTTGGCAACGCTGCCGTCTCGAATGCTTCATTCTATTAGGGAGTACGGGAGGCCAGAGAGTTCAGTTTCACACGAGCCCTTCACTCTGCTTCGCTGCCTCTCTCTCTGCACTGTAAAGTCTACGCCAGGCTCAATCGTAGCAGCCATACCCAATATGGAAGTGCCCAAGTCCTTGCTCGTTGTGTTGTTTTAAAACGTATACGCCATAAATTCGTTGTAAATTCACCCCAGTCATTGATCATTGTACATACGTATTTATCGTGCCCGATGACGTCTTTGGTACAATAACAAATTTCAAAATTACCGTAAGTCTATTTACCCTTCCCTCGCCAGTCGATAACTTATCTAGTTTTTATCTTATTTTATTATTATTATTTTTTCTTTTATTACAACACTTTATAATTGCGAGATCGGTGTCCGTGTGTATTGACAAAGGCTAAAGTTTATCGTGTTCGCCCATTCAACCAACCACCCCCCCCCCCCTCCCTCCCCCGCTTCTTCGTCACTGCTATTACGATCTCTTCCAGCGCCTCTTCGCGTAAAAATTAGTCGTATATAATTTCAAAGGAAAAAAAGATGGAAAAAACGGTTTAATTTTTATGCTAGCACCCGAAACCAAAAAAAGGGCAGACATAGTAGGTCTTTAACGCTTGGGGTTCGCGCTTTATTGTCACCTGTAGAAAGAGCAGCTGCGACGATGTATTCAAAAGCGATGATGCCAGACTGTGTAGCGTCCTGTGCTAATTTATCGACAAAGAAAAACCGTTAATGCAGAGTCTGACTTTTAAAACTCGTACACGAAACTAGAAAGAAAGTTTTTATGCTTGTTTTCAGACTGTTAAAATTTCCATTGATTTTTTTTTTAATTTTTTTTTTTTCACACCAATTGTTGCAAGTCTATGCATACACTTTGTTAGAATAAACAAAGATGATATACTAGAATCGAAAAAAGAGTGACATAAGTGCACAATGAGTAATACACAGAAAAAGGTGGGGGATTTGAGTCGGCAGAAACGCGATTGTACTGCTCGAGCAATAATAATAATATTAGTTTCCTTTTTGTTTGCTTTAGATTCATGTAACAACGATAAAGATTTCTTTATCGTACACTTTTTCCTCACTACACTCTACGCACTTAACTGCCTTGAAATGACTGACTGCTATCAGTCTCGTTATGGTGGATACTCTGCGATGAATACGCCGATGTTCGGAGACTCGTTACCTTATATTCAACCACCTCCGCCGCCAACACACTGTGAACATCCCGACGAAACAGACGACCACAATGATTTCCGGTTCGAAGCTGTGCGAAGAAGAAGCTTCGCAAATTGGCCGCTCAGGTTTATGGATCCGAAGAGATTGGCGGAGGCCGGATTTTACTATTTGAACGAAGGTGACAAAGTAAGGTGTTTCGAATGCAAAATTGAAATTTGCAAGTGGGTCGAAGGTGACGATCCTCAATTCGAACACCAGAGATGGTCCGAAAGATGCAGATTTGTCAGGAGATTACCGTGCGGTAATGTACCTTATGGCGCTGACGGTGCAAACATTCCTCCTGTGCCACGAACCAGAGACGTCTGCGGCCCCTATGGATTTAACGTCGAATCAGACAATGGACCGGACCTCAGCTCATCCCCACCAAACCTTCAGAACACCGTCAGTACTGCGACTCTCGGGAGCTGGGGTATCGGTGTACCCAAGGAGCCCAAACATCCACATTACGCCAGCCGCGACGCAAGACTAAGAACCTTCAACTCTTGGCCAAAATCTATGAGACAGACGAAAGAGGAATTAGCTGATGCAGGATTCTTCTACACCGGCAAAGGAGATCAAACACTCTGCTACTACTGCGGGGGTGGTCTTAAAGATTGGGAGCCAACCGACAATCCGTGGGAACAACACGCCCACTGGTTTTCCAAGTGCTTTTATCTATTCATGGTAAAAGGACAAGCTTTCATTGACGAAGTTAAAGGTCTCACCAGGGAACAGCCTTCGGCCGAGGTGAATAAAATAACTTGGACTTTCTATCGTCAAATTAAAAGTATTTCTCTGTCGAGGGTAATCAGATTAATCACTTTTCGAGAACTCTACAAAATTGTGAAAGCATTGTTAAAGGGGAAAAAATGAATATTCAGGGTGCTTGTAAATGTTAGAAGTTTGAAATACAAAGTGCCTATTAAAGTTAGAGTTTTAGTAAAAATGTACGTTTTTCTTGTGACAAAGGGAACAGAAGAGAATATCTATCGTAATGGGGTAAAATATTTTTTACTCATTTACCTCATGCAAGTTTCTAAATACTTTTTTGAGGCAAAAATGATATCAGGATGCAACCTTGAAAGGCTACTGTTTATCAAGTAATTCATTCTGCTTCCAGGAGACACAGAACTTGACTCTACCGAATTGCATAAAGAAGGTAGAACGGCCTGCAGAATCTGAGCCTGAAGAACATTGTGCGATTGCTGAGACTAGTGAATCTGGAGCAAGTTGTAGCAAAAGTGGTTCATTAGAAGAGGGGCCGCATAAAAGCGAGGATTGTTTGCATCAAAACCTAGAGAACGATGAGAAGAGAATGGATGATGGAAGACTTTGTAAAATCTGCTACACGGAAGAACTGGGAGTTGTATTTTTACCTTGTGGACACATGGTAGCTTGTGTCAAGTGCGCGCCAAGTTTGACAACTTGTGCGGTATGCCGGAAACCTTTCACAATGACTGTGCGGGCTTATATTTCATAGCTTTCCATCACGAAAGGAACTATAAATTCGATAAAATGCCAGAATAATGTCTAGCATTGTAATAGATTAGCCAAGCCATGACTCTTGGCATATCACTGAAATAGAGGCACAGTTCATCAAAGTTTAAAAATATTTTGTGATTTATTTTCTTTAGTTGCCAGCTGTTCTTATAGTCAATCAAGATCCCGAGAGCTGGAAGTTCAGATTTATCAGTCTCGCTTCACAACATTAGACATGGCATCTTTTATGTTTCGTTTCTTTTACATTTTTTTTCCTTCAAAAAAAATTTTTTTTTTCTCTGTTATTCATAGATTCGGTTTTATTTTTCTTTTTTTTCCTTTGGCTTTTAAAATTTTATGAATTTCATGTATTTCGTATCTAAGGACTGAAAAAATTTTCGTATCACATATTACATAATTGTGCCTCTGGCTAAAAGTTACAACTGCTTGCGAGAACACTAACATGTTTAAAAAATCAGTAACAATAGAATTCTTGCTACACCTTTATACTAATCGATCCTTAATA
This sequence comes from Diprion similis, assembly GCF_021155765.1. Lineage (NCBI taxonomy): Eukaryota > Metazoa > Arthropoda > Insecta > Hymenoptera > Diprionidae > Diprion > Diprion similis. The sequence continues at coordinate 6,954,387 of NC_060118.1, forward strand.
CAATGCCCATGGCTTATGTTATTCATCCTGCACATCACATTATTTCGTTAATGAGATTTCTGTGGCATTTATGTGTGATTCGAAAAATCAAGGGAAGAGGACAAAGTAAGATGAACAATATAAATTTTTTTTTTTTTTTTTTTAACAAAATTTTAGTGTTTTCACTTTAACAATTTGAGGGGCGGCGGTACATATATATGTTTATATATATATATATGTATATATATGTATACATGTATGTACATATGTATATATACATATACCAGTTATTTCATTATTTCCGTTGTAATTTGCAATACCTTTATACTTGTAAGTATTTTCTAGATTCTTAATGTGCCCCTTAAAGGGTTAAATGGAAAAAAATAGCAACTTGACTGTTGACTCTGTACATATTGAAAGCACAAAGATTTCATGGGAAATTGTGATTGGTAATTACTTACCACCTGACATATTATTATTGTTTTAATTTTTTTTTATTAAACGTAGTGATACAAAAATATAGGAGAGAGAATTAAATTTTCAAAAGCATTCACACTCACCTGTAGATTACCAACTGTCATTTGCAATATCATCCAAGTAAGAATTGAGTGTAAAATAAACGGAATAAACTGTACATGTCGAACCAACTGTACAGTAAATAAATTATTGACTTTTGATCCACCTTAATAATTAAAAATTTAAGCAATTATTTGATTGGTTTCCTTTTTTTTTCGATTTACTTCAATAATTTAAGGTTTTTATCTACGAGAGTCTGATACATGTTCCCAGGAATACCGAAAAAGGAACATAGTATCACATAAACCATATTTTAATACACTTTCATATCTAAATAAAACGGCCATTGAAAGCACTTCAAACTAGGTAATATTAACAAATTATATTGAAAGATATCACAGTCCCTGTGAACCATAGTAACTTGTAAAACTGAGTATATGAATCATATTAGCTTTTAAGTATAATAAGTAAAGAAAGTTAGTCAATGTCGCGACAAGCATACTTTGAATAGAAATATTTGCAAGTCCCAAATTTAGGAAGAACCTTTTTTAATAACATTTTCAATTTTCAGTAGTAACGAATTATACAATCTTATAAATGCACAAGAAGGTATGTCGGGTAATAATATTTTGGTTTTAATGGAATAACAAATTGCGTGAATTCGTTAAAAAGCAGTATTATTAATTTCATGTACTATAAATATAAATTTAGGAATATCGAAATCCGAAATTATTAGCGACATATTATGTCTATATTGTATGATTAAACTAAGTATAATCTCAATGAAACTAAATAAATACTGAAACAGAATTTTCTTGATTTTTACTCTCTTGACAAGAACACCGGTTTTGGTAAAAAAAAAAAAAAAAAAAAAAAAAAAAGAAAAGTAATCACTGACTATAGTCATCTTTATTGAGCTACCTCAATGTTTATGCTTCACTGATTTTTAGTTGATAATTTATAGAAGTTGAAGTTTATATACTATCCGACTAACACTGAAATACGAAATTTAATTTCTTAAGGCATTTCGTTCCGAAATTTTCAACGTTGACGACCATCTTCTGATTACCAGCGTTCTCTTGTTCTTACCAATTAATACAATGCAATTTAGAAGGGTGATTATAAATTTTATTACTAGCTCGTAATATCACGGAGAAGAAAACGGAACTTTCGTGGAAATTCTTGCTAAATCGCCTTTGGATACAATTGTAAGGTTTCTAAACCAGGTAAAAATCCACGAGTACATGAAAGATATTGCTTTGTGGTGAATGGAGAATGTTTCAAGTACTCCACAGACCTCTGGCATTCCAATGATCATTTTTTCTTTCAGGGCTGAAAAACGTAGCCGACCAAACCAGTATGCAGCACACTAACGCAGCAGCATCATAATAAACTGGTTTGGTCGGCCCTTGGCTGCATTCCTTTCCCACGAAGGGCGTAGGCTTCTCACAGAGAAACTGAACCCGTGATCTCATCAAGTACAAGGAATTCATTCACGCCAACTGATGCAGGTCATTTGATATAGCCCGTTATTGGGATTGTTTTGCAATTATTTTCGTATCAAGATTTTTTCAATTCAACACTAAAGTTTAAAACAATTATCCATTACTGTTATTCAGGAATAACAATAAGGATGATTCCGTTTTAGCTCGAATAATCACGTGAATGGATGCAAGATTGACGGATTATACATACTACATAGATTGATCTGCATTCTTTCGTTAGGTCAAATTCATAAAGTTACAGGCGTTTCTTTATCTTGCTGTATCCGTTGTTAATAACATCGTTCCTAATGACTACAAATCGAAGTCTTCTTGGAACGAGTAATTGCGATTACTTATACTCGTGACGCGGGTGTTGCGGCTCGGCAATCTTCATGAGGCAACTGATTTCAAACGAACAGTTTAATAAACATACGAGTTTATATTAACATATCATGTATATAATTCCCTTGATGTTAGGTCTTCATTCCCGGCGAACAAACTAATAATAAATTTGTAATGTATAGGTTTCTACAGCTTTTACATTTTATTTTCAAATATAAAAATATAAAGTACAGGATCAGTGATCTAATATTAATAATAATAAAAAAGTAAAAAAGTAATAATACTATGACAGCCACGTAGGAAACAACTTTTTTCCTCCATATTTTCTACAAAATTGTAAAGGAAATAAGGAATAATAATTCTGTGAATTTTAAAATTCCATTTAACACTTTGCAATGAGCAATGAAACTAAAAAAAAAAAAAAAATATCGCGGTTGATTTACGTGAAAAAAGGTAAACTAAAATTTGAAATAGTAGGTACTAGTTTTGTAACTTACTTGTTTTTTCTTCCCTTGCTTTTTTGTTTGTATCCTTTACAAAGCGCTCAAGATATCAATGGTTTCATGGACTCGCCAACAGTGCATTTATATAAGGATTGTTGTGAGAAAGGATCTCTTCCTTGTATAACTGGATTTTGTTTTCAATTTCTGGTTTCGTTAATGATGGATCAAGTGCTTTGCATTTGGCTGCAAAATTCGCGATCAGCTCGTCTCCAGCCTAAAAAAAAAAAAAAAAAAAAAAAATACAGAATAAATAAAATATACTCCCATATCGTCGTGGATTATAATTGCTGCTGAAGAATAAACTTAGATTTTAAACTGTGAACTATTGATGTTATTTTCAGCTATGCGTATAATAGATTTACTTTTATAATTTTTCTTCTAACTGCTGGGTCGTCTGAGCCTTCAAAAGTCACTTTTTGACAATCTTCCAATTCAATCAGTTTTTTCTCGGCGACCTGTAATGAGAATATGAATTTTCCAGAATTCAGATACATTCTTTTTCAATGTTACTTATAATTGAGTTAATATAATTTCAATCTTATAAAATGCTGCTTATGTGAACATGATTATCACCTCCACAACGTCGTCTGGAAAGTTTGCCATTTTAGCAACATGTATTCCGAAACTTTGGTCGCAAACACCTGGTTTAACGCGATAGAGTAAAGTGAGCTTGTTGTCTCCAACGACTGCAGTGACTTGGAGGTTCTTTACTGTTGGTACATCTTCTGCTAGTCTCGTTATTTCGTGGAAATGAGTAGCGAAGAGGCAGTAAGGTTTGAGTTCTGTGGCCAAATGACTGTGGGGAAAAAAAAGTGAGAAGATGTTAGGCATATATCGATAATAAATTGACTTGTCCTTCGGAAATTGGGTAACAGAGAAAGGCTGTGATTCAGGGCCCAGTACAGGTGTCCTGTTTCCAAATAATATACATGATTCTGAAAATTCTACCAATGAAATCACTATTCAAACGTGAAACACTCACTCGGCTATAGCCCAAGCTATTCCGCAACCCTCATACGTGGAAGTTCCTCTACCAAGTTCGTCGATTATGACAAGAGAGTTAGAGGTTGCGGTCTAAAACAGGTAATCGAAATGTTACTAGAAAGTCAAGTTGAGCGATTACTAAAAGCAGAACTAGGATCCTTGAATACCCTCAAAATAGCCGCTGTTTCAATCATCTCAGTCATGAAGGTAGAAAGTCCTTTAGTTTGAGAATCATCGGCTCCGACTCTCGCCAAAATACAATCAAGTATTGAAATCTTTGCACTGTCACAAGGCACAAAACAGCCAATGTGAGCTAGCAGAGCAACAACTCCTGTTGTTCGAATGTACGTACTTTTTCCGCCCATATTTGGCCCAGTTATTATATGAAAGGTGCATTCTTCTGTAAACAGAGTTATTTTCATCATCGAAATATAGTATTCATAAATTTGCACGTGTAATTTGAAAATTTATTCTTATCAAAAATATACAACTGAAGCTGACGGAGTTATTTTCCATTCAATTCACTAAAGTTACCTTTTTTGAAGCTGACATCGTTTGCGATGAAATCCACCCCTTCCTGGAGTTCTAGGCACGGATGCCTCGCCTGGATAAGATTTAACTCGCCGACATCACTGGGACACATTTCTGGTCTAATGTAAGCTCTCGGAGCATTAGCTGAAGCTAATGCAAAGGCTGTAAGTACGTCGAGCTGAGCTGACACAGAACCAATGGAATGAACTGGTCCGGTATATCCGGCTGTAAAAAAGGAACGGAAAGGAGTTATTACATTTGCTTTGGTATAGAAGTTAGCAGATTATTAAGCGCACTATAGAAATGTGCATTTTTTTGATATGTTCAATTGAGAATTAATTTGGTGTAAACCTGCGATGTTGATGATTTCTGAAATGACAGATTTTTGTTCTTCGAAATACTGATCCCTGACGCTTACGAAGTCTTCGTTAAGAGATGTCAGTTTTTGGTTTGTAAACCTCACGCCGCTTTTGTTCGAATCTATAGTTGTGTAGCCTTTCTTGTTCCTGATAGACTTTTCTTCTTTCAACGTTATTCGGAAGTAATATCCGAACTGTTGATTCGATTCCAATTTCAGAACTTTTCCAGCTTCAAGAGATAAGTCTGTGGCAACTTTGTTGATCAGGCCTTGTATTTCTTCCTCCAAATCATTCATTTTCAGCTTAAGCTCTGCAATAATGCAAACTCTGTTAATTGCACAAATCTGGATAAATGATGGCTTTACTATTCTAGTATGAAGCACACATTACACTTTAAGCATGGTGGCTACTCAGAGATATGTAAGTTTTTTTTGTTTGACAATTTCTCGATGGGTAAAATCAATTTTAATCATATGCAGGAATTTTTTAAATTTGTTTTTTAAATGGCGTTCATACCTTGCAAATCGTTATTAAATTCTGGTTTCACCATGTAATCACCCTTCTCTGCAGCTTCCAGATCAATAGTTTGTTCTATCATTTGTTGATACTTATCCATATCAGAAATAAGCTCTCTGAGTGGATCTACAATCATTGCTTTCATCGCCGCCCCATATTTTAGATTAGACAATTGCTCGGCGAGTACTGGCAAGTGCGAGACGCAAAAGTAAATTCTGAAAACGAAATAAATTTATAATTTTATGATTACGTGATATTGCAAAAAACTATGTAAGAGATTAAAAATGAAAACGAAATTATTTTAATATAGGGTGTGTGCAAGTAATCCAAGTATACATATTTCTTCTTCCTTAATGAAAGTTATGCCCATTTTTGGTTAAAATAAAAAATGATTAAAGGGCGCTTATTTTCACCTGCAACAGTCCTGTAGAGTGACTTTCTTTTTAGCCAACTTTTTTGCAAGCTGCTGAAGATCGGGTACACGTCTCAGATGATCTTCCATCAGAGAGGACCTCAATTCGTTGTCTTTTACCAAAGCTTCAACAATATCGTGTCGTTCTTTGATCAATGCAATATCTCGCAGCGGTTGTCTAATCCACTGAGATATCAATCTGTGTCCTTGCGGGGTTCTGCATCGATCCAAGAGATTCAGTATGCTATTCGGAGCACCTGTACTTGTCCCAGAAGGAATATCGCTTCGTGGTTCAATGCTGAGCGCTCTCACTGCTGCTGCATCTAATCTGACGAATCTAGACTGTTCCAACTGTTTCACCTTGAACTGATTGAAATTTCCTTCGTCTGATGTCAACTAGAAATAACGAGATTCGTTAGTTAGTAATATTTTTCTTTGAACATAAATATTTGTGAGATTGGTTTGTTTCTAAGGATAGTTTCATAATCACATGATAATAAAGAAGAAGTTTCCTCAGTACAGAGAATAAAAGTCTTTTATTTGGATGTTCGACCAGGTGTGTTTATCGATTTTTTTAGTCTTTACAATACTAGTTTATTTTTGGGTCTGTATCTGGAATTATATACATTCAGCCCATTATATAGAACAATCAAATTAATATTTCGAAAACTTCCAGGCAAAGAATAGCTACGAAATTGTAAAGAAGTGCAGCTAAGAAATTTTTTCATTCATATGGTATATTGTGATTTCATGTATAGCTGAGAGCTGATAATTACCTCAAGATATTTAATAATCGCTGATGTTCCCGCCATAGCCGCTTTTAAATTCATTTCCACAAGCGTTTGGGCATTTCTTTGCTGGCCTTTCTTGAAGTTCAGAAGCGTGTTCATGTCTTGAACAATTGAATCCGTTGAAAAATCACTTTTCTTCCTTAGTGTGACCATGATGTTACTTCGTTCCATTAACTACAGACATTATTAGAATATTATTTAGCTATATATTATTAATTGCAGATTCTATACAAACAAAAGTAAATTCGTCACCTGTTTTAAAGTTTGAAACTCTTGACTGCCATCCCCTTGAATTATTAAGCATTCTTTTGGTCCGAGGGAAATCACAAGTGCTTCTAGGTTCGAGAACAAATCGTCGTCAGTAAATTCGCAAACAGATATTAAACGCTCAACTGAATCGACGCAACTTACTCCGACTATCTGTAATTACGAAATAAAATTTTATCCAAGAATTCATTATAATCGTATGTATTACATTAAGCATAAATGCAACGGCAAGCAGCTTTGCCGTCCAAATTTCTCGTCAACTATTATATTCTTACCCTATTTTTCGCCTCACCACCAAGTTTCACAGCCATAACCGAGGTACTAACTGCGACATCATTATTGCTGAATAAAATATCCTCAAATTGAACTAAATTCCCTGGAGATCCTTTGTATTCCAGAATCCAATCCTGATTCTTTCCTGATCCTTGATTAACGAATACTTCTACTCTGTACTGTTTCACAAGCAACAAGTCACGAACAAAGTTTTCAAAGTTGGACTTGCTTAGGATCAATCCTTCCGTTTTGTATGGCTCTGGAGGGATGAATTTGCTCAATTAACGGTGGACATATAAATCCCAGTGAAAAGAATTTCTTAATGTTGATTGAATAAGGTAGAATTAAATGTAATAGATAATTTTTCTCTCACCGGCGCCAAGCATCTTGCAGCCAGCTGTACTTTTGTAAATCTCCTTAGCCGCGAATAAGGCATCGCTGCCGTGTAGCGTATAGTAATCTGTCCTATTGAAAAATCGTATTGTACTAGATGGTTTCTGAAAGAAGAAATAAGAAATGATTGAGCATATGACTCTACACCTTTGGTATAATATAACAATCTACTGTCAAGAAATTCTGTCTTGCCGTTAAACGATGCTTAAGAGTTCAATGAGACGGTGAATAGATGCTTTATTTTATATCGCACCTTAATTAATCAAGATAACAAGTACACACAATGCATTTTCTGATTGAAAATAGTTACAGTTGCTGGATAATTTTATGATAAATTATCAACTGACTTCTGGGAAAATGAACCTTGACACAGATAACGATATATCAGGATTTATCAGCAGGTCATGGGGCGATAGGTCATATCCACTGCCATTACCATCGCTTGTTACTCAGAAAAACAAATTCACGGAATTCTGCAGATTGACGAACAACCGTTTGTTTATTGTTAAAAAAACCTAGTAAAAGTCATATTTTTGTAAAAAATCTCACTAACAAAATATTCAACCAAATTTTTTCTACGTTATATTGAGTAGTTATCGCAGTTATTTACGTTTGATATACTCAATTCGAGAGCGAATTATTCAATAGAATACGATCAGTTTCTCATATAATAAGATGCTACTTGGTAACTGACTATTAATTCATAATACTAAACGAGTAAATTCGACGGTTCAAGAATGAAATGGAATCGAATGCTCGAAATGAGTTTATTAAATTGTTCAACATCTACTGTGTGATTTAATTCGATTGAATATCGTTAAAACTTCGTATAATCTGTACAAAATATTTTCTTACACTCAGATCTGAGAATGGTGATTTCTTCTTCTGTTGATTAGTTTTATGGCTAGGAGATGATTTTCAGTCAAGCTGAATGAAATATGGCTATTATAAATAAATATTTGTGCACTCCATTAATTGTTGAATAGTAAAATAACTTGGGTCAAATTAGTTAATACAGTAACAATAATCGAATGACGAATTAGTAAGAAAAAACATGGAGCTGAGAATAAACCGGCAGTAATGAAAAACAGGAATGTTGAAACACCAATTACATGGTGGGTAAAAAGGATCATAAAGATCCGTAATGATTTTAAATAAGAAGTGACACATCGACTTACTATAGACCTACAAAAGGTTGCTATGAACTTCAGTAATTCATGCTGTTACTCAGGAAACTGGAAAGTCCATAAGAAAGAAGGAATCTTGGAATGGTTTATTCATAAAAATTACCAATATGTCAGTTACCGCTACTGTATAGCGTCATTTTGTGGTTGTTGTGATGAACTAATGAATTGCAAAAATACATACACTGTCTTAATACAGCTTATGTCAAGGTCGAACTATGACTGGGTGACTGGGTGGTCAAGCCAAGCCTTGCACTTTACCTTGGATTTCACCGGGACGAGTAAAATAATAATTATAACTGAGACATCAATAGAATAATAATGGTATGAGTAACGATAATATAGAATTGTTTTATGAAAAGGAAAATGCAAGTTATTTATTATTTGAGATATGGAGCGGTCGCTGCGGTCTAAAAAATAAAACTAGACCAATTGCAAAGTTTGTTTAACATTTTAGTTTTCCTAAAAAATTCAGCTTTCTGTGAATTGATGAACAAATAACTTCTCTCTAATTAAACGTATCAGCTATTTTTTTTATAGTGAATGACACTCGAATATTGCTAAAAAATGATTAGGCTAAGTAAACAAGTGGATAATCAGAAACGATGTCTGCGAATGATGGCAGAGGATCTTTCAAGAGTCCAAGATTCAAAGAGGGGGGGGATCCGCATAAAGGGAATAGCTGCTGACTGCTACTGTTAATAATCTGCGAATCGTTTCAGTGTTAACATCCTCGATATAATTATAAAAACAGAGTAAGAAAGTGGCAGTTTTGGCTTTTATGATAAGGTAATTAACATTTTGTCAATCTACAACGGTACATATTACTAATTTCTTACTTCTTTTGCATTTGATTACTGTTCATTTACATTTTAAAATCAGATGAGGCGTGACTTTATTTTACTAATTATATGTATTTGATAAAAGATCTAAAGTTTAATTTGAAATGTGTATTTCTTTACATCTTTTACACGACACAGTATCATTATTTTACATATTTAATATTCAGTACCGGTTTAACCAAGAGCACTTAATATTGAAATGGTAAAATGTAATTTATTTCATTGTAATTTAAAACTTGAAAACGACGCAATTGTTCGCGGGAATTTCACTCCGTTCTGTATGTTTAAACACATTTCATTGTTCTCCGTTGAAATTGATCAGGAGTTTTGTTACGTTATATTGCCAAACTGAATTGGTAGGGAAATCTCCATTCAATCATTATGGGTGTAAAATTAAAATGAGCAAATAATGATTCAAATATAAAACCTTTTTTATAACGTAAATAAAAGTGAAAAGTATATATTATAAAAATAATTACAAACAAGAATTCTCATTAAACTGTCAATAAATCTTTTATCATTACTAACGCAGTCCATAGAATGATTTATCTAATCTGAGACAATTTTATTTTATTCAATATATAAATTACGTTGTCATTATAACTTGAATCACGATAAAATTATTATATTTCTAGGGGTCAAAGCTCAAGCATGGCGCCTGCGGCGGTCGCTGTTTTCGTAATATGTCTGTTCGTAGAATCGTTCTCAGCTCCGAACGGGTGTATCAGATGTGTGACATCGAATACTCGCGATGCCTACCAAACAAACAGTGGATACGATTGGGTAAATAGCAACAAATTATCGCAGAGATCAGAAAACTTGGAAGATTTGACACAAACAGTAGAGAGTGAGCTCGCTGGATCTCACAATCAGTTAGCCTTTGACAATACCAGGCCTGGAAACTGGACGGATGTGAATCAGTATCGAACAGCTGACGGTCATGGTAGGGTATACGAAGAGCAAGGTCAACGAGTTCAAGGACCAAGCCGAGTGAGATATTACAAAAAAAATTCAACCTCCAGCTACAGCAGCGGAAACCTAGATGGTGTTGAAGCACCGTCTTTATCTAGGTTCGAATCTGAGAACATTGGATACGGTAGTGGTTCAACAGCGCGGTATAGTTTTGGCCGGGAACAGAACTCTGCTTACGATCAATCTGCAATCCGTGAAAATTCATACGCTTCGCAGGGCCCTTTGCATTCGGCAAATCCACTCACTAGTTCGAATGAAAGACTAGAAAGTCATCGCCGACGTGTTTTTAGCAGTCAGTTTGGGGAAAATGATTACGGTTTAAACAGTCAGTCGACGCAGCAAGGATTGTCTGAGCAGGAACGACTGAGGCCAAGAAACTGGACCACAGCTAACACCTATAGAACTGACGGAGGTAACGGCAGGGTGTACGAAGAACGAGGACAAATTGTTACAGGACCGCGACAAGTTCGTTTCTACAAGAAAAATTATACCTCGACTTACAGCTCGGGTGATGGGTTTCCACACGTAATTCCAGAGTCTGATGGAGCTACAAACTTTGAAAAGCAAGAACAGCAATTGCAGAGAGAGATTAATCTTATAGGGTCAGAGGTTTATCAACCTGGTCATCGTCCCTCAAATAGTTATTATGCGCAGCAACCTTCTGGAAATTATGGGCAGACGAGTCACACTGTGGACGGTACAAACGTCAGACAGGTGTCAAGAACAGGTACTCACGGGTCGCGGTACTACAATAACTTGGGATTAGATTCCCAGCAAACACAGCATCGTGCTGTTGACAGCGAAAGTCAACGTCTACTTCAGACCGAGAGTAGTTCTAATGGGCAAATAGAAAGTGGAAACCAAAGGGGTCAAACTTATGGCTACATGACCGGCAGCTATGACAATACCAATGGATATGGTACCGAGGGAGTACGAAGAACGATTTACCCACAATCAAATATTCGGCAAACTCAGCGTCATTATCTTTCTCGGTCTGAGCTAGAAGAATACATGCGCAATTATGGATCTCAAGGTCGGAACCAAGGTCCATTGTCTACCGGTGATTTGAATCGTGAGCAGCAAACCCAGCATTCTGTATCACATAACGCAAGAATACGACCAGGCCAACTACGGCATTACGATCAATTTCAAACCACCTCCTCACAGTCGTCGTCACAGTATCCCAATATTGATCGAAGATTTCTTCAAGCTGATGAGAATGGAGCAACACAACAGATACATGGTGTGAGCCAGGATCAAACTGTCAGTAATAATTATAACAGGAATTACAGAATTCAATCTGGAACACTAAGTACACAGGGTATTGATTTAGGGCAGCTGGCACATGGACCTGATTGTACAGACACTGCACATGGACATACCTTGTATCAGCAATCCCAATATCGTACACAATATAGACGGAATACTAAGCCTGAAGATTTTGGTCAACAAACCCAACAAGTCAACCAGCATACGGAAGATTTTAACCAGGAAACAGAAGACCTTACCCAACAGACGGAAGACTTTAGTCAACAATCGCAGGGTGTCATTCAGCAGTTGGGAGATCTTACCCAACAAACAGAGGACCTTACTCAACAAACGGAGGATCTTACCCAGCAAACACAGGACCTTACCCAACAGACGGAGGACTTTAGTCAACAATCGCAGGGTGTCATTCAGCAATCGGGAGATCTTACCCAACAAACGGAGGATCTTACCCAGCAAACACAGGACCTTACCCAACAGACGGAGGACTTTAGTCAACAATCGCAGGGTGTCATTCAGCAATCGGGAGATCTTACCCAACAAACAGAGGATCTTACCCAGCAAACACAGGACCTTACCCAACAAACGGAGGACTTTAGTCAACAATCGCAGGGTGTCATTCACCAATTGGGAGATCTTACCCAACAAACAGAGGATCTTACTCAACAAACGGAGGATCTTACCCAGCAAACACAGGACCTTACTCAACAAACGGAGGATCTTACTCAACAAACTGAGGATCTTACCCAGCAAACACAGGACCTCACCCAACAGACGGAGGACTTTAATCAACAATCGCAGGGTGTCATTCAGCAGTCGGGAGATCTTACCCAACAGACAGAGGACTTGACGCAACAAACAGAGGACCTTACCCAGCAGACGGAGGACTTTAGTCAACAATCGCAGGGTGTCATTCACCAATTGGGAGATCTTACCCAACAAACAGAGGATCTTACCCAGCAAACACAGGACCTTACCCAACAAACGGAGGACTTTAGTCAACAATCGCAGGGTATCATTCAGCAATCGGGAGATCTTACCCAACAAACACAGGACCTTACTCAACAAACGGAGGAGTTTAGTCAACAAACGGAGGATCTTATCCAGCAAAAACGGGACCTTACTCAACAAACAGAGGATCTTACTCAACACACTGAGGATCTTACCCAGCAAACACAGGACCTTACTCAACAAACAGAGGATCTTACTCAACAAACTGAGGATCTTACCCAGCAGACGGAGGACTTTAGTCAACAATCGCAGGGTGTCATTCAGCAATCGGGAGATCTTACCCAACAAACACAGGACCTTACTCAACAAACGGAGGAGTTTAGTCAACAAACGGAGGATCTTATCCAGCAAAAACGGGACCTTACTCAACAAACAGAGGATCTTACTCAACACACTGAGGATCTTACCCAGCAAACACAGGACCTTACTCAACAAACAGAGGATCTTACTCAACAAACTGAGGATCTTACCCAGCAGACGGAGGACTTTAGTCAACAATCGCAGGGTGTCATTCAGCAATCGGGAGATCTTACCCAACAAACAGAGGACCTTACTCAACAAACGGAGGATCTTACCCAGCAAACACAGGACCCTACCCAACAGACGGAGGACTTTAGTCAACAATCGCAGGGTGTCATTCACCAATTGGGAGATCTTACCCAACAAACAGAGGATCTTACCCAGCAAACACAGGACCTCACCCAACAGACGGAGGACTTTAATCAACAATCGCAGGGTGTCATTCAGCAGTCGGGAGATCTTACCCAACAGACAGAGGACTTGACGCAGCAAACAGAGGACCTTACCCAGCAGACGGAGGACTTTAGTCAACAATCTCAAGGTGTCATTCACCAATTGGGAGATCTTACGCAACAAACAGAGGATCTTACCCAGCAAACACAGGACCTTACCCAACAAACGGAGGACTTTAGTCAACAATCGCAAGGTGTTATTCAGCAATTAGGAGACCTTACCCAACAAACACAGGGCTTTACTCAACAAACGGAGGATCTTACCCAGAAAACACAGGACCTCACACAACAAACAGAGGATCTTACCCAGCAAACGCAGGACCTTACCCAACAGACGGAGGACTTTAGTCAACAATCACAGAGTGTTATTGAGCAATCGGCAGACCTCACTCAACAAACTGAGGATCTTACCCAGCAAGCACAGGATCTCACACAGCAGATACGAGATTTCAGGGAACTCCCTCAACAAACACAAGGATACATTCAACAATTGCAAGATTTGACTCAAGAGACAGAAGATCTTCCTCAACGAACAGAAGGATTTATCGTAGAATCCGGAAACCTTGCCCAGCAAGCTGAGGATCTTACCCAACAAACTGAGGATTTTACCCAGCAAACGGAAGATCTTACGCAACAAACTGTAGATATGACACACAGTCTTCAACCAGAATCTGGAAATTTCATTGATGTAGGGGAGCCAAACTATGTGCCACATGTATCAAATTTTAAAGATCTGCATCAATCATTTTTCGATCGCGAAAAACAAGACAATAGTCGTCAACAGAGAGAGAAGTTCTCTCCACAAGAGAAAGATCTCACCCAACAAACACAAGATCTCAACCAAGAAACACAGGGACTCACTCAAGAAACGGAAGACCTTTCACAGCAAATTACTGGTGGAAATGCAGACTTTGGACAGCAGTCTAATTGGGGCTTTGATCGTTTCCAAATCGGAGATCAACAGGTTGAAGATCCAAACCAAAGAACACAGGGTCTTACTCAAGAACCGGAAGACCCTTCACAGCAAATTACTGATGGCAATGCAGACTTTGGGCAGCAGTCTAATTGGGGCTTTGATCGTTTTCAAGTTGGAGGTCCACAGGTTGAAGATCTAAACCAAAAAACACAAGGTCTCACTCAAGAAACAGAAGACCCTTCACAGCAAATTACTGGTGGAAATGCAGACTTTGGACAGCAGTCTAATTGGGGCTTTGATCGTTTTCAAGTTGGAGGTCCACAGGTTGAAGATCTAAACCAAAAAACACAAGGTCTCACTCAAGAAACAGAAGACCCTTCACAGCAAATTACTGGTGGAAATGCAGACTTTGGGCAGCAGTCTAATTGGGGCTTTGATCGTTTTCAAGTTGGAGGTCCACAGGTTGAAGATCTAAGCCAAAAAACACAAGGTCTCACTCAAGAAACAGAAGACCCTTCACAGCAAATTACTGGTGGAAATGCAGACTTTGGACAGCAGTCTAATTGGGGCTTTGATCGTTTTCAAGTTGGAGGTCCACAGGTTGAAGATCTAAGCCAAAAAACACAAGGTCTCACTCAAGAAACAGAAGACCCTTCACAGCAAATTACTGGTGGAAATGCAGACTTTGGACAGCAGTCTAATTGGGGCTTTGATCGTTTCCAAATCGGAGATCAACAGGTTGATGATTTTAGTCAACAATCAACAAGTAACTCAGAAATTTACAATGGAAATTTAAATCAATTCAGACAAGAACCAGTACTGGGCTACCCATCACAAGTAGGAATACAGCCTGCACCGAAACCAAAACCAAAACGTCCAAAACACAGAAACTCTTATCCCACCCAAGAATTCTCCACAGAACAAGAACAGCCAGTAACGGATAACGTACAGAAGAGTGCTACAGAAATCAGGGTATCTGCAACATCAAACAGAGGAGATCAACCCAGTTATGACACAATTACCGATACAGAACTATACGATAGGGATGAGTTGCATCGAGTTCAGCCAACTAAAACTGGGGGTCGCCGGAGAAATGGGTATTATGGTGTTCAACGCAAGCCTCAAGTTAACCAACGACAACATGGGGATGATTCACTAGTAGAGCATGTTCTAAACGAGGTAACGACCAGCCAAGAACCAACTTTAAGGTACACCCACATAAATCAACTTCAGGTGAAGAACCAACAAAATTCAGGTGATTCGAACGCAAATCCAGAAAATGTACAACCGATTCCTCAGATTGAATCCAGATTTGTAGAAGCATACGGAGCAAACGGACCATACAACACTGACCATGATCCAGATTTATTTGATGCTGTTACACCAAATCCGAGTACAAGATTGCCACCTCTTATTGACGACAAGCCTCCTTTCGACGTTATTTGGTCCAGTATAGTTCCAAAAATTTTTACTAGTACTGCTGCTCCACCTACAACACCAGAGCCCGCAACTACGACCACCGAGGTCTCAATTCCAACAACCACTGAGCCCCCAATTTCTACAACTACAACACCCGACCTCCCAACTACAACTGCTGCTCCCTCGTTCTGGCGTAGATTTGGAAACAGAGTCAGTAACACAATAGAGAAAGCCAAGGAACGTGCAAGAAGTTTCTTTGGTTAATTAGTGCTTATGAATGACTGCAGTTTTCTTAGTAGTTCTACTAAATATCAACATTCTTTCATTTCGACTAAAAATAATGGTACAGTCATAACTAGTTCAGAGTTAATATCATAGCTATTTATCAATAATATAAATGTAGGACGTTTTAACAAAAGGTGAGACCAAAGAATCTTACGCACCATGAGTTACTACAAACAGTTCACATTTCGTTTTTTTCTTTCGCGCTATATTTTGCTTCTAAGCCGTTCGATGCTTTGTAGGTATTCTTACTTGAAGGTCAATTTTTTTTATGAAGTCAACTATTGCCGAAATTTGTATACTGTGTCAGGTAGTCAATGGTGAGAAAAATGTTTGAATGTATGTTTGAATTAATTGATTCTTCAGCAGTCTGGGAAAAAAAATTTTCATAAATAATATACAGTAATGATATGAAATATTGTTAATACAAAGAATAACTGTTATATTTACTTAGTATTAAAAATTTCGTGACATTTAATGACTGTGTGAGAAATTGTAATGCATTGTAATTTACGTTTACTTCGGTGAACAAATCTTTTTATACAATTAAGCAACTGTTTCTTTACTCCCTCAAATTAAACTAAGCAAAAAGTAAAAATGAATTCTTAGTTTTATGCAATAATGAACTGTTGTTGTTGTTGTTGTTGTTGTCGTTTTTTTTTTTTTTTGGTAAATATTGCAGAAATAAAAGAGTAATCTAATCTGACTGACATTGAGCACGGAGTAAGAGTATTGACCCAACGATAATTATGAGCAGTTATCTCGACTTGCTTGGAAGTAGTCAGAATTTAATTTGACAGACATTGGCATTGATAGGAAGAATCTGAAGACTTTGTACTTGTACTGTTACATTTTTTCTGTTTTCAACGTAAGACACATATAATTATAAAATTTTTGTCAACGAATGAATAATTCAGGTTTGAAATCATGAAAATTTATTAAGCACTTTATGATAAATAATGAATTACTCATTTTAAACAAATATTGCTATAAAGTTATAGGCAATAATCGTTAAGAAATATAGCAAGCAATCAAAGTATGGCTTAGAGTAAACAAATGCTTTTAAGGAAAGTTTGCGGTATTTATCCAGTGCAAAGTGAAAATTGATTAGCCACCAAAAGATAGGAATTTATAGTTCTACTGGTTAATTTTTTTTGTTCAAATGTTCTATGGTTAATTCATTCATTAAGCAGGTATCATCGTTATTGTTTATTCTTTTCTTAAGATCGACAATAACATTTGATCTGTATGATTTTCCAATTTACAAATATTTCTATTAATGAGAAAACTAAGCAGTTGCACAGGAAACAAATTTGCAATAATTTTTTCGAGAACTAAAAGTAGCTTAAAATTTTTTTTTTATTGAAGGGTATCTAATGCAGTTCTTGAAATACATTCAGACTATAATTTTTTTTCTCTAAAATTCGATTTAGTTTTCTTACGGTTGAGTTGAAAATAATTTTGGACAGTAATTTGAACCAATGTTGAAGATGATGAATACTTACTTCAGGAAGATTTTTGAAGAATCTGATAAAGCTCTGTTGCGTCGCATTGTCTGAAAGTAAAAATAATGATTTTGTAGTCTGAAGTAAATGTTGTCTTTCGAGTTAGTGCGGTTATGTTTTTCATTTACTGACCCATGTTGAACTGTTGATTTGGTTGAACAGCCATTTCGCTTCCTTTTTTAAGAACAATTCGTTAACGAACGATAGATAAATCCCAATTACTCCTTTTAATAATAATTCGTTGATTATTTATCGAACGGTAACACGGCGAAAATATTATGTCATATGACGTCCTCGCTGTTCCCGCCGTTTTCGCATAACTACTATGAAAGACACAAATAATCGATTATTTTCTCCCGATTGATCGAGTAAATTCGATGATTAAAACAGATCGATTATTTTAACTCAATTAATCGAGTAGAATCGATTATTTTTCAAGTACCGCCAAATTTTAAATAATAAGGCATTGCAGGTAATAATGGAAAATTTTAAAAACAATATCGAAACTGCATGAACATAATATAATGATTCGATTTCGTGGAAAAATAATTGAGTACAAAGGATTTTCCACAACAATTTTAATCTTCGGTGGGACTCCTTTTGGAGCAAGCAGTTAACTCCGAACGTGTCAACTATTTGTATACATAATCATACGTCTAAAAAATATCGTATTTCAAGGTAAAAATCAAACTTATTTTATTCATTATTATATGTATTTTCATATATTTACAACATAGACAGTTATGTGGTAGTGAAAACGATTAAGTAAACCGTAATTTATGCTGCGAGCAGTCCCAAAGTTTGCAGACATATTTGAGCCGCTTCTGCTTTAGCTTGCTTCTTGTTCGGGCTGGCGACACTTGGTTTGTATTCTATCCCATTTACTTTCACCTGCATTCATATTATCACGTTATCGGAGAATTCAATTTTGTAATGGTTGTTGAAAATCAGAAAATATTTATGTCCTGTTGGCAACAGAACTCTTTACCTTGAATAGAAAATTCTTTTTATGGTCCGGTCCACACTCAAAACACAGTTCATATACCGGTGCTCCAAACTTTCGTTTCGAACAATATTCACCCAACAACGAAACTGGATGTTTTCCTAAAAGTTTAACTTGATTAAACGTACATGCATTGATCAGATTGGTTCACAACTGTGTAATTACTTAAAAAAATTCAGACTGGAAGAAAAACCTTTTGGAGTATTAGAGTATTAAGTATTTAATATTTATCCCTGATCAATAGTCAAGAATAACTGAACAAAGATGATAGAATCTTACAACATCACGTGTAGCGTCACCAAGATTTGAAATTCCCAAATACGGACAGGTTATTCATTCATGAATAAGAAATAAATGATTCACCTGAATAATACTCCACGAAAACTAAGATTTTTCTCTCAATCTAGGTAAAGTGATTTCGATCTATCTTTTCTTGAAGCTGACTTACCCTCAAGAGTCTTGATCGTTGGCACAGCTGGCTTTACTGTCTTTCCAACTCGACTATCGATATCCTGATCAGAGACAAGACCTCGTTTGTCAAGCTTCACTTCCAACTGTAACGGCACTAAAGTGCCCTCCTTATTTTTGCCTAAACCCTCACCAGGTCTCCATCCCATTTTTTGCAGTAGGGCCATTCCCATTCCACCAGAGACAGGTTGTGCAGTTAACAATTGATCCTAAGTAATTAGTATAATTTCGTTGTAAATAATGCAGCAGGAATTACCTATTTGGTTTTGACTAACACAGAAAATTAAGCAAGTCTCAGTTCATCTCACGAGAAATTTATGGTGTATATCTATATAGTGGTGTTGTGTAATGCTTGAGTGTAAAGTAAAGGAGAAATGTAACATTTCTCATTCATTTGCCAAGGTAAATTGAAGATTGTTACGAGTATGTATATGATTCCTTGTTCGCTAGTGTCAACTTTTAATCAGAGAGAGTCATTATTCGAGGAAAAAACCAAGTTCAAAAACGTTTAAAAGAAATCTAAATTTTCCAACAAATTTTTTTTTTTTTTTGATAATACTTACCAAACAAAGATCAACGAGCACTGCGCTGCCGAGGTTGTTTCTTCTCCAATGTAGTTATGTGCCTGTAACAAACCCTCAGGTGGATACAGACCAATGCTAACTAGTCTCAGCTCGTCAACTCTTTATTTCAAATAAATTAAAATCAAAACATTTTCTTTTATATTTATGAAACACAAAGATGAGCAGCTGAAGATTAATTAGCATTGATCTCACAGGAGCAAGTTGCCAGTTGTATAGATATACAACAAGGTTCATTCGTCGATGTCGGAGAGGTGAAAATGTAGCAAAGTGAAGAAAAAATAAATAGCATCGACGAATGAATCTGTGTTGATGACAAGTGATCGTCATTTTTTATTTTTTTAACTATATAGTTATCATTAATTCGTTTATGGCAACAATGCTCTTGTGTCCGTGCAGACACAGAGTCCACCTCTGCACGAGAAGTGGTCTGTGCCTGCAACACAGTCTCGGTTAGACCAAAGTCATTCTTTATGGATGGTCTGGACTGAGACTGTACCTGAAAACTTGCTATAGGCAATTTAGATAATTTAGACCAAACAATACAATCAAATAGTGGGCCTAAGCGATGCATAATGTGATAAGTGAAATAAATGAAATGTTACACTAGTTTTTTTTTTAAATCGTCCTAACGACAAGATTTCCAAAGTTACTTGTTACATTGTAATAATCTAGACCCACGATGTTAAAGGTTTGTTTTTAAAAAGAAACAAACACTAGTAATCAAATGTTATACATAGGATGTCCAATTATAATCGACGCTATTGTCATGTAAAAAATGAAGGCAAAAATGTTACTTTGAGAATTTTGTGTCGTCAAAATATGTATTTTAATTATTTGCATTTTAGAACATGAAAGTGAAAATTTGATATTAAAGTATGCAAGTAAATTGAATAGTGATTTTTCATTGCACATTCGATTCGATGCAATTTGCAAATTTTTCCCAGCATTTACCTATTAAAAAATCTGATCAACTAAGAAAGCTGTACTTAGGGTGCTAAATTGTATTCGCTGTAAAGTGCTGAAACTTAAATTACTGGGACAAATGAAAAAGACAAAGATAATCGATCGTGTTACCTTACGGGCCCATGCTTGATAGCCAGCAGATAGTTCAGAGGCCGATAGCACTTTGACTCCAGTGCTACCCGTGAACTGACCTGGCATCTGTTTACTCTCAGCCCAACTCTTCATCTGAACAGTAATTATTCGAATTAATAATTTTAAATTACATCCAACGTGTCTTGTTGTATTATTCTTTTGATTATTGCTTGCAGTGAAAATTATTTACCCCACTTTGAGCTCTGTACATTTCATTCATTGCTTGTACGTCGTTTGGATTTTCTCTGAGCTTTCTCATCGCAGCTAATCTCTGAGATACGATGCAGCCTATGTCAACATTCTGAAACATAAACGATATAATGGGTTAACGGTTCACTGTGCCATTTCAAATGTTTGAAAGAGCTTTTTTGCGTTACATACCTTCAATGGGGAAGGCTCTGAAAATATGGGCAATTGTGGTGTAGGTGTAGGTGGAGGTATAGGTGCAGGTGCAGGTGTAGGTACAGATGCATGTACAGGTGCTGCCGCTTGTGTTGGCGCTGGCATTATTGCAAGCGGCTCAGATGGAGCTGTCGCTGGAGCAGTCGGCTTTTTCGGTCCAGGCTTCTTCGGGTTAACTGGCACCCACTCGTTCTCTGTGTACAAAGAACGGGAGAAAATTTTAATGCGCTTATACCACATATATCCAGAGTTTCAAGTAGGCTGAATAATTTTTTTAATGTATTTTACGAAAGAACATAAAAGCTCCTAGATTTTTTTTTTGCATAAACGAATGTTTATTCCACAACTGTGAATATCAGTTACACATTCACTTACCAGTTTTTCTGTGAAGTTGTCCGCTAGAAACTGGAAACTGTAGTCGTAACTGGATCGACGACTCTGCTGCTTTTTCTTGGAAAGTTTTTGTCGGTAACTGTTTTGCATCCTGCAATAGCAATATGATCATTGAGCATGAAACTTTGTTCTAAAGCCTTGTTCGATCGTATTTCAATGTCGCGACCTTGCGATATTTAATCACGAATTTGGAATGAGTAAAGTTTCGTATTTGATTGTTATTCAGAAGCTACTGGAATCAACATTCCTACACACGCTGCCAACTCACCCGAATGTTCATGATTATTGAATTGGGCCTATCTTTGACAAGGAACGGATGATGAAAGCCTTTTTCAGAATTACTGCCATCGTCGTCTGACGATATGCTGGACAGTTCTCCCAAGGCTTCGGATTTTGATAAGGATTTACAAAAATCTGTGAAATCAACAGACAAAATTAGGATAGTCCATCAGTATTTTTTTTTCTAAGGATCATTACGCTTTCAAAGATCATCACCTGTGAGTTCATCGACAGACTTTCCTCCAGCTTGTATAGCGGCAATCACTTTGTCTTGTTGAGCAAGCGGAAGCGTTCCTTGCTGAATCATGCTTATAGCATTCTTTCTAGCAATTTCGAGCAGCTTTTTTTTATCAATCTCTATTCTTTCCCTGAAAATTTTGTATAATAATAGAATCAACACGACATCATTTTGAGCTGAATGCTGTAATATTTATCTCACGAATTTTAGGTAAAATAAATGCATGACTAACTTTCTTTCTCGGCTCCTTGTTCTTCCACGATTATTACGCCTGTCTCTGCTTCTATCCCGACTCCTGCTTCTGTACCTATCCTTGTCTCCGTCTTTGCTGGCTTTCCGTCTATCCCTATTCCATTCGTGATCCCACGTATCTCTGCTTTTCTCTCTATCTCGTCTGTCTCTGCTTTTCTCCCTAGATCGTTCCTTGCCGTTGCTCCTGCTGCGCTGAGATCTGGAATGTGTTTTTGACTTGGATCTTTTTCTCTCACGAGACCCGCTTTTCCGCTGATGTTTTTCTCCGTGATCTTTGTCGTTGGAATCCCTATGCGTCTTGTGTTCTCTTTCACGTTTGCCGTTTCTCAACTTAGACTTCATTTCCTCCCGACGCTTCTTTTCTTTCTCTTTTAAAATCATCCGCAGATCATTTTTTGGCGTTAAACCCACTTGCTGCAACCTTAGTATCGGACTTGGCGTTCTTACAATTGATCTATTCGATTCAGGGCTCAAGGATGGCGTTCCACGATCATCGCATCGTGACGGACTTGGACTCAGCGTTGGAGTCCTATCGATACCACTGCTATCAGACAGTTCACCATCTTCCATGCGAGCAGCCTTCTCCCTTGCTTTGTTCTCAACTTCTTTCACGACTTCACTGTAAACTATGCTATGCTTTAGGTTCTTGATAAGAATTTTTCCCGGTGCTGCCTGCTTCGGATTTTCTGTATAAAAAAAAGTATACTTTAATTAGTGATTTCTTACTATCAATACCTTACAGATGCTGAAAACGAAAATCGATAACTGACAAACAAATGACTAATAGGAAGAAAATGAAATCGATACAATAACATGTTATTAGTGGTTCTCTAGTATACTTTGCCCTTCCCACAAATATAGGACTGATCCCTCTTTGCCGACGGTACTTTCAATTAGTAAAAAGTCATTTTTATATAATCGATTATTTGCTATTGGAGGAGGAATGTTGATGATTCAAATGGTATAAAGTGTAGACATTTGTTACTGAAAATCATGTCTAAAATAGCGGAAAAATTTGCAAATAAGAATTCAATAGTATAATCCTTATTACTGAATCCTAATATAGGAAATCCTTGTTTAATATAAAATATATTTAACAGTATGAAACTTATGGATGAATGAATTGTTTTCGATTTATTTTCTAAAAAAAAGTATGATTGTAAAATTTGATTTTAATACGCACCAAGTAATCTTGGCATAACTATGTCCTTCGAGTCATCCTTGTTAATTTTATTTGCTACGAAAGGTTGTCTGAGACTTGATGGTTCCAGAAGTGCCTCATCCTGACTCGCTGAATGATCAGGCTTTGCTAATCCTGGCTCTGTTTTGATCAAAGGAATTTCTGCGAGCTTTGAAACTTTCTTATTCGCATTGCCTTTAGTAGCTTTATCGATTTCATCGTTGAGGTAGTTTTCAGATATTTTGGAGTTCTCCTTAAAGCCATCACCATCGATCTTTTGTACTTTTTGTTTCTGCTCATCTGATTCGGAAGTTCGACTCGACGAAGAATCTCGCTTGCGCTTAGATTTCTTTTTATGCTTTTTTCGCTTCTTCGAGCCTGAAAATTAAGCGCAAAATAAGAGCAAAATAAAAAGGCGACGAACTTGAGATTCATTGAACTAATATGGAATCGTTGATCCTAAATAAATGTCTCCTCACCATCTCCAGCTTCGCTATCGCTATCGGATGAATTTTTCTTAATTTTCTTCTTGCGTTTTTTGTCTTTGTGTTTGTGCTTCTTCTTGCTCTTCTTCTTCTTAAGCTTAGCCGATTTCTCGGTCTTTACGCTTATATCTTTGGCAATCTCGTTATCGCCGCTTCCAGGTGAAATTATTCCTTCGTCGGCGTCAAACGTACTAAAAAGTTCGGTCAAAATTTCATTTGACGATTTCTCGGGTAACCCTGGCTCCGGTTTAATTTTAACCGCATCTACACCCACCGTCGTAATTAAATTTGCTATATCGAATAAATTGGCCATCGCTAATTTTCTTTCCTAACGATTTTTAATAAAACTCCGTACACCTGCAGAATTTAAAAAGATAAAGTTGTCAAAACGCAATCATATCCATCCCCCCTCATATTTTGTGTCCTGACCCAAACACCAGATTCACACAGCCAGTGTTACCAACTGCGGAGTAAAACATATCGCTATAGCAGCATGCAAAAATCTTTAAAAATCCCTAGGTATTACACCCCAGAAATCTCCTGTATTCACGAACGAACAATCTACTGAGGGTGCGTTCCGAAATTAACTCTCAGTGTTCTCAATAATCTTTTATCTCTTTTGCGCCGGCGATTTTGTGGGTCGCTTTGCCTCGGTCCTAGGGAGTTTTTAGCGTTGTCAGCTAATTTCGGAATGCACCCACAATAGTCAGATAACGAAGAGAAAATTTACATTGCATCGATAAACAAAACACACTAATTTATTTATTATGAATAATTTTGAAGTTATTGAAATCGAGTTCTCTCTTGCACTCATGTTTAACCCGCAACTATAAAACCCTATCAGTGAAAATACTTGAGGAAATGTAAACTACCGACGGTCGATAACAAGAACTATATGATCAAACTTTTTCGGATATCATTAAAATTTCGTTCACATTTTCATGGGCAGTAAAATGTTGCGACTGCAAGCAGCTAGGCTACACTGTAATAGCGAAAACCTGGGTGAAAGTGGGTCTACAGTGGTTGAACACCAGCTCTGTCTCTGTTCTAGGGAGTTTCAGCGGTGCCAGCTAATTTCGGAATGCACCCTAAATGGCGTTTTCAATTTGCTGCACAGACTGCGCACCGAGTGTATTTCCCCTAGGGTTACACCTTTGCTATTGGTTGAAAGCTAGGGAAATCGTACTGAGTGTAGCCAGCTGAAAACGCTGGCCGTTACGCTGGTCCGAAACGTGCGAAGCACAACTACGACCGCTACAACTATAGCCTTGAACTTGACTAGCACATTATCAGCTAAAGGGAGTGTCTCGAATATTTTCAACGGGTCGGCATACCTGTCAAACTTATCTTTTATATTTCATTATTTTCGAAATATAATCATGGATCCGGCTGTCTTCCCCGAGGAAATATGGATTAAAATTCTTTTATACTGCGACGTGCCTGACATTATTGCCTTCGGGAGCACATGTAAATACCTCAGGAAAACATCGGACACCGATTACTTGTGGTAAGTTTTGAGGTTATGTTCCTCAAACGCCCTTCGTACTTTACCGTGCCAAGGCCTTATTATTAAGAATGACAAGCTAATTCTTTAATGATTTTTCAATCCTCAACACTTATTGAGGTATTATTACAAGACTATGTAGTATATCCCAAAAAGTTTCTCAGGCAAATGATCATAAAATGATGGTGTAGCATGTACAACTGAAAGTAATCAAGGCAAATTTTTTCCAAATATTACCTTCAACATAGCCTGCAATTACACAACCAAAATTCGAACCATGGAAACCCACCTATCAACGAATTGACGACTCGTTGTCTTGTCTTGATCAGGAATTTGATAAGTTGGTCGGTAATTCAACTATAAGATAAATTTCAAAGTGAAGCAAAAAATTGCCTCATAAAGATCGTTTAAATGAAATCATTTTCCAATACCAAAAGTATGTGATTCAACAATTTCGAAGAATTTAAGGGGGTGCTCTGGTCGATTTCGACGTTGACTTATATATTTTTAAATATCGAATTCCACATATCTCAAATGCGGAAAAGGGCTCAACAACATTATTTAATACACACTTCTGAACAAAAACATTCCAACTGTAAAAAAATGAAGAAATCGCATGGATTCTATGAATTTACTATTACGATTTCATAGAATCCGTGCCATTACTTTATTTCTCTGTCAAATGAAAATGTAGTGGAGCATTTTCGTTTAAAAAGAAGTGAATTATATCTAATAGTGAATAAAAATTTTTTCAATGTATTTAAATTTGTCATCCTTTATCTAAGATATTTGACTTTTTTCTAAGTTTTCCTAAATCTGTATAAAAAGTTATGTCCATTACAGTGGACACGTAATGTTCTTTAACTTGACAACGTTGCATTGATAAGTGCCGAGTTCATATATTCTGAAAACGTAAATTAAAATTGATAAAAATATATTCTAGGCAAAAAACTTCATTTTAAATAGCCTACAAAATCAGATCTTTTTTCTCAGATAAGATGGCATCTTTTTTTTAATACTTTAGCTGCACTTTCTCAACTAGAACACCACTCAACGGGACACTATTCAATATATTTTGATTCAGATAGGTATTGGACCTGTTGACAAAACCCATCCCATAAAAACCAACTTAATGAGTGAAAATTTGAGTATGAATTTTTTAAATGTATGCTCACTGGAATAGAAAAACATTCTGATGAAAGTTTCAAATTCTCATTTCTACGTGAAGACATTCCCCCTTTTTTTTTCCTAAGTAAACGAGAAGTCTTTCATTTATAACAATTGAAATTTAAAGTTGCAATTTTATATCCTTATGCAGGGTATTTTTCTTTGTAAAAATTAAAACCAACCAACTCCAGCCGCACCGATGAATTCTAGATTTAATAAAGCATGCACGATTCGGTACATAAAAACTTTTTTATTTCAGGAAAATCAAATGGCTGCAGCTCATATCCAAAGTACAATTCAAATTTCCTGACATGAAATGTCTCCAGTTACTAAGCGTTAGTTTTAAGGCGATGTGCTACCGACTTCACATGGTAGTGACGCTGGGGGAGAGCGTTCCATTCCCTAAGTGCTACCACTGCAGTGGTTACACGTGTCAAAGGAACTGCGTCGAAGGTTCGAGTTCAAAGGTGGTCATTGAAATCGGAAACAAATACACATGGGTCATAACACCTCATTTCGGTCTAAGACGGCATTTCTCTATGTTTGGCATACCGAAATGCAACACAGCTAACGCAGAGGTGCAAACACAGGCGCCGAGCATAGCGAGTAGTAGCAGCAGGTTAAAAACGGATGCAAAATCAATTGCCAAAAAGCTGAAACTGTTGAGGCTATCCGAGCTAGCAACGGCAAAAATTCCACGACCCAGTGGACCGTTTTGCGTATTTTGCAATCCAGTAAAATTGTATCGTGAGAAAAAACGACTCGCATCGCACCAGAATGATGTACAAAAATACTCTAGTACAAATCCTATTTATCAAAAATTATTGAATGGATATTGCGCCGATACCGTGGAGGTTCTCGGCATTCCTAACGTCGATGTTGTTAGTCCGGCGGAAGCCCTCCTAAGCGACGGAACTTTTCCGGTACTAAAGACTTTTGTCGATCACTTGTTTCATCAGATGGGTTTAACGGCGACGTTGAGAAAACCAAACGCTGTACTTATGTTCTGCGAACCACTCGCCATGCATCCGTTACTCAGAAAACAGCTACTTCATTACTTATTTCAAGAGGTCAAAGTTGCCAGGTAATTATTTTCACTGAACTTACAAGAATACACTCAAGTGCAAGTAATTATGTAGCCAGTTCTTAAATATTTGAAGTAAAATCTTCACTGATGTAAAGAAAAGATTCACTTTTTATGTTCAATACTACCAATTTCAACTCTTTCACGATCTTTTCAGGGTATGTTTAGTTCCAAAACCCTTGGCTGCTTGCGCAATGCTCGATGTAGAGACTTGCGTTGTAGTAGACAGCGGCGCTCTGAGTACAACAGTTGCTGTCGTCATCGGAGGAAGGGTGATGCCTGATCGGTGGCGTCTATTACCTGTCGGTGGATATCATGTAGCCCATCATTTGAAACAAGCGATGCATTGGCAGCCAAAAGAATACCATCAAATTCCTGTTTCTTATCTGGACACTATGGCTGTTAAGGAGAGATGCAGATTGAGCTATAACATCGAAAATGAAGAGCGGAAAAGAGGGCCAACCAGAAGAGAACACATTAATCTTAGGGTCGATAGTTATGCAGATTACAAACAGTTTTGGGTAGGTAAAAAGTAAATGAGAAAGTGATTGAAAAGTATGAAATCTGTTATGGAAATCTTTCGCATTCCATTGATTGATATTAAATTAAGTAAGTTGTAATTGAAAATTGATATGCTTAGTTGAAAGGCGTTGAGATCAAATCAAATACTTCAATGTTCGGAAGGAAGCCTGTAAATTCTCTGTAGCGATTGGTCAAATATTTGTTATTATTACCCAATAATAGATTGATAGAACAAGAAATTTATTTTGGCAGAGAGTATCGCTGGGTTCTGAACTGTACATCGCACCTGAGATGATGTACGTTAGCCTCGGGCTGCCCGAAGTGATAAAGGAAGTGACTATGGGCCTTTCGGAAGAGTTGACCCAGGATTGTCTCTCCCATATTCTGTTGACCGGAGGTAACACTGATTTGTCGGGATTTGAGCTCAGGCTATCTAAAGATTTGCGTGAACTACTTCCGGAGCACAGTCCAATCTTGGAGGTCAGAAGTTGCCCAGGAACTCACAGTTGGAATGTCGCTATGGGATCAACTTACGTACCTTTGGCCGTACATCCTGGTATGTCGTCGCTTTGTTTGATAAACATGATTTTTTTTTACTTTGATCGATCAGTTTTTTAGATTGTTTCAGGAATTGAGAAAATGAGAATCAAATTATAGACGTTTCTCAAAAATAATTCTAAAAGTCTCTCGTTATTTTTATGTACGGCGTAAATATAGGGAATTGAATATCACTAAAGCATAATGAGAAAAGCATTAAATGGATTTAGGAAAAAGGTTTAAGGAAATTTGTGTCTTCGTTTGAAATACCTGAAATTACAAGGCTAAAAGCATATTAATTATTGTGAATTCTCATGCTGAACAATTAACATCGTCCAGCTTCAATGTCGATTTGAAAATTATTCCGCAAGATTTAATTGTATTTGATACGGAAAGTACTTTGCCGTGATTTTCTCGTTCATCTCAGAACCACCATTTATTCACTTCCCACCTTTTGTATCCATTTATCATTGCATTGATAAACCATTCGTTTGTTCGACTTGCAGACAAAACGCCACCAGAATATGTGGAAGGGAATCCGTTCTGGTTATCGCGGGAAGAGTACGTCTTATTTGGATGCGAATCGCTTGAATAGTAAGAAAGTAGTAAATAGGAGATAGATATCAATGATGAATGATTAAAATCATGAATACTAGTACCTTAGCAATGATTATGCAAATTAGCAAACCAGTACATATGTCAAGACGTAATATCAGGAAGAGAAATGTTACCAGTGTCAAGTATATTCTATTCCTATATTGTCTATCAACTCGCAAGGTATGAATTCTCTTACAATATTATAATAATGTTGAATTAACTAGAATGACTTTATACATTATCGAATGCATGTATGTCGTACGGTTTTGAGTACGCCTGCACATTATCGTGTGTAACCAGCGTCATATCTTTAATCTAATTTCATCAAATATTTTAATAGACTAATTGATCAGATACCAACTCGAGAAATTCTTTGCAAATTAACTTTATTCAAATATTAAATCGACATTAAGCAAACTTGCACCTGTAAAACTATTTTAACGTAACTACGTTGCATTATAATACATTCTGAACCAAATAAGAATACTTAATTTCAGAATGAACGTATGAAATCTGAATCTTTTTAACTATAATAATATATGATATATGATATATATATATAAAATTTGAATATATTTGAATGGAAGTTTAAAGTGTTATTTTAGCTTCTCCGCTCATGATACCTGCAGGAACTTCAGAATTTCTTATTTCACCAGGTTCTAAATTCGAGATTCAATTAAAAATTGATAATATTATAACTAGATGAAATTGAGAATCTGAACTGATTGAAATGTCGAATGAATGGTTTCACTGCCTTATTTCACTATGGTAAATTTATTATTTATGTATCTCTAGCAAGTGTTCAATACGATATTACATGACAGAAGGCTAGAAGATGTTACTGATGTTAAAAATTTACCAATGAAAATTTTGAAACTTTAACTACTTGGTAAAGTTTTCTACGCGCAATAAATAATTTCAGTTCAATATATGACTTCGTCTCTTATCTCTCAGCTATATTGGATTTTTTTAATTCGCATCCAAGAATGATACGGAAAGTTGAAAGTTTAATTAGAACAATTAGTATCATTCAATTTTGTCCGATAAATGAATTTTTAACTTATAATAGTATTCTGAGAAATATGTTTTGTTATTTGGTAAATTTATATTGGATTTTTTGCCAAAACAAGAACACTATACGAATAAAAGAAGAATATATATAGTATATATATATACACACATATATGTATGTAGGGATTTTTCTAGTCATCATAAACCTACCTAAAATATTAAGAAGAGAGTATACTTCCAAAATAGTAATATATACGTATACATATGATATATATGTATTGAGTAATAATTAGTAATGATAATTAATTGAAAAAAGTAATAATATATTAAACTCATGAGTCTCTCGTTTATAGGTTTATACAAAGTAAGAACAAAGAAGTAATTGTTATAATAATTTATACGTCAAGTTTCATAATATTTATTAATAATTACTATACCTAATAATGCTGCTTATGATGAGGTATAAAAAATAATTAATATTAGTTCACAGCAACGAGCTCAATGAACATATTTTGTTACATATTATAGCAGATTTTTATCAGCTTACTATATAATTCCATCGATACAAAATATTTTCGATAAGATATTGTACAATTTAATGATAAGTTTATTGAATTTTACTAGCACAATGTTTTGTTTGTTTTTTTTTTTTTTTTTTGTTTTTGTTTTTTATTCACGTGTTTTTCCTTCTCTTCGTGTCGTTCCTCGAACGACTGAAAACTTTTAAAGGAACTCACAACGCTAAATCCGCATTTTTTTTTTTTTTTCTATAACATGTTAATAATTTCATCATTTCAGTTATAATTTCTTCAATATCGAGATCCCAAAATACTTCAATCTGTGTATTTATTTCAATGCTATACATTTGGCATCTTGTTGTGATTTCCTTTTAATAGATTATTCATTATGTTAATGTTCTAAACATAAAATTTTTTTATTATAATCAGTGTTCTGCTACTGTTATGAACAAAGGATAATATACCAATGTCAAATTAGAATCGGCTCTATTAAAAAGAACAACCAAAAAAAAAAAAAGAAAAGAAAAAAAGCTTCAACCTGAATCCTAACAGTCTAAAATCTCACTGACAATGGACGAAAAGAAGAAAAATTGTTAAATAATTATTCATTCGGCATCAGATTTGACAAAAAATATTTATGTATAACCCTGTAATTATTGTTGCTTGGCACAAGTTTTTCATCAGATTGGAAAATAAATAAATAATTATATGTGAGTGAAAATAATATGTTATGATATTACATCGACGCATTTAATTAAGCATATAGTTTACTACTTGTTGTACACTTAAGCTTTTATAATTTTAACATTTGTTTTTTTGTTTTTGTTTTTTTATTGTGTAAATAACAAGAGAAACACATTTATTCAATAATTTATTTCATCACATTTTACATCAAGAAATCTCGTTATATTATGGATAAAATGAAATACAACGGCATGCGCACAATACACATACATACACATATATATTTATGTTTACATATACGCACATGTATATGTTCTTCATGCATCTATATACATATGTATATATATATACGCACACAATATTTACACACACGCACACACAAATGCCTGTGTTTCTATCGATGTATACTATTTATGACTGTATATTTTGTGAATAAAATATTTTTTTTTTTTTTTTTTTTTTGTCCCAAGATTAGAAAGCCAATAAAAAAAATAGTTTTATAAAACTTTTTTTCTAATTCTTCTATATTTTATCAACTCTCGTTTCCGCTTTATACTCGTAAGAAAATTATTTCTTCATCGTTCAGTCCAAAATATTAACGTTTTTTAATTTGTTCATACTAATTGAATAGTAGTAGCAATAAAAGTTAAGAAAATTCGAGATTCGAATTGTTACAAATGAAACCAATAAACAAATAACAAATAAGGATACATCATAGTAAAGTGAATGATATTCATTTTCCTAGGATTTGCATACTCGTTATATAAACTCTAAAAACCTTTGGCTATAAATGTGGTAACAATTATTCATATCATTTGCAAACAAACATTATTATACCTGGTAATAATAGAAGACATATTTTCTACTCTATGGTCTGTGACGTGCATGTTTATGACTTACGATAAACTCTTGCATTTAAATTTATTCCGATGATAAAAAATACGACCAGAATACAAGAGCCAGGTAAAAGCCTGTCGGAGATCATAAAGGCAAGTTACGTTCATCGTGATCGACAAATGACTCTATTTTTGCAAATCATAGAATTAGTATAATCTTATTCTATGTTACTATCAGTTAATCGTTTATTTTACTTACTTTAAATAAATGTTTTTTTATTATTTTTTTTTTTTTTATATTTGGTATTAGGTAAAACTACCCAAGCCACTGAACTTAAATCTTTGTTAGATATGCCGTATAGACGAACGCGCGTGTTTATAAACTGTCGCACTAGATCGCCATCACTTGACGTCTTAGTCGCATTTGAAAAATTTGCTAAAAAATTAAATGCGAATTTCCACGAAGATGTTTTATTTTACTTAATTTACTTAGGTATTTAAAATTCTATAAAAATTAATGAAAATAATCGCCTCAATGAATATAAATATAAGTCTCGTGTTTTCGTTTTATAGGAAATATGAACGATTAAGAATCTATAGAAAAATGACGTTTCAAAGATGTAACAAAGTCTGTAATCTTTATATTCAAGAAGCATGTATGCTAGAACTATAAATTTCAAAGTACAAACATTATGGTTTATGACAAGTTTTCTATTAGAACTATATGTATCAAAAAACGTAACGTGGGAAAGTTTAGTTCTCTCGAATAAGAAATAAATAAATAGTTTAAGATATATCTGTCTTATTTTGGCATTGTTTTGTGTCTCAGGATGCTTGGTTTTCGTTTTAATACGAATGCCAATAAATCACAATTTTGTAAGAGCTTTCCATTACGATGAAGTAATTAAACGGACAGTGATTTACATGTAACCTGTTTAGATGTAGACTTTGGAGTATTAAATTTTTTTCTATTTCCAACAGCTAGTAAATGTATGTATATATGTATGTATGTTTGTATGTATGTTCATGTATTTTACAAATTAGAATATATAAAATATATCCTAAGTTTTGGAGAATATTTTAGTTTTAGTTTCTTCTACCTCCGTACTTGTGATGCAAATTTGGCTCACAATTGTTGTTGTCAAATCATATATATTATCTATGTAATGTAGCGTTTCAAAACTATTCGACAGAATCGGAGTGGTATCAAACGACGACGATTTATTCTTGGTACTAAAACTTGATGAATTTATATCGATAATTTGACTAATTACACACTGACTTTTTTAATAATAATTATTGTAAAATACTATGTCTTTCAAACGTTAACGGGGTAACTTTTGTTAAAAAAAATTGATGAAACTGTAAAGCAAACGACTAAAAAGCCGTAAGGGTACTGAACAATTCTTCTCTGATCAACCAAACGGCACTTTATGTATTTCGCATAGGTACTATCGCGTTATTAAAAACAATTTAAAAATTATAAGGCGCTTTCTATATATATGTAAATGTGTCAAGATTTATCTAGAAAGAGATATTTCACTCATCCGCCATGGGCCTGAAATTTTTAAAGTTCGTTTGAACGAAACTATACCAAGATAGTTATTTCGCATAACTTTTTCGCTAATTGTAAGTGCGAAATTTTTTTTCAAAAATTATTACAAACTGATAATTGTAATTTAATTTTTAAAAAAGCGTGCCGACAAAATGTGTGTGCCATAAATTACACTTACATTTTACCTTTCAAACGAACGTAGGAAACTTCAGGCTCATCCTCTAATCTATTGATACTTCAATATTATACATATTAGTTTTTTCATATCAGTATTATTATTATATATATACAAATTATATACAAAATTGTTATAATAATTCTGAACAAACTATTTCGATGCTTATAAATTCTCTCTGTTAGTCTTTTTGCTTTATTTTTACGAATATGGATGTATAAGGTTTGATCAATTTCACGTCAAGTCTTTGAACAAGAAATAGAACAAAAAAGATATATCTTTCGGCCTCATCTCAACTGTCGCTAACAGCGCCTAAGTGTTATGATCCTAAAAAGTTTTTACCTCTAATATAAATTTGGGGTAATAATAAACTGCGGCTATTATTAGCAGCAAGAACTTTTTGCCGGTTCGGCTTCAATTAAATTGAAATCCAACCCTCCGGGTCTGGCAAATCCGGTTTTGATGCCGTCCCATCCATCCTCCAACTTATACTCACCAGTTTGTATTCTGTTGTATACTTCCTGTGTCACCGTTTTAAAAGCATCTTCAACATTTATTCCTGTCTTGGCGCTAGTCTCAATGTGGTGAACTCCGTGCTGATCGGCAAACGCCCTTGCTTCCTCCTTCGAAACCTCTCTTCTGCCTCCATTGCTCACTAAATCTACCTTACATCCTACCAATGCAAAAACGGGACGATGAGGCTCGATATGCCTCCGTGCTTCCATCATCCATTGCGGTATGTGCTCAAAACTCGCTCTATTACATACATCGTAAACTAGAAGTGCTCCGACTGAATTTCTGTAGTAAGACTTCGTTATGGACCTGAAATATGGAGAGATATGTATTTTTATTACTCATTCGAATTTTTTTTTTTTTTTTTGTCTTATCTTATTGTTAAACATTTCAAGAATATATTCTCAAAATTTTAAGTCGATCTGAGCAAAACTCTTGAAGGGGGGTGGGGGGGGGTAAGGGTTTCAGCGTAGAAAAAAAACTACTTTTTTTGTGAATTTTTTTTGAAAATATGGATTGAGCAAATTTATTGAAACCTTTTGTACATTATTAAGCATACTTTTAACAATATTCTGTAATTTTTTCATGCAGAAATATTGCAAAACGAGCCGATGACAGAGCTTTTTTTCTTCACTTTTTTAGCTCAATAAACTTTAAACGCGTTTTTCTCAAAACTACTTTTTCAAAGTCCGTGTTCACTGCCATTTACAAACTACTTGACCGATTCATTCCAAACTTGGCACTCATTTTCTACATATAAAATACCTCCCCCCAACGTTTAGTTAAAAATTTTTTTTTTAACATTAAGAGGGTTTCCCACCCACAAAATGGCGGAATTTTTCGTGGAAAATAGCAGTTTACACTTTAGATGGCCACCAAAAATTTTTGAATGAAAAAAAAAAAATAATCGTAGAACGTTGGGGGGTGGATTTGATAATACTTTGACTAAATTTTAATGGATTTTGATTTCAGATAATTTCCGACCGAGATATAGTGAACACCGCAAATGGTTTTTTTTCAAGACGCTCTGGGGCAAGCTCTGTCACCGGTTTATTTTGCAATATTTCTGCATGAAAAAATTACAGAATATTGTTAAAAGTATGCTTAATAACGTACAAAAGGTTTTAATGAATTTGCTCAATCCATAATTTCAAAAAAAATTCACAAAAAAAGTGTTTTTTTTTACGCTGAAACCCTTACCCCCCCCCCCTTAAAGAATGGTTGAAAAAAAATAAATAAAAATTGTATAATGTATGGAATTTGACGAAGCAAAAGAAGTGAGAAATTTGAATAAATTGAACGTCCGTAAATATTTGGTTTGTTTTTTAAAATGCTAATTAGAAAAAAGATGTAACTCCTCTGTAGAAAAGCTACCTAAATCTTTCTTGGCCTGCTGTGTCCCAGAGCTGTAGTTTAATCCTGGTCCCATCTTTGACCTCGATTAATCTGGCAAAAAAGTCTACTCCAACTGTTGGGTCCGATAGCTGTAATGAGAAAGTAAGCTTATAGTTTCCACAAATCAGAAAAACAAACAAACCAATGTTTGGTTGTGAATCATGCTGTTTATCTGGGATTTGGGATTTTGAAAGGTTATTTGCGACGATTCATGTTTGCACTTTGACATACAATAATCAGTGATTCATTCTTTATAAATACGCCGATCAGAGGTCGTGGAATTTGTTTCAAACTGAGCGTTATAGTATGGAAAAAAAATTCCTAAAGTACGATTAAACGACAAAGAAAATTCCTCTGATAATCAGCTCGGCATCTGTATAGTAATATCTATGATTTTCAATACATGTTTCAGCGTGCCAAAGAAAAATAATTAACGATCGAAATTTTTAGGGCAATAGATTAAATACTGGAGTGGAATGTACAAGTTTGGACTACTTATCATGCATATTCGATATTGATAACAACGAAGTACGAAGATCAGATGCGATACAGGGTCAAGAGCAAAGATAAATATGCGTATGGAAAAAATAAAAATTAATCACAACCAGACGTACATACCTCGGCGAATTTACCATCGGTAAAATATTTGAGCAACGAACTTTTTCCAACCGTACTGTCTCCGATGAGAATCAATCGGAATTGATAATCAAAAATAGGTTCCACCATTTTGAAGTTTTGGCTTTTTGAGGCGGCGCGATTCGTTCAATTACTGAGCGATAAAATCGTGCGTCGTCGCGTTAAAAATAGCGCATCTTTGTAACCTCCGTACGTTTCCCAGCAGAGTGTGAATTTGCACAAAACACGAGAGTCCTTTCAGCTGACCGTGACACATTAATTGTTACTTCCTCTCGCACTAGCTTGGTTTGATTTGATTTGTATTGTTTATTACGACCAAAGCTACGCGACTCGTGTAGGATTTCAATTCAACTGCGCATGACGCGCTTGTTCCTATACTTGTAAATCAACTACGTCTTATCACTAGTTCGACTAACGTAAAATTTCATTATTTATGTATTTATTTTGGCAGACGATTACAATTCACTGCCGATACACTATCCCCCACTCTATACCATAATTAAACACGGTATCTCATTGGCCACCACTCTACTCCAACTTATCAGATGCGCAGTTAGAACTTATTTCGTTACGTAATGCGATTTTGAGGTTAATAAGCATCGTAGCACGGCAGCGCTGATGCATAGACAAAACATTTGATTTTCTCGATTCTCTGTTTTTCTCTTGTTTTGCTATGGTAAATATCGACCAACAACAAATACATTCAATTGATCACTATTTATCACAGCTGACGTAACATACGCATGCTGACAATGAGTTGATACGAGCGTAGGCTGCTTATCTACATCTGCTGCGTATGAAAAATTGTAACCATGACAAGATTACGTGTTATTTCAAGCGTGTAACGTGTTCCTCACTGAAATATAATCATGTTTCAAGGGGTTGTTCCTACTGGTTCCTGCCCAGCCATCTTTAATAATGCAAGCCATCTTGGATTTTCAACCAATCGGATTTGAAATCATTTAGCGCGCATTTTAAAATGTCAAAATCTCCACGTGTTGAATCGGTGATTGTTGAATCAACTTTTCAAACCATAACATTTGAATGAATAAAATTCTTTGAATTGATTAATGCACACTACGCAGAAGCGTCGAAAAATATATTCTTCCTTATTTCTAAGTCCGTGATACGGAGTAGTACCGTAAATCCGTGATATCGACGATGTCGAGAAATTCAGGGTTGGGTTAGGTCAGGTTAGGTTAATTCTAAGAAATCCGCACGTTCTCAAGACAGATTTTTCAGAGCTCGCGTTAGATTCTGAGTTGATTTTGATTTGTCATAAATAATTGTAAGCAATGAACGAAGAGGAATTAATACGAGAAATTGTTGCTCTGAAGAAGACATTACGCGAAAAGAAAGATACGCTTAGACGCTTACAACGAGATAAGCATGTAGTTCAAGAATGCGGTTTGACCAATGAAGAAATCAGCAGATACAGTAGACAGATTTTAGTGCCTGAAATCGGGGTGAAAGGTATATAAAATATATCTAACCCATTTCACAAGTAACAATAAAATATCCCAGTTTCTATTCTTAGGTCAATTAAAGTTGAAGAATTCGTCGGTGCTGATCGTTGGGGCTGGAGGCTTGGGATGTCCTGCAGCACTATATTTAGTTGGCGCCGGAATTGGGCACATTGGTATCATCGATTATGATGAAGTGGAAATAAACAATCTTCACAGACAGCTATTACATTCCGAGGATAGCATCGGGGCTTCCAAAGTCGAGTCGGCTATTGCAGCACTGACTCGGTAGCTTTTGTAAATATTTCGAGCATGAAGCTTTGTCGGATCAAAAGACTATTCATGAGTTTTTCATGAGAAATACATTGTTGCATAGTAGTCGATGTATTTTTTTATGATACATAGTACAATCTATGAAACAGATTTAAGGGGGGGGTAAGGTGTAAGGGGTAAGGGTTTACACTTTCGAAAAATCGATTTTTTTTTTTGTCATATCTTATTGTTAAACTTTTCAAGAATATATTCTCAAAATTTTGAGTCGATCTGAGCAAAACTCTTGAGGGGGGGGGGTTCCAGCGTAAACAAAAAAAAACACTTTTTTTGTGAATTTTTTTTGAAAGTATGGATTGAGCAAATTTATTGAAACCTTTTGTACATTATTAAGCATACTTTTAAAAATATTCTGTTATTTTTTCATGCAGAAATATTGCAAAACAAGCCGGTGACAGAGCTTTTTTTCTACACTTTTTTAGCTCAATAAACTTTAAAACGTTTTTTTCTCAAAACTACTTTTTCAAAGTCCGTGTTCACTGCCATTTACAAACTACTTGACCGATTCATTTCAAACTTGGTACACATTTTCTACATATAAAATACCTCCCCCCAACGTTTAGTTAAAATTTTTTTTTTAACATTAAGGGGGTTTCCCACCCACAAAATGGCGGAATTTTTCGTGGAAAATAGCAGTTTACACTTTAGATGGCCACCAAAAATTTTTAAATGAAAAAAAAAATAATCGTAGAACGTTGGGGGGAGGATTTGATAATACTTTGACTAAATTTTAATGGATTTTGAATTCAGATAATTTACGACCGAGATATCGTGAACACCGCAAATGGTTTTTTTTCTAAGACGTTCTGGGGCAAGCTCTGTCACCGGCATGTTTAGCAAATAGTAAAACAAGTCCAATGCCTTCTACCATATCGTAGTAAGCTCTCAGCCAACTCTGAAGCATGAATATTAATTATTTCTAGAATTCGAATTATTAAAAGCAATAATTATTATTCCCAGGTTGAATAGCAGCGTTAATATAACACCTTACAAGATTCAGTTGGACAGCAGCAATGCATTGGAAGTAATACAACAGTATGACGTTATTTTGGACGCTACCGATAATGTTGCTACCAGATATCTATTGAACGATGCTTGCGTGTTGGCTGGAAAACCACTGGTTTCAGGCTCTGCTTTGAAATTTGAGGGACAATTAACTGTCTACAACTATCGAGGTCCCTGTTACAGATGCCTTTTTCCAATCCCTCCACCTCCTCAAACTGTGACTAACTGCGGAGACGGAGGTGTGCTGGGCGCAGGTACTTTTGACGCTGAGTATTAAATTGAAAAACGTGCAACAAAGAATTACTAGTTGCTAGTAATTATTGATCCAAATTGGGAATCTGCTAAAAATATCTGCACTATTTTCTAGCTGTAGGAACAATAGGTGTTCTGCAAGCCTTAGAGGCAATGAAGATTATTTTGGGAATGTCTGGCGTGCTGGCTGGCAGATTGCTACTGTTTGACGGAACAGAGGCATTATTTAGAAATGTGAAATTGAGACCGAAGAATCCAAATTGCCTAATATGTGGAGATAAATCTACAATTGATAAACTGATTGATTACGAAGAGTTTTGCCGCGCTAAAGCGAATGATAAAAATCCAAGTTTAAAACTACTCGAGGAATCTGAGCGACTCTCTGTTGAAGAATATCGTAAGTTCACTGATAGTAGTGGAACAGCTCATGTATTGCTTGATGTTCGATCTCACGAAGAATTTGAAATATGCAAATTGCCCAATTCTATTAATGTTCCGTTCACCCAAATTTCTAAACCTGACGGCCATGAACTTGTGGAACAGGTTATTAGAAATATGAGAAACGGGGATACTCCTATAGAGGGTAAGTCAGTTGAAATCTCATTCATAAAATCAACGATTTCATTTATCTAAGTGGAATAAATTATTTCACGATTTAAACAGTCAAATTTGTTCCCGATTAACTTCAATATTAACATTCTTGTGCAGAGTCAAACTATCTTTCACATGAAAATTTGTTTTTCATTTTCAGTAATTGTGATATGCAGACGTGGTAATGATTCCCAAAAGACGGTTAAAATGCTCAAAGAATTGATCCAAGACAAAGCTGTGAAAATAAGAGACGTAATCGGTGGTATTCACGCATGGGCAAACAACATCGACCCGACATTCCCAATCTATTGATGTTCAATATCGTTAATAAACAATCTTTAATTTCGTATTTACATATACATCCTTTCTATATAATCATCAAAAAATATATAGTCAATATTTTAAAACCAGAAATCTATTTCCGATTATTTTTTGGTAAATAATATTGCTAGAGGTCAGCTACATATTTACATGATAATTGGCAGATAGTGAAATGTATATCACAATCATTATAATTTGCTAATTGATTAGCCTCTATGACTTCGAAGCTTCAGGGGGATTGCACACGCAAAATTTAGCAGGTTCGTCAGGTGGCAAACTAGTTTCGGGGTGTCTGTAATGAGCATCTGATACCGCTCTAAGTTTTTCAGCTGCTTGTTCAGGCGTTAAATCTCGTTGACTTTGCGCCAAGAGTTCGTATCCGACCATGTGCTTTTTTATCGTTGCAGAACGGAGCAATGGTGGAAGATATATTCCGTGAAATGTCCAGTAGCGATAGTCCTCGTTTAAGTATTGACCAGTTGGAGCACCTGCAAAATTCATGAAACGATATTTTATATTTTCAA
The DNA here is from genome assembly GCF_021155765.1 of Diprion similis. NCBI lineage: Eukaryota > Metazoa > Arthropoda > Insecta > Hymenoptera > Diprionidae > Diprion > Diprion similis. The sequence continues at coordinate 6,995,485 of NC_060118.1, forward strand.
GCTTTTCCCCTTGCACTTGGCAGCTTATCTACCAAAACTTACCGTGCCATCCCATTGAATAAGGGAACGAGCATTGGAATAAATTATCGTATCTGGTACACAGTCGCTTCATTATAATAGCCAGAGACTCTTGTTGACTCACCGTCAGATCTTGCATTCTGATTACTTGTCTTTTGGGCAACACCATAGTCTCGTATGGCCACTGTGCCCAATATGGAACGACGACTACCCAGTCACAATTCTCAATCACGATACGTTCCTGAAAAAGTGTCAGTTACTGTATCGACAGCATTAATTCGCACACTTTACAAATGTAAAGATATGTTTCGATTTACTCAAAATCTTTGCATCTGAATAATTATTTCAACATACGCAAAGTACCTTTTTATCAATCTCTTTTCGCACATAATCAATCAGAAGCGGTTTCTGGTGACGGCGGTAATAGTCGCAGAGAAATTTGTCTTTTCTCTGAGCTTCAAAGGGCAGAAACGAGCTACTCCAAATTTGGCAATGCGGATGAGGGTTGCTACATCCCATTATGGCTCCGCGATTTTCGAATATTTGTATCCAGGCCCATTTTTTGCTCAGTTCGTGCATTTCGAGTATCCATCTGGTTGTAAAATGTTGAGTCAAGGCTTTACGACGCTGTTTAATACAGTCTAAACGCATTTCTGTGATAATACTTACTGTTTTATTACTTCTTTGATATCTTCAACTTTCATCAAAGCAATGGTAACATTTGATTTCGGGTGAAAGCACATCACTTTACAATTTCCCGTTGCTGGACCAATCTTGAAAAGCTCGTCCGAAGATTCTGGCGGACTTGGAACAGACTCCAACAGTGCGGGAAAGTCATTTTCAAATGAATACGTATTGCGGTAATATGGAGTCACCTAAAAACAACAGTTATCACAACGTATTTGAGAAGTTGCGCTACTTTCTCTATCTCTTACAGGTTCTGCTCACTTTACCACTGCTTCTAACGTTTCCAGGGCACAATGGATTCTTCGGATCATATTCGGGAAGCTCTTCGTCAAGATTATCCTCTACTTGTCCTCCCCAAGGACGCTTCATACGATGCGGGGATACTAATATCCATTCTCCTTTCAGAGGATTGTATCTGATGTGTTGGTGTTCTATGAAACAGTATCGAATTAGAAGCATACATACAAACATCCGAACAACTGAGCATCATTTCTGGTTATACCTGTTGGATCAAAGTCATCATTAGTCGCCATATTTCCACCGCTTACACTCGAAACTTGCCTTTTCTCCGACATCAATGATTCGTCTTTGCTCTGGGTGTCGCGAGTGCATTCAAGCTCTTTGGATGTTCTTCGTTTACCTAAAATAATCGATTAAAGTTTAAATCGAACCTAGATGAAAGTAATATCTGTGACCTTTGCTGCACTTATGCTTTGAATGTATAACATTATAATGATTATGAGTCACATGTGTTCAGTTTCGCAATAGAGTATGCAGTGCTGTAGCAAATGAATTTGAACAATGCATTCTGTCGATTATCTGTAATTCAATTGTCAAAGTTTATAATCGCCTATGTTGCACACTCCTTTTGCTTTACCATTATTGTCTTTAGAGCGATTCTTGCCACACTTTTCCAAGGAACTCATCTTGACGTGTCAAATTGATTTTTCTTCTCAGGGTCAGCGAGTATTTATGCGGACGTTATGTCATTAGAAGTTTTTTCAACTAGATATTAGATAACATGAACATAGCTAGGTAGCGTAATCCAAATCTGATAACATTGTCGGTTGTTATCTCGGATCATGCTGCCAGATTATTACAACTGTATATGATGAAAATGTAGAAATTGGTCATCATCGAATGACAATGAAAAGAAAATACTTCAAGGAAGTGTATGTTTATATATTCTGCAAAACAAATATTTATTGCTTGGTTGTCATTCAATTTTTCTAGAAGAAAACTTTATACTTGCTTATTGACGTAAGTGCAAAATAAATTTTTTAAGCCTCGGCAAGGCAGAAAATTTAACTGCTCATTTCGTCATTTGATCTGATAATTTCGATTTTCTAAACATGTTTATTTTCGAAATTGACAATTACTTGGATTTAATTTCAAAATAAATACTTTTGAAAGTGTCAAATGTTAGTCGAATGGGTCGAATGTGTCAAATCACCGCGGTTTCAGAACCAGAACGCAGATGTCGCTTATATCGGCGGACGGGCAATAAAGGGTGCGTTCCGAAACTAGCTGGCAGCGTTAGAAACTCCCTAGGACAGAGACAGAGCTAGTGACAAACTCAAAGACGCAAAAGAGATAAGAGATTGCTAAAAGCTAATTTCGGAACGCATCCCAAATTTCATACATGGCGGCACAAGAGGTAAAAAAATTAAAAGCAAATATCCCTAGATGCGTTCCAAAACAACACCCGGGTTACTAAAGGTGTGCTCTGATATTATTTTCCAGTGCTGCCAACAATCTTTTATCTCTTTTCTGCTGTCGAGTTCATGAATAGCTCTTCCTCTGTCTTAGGGAGCTTTAGCGCTCCCAGCTAATTTCGGAACGCATCCGAAGTGATTTTATTGGTCGGATGTATGGGAATAGGCCAATGAAATCACTTGGTGTCGTGCAGTGTCAAAATTAAGGTAAAAAAAAGCTAACTTGGGATGCGTTCCGAAATTAGCGGTCAGTGCTGTAAGCAATCTTTTATCTCTTTTGCGCTATCAAGTTTGTAGGTAGCTCTGTCTCTGTACTAGGGAGTTTCTAGCCTGCCAGCTAGTTTCGGAACACACCCTTGCTCATTCAGGTGGCGTTTTGGAACGCAGCCCCTTTGCAGCAAAACGAGCAAAACCAATTGTGAGCAAAACCGTCAGCACAAAAAGCGAAGATGTCGCGGGGAAGTAGTGCTGGTTTTGACAGGCATATTACGATATTTTCGCCGGAAGGTCGGCTCTACCAAGTAGGTAAGTTTGACAAAAAAAATTGGCAGCATCGCCGTTTTCCTTACGAAAAATCTGACGATTCCCGTTCGAGTATTCCGTGAAATATTCGACATTCCACTACCGTGTTTATGATGACTCGGCGTGATTAGCATTTCACTTTTTGATAGTTAGTATTCTGTCTCAATTAAACCGTTATTTCTGTTCCAGAATATGCGTTTAAGGCTATTAATCAAGGTGGCCTGACTTCTGTCGCTCTCAAAGGTGTCGACACCGCGGTATTTGCAACACAAAAAAAAGTTCCGGTAGGTTATGTTATCAGATTGAGGAGAAAAACGGTTTAACATTTGCACAAACACTGACTTGTATCTTTGCTTTACTTAATAATTTACTTCTCGTTTCAATTACAGGACAAGCTTCTAGATGCCTCAAGCGTTACACACGTTTTTCAATTGACTGAAGATATCGGCTGCGTCATGACTGGGATGATTGGTAAATTTTTAAGTTGGTTCCGTAATTACCCTACGATATTGAGAGACCGAAAAGATTTGAACTGATATGCGTTACACATTTTATTCACAATCAAACCTAATATTGAGAAAATTGCTCTGTCACAGATATTTTCCACTGACAATTATGAATTTAAGAATCGTTTCAGTGGAATTCCACCTGCCATTTTCTAAGTTTGGTTCCTTGATTAATTGAAGCTTACCCCAACATACACTTGCTTACATGGATTTTGTTTCTGAGGATGAAACCTATGAATTTAGGTTTTTTTTTTCTAAAAATTATAATATTTTAAAGCATACCACAATATGCTCTTCATATATTCTTAGAAAATAGTTTCATTGTTTGAGAATCAAATTCTGCCATAAAAATAGAACCATAATTTTCAGGATACTTAATGTTTGATCGTGGAATATATTTTTTGGGAATAATACTCAAAACTGTTTTTACAACAATTTAAACAAGTCATAAAAATTAGTTCATGTTTTACAATGATACTTGAATGAATCTTCAATGAATTGATATTTTTACAGCTGACAGCAAATCTCAAGTACAGCGTGCTCGTTACGAAGCAGCCCATTTCAAGTACAAACATGGTTACAGCATTCCTGTAGACACTTTGTGTCGCCGTGTGGCTGATATCAGTCAGATTTACACTCAAAATGCAGAAATGAGGCCGTTGGGATGTTCTATGGTACTCATAGCTTACGATCAGGAGAAGGGGCCTTGTGTTTATAAAACTGATCCTGCAGGGTACTTCTGTGGCTACAGAGCAATTTCAGTTGGTGCAAAACAAACTGAGGCCAACTCGTACTTGGAGAAAAAGTTGAAAAAGAAGCAGAACTACGACCACGACGAAGCGGTTCAGCTCGCTATCACTTGTCTTTCGACTGTTCTTTCTGTTGATTTTAAACCAACTGAAATTGAGGTTGGAGTTGTCTCTCAGAACGATCCGAAGTTCCGGTAATTCATGAATAAATTTTCATTCTTTGCTTTTATTTAACCACTTGATTGCAGTTATACCTTGTGATTAATTTGTTTTTCCTTTCTTTTCATGACTTCTTAGCGTTCTGAACGAGCAAGAAATCGATAAGCATCTGACTGCGATTGCAGAAAAAGATTAATTGGAGAAATCAGGTCGAAAGGATACGATCAAACGTGTAATTAATTACAAAGTGTCATCTGATTTTTTTTTTTTACTGAATAATGAATGTTATTGATGATATGTATTATGAATGCGTAGGTCGAAGTACGCTGAAATAAACACTGTCTTACGGCTTAAAGTAGATTCTTTATTTTAGTATAATCATAGCTTGTTAAAAGTAATTACAAAATTCTTACAAACTAGTCATATTATTTTCCCGATGCTGTTGCGAGTGGGTTTTTCAGTACCAAGATAACTGAATCACCTCGCAGAAACATTTTCGATATGAACCGGTCTTTATTCACTGGTTTTGCCTGTAATTTTCAAGAATAAAATTACTAAATTTTACTTGCAATCAGTTATGAATTTGAGGTTGAGAGAGGTTGGATTAATCTTATCACCTTTTTCTTTCCTTTTCCAGTCCGTGGTAATTCTGTCCACATTTCTTTGATGTTTTCCAATACCATATTACAGTGTCTGTCGAATGCTTTGACTCTACCGAGCAGTTTCTTGTTGTTTCGACAGTTGATTAAAACCTGGGTATTGTTTTTAACAGACTGAGTTAGAACTGACAGGGGACCGGTGTTGAACTCCTCTTCTTCCCTTTTGGAAAGTTCCTCAGGTGTCATTTCAGACTTTGGTTTAGTCAGCGACGCCCTGCAATCGAACACGAGTTGAAACGAAATTGTTGCGTTACGTTTAAAACAGAGTTAAAATATTATCCAAAGTTATCACATCAATATAATTATAAATCGTGTTTTCAAATATCCTCGAGCTCGATTAGAAGCTAAGAAAAGTTAGGTTAGTTTTTGTTCGTGACTTCTAAACTTGAAATAATTCGCCTACCTTAAGCTACCAGATTCAACGATATTTTAAGAAATATTATTGAAAGTACACTCACATTGTATTGATGAAAAAATTCCTGCGGTTGATAAACTGCTTCAATTGATCATTAAATTGTTCTCGAACACCGAAAAACAATCAGCGCGTTGTGCAAACGTTGTGCCGGATTCCGTATTTCTTCGTTTGTTTCATTAGATACAGCATTGCCAGTCTTCAACCGCAGAATTCCCTAGGATATTGACTTGAATGTTTGACATTCAAGTTTGAAAGCACACTCACATTGTATTGTTGAAAAAATTCTTGCGGTTGATAAACTGCTTCAATTGATCATCAAATTGTTCTCGAACACCGAAAAACAATCAGCGTATCTAACTAGATACAGCATTGCCAGTCTTCAACCGCAGAATTCCCTAGGATATTGACTTGAATGTTTGACATTAGAATCCCCCAGATCTCATAGGTTATGCATCCAGTTCTTTGAGATCCAGATTGACTGTTGATGAAAAACCAGGAATTTATTACTTCATTATCACCGAACGAGAGAAATGGAAGTCAAACCAAAAAGTGAACATTTATTAGCGTTAAAAGGTGCGTTTGAACAATCTTAACCAATTAGTTCTCAAAATACTGTATAATTGAATAAGTAGGAAAATTTATGTCGACCGCATCTGAAGCCTAAATTATTTGTAGATTTTTGTGTTTTAATTATCGAAAACTACTTCATCAAATTCCATTTATTTTTAGTTATGCGGCTTACGAGGCCGACACTTGCAAGTCCAATAATTGTATCTTGCGACTCGACGGATCTTCCGGGAAACACGCTCAACAATGAGCTTAAGAATGATAATACTTCCCTCCAGGGAATGGAGACCCTTGCCGTTGGTCAATTCATGATGTTGCCACAAAGTTTTGGGTAATAATTGATAACAGTGGCCGATATGATAAATTTTTTTCGATTTTCTTCTGGTAGCTTTAGTCTTAATAACGAGTAAACAAATGCTTAAAAATTGTTTCAGTAATATCTACTTGGGAGAAATATTTTCCAGCTATTTATGTGTTCACAATGGTAGTTCCCAATTAGTTAAAGACGTGATTGTGAAGGTAAGATTCTCTCATTGATCAGTATGCGTGATAATATTTAAATTGGCATAAATAATACTTCAACCAAAATCTATTACAGGCGGATCTTCAAACTAGTTCCCAACGAATACCTTTGTCTGGTCATAACGGCGTGCCTAAGGAACTAGGTCCTGATAATACAGTGGATGAAGTTATTCATCACGAAGTCAAAGAGATTGGGACACATATGTAAGAGAGTTGTAGTATTCTATAATATTGCAATTTTCACACTTTGGTGTTTTGCAGTACAGTAAGATTTTTCAATTTTTATTTTGTTGCTGTTTACGGGTAGTAATTTTGTGGATTCCATTTTGTAAAATCTATTGTTATTGGCATTGACATGATAACTTCAATTTTTATCAAATCACCGATTATTATCAGTCCGTGTTGCTTCTTTTTTTGAAAATTTCAGCTATCTGGTGCACTTTTGTGACGAAAATCAGTCTCTGCAAATCTGAACAGCAAACTATCTAGAATAAAAATTCTGATAGACAATTTCATTTGCAGATTGGTTTGCGAAGTCACGTATACTCCGACAGTTTCTGAACCTGTTCCATTATCATTTCGCAAATTTTTCAAGTTCCAAGTCGTCAAACCGCTCGATGTTAAAACCAAATTCTATAATGCAGAGGTAAATGATCTTCCCTTTAATGTATCTTTGTTTGAAAACTATGACGAAGAACGCATTAATGAAAATTCGTTACGCTATTTCTTTTATATTTAAAGGACCCGGTTATAAATTCGTCAAAAGTTTTTTAATAACCTTATGATTTTTCTAGTCAGACGATGTTTACCTGGAGGCTCAAATACAGAATCAAACTGCTGGTCCGATTTGTTTGGAGAAAGTAACACTCGAGTCATCCCATTTATTCAACGGTGAGATAAATTTCATAACTATGGTAGGGGAAAGAAAAAAATTTGACTTAAAATGCTTTTTTCACAGTAACAACCTTGAATACCAACATGCAAGGTGAGTCTATCTATGGGCGAGTGAATCTATTAGACTCTGGATCGAGTCGGCAGTATTTATACTGCCTTACTCCTCAGCCGAGCTTAACCAAGGATCCAAAAATGATGCATAATGCAACTAACATAGGAAAACTTGATATCGTTTGGCGGAGTAATTTGGGTGAAAGAGGACGTCTACAAACGAGTCAGCTGCAGAGAATGGTTTGTTTCAAAAGCATCAATATGCGTTTAATGTGTAAGGCTCAGCTGGTATTCGATCTAATTAATTTTTGTTTGTCTTTAAGGCTCCAGATTTTGGGGATTTGAGAGTAACAATGAAGGACATTCCACCTATAGCATATCTGGAAGAACCAGTGAACTTCAAATGTCGTATTGTGAATACTTCGTGAGTAATTAAAACCATTCATTGTCAGTGACAAATGTGTAGAGAACCTTTCTAATTTATCGAATTCAAATTCAAATAAAACTATCAAGCAATGTACGTTGTGTTTACAGAGAGAGAAGCATGGATATAATGTTGGGTCTAGAATCTAACAAGTCTATAGCATGGTGTGGCGTCTCTGAGACTGTGATAGGCACTCTTAAATCGGGAGCATCGTGCGACATTCCATTGTGTTTAATTCCGCTCGACACAGGGCTTGTTGTGAGTATTTATTTTCAAAGATTTTCATATTCAAAGCCGCATGTATAATGACAAGTAGTAAAAGAAATAATTTTCAATATATCATAATGAGAAATGGTTTCACGATCATTTTTGCCTTTAGACTGTTTCAGGGTTGAAATTAGTGGACACATTTTTAAAACGTGTCTACGATCATGATGACTTAGCCCAAATATTTGTACATCAAGTCGAGTAATTAATAATTATACAAATAGAAATTAATACTGGGAAAAGAGATTCTAATATAATATTTATTGTATAAATATGTAAATATGATCAATCATTAAATCTAATGATAATTACCTATCATGAAAGAAAGTTTATTATCAATTTATCAAAATTTTATACAATTATTTGTAAGGAAAACTCCTGTAAAACCTTATTCCGTTTTCATCCCTACAGATTTGTCACGGATTGACAAATTTTAAGAAGTATGAAGTTTGAATTTGACTAATTGCCGCGGATTCTTTCGATCCATCGAACATCGATACGTAGTTTCGATAGCATGCGTCGACCGGAAGTTGTTGCATAAAACGTCATCGAGTTTCGAGGCCTCGATCAGCATCGTTAAACTCCTCCTTTTCCGGTGTGGTTGTGTCAGAGGGTCTCCGGGTAATATTTTTCGTCTTTCATTCAGTACAAATTACACTTGTCCTACTGCTTGGAAAAAATTTACGTTACATTTCATTGGATTGGGTAAATTGAATGTACTGTTTTAACGCAAAATAATTACGCATTTATGCCCTACAGAATATTGTATAGACAATAATTACGCTCTGCTTTTGGCTCGATCCCAATCTAATGGAAAATGAAAGCTTTGTAGTTTACTAGTCCGCCTTAGAGCGGCGCTTTGTACCTGCATGATGACGTCACTAACACTTTACATAACGATGGATGCATGCCTGTATGTATGCATATACACATACATATAGGTATGTAATTTCCTACCTACCTACTTATAGCTATACCTACTACGTATTGCAAATTTTGAACATAAATATTGTTCTGTTTGAATTTCATTTCAATGGAATATTCATTGTAGCGAGAGTCGCGGCAGGGGGGGGGGGGGATTCTCTGGGCTCACTTATTTGAAATCGAATCTTTCTCTGTCGCAAGACTCATCGAACCCCCGGTTACACGCGCTAACGATACAAAATGGGAACAAACCGATGTATTTCAATTAATTCTCTGAACCGAATGTCACGATAGGAAGATTTTTCCAATTTCGACACTGCATCGCGGGCAAGGTCGTTATAAAGAAAGAAATAATAATCATAAAAATCGTATAGCATTCTGGGTAAATTTCAGGCTTTCCCTAGACTACAATTAAAAATGGTAGCCGAACAGTTGCGTCTCGATGCTCAATTTTCTCTGTTCTACTTCGATTTTCTTTTCTTTTCTTTTCGATTCATTGTTCAATGACCCAAATGTTGTGACATTGTCGTCACGCGATCAATTAATCAATGATGAAAATTACTTTAGTTTCGCGTATATATACATAAATCTTCGACGGATGTATATTATCGATCTGAACGTTGCGGGATATTTTTTCTTCAATTTTAATCTCCCATTATTAATATCGTATTTTTCCCTTTCTTCTCTGTAACTGGGCAAGAAAAAAATGTCCTCCCGAATTGTTTACCCGTAATATGTTTCATTTAAACGCAGTTAGAAATCGTGACGCAGCGGCGCTCGCCTGAGATGGTCATAGCGGCGGCTGAGGGGCGAGGGGAAGTCCCGCGCGCGCAATGCATGACGGTACGTCATGCCGCCAAGCGGGACGACGGGGGGGGGGGAGGAATCGAGGAGGGCGACGAACAAGACGGGATCACAAAATGGCGGCCAAGCTCGGGCCCGTGACCATATAGTACGGGAAAATTAGATATTATTGAACAATGTCGGGATATAATATAGCCAGTGATATCTAGTATTGTGAATACGTTGTTGTTTCGCATTCGGGAGGGTAAACAGGGGGTGAAATAGTGCATAATCGACGGTTAATACGGAAGTTGATTTTACTCGTGAAGGGGAATGATGCAGGTGAGTGGACGGGTTCGAAAAATAGTTAATTTTCGAGCTTTCCTCGCTATTATCATGAATAATTCTTTGTTTTTGTTTACGATATGAGCGTTACCGTTTATCTGCGATACAAATTTGCCCGATGCGACCGCGGTGTTGTTTGGAATAATGTAAAATACCCCCTGCGACGTGCGTTTTAGAAATCTGCGGCTAGAAAAAGCTTGTTAATTGTTAAAATTATTATTTACACCTTTATTTCAAGGGTTTCTATGTGTAGGGCGGGGCCTTGTGCCCCGACTGAGCCCAGGGACTTGACTCTCTGCTGAATGAATTTTTCACAAATTAACAAAGTCTTGATCATCCAAATAACCTATAAGTTTGTTTACATTCTACTAACAACGAGTTTTTTCAATTAAAATATCATTGTTCCAACCATATTTTCCCACAAAACAATTCCTCATTACTTTTCCCAGCCTTTGGTAACAGTTATTCAAATATTCGTGACGGACCCATTTTTGCAAATTGAGCTTAAAGTTTGGGCCGCACGCTATCCACATAACCTGCAACTTTTTACCTTGTGACATTACATCAAAAATCATAATTCTTACTGCTATTGGTTTTGGCAAATCTTCCAAACTCACCTGCAATTCTATTAAAACTTCGACCATCATTTTCCACATCATTTTCATATACTTTTACTCCTTCAATCGCTTTGTTTTATTGTGCGTAAACACAGCAGTGTTTCCAGTATTGATAAAACATTGTACCGATCTGTTTTGCAACCGTTTCATCCTCAAACCCACTTAAATTATTCATTTTTCTATCAGGCAATAATATCCGCATCGCATAGTATAAAAGACCAAAATGAACCTGCTTTAATCAAGACATCTATTTGATATTCTACAGCCATACTCGTAAGCTAAGAAATGTTGTTTTCGAGCTTAGTGTCGTCTGATTTTCACTGCAAACAAACCGTTCAGTAAAACATAAATTCGTGCAACATTCAATCTAAAAAAGTTATTGCAATGCTATTGTAAAAGCATATTTTATGATCGACAAAAATATTGTAAAACTTTTTTTTTTTTACAGTTAATCGATTACTGCTTTTAATGCTATTCAATTTTTCTGACAAAATAAAAAATGTTCTTGAATATATATATATATTTTTTTTTTTTTACATCAAGTTCACTGTGCCACACAAACTATTTTTACAAATTGAACTATAAAAATTACTGCGGCTCAATGCTAACTTGAACAAAAGAGATAAAAGATCTGAAAAGTGAAAGCATATCGTGTATTTGGAATTATATGCATTCCTAGTTGTTTTTTCTTTTACAAATTATGATAACTTCTCTGGTTAATAATACCGTTTGCTCATATTCCTAAACTCAATTATATGCTTATAATGCAAATTAATACTTACTATTGAGGCACTGGTATTATTTTCTTATAATTCGATCGGGATGCACGATTTAATTCTTACATAGTTTTGTTTCAAATTAGTGATGAATAATTGCATTACAGTGTATATTCATATTTCTTTTATCGAAACGTTTAGAAGTCAGTTTTTTTTATCGCTTAATATTATTTCTTTGATCGTTGATCAATGATTTGCTTTTTACATGTCTAGGAATCTGCATTCGATATTTGGAAGAGCTATCACATCACGCATATAAATTTTTTTCTCCAATCTATCACCAAACTGTTAAGACATCCAAATATAAATAAAGTTAGCTGGAAAATATTTGCCGGATAAATTTTGTCGGAGATCCTAATCACAACTAATCAATAGCTAATTTAAGATTACCTTATTTAAACACCTGGATTTACATATTGTACCCAAACGATTGAATCAACACTGAAATGTTGATGTAACTTTTGTATGTTTAAATAAACCCACTTATTATACATTAAAAAAAAAAAAAAAAAAGTATATAAGTCATTTTATTTCCATCCTTCTTGTATGTAATTATCTAGGCTTAGTACATAAGACGAGGTAAAACTATTAACAAGGTTGCATCGTTTGTCCTGGAATCTGATTCCAAAAGCTAAGAATGCTCATCGTCGATATCTGTGGATCAAAGGAATTTAAGGTGGATTTTCGCATGCCTGCTGTACAACTCCGATAAGACTGCAGTGTCGAAAAAAGGATAGCAAAATAATTTTAACTCTGGATAAAAGTATCAGATTTACTTCGCGGCGATAAAGAATAATTATAGAAGCAATACAAGCCACATTAGCAAGCTATAATTGTAATAAATTCGTTACTTCTGTTATACATACAGCGTAAACAAAATGGCGGATGAATCTCACAAAATGGCTGCTGAGAAATGTGCGGAATTTAATAAATATGAATTTAAATATGACATAGCAATGCCTGATCGAATAGATCCATTATAAATTTTACTATTTCATATTCGCAACAGATAGTCAAGCCTAATAGCGTTATTGTTATTATTATTAACACTGCTCCTGATGATATCGTTTTATTCAATTACTGGATAAACATTAGCACAGCATTTCCAAACAACACCGTGGTATCTGGTCTTTCTTATATCGATGACTATATAAGTGATTACTGGTTGGTTATTAGATTGAATATTTGGAATTGCATTTACAGAAAACTTTAGATTCTGAGTCTGGTAAGGAATCTGGTTCAGATTCGGAAAATGAGAGTAAAAGCGACAGCTCTTCGTCCGGAAGCAATTCTGGGTCTGGATCTGGCTCAGACAGGTGTGTATATGTATTAAATTTAAGTTAATTGAATTGAATTTAGTAATACATAATACGATGTCCAGTCGTATCAGGGAAAACTTGAATATTTAAGAAAGCGTATTATAATATCTGATTCAAGTTACGGAATATCTTTGGGAACAATCAGTAAATTGAATTCTGTTATATTTGAAATATTTTCATCTAACGGAGAGGTGAAAAGTATAAAGAAAGAGAAAAGTCTTCTTTGAAATCTATTTGACATCGTTTTGTGCAAAAACTAAAAGATCGGATGAAATGATTAATAGAACTAGATGAAAGTCAATTTTGGTATTTAAAATCTTGTCTTGTGGTTTTTTTTTTTTTTTTTTTTTTGAGGTCATATCGATACTTCTCACAGTTTCACGTGATTAAAAATCAATCAAGATAATTGCTGAAGCTTTGCACGCCAGTACTAACTTACTTTACCTTGCTGATATTATGGCTAACTGTTATTTGTTCTTTTCTTTTAATGTTGGAAAGTATAGAAACAAGGCATTCCATCCCACAATTGAGTATCAATTTACAATTGTTATATTTTTTTTTTTTTCACTTTATGTTCCGTACTTTAATTTAACAGTAAAGATTTCTTTGCCATATGTGTTAAACTTTGTAACAAAGATATAGACATTTTAATAATTATTACGTACAGATCATTTGGAATCTGAATACAATAGCCAGAATTTTATGAATTTTTCATATTCTGATCATTTTTAATTCTGTTATAGAAATCACTTAAGTTGGGCAAATTTTATGAAAATCTATGAAGCGATAAATACTCTTGAATATTTGTATTTTAAATCAGAACTTAGGAGTGGGAATTGGATCAAGTTCCGTGTTTGCCTTACTTGTTATTACATAGTTTCATCATATGTCAATACTGGAGTCACTGTGATTTTGATCGACGCTAAAGACAAAGTCAAACGATTAGTTACCACAGTGAACTACACACATGAAAATATTTCTTATTCAAAATGCTTGTAAAATTGTACGACGAAAGTATTACATCCGAGCGTAAAAGGTCAAAAATGATGTAGACATTTTTTTAATTGTCTTGTATTTACTCATTAAATTATAGACATTTTATCCACATTTTACGAGATGCTGAGACGTTAGAATTTAATATTGACAAAATTAAACCTGACATATTACAAGCGAGCAACACGTGGACGATTATCGTTATCAGATATTATTCCTGAATGACATTTTAATTTTAAAGAGAGATAATACTTGTCTCTGGTATTAATCAATATGTTATCTCTGAAATCGCAATCATTATGCGAGTGAACAGTTATCTCTTATTCATTCATCCATTCATTCAGCGATAATCACGAACCCCTTGAAGGAGGGTGAAAAAAAAAAAAAAAGTTTTACTAGTGTAACGAAAACAAAAATTGCTTGGCTGCTAACGCAGTGACTCTAGCTCGTCAAGCGGTTCTGGTTCAGCATCAGGTTCGGATTCTGAAAAGTCAGATAAATCGTCGAAATCGGATGCACCTGCACAAAGCGTTAGCATTCAAAGTAAAAGCTCGGTTCATAGCTCAGAGACAAAAGTTCGACATAAAAGCGACTCGAGTCGTGAATGGGATGAAAACCCAGACGTTTATGGAATCCGAAGATCGGGGAGATCCCGCAAGGAACCAGAGAGGCTCACTACGCAACGCGAAAGCGACGGCGATGTACGACGGAAAGTTCAAAAAAAAAGGTAAGAAGGATGAAATAGATAAAATTCTACCATAAGTAAGTATTTGTTGTGATTTGTTTTCCAAGCTTCAAGCCGTAGTTCTCAAGTTTTGTGTAATATCTTGATAAGCGATATAACATCTCACAGTCGCAGTCGTTTTACTTATTTTTTCAATGTCTTATTTCAGTACTCAAAATTCCTGGAATTCTGACAGTTCAGAGTCAGAATCGGATGAAGCTACTAAACGGAGACCTCCGCCAAGTAAATCGATAAACCGTCGAGCAGCGCAAAAGGTGAAAGAAAACACCCGTTCTCGTCATAAACGAATATCAGAATCCTCGGAGAATTCTTCGTTTGACAGCGATGATAATCGAAGGTGAATACGCATCAGTATTGATTTAAAAATGTACAGATCGCTGTGATAGTTAAGTAATCCAACATACGACTATTGACAATTTAGGCAAGTCACGCGACGGGCTGGGACAGCCGTCAGTTACAAAGAACAGAGCGAAGAGGGAACTGATAGCGAGGATATAGTCGAGGTTGATGAGGCATTGGCGACTCCGTTGGAGCCAGACAATGCCGAAACGATTGAACGGATTCTGGGGCAGAGAAGAGGGAAAAAAGGAGGTGAGTTTCATGAAATCGGTAGAAATTGTAGCAAAATTACATTAACTCAGCATAAGCAGACCGTCTATGATTTCTGGTATTTTATAACGAACGTGTATCAACTTTTTGTGCTTTTAGTTACTGGAAATGTGACGACTGTCTATGCTGTCGAAGAAAACGGTGATCCGAATCCTACAGATTTGGCGGACGAAGAAGCCGAGACACAGTATTTAATAAAATGGAAAGGCTGGTCGCATATACACAACACGTGGGAATCGGAAGATTCTTTGAAGGCACAAAAGGTATGAGAAAATTTTCGGACTTTTATTGAAACTGGAATATATTTTATTTCACATTTTAAACTGATATTTTATTCAATTTTCACAGGTGAAGGGTATTAAAAAATTAGAAAATTTTGTGAAACGAGAACGGGAGATCAAACAGTGGAGAGACTACGCTGGACCTGAAGATATAGACTACTTCGAATGTCAGCTAGAACTGCAACAGGATTTATTGAAAAGCTATAATTACGTAGAACGAATAATTGGTAAAAATTTGTTAATTGGTTTGCTTCAATCGACAAAAGACTAGACGAATCTTGTTTCTTCTGTTATTTATTTAAATAATATTTTTTTTTACAGCTGAATATAACAAACCGGATTCGGGACATCCAGATTATTATTGTAAATGGGAAAGTTTACCATATGCTGATGCGACGTGGGAAGATGGAGCTTTAATAATAAAAAAATGGCCTGAGAAGATTAAAGAATTTCGTGATAGGGAAGATTCGAAACGAACACCCAGTAAACATTGTAAAGTATTAAAATATAGGCCAAAATTTCATCAAGTCAAAGGGCAGCCTGAATACATGGGAAGGGGGAAAGACTTAGTCTTGAGAGACTATCAAATGGACGGATTAAACTGGTTGATTCATTCTTGGTGTAAAGAGAATAGGTAAGCCGCCGCGAGATATATATTATATATTCGAAATACGGTATCAGAATTCAAGCGAGTACCGATAATCTAGCAAGACTGTTAACCAAAGATGACTTATTAATTTATTCTCGTTTATTTTTTTCGTTCTCAGTGTTATTCTCGCGGATGAAATGGGTCTAGGAAAAACTATACAAACTATATGCTTCCTTTACTACCTCTTTCACACGCAACAGTTGTACGGACCATTTTTATTGGTTGTACCATTGTCTACGATGACGTCTTGGCAAAGGGAAATGGCACAGTGGGCACCAGATATGAATTTTGTAACTTACCTTGGTGACGTGACGTCTAGAAACGTGGTGAGTGTTCTGAACTTGGCAGAATATTTTTATTGAATGTTTTCTCTCTGTTTTCTGTTTACTCGATGTATTTATATGGTTTACAGATTAGGGAGTTCGAATGGTGTTATAGTTCAAAGAGATTGAAATTCAACGCAATTTTGACCACGTACGAAATAGTTTTGAAGGATAAGACGTTCTTGGGGGCTATAAATTGGGCCGCTCTGCTCGTCGATGAGGCGCATCGTCTCAAAAATGATGATTCACTTTTATACAAAGCATTAACAGAGTTTCATACAAATCATAGACTTCTTATTACCGGAACTCCGTTACAAAACAGTTTGAAAGAGTTGTGGGCATTGCTGCATTTTATAATGCCTAACAAGTGAGTGAATCTTTTTTTATTTGGTATTAAATAATCCGTAACACTGTTTTGAATTCTTTAAGCGACGTGTATTACAATTTCTTTCAAACAAATAGATTCAACTCTTGGGAAGAATTCGAAAAAGAACATGACAACGCGGCGCAAAAGGGTTACTCAAAGCTTCACAGGCAATTGGAACCATTCATTTTGCGTCGAGTCAAGAAAGACGTGGAGAAATCATTGCCGGCTAAAGTTGAACAGATATTACGTGTCGAGATGACCTCTTTGCAAAAACAGTATTACAAGTGGATACTTACTAAAAATTATAATGCCCTTCGCAAGGGTGTTAAGGGATCGACGACGACGTTTCTCAACATCGTTATAGAGTTGAAAAAATGTTGCAATCATGCATTCCTGACTAAGCCAACGGACGGTGAAAGGCGAGAAAGCAACGAGGATTATTTACAACAGATAATTCGTGGATCGGGAAAATTAGTTCTGTTGGATAAACTGTTAGTACGACTCCGAGAAACTGGTCACAGAGTTTTGATATTCAGCCAGATGGTCAGAATGTTGGATATCTTAGGGGAATATCTGCAAAAAAGGCATTTTCCCTTTCAAAGATTAGATGGAAGCATAAAGGGAGAGCTCAGGAAGCAAGCACTGGATCATTTCAATGCAGATGGCTCGCCAGACTTCTGCTTTTTACTGTCAACCAGGGCTGGTGGTCTCGGAATCAATTTAGCAACAGCTGATACTGTTATTATATTTGATTCTGATTGGAATCCGCAGAACGATCTGCAAGCCCAAGCTAGAGCTCATCGTATAGGTCAAAAAAACCAGGTAATTTATCTAGATTTGGTCACTCCGGCAACATTTCTTCCAATTGACCAACTAATGCAGACTTTGCCCTGATTATCGTTTGACAGGTAAACATATATAGATTGGTAACAAAGAATTCGGTGGAAGAAGAAATAGTTGAACGTGCGAAGCAAAAAATGGTGCTCGACCATTTAGTCATACAGAGGATGGATACCACGGGAAGAACCGTCTTGGATAAAAAGGGTCCCAACACAAATAACAACCCTTTTAACAAGGAAGATCTAAACGCCATTCTGAAGTTCGGTGCCGAAGAATTGTTCAAAGATGAAGAAGACGGGGATGAGGAACCAACTGTAAGTTTGTTCGACCTAATTTAGATCAACTTCAACGTCTTTGGCAATAAAAATCGGCTCCTTTGTTTGTTTATAGTGTGACATCGACGAAATACTGCGTCGTGCTGAAACGAGAGACGAAGCCCCGGCAACAGTGGGAGACGAACTTTTATCAGCGTTCAAAGTTGCCAGTTTTGCAGCATTCGAAGAAGAGACAGAGCCGATTCCTCAGCTTAATGAAATTGACGATGAAAGTAAAGATTGGGTGAGCATTGTTTGCACAGTTGTAAACTGATTGTTGATGTACAAAAGTAACTTTTGGATCTAATCTTTTCTTTGCAGGCTGAGATTATTCCTGAAAATTTTAGAAAAAAGCTTGAGGAAGCGGAAAAATCTAAGGAAATGGAGGATCTTTATCTACCACCCAGAAGTCGAAAGACTCTTCAGCAGATCAATCAGTCTGGCGAAGGTAACTTGTTTTAGAAATCAAATGCAGTTGTTAAGGTTGCCATTTATCGAATGAAAAACATTTGATTTATCCAGTGATATAATTCCCAAGGAAATTACTCGGCCTTCTGTGAACACATTTTCCTCATCATTTTTTAAAAATATCGTTGATTTGAATGTATAAATCCAATAACATGATATTGACATAACGAACATACTAAATCTACATGGATATTTTATAGAAGGTAGAGGTAGGAAACGCAGAAAAACTGCAGGCGACGACAGCGAAGATGCTGAAGATTCGGGAAGCGAGGCAGAAGGCAGCGACGATGAGAGGCCTAAAAAGCGGGGTAGACCGAGAGTAACTCCCAGAGAAAATATGAAGAGTTTTACCGACGCCGAGGTGAATTGATTATTTCAATTTTATGCGAAATTTCACTCCACAAGATTGATTTTAAACGATACAATTTTTAATATTCAGATTCGAAGGTTCGTCAAAAGCTACAAAAAGTTTGGGGCTCCGCTGAAAAGATTAGATGACATTGCAGCTGATGCTGAATTGCAAGAGAAGCCTATGTCTGAGTTGCGCTACTTGGGCGAGCAGCTAAGAGTCAGATGTGAGGCTTGTTTGGCAGAGTTTGAAACTATCGCTAAAGAAAACAAAGGGACTGAAGAGGAAGGCCGTGGCCCAGGGCGGAAGAGAGGAAGAGGTCCAACCTTTAAAGTTGGCGGCGTTATGGTAAATGCAAAATCCCTCTCTGCTGCTGAAAAAGAATTGGAACCCCTCGATGCAGCGCTCCCTGCGGATTCTGAGCAGAGAGCTAATTGGCACCTTGATGTAAAGTAAGTTCTTATCAGAGTCTATTAAAGTTGTGGATAAATTTGGATAAATTCACCATATTAGACAACGATTGTCAATTACCAATTATGAATCGATGTTTAGATTGAAACCTGCGAACTTTGACTGCGATTGGACTCCCGACGATGACTCGAGGTTACTTAGAGGAATTTATCATCATGGAATGGGATCTTGGGAGGCGATTAAATTAGACGCCAATTATAAACTTGGTGAAAAAATTCTCCCTCACAACGATAGTAAACCACAAGTTAAACAGTTAAACACACGAGCTGAGTATCTATTAAAAGTGCTCAAGAAGCAGATGGACCTTAAACTAGGAGTGGTGAGTTGTATGATTGATTATTTTTGGTATCTTACGCATTCCAAAGATCCCTGTGTGTGCACAGTTTGTAACGATAAAAAATTGTGTTTTTATTAGCTTGTAACAAATTGTTACGAACCTCTTTCCTGCGCACAAGAAGCCTAGCAGGTGGAAAAATCGATTTTTTTTTCCTGTTATCCACGTTCCCTGTCTTAATTGTTTCCTATTCCTTCTCAACAGGGATACGTCCTGTTCTCCCAGATCCTTACTAGATCCGAGGTAATATCGTCAGATTTGTTTTTCAGTTCAGAAATGAGAATTCATGTATGAAAAATGCGAGCGAAATCTGCCCTGTTATTTTCATACTCAAGTTTACCATTATATTATTTATTTCAGACCAGAACAAGAAAGCCTCGCAAGCCTAAGGAGATAAAAACTGTTATCACTAAAGAAATTGTTGAGGAGAATGACAGTTCCGGAGACGAAAACAAAAAGCTTAAGCTTAAGCTGGACAAGGTAAAATCAAATTTTCATGAAATAAAGTTCGTTTGCAACATCAGGGAAGATATTTCACAATAGATTATGAAATATCAATACTTAAACGGAACATTTCAGCAACCGGTTAAAAAGGAGGAAGAGCCTTTGTGCAAGAAAGAACCGAAAGAAGAAGGCGAGGTTACGTCGGATGATAAGAAAAAGGACAAAAAATTGAAGAAAGAGAAGAAAGAGAGCAGAAGAGGGAAGAAAAACAAACAACCTGTTGGGCCAATGCATTTTACGGCTAACAATGAACCGAGAGCTCTTGATGTTCTTGGTGATCTTGATCCGTCTATATTTAACGAGGTAAGCATTATTGTTATTATTTGAGCAAGGTTGAGCAATCCAATTGACGTCTGGATATATTTCAATTTGAAAGTATCTCATTGTAAATTTTCTTAAGCTATTAGTACTTAATCATGATTAATGATCAAATTTACAGTGCAAGGAAAAAATGAGGCCTGTCAAAAAAGCTCTGAAAGCTTTGGACAGGCCGGATCAGTCATTGAGTCAGAGCGAACAAGTAACGCACACCAGGCAATGCCTTGTTCAAATTGGGAATCAGATAAATATCTGTCTGGCTGAGTACAAGGATCCCGAACTTATAAAAGAGTGGAGAAGTAATCTGTGGTATTTCGTGTCTAAATTTACGGAATTTGATGCGAAAAAATTATATAAGTTGTATAAACACGCGACTAAAAAGGATGATACTAGCTCGAATCCAGTATCTAGTCCCGAGAAGAAGGAAGAAACTGTCAATCCGAAGGTAAGTCTTGGACGACAATAATTTGATGCTAGGTTTTACAAACTAATCAATTTTTTGCTAATATGTGCGGGAAAATCTTTTCATTTCAGAAGCATAATGAAAAGTTGCACGATAAACATGCCGAGAAGCACAGTGAAAAACATGTAGAAAGACATGCGGATAAGTGGAGCGATAATTCGCAATCCAAAGATAGTAGCAGCAAAGATTCACAGAGACAACAAGTGAAACGTAGAATAGACGACGTGGAGGAGAATTCAAACAGCAGTACTCCAAACAAAAAACATCAATCTATTACCTCGATTGCAAATAGTACAACGACTGGTTCCACGACGACAGTAACAACAACCACAACGACGACACCAATTGCTACAAACACTCTGACGGCAAACTCGAATTCGAATTCCAGTAATTCATTGAGTAGCGAACAACCGCCCAGGCACAAGGAATCGAAAGAGATTAAACACAAGGAAATGAAAAGAGACAGAGATCGAGATAGGGAACGGGAAAGATCCCATGGCGAAAGAGGTTTGGATAGATTAGGCGGAGCGAAAGACGAGAGAGTGAGGAGAGACAGCGGAGGTTACAGCATCGGTGGTCATTACAGCGGAGGACGAGAAGACGATCATTGGGTACCCAGAGATGGTAGAGATCCTCGAGACGGCAGGTAAGATGTGACGTGATTGCACTTTGCAATTAGTTTATTCATTGACTTTGTCACAGTCAATTGTTCATTAACGTTTCGCTGATCGACAGGTTTGGAGATCATAAACGAGAAAGATTCGAATCTTACGGGCGTATGCCTAGCGGTTATCATCGCGACAGAGACAGAGAACGTGATCGTGGCATGCATATGAACGAGAAACGAAGGTATGCGTTACTTATTCATATAGAAATTCACCTTTTTTCGCATTCTTCGACTGTATTAAAGTTTATACGAGTACCTATGAACAAATTTACTCTTCTACCAAGACTTGAATTTCTGAAACCATTATCTTTGCAGCGATTACTATAGATATCCATCAGGCCCTCCGGGTTATGGATATGGTGGACCAGGAAGTTACGGAAGTGGAAGCAGCGGCGGTTATCCACCCTCGGATCTCCCTCCTGGCCATTTCAGAGGGCGAGCGTACCCAGGGGATGGATATCCTGGCGATTGGAGGCCCAACAAAGACTATAGACGTGATTACGACCGTAGGCCACCTCCACCGAATGCAAATTCCTAGTGCTCCTTCCTCGCCACCGTCCTTGAGTGTGTCGTCAACAGGTTGTAAAACCTGGTTAAAGTCTCCTTGTCGTCTATCATTCATTTCAATGTCCTCGTGCCCCTTGTGAATTGTGCTCTTGAGGCAAAACTTGGAAAGGTTTGCCTTTTGTACTCTATTACAAGTGCGATATCCATTACTGTCATTCGAAAAGTTGATGGCATTTAACACGGCGAAAGAAAAGACGAAGAAAAAATATCACTATGATTTAGAAAAAAAAAAAAAAAATAAAATAAAAAAATAACAAAAAAAAATAAAATAAAAAAAAAGGAAGCAAAGAAAAAAGGAATGAAAAAACGGGAAATGCGTAATTAAGTATTTCCACCCGTACAGAATAAAATACACTTTTATATCGGACATCCGACTGATTTATCATATATAGTGAAATTATATGGTGAATTTTGAATAAATATAAACATGGTTCGAAAATAGATGCCACAAATAATGAAAAAAAAAAAAAAAAAAAACAAATAAAACAAACAAAAAATATACGTACGTATATCAATATACGGATGTATATATTAATCTTCGAGAATTTTGCAAGGGTGAAACCTGAGCGAGACTTCTTTGAATTGGTATATTTTAAAATGTGGAACAAAAAATATTGAAAAATACAAAGCAAAACAGAAAATTATGCGAAATTTTTACCAATGGGATTCTCTATTTTGTAATGAGTTCCAGATTATAATTATTTGTTTTATGTTTTTGTTTTTTTTTGTTTTTTTTTTTTTTTTTTATCGTTAATCAGTAGCGCATACAAAGAAGCTATTTATTTTTCGTGCTTCACGAGTTGCTGTGCAAAGACCGAAATTTTGCCAATAAGTTAGCTTTTCATGACTTGCAATCATACATGAAATTGATTCCGTTTTTTTTTTTTTTTTTTTTTTTTTTTTTGTCACAGAAGAAATCGCAAATCAAACTTTATCGATTAAACTAGTCACCAATTCAATGTAACTGTGAAAGTAAGGAGCCATGATTGATTTTATAAGTTATCAATTTTTACCTGGGCATTTACTTTACTATTAAACTTCTTGGTCATTTGCACGGCATTGCTTGTTTCGTTTGATCAGTTTATTGTGCAATTTTTAAAGCAAGAGTATTAGCTTGATAAAAAAAAATTAAGTTTAAGCATGTATATTTTCTCCGATCATGTCGAAAGTATCGAATAAATACTGAATCGTAATCAGATGTTCTTCGGCAAGTCTTTAGGTATTACATATGTTCATTGATACAGTTAATAATAATATGATCTGATTGTTTCGCATTGCATTGAGTTAATACTGTTTCATTCGGTTTCAGTAAAATTTGAAAAATCAAGTAGAACTAAATACGTCCCGACTTGCTTCTAACCATTATTTATTATGTTTTTTATATGTCGTTTACATGTCACCAGAGATTAAGTAACGGAAAAAAAAAAAAAAAAAAATTGTGTCGAGGAATCAGCGGTGAAATCAGAGATCGCATTGTGGCGATTTACTTTTTTTTGAATCACATCACATTACCAACTACCTTGACACCGTCTTCTTAAACAGTTTCTCTGTTTCGATACCTTATATTTGTTTTTTGGAAACAAATGTTGAATACCTATTTACCATGGCACGTTTTCGATATCAAAGTTGAACTAACTGTACGCAAATGATTTAGAAGTATTAGTTTTACAGTTTGATCATGATCCGATATTCTTACAATTGACAATTTGGCAATTCATTTTTCAAATTACATTCATTGTTCGTCAATCGATTTGATTATGCTCCTTCAACTCTAGCATCGTGCGATCAAAGAGAATATTGGCATCTATTTCATTTTAATTATTCAAAAGGAGAGGCATAAATTTTTTCATCTAAAAAAGAAAAGAAATAAATAAAACTATACAGATTTCAATGTATATCTTGTGTAAATAATATAAAACGTATTAACAGAGAAAAACAAACCCAAAGGTTGTATTGTGTGCACGTGAACAACAAAGACATGATAATATTGTTTAGAGTCCGTTTTGAAAGCTCCGATCCTAAAATTGCGTGATGCACCTCGCTTAATTAATTAAGAAATAAATGAGAAAAGAACCCCTGCTAGATTAGATTTATATTTTTTGATGCAATCAAGTTGAAGACGTGAAAATGAGCAGAGCCGTTTATAATTTATTAATAGTCGAACACGGAATCATGATTTATATAAGAGTGAGGTAAAAATGTTGTATATATATATTATAATTAAGTAAGAAAAAGTAATTATTGATAGTGTATAACAAGAGGTATGTAGTTAATTATTATATCATAAAAATCAGTTTGAACGCATAACATGATGGCAATGTATTTTATCTATCTTCATTCTAGATGACTCAATATTTCTGGAAATATATGGAAATATATAGGAGTAAAATAGAGAGAGAGAGAGAGAAAGAGAGAGTATGTGTGTGTGTGCGTGAAAGAGAGAGAGGGAGAGAGAGAGAGAGAGAATAATGATAATTATAATTATACTAATAACCACAGGCAACTTGCAACTTTTGAATGAATATATGTCGTTTGTGAATATAATTTTTTTCTTTGATACATTTTTCGTTTTAACAGAAGTGAAGTGACAATTGAAAATGAACTGAAATTCTAGGATAATTCATGAAAAACTTTGAAAAAGAAAAGAAAAAAAAAGCAGACAAACAAACAAATAAACTGTATTTATTTAAAAATCATCTGAAAAAGTAAAACCATGTAAAGCTGGATGAACTAATGCTTCTTTTTAGCACAGTGTAGAAATGAATAACGCTTAAAAGTCATGTAAAGGTGAAAGTTTGTATACAAATTGAATCTGTCCCGATTCGCTATTAAAACAGCTTAAGTATTGGTAACGGTATACGCATTATTTTAATTTTAGTTCACAGAATAGCGACCTATGACTATACATTATTCATTGAATGCGATAAGCTGAATCCACTGCATCGATCACTTCACGGATTCTTTTGTACAGTATTATAGGAGCAATCGTTCTATTGACATTGACAATCTTCAGGGATAAAACTATTAATGTTTTTTTTACTACACGCAATTCTGAAGTATTGTTACAAGGATAATTAAAATCGCGGTTTCTCGTTTAAAAACATAATCTTATCGAACGCGAGTTGAATGACGTCGCACGAACCTATAGAGGGTCGTAAATATTGTTCGGTAAAATATTTATTATTATACTTTCTTTTTCCGTTTATGAAGTTTCACTTAGCTGCGCATAAAACTTGGAAAATAACAATTCATCAGTATCCAAACTGATAAGGTTTATTTATATTAACTACTAAAAGCTGTTCGCGGCAGAAGTAAATGAAACAAAGAACGACATTAGCGGAAGTATTAAATTGCGTATGTAGTACATGCTTCGAATTTGATATATGTATATGTATAAATATTTATTAGATTACGTCATATAATATGATAAAAACACGTGTATAAAAGCGAGAAAAAGAAACTAAGAAACTCATAAGACGACATTTTAAATTCCTGTGTATGTCTCATACACGTCTTTCCCAAAGTATTTACGTGATGGGATTCCTTTCTGATTAGTATTTTCGTAGAGTAGGTTGAAAACCCTTCACGCGATAATTCTCAGACATTTCTTATTATCCTGGATTGTTACTATTCGCTTCAGCAGGTATAAAAATTAAAGTATTTTCTACGGGATTGGAAAAAAAAGTTTATATTAGTCTCTCCGGCAATTATACGTTTTACAGTTTTTCATACTTTTTCTCTTATTTGTATCGATATTACGGGGAATTATAGCTCATCTCAACCAGCCAATGAAACTCACGCGTTTGATATTTTTTTTTTTTCAGAAATAATTCGTCGTAGTACAACAGAAAAGTCAATAAAGGATTTCTGTGAATTTCAGTTCGCAATTCGAAAAACTGCCGAATATATGATTTTATGAAATATTTATATATTTTTCTAAATCTTGAACGTTTCAAAAATATTCTTCGCTAATAAACGTGAAATCCGATTACATATGTGACAAATCTGATGCAAAAATCGAAAATCTCCAATTTCTCATGACCGCGGTAACGGAATCAGTGGAAATTTTTACAAAAGATTCTTGATGAAAAATAAAATCAATAACAACCAAACAGATATGCTTGGACCTCTAGTTTCAGAGTTATGAATTTATTGAATAATTAATTAGTTAAATAATATTCTATTCTCTCAAATCAAATTTTACCGATAACTTCATAATTATACAAAATACTGTTGTTATTATCGTTATTACAGTACTATATACGTATTATAATTTTTTACTGCCGATAACGCGATACTATTGTCATTATAAATAACGTTCGAAAAACTTTCTTTTTTTTTATTACACAAAGAGAGAAGAGATATATCGCTTAATATTTCGGTTATCCCACTACCACTTAGAAATTATAAAATGTGAGAAACAAACGAATCTCATCAACATAAATGTATGTATGTATGAACATACGTACATACAAGCGTGTGTAGAAAAATATATCAAGATCGCATAGTAATTTTCAGTGTATTCAGATCAGGATTCTTTATAATTATTTTAGAACGCTAGAGGGAACAGACGTGCTCTAAATATTTTCATTGCATTCTCTCGAGTTTCCAGAACAATTGCAACTAGAGCTGTGCTTGAAACGTTCAGAATGCTATCTTATACAATCTATATTCTATATAAACGTTGAATCGGCAAAGGCGTTTCTACAAGGTAATCAAGTAACCAGATGTACAAAAAATTCTTTCTTTTTTAACTGTAGTTTTGCATGATTATGTCACATACATCTTGCATATTTTTTTGTTACATATACCTATGTATAAGGATCCCCGTACAGTTGACGAGTTTCCGAGGGAGGGGGGGGGGGCATAATTTCTTCAAATCATACCAGAAACTATTAGTAAAAGGTATTTTTTATTTGCCAGCTTTGATAAACGACAGTATTACAACAAGTTATGCGATTTCAGCTTTTGGATGGTGGCAATTAAATAACAGTAGTAAAAAGTAATAAATTTTTTCTTTTTTTGTAGCCGATTATCTTGGAACGAAAATAAAACACGTTTATGACACGTTACCCGATATAAATACTATTGATGGTGTAGAAAATCGCCTCCCGACTTAAAGTCGTCAAAAAGACGTCTAAATGATATGTCTTAGGACCTATTTTCTGACGCCTAAGTCGCCAAGGACATCCTCTACGTATCATGATATATTTTTGGGTTAAAAAAGGGGCCGTAAAAGTCGTAAGACATTATTTAGACTATGATTTATAGATTTAGACGGCTATTTGACGACTCCAATCTTGTGTTGTCTGTGGGATGGGTTAAAACATATATAGCATTATAGTTTACACCATATTATGAAAAAATAATGTATACTAATCGAATTAGAAACAGTATAACTACTGGAACAATATTCATTACAGAGAAACAGTCCGTGACCGCATCCGTGTTTTCTCTCATCGCTAAGGAATAGAAGAGACACAGATTCAGTTCAACGCATCCTTATATGCCTGCATGAATGTATGTAGTACGTATGTATAATAATTCAATATAGGATACCGATCGCCCCTTATAAAATTCACTCAAATTTAGAGAGGCTGATTATAAAAGACCTAACTTCGGTGTGACGATTATAATCCAAGTTACTCTACCCGTTGATCTGTACAGATTCCGATGATAAATTAACTGTTTTATAATCGTCACTTAAAATCTTTAAGTAAATTTTAATAGGGCCCGTCGATACAGCCATGCAAATTTTTCGCCCCTTTGCTCCGAACCTCTGCACATTCGAGGCGTAGGTATTCATCGCTACGTCAGCCAATAGCGTCGTAGGGCTTATCGGAAACGACCAATCAGCTGCCACAGCCGGCTGTCGTTTAGACACGTGACCTGTTGCCTTCTTCTGTTTCGTATGAGCGAGAGCCGAGACGGCCGAGACGGCGCTGCGCAGTTTGAACTGCTTGTGGCTTTCTTGGGTGCTTTTGGAGTTTGGAACGGACCGGCGGAGAGGAACAACGCTACGTTACAACGGTTTCAACTGTATAATTTATCGCATTTACTCGGTTAGTAACGAATAGGGATCAGTCAAACCGTGTCCATATCACCGGGAAGCTATTTTCAACAAGTGAGTATCAAAACTTTGTCAAGTCAAAGCGTATTTATTAATCTTTATCTGGTTTAATTGCGCTTAGTGACAGCTAGTTGTCGGCTTTTGAACCGAGCCACGATTTGTGGTTGACTTTGCATTTAACTCACGTGCGTTCTTTTTAATACACTTCAATTACTTATACAATACCTCTGTTTAGTAGCATTAATAAAAATTTAAAAAATTAGATAATCGGTTCAAACCACTCGATTTCGGGCTTATCTTGCTTTTTTTTCACCGTATTTACATTCGGGGTCGAATCAGCTGCGGATCATATCATTTATAGGTATAATGCACAAGCTGGCCGGCGTTTCGCCGGTTTTCACAAACGAATGTTGACTTTGCTCCTAAATAAATAAGCGTTCCAATTGGTGATTGATTCTCGGCAGTGGTACACTGTAAATTGTAATAACACCGATTTTCACCCACGCATATTTTCAGGGCGTGGCATATCGCTTACACTATTTGTAAATATAACTCGGAAACATAAGACCGGCACTCTACACAGTACACACGTAGGCGCAACGAATATATACCTACGGATATACGTTATCCGTTTTAATTAGCCACGTAGTTGACTTGCGCAACTACATTTTCAATCGACCTATGTTGTACGTATAATCTCTGTTTTGGAATATTTATCGACTATAACCAAAGTTTATCATACGGAATTATTATCATTAAATTGTAATCATTATCATTTACGTCTCGACTACACTATATAGTCAAGATATCGATATATTTTACAAATTTATTGATGCAATTGTTACTAATTTTCTGAAAATTATTTTCATTTTTTGAAAATTGTATTATTTTTTTTTTTTTCTAGTCCCAAATCTCTGAAAGAAAATACTTTAATCTCCTTTGCTGATTTCTTTAAAAAAAAAAAACTACCAAGTTTTTATTCCTCATATGAATATATCGCACAATATAATATATTCAAATCTAATCAGACAGAAATTGTTTTTCATTTCCTGGGATTACATGCAGCACACTGAGAAAACAACTTGTCTACATACGCTATTGCAAAGTTCATTTGGAAAACTGCCGAACCTATAAGATGTAAAATAAAACTCATAAAAAATATTTCTGACAATAAATATATCTGAAATTTATTGTCTCTACATTCACAGAGATACATATACTATGTAATAAACGCTTGTGCATTTGTTTGTGCCAACAGAATGGCGGGAGAACGTTTGGACATTGTGATATTTGGAGCGACTGGTTTTACTGGAAAGTATACAGTTTTACACGCAGCAAAGTTGGCTGCTGAGAAACCGTTCTCATGGGGCGTTGCCGGCAGACGCAAGGAGGCATTGGAGGCGGTACTCAAAGAATTTGCACCTGACCAAGGTGATTATAGTGAACGATGATAACTGAACAGGACAAGTTATTTGCTTTGGCGAGTTATCGGAGCTACAACAGCACAGAAGTTGAAAATACATTGTAGCAACATTCTGTGCTGTTATGCGGCAGTGAATGAATCATAAAATTGTTGGATACGTTGAATATAAATAGACGATGATCTATATTTAAGAAGGATAATCAAATTCTAACAAACGACCTTAGATATTTATGTATAAATAATATGAATGAAGCGTTTTCGTTCCTTACCTTCTTGGAGATAACCGAAATATCTTATTTTTTTTCACATCGTAGAAAATATTCCCATCATCATTGCTGATGTGAACGATGAGGATTCGCTGAAAAAAATGGCAGAACGCGCTAAAGTTATTGTCAATTGTTGCGGACCTTATAGATTTTACGGAGAGCCGGTCATCAAGGCTTGTATCGAGGCCAGAACGCATCACGTTGATGTCAGCGGTGAACCGCAGGTAATAATCACTCATATAAGTTGTAACATAGATCTTTGTAATTCTGTTTCACTCATGCTGTGTGTTCTCTGGATTAATTCAATTACTGTAGTTCATAGAACGGATGGCACTGGAGTATGGAAAGCAGGCGAAAGAAGCAGGGGTTTACGTAGTCAGTGCCTGCGGATTTGACAGCATTCCCTGTGACCTGGGGATCATATTTTTGCAAGAAAAATTTAATGGAGAAGTAAATAGTGTCGAAACATACCTTAACTCTTGGAATACGAAAAAAGTTGGGGGTGCTTCGATCCACTACGGCACATGGGAATCCGCTGTATATGGATTGGCCCATGCCAATGAACTCCGCGAGCTCAGAAGCAAACTTTACCCTGAACCTTTACCTAAGTTGAAGCCAAAACTTGAGTCCAAGTAATTTCAAAGCTTTTCATTTTTGAGCTCGATCCTTACTTTCAAACGCAGAGTTAATACAATAAACGAACAACTTTTCCAGAGGCAGCATTCATAGAAGTGCTATATCTGAAGGTTGGTCAACGATATTTCCAGGATCTGATCGATCGGTAGCGCTGCGTACTCAACGCTTTTTGTACGAAAAATACAAGCAAAGGCCAGCCCAGATCCATACCTACGTGACATTTAAGTAAGTTTACATGAGTAAAAGGACGCAGAGTTTTCGATTTCAATTCAGTACACGTCTTCACTCGTGCGTAAGTTACTGTGTTTTAGTTCTACTCAAACAAACAGTTTACAGATGCAACGCTGTGTTTTTATAATTCTTTTTTTCTGTTTTTATCTAAACCTGTAAATGCGATTCAAAAACGGTTTCTGTAATTTTATTCTGTTTCGTTTATTCAACACCTTTTTTTCCTGTAGGTCCTTTTTTACTTTACTCGCTACGGCTGTTATTGGTGCAGTGTTTACCCTGATGACAAAATTCGAATGCGGACGAACGCTGCTTCTTAAGGTACAAATTACAGTTGGGCAATATGCATGAGTCATTGAACACAGTTACATTAGGCCACATCTCCCATAGCGAAAGCTACATGACAATATATTTTCATCTACAGCATCCAAAGTTGTTCTCTGGAGGGTTCGTTAGTCACGAAGGTCCTGTGCCGGAATCAATGAACAACGCTCATTTCTCTTTGACTTTTAAAGCTTGCGGCTGGACAGAAAAATTAACTGAACCAACAGATGAACATAAGGAGCCTCCAAACAAGGAAATGATAACCAAAGTCTCAGGCGTTAATCCTGGATATGGCGCAACCTGTACTACTCTCTTACTTGCTGCGCTGACCATTCTAAGAGAGGCTGATAAAATGCCGGACAAGTAAGTTTACTTCTACATGTTCCTAAAGAGTTCCATGCATTCTCAAACTTTACAGTTTATTAACATACAAAGAAAACTGGGCAACTTTAGATTGTGAAAAAATGTATCGCGTACACATCTATCCTTCTTTTAGCACCGAAGACGTATGACGTACAACGAAGTTGGTAGAAAAGTATCATGATATTTTTAGCAGTGTAAACATGACGGTATTTTAGTCTTTGATAGCAAAGAGCGAGACGAAAGAAAATAACAGAAAGCAATGATATAGTAAGAAACGTGATAAAAATTGACTATTGAAAAGCATAAAAAATTTTCAGGTCTTGATAGGTAATTAAGATACCTTCAAGTCTGCTTTAATTACTAACGCAATTGAATATGGATTAATACTCGGATTTCAATGGATTACAGTTCTCCCCATCACCCCAAGACGCACCTTTGGTGCAAAAACCTTTTGCCATTAAATCTGGTCATTACTCACAAAAATATCTTTCTTGATCAAAAATGCAAGCATTCAATCACTTGATGCGAAAAACTCATTAAATGAAAGCTCATCAAACCTTAACGTTCTAAACAAAGTTGTCAAATGTCGCATTTTGTCGCGAAAGAGGAGAAATATTTGATAATATTTTCGCTATATAGCTCGACGGCTTCTCTTCGCATTTGGAACTACTCAAAGAGTGTTAAGATTTGTTCATTCGATATTGAATTTCAAGCTAATTGAACATTTCTCAAGTTGCCTGCAGCATCGGGAATATGAAAAACTGTAAAAACATCTCGCAGACTTGGATATAAAGCTGATGAAATTGAATTCGACTGAATAAATAGAATATCTTATTCCAATTTCAGCGGCGGAGTTCTTTCACCAGGCGCAGCTTTTGGCAAGACTTCAATTATTGAGGAATTGAATAAACACGATTTGAAATTCGAGGTAGTATCATCGATTGAAAAGTAAAGGTAAACAAACTATGAAACTTGATATATCCGACTGTTTCGATCGACCACACAATGCATAATATGATAGTCCTATTGTATTTTCTTGACTTTTGACTGATATATGCGAGGTGAAGAGATCTAATCGAATAATAACAATATTCTACTATATTTTAATACAAAGTTTGTCGCACAAACATATGCCGTTACACATATAATCTCTAATATACTCCACTTTCAAAAAATAGTATAGTATTATATAATGATAAATAAATGACAACTTTCTAAGAATTCAATACAATGCTAGTAAAATTCAAGATTTTCTATAATCCGGAACAATCGTTCCATTGATACGCAACTGTTATTTTTTTATGCTAATTCTATTATTATTAATCGTTAATACCCACGT
This sequence comes from Diprion similis, assembly GCF_021155765.1. NCBI lineage: Eukaryota > Metazoa > Arthropoda > Insecta > Hymenoptera > Diprionidae > Diprion > Diprion similis. The sequence goes on from NC_060118.1 coordinate 7,028,315, forward strand.
GCATTTATATGTATTAAACATGTTAACACTTGATGTGTAATATGAATTAAAAAGAAAAGAAGTACAGCGTGAGAGTGAGAGAGAGAGAGAGAGAGTAGAGTAGAGTAGAGTAGAGTAGAGTAGAGTAGACTAGAGTAGAGTTTTATTTAGGGAGACAGAGAGGGAGAAAGACAGAGAGAGAAAGTGAGCTGAAAACTTAATTATACATAATATATACGCTAATTCAATATTCGTATAATTATCTTTGTACTTTATATAGATATATATGGACGTCTTAATATTCTAACAGGAAAGTCTTAATTTTGTGATAATTTCTGGGTATAAAAATGTAAACAAGAGGTGTTACACCTACCTAATAAAATCGTTGGATTATTTTGTAAAATGTTGTATGAATAAAAAAAACGTTTGATAATCATTCGTCATCATCGCAAACGTAATTCATCTACATTTGCACAAATATAAATACCCAGCGATGTATGAATTTATTTCTGAAAAAAATTATCTGCATAGTTTACAGTGAAAAAAATTTTGTGAGACCCAGTTGTTGTTAAAATTGTTATTAAGAAATTCAGTCGAACGTTTGCTATTCAATTAACATATTAGTGGATATCTACACCTACAAATCTATCAAATTCGTTGTGCGATCATAATCATCAAGCCGTTTATTTAGACAGATTTATCTTTTTACTTTTCCTTTTATTTATTTATTTTTCTATTTTCTATCTGATATCAGATCAAAGTGAACATTACATAAGGAAGTAAGCGATTATTACATCAGCCGTCGGTCGCGAATTTCAAAGTCATATAAAAAATTGTGTATGTAGAAAAGTGGGTCAAGATCTGACTTCGATATTGCAAATCACGAAATCATGTATCTGCATGATCTACACGTGTGACAAGCACCACATCTACGACCTTGCTCCGAGAGTATACATATGTGTATCTATTTTACATTGTGACATTGATTATGCAGCAGCAGCCGTTTAAAAATATGATTATTCTCTCAAAGGCAGTCGATAACTCGTTTCACATGATCAATGTGCTATTATACTTATCCACGCATACCCACGCGTGATACACGCGTGCCTCGACACATACGAACATAAGTATACGAATTCGACTCGAGGTCTTCGGCCAAATGTTATCGACCCGTGTTATGCGGGAATCAAAGAGAGGAAATTAATTCTAATGTAGGTGAAAAAAATGTTGATCCAAATACGTTTCTCAAACTGCGATATGACGGGCGAATAAGCGACTCTGAGAATACTTTGACAGAATAGTTTTATAAACGTTGAAATGTTTCCTCCCATTGAGATTAAGATGACAAGATATTAAAGCCTAATTCCGGTCTGGAATAAATTTTTTGCTTATAATCTACTCTCCATGCCTGCGTTGCGAAGAATTTTTTACAAACGAGTTCGTTTTTTTTTTTTTTTTCTTTTCTTTCTTTTTATCGTCTATGAGAGATTTTCAGTTATTTTTTTTTAAACACAATACAAATACTTAGAGAAACTAAATCGATGCGGAGACCTTGTTTAGAACATCGTAAATTGTAGACACTAATTTTGATTACCTCTCTATTGCTGAGAATGAGTACGTATTTAATTGATTTCTTTTTTATTTGAATTGGCAAAATAATCTTCGCCGTTGACTTTATAATGGTAATGCACTTAATATTCGCTAATAAAAAAGTTCATTGACCATATGGAAGTATAGTATATGTATAATTATGAGAAATAATTTTTTATTAACAGTATTTAAGGCATTTCTGATTCAGTCATAAATTTTTACAATGACCATAGGAGACTCCTAAGTCAAGGGTTGTAATAATTCAATTCATGTATCGGAAGTTACGGCGATAATAGTCGGGAAACCCGGTTTTCAAAGGTCGCTGAAATTCACCCTCAGTTATCCAATTTCTTTATCTCACTCTATGTAATGAAGAGAAATTCCCGTAACAACTTTCAACAATCTATTTCTGACTCTCTACTGGCGGAACCAGTTGGCGAGGATGACTCATCCTCGGGAAATTCCCGTAGTTATTATCGTGGAGAAGTCGGTTGCACAGGATAATTGCACCTTCCGAAGGTGTATCCCCGTCTTTTTTAAACTCCCGGTTAAAGTTAACTGGATTTCCGTTCATTCAACTTTTCTTAGATAATTATATACGCTCCCCGGTTGAATGACGCAGATGGTAAAGACACACTCGTTAAACCTTATGTCTGTGGGGGAACCCCCGGAGATTGACACCTCGGTTGAGAACGCAGGTGAAGTTGTCCCGCAGGTTCTTACCCTGGAAGCCAGCTGAACAAATTACGGAAACTTTAACGACACATAACTTGTCAGCGATATTTACTTTATATATAGCTCAGAGAAGATTTCTCCGAAAATTTATCCGTTTGTATTTCCGTGGAAAAAAATTCATTGAAACGAATTGAGATTCTGCATTGTTTTGAATAAATTCACTAGTGTTCCAGATTTTTTTGAAAATTTTTGAAAATCGCTCTTGAAGATATTTTCTAATACAAATATGCGTAGAAATTTCAAGGCAATTAATAGCCGATCAATCGTAAGTTTTCGGTGACTCTTGTCACTCAAGGCCAGCAGATTGGCAACGTTTTATATTTACACGCATACATTTATTGATGTATCATCGGTTGCCTATCCGCTGGCGTTGAGCAACAAGACTCACCGAAAATCCCCGAGTTCTGAATTTACCAATAGAGAACGCGTTAGCGAGATTATGAAATGCAAAAAGTGTCAGACAGAAGTACGAAGTCTGCAGTACGAACTGAAAATTGGGACATTCGAAATGGCAGATCGAAGATAACCTCCCAAGGAACACAAAAATTCTAATTATCGCCAAATTTGCTCTTTCCGAACGCTGGTTGAATTCAATCTCGCAATATCGAGCTGCACGAGTTACATATGGCGTAACGACCGTAAAAGCTCTCAATAATTACAGAAGATACATCATTCGAAATTAATAATGCATCTGTGATTGTTCAACTTCCCTCCGTTTCTTATTTTCTCTGATTTTAATTAAACTACTTATTTTCGCTTTAATTGCATGAGCGCATTTGGTGTTTTCGAATTTCAAGCTAATGAGGAACGCCGAAGCGCAAGAATTTCCTCTGCTAAAACAGGGCTTATTTTCCAAATCACTTCTCGGCCCCGCGGATTTCATTGACGATTTTCGGGGCAACGCTCGAGACCTGATGACCGTGGATAGACGGGTTTAGCTATGATAGTCACCGTCGCTTCGGTGAGAGTTTTGCGCCGAGGGATGCTGGAGGTTGCGTCTATATCGGGTCCAGGCAGACCGAGCATAGATCCTGACGCAAAATTGCGATCGCACAGAGCCGCCGTATATATAAGCCTCGGGAGTTCGCCAATCCAAGCTTACTTCTCGTTCTTATTTCGCTTGAGAAACAGTACAAACAGTCTTTAAGCAACAGCAATATAGCGAAGTGTACATTTGCCAACACAATAAAAAAAAAAAAAAACCTCGTTTCTGAAAGAGTCGTTCTTACTTTTTCTTCATAATATCTTTCCGATCAGACTCCGAATTCAAGCCGAAGACGCGGTGCAACTCTAATCATGAAGGATCAGAAGGAGACCAATAACCGAGAAAACGGAACGGAAAATGGAAAAAGCCGGTGTCTCTGCGTTCTCAGTAATGGAAACGGTGAGTAGGTCAACTCTTTTATTTATTTAGACTCGGGCAAAGCTCGCAGAAAATATTCATCGACTAAATAATCGAATTTGTGGTAGGTACTTATTACGGTTTATAATTTTATGAAAAAATGATTATTCCTCCTAATTAGTATCAAATTATTTGTTAAATATTATTGAGATCTATAATTTTTTAGAGCTCAACATTTATTCGGGTGGGGGGTTAACAGTATCAATTATTTTTATTTCTGGCTTTGGCTTGGATATCGAATTCTTAAGTTTGAATCCCGCAAAATGGACTAGAAACAATAGCAGTGAAGTTATTTCAAGATTTCGTATACGTGATTTTACCCTCGCAATAATTCGAAATATTGTAATAACGTGAAACTGGAAAAAGCGTTTCCGTTGATCTCGAAACTTGGACTGTAATTTATTCACAGTCACTGAAAACTTAAATACAATCTTGGGGATGAATTCAAAATTGTCTAATCGAGATTAAGAAATAGATTACTCATCCGACATTATTTTTCAACGTTTTGAACACACATGACAAATTGTAGGTACGTCGGTTCTCATCCCAATTATTAATCAAAGATTGCAAAAAAAAAAAAAACACGAAAGTAAATATGAATCAAGAAAAGCTGTGATACTTCGAATTTTGAAAAGTGACGAATTATCGGACAATTTGTGAATAATCATCTGACGAAGGTGACTGAAGGATTGTATCTGTTCAGAGGTGAAATGCAGCACCATGATAAAATTTATTACCCAAGAATAATCCGAGTGAAAACAATCGATCTGAGATTGCAGAACAATTCGTAGATCGGTATACGCGAGACAAGGTCAACGATTTATTGCAGTCACTGTCTGCACCGTTTAAAATTGATTTATTCGTATATATTCTCCCTTGAACGCCATTGAGCACCCAATAATTTTTTTTGGGATCCAATCAATCCTGACCTCGGGCGATTGTATAGCAAGTTAGTGTATATTAATCTATCACAACAATCATCGTTGATCCGCAACAACGATGCAATTAATAATCTACAACACAATTATGTAGATGGATAAAATTACATGTATTTGCCACGTAACATTAATAAAATGTTTTTGTACATGAATATTGTAGAATATTTTTGGAATGCAAAAAGTAATAAATTTAGTAAATAAATTCCACTAAATAAAAAACACAAAGTTTCTGGGTGTGACTGTGTGTGTTTCTGACTATGTACCACGTACATGTTGTACATTGTATACTTGTTCATGTATAGGTATATAAATCAGAAGTCGATCAACCTGTTTGCGAAATTCCTTCCCACGAGATACTCCGCAGTTAATCAACAGCCTCGCTTCCTTTTCATCAAGTGGAAGCCTTGTCGAGTTTTAGCCTCGTTCAATTAGCCGCGCTGATATTTCACAAGCGCTCCGGATCGATCCCGCAGAATTATCAGTGTCACGAAAATAACGTAACTCTATCTCGGGTCTGATTTAATCCACACACTAAATTATTTTGATCTTGCACATCATATCAGCTGATGGCCGTAATCCTTGGATATCAAACTCAACTAATATAAAAATTCCAAACCCCCGGCGCCTAAATCATAGGCAATTTCTTTTCTCTTTTGTCAAGCCAATTGCATAACGCCAGGCGTTCAGTGTTTCACATTCTTTCATAATACCTGTCAACATCGTATCCGAAAACCTGTTATGAACCTTCACTCCTTTTCCTACATTTTATTCAAGTTGGTAAAATAATAAGAAATTGAACACATATTCAATTTTTCTTACTTGTGAAAGTTTTTGGAGAGAAAAGTAGAGTTGCGATGAAACACGAGAAAAAATTAAATAAAAAAACCCAAGGAAAGGCTTATTCACTGATATATGTGAGATAAGAGTGCGGTATACCGTTTTACAGTTTTTTTTCCCTCTCATATACAATGAGAATCAAATTAGAGAGATGAAGAGATATGATTAAAACTCGGAACCTCAATGGTGCAAATATTTTTACCTTTTCGATTAATCACAGGGATAGTTTGATTATTTTAACTAACGAGAATGTCGATTTGGCTTATGTAATTCCATCTACTTTGAGTTTTAGTGGATCGAGGAAAGTCACCGGAGATTACCTTATAATATACCCATCAAACTTATCCCCGAAGCTTGATGATATTGCTCATTCACATGCGTCAATCGTCACGGGTGTAGTATTTACTAGATACACGAAAGTGACTTGCGGTTTACCGTAATTTCTGCAAAATAGGGATATTCTCGATTAATCATCTTGCTATATATATATACTCGCGTATTAGGAGTGTGGACTTTAATGAGAACGGGGAAAAACAGTGTTCTTGACTTCAAAGGAGAATACTACCGGTCAACCGGTTTCTAAATTATTTTCTCAAAGATCACTATCAGAAATGAATTCCAAAATTAAAAATAGTACGATTTTATTTTACGCCTATAACAGGACTTGTATTTTTTTGAATCTCTTTATAGATATAGCCAATGTGTTATTCAAGTTTCAAAATAAGAGTACGGAGATCCATATTGAGATTTGATTGACGTTCGATTGCAATCTATAATTGTTTGAAACTACTTCCTGAGTGGCAAATAAAAAGTAAAATAAACAACCACAAAGACACTAATAATAAGTCAATATTGATTGGTTTAAAAAAGCCTGCCCAGGCATGTTATTATAGCGGTATAATAACGTAGCTCTGAAATCACTCAGATGATTTCGTCATACTTCAAATATTTAAATCATTAATATCAGCCGTAATTGCGAGCAAGGCAATCAGAGACTTAGGAATTGGGCGCAAAAAGCAAATGAAAAGGAGAAAAGGCAAACTCACGAAGGAAAACCGTTAGTGCAGAATTAGATCGTAATAGCAAATATTGAAAAAGAACTGCAATTTACCTTGGCGGTTTTGCGAAGAAGAAAAAAAATCACACAACAATAAAAGTAGGCGAATTATTTGTTGCAACAATCACACGCAGCTTTGCTTATAGTATGAGCAGCTCCGTTTTACCCCGTTTCGCTTATAATTTCTTACTCACATTATCGACCAATTTAGTTTACGATCGGTAATATCGTTGTGTATCGCTCCCGGAGCTCGTTCAGATCTACATTCTTGTTTATACAGTTTTGTCTCTTGGAATTATCAATCTCTTCCTGGTAACCTTGTCCATTATAACTGAATCTAAGGTTCTATACGGCGTATTTCGTACGAGGCCGGTATATTTATACTGTTCACGTATTTACACATTTTTTCTAGTACAATATAATTACGTGTGTCTATATATACAAGAATGAATACTGTATTATAGATTTTAAATATCTCAGTAGAATTTTTGCCCTAGTTGCGTAATTGAAAAAACATACAGGATAATCGTCGTTCAACGGATCAAATAGAATAGGAACGGAACAACAAATGATGACATTTTTCGAAACTGCTAAAAAACCTTTTTTAAGATTACGGTTAAATGTAACCAAAATGAGCAGGTTAAATACATGCTTGGTCTTTTTGCTATCTTGACAATTTTCTTTAAATTTAATGCGGTGAGTTTTGAAAGATATAAAGAAAAAATTACAAACCATTCTTAAGGCTTGGAACTGTAGTAAAATGAAAGGAGAAGAAAAAAACGCAATTTTTTCAACATTCCACGGTGGCGTGACACTTCATGAGAAACAATTCGATATGATCGAAGTGTCCGAAAGTTATTGCACGGGACCAATTGGATTGTTTTTTTTTGGTTTAAATGCTTTAGTGAAAATTGCAGATTACTCGACAAGTACCTTAAGATCCTTTACAGAGATAAACAAGATGATTTATCAAGAAGGACACACGAATATCAGTCTATTTTAGTGGGAGAACTAGCTTTTCAAGAAGTTAAATGGGAACTTAGATTAGCGTACACGGCTAATAAGTTGCAAAATGGTGCCAAACCGGGCTAACAGCTGATCGTTTTGAACGAATCATATTAACGCCAGTGTACCAAAAAGTTTGTGCAAGCTTCAGGACTTGATTTGAATCTCGTTGAGTCGATAAAAAGTGAAAAACACGACAAAAAACGTCTTTTATAATTAATTATGGTTTGTTCAGAGCATATTAGACAGTTTTTGAGATACATGATTAGAAAAATAAATGAAAGATGAACGCATGGATACATAAAAAATGAATCAGAGGGATACAAAAAACAAAATCCCTCTTCCTGGATTCCAAAGACTAATTGCCGTAGCAAAACGTTTCTAATAATATTCTCAACTATACGTATAGACAGATTACGAAAGTTTGCAAGGTGGCAATTACGAGGACGCATGAATTTTCCGCGAATGCTCTTTTCATTGTGACCATTCTACACATATTCTCGGTAATTCCGCAGACGTCTATAGCACTGACGCAGGTGGTGTGAGCTGATTTTTCCTATGGATTACTACAGGCTCGAGAGCGACGAGTCAAGCGAGAGGGAAATAACTCGAGGTTTGAGTGACGCAATCATTTTGTATGTTGGATTAATTTAAATTAATTCATGTAATTCAACTTAATTTTTTCAATTTCACATTAATTTCTTCGATTCAGATAAATTTCTCTAATTCAACTTATGAATTTCAATTTTTTTCTCGATAATTCTCGATAATTCATTCCCACTCAAGTAAGTTTTAATAAATTTCAATTGGTTCTTTTTTTTTTCTTGTTCGTCCAAATTATTTTTTTTAATTCAACTCAACTTTTCAATTTGATATCAATTTTTTTCTGTTTGCAAACCGGTAATCCGGGCACAAATCCAAACTAATTCAAATCAGCTTGACCTAATTTCTCATATTTAGTTATTTCTCAGTTCATTCTTATTAATTCAGACAATTCTTATTGGTTTAATTATTTTACAATAATTCAGTTGATTCTCGTTAATCAGGTGAAGTATAATTAATTCACAAATACAAATACGAAGATATTGCCAGGAATTTAAAAATTCGTATGATCGTACCAAGGTTTACAAATAATCTTATTCGTTTATATGATTCCCTCGGTGATTCCGCAACTTTAATTTATCGGGATACGAATGAATCTGAGTTCTGTAGCTGTAACAAGAATACCTGGTATATGGTAAAAAAATTTTTAACCGGCCAGGTCACTCGTATGCATATTTTTTCGTAACTATTGCGGTAAATAAGTGACGTTGACGCAACAATAAATTCGGCTTACGGTTTTACTTGACTAAAAAAATGTAGTCAACTGAAAAACCAATTTAAATGTTACACCAACCATAAAATGTGGTGTTCACTGTTATCATAAATATATACATATATCGTGAGTTTTTCTAACAGCGGAAGGATCCGTGCGCCTCAGGCAGGCAACCGGAGTTGCACTTCATGTTCAGGTCGAGCATCGTCACTCACCACGGTAATCCCAAACGTGAAATATTATTTGTCAAAAGAACCTAAATATTACGAAATGTGGAAAATGATGAAAAATTGAATTCAGAAAATCAACGATGGCAATAATGAGGCAATTAAGAGGAGGACTGCCATCAAGTTCGGTTATTCATCGCAATAATGAGGTAGCGGAATATGGTGCTGAACCTGTACATAAGGTGCATCTACAGTAATATTCATTAATGCCTTAAGTTTACGGCTAACTTATTTGTGCTCCGAAACAAAATGTGAGTTCGATTCTGTACGAATTATTTGACAATGTATCCCATTCTCTCACGTCAGCTGCATCACAGTTATTGTCGCATAGTTCGTGTAGAATCGAACTCGCATTTTGTTTCGTACTGAGAACAAGTTAGACGAAAGATTGAGTCATTGTTGAACATTATTGTACCGTTAATTACCAAGTGAAAACTTATTACCTGTCAGGAAAAAGAGATATATATATATATATATATATATATATATATATATATATATATAAACTTACAGAAAAAACCCTAAACTTAGGTATTCATTTGTAGTTGCAACGTTTTTCTTATGGGAATTTAGCATTATTCATGACTTTAGAGTACGAATGAACACTTATCGAGGGTTTTCCCGTGAGGGCAGGGAAGACTGCGGTAAACAGAAGATGAAGCATGTGGCATATAAGTATAATTCATGTGTAAAAAGTCAGGCTTCGACATAAGAGTAGAGTTCGATTCTCTGATACTTTTGAAATATTATTTAAAAGAAAATTACACAAACTTTTCCAACATCCTCGGATTGCAAGAATGGACAAAGAAAATGAAATTAAGAAACTATCAAATGTGTATATCATGTATAGGTATACAGAAAGGTGAAGAATTTCTGCAACAAATTCCACCGCATTTTTCGAACCAAAATTATTGGAAATTTGCAATTTTTTTTTTTTTAGGGAGCATCAAGCTGCCCTCATAATTCGAGAGGCACTAACTTGAAATTAGAAAAAAAAAAATCATTTTTGTTGCTTCTCCGATTAGTCGTTAAAAATACATCCATTCACGACAGTTTTGCTATTTTGAACTTAGGGCCGTTTAAATTGTGAGGGCATCAATGGCCTGTCTCAAAATCGCCCCACCCTGCAGCGGTTCCTGAATTCGCGCTGCGTCGCCGCGTTGCGTTGCGTTGCTTTGCGTTTCGGTTCTCTTTCGCAGCCTGTATCTACATGGCAGCTGTGCACAGTAGTAACTGAGAATATAGAATATAAGTAGCCAGTAACGGGCAGGCCAGTCGCACCGCGGCAGTCGAACGAGCGACATCGCGTTCCGATTTCTACAATCTTACTTTTCATCATTTCAATTATCGTTCGATTTGCAATTTTTCCACCGACAATCCGACATTCGATCAGCGTCCGTTTTTTATTCAAATTGTTGAATTAATTCATTCTTCCTATCGGACTATCTCCTTTGTGTTTGTTTGTTTTGTTTTTTTTTGTTTTTTTTTTTAAATTTTCTTTCTTATATAAATCGTTTGACAATTTATATTGTTATTGTGAATAATTATTCAGTAAAAAGGCTTATGAGGTAATAAAAGTAAAAAGATTTAATCGAACAAGCCCTACAAGCACGCGGAATTAAAAAAAAATTTAAATACAATCAAATTTTTCACATGCATATATATACTAAATTAATATATGTGCGTGATATATAATAATCAAATAATTACTTTCGAATTAAACTTATATCATTATAACAGGCACTCGATTTCTTTCAACTCTACTTTATTATTAATATTTTTATTATTGTTATTGAACAAATTTGTATGAGAAACATAACTGTTATATATATATATATATATATAGAAGACAAAGAATTCTATCATAATTATCACTGAGTTTAAAAAAGAAAATTAAAAAAAAAACGGGGTGAATTAGAGTTGACTGAGCGTTAGAAGAGAAGAAGAAGAAGAAAAAAAAAAAAAAAAAACCCGAAAGTCACGTGAAAAATTTATGCAGATTAAAAATCGTCAGACGATAGTATAAAGAAAATAATCATATACTAGAAGAAAATCGGGCTCGTGTAATCGTGTATAATACATAACATTGTACGCAGATAGGGGACAGACGATGAACGGTGTTAACAATCAATGCGCGGCGAATGGAGGCGCAGGGGAGGGCGAGGTAGCCATCTATAATGAAAGAGCCGTACAACAAAACGATAACAACATGCAGCAGAATAATATTGTCAAAAAGCCGGGACCACTTAGGACAGTCTCGTGGAACGAGAATGTCGAAGATTCCGAACTCGATATACCGGGAACACCTCGAACGCCGAGGACCTCCACAACTCCAGGTAAAAATTTTACGAGCAAGCACGGAGAGAGAGACGTTAAACCCGCCGATAATCGCGATGCGAATTTGCGAAAAACAAAAAATAAAGGAAAACAGAAAACGTAGTATATATTATAATTTTCATGATTCTTTCCATTGATCACTGGAAATGTTTGTTTCTTTTTTTTAAATTTCTTATAGATTATTATGCGGTTGCTTGAAATAATTCTGGTATTGAAAACAAAAACAAAAAATCACTAGATTCGTTGTATGTACAATATGTAACGGTTTGAATATCGTTCGAAACACAAATTATTATTATTATTTAGCGTGATTATATTATACATTTTTTTTCATTACTATCAGTTATTTTCAGTTAAGTAACGCTTTAGGGTAGTAATTCATCGCTGCTTAAACAGTGGAGAATCTCAAATTCAAATGAGAGAATATAGTGAAAGTGATCGTAATTTAAAAGAATAGTAACATGTATCGTGAAAGTAGTAACATGTGCAACTAGAAATTTGTTTTTGCTATCTATAATAATGAGGATAGTTTTTCGGAAAGAGTTATTCACGTTTTTATACTATTTATCGGTCATCGATTGACCCATTGATTATTATTTTATATTCGTCTGAATCGATGGAATGACTAATAGAACTCTCAGTTATATTATGAGACTAAAGTTAGTAACGTTAAGGCAGAGAAACATCGGGGGGAAAAATGACTATTTTGCACGATTATGGTGATTTTGAAGTGGTTAAGTTTTCGAAATGTGAATACGAATAATTTATTGCATTACCGATATTCCGACAATTGTGAAATAACGCTTTTGTCGAAATGTAAATGATTACGATAACGTTACTAACTGCACCCTCGTGCTGCATGAAGTTAGTAACGTTGACGAAACGAAACATTGGGGGGAAAGGGTACTATTTTGTAAGTTTATAGTGACTTTGAAGTGGTTAAGTTTTGAAATTGTGAATGCAAATGATCTATTGCATTACCGACATTCTTGCAATTGTGAAATGACGCTTTTGTCGAAATGTAAATCATTACAATAACGTTACTGAATCCTAATATTATTATGAGTGCGTTCCGATATTAACTCCTGGCGGTATCGACAATTTTTTTTGTCTCTTTTCAGCTCTCGAGTTTGTGGATAGCCTTGCCTCTTTCCTAGGGAGTTTCTAGCGCTGCCAGCTAATTTCGGAACGCAATCATCAAAATTCATTCTTTTATATTACTTCGTAATTTAAAAAGATTTTTATAATTCTTGACCACGAATTATATCATATTATAAGATTCGCAGTAAAGTAAATCGTTTTACTGCACTGAGTTATTGATATAACGTATAATAATCACCGAAAAGAATATTTAAAAAGCCGGTATAATTTTAACTTACATGCATCGAAGATTTCTTTCACCCGATTACATATGCATAAAGTATACGAATAATGAAAATAAAAATAGAAAAGTAACAAAACGATCGCATGCCGTAGATTTTGTTGTTTTGACATAAAGACGCGAATTGTATGTACGAGGCATAACCTACATAAACATGTGGATATTCGCTCATCAATTTACCATGTGCACCGTTATTGTGAACATATATATATATATAATTTTATGAGGTCTTGACTGCGATTTTTTTTCTTTCATCTTCGCGTATCCAAACAAAGATGAATAATCTTCAAACTTCTGGGTTGCAGAGATGAATTATGGGTCATATGTATACATATACGAAATACCAAATATTCTACCGAAGAAAGTGTAAAATTTTTCCAAGAAAAGTAAAAGAAAAACCAAAAGAAAAAAAAAAAAAAAAACGAAAAAATAATCTCGATAAAAATTAAAAATATACATTTCTTCTTCGGAGATTTTCTATCGTATAATATTTGAAGGTACTTATGCCAAAAGTATTTCATAATAATGCGAACAGAAACTAATGATGTAAACCAAATTTCGGAATCAATATTATCTTTACTCAGCATAAAGTTTGTTTTCATTCAATAATGGGGGTCGCCGAGGACTATCGCCTATACGATAAGAATTGAACGAATGCACAGGCGTTTGTTAGTGTAAAACTGTATTATTGATGTGTATAAAAAAAAAAAAGCGATACGTATACACAAACGCATTATGAAAACACTTAATTGATTTCGTAATTAATTTATACGGGAGACTAATCGCTGCTATCTGTGATTCATCACGTGTGTCTTTCATCACGTATCATTATGCTACATATTATAATGTACGATGTTTAAAGATTTTTTTCTCTTTCTGCTTCTGACGTAAGTTGCAACTATTATTTACTCGATTGCGAAAAATCATCATCTTTCTGAGATTTTCACAAAAGTACATATATATATATATATGTATATGCGTAAAAAAAACAACAACATTAAAGGAACTATTTTTTTGTTCCACAATAATTTCTTTAATAAATTTTTTCTCAAAATGTTTAACAAATTTCTTTTCCTCTCTGTGCGAGGAAAAAAGAATGATAGAAATAATTTCGAATGGGTTAAAAAAGTGATGATTCGTTATCGTGTGGGTTTGAATTTTTGCGCAGGACACGAGAAATGCACGTTTCATCACGACTTGGAGCTCGATCATCGACCGCCAACCAGAGAAGATCTTCTACCAGAAATGTCCAGGAGTTATAAACTCCTCCTCAGTTCCCTTGGAGAGGATCCTGAACGCCAGGGTCTCCTTAAAACTCCTGAAAGAGCCGCTAAGGCCATGTTGTTTTTCACCAAGGGCTACGATCAGAGTTTAAAAGGTAAGTTTGTAAAAATTTTAAGCCAGTCTTAAAATTAGACCTCGTGATAATTGTAAGTAATTTCTGTTGAAAGATTTAAAATCGCAACGAAACTCCGAAATTAATCCAGATTGAATTATATATATATATATTTTTTTTTGTTGCAATTATTTATCACATTTTATAATAAAGTAATACAGTATTTCATAGATCTGATCATTTTTTTTCAAATTTCCTGTAAAATCAACCGCAGATGCTTCGTAAAATTTTACTGATATGAAATCAAAAAATTTCTCCAATTACACCGTTCGAAATACGAAGTTAGAAATTTTTTTTTTTCAAAAACTGTATTGAATCAAAGGTTTTTTTTTCATTATTATTAAAATAAGTTTTTTTATCTGTGGAGGTAATGTTGTAATAAATTTTGCTACATTTTTACACCGCAAGTTTCTCTGAATATAACTTACGATAATTTTTGCAGGAAAAAAGAATATTTTTATGAAGGTTAATTAAATTATTTACGTACCATTGTTTTGTTTTCGTGTACCTCTGTTGCGTGAAATTTAGTACAAGGTGATTACTATAAAATACTTACCGGTGATTATTTTCATTGTATTACAAATACTGGGTGAACAGAAAAACTCTCACTAAACAAGGACGATGTAATTGTGAATTTTTAAGTAACTTTACTGACGCATTTTAATACGTATACAATGTATATAATGTATATATTGGGATTACTTTGAGTCAACATCGACGAGGACACCAAGGAATAATTAATTCGCTATTAAAGATTTTATTGTTTCCAGTTTAATCTTAATATCAATATATAATCGGAGTGCTTTAAATTTGGAGTGCTTTAAAGTGTTCATTCATTTCACTTCTTTTTCTTTCAATTCTATTTTATTCCGAATCAGGGAAGAAACGATTTTTATTTTCAAAAAAAAAAAAACGCGTCGTTTCGCGTTTCATCAATCTTTTCGTTACGAATATGATAAACTTTTCTGTATTGACCATTTCTTTTTAGTGAACACAGGATGGTCAATTACCTAGTCATTGTTTTTTCTACTTTTCGGAAATTCTTTTGGGAATCAACTTTGTGAAAAAGTCTGAACTCTGTAAACGTACTTGTGGGGGTAATTTTTTTTTCTAGGTCTTATACAGTCATAAAAATTCGCTTTTTTGGTATCATTTTTTATCCATCAATCCGAGTCACAGGTGGCATTTTGTGCAGACCAGAGCGGAAAAAAAATCCTTGGGAAGAATCTCGCTTTATGATATTCTCGAATAAATTTTTCGCTCTTCGAAGTGTGCGATGAAGGGGACGTGGAGAACGGGGCAGAAAGCTTTGCTTATCTGCTAAGTAGCCTGCCTCTCCGCCTATTGCGAGTCCCGAATCCAATGGCGTAGCTCGTAAATTTTTCATCCTATTGTTGGGAAAAAATTGCAATATTACAAAAGTTCTATGATATATTGAGGATTCAAATTATTTCAAATATTTTTTTTACGGTGTAATCGGTCGAGATCACCTTATTGGCTGGATAATTTTGTCATTATCGGTATTTCATTTCACTACATAATTATTACCTTCTATTATACATGCGTGAATTTTTGTCCTTCCATTGGATAGTGGATACTTTTCGAACATCGATAAGTTACTTTGCAAAATTTTCAGTAATTTTCACTCCAATCATCGTATAATTCAAACTTTTTCCAATTTGTTTTGCCATTATTTTCGTTTAAACAACTCTCGCGAAAAATATCAGTTTATTGTACTAATCCAGGTATCATCAATCTTTAATCATTCATATTTACTTATTGCTCTTGTTTTTAACGATCTAGTGTTTTGTTGCTATAGGTATATTGGCTATTCTTTTATTTTTACTTTTAAAAAATTTTAGAACACTATAATTATCACCTTGGGGTAAGAATCGAGTGTATATATATATATAATGCCTGCACGCTTAATCACCCTTTTTATTCACTTGACCCGCAACCTTTTTTTGCGAGATTCTACGCCACTGAATCGGGGAAAATCTCAGAGCATGAAATCCCGTCACGAGCACTTCGCTATGAAAGCTCCACCTCCCACGCCGTTTTCCCAGACCCTTATACCCGATTTATTCCACTCCCATTTCTCTCCGCGTCTCTGTCTCGCTTTCTTTATTTCATTTGTTAAATCGCTTGTTACCGGATCACATTCCGCACGTGCGAAACATGTCATATAATTTCAGACAAATTCGCGAAACGAGGCTACTATAAATACCGATTAGGTAAAATGTTACTTATTTTTATTGATTATCAAAGTCTATGCATTACCGATGTAATAATACGTAAATAACGATAAATAGTGCAATCCTATATAAAATTCCAAAGGAAAATATCCTTAAGCTGTTCTGTCTGATAATACACGAGAAAAAGGGCTAGGAAATGTATTCTGGTATTATAGTTACACTTCAAGCAAATACTTTTTTCGATGGCTAAAATGAGTGAATTTTACTCTGTCGGTAAAAAAAAGCAACGAAGAGATGAAAATAAAATTAAAAAAAAGAATTACGATCAACACGTTGTTGCCAAGCTTCAATCCAATCACCGCGTTTCCTTAGGGCGCTAGCGATTCCAGTTAAGGGTTGCCGTGGCAACGGGGGTTGGGAATCAGCACTCAGCAGACTCATGCCTACGTGTATAAAGCACAGCGAAAGCCATTGAAGACAGTGGAGATAGGTGTAGCCGATGTGCTGCTTTTTATGACTGCTTTTTATGCACATAAAATTTCAAACCCTCAGCAGCTTTCTGCAGATGCTATAGTCAGTCTTTACCGACCGAGCGAAATGCCACTTTTTGAATATTGCATACTGTTGCTTATTGATGGTCGATTTAAAAAAGTTACAGCTAGCGAAATACTTCAGATGATTTCGAACATAAACATCCAAGAAAATGTTTGCTAAAAAATCTATGAATGTAGTAAGTAGTTGAATGAACACTAATCGCAGGAATACATTTTTCAGCTTTACTCGCGCATAAAATTTTTTTTTTTATTTGTATTCTTATTCAACACTCAAATATTTATAATTACGCTATCTGAGGCATTTTTATTTCAGTTATGCATAATATAGGCTTTAGTAACACACGAAATACATTTTACTCCGTCGGTAAAAAATGACCTATAGCATCCTCCTAAAGTAGGTCAATAACGGATAAATCACATCCATCCTTCCAGTTTTCCTCCCCGTAATTCAGAGGGAGAAAAATTCTGTGATTTTACGTGAGTAACGACCAGTGTAACGATTAACAAATTTCGTAAAAAGGGTAGCCATTATTCCAATTGATGGACTGACGCTTCATATATCTGTCCCCTTCTGATGTCTACGTCATCTTAGATTAACGACACTCACTTTAATTAAATGAATTTTGTAGAGTAAATGTAAGTTGTCGTTTTTAAGGTGAAATATTCTTCTTTCCCTCCATGGTGAACAAGGTTTATAATATACACACGTAAGGAATGGGAGAACGTTTCACAAGTCTTTTCAATTGTGTTTACATACCGTTGTCGTAACGTATAAAAATAATCCTCACTTATTTTGAAACGAAAGCTTGGACATTGTTGTACGTACATACATATGGCATTCCGTTTTCTCTCCTCTTTCTTTCCGATTCTTATGCTATCGGACACAGGATTACGAGAGTATACATTCTACACGAATAGCCTCGACTTATAATAAATTGTTTGCTCATCCGAACAGAAATAAGTTTATTAAGCAAACATATTATACCTATATATAGGTATCTAAATTGCGATACCAGTTTTTATTCATTGGTAGAAAGATGAATAGACATTGAATTTATTTAAGATTAAAGTATTTGAGTTCATGTTATACACATTATTCGCTTCGTGTACAATCAATCGGTTAACTTTTATTACTTATCGTCCGAACTGTTTGATTACAGATGTTATCAACGACGCCGTATTCGACGAGGATCACGACGAGATGGTAGTGGTGAAGGACATCGAAATGTTCTCCATGTGCGAGCACCACCTCGTTCCTTTCTATGGCAAAGTATCAATCGGCTATTTACCCTCCAAGAAGATTCTTGGACTTAGTAAATTGGCGAGGTATGCAACAGTATCGATTGTCGGTATTTATCTTACCGTTCTGAAATGTGAAGTTTGTTAATTTCTCATTCGATGATTAAGTTGAACTAAAATCAGTACAATATTTGGACTATTTGATTTCAATTTGGAATTTTAAAACCACAATTTAGTTCATTTAATTCAATAATTTAGTGGGTAAAGATTATTGGACAGCATGAGCAACGCCTGCAATTACACACAGGAATTTCGAAAGCTTAATTCTCATTAGCATATTTCTCAAGAGGAAAGTGAGGATTGTATACTATTCTTGCCATCACTTTGTTCTGCGTTAATATAGGAATAAATATAATTTCATGATTTAAATCACTTTCTGAAACTCTTGATCGACAGTTTATAGATATTTTTTGTCAGAAATTGAGGAAAAATCTGTATAGTTCATACAGTTCTTTTCTTTACAGATCTTTTCGGGTCGAGCGTAAGCTTGCAATATGAGTCGTAGCTGGTAAGCCAAAGACGAATATTGCAAATATGTGAGGCGAAAAGATCGTTGCCTCCTTGCTGCACACGATTCTTTACACGACAAGAGTATGTTACGCGTTTTTTCACGAAGCCTGAAATTGAGGTTAAAATCGCGTAATCTCAAATTTTTTCCGCGACAGCGCATGCGCGTAGTACAGAAAAGACGACTTTTAACTCCTACGACTTAAAATTGGTTTTTTCAGCACTCTGCGCATACGCATTCGCAGAGTTACTTGACCGTCATAGAATCGGGTACTTTGTGTGTGGAAAAAACGCATAGAAAATGCAAAAAACATGCTCGTGTTATGTATAAAAACCCGTTTCTCCCACTGTTTCTCATGATGTTCAATAATAAGCGAAATACGCATAACCTGCGCATCACGAGCCGCCATCTTGCCGCACCTTAGTAATTTAAAACGTAATTCTGATCTAATGTAGCCAACGTTGCTGGAATTTCCACGATTCTGTTACACTCTTCTCGTGAACTATTCCGCATACAAAGAAAGAGCGATCTCGTGCTTCAGCTGACCAGTAGAACGTCAAAAAACTGTAACAAGGACAGTATTTCAGTCGGTCAAGACAGCGAACACGTGGGGTAGAATCGTAGAGTGTTAATTTTTTACAGCAATTATATCGAAGCAGCAGTAGCAGCTCGTTTAATGATACCGGTTTTTCCCTCATTTCAGATTTTAATCTAGCATCCTAAGAAGCTAAAGACAGTGTCATTTCGACAGAATTATTGCAAATTGCATTATACAGCATGTATGTACACATATACAGACGTGCGCAAATGTGTATATTACCGCACACATCCACGTGACCTTGTACGACTGTTAATATCATTGCCTTAGCGTGAAATATGTCGAAGGAGCCAATTACAACCGCAAGGGGAATAAATTGTTCAGACTTTCACATCGTCACGCAGTTCGGACACAATTCTCTATATCAGATTATATGTATAGATACATGCATACATAGACGGTGTTGTATACCAACATAGGTGGTATACGTGTCTCTCTCCCTCTTTCCGTGCAGTTTATATAAACCCTCTGATACAAATTCTACCTTGAGATATATGGAGTAAAGTAACTTGCGGACACGTGAGACCTGCATCCGTGTGTATATCCGTATCAAACGATCGCACATTGTTCTACATATATAAATATATATATATATATATATACCTACATACCTGACAAGAACAACGCAAATTATTGTATAGTGATAGACAAGGTCGTTGTCGTCGTTGCTACCTTAGATTGTTCCTTGGACTATTTATCTTTCCATTCGTTATATTCATGTTTTACTCTCATATTGTATACCGATTCGGATTCTGTTTTGCAAAGACCTATACTGAAAATATTCATTTGATAAATCATAAAATCTTATGAAAGAATCCATCCTCTACTTTATTATGTGATTTCTTACATATTTTATCGAATTTACAAAGTAAATCATTTAAGAAATTACACGTAGAATTCTTCCATAGTATTTTAT
Source organism: Diprion similis (assembly GCF_021155765.1). Lineage (NCBI taxonomy): Eukaryota > Metazoa > Arthropoda > Insecta > Hymenoptera > Diprionidae > Diprion > Diprion similis. Next base: position 7,048,584 of record NC_060118.1, read on the forward strand.
GGTTTATCACTTGACATTTATAGTAGGGACAATACTACCAAAAAAAACGTTATTCGATAGTTTCTACCAACTTCTTGTGTTGTACTAGTCATTAAAAATCATTTAAATTAACTGTATATAGTAGTATAGAAGGATGAACGAGACGTGTTATACATGTAGATAGAAAAAAGGAAACACCACGGCCTTGAAAGATATAAAAACTGACATATGTACGATGCACCATTCTCAAAAAAAAAAAAAAAAATATGTAACTAATTTAATATTCGTTCTACAAGATTTTATCGAATTTGGTTTTACATAATCTTGTTTGTCACTGTTTCAAATGACACAGCATCTTTAAAGAATCTTGTAATCAATTTCGTAGAAACTACAAAAAAAAAAAAAAAAAAAAAAATTAGGATGAAGCAGTATACAGCAGAAGTAAAAAATAAAAATTTGTAGAAAGAATATTTTTGAAACTCGACGATGTTGTAGTCCTGAAACATCTATTTAATGTATCAAGTTTATTTGCAACCGTTGAGCTCTGCTCCAGAAGCCTCGGTAATATGCTTTCTTTATTTATGAAAGTTGTTTTTATTTTGTTATTTTTTTTTTTTTTTTCGTATAATTCCCTGTGAACTGGTTATCAAAACGCTGCAGTTCTCTCTAAACTCCACCGTTACATTATCTTTGTGTTCATGATTCATCAGGTGTTTCATTATTTTTTTACAGAATTGTTGAGATCTTCAGTCGACGACTTCAAGTACAAGAACGTCTTACTAAACAAATTGCAATTGCAGTTACCAAGGCTGTACAACCTGTCGGTGTTGCAGTCGTCGTTGAAGGAGTGTTAGTATAATTTTATAATTTCCTACTTTCCCATACAAATAATCAAATTCTTTCAATCAAAATCTGTCTAAAAAGAAAAATGCTTCAATCTTAAATGATAAATAAATCAGCTATAAACAGTTATTTATCTACAATAAAAGTCTCTATAATAAGTCTTTGCTTTGCTGAAATGAAATTTTTTTTCTCAATATAATAATGAAAACCAGGGAGCCAAAGTTAGACAAAAGCACCTTCATACGTCCCTGGAATTCCACAAATACTTGCAACAAGTAATTAAAAGATGGTAAATAATAATTATGTAACGATCTTGTGCCATTTGCGTCATGAGTTTGAATTTTTCATTCCTAGATATCAATATTCCACCTTTCACTGAGGCAAAGATATATGCAGATTTATGTATGTATATGTTTGGATCAGATCTGTTAGATACCCTGTATGTTAAATCAAAAAACTAGGTTCAAGATCGGATGAATATTTATGACGTGGTTATCAGATTTAAAAGAAATATTTAACTGTTATTGTCACTGATAAATATTACGGTCTAAATAACTTGACAAAGGTTTTTAAGCACCTTGAACGATTTTGTGCATTGTAGAAAGATAAAGAATAAACATGACTTATATAGTTAAATATTAACGAAATAATAAAAGTTTTTGTAAAATATTTTTATATTTTTGCTTCAAGCGGGTGTAATTCAGTGAATGGAAATTCTCTGCATAGCTTTGTAGAAAGAAATTTTCAATGCAAATGACCAACGCAAGATGAATGCAGTATTAATGATAAGTTAATTCTCACATATTCTAATACATTACTATAAGACTTGTTTTTTTTTATTTCAGGCACATGTGCATGGTGATGCGAGGGGTTCAAAAAATTAACAGCAAAACAGTAACGTCAACCATGCTTGGCGTTTTTCGTAACGACTCCAAGACTAGGGAGGAGTTCCTCAATTTAGTTAATTCAAAATAGAATCTTCAAGAACACAAAGGATTTGCTTGCAGTTTTCTTACGCGTAGCGATGTCAACACGTAGTAGATTGTAAATTGAAAAATTTCCGCCTTCGTCTCATTTTCTGTATTCTTCTTGGATATATTTTTTTTCGTAGTTTCATTTTAGAAATTATGTTTACTTGAGTTAGTCTAACTGTCTGGTAAAAATTCTGTTAGACGCAGATAGATAAGTACAAAAAATGTCCCAAACACCTTATAAAAACAGACGCAGCATCAATTTTCTGTCTCTTTCTTTATGGTGATTAGCACGTTCTCTGTACACTTCCAGCCGTGTGTAACGGAATTTTCACCAGGGCTGTGAAACGTAGCCACATGTTTGTGTATTTGAGTCACAGTTGAGAAAAACATGTAATATTTATGTATTGTGTAAGAATTGGCAACGTGGAGAAATCTTATCAAATATAAATGATATATATTAATGTTACTTATACATTCAGGCGTCCCGCAAACACAGAGACGTAATCAAATTGCTGACCAGTTTACAACGAGACAATATCTTAGTACTCCGAAAGATTTTCGCACTTACCATCCAACCCAAGATGTGCGAATATTACATCATCTTTGAAGAAACTCATATCGATGCCATTTCTGTTTCATGGTTCTGTCGATCATTCCAGATAGTATGAAATTATCATAAAGCAAAACACTCTGAATTCAATTTTTTGCAAAGTATCACAGTACGCGAGTAACAGAAAAAGAAAATCTCTTATAACGTACTACAGGTCTTGCTCTTCCAATTTTATAGAACAATGACACGTCGTTGATATTTAGATATACATTGAAAATTTATTTTAACATAAGAAAATAACATTTAGTAAATTAAATTAAATTGAATTAAACTATAAAGCGAACAAGGTGATATCCGTGGTATGGTTATCGCAAAATTTCACAGCCAGATGTTTGGCGACTTGCCATACCTTTGTACTTAGGTGCTTAGGCAGTTGTATTTTGTCACAGGGAAGTACATGTGTGTATTTTAGGTGGCTAGAACGCGCACGCCGTACAAAAGCACTTTACATTCCATCGTTAATCTAAATTCTGAAATTGAAATCACTCTACCCTGCTAAAAATATGCGTGTTTTGAATTACAAAATGTTTTGAAAGAATTCAGGGTGTCATTTATTACACACATATAGTTCACTATATAGTTGACTATATGATTTTTGATCTAGTATATCTGATGATTCGTACTTTTATAATTTATTCTGTAATTTTTTCAATATTTCATCAAACTTACAAGATAAATCATGTGACAAATTACACACAGAATTCTTTTAAAACGTTTTATAATTTAACGCATGAACATTTTCAGTAGGGTAAACTGCTCGCCACCATGCGAGTTGTTATTTGTAATTTACTGTACCTAATAAGTGAATAAGTATGTATATTGTGTTACAGTATAAAGCTTGGTTTCTTCAAAACTGTTAATCGGTACAAGCATACAAGTTTGTTGAACATAGAATTTGTTTCCTACTGTGAAAATGAATACAGTACTTCCAGTTTACATAACTTTGTGCAAAGATTATAATTATGTGATAATTTCTATATGTTTTATAATTACTGCCAATTATCGAACCGATTGATTTACATTCCATTTACTGAGAATAATATTATTTGAAATTATTTTTTCATACTTGTATTCACTCAACTGTTTTTACAATTTCGAAGTTCAATCTTTTTTTTTTTTTTTCTGGTAAGGAACGTTGTCTCTATAAATTATAATGTATAAGGTAATTTTTTCTCTGTAAAACAGATCTGATTAACGTAGACTTTTGTTAATAGTTTCCTTTATTATTTTATTCCATTTCGAACAAATTTTAGATCGTGAATATCAGCATGGTTTGCGGTAACTTAGCCAATTACACTGTCCATGCTGATAGTAATAATACAACTTGTCTCCATTTCATTTTTCCCTCACAAAATTATTAATGTTTTGTGAAATTTTACGATTTATATTACTTTGTGTAAACGTTCTGTTATTTATAACTGTTAAATATAATATCAGATGATGAACAGTTTTGTTATACGCACGCTAATCTTACATATAATTATAAAAACTGCTGCACAACGGTAACTAATTTTTCTGTAGTATTGTGTAAAGAATTTACGCCAGCAAATTTACAGAAGATATAAGAAATACTTACTGATACATCATTAACAAGTCGTGTACAAAAAAATGGTGCAGCTTAATCTTCTTTCAAGTACATCGTAATCATTTTTATGGCACAGATATGGTGAACTTGGGATGAAATTATGCAAATTTCAATAGTTTCAATTTTTTTCTAAACAGCCATATGCAGGAAAAAATTGAGTAGTATAACATGAAACTTAGTAATATTTTACTATCAAAATAGTGTAAAAGCTAATTTTCATTCTTGTTTGGTAATGGTGAAAGTTGGATATAAATTTTCTTGTAACTGATGTGTGACGGGTTTCATGCTGTTTAATTTAACACCAATATCAAACAAAGCACACTAAAAGTAAATGATGAGTATAAAGTGCAAATTTAAGTCTATCTGTGAAATAAAATGAAAATCATATGCTTATAATTGGACGTTAAATTTATGAAATTTTTTTTAAGACTATATACCTATATTACATATTGTTATGCAGGACCAGATTTTAATTGTAATAAATAATAATAATAGTGTTTTAAAAAGTTATCTATACAAATGATGAAAGTTGATATTTATGATATTTTATGATATTATATTATATAAAGTTCAATTTATATTTCAAAAACAAACGTCTCTTTTTTATATACACATGCTTCTAAATACAATTGTTAAGTACGTTTCTTCACATTCTTACGATCCCTAGTTTAATCTGTCTATATTTTTTATAACAACAGTTGATAAAGTAAGCACGTAATTCCTTATTGTTATTTATAAAAACAGTTGCATTGCAGAGACGCATTGCAACAACAATAAAGAAAATAGTGTAGTGATTCCTTATGTACCAGAAAAAGTGTGGCATGACAATGTAGTTAATTATCAGTCTTCTCTGTTACAGCGATTGGTATCAAAAGTAGCACATCGTTTAGCTGTCACAGCATTCCTCTTTGCTGTACCATTCTCTCCGGTTTCTTAAAAATTAAACAACAAATGTCAATGAAGTCGTTATACACGTTCTTAAGTACATCAGATCTATATAACTACCATCTCTGCTCCGGAAGTGGATATCGCATGATTCTGGACGCAACCCAGAAGATCTTCTGGGACCTGAAACTCTGTCCCTCAGACCAGCGACTGGTTTCCTACATTTTTCACCGACACATGCGTTATCCCTGTTACTCGGAGACCCTGTCGACACACATAGGAGCATCATAAGTGTAAGTATAAATCAATATTGCCCAATAATTATTGACAATTCTGCTATAAGTTTTGCAGTGTAATGAGAAGAATAATCGATTATTGCTCTGTCTTCAAGTTCACGTTACTGCGATCAGTTCTCCAATATTTATCGCACCGTAAGTCTCAGGCTGATGGCGCTTCATGCAGGGTTGACATAAATTCTCAGCGTCACCGTGGTGCAGGAGAAGGACCACGCCATTTTCGCTAGTCATCTTGTCGCCTCCGTTGAAGTTTAGTAAATGCTCAGAGAGTTTCTGCGAGCCGACGTTTGTCCCAGCACCATTTTGGCTTCTAGTCTTATCAGTTTTTTCGCTTCTTGGCATAGCCTTTGATCCTCTTTGAGATGGCTGTGGGACAGCACCGAGCCTTTTGGCAGGATTTCTCGGATGGCAGGAAACAACAATCGGCTCTCTAAAAGACCAAAGACAATGGATGAGTAACGGAGCAGCTATCGATTGTGTCCATTGATTCAACTAACTGAGAAATAGAGCATGGAGGGGAATATGCACAGGGGCTGCAGCACGGAATTGGCGGACACCGCAACACCTTGAATGCTTCAACATTCAGCGACGAGACTCCTCTGAGCAGTGCGCACTGGACGCTGTTCTCATACTCCGTCCGTTCCTCGAGGAGCCGTTGGTTTTCCTCACGAAGTTGAGCTAACTCTTCTTCCAGCTGTAAAATCAACAATGAGTCACGCTCTAAATACCGTTCGTCGTCATACCTCAACTTCTCTATCAGCTTTTTCTTTTTCTCCGTCTTCGACAGATTGGGAAGCTGTATCGACTAAGGCAACCGCATTTCCAGTTTCCAAAATATTTCTCTCTGGCGTTGTGCTACCATTCTCTGGATTTGATTGCGCTGTTGTGGAAGTTCTTCTTTGCCCCTCGACCTGTGACGACAAGGAGTGTTTTTTTCACAACTGATTTATTAAAATCTCATTTTCCATCAGTTTATTACTAGATTCGCTGGCGCTTTCCGAGTTACTTCAAGTTCCTTCTCTTGTGAGGCAAGTGATGCCTCCGCCTCTGCTAACTTTTTTCGCAAATCGACAAGTTCAAGCTCCTTTTCTATTAGGTCAGACACTCGAGCGATAGAATCTTTTCTAAGTAATTCGAGATCGGCACTAGCAGCGCATATGCGATTTTGGACAACGCTAACCCAGTGTTGGACTCTTCCCATTATATCCATGAACATCAATTTTAAATCTTGTTCAAAATTCTCTCCCAAATTTGTTAGCGACTTTCCAGCTTCGTTCAAATTTCTCATCGTATAGTCAATCATTTCATCCACCTTTTTTTGCCTGCACAAAAATGCACGTTACATTCAACTTGACGCCTTTTTCTATCAATTTACCCAAGCGATCCGCTCGATCTTGGAGCGCAGAAGCACATCGGTCCAATACCAACATCCGTCCTATTTGAAGAGGCGTCTTTACCCAAAAGATTACCGGCACTCATATACATCGTATTCAACTCGCTGTCAGTTCGGGCTCGAAGACTGTTCAAGGTGCTTGCAGTGTACGCTTGACCATCCTGGCTGCTGAGCTGATTGCGGTCGGTAAGATTTATATCTTCATGAAGGATCGAGCGTCTGTTTTCCAGAACTTTGTGTAGAGATTCATTCGTATTCGAGTGAAACTCATCGTCCATTCGCTTTTGAGTGTTATTCGTTATTTGAATTGGCTGCTTTTTTTCATTGCCCATAGTTTCTGTGATAATTATATTTCATTCGTGATCATTTTAGTCATTTTGCACGAATGAAATCAAGCACAACATGATTTGTCATAATATTAATAGCAGAAACCTGATATTTTACTGCTGATAGGAGCGATCGAATTTCGCTTTGGTTATTTAATCACATCAGACATATTTTCATCGAGTCAATTATCGAAAGCATTTTTATTTAATTCTTGGATTGAATGTTAGTCTAGGGAAAATTTCGTACGTATACATGGCGAAAAATAATCACGATGCATGTCCGGACGTCACCGTATTACCTGAAAATTTTCTTCAAATTATTTTGCCTCATTGCATATAGTGATTGCTAAATGCTGTTTCCGTGTAGTATTTGTTAATTAATGCTTCATTGTTTTTTTTTCCGTTTAATCTCTAGTGCTTTGTTCTAAATACATTCAGGAAACTTGATTTTTGGACCGTAGATTAGTTTACTTTTCAGCAGTCTCTCGAATAGAAATTGTGACTACCAATTTTTGGTTTTCGGTATTTATTAAATTCTTAATAGTTTACATATTCTATAAACATGTCATCAAGTTCACGCGATTCATTATTTGTTTTTGTTTTTTTTTTTTGTATAAAAACTAGTACATTATAATATAAAATTCTTTTCATGAATATCGGTTCTACACTTTCCAAATAATTTTCATCACGCATTCAAGAATGAAATAATACATAATACAGGTTTGCAAGTTTTCAAGCTTTATTAGATGCAAACATAAACGACCATTATTTACAGCTTGAAAGTATTGAAATTAAAGTCTCTTTTCGGCCAGAAAAATAATCTGTAGCAATGCGAGCGTGTAAGGGCACACTTGCTTGTATATTTAAATGCACATCTTTGCCTCGATTAGCAAGTTTAACAAACCTGTTATGGAATTCACAAGCTCTTTATCAATAAACCGACACGATTCTTCGTCGGCGATTTGTATCGATGAAAATTACGAGACAGCTGATAATATTTGTTACAGAATTTGCAGTATGGTCGCTGTTCGTAATTAGAACATTAATGTGGATCCAGTGATTGCGTTGCTCTTGGCTGATTCAAAGTCGTTACAGTCTTTTGGATCCCAAGGCAGCGGTCAGCCGCATCACTAGCTTATATATGAGGAAGAAACATAGTTTCAGTTACGGTATGACGTGATTCAAGCCAAATTTATACTCGATTACGCAGCCTTCTTGGCTGGTGGTCTGAACACTCCGACTACTACAGCGTGATCTCTTTCGTAGGGTTCTAGTGTGATTTGTTCTTGCGGTTTCAGTTTGTCTGAAACTAATTTCTTCACCTCCGCCGCGAATACTGCCTCTGGTTGCGCCGTAGAATCGATGCAGCTTGCCTGGTACAAGGATATAAGTATGATTAGCAAATTGTCAGAGATTGGAGAGTCGAATATGTAATACACATTATGTGTTATACTGGTCATTTATTTCATTGTTTATTTTACCTTGATAGAGATAACGAAGTGGCCACCATTTTTGAGGAAGTATTGCGCATTGAGAGCAACAATTCGCGCCTGATCAGGTTGCGCAACGTCTGCAAAGATTGTGTCCACCATACCAACTAGCATTCTGTATTTGTGCGGGTGTCGAGCATCCTCGATTATTGGAATGATGTTGGTGCGTTTCTTTGCCACGTTTATCAGATCCCTACCTGATCTGTGCGAGAATTCTACAGCGTATACGAGTCCTTCCTAAATTCAAAACAGGAAACATTGTTATCAAATTAAGAAAGCACGTAACAGGAGAATTGAATTTTGAAAATTTACACCCCAATAACTAATTATTCAATTCGATTAAGGTTTGTTTTATTTAAAAGTACGTAGATTGAGCTGAATTTACATTTTTTTTCTAATTAGAAACAATCATTAGAAAGCATTGTTATTGACAATAGTGTCATTCATTTTGCTCGGTGAGACGTTTTGCAGTAGTCATATCCCTAGAAATGCTTAACCGATTTACTCCAAATTTGGGGACAGTGATCTTGGATAGTTCAAGTTGCCACATCTTTTGATAATTATACAACGAAATATTAAATTTCGGAAGAAAAATCGATATTCAACTTCAAATGGTACATACATCAATCTATGTATATTCAACAACTATTGTACACTTGCCTATTGTTCAATAGAAGTATTATACTTCACAGAATATCAGATAGGCTAGTTTATATTTTTATTGCATCACTTCGACACCAAGTAAGTGAAAATTAACAAACTTGGCTCTAATGTATGCGTGTTGCATGTCATGGATTAAAATTATTTTCAATTCATTATTTACCGGTCCAACAACATCTGCCACATGTGACACCGTCGTTCCAGATGCAGCTCCAAGGTACAAAACTTTGCTGCCTGGTGGCATGTGAATTTGATCTACTCCTCCAAGAATTGCAGCAGCTAATTTGGATCTGAACGGATTCCACACTCTGTATTCAACCTTTTCTGAATTGTCAGCCTGGAATCAAGCGCACATTTTCATTATTCTTTATTTATTTAAAACGGAATACTGAGGTACAAAACATAATTCAAAAGTAGAAAAGTTTTACCCAAGAAACTTGATTGTCTGCACCAACCATTCTCAGTAGGAATTTAGTAACCTACAGATCTTAATAATTCGTGCAATATTTTTTCTTGCATAACTTCGACACCAAGTAAGCAATTATTAACTTATCTGGCTCTAATGTATGCATTCTTTGATATTAACTATGTAAGAATTTCTGCAAGACTCTTTTGGAGTTTTCCTTTACAGTTCAGTTACTGAAAATAATCACGTTAAAGGTACATATTTGGATTTAGACCTGAGTAAATTCTGGTAAACGATATAATATAATATTTATACATTTCGTATTACATTTGATTGAGATTGTAAAACAAGTCTCACCTCAACGCTGATTCTTTTTTCACCGTAAACCTCCGAACCTGGAACAAGGTTCAATGTGACTAATGCGTCTTCTTTTCCTCTGGCTATGAAAACTCCTTCGTGACGATGTGGCTCAATTACCACGGTTTTCCCGCCTCTGAAACCACCACCCCCGCGTCCTCGGCTACCTCCCCGACCACCCCCTCGTCCTCTCGGGGTTCCTCCGCCTCCTCGACCGCCAAAACCTCCGCCACCTCTGCCTCGGCCACCACCTCGATCACCGAAGCCTCCACGTCCTCCACCGCCGCCTCGTCCCCCACGAAAACCACCACCGCCGCCACCACCTCGACCACCCCGAAATCCACCGCCTCCACCGCCTCCACCGCCTGGAGAAAATCCTGGAAATGCGAGAAAGCTTTAGAAAAGGTTTACAAGTTTTGATCAGTTTTATTCTTAGGAACCTTGTTGAAAAATAACTGACTCAAGTGAAAGGGGATCGAAATTAGTGATGAAAAAAATGTTGCAAGACCTGTTTTGGGGAACTAACGTATTTTCCAACGCGGTTAAAGGTTACCCCCAAGACGCGTGCGAGATGCCGCGAGACGAGGCGCTTCGCATCATCATAATTATGTGTATTTAGAGAAAAACTTGAATGTGAAAAAATGAATGATGGGGTTATCGCTTACCTGGCTTACCCATCTTATTTCAAAGTATGTAGAATCAAAAACACGCTCCTTACTGCGCTCGGTACCGCGTGTACTTTGGGGTATTTTAGGCACACGCCGTACACGTGAGCCAAAACGTTTGCTGGCGCGGAAATCGGGTTCCCTCTTATCGACACTCGAATATCGATTTTCGACTGACGATTATCGAGGCTCGCAAGCGTCAAACATCGAAGAATTTCACGCGTGGTTTCCGGATTTCAAAAGTAGTAGAATATAGCTGTTCATTGGCGAATCGACAGATGACGAAAGAATTAGAAGACTATTACTCTTGAGAAAATTTACCTGACCAGTACTCTACTGGTAAGTGGGTCTGAGGACGTAAGAAGCCGTGTTAGCGGTCCGGTAGCTTCTTTATCGGCTGGAGCCGTTTAACACGAAATTTCATAAGACACATAATACCCCATTGAGGTATTTCTTCCAATCTTTAACAATCTTCAGTTGGTGATCACAAATTGCATCACATGGTCCCATACATATTTCTGTAACCAGTATCTTATGCTTTCTGTTAAATTATTCATTCTCATCAACATGACTAACGGTTGTAAGTGCCGACAAATTCTTTACGAAAAGCGTTCAAGATTTTACGCATTACAAGTTTGGCACGATTCACTCAGAATTATTTTAAACAGTCTCATTTATCTGCAGCATAGTAATAATGGGTGGAAAGTAATAATTAGTTCGCGGGAAAATGAGCAGAATAGAGGCGTTGATTAAAGATATTTAATTCTAAGTTTTCTGGTTCTGCGAAGGTTTTATTATAAGAAGTAATTCTTCAGCCTTGCATTCCAGTATGGGATGAGAGAATACTGTAATTTTCTCCCTCTTCAAAACCTCTTATTATTAGTCCTTACCCTCATGCCAAAGTTCATGAGGCTAGCAGTCTACATAAATATTCAGCCAACGGCACTTATACAGGTCGTTGACTGAGGATATGTAGTCAACGTACAGGTTTTAAAATTGTTGAAATAGTGGTAAGAACGCGCCTTATTCTAGGCATTTTGCAAAGCAAATGATCAATGCGGGTTGCAACTATTTTTTTCAATACAATATGGCGGCAATCTCTGCAACTGTCAAATAATTTTGTGGTTCGCTTCAGTTTAGAATGTCGTTATTTCCAGCGTATCCGAGTAGTTCCAATAACGAGGTAAAGCCCTTGGACGAGACTCCAAAAAGTACAGGTAAATGTTGCTCAATTTATCTTGTGTCACATCCAGGTTGTGTGAACGATTTTGTCTAACCGAACATAACCTATCATAACAAAACAACATGACCCCGAACCAATCTCCCTAGCGTAAACGTTGTAAACAATTATTTGATTAAACCTGACCTGAAGCAATCGTTTCTTGTATCCCAGAAGTCCAAGAATTGCGCTAGTATTTTCTTCAGCTATTCTTCGCCTTGTGAAAAGGGTAGGTCAGCTTTTTATCTCAACTTTAAAAGTCAAACAAGTTTGAAAAATTGATGATCATTGAATTTCATCTTCTTTCGTCGTTCTGATGCAACTCGTAACGCACTTATTACTTGACGTGCATCAAATTCTAAAACTCCATGAAATTAATGTTCGAATTCTAGCGATCCAGCCAGCCTAAAGTCTTTTAAACGATCAATATTTTTTTCTACTCTAAGTATCAAAAATATTGCAAATTCGATACTAAGGGAATATTCGCGACAAAAATCAAGCTTTCCTCACCTGACTAGCTTGAACTAAATAATTATTTTCTTAAGTATTACTTTTTGCCACGAGACTGGTAGAATTTATTCCAAAGTCATCAATTGTTGATTTTGATTTGGCAGATGAGGCATCGAACTTGTGGCTTACAAATTCCAGTTATGTGGCACCTGTGGTTCAAAATCCTGTGATCGATCTTTGGTCGGATTCATCATCTGATGAGTCAGTCAAAGTAATATTTAATGACAACGCAACGTCACCAAAACCAGAGGTTATATCGATAGAGTCGGATAGGAGTACCAGCAGCGATTACAGCAAAAGTTCAACGTCAAGACGCGAGAGGAGGCATAAGAAGCGAAAGAAAAGAACTCGTGACAGAAGTAGTCACAGACAGAAGGGAAAGTATGAAAAGAAACTTGAAAACGTGTATTTTGAGGACACGGCAAGAGACAAGAGAAATTTAACAGTGTCTACGCTTGGCGGCTCAGCTAGACCAAGTTACACCTTGTACTGCGCTTATCTTGGGTTTAGACCTTTCAAGAAATTGCCGAAACAAACACCGCGAAGATACTATGCCGTCAATATAGACACAGTACGCAAAGGTGAGAAACAAGATACTAGAATTAAGAGGAGCAATATCAGCAATGAAGGCAAGCGGCTGCAAAACGAGATGGAGGATTTTAACTGGGGTGTTAACATGGAAGAAGAGCAGACAAAAAAAACAAGAGAGTTTAACGAAGGGTTGGCAGAAAACCCTGACGATGTTGAATTGTGGATGAAGTACATCAACTTCCAGGTATTCGATGTTGAAAATTTACATCTGTTCTTGAGATCTCGGGGCGATACGATTGATCCCAAATTGTAATTAATCTCTCATTTTAGGATGTAATTTCCCAATTCCAAAAAGATCGTGGGATCACGGATATCAGGAGCACGATAACTTGCCAGCGTAAACTGGCGGTAGCTAATAAAGCTTTGGAGAAAAATCCAAGTTCTACGGAACTCCTAAAGCTCAAGTTAAGCCTTACTGCTCAGTTGTTACCTGCTGATCAATTTTCAAATGAAGTGGAGGCCCTCGTCAACAAGGATTCGGGGAATATTGTCCTGTGGCGTGCTTTAATTATGGCCACTCAAGCTTCTCTAGCTATTTGCTCAGTTCCTAAAGTCTTGGACTTGTACTCCAGATGCCTTTCGAGTCTTCGCCAAAGACTTAGGACCAATCCTCAATTATACGATCAACAGATCCTTGGTGAGACATGAAATAATAATATTATGTAATGCGAGATCTAACACAAGATAAATTATGCATCCTTGATATTAATGCAAATTTTTCATTCGTTTATTTATTGGCTGAATCCATTTCTAATATTTTACCATGTAAATGTGTTGAAATAATTATTGCACATTGGATATACAATTTTTAATGTTAATTAGAAATGCTGTATCGCTGTCTGACGTTTCTGAGGCAGGCAGGACTTTGGGAACAGATGTGGGAAACCTTGAGACTCAATTTAACTCTGAATTTGAATTTGAGTAAGGACAACTTTAGATTCCGAGGCTTTATTGATGAGCGAAAATTAAGTAAGTCACTAATTATATATCAGCGAATATCTTTCGGTAGCACCTTTTACTGCACGTGAGAGAAGCAAAAAAAAAAAAAAAAAGACAATAAAATAAACAATCCAGGTGTGAGGATCGCAAGGTATCGTCGGTAGGAATCAATGAACTACGAGCAAATGGAAGACTGTAAAGTCAAGTCAATCAGTACAAGTGAGTGATAAGAATACTGCAAGATGATACGAGAGTATATTTTTTCATCGATTCCTAGAGTTGCTTCTTAAAATGTTCAGATGTTTGTGCAATGTCAAATCTAGAATCATTACTGATCTTTATTTGCAATCCTGGAACTTGAACAGTTTGTACTGTAATAATGCAGAACCATTTTTGTCTGAAAACAAGATAATGCAGAAGCCGATAGCTTTTCTAACTGCAAATTATCAATTTCTAGTTGGAATGGAAGAGGTAATATTAACATCGAGACTTCCATTGAACCAGTTATGGTTGAGGGTAGAGTCGCTTCGAGAGAGTTGTCACTGGATTAGTGTAAGTAGCGACCAATTAGAAATGCTTGGAGACTCGCGGCGATTTGTACTACCGGAGGACGTGACTGATTATGTGCAGCCAATAATGTCGCGTGACTCCAGCCTGAAACTTGCCGTGTACTCTATACTTTCACTGAAAGTGCCTTTGCTTCCAATGCAGGATTTCATTGCCCATGTAAGTTGTGCGTCCTCTTAATTAGATAACGAATAATAATCGAGAATAAATTTTTAGGATTTAGGGTTGACACAGATAGAATGGGATGCTGATTCGATCGAAATGTTGCTACCATTGGTTCATCCTTTTGTTGGAATCTTGGCTGGATCTGAAGAGAAGAAGAAAGTGATGGAGAGAATACTCGAGGATCAGTTGACATCAGGACCGCAATACTTGAAATACCATCCTGCGCAAGAACCGTATCTGGATTTTGTCAGAGACACGTTCTGGGCAATTGCAGAAAGTTTCTCAGCGTCTCAGTACGAGCGTACAAGCATCTATGTTTGGTGGTTGCGATTCGAGAGATTGTTAGCTTCGCTTAATCAGAACGATAAGGACGATCACAGAAGGAAGAAGCTCAAGAATATGGTAAAAGATTTCCTCAAACGAGATGGGAACAGAAACAACCTTCACTTCTACCGGGAATACGCATTAATTGAAAAAGAAATTGGCCGCTTTGACAGCTGCATTAACATTCTGGAAACCACTATTGGAATGCAAACCAATTTCCTTGCAAACCTTTCTAGTCGGCAGGAGAAAACTGTCTTGTGCAGCGTATTCAGAGCTCTTTTTGAAACTCTTCTCGATCCCAAAACTTGTGAGGAAAATCACAGAGGCCGCATACTTACAGCAGTTGCTCGAATGGTCTCCGGACCAGATGAGAATCGTTTAGAACAAGCGGAAGAATTCTTGGAGACTAGTGTCAGTGAATTTCTGCAGCAACCTGTGTCTGATGTGATTGAAAAAACGTATTTTCTTCCAAACTTCGAATGTGACTTGATCACTTGTTACGCATATTTTCTTTATGTGAAAAATTCGACCATCTCAAAGCCACTTGGTGTGTTGGAAAGATGTTTGAAACATTCGGAAGAAAATAAATATTTGCAGGTGAGTAAAACGATTGATTGCTATTTAACACTAGCATGACAAAAATAATGAGGTCGATGTAAATGTTTTTTTCTCAGGAATGCTTATATGAAAGTACGATTGCACTTTTGCATTTGGATTCCAAACGTTCGAAGTTGCACGGATTTTTGAAGGAAACACTTGATCAAGCCTTGGATTTGTACCCCATGAACTGCTACTTACTTTCTGTGGAAATGGAAATCGAAGTGAGTGATCATTATCAAATACTGTTTGGAGAAACTTTTTTGAGAACATGATTGATTCATTTTTTCCATTGTATACTTTGTATAAACAAGGAAAGTACGGCAAACTTATTTCTACATGTATAAAAATATAAGTGAAATAGAATTTTCACTTCAATTAGTTGTTTTCGATTACCATTGACGATAAATCTATTATGCCTGAATGATATTAAGATAGTTTAGTAGATATTGTAATGGTACACAGGAGTAGAAACAAGTTCGATTCGTGTTTTTACTAACGTTTTTCAGTACTACGTAGTATTTATGTGTTCACATAATTGAGTACAAAATAAAACCTTGCTATGTTTGTAACGCAATTTTCTAAACTTTTATTTCAATGCTTTATTCACAGAGCGAATCACCCTGCTGGAAGGTGAGCCGTAATCGAACTGGATCCTGGCAGGCAATGGCTTCATGTCTTGCTAGTCACATTCGAATCGAGCGGCTGGAGAGCCTGGGGCTTCAAGATGCTGCAGTCGCTGCGACTAATAAGCTGTTGTCAATTCATCGCAGACTAGCTAAGTAGGTGTTCATTGTTGTTTTACACTGTCATTTGGTTTCTGTTATTATACTCACCGGAGTTTGTCAAATTCTATCAATTCACAGAGATCCAGGCTCACAGAGATGTCCGTTAATATGGAGACTTTACATGCTATTCTTGCGCGAACGTAATCTGTGTGAGGGCAGAGGTGAGGAAGTTTATCACGAAAGCGTAGCTGAATGTCCATGGGCCAGAGGCATTTACACCGATGCTGCTCAAGTGGCACCCCAACTTCTTACCGAAATTCAAGATTTGATTCGCGAAAAAGAGCTAAGAATGCATGTTACACCCGAGGAGTTGGACATTCTGCGTGGCTAAAGCTGGTTTTCCATTTATTATTGTTCCCCTATGAAGTATGTAATATATGTATGTACGTATGTAAAGATATCCGTTATCTATATATTTATATTTATTAAATTTGTAATAATTAAATATGTGCGCTTGAAGGATGAAAGAGGTACCATCTCCATCTATTATACCTATCGTGAATCGTACTGCTTAGCTATTTGTAAAAAAGTTTTGTACCGACAATGAGACTGTTTTCAATGAGATGATTGATTGCAGAAATAGGAATCCAAAGGATAGCATTAACTGTACTATCTTGTAGTCGTTTTGCGCAAATTGCACCGACATTTAGGCCGTGAAAAACTGGTACAAGCTGGCGGATTTTGAATTTGTTGCATTAAGTTGATGTGTACATGGTATAATATAATTAAAAGTGTTCTGATACCTTTGATTTGCATTGTTTGATTTCATTCCGGTTGGCAGTCGGAAATTCGGTAACTTCGGATATTGAAATAGGATATCAATATGTAATAATAATGAAAATAATGACACATTCATGACTCGAGGTGTTAATTTCTGAGGAACAAATTAATTAGAGTGAATATTATGATTATTGTCACTAAATTAACACTAAAATTCGACGGCAGATATGACGAAATTAATAAGTACTAACATGAAAAATTGTGTAAATTGTAATAATTATTTAAAAAACCATCGGCATATTATTAATAATTGTACTACGGATTTACTATAGAGTTGATATTACTAGCGTGCAGTCTCTCTATTATTTCGCTAGGATTTCGGTTCTACTGTTGGTCTAAGACTGGAGAAATCACACTCTGTGCACAAGGGAGATTTTCAACAGTAATTTAGAAAACAAGCGTAAACGAAAATGTGATATACGCGGGAAAAATGAGGCATTGTCCCAACTATTTTGACAGTCGTTCAGGAAATCATAAAAAATCTTGTTGAAGTCAGGAATTATAAAAATATGATATTGCAAAGAAAAATTCATATCTAATTCTAATTTGTGATCTCGAGAGTAAAAATGTCGTTATTTTGAACATAGTTTTCAATTATTAAAATATACAAAAATTCACGAGTATTCTAGACAAAAACAGATTTAAACATCAAGGAGTTCGTCAATTAGTAACTATGAACGTTTTTTCGAACAGTAATGTGTGATCAATTATTTTTGTGCCCATGAATAATTTTGATACATGTGAAAAGGTTAATACGTCTATAATAACGTTTACTTGAGTAATTCTAGACTTATACACCAAATGTTGCGTATATACCAAATCAATCAGAAAAATATCCTAATGCGTTGTTTTTGATAAAATGATTGCTGCAAAATAGTGATGGAACTTTCATTGACTAACGTGAAATATTAAGGGTATTTTGAAGTCATTATACGAATTTAACGACTTAGTAGTTCAGTATCAATAAAGTTTGAAAATGCTGTATTTATTACATGTAATGAGACTTTTATTGATTGACAACGGCTTTTCACTTATATTTAACCTTAAACGAGATTTTTAATAATCACATTGCAACAGCCAACTAATGTTCTTCAACCATCAGTCTTCGGAAATGTTATTAAAAATCATTTTGAGCGATGTTACTGAACTCTTGTAGATGATGAATTAATCCACAGTCATAAAGTAGAGATTCATCAGAGATAAGAAAAATTTATCAAAATTCACTGTGCTTTTTATTATCGGAGGTGTATGTAGCGTTAAATATGCTGACACGCCAGTCAATGATTGCATTGTCCCGATGTATCGATACAGAGTTTTCCTCACGACCCATAAAGTACTAAGCATAAGGTGCATATTTTGGAAAGAGGTATCGCCCAGTAGCCCTAATCCTCTGAAATTTTATTTCATATTAGTCTATACTTATCGAATGATCGAAATGGTTTTGAAAGCAGTTCCCACTAATTTGCTTAAAATATTTTCAAAATAATAGAAAAACCTGAAATGAAGTCCAGTGATTTGTATGAAGCTTTTGTTACAAATTGGAACCCCAGGAACTCAAAAAACACATTCAAAAGAGCGTAGGACCGACAGCAAAGAAAAGACTATGAAAATCTGCAGTTTTTTGGCTGCAACTCTTGATCCGTTGCTCGCAGCGTATTGGGACTGCGCTGAATCGATTTCTCTCGCAAAATTACGTCGGGATAGTGCCCTGAAGAAATAACTGCAGCACTTTTCTAAGTGGTCGAAATTTTCGCCAAAAATCCAAAGGGGTTAGCCTTACTTTTTTTGCGATTTTTGAAGCCGAAAATTTCTGGTCTCCGAATTGACTTCTATGACCGTTTCTAGGCTAATTGGAACCCCAGGAACTCAAAAAACACATTAAAAAAAGGGTAGGACGAACAGCAAAGAAATGACGGTGAAAATCTGCAGTTTTTTGGCTGTAACTCTTGATCCGTTGCTCGCAGCGTATTGGGACTGCGCTGAATCGATTTCTCTCGCAAAATTACGTCGGAATAGTGCCCTAAAGAATTAACTGCAGCACTTTTCTAAGTGGTCGAAATTTTCGCCAAAAATCCAAAGGGGTTAGCCTTACTTTTTTTGCGATTTTCGAAGCCGAAAATTTCTGGTCTCCGAATTGACTTGTATGACTGTTTTTAGGCTCAGTGGAACCCCAGAAACTCAGAAAAAACATTAAAAACAGCGTAGAACTAACAGCAGAGAAATGATGATGAAAATCTGCAGTTTTTTGGCTGTAACTTTTGATCCGTTGCTCGCAGCGTATTGGGACTGCGCTGAATCGATTTCTCTCGCAAAATTACGTCGGAATAGTGCCCTAAAGAATCAACTGCAGCACTTTTCAAAGTGGTCGAAATTTTCGCCAAAAATCCAAAGGGGTTAGCCTTACTTTTTTTGCGATTTTTGAAGCCGAAAATTTCTGGTCTCCGAGTTGACTTGTATGACCGTTTCTAGGCTAATTGGAACCCCAGGAACTCAAAAAACACATTGAAAAAAGCGTAGGACCAACAGCAGAGAAATGACGATGAAAATCTGCAGTTTTTTGGCTGTAACTCTTAATCCGTTGCTCGCAGCGTATTGGGACTGCGCTGAATCGATTTCTCTCGCAAAATTACGTCGGAATAGTGCCCTAAAGAATTAACTGCAGCACTTTTCTAAGTGGTCGAAATTTCCGCCAAAAATCCAAAGGGGTTAGCCTTACTTTTTTTGCGATTTTTGAAGCCGAAAATTTCTGGTCTCCGAATTGACTTGTATGACCGTTTTTAGGCTAAGTAGAACCCCAGAAACTCAAAAAAAACATTAAAAACAGCGTAGGACCAACAGCAGAGAAATGACGATGAAAATCTGCAGTTTTTTGGCTGTAACTTTTAATCCGTTGCTCGCAGCGTATTGAGACTGCGCTGAATCGATTTCTCTCGCAAAATTACGTCGGAATAGTGCCCTGAAGTATTAACTGCAGCACTTTTTAAAGTGGTCGAAATTTTCGCCAAAAATCCAAAGGGGTTAGCCTTACTTTTTTTGCGATTTTTGAAGCCGAAAATTTCTGGTCTCCGAATTGACTTGTATGACCGTGTCTAGGCTAAGTGGAACCCCAGGAACTCAAAAAAAACATTAAAAACAGCGTAGGACCAACAGCAGAGAAATGACGATGAAAATCTGCAGTTTTTTGGCTGTAACTTTTGATCCGTTGCTCGCAGCGTATTGGGACTGCGCTGAATCGATTTCTCTCGCAAAATTACGTCGGAATAGTGCCCTAAAGAATTAACTGCAGCACTTTTCAAAGTGGTCGAAATTTTGGCCAAAAATCCAAAGGGGTTAGCCTTACTTTTTTTGCGATTTTTGAAGCCGAAAATTTCTGGTCTCCGAATTGACTTGTATGACCGTTTCTAGGCTAATTGGAACCCCAGGAACTCAAAAAACACATTAAAAAAAGCGTAGGACCAACAGCAGAGAAATGACGATGAAAATCTGCAGTTTTTTGGCTGTAACTCTTGATCCGTTGCTCGCAGCGTATTGGGACTGCGCTGAATCGATTTCTCTCGCAAAATTACGTCGGAATAGTGCCCTAAAGAATTAACTGCAGCACTTTTTAAAGTGGTCGAAATTTTCGCCAAAAATCCAAAGGGGTTAGCCTTACTTTTTCTGCGATTTTTGAAGCCGAAAATTTCTGGTCTCCGAATTGACTTGTATGACCGTTTCTAGGCTAATGGGAACCCCAGGAACTCAAAAAACACATTAAAAAAAGCGTAGGACCAACAGCAGAGAAATGACGATGAAAATCTGCAGTTTTTTGGCTGTAACTCTTGATCCGTTGCTCGCAGCGTATTGGGACTGCGCTGAATCGATTTCTCTCGCAAAATTACGTCGGAATAGTGCCCTAAAGAATTAACTGCAGCACTTTTCTGAGTGGTCAAAATTCTCGCCAAAAATCTAAAGGGGTTAGCCTTACTTTTTTTGCGATTTTTGAAGCCGAAAATTTCTGGTCTCCGAATTGACTTGTATGACCGTATCTAGGCTATGTGGAACCCCAGGAACTCAAAAAAAACATTAAAAACAGCGTAGGACCAACAGCAGAGAAATGACGATGAAAATCTGCAGTTTTTCGGCTGTAACTTTTGATCCGTTGCTCGCAGCGTATTGGGACTGCGCTGAATCGATTTCTCTCGCAAAATTACGTCGGAATAGTGCCCTAAAGAATTAACTGCAGCACTTTTCAAAGTGGTCGAAATTTTGGCCAAAAATCCAAAGGGGTTAGCCTTACTTTTTTTGCGATTTTTGAAGCCGAAAATTTTTGGTCTCCGAATTGACTTGTATGACCGTTTCTAGGCTAATGGGAACCCCAGGAACTCAAAAAACACATTAAAAACAGCGTAGGACCAACAGCAGAGAAATGCCGATAAAAATCTGCAGTTTTTTGGCTGTAACTTTTGATCCGTTGCTCGCAACGTATTGGGACTGCGCTGAATCGATTTCGCTCGCAAAATTACGTCGGAATAGTGCCCTAAACAATTAACTGCAGCACTTTTTAAAGTGGTCGGAATTTTCGCCAAAAATACAAAGGGGTTAGCCTTACTTTTTCTGCGATTTTTGAAGCTGAAAATTTCTGGTCTCCGAATTGACTTGTATGACCGTTTTTAGGATAAGTAGAACCCCAGAAACTCAAAAAAAAAAAAATAAAAACAGCGTAGGACCAACAGCAGAGAAATGACGATGAAAATCTGCAGTTTTTTGGCTGTAACTTCTGATCCGTTGCTCGCAGCGTATTGGGACTGCGCTGAATCGATTTCTCTCGCAAAATTACGTCGGAATAGTGCCCCAAAGAATTAACTGCAGCACTTTTCAAAGTGGTCGAAATTTTCGCCAAAAATCCAAAGGGGTTAGCCTTACTTTTTTGCGATTTTTGAAGCCGAAAATTTCTGGTCTCCGAATTGACTTGTATGACCGTTTCTAGGCTAATTGGAACCCCAGGAACTCAAAAAACACATTAAAAAAAGCGTAGGACCAACAGCAGAGAAATGACCATAAAAATCTGCAGTTTTTTGGATGTAACTTTTGATCCGTTGCTCGCAGCGTATTAGGACTGCGCTGAATCGATTTCTCTCGCAAAATTACGTCGGAATAGTGCCCTAAAGAATTAACTGCAGCACTTTTTAAAGTGGTCGAAATTTTCGCCAAAAATCCAAACGGGTTAGCCTTACTTTTTTTGCGATTTGTGAAGCCGAAAATTTCTGGTCTCCGAATTGACTTGTATGACCGTTTCTAGGCTAATTGGAACCCCAGGAACTTAAAAAACACATTAAAAAAAGCGTAGGACCAACAGCAGAGAAATGACCATGAAAATCTGCAGTTTTTTGGATGTAACTTTTGATCCGTTGCTCGCAGCGTATTAGGACTGCGCTGAATCGATTTCTCTCGCAAAATTACGTCGGAATAGTGCCCTAAAGAATTAACTGCAGCACTTTTTAAAGTGGTCGAAATTTTCGCCAAAAATCCAAACGGGTTAGCCTTACTTTTTTTGCGATTTGTGAAGCCGAAAATTTCTGGTCTCCGAATTGACTTGTATGACCGTTTCTAGGCTAAGTGGAACCCCAGGAACTCAAAAAAAACATTAAAAACAGCGTAGGATCAACAGCAGAGAAATGACGATGAAAAACTCCAGTTTTTTGGCTGTAACTTCTGATCCGTTGCTCGCAGCGTATTGGGACTGCGCTGAATCGATTTCTCTCGCAAAATTACGTCGGAATAGTGCCCCAAAGAATTAACTGCAGCACTTTTCAAAGTGGTCGAAATTTTCGCCAAAAATCCAAAGGGGTTAGCCTTACTTTTTTGCGATTTTTGAAGCCGAAAATTTCTGGTCTCCGAATTGACTTGTATGACCGTTTCTAGGCTAATTGGAACCCCAGGAACTCAAAAAACACATTAAAAAAAGGGTAGGACGAACAGCAAAGAAATGACGGTGAAAATCTGCAGTTTTTTGGCTGTAACTCTTGATCCGTTGCTCGCAGCGTATTGGGACTGCGCTGAATCGATTTCTCTCGCAAAATTACGTCGGAATAGTGCCCTAAAGAATTAACTGCAGCACTTTTCTAAGTGGTCGAAATTTTCGCCAAAAATCCAAAGGGGTTAGCCTTACTTTTTTTGCGATTTTCGAAGCCGAAAATTTCTGGTCTCCGAATTGACTTGTATGACTGTTTTTAGGCTCAGTGGAACCCCAGAAACTCAGAAAAAACATTAAAAACAGCGTAGAACTAACAGCAGAGAAATGATGATGAAAATCTGCAGTTTTTTGGCTGTAACTTTTGATCCGTTGCTCGCAGCGTATTGGGACTGCGCTGAATCGATTTCTCTCGCAAAATTACGTCGGAATAGTGCCCTAAAGAATCAACTGCAGCACTTTTCAAAGTGGTCGAAATTTTCGCCAAAAATCCAAAGGGGTTAGCCTTACTTTTTTTGCGATTTTTGAAGCCGAAAATTTCTGGTCTCCGAGTTGACTTGTATGACCGTTTCTAGGCTAATTGGAACCCCAGGAACTCAAAAAACACATTGAAAAAAGCGTAGGACCAACAGCAGAGAAATGACGATGAAAATCTGCAGTTTTTTGGCTGTAACTCTTAATCCGTTGCTCGCAGCGTATTGGGACTGCGCTGAATCGATTTCTCTCGCAAAATTACGTCGGAATAGTGCCCTAAAGAATTAACTGCAGCACTTTTCTAAGTGGTCGAAATTTCCGCCAAAAATCCAAAGGGGTTAGCCTTACTTTTTTTGCGATTTTTGAAGCCGAAAATTTCTGGTCTCCGAATTGACTTGTATGACCGTTTTTAGGCTAAGTAGAACCCCAGAAACTCAAAAAAAACATTAAAAACAGCGTAGGACCAACAGCAGAGAAATGACGATGAAAATCTGCAGTTTTTTGGCTGTAACTTTTAATCCGTTGCTCGCAGCGTATTGGGACTGCGCTGGATCGATTTCTCTCGCAAAATTACGTCGGAATAGTGCCCTAAAGAAATAACTGCAGCACTTTTCAAAGTGGTCGAAATTTTCGCCAAAAATCCAAAGGGGTTAGCCTTACTTTTTTTGCGATTTTTGTAGCCGAAAATTTCTGGTCTCCGAATTGACTTGTATGATCGTTTCTAGGCTAAGTGGAACCCCAGGAACTCAAAAAAAACATTAAAAACAGCGTAGGACCAACAGCAGAGAAATGACGATGAAAATCTGCAGTTTTTTGGCTGTAACTCTTGATCCGTTGCTCGCAGCGTATTGGGACTGCGCTGAATCGATTTCTCTCGCAAAATTACGTCGGAATAGTGCCCTAAAGAATTAACTGCAGCACTTTTCAAAGTGGTCGAAATTTTCGCCAAAAATACAAAGGGGTTAGCCTTACTTTTTTTGCGATTTTTGAAGCCGAAAATTTCTGGTCTCCGAATTGACTTGTATGACCGTTTTTAGGCTAAGTGGAACCCCAGGAACTCAAAAAAAACATTCAAAACAGCGTAGGACCAACAGCAGAGAAATGACGATGAAAATCTGCAGTTTTTTGGCTGTAACTTTTGATCCGTTGCTCGCAGCG
This sequence comes from Diprion similis, assembly GCF_021155765.1. Classification (NCBI taxonomy): domain Eukaryota; kingdom Metazoa; phylum Arthropoda; class Insecta; order Hymenoptera; family Diprionidae; genus Diprion; species Diprion similis. The sequence goes on from NC_060118.1 coordinate 7,073,115, forward strand.
TATTTGGACTGCGCTGAATCGATTTCTCTCGCAAAAATACGTCGGAATAGTGCCCTCAAGAATTAACTGCAGCACTTTTCAAAGTGGTCGAAATTTTCGCCAAAAATCCAAAGGGGTTAGCCTTACTTTTTTTGCGATTTTTGAAGCCGAAAATTTCTGGTCTCCCAATTGACTTGTATGACCGTTTCTAGGCTAATTGGAACCCCAGGAACTCAAAAAACACATTAAAAAAAGCGTAGGACCAACAGCAGAGAAATGACGATGAAAATCTGCAGTTTTTTGGCTGTAACTCTTAATCCGTTGCTCGCAGCGTATTGGGACTGCGCTGAATCGATTTCTCTCGCAAAATTACGTCGGAATAGTGCCCTAAAGAAATAACTGCAGCACTTTTCAAAGTGGTCGAAATTTTCGCCAAAAATCCAAAGGGGTTAGCCTTACTTTTATTGCGATTTTTGTAGCCGAAAATTTCTGGTCTCCGAATTGACTTGTATGATCGTTTCTAGGCTAAGTGGAACCCCAGGAACTCAAAAAAAACATTAAAAACAGCGTAGGACCAACAGCAGAGAAATGACGATGAAAATCTGCAGTTTTTTGGCTGTAACTCTTGATCCGTTGCTCGCAGCGTATTGGGACTGCGCTGAATCGATTTCTCTCGCAAAATTACGTCGGAATAGTGCCCTAAAGAATTAACTGCAGCACTTTTCAAAGTGGTCGAAATTTTCGCCAAAAATACAAAGGGGTTAGCCTTACTTTTTTTGCGATTTTTGAAGCCGAAAATTTCTGGTCTCCGAATTGACTTGTATGACCGTTTTGAGGCTAAGTGGAACCCCAGGAACTCAAAAAAAAAATTCAAAACAGCGTAGGACCAACAGCAGAGAAATGACGATGAAAATCTGCAGTTTTTTGGCTGTAACTTTTGATCCGTTGCTCGCAGCGTATTGGGACTGCGCTGAATCGATTTCTCTCGCAAAATTACGTCGGAATAGTGCCCTAAAGAATCAACTGCAGCACTTTTCAAAGTGGTCGAAATTTTCGCCAAAAATCCAAAGGGGTTAGCCTTACTTTTTTGGCGATTATTGTAGCCGAAAATTTCTGGTCTCCGAATTGACTTGTATGACCGTTTCTAGGCTAATTGGAACCCCAGGAACTCAAAAAACACATTGAAAAAAGCGTAGGACCAACAGCAGAGAAATGACGATGAAAATCTGCAGTTTTTTGGCTGTAACTCCTAATCCGTTGCTCGCAGCGTATTGGGACTGCGCTGAATCGATTTCTCTCGCAAAATTACGTCGGAATAGTGCCCTAAAGAATTAACTGCAGCACTTTTTAAAGTGGTCGAAATTTTCGCCAAAAATCCAAACGGGTTAGCCTTACTTTTTTTGCGATTTGTGAAGCCGAAAATTTCTGGTCTCCGAATTGACTTGTATGACCGTTTCTAGGCTAAGTGGAACCCCAGGAACTCAAAAAAAACATTAAAAACAGCGTAGGATCAACAGCAGAGAAATGACGATGAAAAACTCCAGTTTTTTGGCTGTAACTTCTGATCCGTTGCTCGCAGCGTATTGGGACTGCGCTGAATCGATTTCTCTCGCAAAATTACGTCGGAATAGTGCCCCAAAGAATTAACTGCAGCACTTTTCAAAGTGGTCGAAATTTTCGCCAAAAATCCAAAGGGGTTAGCCTTACTTTTTTGCGATTTTTGAAGCCGAAAATTTCTGGTCTCCGAATTGACTTGTATGACCGTTTCTAGGCTAATTGGAACCCCAGGAACTCAAAAAACACATTAAAAAAAGGGTAGGACGAACAGCAAAGAAATGACGGTGAAAATCTGCAGTTTTTTGGCTGTAACTCTTGATCCGTTGCTCGCAGCGTATTGGGACTGCGCTGAATCGATTTCTCTCGCAAAATTACGTCGGAATAGTGCCCTAAAGAATTAACTGCAGCACTTTTCTAAGTGGTCGAAATTTTCGCCAAAAATCCAAAGGGGTTAGCCTTACTTTTTTTGCGATTTTCGAAGCCGAAAATTTCTGGTCTCCGAATTGACTTGTATGACTGTTTTTAGGCTCAGTGGAACCCCAGAAACTCAGAAAAAACATTAAAAACAGCGTAGAACTAACAGCAGAGAAATGATGATGAAAATCTGCAGTTTTTTGGCTGTAACTTTTGATCCGTTGCTCGCAGCGTATTGGGACTGCGCTGAATCGATTTCTCTCGCAAAATTACGTCGGAATAGTGCCCTAAAGAATCAACTGCAGCACTTTTCAAAGTGGTCGAAATTTTCGCCAAAAATCCAAAGGGGTTAGCCTTACTTTTTTTGCGATTTTTGAAGCCGAAAATTTCTGGTCTCCGAGTTGACTTGTATGACCGTTTCTAGGCTAATTGGAACCCCAGGAACTCAAAAAACACATTGAAAAAAGCGTAGGACCAACAGCAGAGAAATGACGATGAAAATCTGCAGTTTTTTGGCTGTAACTCTTAATCCGTTGCTCGCAGCGTATTGGGACTGCGCTGAATCGATTTCTCTCGCAAAATTACGTCGGAATAGTGCCCTAAAGAATTAACTGCAGCACTTTTCTAAGTGGTCGAAATTTCCGCCAAAAATCCAAAGGGGTTAGCCTTACTTTTTTTGCGATTTTTGAAGCCGAAAATTTCTGGTCTCCGAATTGACTTGTATGACCGTTTTTAGGCTAAGTAGAACCCCAGAAACTCAAAAAAAACATTAAAAACAGCGTAGGACCAACAGCAGAGAAATGACGATGAAAATCTGCAGTTTTTTGGCTGTAACTTTTAATCCGTTGCTCGCAGCGTATTGGGACTGCGCTGGATCGATTTCTCTCGCAAAATTACGTCGGAATAGTGCCCTAAAGAAATAACTGCAGCACTTTTCAAAGTGGTCGAAATTTTCGCCAAAAATCCAAAGGGGTTAGCCTTACTTTTTTTGCGATTTTTGTAGCCGAAAATTTCTGGTCTCCGAATTGACTTGTATGATCGTTTCTAGGCTAAGTGGAACCCCAGGAACTCAAAAAAAACATTAAAAACAGCGTAGGACCAACAGCAGAGAAATGACGATGAAAATCTGCAGTTTTTTGGCTGTAACTCTTGATCCGTTGCTCGCAGCGTATTGGGACTGCGCTGAATCGATTTCTCTCGCAAAATTACGTCGGAATAGTGCCCTAAAGAATTAACTGCAGCACTTTTCAAAGTGGTCGAAATTTTCGCCAAAAATACAAAGGGGTTAGCCTTACTTTTTTTGCGATTTTTGAAGCCGAAAATTTCTGGTCTCCGAATTGACTTGTATGACCGTTTTTAGGCTAAGTGGAACCCCAGGAACTCAAAAAAAACATTCAAAACAGCGTAGGACCAACAGCAGAGAAATGACGATGAAAATCTGCAGTTTTTTGGCTGTAACTTTTGATCCGTTGCTCGCAGCGTATTTGGACTGCGCTGAATCGATTTCTCTCGCAAAAATACGTCGGAATAGTGCCCTCAAGAATTAACTGCAGCACTTTTCAAAGTGGTCGAAATTTTCGCCAAAAATCCAAAGGGGTTAGCCTTACTTTTTTTGCGATTTTTGAAGCCGAAAATTTCTGGTCTCCCAATTGACTTGTATGACCGTTTCTAGGCTAATTGGAACCCCAGGAACTCAAAAAACACATTAAAAAAAGCGTAGGACCAACAGCAGAGAAATGACGATGAAAATCTGCAGTTTTTTGGCTGTAACTCTTAATCCGTTGCTCGCAGCGTATTGGGACTGCGCTGAATCGATTTCTCTCGCAAAATTACGTCGGAATAGTGCCCTAAAGAAATAACTGCAGCACTTTTCAAAGTGGTCGAAATTTTCGCCAAAAATCCAAAGGGGTTAGCCTTACTTTTATTGCGATTTTTGTAGCCGAAAATTTCTGGTCTCCGAATTGACTTGTATGATCGTTTCTAGGCTAAGTGGAACCCCAGGAACTCAAAAAAAACATTAAAAACAGCGTAGGACCAACAGCAGAGAAATGACGATGAAAATCTGCAGTTTTTTGGCTGTAACTCTTGATCCGTTGCTCGCAGCGTATTGGGACTGCGCTGAATCGATTTCTCTCGCAAAATTACGTCGGAATAGTGCCCTAAAGAATTAACTGCAGCACTTTTCAAAGTGGTCGAAATTTTCGCCAAAAATACAAAGGGGTTAGCCTTACTTTTTTTGCGATTTTTGAAGCCGAAAATTTCTGGTCTCCGAATTGACTTGTATGACCGTTTTGAGGCTAAGTGGAACCCCAGGAACTCAAAAAAAAAATTCAAAACAGCGTAGGACCAACAGCAGAGAAATGACGATGAAAATCTGCAGTTTTTTGGCTGTAACTTTTGATCCGTTGCTCGCAGCGTATTGGGACTGCGCTGAATCGATTTCTCTCGCAAAATTACGTCGGAATAGTGCCCTAAAGAATCAACTGCAGCACTTTTCAAAGTGGTCGAAATTTTCGCCAAAAATCCAAAGGGGTTAGCCTTACTTTTTTGGCGATTATTGTAGCCGAAAATTTCTGGTCTCCGAATTGACTTGTATGACCGTTTCTAGGCTAATTGGAACCCCAGGAACTCAAAAAACACATTGAAAAAAGCGTAGGACCAACAGCAGAGAAATGACGATGAAAATCTGCAGTTTTTTGGCTGTAACTCCTAATCCGTTGCTCGCAGCGTATTGGGACTGCGCTGAATCGATTTCTCTCGCAAAATTACGTCGGAATAGTGCCCTAAAGAATTAACTGCAGCACTTTTCTAAGTGGTCGAAATTTCCGCAAAAAATCCAAAGGGGTTAGCCTTACTTTTTTTGCGATTTTTGAAGCCGAAAATTTCTGGTCTCCGAATTGACTTGTATGACCGTTTTTAGGCTAAGTGGAACCCCAGAAACTCAAAAAAAAAACATTAAAAACAGCGTAGGACCAACAGCAGAGAAATGACGATGAAAATCTGCAGTTTTTTGGATGTAACTTTCGATCCGTTGCTCGCAGCGTATTAGGACTGCGCTGAATCGATTTCTCTCGCAAAATTACGTCGGAATAGTGCCCCAAAGAATTAACTGCAGCACTTTTCAAAGTGGTCGAAATTTTCGCCAAAAATCCAAAGGGGTTAGCCTTACTTTTTTTGCGATTTTTGAAGCCGAAAATTTCTGGTCTCCGAATTGACTTGTATGACCGTTTCTAGGCTAATTGGAACCCCAGGAACTCAAAAAACACATTAAAAAAAGCGTAGGACCAACAGCAGAGAAATGACGATGAAAATCTGCAGTTTTTTGGCTGTAACTCCTAATCCGTTGCTCGCAGCGTATTGGGACTGCGCTGAATCGATTTCTCTCGCAAAATGACGTCGGAATAGTGCCCTAAAGAATTAACTGCAGCACTTTTCTAAGTGGTCGAAATTTTCGCCAAAAATCCAAAGGGGTTAGCCTTACTTTTTTTGCGATTTTCGAAGCCGAAAATTTCTGGTCTCCGAATTGACTTGTATGACCGTTTTTAGGCTAAGTGGAACCCCAGGAACTCAGGAATAACATTAAAAACAGCGTAGAACCAACAGCAGAGAAATGACGATGAAAATCTGCAGTTTTTTGGATGTAACTTTTGATCCGTTGCTCGCAGCGTATTAAGACTGCGCTGAATCGATTTCTCTCGCAAAATTACGTCGGAATAGTGCCCCAAAGAATTAACTGCAGCACTTTTCAAAGTGGTCGAAATTTTCGCCAAAAATCCAAAGGGGTTAGCCTTACTTTTTTAGCGATTTTTGAAGCCGAAAATTTCTGGTCTCCGAATTGACTTGTATGACCGTTTCTAGGCTAATTGGAACCCCAGGAACTCAAAAAACACATTAAAAAAAGCGTAGGACCAACAGCAGAGAAATGACGATGAAAATCTGCAGTTTTTTGGCTGTAACTCTTGATCCGTTGCTCGCAGCGTATTGGAACTGCGCTGAATCGATTTCTCTCGCGAAATTACGTCGGAATAGTGCCCTGAAGAATTAACTGCAGCACTTTTCTGAGTGGTCGAAATTTTCGCCAAAAATCCGAAGGGGTTAGCCTTACTTTTTTTGCGATTTCTGAAGCCGAAAATTTCTGGTCTCCGAATTGACTTGTATGACCGTTTCTAGGCTAATTGGAACCCCAGAAACTCAAAAAACACATTGAAAAAAGCGTAGGACCAACAGCAGAGAAATGACGATGAAAATCTGCAGTTTTTTGGCTGTAACTCTTGATCCGTTGCTCGCAGCGTATTGGGACTGCGCTGAATCGATTTCTCTCGCAAAATTACGTCGGAATAGTGCCCTAAAGAATTAACTGCAGCACTTTTCTAAGTGGTCGAAATTTTCGCCAAAAATCCAAAGGGGTTAGCCTTACTTTTTTTGCGATTTTCGAAGCCGAAAATTTCTGGTCTCCGAATTGACTTGTATGACCGTTTTTAGGCTAATTGGAACCCCAGGAACTCAAAAAACACATTAAAAAAAGCGTAGGACCAACAGCAGAGAAATGACGATGAAAATCTGCAGTTTTTTGGCTGTAACTCTTGATCCGTTGCTCGCAGCGTATTGGGACTGCGCTGAATCGATTTCTCTCGCAAAATTACGTCGGAATAGTGCCTTAAAGAAATAACTGCAGCACTTTTCAAAGTGGTCAAAATTTTCGCCAAAAATCCAAAGGGGTTAGCCTTACTTTTTTTCCGATTTTTGTAGCCGAAAATTTCTGGTTTCCGAATTGACTTGTATGATCGTTTCTAGGCTAAGTGGAACCCCAGGAACTCAAAAAAAAACATTAAAAACAGCGTAGGACCAACAGCAGAGAAATGACGATGAAAATCTGCAGTTTTTTGGCTGTAACTCTTGATCCGTTGCTCGCAGCGTATTGGGACTGCGCTGAATCGATTTCTCTCGCAAAATTACGTCGGAATAGTGCCCTAAAGAATCAACTGCAGCACTTTTCAAAGTGGTCGAAATTTTCGCCAAAAATCCAAAGGGGTTAGCCTTACTTTTTTTGCGATTTTTGAAGCCGAAAATTTCTGGTCTCCGAATTGACTTGTATGACCGTTTCTAGGCTAATTGGAACCCCAGGAACTCAAAAAACACATTAAAAAAAGCGTAGAACCAACAGCAGAGAAATGACGATGAAAATCTGCAGTTTTTTGGCTGTAACTCCTAATCCGTTGCTCGCAGCGTATTGGGACTGCGCTGAATCGATTTCTCTCGCAAAATGACGTCGGAATAGTGCCCTAAAGAATTAACTGCAGCACTTTTCTAAGTGGTCGAAATTTTCGCCAAAAATCCAAAGGGGTTAGCCTTACTTTTTTTGCGATTTTCGAAGCCGAAAATTTCTGGTCTCCGAATTGACTTGTATGACCGTTTTTAGGCTAAGTGGAACCCCAGGAACTCAGAAATAACATTAAAAACAGCGTAGAACCAACAGCAGAGAAATGACGATGAAAATCTGCAGTTTTTTGGATGTAACTTTTGATCCGTTGCTCGCAGCGTATTAAGACTGCGCTGAATCGATTTCTCTCGCAAAATTACGTCGGAATAGTGCCCCAAAGAATTAACTGCAGCACTTTTCAAAGTGGTCGGAATTTTCGCCAAAAATCCAAAGGGGTTAGCCTTACTTTTTTAGCGATTTTTGAAGCCGAAAATTTCTGGTCTCCGAATTGACTTGTATGACCGTTTCTAGGCTAATTGGAACCCCAGGAACTCAAAAAACACATTAAAAAAAGCGTAGGACCAACAGCAGAGAAATGACGATGAAAATCTGCAGTTTTTTGGCTGTAACTCTTGATTTGTTGCTCGCAGCGTATTGGGACTGCGCTGAATCGATTTCTCTCGCGAAATTACGTCGGAATAGTGCCCTGAAGAATTAACTGCAGCACTTTTCTGAGTGGTCGAAATTTTCGCCAAAAATCCAAAGGGGTTAGCCTTACTTTTTTTGCGATTTTGAAGCCGAAAATTTCTGGTCTCCGAATTGACTTGTATGACCGTTTCTAGGCTAATTGGAACCCCAGGAACTCAAAAAACACATTGAAAAAAGCGTAGGACCAACAGCAGAGAAATGACGATGAAAATCTGCAGTTTTTTGGCTGTAACTCTTGATCCGTTGCTCGCAGCGTATTGGGACTGCGCTGAATCGATTTCTCTCGCAAAATTACGTCGGAATAGTGCCCTAAAGAATTAACTGCAGCACTTTTCTAAGTGGTCGAAATTTTCGCCAAAAATCCAAAGGGGTTAGCCTCACTTTTTTTGCGATTTTCGAAGCCGAAAATTTCTGGTCTCCGAATTGACTTGTATGACCGTTTTTAGGCTAAGTGGAACCCCAGGAACTCAGAAAAAACATTAAAAACAGCGTAGAACCAACAGCAGAGAAATGACGATGAAAATCTGCAGTTTTTTGGATGTAACTTTTGATCCGTTGCTCGCAGCGTATTAGGACTGCGCTGAATCGATTTCTCTCGCAAAATTACGTCGGAATAGTGCCCCAAAGAATTAACTGCAGCACTTTTCAAAGTGGTCGAAATTTTCGCCAAAAATCCAAAGGGGTTAGCCTTACTTTTTTTGCGATTTTTGAAGCCGAAAATTTCTGGTCTCCGAATTGACTTGTATGACCGTTTCTAGGCTAATTGGAACCCCAGGAACTCAAAAAACACATTAAAAAAAGCGTAGGACCAACAGCAGAGAAATGACGATGAAAATCTGCAGTTTTTTTGCTGTAACTCTTGATCCGTTGCTCGCAGCGTATTGGGACTGCGCTGAATCGATTTCTCTCGCAAAATTACGTCGGAATAGTGCCTTAAAGAAATAACTGCAGCACTTTTCAAAGTGGTCAAAATTTTCGCCAAAAATCCAAAGGGGTTAGCCCTACTTTTTTTCCGATTTTTGTAGCCGAAAATTTCTGGTTTCCGAATTGACTTGTATGATCGTTTCTAGGCTAAGTGGAACCCCAGGAACTCAAAAAAAAACATGAAAAACAGCGTAGGACCAACAGCAGAGAAATGACGATGAAAATCTGCAGTTTTTTGGCTGTAACTCTTGATCCGTTGCTCGCAGCGTATTGGGACTGCGCTGAATCGATTTCTCTCGCAAAATTACGTCGGAATAGTGCCCTAAAGAATTAACTGCAGCACTTTTCAAAGTGGTCGAAATTTTCGCCAAAAATACAAAGGGGTTAGCCTTACTTTTTTTGCGATTTTTGAAGCCGAAAATTTCTGGTCTCCGAATTGACTTGTATGACCGTTTTTAGGCTAAGTGGAACCCCAGGAACTCAAAAAAAAACATTCAAAACAGCGTAGGACCAACAGCAGAGAAATGACGATGAAAATCTGCAGTTTTTTGGCTGTAACTTTTGATCCGTTGCTCGCAGCGTATTGGGACTGCGCTGAATCGATTTCTCTCGCAAAATTACGTCGGAATAGTGCCCTAAAGAATTAACTGCAGCACTTTTCAAAGTGGTCGAAATTTTCGCCAAAAATCCAAAGGGGTTAGCCTTACTTTTTTTGCGATTTTTGAAGCCGAAAATTTCTGCTCTCCGAATTGACTTGTATGACCGTTTCTAGGCTAATTGGAACCCCAGGAACTCAAAAAACACATTAAAAAAAGCGTAGGACCAACAGCAGAGAAATGACGATGAAAATCTGCAGTTTTTTGGCTGTAACTCTTGATCCGTTGCTCGCAGCGTATTGGGACTGCGCTGAATCGATTTCTCTCGCAAAATTACGTCGGAATAGTGCCCTAAAGAATCAACTGCAGCACTTTTCAAAGTGGTCGAAATTTTCGCCAAAAATCCAAAGGGGTTAGCCTTACTTTTTTTGCGATTTTTGAAGCCGAAAATTTCTGGTCTCCGAATTGACTTGTATGACCGTTTCTAGGCTAATTGGAACCCCAGGAACTCAAAAAACACATTGAAAAAAGCGTAGGACCAACAGCAGAGAAATGACGATGAAAATCTGCAGTTTTTTGGCTGTAACTCTTAATCCGTTGCTCGCAGCGTATTGGGACTGCGCTGAATCGATTTCTCTCGCAAAATTACGTCGGAATAGTGCCCTAAAGAATTAACTGCAGCACTTTTCTAAGTGGTCGAAATTTTCGCCAAAAATCCAAAGGGGTTAGCCTTACTTTTTTTGCGATTTTCGAAGCCGAAAATTTCTGGTCTCCGAATTGACTTGTATGACCGTTTTTAGGCTAAGTGGAACCCCAGGAACTCAGAAAAAACATTAAAAACAGCGTAGAACCAACAGCAGAGAAATGACGATGAAAATCTGCAGTTTTTTGGCTGTAACTCTTGATCCGTTGCTCGCAGCGTATTGGGACTGCGCTGAATCGATTTCTCTCGCAAAATGACGTCGGAATAGTGCCCTAAAGAATTAACTGCAGCACTTTTCTAAGTGGTCGAAATTTTCGCCAAAAATCCAAAGGGGTTAGCCTTACTTTTTTTGCGATTTTCGAAGCCGAAAATTTCTGGTCTCCGAATTGACTTGTATGACCGTTTTTAGGCTAAGTGGAACCCCAGGAACTCAGAAATAACATTAAAAACAGCGTAGAACCAACAGCAGAGAAATGACGATGAAAATCTGCAGTTTTTTGGATGTAACTTTTGATCCGTTGCTCGCAGCGTATTAAGACTGCGCTGAATCGATTTCTCTCGCAAAATTACGTCGGAATAGTGCCCCAAAGAATTAACTGCAGCACTTTTCAAAGTGGTCGAAATTTTCGCCAAAAATCCAAAGGGGTTAGCCTTACTTTTTTAGCGATTTTTGAAGCCGAAAATTTCTGGTCTCCGAATTGACTTGTATGACCGTTTCTAGGCTAATTGGAACCCCAGGAACTCAAAAAACACATTAAAAAAAGCGTAGGACCAACAGCAGAGAAATGACGATGAAAATCTGCAGTTTTTTGGCTGTAACTCTTGATTTGTTGCTCGCAGCGTATTGGGACTGCGCTGAATCGATTTCTCTCGCGAAATTACGTCGGAATAGTGCCCTGAAGAATTAACTGCAGCACTTTTCTGAGTGGTCGAAATTTTCGCCAAAAATCCAAAGGGGTTAGCCTTACTTTTTTTGCGATTTTTGAAGCCGAAAATTTCTGGTCTCCGAATTGACTTGTATGACCGTTTCTAGGCTAATTGGAACCCCAGGAACTCAAAAAACACATTGAAAAAAGCGTAGGACCAACAGCAGAGAAATGACGATGAAAATCTGCAGTTTTTTGGCTGTAACTCTTGATCCGTTGCTCGCAGCGTATTGGGACTGCGCTGAATCGATTTCTCTCGCAAAATTACGTCGGAATAGTGCCCTAAAGAATTAACTGCAGCACTTTTCTAAGTGGTCGAAATTTTCGCCAAAAATCCAAAGGGGTTAGCCTTACTTTTTTTGCGATTTTCGAAGCCGAAAATTTCTGGTCTCCGAATTGACTTGTATGACCGTTTTTAGGCTAAGTGGAACCCCAGGAACTCAGAAAAAACATTAAAAACAGCGTAGAACCAACAGCAGAGAAATGACGATGAAAATCTGCAGTTTTTTGGATGTAACTTTTGATCCGTTGCTCGCAGCGTATTAGGACTGCGCTGAATCGATTTCTCTCGCAAAATTACGTCGGAATAGTGCCCCAAAGAATTAACTGCAGCACTTTTCAAAGTGGTCGAAATTTTCGCCAAAAATCCAAAGGGGTTAGCCTTACTTTTTTTGCGATTTTTGAAGCCGAAAATTTCTGGTCTCCGAATTGACTTGTATGACCGTTTCTAGGCTAATTGGAACCCCAGGAACTCAAAAAACACATTAAAAAAAGCGTAGGACCAACAGCAGAGAAATGACGATGAAAATCTGCAGTTTTTTGGCTGTAACTCTTGATCCGTTGCTCGCAGCGTATTGGGACTGCGCTGAATCGATTTCTCTCGCAAAATTACGTCGGAATAGTGCCTTAAAGAAATAACTGCAGCACTTTTCAAAGTGGTCAAAATTTTCGCCAAAAATCCAAAGGGGTTAGCCCTACTTTTTTTCCGATTTTTGTAGCCGAAAATTTCTGGTTTCCGAATTGACTTGTATGATCGTTTCTAGGCTAAGTGGAACCCCAGGAACTCAAAAAAAAACATGAAAAACAGCGTAGGACCAACAGCAGAGAAATGACGATGAAAATCTGCAGTTTTTTGGCTGTAACTCTTGATCCGTTGCTCGCAGCGTATTGGGACTGCGCTGAATCGATTTCTCTCGCAAAATTACGTCGGAATAGTGCCCTAAAGAATTAACTGCAGCACTTTTCAAAGTGGTCGAAATTTTCGCCAAAAATACAAAGGGGTTAGCCTTACTTTTTTTGCGATTTTTGAAGCCGAAAATTTCTGGTCTCCGAATTGACTTGTATGACCGTTTTTAGGCTAAGTGGAACCCCAGGAACTCAAAAAAAAACATTCAAAACAGCGTAGGACCAACAGCAGAGAAATGACGATGAAAATCTGCAGTTTTTTGGCTGTAACTTTTGATCCGTTGCTCGCAGCGTATTGGGACTGCGCTGAATCGATTTCTCTCGCAAAATTACGTCGGAATAGTGCCCTAAAGAATTAACTGCAGCACTTTTCAAAGTGGTCGAAATTTTCGCCAAAAATCCAAAGGGGTTAGCCTTACTTTTTTTGCGATTTTTGAAGCCGAAAATTTCTCCTCTCCGAATTGACTTGTATGACCGTTTCTAGGCTAATTGGAACCCCAGGAACTCAAAAAACACATTAAAAAAAGCGTAGGACCAACAGCAGAGAAATGACGATGAAAATCTGCAGTTTTTTGGCTGTAACTCTTGATCCGTTGCTCGCAGCGTATTGGGACTGCGCTGAATCGATTTCTCTCGCAAAATTACGTCGGAATAGTGCCCTAAAGAATCAACTGCAGCACTTTTCAAAGTGGTCGAAATTTTCGCCAAAAATCCAAAGGGGTTAGCCTTACTTTTTTTGCGATTTTTGAATCCGAAAATTTCTGGTCTCCGAATTGACTTGTATGACCGTTTCTAGGCTAATTGGAACCCCAGGAACTCAAAAAACACATTGAAAAAAGCGTAGAACCAACAGCAGAGAAATGACGATGAAAATCTGCAGTTTTTTGGCTGTAACTTTTGATCCGTTGCTCGCAGCGTATTGGGACTGCGCTGAATCGATTTCTCTCGCAAAATTACGTCGGAATAGTGCCCTAAAGAATTAACTGCAGCACTTTTCAAAGTGGTCGAAATTTTCGCCAAAAATCCAAAGGGGTTAGCCTTACTTTTTTTGCGATTTTTGAAGCCGAAAATTTCTGGTCTCCGAATTGACTTGTATGACCGTTTCTAGGCTAATTGGAACCCCAGGAACTCAAAAAACACATTAAAAAAAGCGTAGGACCAACAGCAGAGAAATGACGATGAAAATCTGCAGTTTTTTGGCTGTAACTTTTGATCCGTTGCTCGCAGCCTATTGGGACTGCGCTCAATCGATTCCCCCTGCAAAACTACGTCGGAATAGTGCTTCAAAGAATTAATTCCAGCACTTTTCAAAGTCGTCGAAATATACGACAAAAATCCAAAGGCGTAAGCCTTTTTTTTTGGTCATTTTCGGAGCCGAGAATTCTTTGTCCCGGAATTGATTTGTATGACCATCTCTAGAGTCATTCGACCGCCTGGAACTCAGAAAACACATCAAAAAGATCGTAGGACCAGCAGCAGAGAAATGACGATGAAAATCTTGAGTTTCTTGTTCTTAATTTCACAGGTGTTGCTAGCAGCATATTGTGATTGCACTTAATCGATATCGCTTGCACAATCACGTCGGACTAGTTCATGAAAGTCTTGTTTTCATCAACCTCAAATGTCTTTCTATTCCCCACTTATGTCCAAAGGGTTAGCATTATTATCCTTCTAAGCCAAAAACTTCCGTTGCGACTTCGATTTTTAGATGTTACCCTGACTAACCGACGCAGCTGTACACTGTTTGCCTTCAACTCACCCAACACATAACGACAGAACTTATCAATTTCATTAAACTGTTCTAAGGCAACTGCGACCATTGCCCATATTCTGAGACTACAATCGCGAGCATTGATTCCAAAAAGGCAATAATTCTCACGTAGGCTCATTTCGTCCACTAAGAGTCAGTTCACTTCAAGTATGAGACAACGGGTCACCCAGTCGACTTGCCTTATTCTCGGCATTCCATAAGACATTCGTAAACATGAAGTATACAGCATGTCAACTTCAAATCTCGTTCCTTGACAATCTATAGCTATTCAAAAATAGCCAACCTCTCGTCTATTGATTGCGAACAATGCGTCGAAATTTATTCAATCGGACAAAACGTCGATTTTCTGTCGTCGAATGATCGTTTTTCAAGTTTTGTTATGATTTCTGTTTACTTCCGTTTTTCTATTCCCGATCATTCGTCCATTGGTACACGTGCTGTAATTGATTCTGAGACACCTCAATTTTCTCCCTAGACAGACACGTGACGATGTCCAGATTCCACACGTACCCCACGTTTCTATGACTTTATGCATTCAGCCCAATATGGAACGCGCTACACCTGTAGTATAGGCAATCAAACATACGTCAACGCGAGTCGTGAGGTGATTTAATCAGGCGTGGCTTCTACTAAACAGCTATCGAGATATCGATAACAAACTACTGAAACACTGAACCAGCATTACTGATATCGAAACTCACTCGTTTGGCCTAACTTCACATGATGGGCAATCTTCATGCAGGTTCTAAAAGGGGGCCTAGCCTATTTCGAATTAAAAAAGCTTGAGTAATCCCGGATTAATGTATGTCAACTAAGGATCCCTGCAAACAATTCGCGTGCAAGCTGCAGAAGTGTTTAAAAGGTATTCTTGGTATCAATTCAACTCCGTACCGCCAAGTGTTTTATCTCGCCGGTTAGCCTGCCGAAAGAGGTTAGAATTCGTGTTCACCAATCCCATTATTTATCTTTCATATTTTAGAGAACGTTTATCAGCCTGCTCGCTGCGAGGAAGTGATCGAAGAATTACGCCAGTGTTGTATTAAACACTCTACCAAATCCCTCGTTTGCGATGGTATAGACACATCAAAACCCTACGAGCACAATACCGTCGATTACGTAAGACGATTCTGCACCTAAAATTACTCGATATTTAATCAATCGACATACTGTCCAACCGAATTAAATTCCGCCAAAAGACTTTGTTTCGTAAAATTAGAAAATCTAATCCAACCAGTATTTCAGCACATCTATGAAAGACAGATGATTTAAAAATTTGAAATTTCGTTGAGTGTGAAGGTTTCTAATCTCTTTTTCAGCTGTTTATCAAACCTCATAACTCAAGTTATTTATGAAATGAAAAGTATGAAATTGTCTTCCTTCATCGATTCACACGAACTTTGTATGAAGCGTGATTTTGTTTCGCAAATAGATCGACAAAAATTGCAAAGTACCTACCAAGCGTAATTTCAAAGAGGAGAATAAAAAAATTGATCATCTACTGGAAAAACTGTTTAATTGAACTTCGTTTTTCAATTGCAGAGAAAAACTACCAAAAGAATATGAAACCAAAACGTGCAGTACTAGGAAAACGTTCGTGGCTGCAGCGAAATCCGCACATTGGAGTACCACTTATCACAACTGGGTTGCTATTGATATTCTTCAGTCGTCCATTGTACGACGCCTTTCTCAGACCATATCCCGAGGTTCCCATACCACTACCCGAAAGAATATACAAACCGAACCGAAACCGAACGGTTGTTGAACCGCCAACCAATCCATCGTCTTAGTTTTTGTAAATTTGGTCAGTGAGAGTAGCGAAAGTATGGATGTTGTAAACAAGGCTAAGACTCGACTTAGAAAGTATCCAATTTTGTTGGCTCAATGTAAAGATTCAGCAGCAGTTTACGCCAGTTGCGTAGTGAGCAAAGAGAACCTTAGAAAGGGTGACTGCCAAACTGAATTTGAGAAGTTTAAAGCGTGCTTGATCAAAGCTGCTGCCGCATCCAACACTAGATTGTAGTTAACTAGTTAGGTACAGATGTTTATCGACAGGTGAAGCATAATCCCTGATATGTAGCCTCGTTTTGCATTTTAATACATGAAACATTAGCAACGATTGTTTTTTTTTTGTTTTCGTCTATTCAATTTAACTATCACCTCTTACTAATACTTGAAAACCTGAAAGAATGGCAGAAAAACGTTTCGCGCTCCATTGCTGCGCTGCCTTTGCAGCGAGATTAGTTCTTGTCGCCTATTCCAATTTCCACGATAAGAATTTCAACGTCTCATACACTGATGTTGATTATAAGGTGTTTACCGATGCAGCGAGACACATCACCGAAGGTAATTCGCCTTACGATCGCGACACGTATCGTTACACTCCATTTATCGCCATGATTTTGATTCCCAATGTTATCATCTGCCAGGAATTTGGTAAAATCGTTTTTTCCCTCTTTGATATACTGATCAGTATTCTGATAAGGCAGATACTGCTGGGACAAAAGTTTAACGATAAAACATCAAGCTTCTGCAGTTTCTTGTGGCTCTATAATCCTCTGGCGATGGTAATATCGACACGGGGAAACGCGGACTCTTTAGCAGTGTTTTTTGTACTCTTGGTAGCGTACTATTTGCAGAAGGATAATTATTGGCTTGCGGGAATCCTCCACGGATTTTCTATACATCTTAGATTGTATCCCTTAGCTTTTAGCTTGGCGATGTATTTGGCATTGAGAAAATCTAACAGTCTAATCATTTTTCCAAACAAAAAGCAAGTCGCTTTAGTTCTGAGTTGCGTTTTATCGCTTCTCACTTGGACGTCGTTGAGCTACTATTTTTATGGCTATAAATTCCTTTACGAAAGTTTTCTGTATCACTTAATTCGCAAAGATGCTCGACACAATTTCTCTGTGTATTTTTACATGCTTTATCTTTCCGCCAACGAAGCTCCTGGCATATGGCAAAGAGTCTTCACATTCTTACCCCAATTAATTCTACTAATCGGTTTGTCCTTCTCGTATTCCTCAAAACGGAATCTTTCCTTTTCAATGCTAACTCAAGCCATTGTCATGGTAACTTATAATCCTGTTATGACGTCCCAATATTTCTTCTGGTTTTTATCCCTTTTGCCAGTGTGCTTACCTCGCTTAAAAATGAGCATCTCAAGATGTGTGATCTTGGCCTCCGCATGGATCATCGCGCAAAGTATTTGGCTGTTCACTGCCTACTTGCTAGAGTTCAAAGGGTTCAATTCTTTTATCTACATATGGCTAGCCGGACTTTTATTTTTTATCGTTAATATCAAAGTTTTGATCGACGTCATGAATAGTTACCATTCGACTATGGATGATGAAAAAAATCAGTAGGATTTTCAACCAAAATAGTACGTACCTAAAACACATCTTTCGTACGTTCCTTCAAATGGTAGGAAGCATATCGTTCTTATTTATTTAGTTCGATTAATCATTTGTAACTCGTCATTTTCTTGATGTTTCTTGATTTTATTCTTGCAGGAATACAAAATACTTATTTACAGATAGGTTTTTTTTTTTTTTTTTTTTTTTTTTTCTTGTAAATTAATTGCGATAGATTCTTAGTAGGAATTTTAAGTATAATAGTAATGGTAATATCATTATAGTAAATCTAAATTACTAGCCTAGATTTAACCATGAGCAAGGGCATACCTTGGACCATAATCAGAAATATTATTCAAATATCAAGTTAACGTTTTTCGCAGTTTTTCGTTCTCCATCTATTCCGAGAACATAGTCTAGATAATTACAGATCATAGCGATGGCCAGTTCTCATTCCAACAGAATAAATTAACGTTTGTATTTGCATAAAAATATTTTGTAACTGTGCATCGTGTTGTAAGTGTGGAATAAGAAAATAAATTGAAAAATAAAGGATAATCAATTGAAAAAAAAAAAAAAATTTAATTTTCTTTTTCGACGACACACTTCGTTACAAACAGATTTAAAATTTAACAAGTTACAAAGCGGTAAATCAACAAATTGAAATTTCTGAAAACGATCCAATTTTCGTATAATATATGTAGTTTAATTATGTTATATCTTTATATTTACCTATTATTATTATTATTTTTTATGACGATTTCTTGTCTCTACAAAATATTCATTACAATTTTTTTTCTGCAAACGTAAATTAAGAGAAAATCTTACTTTGTTTATTTTATTCAATTACTTTTTTTTTTTTTTTCTAATTTTATTTTTTCTTGTTAAACAAACATCACCGTTACATCGGAAACAAGAATAATAAAAGTGAAACAAAGAGAGTCAGAGGCACGCATAATTTTATACGTTTACTCTGCCTTTTTTTATTTTTTTATTTTTTTTCTCAATTTTGCTACACGACGTCGACGCGAGTTTATATATATATATATATATCTATATATATCATATATATGTATGACTATGTACATATATATATATATATATATATATATATATATATATATATATATCACTCTGAGAAAGACGATTAAATACATATCTTACAAATATGTACAACAGTCCGATTACAGTAACTTACCGTGAAAACTGATTTCTTATTTTTTTTCCCAATATTCTTATCTTTGCATTGTTAACGATATATCAAGGGGATTTTTTTTTTTTTATTAAAATATACATGCAAGTGATTCTCTCGTTCGTGTATAGATGAATATGGCATGAGATGAATAAAATAAGAACAGTACAGATTATACATTATTTAATGAAAAATATATAAAATAATGGCTATATCGTAATAGATTAGTCATTTGTAGATGCATACTTTATTCAAATGCTTATATAGACTATAAATAATAATAATAATAATAATAATAATAATAATAATAATAGTAATATTAATACAAACGAAAGTATAGAGAAAATATTATAATTGCAAAATAATGTACAGAGTTGTTTTGAAGTACCACAGGAAACAAATGTTGTATTGCAAATGAGATAATAAAATATAAAATAGAATAAACAAAATTATGCAAACTTATGTTGACATTAAAAATATTTAAAACAAATTAAAGCACTCTGTGATTATGTTTTTAAACTAACAACTATACATATAGGTATATTGTATATGTACGTATATTTATGCATGCGCGCTTGTATGTCACGTCAGGAAAATTATTACATAATAAAACACATAAAATATAAATTCTCTTTGGCAACAGAAAAAGTATGTATTCCAGCCTCCGCTTCAAACCGACAATAATTAAAATGTTCGTTCGGAGGCGTATTAGTATAATTAGAAAAAGATTCAACTTCCTAACGCGTAGATGAATATCGGTATGGATTCTTTTATAATCCACATGTGACAAAACAACAAGAAAAATAATAATAATAATAATACCGACTGGTTTGAATCGAGTGCGACGAAGGTAGCAGAGAAAATTGCTACGCGAAAAAACAGAAAAATTCTTTGATTATTATAGCGTTGGCGAAAAGCTAATGGCATAAAATAATTGGGTATTAACGAAGAAAAGAATCGGTAGAAACGATTCAAATGCTTGAAGATGTGAATAATAATAGAAAAATGAAATAAAGTAAAATAAGAAATTATTGGCACACCGTCGTACTTAAAGTAATTCAACACCTGAACTGCTTTATGACGATTCGTTTCAAACTCACGGAATATACCGTAATGATAATTATAATTACAGTAATCGAACGAATCGGCTAACACCTCTGAACGGTGTTTTCTTTTTGTATTACACTTTACATATACCTATGTATTTACATGCATAGAGGAATTATCCAAATTTAAAACGGTAATTAACTTCTGCGAGTAGGTTATAAAGTGTGAAAAAACGTGATAGACATAACAGAAGTTATTTACACAATTGGATTGAGTAATTGATACTTGTTATTATTATTATTACTGAAAAATTGACGTAGTTTTATGTTTAGAACAGAGCAGTCGGGTTGCTCTTGAAAAAGCAACAGCTTTTTTCAATCCTTCATGCACCAAAAGTTTTCAAACCCTTACGTTATCCTATAATATTTACACACCACTCTTATTTCTTACGCATGTACGAATACACATTTTACATATTATACAAATTATGAAAACGTGACTTCGTACATGCGTAATAACTTATTATACAATGTCTATATAGGTCTTGTTATCAATAGAGTATCAATGATAATCTGCGTTAATTACAATGCAAAATTAGATATTAATTATTATTACCTACACGCTATTATTATATTTTTGTTTTCTTCTCATGATTATTACACAGTTATTTGCATATTTTTGCTTCCTTTTTCTTTTCGTTATTACAGATTTATTTCAATTACGTTTCTTTTCGCTTTTTCTTACCTTCGTCTAGACCTGAGGTGCAAAGTTCACTGAACGTGGAAAACTAGTATTATACAAAGTTGCGTTTTGTAATTATTGAAGAAAGAATGAACTTCGATTTCTATTCATAGTATTGATATGTTAACTTTATGAATATGTTGCATGTAAAGTCGGAAAACGAATTCAACATTTCGATCTAAGCTTGATTAGTTTCAGAAGCTTCGTAAGTTAATTATCGCACAGCATATTCAGTAGAAAAGTTAATATTTATGTATCGTCGATGAAAATGAATGATAACAAACATTTCAATTTTCAATAAAGTTACACCGAGATTTGTAATAAAATACTTCAACATTGCTCTCCTCTACATAATACACCGTCGATAATTGATATATTTGTCATTGTCTCGTAGCAAAAGATCGGTACAACTCAATCTAATTTCATCCGTTACCGAATCAATTGCCATACTACAAACTGCATTCCAGTTAAACCAAATTTTTACTTTGCGCAAAAGGAATGAAACAATTAAACAATACATCAGATATAAAATTCAAAAGATTGATTGTACTGATCTCTGGTTATTTTTTCAATATAAAATATCTTACGTTAAATTCCGTTCCCTAGTTATACAGATATTGATCGTTAAAAAGTGTAATGTAAAGTAAGTGGCGAACAGTCTTTCTTTTTTTTTTTTTTTTCAATGTATTCTTCTTTCTTTTGTCGAAAGTAATGATGCCTAATATTTTTAACAATAATTTTCATGATCGATAAAAGCGTGTAGATGAAAGATTATCGGCGATGCACTGTTTTTCAAAGTGTTACATACACCGATTTCATTTTCTATAGAAGAAATCGTCTAGTGGATTTACAATATTATACGGTGAGTCGTAAGATTTCGAAATACTAATTTATTTATGTATTCGAAGTTGTCGGTTCCCTTCTTTCATGGTTTTTTTTTTCTTTTTTTTCTCAAGCAAGCTTTAAGGAGACTTTATCACGTAGTATTAACACATCACAAACACTTAGAGAGAATGCCGGAAAAATGATGCGAATATATTATGTAGATATTATATTATTGAATTGCGTTGTTAAAATAAATCTTTTTAATCATTGCTCACTGTCGGATTGTTGAAGAGAAATTAATTGTTTTATAAATTTTCTTTCTCCTTGAAAAAATGATATTTTTTCTCAACTTTTTTTTTCGGAAAGGAGAAATAAGTTTTTTGTTTTTCATTGAACTTCGAAAATTTCTATCTCTGTAAAATTAAAATTACATATACTCAAGATTTTTCACACGTGTAAGCAAATTTCACTAAAGTCATTCTTCTCCATAAAATTCAAAATTTTTGAACGTACTATATAATATTTCAATATCTTTTCTGGTTTGTTTTTTTTTTTTCTTTTCTTTCTTTTTGACTTTTTTCATTTGTTAATTACCATTATTATTCCTACCATGTACAAACAAAATCTGATCTTTGATCAGATATTTCATTAACTATAGATAAGTTCTATAATGGGTCTCTGTGTGTGTGTGTGTGTGTGTGTTTGTGTTTGTGTTTGTGTGCGCGTACACGATAATTCAGCAATATTGTAACGCTATATTTTAATTAGATTCCGTTGTTTTATTTATTCATTCATATTGTTTTGTTTTTTTTCGTTTTTTTTTCCAACCTTTTCTGCCATTTTTTCTTATCTTTATTTAAGATTTTTTCTATTATATACGTCTGAGAAATAGTTTCAACATCGAGAAAAATATCAGATATATTATATTTTCTAATCGTTCAGTCAAATTCGTTAAAGAGTATTCAGTATCAATATTATTACAATATATAGTTACAGTTAATAGACAAAAGGTTTCATTTCCCCCTATAAAACATTATTTCTCCTACTTAACGTAATGATGTTTAAAACGGAGATTGAATGACATATTATCATAATTTTTCAACTTTTCTAATCTGTGTAATCTCGTTAATCGATTTGAAAAAAAAAAAAAAAAAAAAAACAATACAAAAAAACATTTTAACATGGCTTGATCACTTTTACTAGTATCGGATACGTTTTATCTTTTTTCGATTAGTCTGCGTAAAATTGAAAAATGTTTTTTTTTTCCAACAAGTATTTTCTATTTTTTCATATTTTGAATTCATTGATTATTTTGACGGATTATCAAAAGTATGAAACATTTTGAAAAGTAATTTTTCACTCGCCGATCGATTGATAATTATTGGTAATTCGTAATTTGCTTATCGTGGGGTGTCGACTTGAACGCATCTCGTTATTTTCCTGATTTTTTTAAGTAACGAAAAGTACGATCGTTGCATGAATCTTATACACTACTTACATATATTCATTGAATTTCTAAGGAGAAAAAGAATTTGTCAAATGAATTGTTTCATTAGATTTCTATCAATCGTCGCGTTACTAGTAAGATTGAAAAAATCATTTCTCGTATACCGATGTGTTAAATTCACCTTTTCAAACATTTATAGTCAACATATACTTGGGTAGTTGAACAAAAAAAAATGTTTAAGGAACCACGATCATATTTCAATAAACGAATCGATTCGGAAAAAGAATAAAAACGAAAAAATGTTAGAAACATAGGGATACTGCGAGATTTCATCACTATTATCATTACTATTCTTAACTATTTTACACGTTAAATATAATAATTGACAAATAATCAATGAATACGTTTCACATTAAATTTTTGTAAATATTAAGTAACGAACTTTTCTAATTAAAACCATTGCATCAGGCCACCCTTTGATTGTTGTGATTTTTTACATCTGGGGTATAAACTGACTATTATTATTCAGAAAAAAATCAAAGTTGCACAAAAAAGAATAGGCAAGAAATAAATATTTGTAGGCTTTGAATACATTCATGGTGAGTAAATTCCATGTAGCATAGTTTTTGTTAGCTTTTTTTTTTTTAGTTTTCAACTTCTTTCCGTAATTTATACAAGTTATTATACAAGACTTGGATTTGATAAATTATTATACGCGTGATTAGTTTTATCATCTTACAAATATAGTATATATGTACACAGAGTTATTGTTATGTATTTAATTTTGTCGATGAATTATTGGAATATGTATTCATATAATGTATTCAGATGAAATGACGCACCACCGATAATGAACGTTGTACTGAAGAAATGTTTGATCAATTTTCATCATTCGGTTCTTTTTTTACACACATTACAGGCTTACATAACTCGAGTTTAGAAACCATGCAGTTAGTGTAATACGTAATTATACTATTATTAACTACAGAGTTCAATGGCTCGTGGCATTATCATTTACCCATAAAGAACCATGACAAAAGAGAGAAAAAAAAAGGGGTCCAAGTATGTAGATTTTCCAATGGAACCAACTAGAAAAAGCAATCTTTGATATTGTTAGAAATTCTTAGTTCACGCGTTCTAAGAAATGTGCGTAAATTGACGAAGGGATTCGTAAATCTAACTTCTATACTCGGTAGTAATACGTGGAATGAGTATAAAGAATTAAACTAAACAATGATCAAGAAATAAGTACAGAAATTTTTTAACTAAATCAATTTCATTTTTGTCTCTTGCATTCATTTGAAACTTGTGAGTACGAGAAATTTTTGTTATGTAAGAACAGCGCAGTAAAGCTTTAGTGATTCGATCGCCATGCATCGAATGATTAGGTGTAAAGTTACATGATGAATGTGGAGAGAAAAAGAAAAAAAAAACTCTTATTATACACCGGTAGGTATCTTAAATTATTCGTACGATTCGGATAATCATGATAATTTTTTATGCATATAGTCAATCGTATTAATGATATAAAACTAATTAAACTTACAAGATACAGTGAGCAATAACTTCAGCTATTTACACAAAGTTATGTTACAGAGTTCTCAGTATAATATAAAGATATTTTCTTTTCCTCTTTTTTTTTTTTCATTTCCCTTTTGTTTTCAAATCTATTTATTTTCTTTTTCTTTTCTCCTGTTCTCGTCATTTTATATCGTGTAACAAGATTTTATCATACGCTTTCAATTTTAATGAATTACCTCGCGACGACGAAGGGTTGCCCTGTTTGCGTACTGCCGCTTCGTGTTATATTCCTGTTTAAATAATTGATAGGCGACCCTGTTTCGTTATTAATTAGCAAAGCTTGTCATTCGTACACAGTTTTTAATATTGTGGATGATTTTAAATAGGGTTTGTATACCAGTATAACGAGATGTATGAGAATACATACACGCATACGTGTAATTACATACCTCACCAGGTATTATTAGGTATGTATCTTTGTACAGTTTATTATTTATTTACCTACTACGAGTTTTTCTTTAGTTTTTTTATTTTTTTAAATCCATTTTTTTCTTTGTTGTTGTTTTTTTTTTCTCTCTGTCTTTCTTTCTTTTCTTTTTTTTTTATGAAAAAGTATGAAACCATGTCAGCCTCTCTCTATACAGACTTGCGAGTACATAGCGATAGGGTGAAGTATACTTATAAAAAACGTATAAATAGGACAAGATTAGTATAGGTGCGGCTTCTTACGTACGGCAATCATACAGATATTATACATATATATATATATATATATATATATATATATATATATGTATGTATACTATATACGTATATATATGTAACCATAGATATCTATTCCAGGTACGTTTATCGCACCACGAAGAATATTTTCAGAAGTTGTTTTTTTTACATTAAAAAGATTCAGTGACGTTTTGAAAATTAAGCATTTGTTTTTAAATGTACATTTATATGTATGTACATATACGTTTGTATATGCATATTTTCATCTATACGTTATTATTTACTTACAAGATGATTTTACCTTTTTGTTTTCTTTTTACGTTTTGCTTGAAACGCTCGTTTTTCTATAGTAAAATTGTTATTATTCATTTTTTTTTTTTTTTTTTCACTTTAGTGCCATTGAACTGTAGGCTCTATATGTTCATATTAACAACAGTGGATTAACATATCTAATTATTTAGCTATCTATATAATATATATGTATATATATTCATAACGTGGCCTAACATTTGGGGTTTCTTTTATAATATGCAAAAGCATTCCTTGCTTTGTCAGTTCTCGGATTTATATAACGATTTCAGGCCAATGGAAACTATTGCGACACGCAAAAAGAAGTGTCAGTTTTACAATTATAAAATCCTTATAGAATGATTATTACAGTGTAAAAAGGATTTTGCTCAGCTCGTCGTATGAATAAATAAAAATAAAATATTTCGTATCCTGGTCTGTATACTCATTCTGTTTTTGTTCCCCTTTTTCTTCAATACATTAAACGAACTGGCGATCACTCAATTTGTTTCGATAGTTTCGTATTTGTGGTAAATATGTTTCATCGTTAGTTTCGATTTGTGATTCTGGGACTGTCTGTTTGTGTTGCCTCTTGCTTGAATATAATACGAGATTGTTTGTTTCATTCGTTTTGTGATGCTTGATGCGAAAAAATGTCTGAAACGACGCACGACGGAGATTTTAACCGAATCTCAAATAACTGCTTATAATATTGATATCTAGTTGGTATTATTTTCTTTTCATCGTTTCTCTTTGTTTAATCAAAAGATTGTCAATATCTCAAGTGTATGTATTCTTGGTACGAACTACATTTGAAAATTTTCTTTTACTTCTGCTAATTACGAAGACGCGTACTATAACGATAATTATCATTATCACACGCATCGGTATAAATTTCAACCTTACTGCATTAATTTGAATATGTTTTCGGCATAATTTATCTACTATTTTTTTTAAATCCGTTTTTTCTAAATCTTCATACACACACACACATATATATAATATATATATGTTTTCTTTTTCATTTAATTTACGTTAATTAATTAATAACGTAGACGTATTTTGAACAATATCAAAAGCCAAAGATTGTGATAATGACCGAATCTTATGATTCATTCATCTAAGGAATAAAATTGTGAAAATTGTCCAAATAACAATGATAAACATGTCAATTTAAATCTATGCAACAGAACGTAAGGCTAAGAAGGCTCGCGTATGATGATTATGATTACTATTATTATCATCAACTACACCTAAAGAATACTTTTTCTTTTTTTACATACTGAAATTTTTAAAAAGATTGCTTTTTACAAACACGATAAGTTTTTCCGTTTTACTGCTAATTTATCAAGTTGCGTAGCTGGCAATTCTTACTACTTACATCTACTGAGTAGGTAGAAAAAAAATTGACAACTAAAAACTATAATAATAATGATTAGATAATCATTTTACACAAGTAATCGACAGAAAACCCAGATCCCTTGCTTACACTTGTATACAAGTTGACTTGTTATAACGATTTTTCTTCTTCTAATAATATATAACGCATGTTGACGTTGTTATCGATACACGAATTTCAGTGGCAATTGTCACCTTTTTTTTATATTCATGCTAGTTTTTAGATCGTCATTGTTTTTTTTTTTTTTTGTTTATTTCACGGCGAGATAGCGGTGATATTGTTTTTTTTTCTTCTACTTTCTCCTTTCTCACTTTATATTTTGTTCATCATTTTTAAAATCCGAAACACTAGGCTTCTCTTTACAACTATTTATATTGCCTTTATCACAGGTTGGATCGAGCGTCTTAAGATGAAATACGATTCCTTTTAAATTTTTATAACGATCTAAGGCATCGCTTGAAAAGAATATTATACTAGAAATCTTTTGCATATTACATCTTCTTTCTCTTATCTTGTTTTTACCGATCATATACCTATTTAAATATCTCCTACCGATTCTTATACATTTTCATCACTTCTTACAGTAGCCTTCGTGTGTCTAACTTTCAATATTCGTAGAATCTCAATATCGGTCTTCGCCATGAGATCTTTTGAAAGCAGTTTCAGGCTGAAGAGATTTTGCGATGTGGGCGGAAAACCTCGACGATATTACCGTCGGAAAATCGTCGTATCTTCAAGTTTGTACTTTTTTTTTTTTTTAGGCAGTAGGGCGACGACTCATTTCGACGATACTCTTGACGCGCACTTGAAACCCGAATCCTCTAATATTTAGCAGGGACTATTCCAGCTGAGGAACTCCAGTCTCATACATGCGTCGCCAGA
Organism: Diprion similis; assembly: GCF_021155765.1. Classification (NCBI taxonomy): domain Eukaryota; kingdom Metazoa; phylum Arthropoda; class Insecta; order Hymenoptera; family Diprionidae; genus Diprion; species Diprion similis. The sequence goes on from NC_060118.1 coordinate 7,100,496, forward strand.
CCTCCAACTGCTGATGTACGCTTCACCGTTGCAACGCCTCCGTTCGGCCCCCCCGTTATGTAATGGGCAGACAATGGAGCCTGTTAAAAATCACGCAATATGCGTGCGTTCAGTTCACATTGTTGGGTACGGCAAGCCTCCATTATCACGTCTATCGATGTGCTTTTGCACTGCAAGCTACTGTAATTCGATGATGATATTTACCTGTGGACCTGCCCCGTTTAACGCGTTCATATTACTCATTCGCATCGCCTGAGTATATGGTGGAGGGGCTGGAGTTACACCAGGTATCGCCGTGTGAGGTGCATGCCTGAGCTGCTCTGCCGCTGACATTCTAATTGGGAAAAAATTTTCATTAGTATAGTCATCAAAGATAGTTGTTGGTGCATTTTGCCGCTGGACCAGGAAATTTTACTATTCATGAATTTATTTCGGGAATAAAGGTCTCGGCAAACTATTATTTCACCCACTTTTTCAACCATCGACTCTTACAAATCTTCTTTAACTAAAGACGTCAAGAATTTTAGCTATCGCAGTAAAAATTTCCACTGCAGTAACAAAGTTTTTACGAGTCTAGCCAAGTTAAACTTGCAAAAGCTAATTTTTTTCTTGCTATTTGCATATTGACATTAAACTTTTTCGTACCAGGGTATATAAGTTTGTGCGATATTTGATCGATTACTCACCTCAGGTAAGGGTTGCCATAAGTGGCTGAAAACCTTGGATCTATAACAGAATTGACCTGTTGCGTGTTGTTACCAAGGTTCGCCGAACTGAGACCTATTTTTTTAGAACCGAGGATACCTCCCGAGGGTATCCTGCTCAGGGATTCTCTGGATGCGCCCATTCCTTGGGCAACTGGCGGCGTGTAGTCACGAGCATAGTCGACGTATGGCACATAACCGTTGTTGTTGCTTCCATCCTGTATCATTGACAAGTTAAATTAATCCAAGATTTAATTTACACAAGTAAGAGCGTAAACATTTTCTGCAAGGTTTTTCCGGAAGATTTTCTTACATTGTTTTTTGGCGGAAATGATGGCTCCGTGTAATCGGCGCTGTATCTGAATCCGAGCGGATTAGGAACCGGTCCTGCTAATGCCAGCGCATTGACGCCTCTGGTGCTCCCTTCCCCTTCGCTATCCAGGGCAGTAACGCTCTCTGCATTGCTTACGCTTGATCCGGCTCTAATATCTGCTTTGACGTCGGAAAGATTACTGCTACGATCGCTTTCGCGATATCGTTCGACGTTCGAATCTGTCTCTTCTGTAAAATGCATGGGTAAGCTCACATGAAGAAGAGAGTATATGCAGACCTTGAAACTTGTGGTGAAAAATTAGTGCACATAATAAAAAATTCCAGTGTTTTTTCAACTACCATTTAAAAGATTTAACTATTTTGAATACTACGATGATACTTGACAACGGAGATTCATTGCAAAGAATTGATAATTGCAGTGTTTTACTTACGCAGATCATTGTCTTGAGCTTGTACATTACGTGGCCTGGGCTGTTTGATACGATCTCGACAATGTAGAATTAGAGCTACAATTATCCCAACGAGGATCACACATACGACTAATCCTCCGACGATAAGAATTAGCTGCCAATCGACTGGAATCAGTGCTATAAAGGTAATAAAATTTTGTTACATATGACGTTTGAATTCTCTGAAGAAGAAAACGAAAAGTACATTGCATGGAAGGAACACAATTATGCGTCAAGTCCGTAAACAAATTCCAAGTCTTTAATTGGCTTTAGATTCGGTAGACATGTTTTCAATCTCAAAGCAGGGTGCAAAGTACGTTTTCCCGTTCTTCTCTACGTAATATTTGCTTTTGTCGTGTAACGAGGTCAGGTATAAATAAAAGAACAGAGTTTTTATTGCTTACCATGAGTGGTGAGCTTGATGATCACAGAGTCAGTTCCGAAACTGTTTGTCACCGTACAATTGTAGTCTCCAAAATACGTCGATACTGGATCCAGAAGTGTTATAGTGCTGACTATTCCCTCAGGTGTGAATTCTTCCTGGACAAGATAGGGCGTGCTATTCGATGAGAAATTCAATTCCCTACCCCCGAAGCTCCACGTCACCGAATCTGCCTTCGGTACGGAAATAGCTGTGCATTCGACCTGCGGGATGAAAATATTTTACTTCAATTTGTGATAGAAATTTAGATCTAGTAATTACTGACGTTCCTCATTAACTTATTCACTGTTTAAGATAGAAAACAGTATAATTAGTCAACTTTCATTAATGAAGAAAATACGGATTCCTTGTTTGTACCTTGACGACTCCTTCGTCTGGGACGTATTGAGTGCGTTGAGAAACGATGCTTGGTGCAGCTTTTATGTAGATATTTGCGTAGCCTGTAAGTTCTGGGAATCCAGAAACATGCGCTTTGCAGTAATATCGTCCAGCAGTTTCTGGGCTAACATGAACGCTGATGTTAGGACTGCTCGCCACGATTCGATCGGATTCTTCGTGGATCCAGAGAACTTCTGGCGTTGGATTACCGTCTACGTCACATTGCAGGATTTCAGTAGCATCATAGTGAGTCTCTACCGATTGGGGAGGGTGCCGAAACTGTGGCCCATCTGTGCAAAAAACAAAATTCGATATGAAAAATTTGTCACAGAGTTTCACCTCGTTTTTTCCTTCTATTCTTCGAAATAGCTTCACAGCGCTATTCTTTTAGACCAATTTATGGAAACTGTCTGCAGTGAAAAAGGTAGACACTGATTAGATGAATCGTAAGGGAAATTAGTTATATTATAGTATTTGGTTTCACTATAATTCTACATGAAATAGGATCAAATTTGAACAGCGATCGAAAACTTGTAAATCGTTATTTCAATAGTGGAATACATTTTCGATTATTCCTGGAATTTAATAAGTTATTTTCTAGTTAATTAGCAATTTCTTCTGATTTCTTTTACTATATCAGAGGTTTTTTTTTTTATATTTGCTAATCATGTTCAATTGAGATGATTGATCAACCTGAGTAGAATTGCAATAAAATAAAATTTTAATAATTATGCAATATAATAAAAATTCAGAAATGTCGTGAAATTTATTACACTTAAAAGTTATTCAATATATCCATAAAATTACAAAACCACAATGTGCTGTGAAAATGTTCAACGAACATAAGGATTTGAATTTCTTGTCAAAATTGAAAATCCTTTTAGACAATTTGATTGTTTGTGAGGTAAGTATAAATTCTTTGACGATATCTAAAGTTCATTTTGCCATGAGTTTTTGGTCAAGAGATATAAATATCTGATAAATTTTTATAAGTTCTCTAATTCCGACATTTTAAAAGAGTCAGCTACAATATTTTAGAAAAATCTATCTGAAACACTAACAGTAAGTTCCAAAGCTTTCCAGTAAAAATCCTCACCAAGGGCTCTTTTTCCAGAGCCAATTGAAAAAACAATCGTTGGAAGTACTGCAAATTTTTTTTATTCAAAAAGAGAAAACAAATATTCCCATAGTTCATTAATCGTAGTTAATTACTGTATAACAATTTTACGATGTATTGCTATAACTGTGGTAACATAGGCATTATGAGATCGTACTATAGAAACGATGTAACATGTTATGTCAAAAATACGTCCTATTGTCCTTGATTTACAAATGCTGTATATCAATTTTTCCGACGATTCGTTCTTCCCTATATAAAATCACAACAATCTCTGCAGTATGACAATTATGATTGCAGGCAATGCAGAGATCGTCACTACCGCCCACGTATAGATAAGGTACAATAATGCACTGTATATTTGACTTACAAGTGATATCGAGAGTCTCGGTTTCCTCGCTTTTCCCAACGTCGTTGTGGACCTCGCATTTAACGATAGCGTCGTGATCGTGCCTCGTAACGTTGTGTATAATCATCTCTGTCGTATAATCGCCGATCACCTTTCTCTCGTTGATGTACCACCTGGAAATAAATAATCGTCGTCGAGACGAGGACGACGTTCATTATTTAAAGCTAGCAAGGATGGAAGGAAGGAAGGAAGGAAGGAAGGAAAGAAGGATCGAGATAGGGAGGGAGGAAAGCGAGCTAGGGATTGGATTTCTTTGGGTTGGGACGCGTAGAGAGAAGGAGAGAGAAGAAGAGAGAGAGAGAGAGAGAGAGAGGAAAGATTGAATTTGCAACTCTGGATGATGATATTGATTCCTGATGGAAGAAGTTAAGGTGTTTGATGTTGTTCTGTGTATGTATCGCTCCGCATCTGAGCGGAGTTCCAATTTCGCCGAGACGTTGCGTCGTCGGTTGTATATCGCGAATCAAAGTAAATGCTAAATTCAAGCCAGTCTGAAGGTAAATACACGTGCCGCGTTATAACACACGTCCCGATAAATACTCGATAAGGTACGATTGGTTCATGGGAAAAATTGGTCGAAGGGGGGGGGGGGGGGAGGTGTGTGCCGGTACTACAATTCTTACCTGTATTCCATGTCTGAAGGATTCGCCTCCGCTCGACATTTGAATCTCAGCTCAGCACCTTCGACTATTCTACCGTTCTTCGATAATCCTGATCGGATTCTGAGCGAAACTTTTGGCGCGTACCGAACCTGAAATTCAGCGAAATTTATTCCATGGTGGGATGAACACAAACGGCTGGTTAATTTCTCTAATGATATCTTCTCCACCTTTACACAGAATCGTTGCCGTCTCTCTATCAATTTTGCCCCGAGGTTAATTGCGGGGACCTAATTTTACTCTAATGAATTCATTCCTTTATCATCCCATTCGATTTGAATTTGGCAAATTTCCGTTACTCCGAATCCTCTCATTTAAGATATGCCGTAAGCCTCTCGCTTCAAAGGGTGTTTCGACTGAGAAATTAGTCAAATTTCCTCTACGTAGGACTACTGTTGAGAGTAAACATGTACAGGATGTTTCCGAGTAAACGCCATAGAATGTTGGGGGTTGCCTACCATTCAGAGGAATAAATATCGGTAAAACAGACCTACCGAGTCACAATGACTTCAGTCAAGTCATATAATCAGCTTAACTCTCTAACTTTGACTCCGAAAGTCGTTATAAACGACGAAATAACTGCTTGACCAGATCCACACAACTTGGGAACACGGGCGAAAGACTTTAAACCGATAACTCGGTAGGTCTGTATTACCGATATTTGTTCCCCTCGGTGGTAGGCAACCCAGCATACTGCGGTGTTTACTCGGAAACATTTGTATAGAATCGATTCTATATAAATACATGAAATACAAGTTATTTAACTAAGATAATGGTGTTTAACGATTAACCAGTTTTAGACTGTACGGCAAATTCATCCTCGTTACCATAACTTGTTTGTCATGCAGGTATTTTCTAGTCCATACAAATGAAAGTCTCGAAAGTTTGATTTTACCAATTTCTACCTGGAGGAAATATTTTTCACCTTATAAACACGCACTTCTTCTCTTTCTTCTTCTTGAAATGCCATTTATAAATTAATGCAACGAATTTTACTAACCTCAACGCGCAGTTTTACGTTTTGAGGGGTTCGCTCGGCGGCGTTATGACTTTGACAAGTAAAGGTGGTGTTGTCGTGGTCCTTCCTCGGCATGACAGTGAGCACCGACCTGACAGTGACGAGAGGTCCTCCTTCATATTTTTCGGTGTGAGTCTTGATCCCCTTGCGAAGAACATTGCCCAGTCCATCGATCCAGGTGATCTGAAACGATATAACCAAGAGAATGGCAAATCAGCGGATATTTCATTTACCACGGAATAACTGCAATGCGGAGCATTTTATACATACATTATTATTATATATGTTGCATCCTGCAACGGTTCAGCGAAATACAGAATTGAACGAGCAATTCAAAACTACGTCAGGGCAACCCTGAGCATAACACGTTTCTGTACATAGAGGTAGATACAGACATCGAACATAGCTCCGTAACGTTTTCCCAATAAAACGAGGATTGCGCCGGTGGACCCGATGGCCTCAAACCCGATTGGCTCTTGGCTGTTGGTTCTTCGAATTCCTGTACCTACCCGCGTTACTCTGGACTCATTCTGGACGGTGCAGCATTCCGCGGGTTTACACCCACGGGAAATTATTGTTTGTTCGACCGCAAGAGTTGTTCCCGGGGATCATCGGAGGGTGAAGTACACAGTGATGGGGTGTTGAGTATAGTATATTTATAGGCATTGCGGCAACTGCCGCAGGTGGACAGTCAATTTTCTCTGACAATTCGCGTTGGATCAAGAAGGTTAATCGCAGGAAAAATTTATAGATTTGCTGTTATAATTCAGTCGGGTTTAAACGAAGCATTCAATCTATACATAAGTATGATGCCACAAGATATAGCCATTCGAAAATTCATGAAAAGTATGAAGTCATACAAACGAATCGACTTGAAGTTAATTTGAATTCGAGACGAAATTTTTCAACCCATGATAAAGAGTCAGTCGGAGTAAATAGTCAATTCCTCGATTTCATCGCAAATGTTTTTTCTGACGAAATTCTATATGCATGATACCTGAAATAACGATTTCAAATACTCTGGTATCTTAGTATATTCTTGCTTTTCCAAAAAGAAAGTATCGTTTCCTTTGCTTGGACTCGCTGGTCCTTGCTGGGATTACATATATACCATGTATGTATAGAGTAGGTATATGTATAACCGTGGAAAATGACGGCGGAAAGTATCGCGAGAGGGATGAAAGTACCCTCTTTTCGCTTTGATCCGACAGAAGTAACTTTTTCTCCGATATCTCGATACATCCACCTTCTTCAGATATAATATAATGCGTACGTATGTATGGCAGGTCGGTCATTGATGTAATCCGACGTTTTCTGCGCAGTTCTCTACGTCTATTCTTTCCTATATAAAGACCCTTCTTCTCATTATAATTGGTACAAGTACAACGATATACTTCAATGGGGTAGAAGTAATAAGGGCTGCGCGTTTCTTGCGGTTAAAAAGGTACATCAGTCGAAGAAATTTTTTTTTCATCTACTATTTTTTCCCGACATCAATTCAAAATGGTCATAGAATAAAAATTTCAATAAAAATGAACAACATGTACAGAAACAAACAAACAAAACAAGAATGATATTCATACTGTTTGGAAAATTCTGAAAGTTTTTCTTAATAAACCAGATACGTTCTGTGCTTCTTCAAGACTGCAGACTATTGTAAAGTCTCCTTTGAACGTAGTGCTGCATTTTTAATTATTGTGAAAAAATTTAATCAAGCTTTTCATGTGCACTATACGTATATGTATGTACAATATATATTTATATATATTGTCCGGCAGCCAGGAGGGAGGATTTGTTATTGGACGTGAAATTGATTGCTATGTAAGCTCATAAAGGGGTTGCAACTGCAGCAGTAGAGGCCAGAGAAAGAGAGATAGATAGATAGCGAAAGAGAGAGAGAGAGAGAGAGAGCTGCATCAGCATCAGCACCATCAGCACTGCAGCAGCAGCAGCAGCAGCATCCTTATAGGCTGTGCCACAGTATAGAAGACGGAAATTTCGCCATAATTGAGTTTCCTGAAATCAAATGATTTCCTGGTGTATATACCCTACCCACCCAAAGAGTAGCGGCTCCGAAATCGATAACCGATAATCAGTTTCGCTGCAGTGCTAAGACGACGATGAGTTGATAACCGAAATTGCGATCGGATGATACATCGATCGATTGACCTGTCGATCCGAGATCCAATCGGTTCTTTCCTGCGGTGACTGGCTTTTCAAATTTTCTAAAATTTCACTTTCTGTGTTATCTAAAAAATTCCGCACCTACATTTATAAAATGTTTGGTTAAGACACGAGAACTTAATTATTTCGTTGATTAAATGAACTATTTGCTTTCATTTGTCTTTCTGCATCGAGTATGCGTGTTTGTTAATCGATTTCTCTTATAAAATTTCATCTGTAACCAAATTAATTTCTTTCTACATTTTGCAAAAAGGAAAAAACCAAAAAAAGAAAAATAAGAATAAAATCGAGTCAAAGAATTTGGAAGGTTATAATATAGTTTTCAATAAAATTCACACAAGATCGTAGAAAATTTTTAAGAATATTTTTATATCCCTGAAATAATGATAACTTTCATTCTCGATTACTGTTTTCACGTGAATTGGTCCAAGTACCGTTTCGTTCGAAATTCATTCCAGTGGAGTTTCGAGTAGCGAAAATTCTTACCGGGATATTATTATGGGAATTACATAATATTTTGGGAACTCTTTAATTAACTTGGAAGAATTTTCATGCGGAATCGACGAAATATTTCTGCGGATCATTATCAGAGATTTCGAGGAAAATTGGATACGGAATTTCGTGGTCTTTTGCTTCCATTGCTACCATAGCAACCCTTGAATTTTTCTACACATAGAGGAATTTATATTGATAATATTCTGCGAAAGAGATGTTTCGTAACTAGCCAAAGTGAAAGTAGTCGAACAATTAGATATCATTGATTATAATTGATAATTTTCATATCTTCGGTGCCGATGATGATTCGAAAAATTCCGACAAAAAAAAAAAGAAAAAAAAAAACACTGTATTGTGTAACAAGGATGCAAACTCGGTCTTTTAAGGGGAAAGATCGTTGCCTCCTTGTTGCACGCGATTCTTTATACAACAATAGTATCTCGCGCGGTTTTTCACGAAGTACGAAATTGAGGTTAGGACCGCGTAATGGCAAATTTCTTCGCGACTGCGCATGCGCGCAGTACTAAAATAGACAAGTGAAATGTGATCTTTTCAGTACTCCGCGCATGCGCAAATGCAGACTTACTCTACCGTCATAGAAACGAGTACTTCGTGCACAGAAAACATGCATGAAAAAACGCTTAAAGAATAAATTCTGTTAGTATCAGTAAGAATAAGTCGACGTTTAAGCTTCATGAATTTTAGAAACCTGTTCATTTCCAGGTTAAACCCAATTCACAACTCGTTGTGGTCGCGCATTCGGCAAAATAAAAAAGAAGAAAATAAAATTAAAAAAAAAAATCCTCTACCCTCCCTGCAATCTCCTACCCTGCATTGGCCGGATGGAGCATCGACCTCGGGGTCGCGGTCGAATCAAGGATTAATTTAACAGCCTGTGTATTTGAAAGAGAGAGAGAGAGAGAGAGAGAGAGAGAGAGAGAGAGATAGAGAAGAGAGCGTGGTATCACGGTATAAATCTAGATTCCAGATTCTAGAAGATTGCCGGTGCAGTCGGCCTGGCGATGGTATATATGTGTGTGTGTGTGTGTGTGTGTGTGTGTAGAGGAGTCGGGCGGATGTGACGGTGTGAAAATCTATTTCCTGACGAATATTCATGACGCATCCGATTAAAATGCAGCCAAATTAAGCTGCGGCCGAGCACGAGGGAGCCGCCCTGGGTTAATCCTCTCTTCTTCCTTCATTCCTCAACTCCTCTCCTCTCTTCTCTTCTCTTATCTCCTCGGCGCGCTTTAATCCTGAAACCCAATTCCAACAAGGAGCCGTTCTGTCATACCGTAGAAGAAGAAGAAGAAGAAGAAGAAGAAGAAGACAAAGAAGACAAAGAAGAAAAACAAAATTTACGTAGATATACACGACACCTACATACATACATATCTATATGGGCCGTTCCACGCCAAATCAGTAAACGGTTGACCATGACATTTTCTAATTTCACCAAAGACTTTTCTCACGGTAGTACGACCCATGAAAGGCTTGCAAAAAAAATTTTCAAACTTTTTCAATCACTCGTCTTTACTCCATAATCTTTTAAACCCATCTCTGAAACACCCAATTTGTTTTTTTATGAAACAAGATGTAAAAAAAAAAAAAAAAAAAAAAACATTTGGTTCGCCGGAATGAAACATTTTCACGCAAGATTTGTCAGGGTGGGACTTCGTTTATTGTTGTTATTATTATTATTATTATTATTCTTCTTTTAAATCCTTTTTTCAATTTTTATACCTATGTAAACATTTTTTGGGAGCTTTTCAGGTGTCGTACCAGCGTAGGAAAAATCATTGATGAAATTAGAAAATGTTATGGTCAACAGTTTACTGAGTTGGCGTGGAATATCCCATATACATATATACTTACAATAAGGCTGGTATACCTTGAGGAGTAAATACTGAATAAATATACATAACGCGGTAAACTTCGGCACCAATTTTGAAAATTCTTCTCGACCAACGGAGTGCGATAACTGAAGAAGAAGAAGAAGAAGAAGAAGAAAAAGAAGTTAGAAGCGGAAGATGAAGGGGAGGAAAAAACCGCATGCTTCAAAGCGACTATTCCCCCGGTTCTAACAAACTTTCCACTCCTTTGAAGCTTGACTAAAAATAATTGGGAACTTTTTCATGGAGGTATATGGAGTATTCCGGCTCGGTTCTACCGCTGCGTGGTAACTTCGATAAGTCTCACATACCTTATATTCAACGGATTTTTTTTTTTTATTTTTTTATTTTTTTTTACCTTTTAAGCGATATTTTATACCGATGTGAAACTGTACCTGAATCAATAATCCGTCATATTTCGATTCACAGAAGAAACAAAAAAATGAAACGAATGTAAAAAAAAAAAAAAAAAATTCTCACGTATTGTTGCTTATTAATAGGTTAGATATTCGTTAAAACCTTTTTCGAACGTTCAATCGACAGTGGAATTTTAGTTTTTAAATTGAGAATATTTTTCTGTCACGTGAAACCAGAAGTTCGTTGATTTAATTAAAATTTAATTATTTAGCCGCAAGTAAACTTGATTTGAAAAGAAAAAAAAAAAAAAAAAAAAGGAAATCCGTCTGATTTAGGATCAAACAAAGTACACACAATGTTATTTATTTGCTACAAATACTATAGATAGATAATATGTAATTAAACCATACAAAAAGTAATAAAAAAAAATTGATTCGTTGAAGTTTCTTATTTTTATATCGACATGAAAACGCTGCCTCCCCCCCCCCCCCCCCCCCTCTCCCATTATCGAAATTCGTGGATTACGATCGTGATGTGAGTGTACATGGTGTGCGTAGGAATGCAGCTTCTTTCTCCAAAAAAGTTTCTCTCTCGGGCTGGACTGGACTTAAGTAAGACGTGTAGCAACGGCGCCAAAATACCCTAGATCGTTGGTGATTAATTGTTGCGACGTTGAATCTACGTGGGGAAAAAATGAGTGGGACTTTAAATAATTCGGACCAGAACTATACGTGATGGCATAACCGAGCAGGACCACTTTGGCGAGAAAAATAATTCCCGAACAATAATAGGGATTTTTTTTTTAGACAGTTGGTACACATCTCACTCAAAGGCCTTAACCTCGAAAAAGAAAGGGACGTGACCTAGGAGTTCTAGGCACACCATGTATACTCGCACCACGATTACGATGGAAAAAAAAAAATAAAGTGAACAGCTACAATCTAGTGGAAAACTGCCGAGCGAATTTTTACACCGAGTACACCTATCACATTAAAATATGTATACAACATACCTATACCAAATATACACATATATATATATATATATATATATATATATATATATATATATATATATATATATATATAGATAATATGTATACATATATCTACAATACATATATGCAGGTATAGGTATGTACTGGGCGCACGTGCCCTTTACGGTCTCAGGGAGAAAGCTTTTACCTGGGAGCTTTCAGACGGGTTTCTAGGGCGTGCTTAATTAACTAACGTCGTTAATTAGTGTCGGGTTGGGTAGGATGAGGAAATGAAGAGAGATAGAAAACGAGAGAGAGAGAGAGAGAGAGAGAGAAAGAGTGAGAGAGAAGATGCGGCTTCTCGAGGATTTTGTTGCTGCGACAGGTGAATCGAAGAACGTGCCGCGGGGCATCCCGAGAAAGCCAAACGAAACGAAACGAAACGGAACGGAATTGAACGGAACAGGAGGAACGGGGCGAAAGACGGACGGTTAACTGCCGATCAGAAGTTATTTTTAAACCAGTTGGTGTAAGTTCCTGCGCGATATGCGGCAATTCGAGAATCGTCTGTAACGGGGCGTCGCGACGCCCTGAGGCATTTCAGGCTATTCAAAAACGACGATCTTCTTTACCGTTCGCCGGCAACCGCGTTCCGTCGATACCAGAAAGGAATTCTTCCTCCGGGCGGGAAGAATCCACCCCCCCCTCTTCGCCCTGTCCTCTCCTCCACCCCTCCTGCCACCTTCGTCGTCGTCCTCACCCTGACGTGCAAATATTATCGTTTCACGATCACCTCATTCTCGTCCTTTTCATCCTTATTCTCCGCTGTATTCATAGTCAGATAAAACTTATTGTATACTATTCTACATATACATGGGGAGGGAGGGGGGCGGTAATGAAATAGAGAATTTTTTTTATATGGTACAAAATTATCTTAATTTTCAAATTATGCATCTGCGTTAACGATATGCGCGATTGATCGATTAATCGTAGACTTTGACCAACTGGTTTTTCAACTCATTCTGGATATTTAAATTTATAAGTATTTTTTTCTCTTTTTCTTTTAATTCAATTTTTTTTGTATTGATTAACTGATCGTTTAGACTTTTTAATTTATCTCTTCTTTGTTTTTTTTTCCATTGATAGGCCTGTTTAATGAATGATTTATTTTATTTTTATTGCGTCTTCTAATCAGCTTTATCGACTTATCGCTTAGCGATTAATCGATCAATAATCGAACTTTTCGATTTATCGCTTTTTCGACGAATCGATTAATCAGTCCTCTTCAACTGACCGTTCCTTTTTTGTTACCTAAACAATTGATCGCATTTTTCGTTTCTTCAATTCAAAGATCATCGTAAATTTGAGTAGATTACTCCATAAATCGTATCTATCGTGATTATTGCCAATTGTGATTGGGCGTCATAACGCAAGAAGATCGATATCTGACGTTTTAAAAAATGTAGAGCGACCTCTTAAATTTTTTTTTTTGATCTGCCCTTTGGAGTAGGCTCTTAAAACATGAAAAACTAACATTTTGTCACACGAGACTGAAGAAAAAAAAAAAATAGTCAGTTTTTTTACGACACCCTAGTAATTAGTATACAATTTTTGAATTATTCGTACGAACAGTGAATACTTGATTTCCTGGCACGACTCTATGGGGAAAACTATTTGTGCTTGCACGAAATTTTTAATATCCCTCGGGAAAGATGAGGACGATGATAGCTTGTGCAGTTTTATTTCTGGTGCAGCCTCCTGTTTGTCGAGAGAGAGAGAGAGAGAGAGAGAGAGCGAGAGAGAGAGAGAGAGAGAGGTTTTCCGGCAGGTATGTTATACGTATACTTTATGTATGTATGTATATATGCAATGCGATCCGATCATTCGTCGTCTGTACGTTCGCTTATGAGAAAACTTTCAGAGAAACTGGATCAAGGGTTTGCGGTGTCTTGAATATTTCGCAGTACACGATAGACAACTTGTTTATCCGCTGCATTATTATTCTGTCAGAGATGATATTCTGATACTTTTTTATACATATATATATATATATATATTACATATATATTATGTATAATACCAGGCTAATCGCGAGCTGATACTTGTAATTTTGCGTTTTTTTTTTTTTTTTTACCTAAATCGAATTAAACATCGTATACGAATTATTATTATTATAAGGTATTATAAACTTTACGATGTTCTTTGAATTATTATAAATTTATTATATTATAAGGCGAAAATTTTTTATTTCATTTTTACAAACCGGTAAGATTATATTGATATATTGTTACAATTTGTTACAATGATTTTAAACAAATTTATTTGATGTAAAAAAGAATATTTGTGAAAAATTCGTCGATTCGAGAATTAATTTTAAACGAATAAACTACTACGCGATTGTAAAGAATTTGACGATCAAACTGTACGTTTTATAGAATGAAATAAAAAATATTCGTATACATATATTTTGATGTTATTGAGTAATCATGTAAGATTATTATTATTGGTCGATAATTTTAGTCACTAGCTCGTGTGTTTCAAAGTGTTGTTCTTTGTTCCTTCCCCCCCCCCCCTCCCCCCCACTACGACCTATAAATTGATAAAGTTTTCTGTACATTATATATAGCTCTAAACCGTTATACGCTAGCTGAAATCAAATTTCACGTAATAAGAAAACTGCATGTGATTATTTTATTCTAGTAAGCGAATGCCCTATATATATATATATATATATATATATATAACAAGACTGAAAATATCTGTTGTGGTCGGTAATTATATCTCGTTGATAAGGGGTGGAGGAAGAGGGTTTAATTCCCAACGTGATCTCAGAAAGTAATTATCGGGAAGATATCGAATCGCTCTCTGTATTTTGCATAATTGAATCGCGAGAAAGGTTGCAGAATTACTCGCGGAAAAGAGGGATCGGATAATGTGATTCGCGATGCGGTTTTGTAATACATATATATACACGTATAATGTACATATGTATACAATATATATATATATTTAAACATTCCTGTGTGCCTGTCTTGGGAAGGGGGGGGGGGGGGGGGGGGAGGTGGGGGTTAAACCTGCAGCTTCCACTGAAAAATTAATCAAATTTGTTTTCGCATTTGTAACCCTCGGTTTTTAATTAAAATTATGCAAATCCATGATTATATAATGCCTCGAGGGTTCAGGGAGAGTAGAAAACAGCGCTTTGGGAAACGTACCAGTTTCTGCGATTGAATCATCCAAGGGAAACTTTCAACAAACAACATTCCCATTTTTTGCCACAGTTGGTTTCTTGGTTTTCAGGCACGCGCGTCACGGGATACGAGACGAGGAAAGAAAGAAAAAGAAGTGAAAAAAAAAAAACAAAAAGAAAACGGAGATATCCGGAAATGATTGAATAAATTAATAAAAAGAAAATGTCAAAGCTTTCTCTTTCTCTCTCTCTTTTAGTTAGTTTCTATCTATTGTCATCAAAATTAATTTAGTCTTAGGTTATTATTAGTTCTCTTTGTTTTTTGTTTCTTATTTATCTTATAATTTACGCCTGTGGTCCTCAGTTAATAATATTCCAGGATCAAATAAACATACTTTCTCGCTTTCTCCCTCTCTCTCTCTCTCTCTCTGTACGTTTACTTTGAATTTGTGGCTAAGGCTTCGAGGATTAAGAGTATAATCGAATTTCAGCGAGTTTTCGTATACCAGCAAGAATTATTTTCGGTTTGTTTTTTTAAATTCATTTTTATTTTTATTATACTGCGAAGGTATCTTTAGTACGTTTTACAAACCCCCGAGAGAAGAATCTTCTCCAAGGTTTTCTAAAAACGTCGTTTGGATTTCAATCGCGCGATGGCTATGTTTCATCAATATGTTATAAATTAATTATTGATTCACCAATTTATCAAAAAACCAGGAGTTTTTTTTAATGCGTTTATTTTGAGTTTTTTTTTTTTTTTTTTATCAAAAACATATAAAGTTTTAAAATTTATTTATTTATTTATTGCAGAAATAGCACGTGTGAACAAATGGTCGAAATTCGTATTTTTCCACGAAAAAAAAAAAAGATTATCTGTTAATCAATCATGAAAATTCGAATGCCAATTTTTACACAGACTTAATACACATCAAAGAATTTTACAAAAAAAAATTTCTCTTGTTGTTTATGTTTGTTCACCATTTTGGTACCGCCATTTTAAGTTTTCGAATTCTGAGTCCAGATTCGGAATCGGTAACCCCAAAGACCGTATAACACAAAGTTTTTTCCAAAATCAAGGAACTTTTGGAATTTACGTTCGCCATATTGAATCCGCCATTCAAAATTTTTGAATTTAGAGTCCAGATTCGGAATCAGTGACCCCAAAAGCTCA
Organism: Diprion similis; assembly: GCF_021155765.1. NCBI lineage: Eukaryota > Metazoa > Arthropoda > Insecta > Hymenoptera > Diprionidae > Diprion > Diprion similis. Next base: position 7,116,270 of record NC_060118.1, read on the forward strand.
TTTGCATATAATTTCGAGTGAATCGCATGCAAAGAAAAATATACGCATGAAATTTTCAAGAATGCTTGTTTGTCAAAAATTGATACAAGCTGCATTTTAATAATTCCATTACGAGATACTTGCGAACATTGAGAGTAATCATTAAATTATAATCTTCCTCTCAGATATAAATATAAAAACTCTACATTTTTTTTGACAATCTAACCAACCTCCTCCAATACGCGTTTCATTTCTTTTCTTTCGGTACTTCGCGTCGTCGTACGATTGAAGGATAAATCATTTGGATGAATCTCAACATCTGTTGGCTGGTTGTTTATTTCATTAATATTTTTCTTTTTCATTTTTATCCTTTATTCCTACCATATTCTTTTTCATTTCATTTTAATACGGTAATAATCTCGAGTGCCGCTTTTATCCAGGTTTATTATAAAGACAATCGGCTTTAATAACCTCGCTTGCTTCCACCCTCGCCTTCTTGTCGCCTTGACAATATTAACGGGAAAAAATATTTCACCGACTCACTTTTCTTCTCCTTCTTCTTCTTCTTTTTCAACGTGAGGCAATTGAGACCGGAAGACGGGGCGCGACTCTCGAGTCGATTATTATACTACAGGGCAGCAGCAGATTGGCAGGTACAACAGCCTCCGCCAATGAGAAATAGGGGCGGAATTTTCACCGCGTATTTTCTCAACCCCCTCCGCAGGCGTACCAACCTAACGGTTAAAGTAAACTCGTCGCGGTTCCATTCTTCCTTCTGAGAAGTTATATTCTTAGGTCTACAAGACGCCATCCATCCATCCATCCATCCATCCATCCATCCATCCAGCCCGCCTTTGCAGGACGTGTGCATTATACATGACGGCAGGCACTCGTACAACCCTCCTCGACAGGCCGTGGAAAGATAGAACCTCAAACGAAATTCACCCTGTCTCGAGGAGAATAAACACCCCCGTAAGGCTAATTAGGAAGGCTGCGCGGGACACCAATTTGCCGAAAAATAACAACCCGTTTAATAGTCGTAATACAAACATCCACAAACCAGTAGGCGGTGGCGGCGGTTTTATTCTTCTTACCTACAACGGAAGTTTGGGAAGTTACTCAGCTGCGTACCAGCTAACGATCATCTAACAATAAGTAACATTGTCGATGCAGTGTTTCAGAAGGGTTGAAATGAAAAGAAAAGAAAAGAAAAGAAAAGAAAAGAAAAAACGTAACGGCTTCTCGTTTCAACTATTATCCTGATGTTTCATTTTGTTTATACTTTTTTCAGAAAGTTGGAATCTTTGATTTGGTACCATTGTATCATCAAAGAAGTTAACCGCGGTTTCACGCTTCTAAATAATACTACTTCCGGTCTCTGTAACACTAGATACATACATAGCTGATATTAGATTTTTTGGGTTGACTATTAAAATCGTTTCATGATATTCCAAATTGTCCAATTTTTGTCAATTTTAATAACCACTATTTCTCACAATATATATTTACAGACAAAAATTTCACAAGTTTAAATAATGACTTGATACACGCATTGCAATTACATTGTGAAGACCAAGGCTGATGTTAACAACGTTTGCATTATGCAGAAACATGGTGGAAAAAGTAGTTGTTGCACAATTTTAGAACGATTTTCTACTAATTTCAACCTCGTGATGAATAAGAGTATGAAAACAACGGGAAAAATTAAACCACTCAATGGACTCGCGATGAATGTTCACCGCATTGCGACGTACCCACAAGTGTAGTCGTATACTACTCGTAATCCTACAACCCGAGTAGGGCAATTATTTTTCACATTACATAATTACTTGATTACATACATGTGTATAAATGAGACCCAAAGAGGAAGAGAGAATGAGAATGAGGATGAGGATGAGGTCACGGGCGTGCCGAAATTGATATCGATGCTGGAGTAGTAGCGTCCGTGGCAGCAGACCACCATGGCTAATGGAATTTTCGTGTAATGTGCCTGTTGAGAGATATGATTTGGCGTTTCGTTTAAAACGATGAATTCAGATCTCATATCACCAGGGCTGCTGCTGCTGCTGCTGCTGCTGCTGACGCCTACTTTATACAGCTGCTCTCACGTTTTCGGCAAGCTATATAGAATATGCCTATAATGAACGAGAGACGCGACGAGGCCGAGTGTTCAGGCATAATATTACAAATCATCGAGATTAAGCGCAACGATTTGTATATACCGAACGGGAAATGGTTGGTGTATATCAAACTTTTTTTTCCTTTTTTTTTTTCAACAGAACGATGCTCGAGTGAAGCAATACGAAATCGGATAATCAATGAGTATTTCTCTACGGTTCATTCCAAATCGTTGCAGAATAAATCTACCTCCATTTATTATATTTTCTTTTAACCGATGGGCTTTTCATTACATGGTTTAATTCTTCAAGTTAATTGCATTTTCGTACTTGTTCTCATTTTTAAATGTCCATCATTTTTCTTAGTATCATAATGATGTCAGTGAAGAAAGAGAAGACATTGGCAATGATTGAGGTACCAAGAAAAGTGACGGGTTAGCGTAGTTTACTCATTATTATCATTTCGTTTGGACCACTCAACCGAGTGCAAGTTCTTTGGCATTTGGATTTCTAAGTTTGATGCGGAGTATACTTCATTCATTGGATCATGTTTTGTGATATCGTTCATCACTTGTAAGGTAACTCCAGAAGTGAAAGGATACCATCTGACTAAGTTTGAAGCTTTACAAACTGGAAACGATTCTCTCAAAGGTTCGCCACAGAAAGTAGCGATAATTTACCTCGTGCGAACCCAAGACTCTCAGTAAAAACAAACTGACTGAAGTTCTTTTTCTTCTTCTTCTTCTTTCTGTAGTATAGTAAATGTAAGAATAATGGAACGACCCTGTAAGTATCCAAGAGATAAAAATGGCGAGGAAAAGAAAAGAGAAGTACCGAAACTTGACCCATCTCCAAGGAGGAGGAGGAGGAGGAGGAGGAGAAGGAGGCGAAGAGCGTGAATTAAGAGAGACACAGCGAGTGACCGATCCAGAGGAAGAAAACAACTTGTCACCGAAGCTAGAAATGGGACCGCGCATCATATACACAATATACGGAAGTGGAAAAAAGAGCCGTAGAAGAGAAGAAGAAGAAGAAGAAGAAGAAGAAGAAGAAGAAGAAGGAGGAGGAGGAGGGATTGCGAGGAGTATAGGAAAACGGAGAGCTGCTGCTGTTTGCTGCTTACACAGTGATGGGGAAACTTTAAATGGCACAGTGCTAGAAAGCTCAAAGCAAGTGGCTCTGCTGGTGGAGAGAAAGGGGCGGAAGACTGACAGAGAAAGAGAAAAGAGAGAGAGGAGAGGAGAAGGAAGGCTGACTGACTGACTGACTGACTGACTGACTGGTTTGGTGAGTGTATCCTTGTACGTTTTTAGCGTGTGTGAGAAGGAGCAGCAGCAGCAGCAGCGTCGCGACGCCACGTCGCGTTTCAGCCCTCCTTCCTCATGCTCTCGAGCTTCTGGCTCTTTGGCCCCCTTCACTTATCTCTGTACCTACTTCTCGCGTGTGCGCATCATGCATGTGTGCACGTCGTACGTGCTTCCTTCCCTTCCTGCGAAGCACCGTCGTTACAGCAGAGTTGAAAGACCCGGTACGTTGTTCACACAGGGATGAGATGGGATCAATGTCTAATGAATCACGTTTGCGGAAACCATTCAGAACCCTGTTTATGGATGGGAGCATGCCCGCTGCCCTAGGTCTGAAGGATTTCATTACTCCAAGACAGTCAATGAATTTGAAACGTTTTTAGTATCGTCGTCAAACGAGTTCACCTGACTTTCAATCATTTCAGGTTATGTACTGTAACTCATCGACCTAAAATCAATTCAGATGACTCTTTTTACCCTCAAAAGCGACCGATTTTTGTTAGGATTCAAAATACTATTGAGAGAATACAAGATGGAGACCATAAAACGGACGATGGTGCTTTGCGAGACGAAGAAACATGTCGCCGAGACTCGTTTTGGGTATCGGTAACCGATATAAGCTCACTTAGGGTAAAAGCCCGTTGGGATTTCCCTGAGGTAGGTTCTCATAGCAGGAGACGACATTTCCCTTGGGTAAACGCTGAGCGGAGACGTGGAAGGGAAAAAGTGCTACTTACTATTCATCAGAAAGAGTTGTAAGTTTTTCAATTATAGCGACCCTCAAAGTGCAAGTATAAGGTTATCTGCAATCAAGTCACGCCGAATTCGCACAGCTTTTACACTAATTGTAAGAATTTTTGAGGGGTTACGCCGAGAAATTGACTGCTTTGCAAAACTTGCTCATCTTCGGCTAACATCCAAATCGTATCATTAACCCCCTCCCCCCCCCCCCCCTCCCCCCTCCTCATGCAATATTTTTTTACGGCATGGCCATTGAAAAGCAAAACGAAGAGTGAGGTTATGTCGCGATCTGTTCGACGAAGCTACTTTATTCGGCAGTTTGGGATGCGCACTTCGAACTGCGCATCAAAACTGCGGAATAAAGACTTTATTCTGCAACTTTGTTCGCTGCCGTATAAAGCATCACTTTACGGAACGAAAACTGCCGCAAAAAATGGACTTTTCAATGCTCATGCCGTAAAAAAAATTGTTTTAGAATGCATTACGCCGGTCAATTTTAACCCCACATCTTTTACAACGAAATCGGAGAGTGGAAATCTAGTGGAAAATTGTGACTTACCTCAGCGGGCGGTTTTCCGGCGACGCTAACGCACTCCAAGGTCAGTTCCCGATCCTCGGTCGTCACGAGAAAGTCCCCTTGAGTAATTTTCGGCTTTTGGGGTGGCACGAGGACGGTGAGGTATGCGAATTTCGATCTCAGACCCGGCTGACCGTCGTTCGTTGGCGATGCTTGGCACTGATACTTTCCGTCGTCCTCTAACTCCACCGGGTGTATACGCAACGAAAAGTCACCTGAAATTTGAAAATTTGCCAGGAATTTAAAACTCGTCTAGACCTTCAAGCGTTACATGCGAGGATATTCTTTCTTTCACAATTCAGTTGTAAAAAAATAAAGGTTTAGACGAACCAAAGTTTAATGAGTTGAATATTATTTGAAAAAATTTCTTCGGAAAATTACGACAAAATTTATACACCGCAAATTTTATCAAAGAAAATTGAGTCGTTGATAACTTTCGAAACATCACGTCATATTGTTCCATTTTTCGCATACCAAAAGCATATGTGTGGTCAATTTCGATGGATGCGGACTCATTTTCTTTGCGATTGGATTCACTATAAGTTGTCTGAATTGAGTCTTCAATAGGGTTGGTATTATTTTTAATAAAAGTAGTTTATTTACAGTGTTATTTGTGAAAAATAAAAGAGCTAAGGGAAAAAATTCAGTCAAGATCATTTGCAAAGAAATCCTTGACGATCGAAATATTCTATGATTTACATTCCTTTTCTGAGTTGTTGAAACATCGTTTCAATATTAACTGCAACTCGATTCGTTTTAGTGATAAAAATTGGAACCTTTGTTCCATCGTTTTCTTTTCGTTTCGGTAATACCTTAGTTTGTGAGATGCGTGAAATTTGAGAGTCTAAAACGTTAGACATGCGATGCGAATGTTTGTACCACGAGCAATTCCAGTTTAAAAAAATTTCGCTTGTGTTTCCATTTCTGGAAACTTTTCTCAGGCCGGTTTTATTTTTCTTCAAATTTTACGAGTCAGAAACTAATCCTAAGTAGATCGGTTATATATGGGTAAAATCCTACAGGCGACGAAGTGTTTGGCGGGTGTTAGCACCTGTTAAAAGTTTACGGGGTGAATTTGAAGGGTGGGCGATCAATTCTGCCCCGACGGTTTTCGCCAGTTACTGCAGTTCTTTTCCCGAGTTTCAATAGTTCCAAGTTTCTGCAACGTTCAAAAGTTCGCTTGTTCCTTCTTCTTCTTCTTCTTCGTCTTTTTCCACTTTTTTTCTTTCTCCATTTCGAGGTTTTACGTTGAGGTTTTCCGTGCACACATACAAGACCAAATAATTCTGCACAACAAGTTTTGTGCGGGCGCCCGTCTCCAAGTGCGAAGAGGGTTTAGAGTATATGCATACAGATGTAAACACCTAAAAGTTCAACACCTAAAAGTTTTTCAGTTTTTCTCGCAAACCTGTCAATTGTCCCCGAGAAAATTCTAACCTGAAAACTGGGTTGTGGATTTTTCCCCGTGTTAGAAAATTTTCACCGCTGAAAATGTCTCATGATTAGTATGCCTGCACTAAATGTAAACTGAATTACATTCCGTGTTTTTCGACAACTAATCAGGATTTTTAGCCGTCAAGGAATTTGGGAAAACGAAGAATTATCAGCAGACTTCCATGCGTCCGGAAAAACCGGGAAATGTTAGAGAATTCCGAACTAGAATACGACTTTTTGAAATGTAGAAAATTACTATATGTGAGACAATTCATGGGGTTAGTGTGAAAAGGTTATGGTTGATGAAAAATATGGTTTTTCGAGAAATTTCAAGAATCATCAAAATGATTTTCAACACTTTAGTTTTTTAAAATTGGAGTATTTATTGATAAGCTTGTCAATTGAATTTGAGGAAAATTGTACTGAAGGTGAAATTGGACTGTTTCTACTTATGATGGAGAATCCCGATGAATAATTTTCAACAAATATATGCATGAAAAAATTGAGTTTGTTAGTAAAGTTAGGTTAGAACGAGTCCTAGAAAAATGTTTATTTTCGTCTGAAAAGCCGGGAAATGTCAAGGGAATCAGGACATCCTGTTATCCGATCAATCATATATATGCATATTGCAATTAACCGTCCAAAGGATGCGTAATCCATACACTAATAAATAAATAAAATAAAAAAAAAAGGGTTTGAACATATCTCCTGTGAGTTATCGAGTCGACACGAGTGTTTGAGATAAGATATTTGAAGAATATTTGAATCGAGAACTTTAGCTCCACCATTTTCTACTTTGCTTTTAAACGGCCAATTTCCATCTCTGCATTTACGTCTATCTAATGCGGCGTGGCTTTACATTTCGCATATTGCGTACGGCTCTATAAAATGAGAAAGGCGAAGGTATATATCCTCGAATAAATAGAACGAGGGTAAACGGTCCATAGCCACCTTTGAAACGCATTTACGTTACACTGATATTTTTCCGTTTTTCACAACGTCGATCTCACTATAAAAAAAGAGAAAACTGTATCGAGAATATGTCCCTAGTTCTCGATATTCTACATCTATTGAGACATGGAACTAGAACTTGTCTACAATCGTTGGTTAGTAGACGAGTCGATGCAGATACAGATAAATCACTTGTTGCTAATTTTTTTTCCTTTCATCGATAAATCGCGTCATCGAATAAATTCATGATAATTAATGGTTGAAGGTGTTGATTGAAAATAGTATTAACTGGGATCGTTATACATATACGCAATAACAAGACACCTTTGCAGTTGTTACATCCGCCGTTAAACAGGCCACATTATAGTTTCTTGTATACTCCAAGTATTTTGCCTCTGCTTGGTTTCACACAGTTGAACTGCATACATGCATGCGGTAAAATATAGTTTTGTGTTCGGTAAAGTTTTCGCGCATTAGTTCCCACGCAATTGGAACCGGCGGCAGTTGTGCAACTAGCGTTTTACAATTCTGTCCTACACTGTATACATGCAGAACTCAACACTCGACACTCTGTTTGTCATTACTCGCAGTAGAACGTAAAAGGAATCCATGCACGTTTGTAATTTTCGTATAATCCATGTAGGTACTGTATAGTACCAGGTTCTATATAAGATGTACTCTTTGGTGATGAAAAATTCGATCAATGCTGTAGAGAAACAGAGAGAGAGAGAGAGAGATAGATAGATGTACATATATAAAGAGAGATGAAATTTGGCATAAATTTTTGCGAGAGCAAAAATAAGAAATGTTAAAAATGAATAGACGGATGAAATTATTCTAAAAGCGTGTGAATATTCTTTGCACGTACTTATATGTATACCTACATAGGTATGTATGTATATACTTGTGGGAATTTCTGTGTAGTCGTAGATCTCAAAGCGGGTTTCCTGCACTTTAGGGGAGTTTGCACGCCTTTGCATGCCATGCCGCTGCATGCTGCACCTCTCTCGCAAATTTTACCCTGACCTCCTTTCGCACCCTGTGTGACAGTATCATAAGGAACCTGCATGAACGCTCAGCACCCAGTCAGCCTCCTTTCTCCGGAAGCCTGCGCTCCCGTAGTGCACTTGTCGTTCCTTGTTGGCAGTCGTGGAATAAATAAATTTAAGGCGCGATTTGTAGCGTAGAAACATATGAGATCAGTAAAGTTCCTTCGTTTATTCGTCTCAATTGGGACACAATTGGCTGATTTTACATGTCGTATCTTTGAGTATAAGTTTCAATTCATTTCAAGTTTCTCGATGTTTCACGTGAAATCACTCGAAGTCACTTAAAGTCTCTAGACATACGATGTCTGAAGTCACATTTCCGGCCATTCGCTCAGTTTCACAATTAAAAATCCCTAGATTGAGACAGTTTCCAATGCACGAAGCTTGAAAGAGTTCATACTTATGAAAGACCACTAATGCTAGAAACTCATCTTTCCTTCCCACGTTCTCGTCTCTACTTCCTGTTGGATCTCAGCCAGTACTTGGCAATTTTTTAACCATTCGAGTGGAGAAAAAACGTCTGTGCAAACCTGGCTATCTTTTATAGCAAGAAAGTGTCTCTCAATTGTCCGGAGGGCAGACTAAAGTAGGTTCCTTTCCGGAAAATGAACACTCGAGAGACTTTGAGTATGATCTAACAACCACAGCTTAACCGACTGAGGTAATTCATGATATGGTGTTGAAAAATGCCGATACAGTAGTAATGTGAGTTCCTTATTTTGCAATAACGGTACATACTCATCTGCTGAATCAAGTTTTCGGTTCACTTCCTATGATGGATTCGATAATTCGTGGTCGATTTAAATAATCGCCGAGCAGATTTTCTGGGTTAGATAATTTGTAGGGAAGTGTGGATGGATCGATGGATGGCCGGTTCATTAGTTATTTCAAGCACTATCACACCGCGGTCTACACGTTCAAAATAATGTGATGAAATTGATTTGTAAGTGCGATAGAAGATTACGGTGATACGGACGATCATGGCCGAGCATTTCCGACGCGTCGCATACACAGGTATCCATGCATAATTCAAAGCTTGTAACAACGAATGTAATACGCGAAGTTGGAGCGCAGACTTTACAGCACTTTGCATGGTGGTGCACATCAACGATATTTATCACGACGATCATGAACAGCAAGCGAGCTACCGGTGGTGATCGTGGAGATTGCGGAAGCGCCACGGAAGTCCAAAAGTAATTGCAAGTGGTGGAAAATGTCTCCGGAGTTCAAAGTGAACGAGAACGCACCGTTGACACGGTACCCTAAGAAACGATTGGAAGACACGCTGACCTCGTACCTTCCATTTCTTGGCATGTACCTGCTGTGAAAACGTATCAGGATACAAAGGCCAGTTTCAGGTGTCTTGTGTTGCTGTTCACACCCGCCAACTACTACCGAATGGATCTGCTGATCATCTGATTAAACGGCGACGACGACGCCATGGCAAATTGCTACTACCAGACACTTGGGTGAACGTTGAGTTGGATTATTGGGGAAGCTTCGTTCCATCGTGTTGTTAGTTCGTTTTCTCCTTCCATTTGCTGCGTGCCTAGGTACTGTTCTTTCTTTTTATCTTCTCCTCTGATGTGTTCCGAAAGAGTGCATCAAAGTTGAGGAAATTTTTCCGATTCTCTATCACACTTAACGATCAGTCACCGTGTAATCGCCTCAATTACTGGGGATATGAAGAAAAGTTTTAACTTGATGAAACGCGTCAAAGTTTCACGATCATTGACGATTGATGGTGGTCGTTGCTTATGGATACGATTTCAATCATTAATGTCTTCGTGCGAAATTGAACAAAAAATGATTTTACTACACGTAGATGGTCTCGTTATGCAATATCTTTGCAGGACAAAGGTTAACCTGACCATTCCAAATTCTGCAGTGAAAAATAAATGTTATAAAATCATGGATTGCATAATTGATGAACATGGTTGAAGAAGAGTTTCTAGTTCAATAAGAACGTGCGTGCCGGTGCGCAATTGAGCGTATAGAATAAAAAAACAGATTGAGATAATACCGAACGGGATGATAAATGATTGAGGATTTATAATTGATGAAGGGTGACTCTGCAGGGGAATTACGTTGTATAAATAGTTGATATTTCGCAAGCAGCCCGGCGCGACGGAAGGAGACACAACGCGGCGTGGCGTGGCGACACCCGCAGGCAGGTATGAGGTAAGATATATCGCCATCTTGGCACGTAACGGTGGTAAGGTTAAGGTGCCGGTATAACAAAGCAGTAACCGAGCACCAAGGGAGTTGTATTGATTTATGGATGAAACCATTAAGCATTGAAGCGTGCGCCAAATGTTTCAGAACTAATTTAAACTTCGGTGTGCAATTCCGGGACGACGTCGGCTTAAAGTAGCAAGCTTTCGCCGATCCCTCGGCCTCTCTCTACCTCCCTTGTATACTTACTAACCTCAAACGGCATGAGGAACCACGATGTATTTCCACAGTTAAGAATTACCCTCGTGCACCAAGTTTCCTTCAGTTCACCTTCATGTGAAATGAATAAAAGTAACCACGGTATAACATATGACGCAAAAGTTTTTCGATTGTTCGGGGTTTGAATCATTAGGCAAAATACTAATAGGCCGTTAAGGTGCTTATAAAGAAGCTTTTTACACCTCGAAAACGCGGGGAAGCAAAACTCCAATACCGCTCAAGCGATCAGAGTGAAACTTGGGCAATTAATGCCTTATTTTGGCAAAAAGTGGAGCGTCTTTTTAGTTTTTCGAAATTCCTTCATGTGTAACAAATGTCGCCAAAATGAGATTTCGGTGTACTTCGTAATCGAAAACCAGATCAGCTGCCATTTCGTCATTTTACCATCAAATCTCATGGGACTGGGCTCAAAATGTGTGTTTTATCACCACCGAGTGGAATCATACCGGATAGGTCGATCCATTCAGTGCAACTGTGAAAATTTGGCCAATTTCTGTGACTGGTAACCAATCTGTAAATTTTTTTTCCAAATTTTGAAAAAGTAAAAAGACGCTCCACTTTTTCCAAAATAAGGCATTCACTGCCCAAGTTTAACTCTGATCGCTTGAGCGGTATAGGAGTTTTGCATCCCCGCGTTTTCGAGGTGTACAACGGGTCAAGCACCTTAATCCAAATCATGGTAGTAGTGGAAGACCGTCGAAGGTATGTCATTTCTTGGAGATATAACGTGTGGTGTCATGCGAATGATGTTTTATCGCTCGATCGCGGTGCTTTACAGGCCAGTTATACTGAGCTGTTTTCTTCGGACAAGTGAACGACGAGCGATTAGGGATATTTTTATTATCAAGCGTCGGGGTCAAGTATGGTATAAACGTGAAACTGCCGGACCCAGCTAGCCAAGCAGTCGGCGTCATCCTCTCAGTGTGGTAGAATGGCTGGCCTCTGTCCCGGGGTGTAATTCGGTGGTCGCTACATCGCGCAGGGCCAAGGGGGTCGAATAAAATCAATTGGCCCCTCGGAATTCGTCGACGCACCCTGCGTGCAGAAGGTAGAAGAAAGAAGAACAGTGAGGATGGAGAGCGGTAAAAGAAAGAGAGGCACGATCTGCAGGGGAGAGAGATAAAATGAGTCGGAGAAACCACTTCGATACGTACAAATTGATTGATACGTTTCCGTCCCGGCTGCTCGCTTATCCCTCTTATACCTCGAAGCTTCCACCAACCCCTCCAAAGGGACTTCCTTTAGTCCTCTTCGTCGTTGTTTCCGTCTGTCGATAGTTTTATCCTCGCGTGTAACAAGTCCGAGTGAAGATAATAGACGCGAAATGACAGTGACAAGTGGTGTTAAGTCGAAGATCTTTCGATACCCGCATGTGGCCAATTTCCCACCAATTACCAGCCCAATATACTCCAACGCTGAAAATGGACTTCGCTGTAAGTTGTACACTGTGTTCTACATTTCAAACCATCAAAACCCCCGAAAGTTAGTTTAGTTCAGACCAAGTATATGAATTGTTTGACTTTTTGTTCGGGCGTTAACTCGATCCTTGACGAATTGAATTGTTTGCAGAATCGTACATGCTGACGGAATTTTGGAAACAAATTATATGCTTACTCGACATAACTAGTTAAGCTTCATTTTCCGATTCAATAAACTGAGCCTCGCCTCGGTCTAATCTGTCTGAATACAAAGGGAAAAGCAGTAAAGAAAAGGACCAATTTGGGACTAATCTCAAGGATGTTACGAACTAGTCGATGAGATCAGAGGAAGAGCACTGTGCCAGCTATACCGCAAATCCAACTAAGCCCACCGTGATGTTACTACGACCAGGATTGAGGGTTCTTCCTTCCTTCCTTCCTTCCTTCCTCCCCGTGCGTGCGTGTGCGTCTCGTTTAAGTACTAAACCATCGATGCCATAAAGACACCCAATATCTTAGTGAGGAGAAGCGAGTGAGCTCGAACGATGTCGAAAGTAGATTTTGGGTGAGAGCGTCGATATCGATTGACTTCGCGGTTCATGGGCTCATTCGATAAACAATGCAGCACTCCGCGCGACTATATATCCCGAAGGGATTAATCGACGGATATCAGGGCATTTTCTCTGGCCATGCTAATTCAGCGTACTCTATGACCGTTAAAATTCTTAGTTTAGAAGGTAGAAATTATTATATTCAAAGTTTACGATGATTGGAAAAACCAGGAAATCACTAACCAGTGCTCGCATTAAAGAGGATGACGAAATGGATCATTGAATAGTCGCTTATTGGGAGTTTATTTGGAGAGAATCCCGAGGGACTGGATCATTTTCCCGATTATTACACGAAGAAGATTCAGTGATCGAGTTGATTGAGGGATGACTCGGAAGTTGCTTAGCCGAGCGCCGACTCATAGGTTGCTCTTGTTCAGTGTGAACAGTTATTAGAGGGGTCGGCACGTGAGGATTCTTCACAAGGGCTGGTTTGCTGGCTGCCTGGCACCCCTCTGCCGTTGCCGTTTATGAGCTTTCAACCCTGCTGGCAGCTAGCTAGCTCACTCCAGAGAACAAACCCGCAGTTATTATGGAGTGATTTCTACGGCACCACCGCGCACGTCAGCCCCGCGAGGAGCACAAAGCCGGAAAGAATCAGAAGTATTGAATGCCTGTGCGTGCAGCTGACAGGCCGGTAGTAGAATTTCCATCTCACAATCAGCTTCAGCAGTGGCTACTAGTACTCAACTAAAATCTGACAAATTACTACCATCCCTCGTACCAACGTTTCAGAACTTGGTTATCGACACGCGAAGTGCACTTAGGTGGCTGGAATTAGTGTGACGATACCACGAAAAATTCAGGACATTCAGATTTGACATGCTGCAAAAGGGGTTTGTCTACCACATCATTCATAATGAAGCTATTTCATTCATTGTTTAATTTCCTTCTTTTCCTGCTACCAACTTACCTTCTTCGTCACTGCCAATCATCGCGTATCTTTCGTATCCGGTCAGGTTTCGAACGGCGCCAAGACCGAAATCGTCCTTGGTCCATTGAACAGGACCTTTTTGATGGACAACGCGACAGGGGAGAGTGACTTCGGACCCGATGACGGCGGTTTGATCTTGCGGGTCGGTTACAATTCTCTGAAAAAGCATTTCCGTTGTTGACACTGTCCTCGATGTGGTGACCAACGACGATGACCAACTCGACCTCGCGTGTCCCGTCGCACCTCCAGCAAATTCGTCTCCTCTCCCTTCCGACGTGCAGAACGTCAATAGGATCCAACCCACCAAGAGGATCGAATTGCCGACGATTCCACCGCATCGATTCCTGCAATGATAAAAATTGAGGACACAGATTAGGACCAGTGGAGAAATAACATTATGGTTATTGTTGGCGAAGACATGCGACGCCTTTGATTTATTCTCCAATTCCGCAATCATCACCTTGCAAAATGTTTGCCGCAAGAACGCAACACATGGATGATTCGAATTGGGGTACTCTGAGAACTGTCTCTCAGAACTCTCTTTCCACACGCGACACAGTCTATCAATTAGAAGGAAGGAAGAGAAATGGGGGTTGGTTAGGGTCAGAAGGGGGTTTATGAGTCGACGTGGAAAGCCTGGTATACTGGAAACGCACGATGTTTCTACCAGATAAGTTCCGAGAACGGAACTCAACGTTCGACCGGTGAGTGTATTAAATAAGTGAATAGCTGATGGAAGGAGGCGGATCGATATTACGAAGAGAATTGTTCTTTTCGGTACGCATGTCAGATTGTATCAATCAACAAACGGGAAGACATCGCACGGGGAATTCCCTCAGCGTGTTATCATTTCGTGAGGGCACGATAAGACCCATTCGTTCATTCGTGATGTCCAACAATGTGCAACGATAACGAATACGACGTCGAACCGGATGAATACCAGAGTCGTAAGTCGTCGGACGGCGGACACCGCACAAGTACAATTATTCGAATTATCCTTTATTATTCACGACGTATTCAAACCCTCAACTATCAACTCCTCACCGCGGTTATTATCCTATTGAGCTTATAAGACGCTCACGCTAGTCGCCACTCACTCGCGGGAAGTATCTGCACGGACGTTGGTGGTGCATACAATTTTCATTAAACCACACTCTGCAGGTACATTGTACAGTATGTGCGTTAAGCACTAACCGGAATTCATTACGGAGGAGAATCTAGTCTCATGGGATGTATCGTCTACTATGTTACTTTTACCAGGAGGAACGATGTCGGTGAAAATTATGTCGATGTTTTAGTCTGGTTGGAGTTGTGATGTAATTTGGTAGACCGCCATAACCTGTCCATAAGTCACTCAAATTGAAGACATCAATGGTCAAGTTAATTAGTTATATTGGACCATTTTTTCAACCGCAGTGTTCAGTTGTTCATCCTTGGACCTTAGTTTCTTATACAGTTTAAAAATATTGTTGGAAGGTTAACCGGCTGGATTGGGTTGATCATTCCAGAGCTTGCCAAGAGAAAAATGGAAACCCACGTGGAAACGCTGATCATAAATTGAGTTGCTTACTTGCGACCATACGATCGGATTTAGAATTCCAACTATCTCAGAAGATTGAATAATTCAGAGCAAAAATTATTCGATGCTTGCTGGATGGACTTGCTTTGCGAAAGTGTAAACTAAAAATATAAACGACATCCGGAGTAAGTTTGTCGTAATTTTTAGAAACGATCATGAATATTGATGAGTTTGGGACTTAAAATTTGATGAAATTCCAACTCATCAAGATAAAATAATATGAATAAATTGGCAATTTTGTCGAGGCCGATATCAGGCGTGTTTGAGAATTTCTTCTTTTTTCATTCCTCTTCCCGTGTCCTTTTTTCCTTTCCCTTTCGCCTCCGTATTCCAGCGGGTCGATCCCGTTGATTTCCGTGACGGATAGCCCCCCGGGAAGTTAAGGAATTCTGGTCTGTGTCGTTAGGCCCGTAGTAAATCGACGTGTATTGGTATAGGTGAGCATTACCGCCTTCATGCCATTGGGGAGTTGCTCTACCATCCCTGTGGCGGCAGTGGACCGTGGGCCATGGCTCCTCCGGCATTGAGGGTAAGTCTGGCTTTCCGGTAAACAAACTATACGGATCCCTCGAAAGTAAACAATCAATTAGCACCAGCCAGCCAACCATTAACGTGGCCGTTCCCGCAAGATCTCCGTCTTCGCGGACCATCCCTCTTCTCTTCTCCTCTCCTCTCCTATCCTCGCTTCTATCCGCTCCACCACCAACTTCTCTCTTCGTTTTCCGCCTGGCGATGTCTCGGGGGAAATTTTACCCCTCAAAGATAATCTTGGATTCGAAGCTTGTTGGTAAAACAATTTTCAAGAAATATACCTGCAACCACGCGGTTTTCTTCAACACCTGAACAAGTTTATCCCTACTGCTTTTTTTTTTTTTTGATTCTTATTTTTTAAGATCATCCCTCGTTCTGCCTGCATCATTGCTTCTTCGCTTGTTCATCACGTTTCTTATCCGTCAGTACAATCTTAAATTTTGACTTTTTTCATCTCAATTTTAGGAACCTTGGAACCTTTAAGATACTTATAAAGAAGCATTGTACACCTCGAAAACGCGGGGAAGCAAACCTCCTATACCGCTCAAGCGATCAGACTGAAACTTGGGCAATTAATGCCTTATTTTGGTGTACAACGGGTCTTTATAAGCACCTTAAGTAAATATCCGATTGAGTATATACCATTCATTCAGATCTTGACATCCTAAGGTTCGATTAGTTGAATTTCGAAGCTTTCCGATTTCCGCACGCATTTTTTCAATAGTCAAATTTTCTAATGAAACTCAAACGTTTCATCATTCATTTCCAAGTAGCTACAATAACTTTACTTCATGAACTGTTACCGTCACACCCTTCGAACCCGATAACCATAACTGGTTATCCTATCATCTCTCAATCTTTTTGCCTTTCTACGTACGTATAAGGTGATCGTAATCGAGGAAGCGCGGCGGAATTGAAGTATAAAACTGAACGTCTTCAGGTCTGTGCCGCGGCGCGGCGCCGTTACGGTAATTTAATGGATCTCGGGCAGCATCCGTCGTCCGCGGTCCATGGACCAGAAGAATGGTAACGAACCCATCAACGTTAACGATCAATTTGTACGTTGTTAACTACCGATACTTTTTATCGAGTTACTTCCGGTACGATGGTGCAGCCTCCACGCTGCGGGTACCTAGTTATGCGGAGCACAAGAGTCACTCTCTATCCATCCATAGAACGAGCTGACGTCATATTGTTGAACCGAAAAACTTGCGAGCTGGGCTCTGAGTTCGGTCAGAGTCTAACGAGTAAATCAACTCCTCGGTCTAAATTGGATAGGAAGTCACTTTTTCCCATCCTTCTTCTTTTTCTCTCCTTCTTCGAGGTGGAAAGAAAGGCAACAGCTTATATAAGAAGCAAGCCACCCTCGAGCCGATTATCAGAGAAAGATAGACAAAACTAGCTGACCATGTATGTCAATTTTCAACCAACAGTGCAGATTCCAGTCTACGAAAAGAATGGCGGCGAATTATCACATGTGGAAAGAAGCAGCAGACATGATGAAACTTTCCGGCACTCCTGGCAGCCTGGATCAAAGCCGCCGGCAAAGTTTCGAGTTTGTAGGACGAAATCCTACGCGAGTCGTAGGTTATACTACACAAATTTCAAGATTCCCAGAGAGTTTCCGTGGGGCTGAGGGGGTGGGGGGAGGTTTAGCTTGCTTTTCAGCCACAGAACCGCGCGCGGTATTTTCTGCATGTATACGCTGCCGCTGCTGCTGCTGCAGGGGTTGAAAAACTCTCCGACGACTCATATTATTATACCCGGTGCAGGAAAGGGCGGGCGCTGCGTGAAAAGCCGTAGAAGTTAAGGGGTCGACCGGTACGAGTTTGTAACTCTGATGAATGGAGGCAAATATACGTATAGATATACCGAGTCACGGTCTGGCCACGTGGTAATTATTTTCTTCTCAAATGAGAGCTCGATGGTTTTTCTATTTCTTTGATTTTTTTTTTAGTTTTTTTTTTTTTTTTTTTTTCATTCTGCCTTTCAAACCAAGACAGCTAATTACCGACACAGCATCAATGAAAGGGTTCTACTTTTTCGAGCACCAAGTTTTTCGTTTTCTCATCATCAACGATTGGGTCAAAATGGGCAAATCACCTTTGAAGGACTCTCGCCTAATTTGATTAGAGAAGGTTAGTCACAAAAACGATTTCTCTTCAACCGAGTTATTCGAGCGTGATTACCTGATTAGTGATCAGTTTAGGATTCGGTTAGTATATTCGTTGGTATTAAACTGATTATGGGGAAACTGAAAATTCATCTTGCACAGTGTTTCAATTGATCTCCGAGCGAAGAGAGAACAAACCCCCCCCCCCCCCCCCCCCCCGCCAAAAAAAAAAGAAAAACAAAACACATTCACCCAGAATTTATTAGTTGCATGATATCGTAACTTCCGATACTTTTTACTTCAACGTTTCTTCTTCATTCTCATTCTCATTGTTGTCCCCGTTCTTGTTTCGTCATTTTTTTTCTTCTCTCATCTTCAAATTCATTTTGATATAAATTGCGAATCGCGGTTTGTTTCCACGCGTCGTCGAATCCACGTCCAATTACGTCTGGGTTAATAATTACAACGTGGCCTAATTAGCGAGGTTAATCCGGTGTACGGCAACGCAACTCCCCTCCTCCTCCCCCTCGGCGCCTCGTCAACGACAAACTGGATACGATATAACGTATGTATATACATACCTATATATAAATACATATATATACCCACCCTGCATCACCTTCGTGCGTAGTATCGCGTAACAAGTGCTTTGTACATATGCATAGGTCTATGCATCAACACATATGACATACACAAATCCATTCTCTAACATTTTCGCGACGCTCATTGTCAGTATGCTCGAGCGATAGTAAACGTAACAACAATATATCATTGATTAGGAAAAACTAATATACCCTGCGTGTGTATAATATGTATTACCCTACAGTATAGGCAGAGCAGAGAGTGAAGTCCTGACGAGCTCATCAAATCGCTAGAAATTGGCATTATGCATAACTGTGGCCAGGCCAGTCGCTCTTTATGATCACATACCGCGTTTCTGTTTGCCTCGATTATCGCCTCGTTCTGCAATGCAGGACATCATCCGGTCAGTCTTGTAGCTCAAAATCAGTTTTCACCTTACTTTTTACAGTTAAAAATCATTCCCTCTTTCAATTTACAAATTAAAACAGTTGTGAATCGTATACATATATATATATATATATATGTACAACAATTTTCATTTGGGTACTAAATTTAAATTCGTAGATTCCCCTTTTCTTCACAATTTCCATAGCGCAATTTTAATTCGATCCGCATCCTGAGACAAGTTATGTGAAATAAAAACTGCTTATTGATCAAAATCTAACTAAGCTTTTGATACTCACATGAAAAACTATATTTTTCATACAATTATATCTGTAATTTGAACATAATATTTTTTGCCCAAGTACAAACTTTGGTGAAAAATCAGTGACTACTCTAGAATCAAAGTGGAATGAAAAAACTTCAGAAATTCGCAGGTGAATCTTTCGACAAAAAAAAATTCACATTGTAAACAGTTCTCTTTCAGAGCG
This sequence comes from Diprion similis, assembly GCF_021155765.1. NCBI lineage: Eukaryota > Metazoa > Arthropoda > Insecta > Hymenoptera > Diprionidae > Diprion > Diprion similis. The sequence continues at coordinate 7,135,513 of NC_060118.1, forward strand.
TTGCGTAATACAGGCAAGAGTTTAAAAAAAAAAAAAAAAAAAATTACAGACCTTTTCCGACAATCACTGTCACAATTACGGTCGTCGGTATTGAATGACTGTTGTTTAAAGGTAATTCCATTCAGCGGAGAAAGCTGTTTCTCGTTTTGAGGGGCGCGTGCATAAGGCGCGTTTGTACGGTGGAGCTTTCATCATGTAACTCATTCGGGTTTCGCGCGTGTTTTCGAAAGTGTTGGGTGGTGAGTCGGTTGGTTTGTTAGTTGCGTGTCGCGTGACACCCGCTCCTTGACACCTGGCTGTCTTTTTTTCACACCTCTGGGTTTCACCCCCGTAAAACCCAGCCCGTTTTCTCTGTGGAAAATTCCGAGTGAGTAAAAGACTCCCACTAGGCACCACCCACGCGGATGGTTTCAGAATAAGGGTGCTTGGGGGGTTGGTTGGGCTGTGCCTTCCTTCCTTCCTTCCTTTCTATGCTCAGAAATTAATTTAACCGTCGAAAACCAGAGAGCATTAGCGCCCCCGTGCGTCATCTTTCATCAGCATAAAGCTTCGTTTCGTTTCAGGACGCGCAAACGTCGTCGGGAGAAAGTCACGTGCCTCCCAATGACGATGGGACACCGTTAAACCAGTAGACAGGGTGGCGAATTTTAAACGATTCATTCGAATATTTCAACCCTTCAAATTCACCCGCTGCCTGCTTATTCAATACAACGACGGAATTTTCCTCATTTTCCAATAAACGACAGTTACTTCCAGTACCTGCATGTCTTCTCTCTGCTTCTTACGAGAAAGATTAACAAAATTGTAACAAATCGATCTCGTTAGCGATTCGTTAACCATGACCGCGTCTGTGTTACAGTTGAAAGAAGATGAAAAAGAAAAAAAAAAAGAAGGAATAGTACCGCGTTTCGCCAACAGGCGGCGTAACGATCGCCTCCTGTCCCGGAGTCGATGTAACTTTTCAAATAATCGTTACCCAGTGGAATAGCAACGTTCAAAATTTTTTCTTACGATATTCAATGATAATTTTTTTAGTTTCTTCGTTTGTTCAATCTACAATGCGTTACGTTAAAGCAGACAAAAAAAAACACTATCCACTAATCCCGATTAATAATAAATTTTTCGGTACTATTATTCAGCTTAGATTTTACTGTACACACTGTACAAGACGATATGGACGAAGAGGCATTCTCTGCGTTCCAACTTTGTCTCACACTCCTTGGTAAATGGCATTCAGACGTCGGCACGGAATGGCCGCGCTTCGTTGCTCTGCAATTAATATTTCATTCGAATCGACGACTGGCTTGGCTTGGCTTGGCTTGGCTTGGCTTGGCTCGTGGGTCGCTCCTTCATCCCTTGTAGACTACAGTGTCCGAATGTGCCTATGTATAAATCGACCACCCCTGTAATCCTGGGCTATAGATAGAGAAGGCCAAGGCTCCAACTTCGTGGCGTAGAGCTCGCGGTGGATTCCGACTACCCGCATCCATGTACGAGCCTAGTGGCGACGAATTAACCGAATTCGCATTCCCCGACTTTTCCCAGCCGCAAATTCAAGCCGACTCCGACTCATCCCTCCTGATACCGCTGCTTCTGACAAAGTCCCCCAACACACGAATATCTCGCGCCTGCGCACGAACTCCAAACGTACAACAAGTTTCTCTCAGATTTCCATTTTCGTTGTTACTATATTTCGAATGCTGTTTCACCACCCTTCTGTGCTTTGCTTTAAAGCACGTGATGTATGTAAAACAGTGGTTCTAGTAAAATTTTGATGATGAAATCAGTCTCGTCAAGAGTAAAATCGTTTTTTGCATTAGTTAACTAAGATGAGAGAGACTGCCCTAACGGGATAAATTCAAATGCTGTATATTTTCATTTAATTTTGTGAAATACTGATCACTTATACGACGAAAAAACAAAATCTTGACAATGTTTTTAAAAAACCCGGGAAATAATTTTTTTTAATTCACCGTTTAACCCGAGAGAAGAATCGATTTATTTCCGCTACAGGTTCCCGTATAATAAGGGATTGAATCAAGCGTAGTATAACATCGACTAACAGGCTTGTCCTCGATCTCAGAAGAGTATAAGCTAATCTCGGCATTGTATCGTGTATGTAACATCAGATTAACAAAGTTATCCTGACACACCCTCATGACGGAGGTGGAGAGAGTGAGAAAAATAGTGATTATAAAAATGGGGACAGAGGGTTCGGGTGAAAAGAAACACGAGGTGAAAGGGAAAGATTGAGGAAGCAGAAAAAATAGGTAATGAAAGAAAAAAGAAAAAATTTATACGAAACAAATATGGTCGCTACAATCGATGAAGTCTAATCATCATGGGGTTGAAAAAAAAAAAAAAAAAAAAAAAATTGAGCTTACAACTTGTTACTTGGAAGTTATAATATTTGGTTTGATATTGCATGCCTCCCCCAATGCCCTGCTTTTTATCAAAATTGTTTCCCATATCAAATTTTTTTTTCATATATATATTACTTTTATAAGCTTGTCTTCAATTTTGCGATTTGTCTGACCCAAGCAAAGGCGTATACCGTATGGGCGAAACGGGTAGAAAGAATGGTAAAAATGGTTGGTAAACTTGAGTTAGCGATACTAGGGTTCCTCGGGGTGAAACGAGGAAGACGAATAGTCGGAACGAGGAGTGTGGACACCGCAGTGTCGTCTTCTCGGCGGTGCAAGAATTCCGCTGCGAACATTGATAAACGTCGTCAGGAGGTGGGGAGGAGGGCTTTTATTGTGCCGGATGGAACTCGGCGGGCTGTGCCTTTATCTAGGAGGTTAGAGAGGGGGAGGGAAGGGGAAAAAAGGAGAGAGAAAGAGAGCCATAAAGATCATGGGGACCCGGTGAAAAATCTCCCAAGTCCTTTCGCCGATCAATCCGAATCCGACACTCCCAACGACCCCCGCAAACTCGAAGAAACTCACGAGCGTGGCTTGTGGCTGGCTACAAATCACCCCTAAATCAAGGATCCGACGACTCGAGTTGAAGGAATAATCGCCCTTTCCTGTGTGGATCGCATCGTAACGTGTGTAAAATTGTCAAGGATAAAGATGTAATGCACAGTCATTGGTAACTGGTGAATTCCGGCGGCAGATTCCTACTACCGACACTTACCGACATCTTACCCAGGCTCAAAAAGAACTCTCATAGCTATACTACTGTGACGATTTAATTTTTCCCACTTTTCAGGGAACCGTCTATAATTCAGGATTTATTAGCAGAGGCCCCCACCCCCCTTCCTCCACCCCCGCTTTTTCTCTCTTTTTACTCGCGTTCGATTTTAATTACTACGCTCGGTTACAGCGATGAATTATTACAAATCTTTTCTTATTTGACGACTTTTCGAATTAGAAAAGTATGCGCTGATTTTCTTGCTTGCACAGCAAATCGACAAACGTTCAAATTTATTATTTCTTTTTATATGGAATTTCAATGTATCAATGGCGCTTGCGGTATGAAAAAATGAGATATCAGGTATAAATGTGAAATGTTACAGTAATTTTGCTAATTAATAAAGAACGATCATTTTATTTGAAACAGATGGAAAAAAAAATAATTGTATCAAAATAAGAAATCTACAACATCGATTACTCAGAACGTGCCACATCGAAAGAAGTTTCTAATTTTGGTTACTTTGTATTTTGCAATTTTTACCATAAACAAAAATTATTATACTTCTCGGTTGAAAAATGAAAAAGGAGTTTTGTAACCGTAACTAGTATTCTTTTCCCGTTGATCTACCCGAACAGATTTAACGTTCGTGAAAACCAAAAAATTTAGTATTGACATGTACAATGATACTCAATAGTTATACTTGTACCAAATTTTCTTCTAATTCCAACAATATTATATTAGTTAAGAGGAAGTTGCTAACAAGGGGTGAAGTTGTGCACGTGTATCGACACTTGATCATTTGTAGGTAATAATTATACACGCTCACAGGGTAAAACAGGACGGAGGAACTTGATATACGTATCAATTTTCACCAATTAATATTCTATCCCGTTGATTTGTGTGTACAAAACACATTCACACGCACACAGAGACTGTACAAAGAGATTATATATATACATACACACATATATATATATATATACATATAGATCACATTGCCTCCTTTTACCTATTTCTGCATAGTGTAACATAATTTAATGAAATCTCCGGTTCTCATATATACATAACATGCATATATATAATATAACACGTAAAAGGGGTCGATGTGCTCTGCGGCTATACCTATAATAGTATATATACATTATACTGAGCCAGGCGAGCCAATTATACTACCCCAGGCTCATCAACTGTCATTGTTATAACGTAATTGTATACGTAACAAATAAACGTTTTGGATACAGATATAGGCTGTTGGGGGTTCGTTCGTTCGTTCATTCGTTCGTTGGTGTATACAACACATAATAGCTGACGTATAAAATCCCAAGCGAATTTCCTCGAACAATTACCGCTATCGTTGCACACACCTTGAATCATGTGTTACTTCCTCGGCGTTTGTCTGTGGAAAGTTCTTTTCTTTTTTTCTATTTCATTTTTATGTTTATCGTTTTTAAACGGATATCATTTGTATTCTCACTAGTATCAATTACACTGGTAATTGTTGCCCTTGATATTCGAGTGGTTTTCATGAGATTTTATGTCAACGACTCTAAGAGTAAGCGTAGGTTTTCGAAATTGGCTCCAGTTATTTATTTTATCGCCATTTTCATATATGACTTCAAAGAGCAATATTTAAACGAAAGATTCAATTTTTTGTCAATGTCTAAAGATAATAAAAAATAAAGAAATTCAGTCGAGTTAGCGTGGAATACCTCATACGTACACACATACAGACAACACACCGATAAAATATATCTCCCATTTCTCGTTAATAGGCTATTTCTTACGAAGTCTGCGGAGGTCTAGATAGAAACACGACAGGACAGGCCATTAAGTAATGAACGGTAAACTAAAGCGACGACTCGTGGAGGAAGGAAAACTCGCCGACACAACAGGGAACAGCAGCAGGGAATAAGGGATGAAAAATAGAGAGACAAAGATGCGGGAGAAAATGAGAGAGGAGGGTTGATTTTTGAACGCGTGACGCGTACAAAAAATAAAGAAAAAAAATAATCGAGGACCTCAGTGCAGAGTCAAAAACTTTCGATTAACTTTCAACAATTTTACTAAAAAACCAAATTATCATTTTTCTATTCTTTAGCAGTCAATTTAATATATAATTGCCATTTGTCGGTGCCCATGTTTCAAAATTAAATACATCAACGATGCGAATATGGTTGAATAAAAAGGGGGGAAAAAAAAAAAGAAAAGAAAAGAAAAAAAAAATTGTTACATCGAATTTGTAGTCGAAGTTAGTAGTTATTCAAAATAATAAAACGTGCCCCCATATTCGTAGAATGAAATCTAACGCATTCGATTACAGTTTTTAGAAACCGTTTCAAAACCGTTATTTCAAATTTCACAAATAATTCTAATTCTCAAAGTTTTTTAGGGGCTAGAAAATTTGACGAAAACTCAAACCGCGATTATTTCTCAACGATATTAATAAAAATGTTTAATTTTTTTCGAACTAAAACTATCTCGAATTCACTCCGATTCCGAATCCACAATTACTCGTCTCCTTGTCTCCTTTAATTTCTTCTTCTTCTTCTTCTTTTTTTTTCCCCCGAAGGGTAGATAGTCCCTGTAATATTAGCGACCGAGCGAACAGACTCTGACCGTTTTTGTCCTCTCTTTGCAGGACATACCCAACATCCTATCCTCTTCTTTTATGTCCTTTCTTTTCACCTTCTTTTCTACAAATGTCCCGCGCGTCGTCCTCGTATTCGACACACGATTCCCATTCCCCATCGACAACCCGTAAAACATAGACATAGACGCGGCAACGGAGGCGGTAAGAGCAAGGGAGGAAAAGGAAAAATCCGGGGTTCGGAAGGAGGGTGAGAGGAAGAGAAAGAGGAAGAGGAAGAGGAAGAGTCCGCGGGGCCCTGCGAGAATCCCTCCAGGACCTCTTCCCGCCCTTCTCTTCCGTCTGCGTTTATACACTCGTACACTGCTGCGGAGGGTAGGCGGGCGGGCACGTACGAGGGGTTGGAAAAAGGAAGAGAAGGGAAGCGACGAGGGCATCGATTTCCTCACCCTGGAGGACAGCCGGAGCAGTCTGGAGGGAGGGAGGGAGGGAAAAGGAAGGGAGGCACCTTTCCGCCTCTGTTACTCCCGCAACACGGAGGCTTCATCCTTTATATTATCCAGTAACAAGGGTAAGAATAATAAAAAACCCTCTTCCACCCCCACCCCCACCCCTTTTTGGTATATCCGTACCTACCACCCCTCGCGGCGGAGGGGAAAACTAACGAAAATATTGACTGACGGCTTAATCGGACGTAAGAAAAACATGATCGTTGATTCAGGGTAGTGAAATGGCGGGGATAAGAGGAGAGGAGAGGAGAGAGAAGAGAGGAGAGAGACTGACCCTGGATGCCGTACCGGATCACTGCGCGATATGGATAATATGTAGGATGTATCCTATAGGATATGGAATCAACCCCCTCCCCCCCCCCCCATACTCGTATCGACGACGACGTAATCCTCTCTGCATCGATGTCCAATCTAATCTTCTTCTTCTTTGTTTTCTTATTGTTATTATTATTATTTATGTGTACGATTTTCTTCGTTGCAGGCTTATGTTATGTGCAGGTCAAACAACGAAGAGAGTTCAAAGAGAGGGGGAAAATATGAAGAGAGAGAAAAAAATTTATGGGTAGAAGACAAGAAGAAATGGAAATGGAAGATCTTATACCCTGTTGGAACGATAATTTTTTTCCGTTTTCCTATTTTCTGAGAACTGAGATTGCAAAATATGAGTGTGTACGTGTTTTTTCTATTTTTCTATTTTTTTTTTTTTTTTTAATCTTATTACGATTTACTGAACTTCAAAAAGTTCCAAAATTGCGAAATAACAGTTTTTCCTCGACTTCGATTCATCGCTACGATAACCTTGCTCTAACTTCAAGATGATTACAAATCTTGACGCCGTGAATGATTTAAGAAAGTTCGTAAGTCACGAATGGAATCTATACTTCTTCGTTAATTTTGTATATAATCATCGGACAGTCTTAACATATAATTGAGTATTTGACAAATTTTTTGTTGCAGTAAACTTCTACGTTGACGTTTATTCTGTAAATTTGTGGAAATAAAAAAATATACAGTCTGCTCAAGTTGTAAACAAAACGATCTTTTTAGACGTAAATTTTTCATTTTGAATAGTTTTAAAATTGCATATAAAAAAAAAAAAAAAAAAAAAAATTAAAAAATTTCTGTCTCACCTCTTGTTAAATTTGTTTTTATTCATATTATTGAACTTGAACTATTTATGAAAAAATATAATCGTCGCCTACGAAAATGTATCAATTTCATGATTACTCACAATATGCGCAACTTTTCTTCTTTTCCTTTGTCTTCAATTACTAAATTTTCGGCTCTCGCCGACGATTGATTGAATTCGTTCGAATTTTTTTATTTATGTTGTTGTTGTTGTTGTTGTTGTTGGTTTTATCCTTTTACATAAACATTTCAATCATGGTATAATGTAAATTTATCCACCAGATGATTGCATCCTGTTAGGTTAGTATTATTATTATTATTGTTATTGTTATTATTATTGTGTATTTCGTGAAGTGCACGTAAAAGGATTTGCTGTACGGCGTATGCATAGAGATGAAAGTAATAAAAAAAGAGAGGACATATGACGATGGTAATAATAGGAATAACAACAATAATAAAGAGGATACCGTAGACGAAAAGATAAAGAGAGAGAGAGAGAAGAAAGAGAGGGAGAAAAATAGATGGTAAAAGATTTTCTTCTTACAGCGTTGTGTATCTATAAGGCGATCTAGACTATCTTCACGAAGAAGCTTCCTTTTATTCTTATATTTCTTTTTAGCCTCTCTATTTCCACGATTTCTATATATACTCGTACGGCGATAAATCCTAGGCGAAATCCTCTTCACCCCCCATCACCTTCATAAACCATATAAGATATTCTATATATCTTCGGACAATCATAGAATTTATTTTTCGTTGGGGATGTTATAATATTGTCATGCTTATGATACCACAGTAGCAAAAGTTTAAAAATAATAAACGATTACAATTATTATTGTCATCTTTATCGTTACGATTCAATATTCATATAGACCTGCGTGAATTGTTAGTATTTCAAAGTTATTCCAAAATTGTTTTCGTTAAACTTTCTGTTCTACGTTTGAATAAAACTGAATAATTTGTTAAATTTATATATATATATATATATTAGATTACTATATCCGATGATGAAATTAACGGTAAATCATTAAACACGACGAGGCTGAAGTAAGTAACGTTATTGTGTTGGTTCTGTATCAACAGTTTATTAAATTTCAAATATTTATTAATCACAAAGTTGCAAAATATATCGTCTCTTTCCAAAGATGCATCGTTAAAATAACGTTAAAAATTTCAGCCTGATTAAATATGTAAACTTTCAAATCAGTCGATAATTGATTCTCATTGTAGATGAAATCTTACGGTTAAGAATTCGTAACAATAATTCAGCGAATCAAATATAACCGAGAACAGGAAACATCTATCAACTATATCGGTATCTTCTTTCATCAATTATGAATATTGATAGTTACAATTTCTCGACTCCTTTCCCACCTGAATTACCCTGCAGTAAAATTGGCATTACTGTATCCGCTGATATATACATATATATAGAAGTGTAACTTGATAAATCATTTCCGTGAATCTACGTGTTAACAATTAACCTGAATAAGTCGAGTCGAACGAGACTCTAAAGTACAGAACGAGAATAGCTTTATAGATTCATCTCCAGACTACTCTCAGGCATGAAAGAGTGAGCTGATATATAATTTTCTTATATAAATGTGTGTGAATTTGTATATATTTATATATACAAGGACAGCTTCTGTGGAATTTATTTCCGATAATTTTACTAGTTTGTATATATATATACAGGGTGACTTTGCCTGCCACTGCAGGCTGCTGCATCCCCCTCCGATCGATCGCAGACATGAAACAGGAATCACCCTTGCAGTCCGCAATGCCACCCTGCACGTTTACGTATGTATGTGTATAATATATATATCGTACGCCTGCAACGCGACGTTTTGCGAGTGATGCGATTGGACGCAGGTCAGTATTTGCGAGGGTAGGAAAAAAAAAGCTAATATGAGAAAAAAAAAAAGGTGTGACCTGGTATAAAGTTTGTTCTTTCGAATTTTGCCAAGGCAATCAAATACAATCTTAAAGTCGAATGATGTGAATATGAAGTGATTCTTACTGTTAATTAATTATTTGAATAATTATTCATTAACGAAAGCATTAAAAGTCTATTAGTAATACGCTTTATTGGTAATCGTAGATTGATAATCACCATAGAGTTCCAATCTTTAAAACTATACATAATTGGATATTCGATCAGAAAATCTCACGCTGATTAAAAGACTCGTAAACTTACATGCGACTATGAAAACTTTTAGAGATGATTTTAAGACGAAGTAACGGTTCAAAGAAACTGAAATTTAATAGAAAACGTGCGATACAATATGTAACAACAACAACGTTACAATATGTATACTTGACTTCGTAGGGCAACGAAGTAAAGAGAGGTTGCCTTCTTTATCGACCGTAGATAAAGTCGTATAAACATCCAACTTTAGGAACGAGCAGTGAAAACGTTTTTCTGTAACGAGTTTCCATAAAAGGAAAACGGTGGTGGTTCGGTTGAAGATCGATTCGGGAATAATGGTGGTAACCTACATATTTAAGAGTTGGCCAAAGTTCAATATACATTAAATCGAGGCTGGTTGTGCCGCTGGTGTTTGGTGCCCTATAATGCAGAGGTTACGTCGTAAAATCCACAGCCTATATACGTATATACGTATCCCCGATGCTTCACCATCGCATACGCATTATACATTATACATATGTATATGCATGTATATATAACTATGTACAAGGGGCTCATACTTACCGCGTTAATGGGCGACGCGTGAGCCGTTAAGCGAATATAATCTGCTACCGGTATTTTTGGATTCTAAAACTTTGAGGGGCTTCTGGGTCGAAGCTCGAAGGTCGAAGGTTGAACGCCGCCCGGCTGCCCCCCGTGGTAGGGTCGAAGGTCGCCGGGACCCCTCAGTTAACACTGCCATAAACGAGGAAACTATAAGACCATGCTTTCGAACGCACCGACGCGACCTTATTCCCCAAGCTTTGCTATTACAGGGACGAGAAAGATGGCGCCACATTATTTTTATGCAAACTCCAATCGAGCATTTTATTATTTCTCCATGGATCACGATTTTCGCGAAACGGTTTTGCGCAGGGAGATGAGGTCCTACCTTTCACAGAAAGTTTTTAAAGATTCCTTTTCAAATTTGGTCATTCTTTCATTTTTATAGAAGCATGGGGCTACCGATCCTTCAGATTTAAACAAGGTTTGATTACAAAGTCTAAAAGAAGTTATCCGATATCTGCATGTACATAAAGGATTATTATGCAGCCTTTCTTCGTTATCTTCATTCTCATTTTAGGAGGATACTAGATGAAAATAATCGGCACGGAATCGAGCCTGGTATGAAAATAATTTTATACCATTTTGGCAGCAGTTGATCACTGTATCCGCACAAAGCGATAAAAGAACCCCGATTTTTAGAGCCATTTCTTACACTTTCTTTCTCTCTTACGATTCGACGCCCTACAGCTTCAGAGAAAATTGGTCATAAACCACTTCGATCGCATGATTCGACGATTCGCTCGTTTTTCAAAGATTCTTTGTTCGGTTTGGGCTCGGTTTTTCTTGCACCATTTTTCTACCAATAAACGATTCATAATGACTCAAGTGCTCGTGTCGACGGGATTCTTGGGAAAAGTTTATCGCCGAGGGACTTTGATTTCCAACTTCAGTAATGGCGGTAGTGCCAAGGTGATTTGCACATTCTTCATACGTATACAATGAACACAAAAATCGATACGTACCTCGAGATGATCGAAGCAAAAATTTTTAATCAACCACTATCAAGAAAAATCCTGCAGATAACAGATACTAAGAAAATAGTTTCGTTGATTTTCACATCATAAGGAATGATCACTAACGATTTAAAGCGCAATGTCGACGTGCTCAAGCTGATTTTAATTTTCGTTTCGATTCTTTTCCCCTAATCGCTTAGCTGCCAGACACCGATTTTCGAGACAAAGAAAACTGATTCAAACAAGAATTACAGTTCCTGATGTTTGAATAGCCGTCTTCACTCTAAAATAAGCTGCGGAAATCTGGGACAAATTAATTCCCTGATAGCCGGAAAGTGGGGCAATAACCCAAAAGGTGAGGGTCGGTCACGAGGGGAATGAAATTTTCAAAATTTATCTTCACCCATTCGGTAAATAAAATCTCCAGCCGCGTTTGGCCCTCTTTTTCCCCTTTTTTCTTTCAACCGTATCAGTGAAATCCCTTCCAGCAGTTGTTGTAGGCATGCATCCAGCTCTTTTCCACACGGCAAACAGGCACATCGGCACAACACAGTGCGTAAATCGAATTGCGCAGGGTCGCCAATCTCCACAAAAGGCTTTGTAAGAGGAGAGTACATAGGCGGCTGTGTATACATATATACGGCTATAGTATAAAACATATCTACTACATACCCTAGCCAGACTGAATTTGCACTGTTTGGAATTTTAGAAATGTCAGTTGCCCTCTGCAGAAACGACTGTTCGGATTCTGAATTCCAAAGTATTCCCGCGTTTCTTCGATTGTTGGAATAAGCCGGTAAAGTTTTTTGCGAAACCCACCACTCGGTGCCAAAAAATAGGCAACCGTAGATACATTTCGAATTCAGTAGTAGTAGTAGTAGTAGTAGTAGGGCTGTACGGTATTGAAAATTTGATACCGATTTTCTGTCCATCGACTTTGCATTCGGTATTATCGCTTTACCGAGAAATACCGCTCGGGTCGGTAATTGCCGAAATATTGCTATGCCGATAACCATCGAAATACTGAATTACCGATAAAATATCGATGAAATAAAAAATTACCGATAGGATGCTGAAATACCGATAAAAATTTTGAAGTAAATGTGAAATACAGAAAATCGAAGAGCGTATAAAATTAGATACTGATACGCAAATAGCTGAATGTATATACTCGTCACCGAACCATCCAACAGTAAGGTTGTGCGGTGTAAAAAATTTCATACCGATTTTCTGTATCGATTTCGTCCTCGGTATTTTCGCTTTACTAAAATACGGCTCGTGTCGGTAACTACGTAAATATTGCTCTGCCGGTAAATATCTAAATACTGAATTACCGACAAAATACAGTTAAAATCCCAAATTATCTATAAAATGCGGAAATACTGATAAAAAAAAAAAATTGAAGTAGAAATAAAATATGGAAAAACTGAAAATCGAAGAACTTATCACAAATCTGATTGCCTATCTGCTGGCGTTTAGTGGCGAATTTCTAATATTGTATAAATATTAATCTAGGTTACCTCAGGAAACTCAAATGAATAGACGAAGATGATAGATGCGAAGGATTCGCAACGCGTTATGTGCGTTTTCGCACATAACTGCGAAATTCGTGATCACCCCGAGGGGAAGCAACAATCGGTTACCAATTCCGCAACACCATCTACCGTAATATCCTTTCGATTGAATAATTCATCCGTGATGCTGAGGTACGGATGTCGGCCTCAAGCTTAACGAATATTACTATATAAGTATATACAACTCTGTAACAATGTTCACTAGTGTGTAAATAACAAGATTTCTTGTTCTTCTTCCTTTTTATATTCATTTCTATGATCGATTATCGATAAGTTTTATATACAATAACATAATTATGCTACAATTCATCATCGTGTGAATTCATTTTATGTAAGTAGTGTCAAATGACAGATGAAATCAACACGTTTAATTAAAGTCAGCGCAACGGATTCGAATTCTGCACTAAAACTCTCTTGAATTGAAGAATATAAGGTATGTATTCAAGTTCAAAGACTGTACCTACCCAAAGTCACGTGACGTTACTTGAGTTCAGTTGATGTCATTCGATATCATTAAAAATCCTAATAATCCATCGCAATATTGAAGATTAATCAAATTTGTAAGAAGATCACTCGAATTCATGCAAATTAAAAACGCAAAAAGCAAAATTCTCTCCTTTTGGGAGAATTTTTCAGAGTAAAAATTAGTGAAACTCAAAATCACGTCAAATTTAATCCATGTTTTCCTGCAGGATCCTTTAGCATTCATATCGCAACGCTGAATAACGATTTTTCTTTCACGACTTTTATCGTAGAAGCTTTCTTCCCTTTGTCACGAATCCTCTTTCCCTTTTATCCATGGTTCTTCGAAATACTTTTCAACTTTTGTATATATATATATCTCCCGGGGTACCTTTTTACTTGTCTCATCTCATCTTCAGAATTATATGAGACCTGGAGAGTTTTCGTGAAAAAAAAACAAAAAAACATAAAAGGCACAGTGACACGTGCATACAATATATGCATATATATATACATTTATCCGCACACGTATGTACCACAGTGGGATACATATAATTTGCACACGTTGGATATAACACAGCTATATTGCGTATCAAGATAGGCCGTAGCTACCCGTCCTTTGATAGAGCGAAAATGAAAATTTAGACAGCGTTGAATTAAGGGAGACGAGAGATAAGGGAGGAGAAAAGCGGGAAGACGAAGGGGAGGAGGGATGGAATGAAACGAGACGAGACGAGACAGCAACGGGTGCTATACGATAGCTACTTTCCTAAGGCGTAGTAGTAGTAGTGGTAGTAGTAGTAGTAGTAGTTAGGTATAGATGAGAGAAGAAAGGGAGAGAGAAGGAAGGGAGGAAGGAGGGTTGATTCTAAGGCGCAGAAAATTGTTTCACGTTTCGTCAAATTATTTCGCAAATTTGAACGAAAGGAAAAGAAAAAAAAGGCAAAAAAAAAGTGGGAAGGGATAAGACCAAATGACTCGAGAGGGGGTGAGAGGCAGAAAGAGAAAGAAAGAAGGAGAGAGAGAGAGAGAAGGGGAGAAGAAAAAAACCAACAAGGAGCTAAGAGTGGCATTGCGTCACGAGAAAAGAGGGAAACAATTTCGTTTGCTTTATTTTCCTTTCTCTCTCTTCAGTTATTATCATCATTATTATTGCATATACATTAATGTCCAACCGTTATTATTATCATTATTATTGTTATTGTTATTCGTTATAAATTAATTTTTCAAGACTATACTAACTTCCTTTTACGTTTACATTATACGAAGAAATGAGGAGAAAGAAAAATGAGAAAAATTTCTCGAACGTTTCATTCAAGTTTTTACTGATTATTATACGGCACTTTTATAGGGTGCTAATTAAAATCAGACCAGACTACAATGTGTGAGAAGAATATGGATTACAAACAAAAACCTTACTTGTCACGAATGTCTTTTTTCATGTTCATGAAATCAAAAACTATTAATGAATTTCCAAATTTTTAATACCATGTCAACGATGTCTTCTATTTTCTTTTCTTTTTTTTTTTTTTAAATTCTGGCATTTCACTAGCTTTTAATCAATAAATTAGATTAAAGATTCGAAGAATTGAACCATTATTATCACGAATGAAACATGAAAAAATTGAAGAAATTACGGAAAATAAATCTTCATCAATAATAGATAGTGAATATGGAAAATTTTTGGAATTTGCTTCGTTTTTTTTTATTTTTTTTTTTTATTTTATTTTTTTTTTTTTTTTTTTGTACCAATTTTCTTGTCCAGGTAATTACATACTTGAAATAAACCATCATTGAAATTCCTTCCAAAGGATGCAAATTTGCTTTCCTCATGTGAGCAACGACGCGGAGAGTTTATACGATATGGAAAGCGTGTAACGATCGGATGAAGATGAAAAGTCGAGTGGATGGTGCTTCGGGGCTGTCGGGCTTAATAATAATGGCACCATGTTGGTATACCGTGTGTCCATGAGGAAAGTGCGCATCTTATGCGCGTGCGTCAAGTCCTTTGAATTTTATTGGCCGACAGTTACCGTCTGATTGAGCAGCCGATGCAATACCAATCGTGACTTCAGAAAATGTCCCTAGGAGCCCATCTTTAACTGTTAGCTGTGGGCTCCTAGGGACATTTTCTGAAAGTCGCAATTGATATCGCATGGCCAACAGTTACCGCCTAATTGAGCAGCTGATGCAATGCTAATCGCGACTTTAGAAAATATCCCTAGGAGCCCACAGCTAACAGTTAACGGCGGGCTCCTAGGGATATTTTCTGACAGTCGCAATTGAGACTGCATGGCCGACAGTTACCGACTGATTGAGCAGCCGATGCAATACCAATCGTGACTTCAGAAAATGTCCCTAGGAGCCCGCCGTTAACTGTTAGCTGTTGGCTCCTAGGGACATTTTCTTATAGTCGCGATTGATATTGCATCGGCTGCTCAATCAGGCGGTAACTATCGGCCAATAAAATTCGAACGACTTGACGCACACGCATAAGGTGTGTACCTTCCTCATGGACACACGGTATATCTATCTATCCCAACATGTTACTGCTTTGCGCGTCGCGTCGCTGCCGCCGCCGACGGACTTGTTAGGCAAATGTGGCCCTTGGGCATGCATGCCATACCCATGTATGTACACAAATAAATAAATAAATAAATAAATACATACATGCATACACACATACACGTATAGCTGCGATAACGTGTTTACCTAATAAATAAGGCCGCGTATAAAAAAAAAAGAAAAAAAGACGAATGGCGATAAAAATTTATGGTGTGTTGGTATAAAAAAAAAAAAAAAAAAAAAAAAATTAGATTAGATAACAACGACAGCAACAAAATACTGCGATGATTTTACCGTAACGCTGATTATATAATTATATATATAAACATTAATTTTTTTAAATCATCTCGAAAGTCGAGTTAGTTTTTTCTCTTTTTGACGTTACTTTGTTAAAATCCGAAATTAAACAAAGAATAAGAGAAAGGAAAAAAAAAGTAGCGAGTGTAAAAAATATTTTACCCAACTCAACGTATGCTAAATTGAATATTCGGTTAAAATCGTAATATTTGATATATATATATATATATATATATATATATATATATATACAGTATAAAATTTAAGGTTTCAAATTTTAGTTTTTCCAGATAATCAACAAAATTCCCTACAACGTTTTCCTGATTTAATGATGTGACAAAACATAGAAAAAAAAAAAAAAAAAAAAACATTCAGCGGTTTCCTGTTACACTGATTTGATTTATTACAAAGTAAGTATGTAATAGAAAACGGAAAATATTTTTAGTAAATATCAAAAATTGTTACAGGCGAGGAAATTATACACCAAGTTTTCAAGTAAAAAAATATGCGCTCGTATAAAACAGACACCAACTGCCAAGAAATAAAAATGATAACAAATTGGTAGAAAAAAAAAAGAAAAAAAAAACAAATAAAAAAAAAAAAAAAAAATGAAAACTAACGGTAAAGCCGAGGTGCGTAATTGGGAAGACCGCGCATATTCAAAAATGAATTTGCCAAGTTAAACTGCAACAGCTGTGCTGATGTCAAGCGAGGGTGGTTATGGTGGTGGTGGTGGTGGTGGTGGTGGTGGTGGTGGGGTCAGAGGGGTTGACTGACTCGCCGAGTGTCACGGGGCCCGAGTTAATTACACGCATGACGCGTGAACCGCTATGTCAGGGAGAGGAGACGGATGAGAGGGAGAGGAAGAGGGGGAGGGAGAAATGACGAGGTCAGAGGCCTAAGGTCGAAGCCGTTTGGCGGCGTTGAAATTCCGAATTTGAAAAGATCCAAAACGCCAGATTCCGAATTTCTTGACGGCGAAAATTAAGGAAAAGAAATGAAAACTTTGCAGAGACATCAAAGTATCGAATCGTCCAAAAAACTCGAAACTCAAAGTTTACGAAGGGGGAAAAATGAGAAAATAAAAAAATTTTGAAACATCGAAATTTCGAATGATCCAAGAATTTTCACCACTTTGATGTTTATTTGTTTTGGATTGTAGATATTTTTACGTTCGGAATCTTAAAGAGTAATTTTGGTTTTCGGTTTTTACGATTTTTCACACCCACTCGTCGAGTAAAATTTTTTGTTTCTCAAAATTTCATTTCTATATTTCAAGTTTCACCACCAAATAATTCGCAATTAAGCCCTTTTGGATATTTTCAAATCCAGGATTTCATCCCTGCCCCAAAGTCGTCACAGGGTGTGTAAAAAACATCCTTAAATTGTCAAATTTTAATGCGCGGATCACATGGGTTTACGTATCGACCGGTTGTCGTTGTTGTTGCAGTTCTTACTGTTGTTGTTATACTTGTAATTTTTTGTCAACCCTTTTAAATTAAATCCAAAAATTGATATAGTAAAAAAATGGTGATAATTACTGCAACTGTTATTACGCAACGCTCGTCGCACCCTGAAAAATACCCGATATTTCATTTCCCATTTTATCCTTCATTAATTTTTCACTTTTTTTTGACAGTCAACTGCTGTTTTACCTGCAGTTTTATACTTCTGTTCGTTTTATTTTTTTACCATGTTGTTATTTTTTTTATTTATCTATTTTTTTATTGTTTTATCTTCTTTGCTATTCAACTGAACGTATATATATGTATATACTGTAGACATATGGCATTTATGCTCGAATACTCGAAGTAATATTCAGCACTTTTTGCCAATTATCGTTTCATATTATCTGTAACTACACAGTTTATACACAACTTTGTGTACCCCCAAAGTTTCCTTCTTCGCAGTTGTTTGATCTTAACTTAAAGTAGGAGTGGGGCGGGCAAAACGGGGTACGGCGGGAGGGAGGGAGGCGGGCGGGCGGGGGGGGGGGGGGGGCAAAATGGGATACCCTTAAAATCTTATAAAAAAAGAAATTTCGTTTTTCAAAATATCTTTTAAATAGTAAAAAATTACTTCTAAAAACGTTATTGAGCATTATTTAGTATTGTTTTAAATTTTCAAAAAATAAAAAAAAAAAAAAATGTTTTTTTTTCCCTCACGTGTGAAAATCATTTTTTTTTTTTCTTTTTTTTTTTGTTACAATTACAAGAAAGAAAATATTCAACGTTTTTGGGTCCTTGGAAATTAAGTATTTCCTCAATTACCGCCCTCAATGATAGTTGCAAGAATTGAAGTGAAATGAAAAATCTTGGTCGATAAAAATTTATTGCCTTTTTTCGTATGTTATTTAGGATAAACATACGTACATACTGTAGGTATACAAATACTGGGGAAGAATTTTTTCCTAAAAGATTGAAGACAATGGCATCGCGGGTGAAAAATGTTTTTTTTTTTTTTTTCACAACACTTGATTGACAATTAAATTCATCATCGCAATTTCGTATAAATTTCGATACCCGAATCGATTATTCGGTATTAATTGCATTGCAGACGAAATAATTTTCTTTCGATAAGAATTACCATCGAATACGTGTAAACGATTATGAAATTTTTGACTGTTACCTATTTGATTACAATTTTTCCAAATGAAAATGTTGAAAAAAAAATTCACCCACTTTGCGTCAAAAACAGTGCGTTTCACATTTGATTTCTTGACCTGAAGCGGTTGCGCTCACGAATAATTGTAACACAGAAATTTCTTTCTTCGAAATGAAAGTGTCATCAATTAAATATGATAATAACGAGAACAAAAATTGAACACATCCGCAGACGCGAAATTGACAAGAAAAGAAAACAAAACAAATTGAAAAAAAAAAAAAAAAAAAACACACACGAGAAAACTAAAAAAGTGGAAACACCCAGTACGAACAATAAATTCTCATTTGCAGATCCGTTTCCCCTCTTCGCCGAAATTCACTACCGCCAAAATAATTATTTATGATACATACATAAAAAAAAATATATATATATATATATATATATACACACACACACACACACACACACACACACACACACACACAAATCATAATGCAGGTTGTATATACATACGTCATTTCCGCAACTATGCAAGAGGCGGATTTCGCGTCAAGTGGGAATTTGGAATTTCAAATTTACACGCAGAGAATTTAAACATTAGCTTATTTCCCCATCCCTCATGAACTATGACGATAATAATAATGATAACAATAATAATAATAATAATAATAATAATAATAATAATGCTCGTCGACCACACGCAGGATTATACATATATACTGCACATACGTATTCGTATGTACAATATATGTATGTAGGTATGTACCTATATTGTGCACCAGCGATTATACGTGTTACACCAGCTGCTGCCGACGACAGGAAATTTTTTTTATTTTTTTTTTCCCCAATATATAACTGCAGCATATCGCAGATTTTTATTATAACGTCTACTGTGTACGAAAAAAAAAAAAAAACAGCACAAAGGAGCGAGAGGGACGAGATACTAAAACCTTAAATTTTCCACGTACAACCTACAACATTTAAAAAAAATAATTTTTTCGTCATTTTGTTGTTTTTTTTTTTTTTTTTTAATTTTTTTCTTAAGCTCGTCTCTAGTTACGAAAAATTCTATAAAATCGATAGTCTACGATTATTTTACACGGTCGACGAAAAATAAGAATACAGTGAAGTTTTTCGTTATCTTTTTTTTTTTTTTTTTTTTTTTTTTTTTGGGAAATCTTGAGGGTGAAACACTGAAATATTTCTACATGTGTAAGGAAGGAATTTTGTTTTAAAGGTTAATTTCGAGCTCAAAAGTTATATATACGATTCTCTCGAGTTTAGATTATTAAATAATAAAGAATATTAAACAATGGAATAAAATAAAAATGAATGAAAATATCAAATTAGTTAGCTCTTTAATCTAGATGATGAAATACATCTTAATTAATAGCATTCAATTGAAAACTGTATCAGATATATTATCATCATTATTATTATTATTATTAGTATTATTATACATTATAAGCACAACATCGGATTAGATAATAAAGACTTGAGTATAGCGGTAAAAAAAAAAAAAAAAAAAACAAGGACTGTTTAGCGCGAACGATTTATATTAATTATAAATCCGATTAAGTCGATCAAAGGGAATATAAATTAGGCAATTAAATATTCATTCATCGTTGATACATATTATTAAATATATTATATAACATAATTTTAGCAGACTGAATCATGTTATAATAATACGCTTAGGAGATTATTAAATCGTTCTCTGCATGATTCTTTTTTTATCGCAGATTTCTTTATGAATTTATTTTCATTTCGGACGAAACAATTTGATACGGAAACAATGAACGATTACAATGATCACAATTGATTTTCGAAAATCAATCTGAAGCTGATTTTTTTGCTAAAAATCTTTCCTGAATCTTGCGAAGATTCTTGAAATCTTTGAAATTTTTTGTGGTCTACGTAATCTCTTGAAATCCCTTAAAATCAACTGAAATACTCTGAAATATCTTGTAATTCTGGAAATTCTGTGAAATCTCTTGAAATCATTCATAATATTTTGAAATTCTCAGAAATATTTTGAGAGTTTCCTAAAACCCGCTAAAATCATTAGAAAACTGTTGAAATCACTTGTAATCCCGTGAGTTCTTTAGAAATCTCCTGAAATCGTTTGAAATCATTTTTAATCTCTTGAAATATTCGATATCTGTGATAAAACTTGTGAAATTCACTAAAATCATTTGAAATCTTTTATAATTTTTGAAATATTTTAAACCATCTAAAGTTTCTCGTAACTATTTCAAAACCGTCTGAAATCATTTGAAATCCCAAAAAAATTTCTGCAATCCTTTGAAATCATTTGAAATCTTTTGAAATTCTCGAAATATATAAAACCATCCTTGGTTTTTCTTAACTTTTTGAAACGGTCTGAAATCCCTAAAATCTGTGTAATCATCTTTTCAAATCCTTTGAAACATTTCTGATCTTGAATACAGCTCTATCCATCAAATCCACGAACAATGAACCCCTCGATTCAAAATTTATTTCAAATCCTTCATTATATGTATTATAACTCAATAACCCCTCCTCGAATTTATACAACTGAAGTTATTTTTTTTTCCGTGCGAATCTCCAACCGCATTCACTGCACACAAACGCCAAAGACAAAAATTTGTTTCAACGTGATCTTCGCCGGGTTATAAATTATACAGCTACACACACCCATACACACATAAGTGCAGTATATATATACATATGTATCTACGTATGTGTATGTATAGTCAGTCTCGGGGTTGTGCAGCAGCGACGGACGGCGTTACCGGGACGCTCGGGACGTTTGGGGGTTGCCAGCACCGGCGACCCAGGGAGAGAAGCGGAGGGGCGTCGAGTCGCTCGATACCACTGCGGCACCGGCTTTCGCCGGCACTCTGAGCCCGCTGCTGCCACGCCGCGTCGCGTCACCCGCGACGACGAGCACCTTCGACGAGGAGCGACCGGCCCTTTTTTCATCCCCCGGGTTGCACTGAAGCTGCCCGGATTCGTTGGTTGTCGGCGAAATCGCAAATTTAAGAGGATGCCGTGGTGTGTCGAGTCGGTTTTTACCGACCGAGTAAGTGATGGTAACTTTTGCTTTTTTTCTTTGCTAAAGATCGAAATTAATTGTACTCGGCATTGGATTTAGGATTGCTATTTTGACATCATTGATGCGTAGGTTTTTATTGCAAGTAACAGATATAAATGAGATTTTACTCAGTCGGTAAAGAGTTAGCTGTACACAAAATAGCATCGTCTTAATCGTTGAACGAAATGAAATCGTGAATAAGAAGGTACTGAGAGATGATGACTTAGATATTATTTGAAAGAATCAAATTGTCGGAATTATTGTTTATTTATTGCTAATCTCACTTGAGAATTTAGGGTGAAAAAAATCAGCCGGAAAAGTGAGAAATTATGAAAATTGTTTTACTTGTAACATCTTTTGTCGTGAGATTTTTTTTAGTTTAAAAAAGAAGCACCGATATTTAAATTTGAGATTGCGAATTATAGATTGTATGAAATTGTGTACCGAGAAGTGTGACTTTTTATAGATATATAAAAGAAAAGCTTGAACGAAATTCGACCGGGCACTTGGGTTGAGCTTTGGCAATTGTTGAACCGTGCAAAGCGATACTACATGTAGGTGCCTACATACCTATACAGGTTTCGACTCGACGAGTGGGGTTGTTCACTTGAGGGTGAAATATCCGACGCCCACTGCACCCCTCGAAATCGAATCGCAACGCATGAAATCTACGTTCGCGAAATCATTCAAATTTGCGAAAATCTAAAAACCGTTCAAACTGTCCAAAATTATTGAATGATCATTGATATCGTTAAAATTAATTGAAATAAATTGAAAATTTTTTTTCGAAGAGGGTTTAATGTACATCCGATTTCAAGATTACACAGGTTTCAAAAGATTTCAGGGATTAAAAATGATTTTAGAAAATTGCAAAATTTTTTAGAAGTTTTCAAAAGATTTCAGAAGGTTTGTAAAAGATTACAATAGACTTCCGATGATTTCAAAAATTTCAAAGGATTTTAAAGTTTTACAAGAGGTTTCAGATAATTTCAGTGGATTTAAAATTTCTTTCACTAATTTCAAAGATTCCAAAGACTTCAAAAGATTTCATGAGATTTCAAATGATTTCGGACGATTTCAGGAGATTTTTAACGATCTCAAAGTATTGCAAGTGATTTCAAGAGATTTTTAATGGTTCTCAGGCGATTTCAAAAGATTTCAGGGATCACAAAAGATTACAAAGATTTCAAGGATTTCAAAGAATTTCGAAAGAATTCAGATGATTTCCGTGTATTTCAAAAGCTTTGAAAGAATTCAAAAAAATTTCAAAAGATTTCAAGACTTCACAACATTCACGAAAAGATGTACACCAAATTTCAGGAGTGATTAAATTGAATGACTAAAAATTCGGAACGGCAAAATTGTTCAACTGGAAAATCGTTGAAATGTAAAAATCAGACTTTCTCTGCCCGAATCTTTCTCTTTGGTATCCCAAGTTTTTCAAGATGGAAGTTAGACTTAAATACAGAAAAGTTGCAGTGTAACTTATAATGACATACAATTACCTAAATTTGTGCGTACACTATGATTTATTTTTTTCACTACTGATTTCATGTATATCAAATCATAGTATGCCTTGTATACAATATATATGTATATAAATGTACGTAATAAATGTTTGGTGCCCCCATTTATAGTTTAACTTCTCTCTCTCACCCCTCTTTACCCTCATATATGCAGCAACAAATACTGGAAAATTTAAAATCCAACCCCGATTTCAGTGATCTACAGGAAAAGCGGAACGAAACCATCTATCGGTGCTTTTCCCCTGCGTGCCCCCCCCCCCCCCCCCCCGCCCCCGTTCGATGAACTGCGACAACTTGGACGAAATGTGGAAGAAAAAAAATAAATAAATTGGAAAGAGGAAAAAAAAAATAAAGGATCAAATCCCTCACATTTTATTATTATTATTATTATTATTATTATTGTTAATATTATTGCGATTGTTATTGTTATTATTATACGTATAGGTGTAACCGAAAGAGAAGCTGCGGGGCACGCGTTGGTGGTGGCCGCCTTGCTTACCAACAGCAAACAGATTAGGGATCAACCCTTGAATTAAGATTAGGGTTTTGAATTAAGATCGAGATTACGCGGGAATATATATATATATATATATATATATATATATATGTATGTATGTATGTATGTTAAATGTCGTGAGGGAGTGTAAGAGTGTGCAAACGTTGCAGAAATAGTTTCACACCAGAAATCCACACCCCAAGTACACAGATTTTTAACACCACACACACACCTGCGAACGTCACGTTCGATACCTTATAAAAAAATAAATAAAAGATAAAAAAAACACAACAACAACACAATAACAAGAAACTATAAAAATGGAATCTATAGATGTTGAATCTGATGAAAATCACTATGTATTTGACTTTACAATGTATACTTTCAAAATTCTCACTTCTTTAGAAGTATAAATTGTATACGATACATAAACAATGATTTATGGATATTTTATATATCATTCGAATATATTTCATTATGTGGATTGGATTATATGTGATGTAGAAGCCGGCAAATTGGGTCCCTTAAGAAACAAATAACGTGCGAACAATTTCGACAAGTCAATTTTTTGTTTTGTATCTGGACTAAAAATAAATTTCAAGCGTTATCGACATTTAAAAAAAATCCCATTCGATTGTATAGGAGGCCCACCATTTTGCAAATCTTTCTCCCATATGTGTACGTATATATAATATTCCGTTTTGTTACGTTTTACAAAAATTTCCACTTTTAGAAACGGCGATCTCAAAATAACGAAACAAGTTATTAATTTTTCTTTTATATCGTCAACATACGTTTAAAAATTTCTATTATATTCGTCAATTCACGGTCGTTCGTCATATTACCAAAATGAAAAAATAGTCGAAACATATGAATTGGAATAGACGAAAAATTAATCCTGTTGTAAAACAATTGATCAACCAAAAAAAAAAAAAAAAAAAAAAAAGAAATTAAACAAACAAATCATTTATTGCAATCAGTTGTAGAACAAATTGTCATAAAAAAAAAAAAAAAAAAAAACGTCCACAGGAGAGCAAATCTATAGATCCAAATGAATTCGAGACTCAACAGGGGGGGGGGGGGGGGGGGGGGGGAGGGGGGCGTTAGACGTTGCATGGCGTTTACATGGAATGCCTCATTTATTCCGGTCCTCGGGTACGCACAAACACATAAAGATACTCGTACAAAGGTACATCTCAGCGAGAGTACAAAGCGTCTATATATATATATATATATATATATACAATGAAATAAAATATATATATATATGTTATATACCTATAAATATATGTACATACATCTATATACACATAATATCAACACGAAATACATAATATACTGTAGACCGAAATTTAGCAGCAGCATCAAGTGAACTAGAGGTTGGAAATACGCGACGGTATTTTGTCTGCTGTATATTTGCTCACCGTATATTCCCGAGCGAGTTCAAAATCAACCCCCGCCCCTTCCCTTTCCCATAAGTTTCCGACCGCCTGACGCCGGCATGCATGCCACCACCACCTCACACTTCTGCAACACTTGTTCACCCCCCCCCCCCCCCCCCCCAACCCCGAACCACCACCCGGTAACCACCATCCTTACCTAACCCCCCTCTCCTAGCCCAATCACCCCCTCACCACTAGTCAGAGGGAGGTTGTAATTGGGGCCGAATTCCCGAAACTTTGTCCAGCATGCGACGACGGCAACCGTAAAGTCCGTGTTACGCGGAAGCAGGTTCGCCTCGTTAGCCGGAACCTTAATATATATATGTGTGTATATGTATATATACATATAGATAGATATACGTAGGTATAGAAAATAACAAATAAAATCGAGGACCGGTAAATGGTAAACTTTTTTTTTTTTTTTTTTTTTTTTTTTGATTCGTCGATAAAACAGTAAACTTATTTGCCATTCGTCGATAAAACGGTTAAAATTTTTTTTATCATCGATTAATCGTCATCGATATCGTTTCTTTGACTAGGCAAAATCAGGCCTGCGCACACGTGTGTGCGAAATGATAAAATTTTTTTTATAAATATATACGAATTCCCTTTATGGATATAAGGGGAAGAAAAAAGGGTGAAGAAAAAGAAATTACTGCTGTCATCTCGTTGCGCACCGCTAGGTGGCCAAACGATCGTTGATTCTCTCGCGGTGAAAGTGAGTTCACGAATTATTAATTTCTTTTGTATTAGCGAATTATTTGGCAGCGTTTTTAACGTGGATTCTTGACGTCACGACACATCCGAATTGGAATTGAAAAGTATTTGTGATTTGGAAATTATCAATGATTATCTTACTGGTGAGAATTGTTTGGTTTCAAATGATGAATTATCTACAAGTATGCGGATGTCTTGACGCACGACAAAAGTTGAAAGAAAAAAAAAAAAAAAATGTGCGACAAGAATTTACGTCAAACAGAAAAGAACAGCGAGAAATTGAAGAAAAGAAGATGCGACAAATATGGCGGAAATAAGATTTGCGGCTTACGATTTTTCCTTTCATCTCTTCCTGTTTTCTAATTGTTGAAAGGGGAGTTGGGGAAAAAAAAAAACAAAGATGCCGACTTATAGGAAAAAGTTTTGACCGACGCGACGAGGAGACGATCGAAGAGAAAAAAAGAGTGTAAGATAAGCCTGATAAGCCGCCACGGTTGACACAATGCCGAGAAGAAAAGGCTCAAATTCACTTATTGTCAGTAGGTGTCGAATTACAGGCGTAAACAATTTGCATGTATCCATGTTTGTTTTCGGATATTATATGCCTAAGCATATATATATACTACATAATAATGTATATATATATATATAATATATTATAACCTAATGTAGTTACAACAAATCGGGAAAAATAAATTTTCACATCGATATTACTGTCCAAAATAAAAATAAGAAAACAAAAAAAAAAAAAA
Organism: Diprion similis; assembly: GCF_021155765.1. Taxonomy (NCBI): domain Eukaryota; kingdom Metazoa; phylum Arthropoda; class Insecta; order Hymenoptera; family Diprionidae; genus Diprion; species Diprion similis. Next base: position 7,162,094 of record NC_060118.1, read on the forward strand.
AAAAAAACACACGAGATTTAAGAAATGACGTTCAAAGGTTGTAAAGTTGATGTGACTATGCATTCGGAGAAAAAAAAAAAAATGTTTTTGTCGAATGTTCAACTTGTTCAAAGTTTTCCTAAAAAAATTCTGAAACATTGTTTGTTTTTCAAAGTTTCTTAGATTTGATTTAATTTTCTTTTGACGACAATTAAATAAATAAAAAACTGAGTAGTTACGTAACCGGATTGATCGTCAACAAATTGCATAAAAATAAACGTACCATGAAATGATAAATAAAAAAAAAAAAAAAAAAAAAAAAAAAAACGATTTTGGTGACTGTGAGAAAGAAATCCAAGTCGGCGGATGTCAGTGATGCAAAGAGATATGATAAGAGAAAATAGAAAATAAAATATGGGTCAAATTACCGATATCGTTAGGGTTAATACCCGGGATGATACATATATACATATATATGTATGTATACACATCAAATCCATATACCCTGCAATAGTGAAAAGGCGGCTAAGGGCTGCAAGCGTCGCGGGTCGCGTTAGCTTTAGCCTGGCTAAAATCAATGACGGGGGTGGCGGTGCGAAGGGTGGTGTGGGGATGGGGGAGATGCTCGAAAAGTACCAACTAGGGTATAAATTTTCACCCGCAGGCTTGAGGTCAAGGCCTCGTTTTCCTACGCAGATGAATACTGTGTATATAATAAATATATATATATATATATATATATATATATAAATATTTATACATATATATGGTACATTCGTATATATATATATATATATATATATATATATTATATTTGCACAGTCATCTACACTGTATACCGAATTCTGTTAATTTATAAGGTATAAGGTAATTTTATATCGAGGCTCAAGCGTAGCAGCAATCAAGCCCAGTGATTTTGATGGAGCAGCCTACCGAGAGAAAAATTTCCGATTTTTTTTTTTTACCGAATTTGAACTTTTGGACTTTTTTTTTTTTGTCTTCTTTTTCATTTCCCAGAGTTTGCTGTTTCTCTTTCTGCACACATCGTCGACGTGTTTTTGTTACATTTTATGTACTTGACAGTACTCGTGGATTTAATGTAGACCTGATTTCAAGATTACAAAATATTTCACATGATTTCAAAAGATTACAATAGACTTCCGATGATTTCAACAATTTGAAATTATCTGAAATGCTTTCAAATGATTACAAAAGTTTTTAGATGGATTTCAGTGAATTTCAAAATATTTCGAAACATTAAAAAAAATTTCACATGATTTCAAAACATTACAAGAGACTTTTGATGATTTCAAATATTACCATGATTTCAACAATTTGAAATGACTTGAAATCCTTTCAAATGATTACAAAAGGTTTTAGATGGATTTCAGTGGATTTCTGAAAAATTTCGAAGGATTACAAAAAATTTCACATGATTTCAAAATATTACAAGAGACTTCCGAGGATTTCAAATATTTCCAAAATTTCAACCATTTCAAAGGATTACAAAAGGTTCCAGATAATTTCAGTGAATTTGAAAAGATTTCGACTGAATTCAAAGATTCCAAAAACTTTGAAAGATTTTAAGTGATTACAAATGGTTTCAGACGATTTCAGGAGATTTTTAAGGGTTGCAGCTGATTTCAAGAGATTTCAGAAGATTTCAATGATTGCAAATTTCTTTTTAATTATTACAAAATATTTTAAACGAATTCAAAAGATTTCAGACAATTACAGTGGATTTTGAGAGATTTTAGTAGAAAATTTCAAGAAATTTCATAGACTAAAAAATATTTCAGAAGATATCAAAGATTTCAAGAGACTCAGCAGGATTGACGGAAAAGTATACACCAGATTTCAAAAGTGATTAATGCCTCGGATAGAACATGCAAAGACGAATAAATAAATAAACAAACACACAACAATGTTGTACGTAGAACAAAAATTCGAATTCCAATTCTACGATGAAAATCGTTGTGAAAAAAGTGACCAAAAATTCTAAAATCAATCGAGTACCTACAATTGTTCTTTCTTTCGTAATCAGAAGTTTTGTTTCTCGTCCAATTTTCTCATTACTTCACAGATAGACTGTGAAAAGTGACAAATTCAATCACACGACAAGAAAATGAACGAATAAAAATTTACTTTGCCAAAAGAAAAAATATCAGATATAGTCAACAAATAAATTCAACTGATCGCCTATTGTTTTCCTCCTAATTCATACCATCCTGCAAAAACTGTTCATTTACAATTTGATTATGAATAAAATGATCGGTTTGACGCGAATAAAGGAAAGAAAAGTGAGCAAAGGGGCTGAAGAAAACGCAAAAAAAAAAAAAAAACATTTTCAGAAATTTGCGAGTGAGGGGTGAAAAGTTTGTCTTCTCTCAACGCGTTGGACAAAATCCAACCTAACCTAAACTAACCTAACTGAAGCGTGAGAAAATTTTTTTTTTTCCTTTTCTAAAAATTGCGAGATGCTCTGTGATATAAATTGTTCCATCTTTTATTCGGATCGGCGGTGTGAGATGCAGATCCGACGCGACGCCCTACTCGCAGACATTTATGAATTATCCAATATATATATATATATACATGGGGAATTCCATACGAACCCAAGGAATGTCTGACCCTAACTATTTTTGATTTTTTTTTTTTTCAAAATTTACTCTGCAATGGAGTCCCACCTCTGAAACAGTACCTCGAATATCTTCCAGATTTTTTCATTCAACTAATAGTTACTGATTTCTAAATATTGAGAGGGTGAAGAGGATATTTTTAAAAATTCTCAAAAAATTCTCAAAAATTCTATATATATATATATTCTATTCCGTGCACACAAAATATCCGTGGGTGTTAAATTTTCGTTATAAAGTTGCCCGCACCATGTGATCAAAACAAACAAAAACCAACACAACGCACCAAAAAATTCCACAAAATAAAAAAAAAATAAAAAAAAAATAAAAAAAACAACAACATCGTGAAACTAACTATTGAAACCTGTCGCTATACCTATATGTATAACCATTAAATACCTATAGGTATACGTTACATGCAGGTGCATATTGTTAAACATTTTTTTTTTTTTTTCTTTTTTTTCTTGTTCGTGGTACATTGAACGACGCTTAATGCATGCGATGCAAGTGAAAGGTACGACAGATGCTGTAAATGTATAATACATATGTATATACATTTTACAATAGGTCCCGGCGTATAATTTCTCTGCGTCGTGTCTTCGTTGTATTATGATATGAAACATCGGACGTATTATAAGGATGATGTAAAGTATAATATTGTAAGTACATATATAGATACGTGTACGTATAATACACAATACGTACCTCGTACATATACGTAATACTATATAGATAGACAGACCGCATGTTTAATTTATGTCACGTATTCGTAGTCTCGGGACGCGTTCGAGACGTTTTCGAGAATGCGATTTCTAGGGGGCGGGGGTGGGGGGTGGGGTACGTACGTAGAGTAGCCATGATGTATATAAATATATGTATATATATATATATATATGTGAAAAAAAAAAAAAAAAGGGGGGGGATAAATTTTTTATGCGTGACGCGATGTTGGTGCCGTAAGGAGAGTCAAGAATAAAAAGGTAAAAAGATAATATAACCTCAATGAAAGAGGGACGAAGCAAAAATGAGGCGAAGAGAAGTGAAAAGAGTGGATAGTGTCTCAGGATTCGAGTATAAGAGAATAGAAGAGGGATGGTGGTGAAAAAAAGTTAAAGAAACGAAGGAGCGCGGAGGGGGGGAGGGAGAAAAAAAAGGAAAGGTAAAAAAAAAAAACACACTTTAGTCACGTCAATATTTGGTTAGCTGGAATTTCAAATTTCCTTTTGGGTTTACGTCACGCGGGGGCGAAGCTTCTCTCTCTCTCTCTCTCTCTCTCTCTCTCTCTCTCTCGCAACTCCTATTCTATTCATTCTCTTTTGCTCGCTGTCACTTCGGAGTCACGATGATCGATATATGTATACACATATATATATATATATATATATATATATAAGTGAATTGTTTGATTTCACCGACGACACCGTGGGAAGAAATATTTCTATGTGTGAAACACATGTAAATTAGATTGTTTCAGAGAAAAGGAATTATTAGCGATTTTCCACCACCACCCGCACCACGTGGCAGATACCTTAAAAAAAAAAGTAGTTTGTTTAGATGAAAATAAAGATTCTGTAAAAAATGAGACTGAAGTTAGTAATGTTATTGTAACAAAACATGAGGTAGAAAAAAAAAAAAAAAAAAAAAAAAAAAAAAAAAAAAAAAAAAAATATTATTGCTGCTCAATTTTTGAATGAGTTTCCAAGGAGTTGGCTCTGCTAAGTCGGAGTATGTTTTATTTATCATGAATTTACCAAATGTCGTACATTTTCAAAGATGCAAAGTGAAGATTTTGAGGAGACTGAATTTAGCAGCCTAAGATTCTAATATAAAAAATTGATATACAAAAAGATGACGAGCGTTCTACGTTATGTAGAATATCATGCTCGTTTGATTTTTCAAATTTTTTTTTTTCCGTAAATTCGCGAAGAAACAGCAGTTTCAGCACTTCAAAATTATTATTCCTTTTCTGAGGTTTATATTCAAACCCAAAGATCACGATTCGTAACAAAACGACATTATATGTACATATCAACCGAGAATATTAATCTACTAAATTAAAAGTTCATATTAATAAAATTCGTTGAAAATCTCTGTAGCATCTGTCGTTAATCGTTGAAATGACGGTAAAAAAGAAATTATATTATGTATTAAGAATTGGTAACTTTTGAATACACTTGAAATTGAAATCCATGGGATTGAAAACGCGCGGTTTGTTCATCACATTCTTCACATCATCCTATTCATTAGTATACATACTTCATAACATCATTCAAATTTTTCTCTTCGTTTCTTTGATATATATAGTATATATAAAACCTCGATCAATTTTTTCCCCCAATACTTGCCACGATTCAAATTCCCTGACGACTTCCAGGAAGAGGAGGAGAATAAAAAAAAAAAAAAAAAAAATCTTCTACCACCTTTTTAAAATTCCCCGAAATTTCCAGGTTTTCTGGTAACTGATTGACGCCACCACCACGTGATACGTGAATATACCATAACGAAATATTAAAAAATAATATAATCACCTCGACCTCGAAATTCCTATCTATAAAAAATGTATTGGATAAATGATAAGATGTTTGCCAGAAAGAAGAAAAAAGTTGAAGAGTAATATTTCTAAGTAAAAATCGAATCAAAAAATTTTTCACCAACTTTTCCAACGTCGGCACAACAGATAGACTCGCGTTGGGTGTAAGTTAGAAGAAAGATAGGAATGAAAGGAGAGGAAAAGGAGGAAAAGGAGGAAGACTCCCAAAGGTTTTCGTCCTCTGAGTGGTAGCATGAGGCAAGTGAAACGGACGACTTCTTGCGGCGGTTTTGGGGTGGTGGTCGTAACTCTAGCCTATTGCCGTCCACCACCAGACATATTCCCAACGAGGCCTGTCACCAGAAATATGCGACCGCTGGGTCATATTAAGCCCCCCCCCCCCCCCCCCCCCACACATACACCTTAGCTCCGTCTCTCTCCTCTCTTTTTTTCGAGCGTTTTCCCCCTTCGCCGACCTTTCCTACTTCGTTTGTAATTCCTCCGTAGTACAAGACTGTGTTACAAGTAACCTGCACCTTGAACACACTTTCGTCAGATTAGAAGAGGATGACGGAAAGACCATTCGTAAGCCGATACTCCGTGCCTTCTGTTGATTACAAATCGTCCCTTGACCTAACCTGTATCAATTTAATCGGAGCTAACCTAATTCAAGCTAAACCTAACCGAACCTGATCTAATTTGATCTACCCTGACGTTTAAATTGCTGTTAGAAAAATGGTATTTCCTGTATTTAAATGAACTCGTTATGTTCTGAATGATTTTTTTCTCATACACGCATGGTATATATGTATAGGTTACGTGATTTCCGGATGTAAGCGGCCCTCATTTCCGGAACACGGAAACAGCCACCCAGCGCACGATTTAAAGATTAGAGGGTTTGGTGATGAGAAAAAGGAATTGGGTCAAGTTTAACGGGCTGTTTTTGAATATTATTGGGATAAATAATTCAACGACGAGTACGACTAGATTCCTTGTAAAAATTTGAGACTAAAATCTCTTAGCGCGGAAATCGTAGGACGAATAGTTACCGAGTTAGAGAGATTTTAAGTTGAATAACCGCGCGACGACGTGAAGTTAGGCAGAAGCGGGCCGCGCGCCCCGCCTCTCGGGTCGTCTGCTGGAGGAGCGGCGCGGGGATTGGTCCAATTTGAAGCTTTGATAACTCGCTAACGGCACATCTCTCGATGTTCGTGCAAAGGAAGTTTCTAATCAATTTCGAGCGTAGAATCTGCGTGCCGAATGTAGCGATCTTCTGATCTCGAATAACCGACGAAACACGTTAAACCCAAACGAAAATTCAAATTTAATAACGTCGTTAAATCGGACGCGTAAGAATTTTCGAGGATTTATCGTAAGGATGAGGTAGATAAGAGAAAGGGGATGAATACTCGCGGGGACAGGAACGAAATGGTGAGTGCCTGGCAGAAGGCACGCGGGGAATCCTACTGCCTCAAGGTCGGGCCAATTAGACATTTAATTACGATGGCAAAGGAGACGCGAAGAGAAGAGAGGAGATGACGGGATTGAGAGAGCGGCAAGACGCTTCGAGATAGAAACTTCGCTTCGCCCCCCGAACTCGGATTGCGAATTCGCGATGTATATGTGCGGTAGCTATTCACCTTTTCGTGTACGTGTGCAGTCGGGCATTGAGAATCCGTGCCTGTGCGCCTCTGTCAGAGAAATGTCAAAATCTTAACCAGAGTACCTTCGCCACGACGGCGAAGATAATTATTTCTACAAATTTCGAGATTAACTCCCTTCCTTGTGACCTCGGAGAACTTTGATGAAAATTAATGTTCGTCTTAAAATGACAATTTTGCCTACCACGATCGTACCATGAGTGAATTTATGTACGTTAAATATAACTTCGTTCTGAAATTAGACGACTATTTGAGAATTTACATGTAATATTTATACACACATATATATTTTGTCTTTTAATATTTATAAAATAATATTTCGCTAACTAGCTTTTAACAACGAACGAAGTTTTGTCACGATTTTTATGCTCAAAATACGAGAATAAATTCCAAAATAAAAATACCAAAACTTGTTCGAGAGCTAACCCGAGGTAAATAGTATTTTCAACAATGGATAAAATATTTTCTACCTATATATTATATGTATATGTATATGCACAAGTTTAAAACCCTCAGAGTGAACTGTAATATCGTTTGACCATAAATTGTATGGAATATCATTCGATAACGCAGATCTTCTTCTCTCCACGTTCTTGTTCAATTCTATTTATTCTAGGATATACTAGAGATTCCTTGAAATTGAACACCTTCTTTCCGGCATTCCCAAGATATGAAATACATTTTTGCCGACTGTTCGTTTAGTCAGCTAGCTAAAGGAATTCGAATTAGTTCAAATTCCTTCCCCCTTTTTCATCGTTTTAAATCTGAATGCATTTTTAAATCGTATAAACGATCAATAAAAAAAAAAAAAATTAACGAACTAATTCCTAATTGCCAAAAATTTTGAAATTTTTTTTATACGTTATTGAATGATTGATAACCGATGGAAGAAAAAAAAATATATCATTCAACGAAGTGTGTTTCAATATTTAACATCGTGTTAATGCGATTGAGTGTTATAAAATTTGACGAACAAAATATGTTTTGAAGAAATATAGAAAGAGAATGAAAAACAGACAAAAAATGCTTGATAAAATTATCGCAGAGAATGGCGGCGAGAGTTGTAAAATTAATTGTGGGATGTGGAATTAACTCGTCATTTCCCCTCTAACAAGTACCAACTTCCGTCAAGTATAATATAATAAATGAAAAGGACACGAACGCACAGTGACACATGAACTTGCAGTGAATGAGAATAGTTGAATTACGGTTTACTTGAAAATAGAACAAAGAAAAAAATTAAAGATTCGATCATTATTTGCCTCTTTTCTGCAAAAAATATGTACAAATATATATGAGGCGTTCCACGCCAGATCGAACGATTTAAAAAATTTTGATTTTTCATTTCCCTAATTATTTGACAATTTTTAGTAACTCTCAAACGAGCCTTTCTGGTAAATTTTGAGTTTTTTTTTTTTTTTATAACTTGTTTAAAAAATATCAAGTTTTCAAAAAAAATCGCTCTTTTTTGGTTTTTTCTTCACAACTTTCTTAATACTAGGTCCAAATTTAAGTTTTTGTTGTTGTTGTAGTTGTTTTTTTTTCTTCTTTTTCCACGAACATTACCTGAAAGTTTAATGCTTCTTTTTCTCACCAATCGGCTAAATCTTTATGAACCTATGATGAAAATTAATATATATATATATATATATATATATATTCCAGATACGACGTCAAATTCCCTCAGAATTCCCAGATTCTATAATTTCCATGAATACTGGACACCCTGATCAAGTATAATAATAATAATAATAATAATAATAATAATAATAATAAAAATAATTAAAATTGTACAAGAGACAAAAATAAAAACACAAAAATTGAAACAAGTTAATAAGGAAGAAAATCAAAGACTCGATTGTCTATGAACAGGAAAATTAGCCGCAGATGCACCGCGGGATGCAGCAAATTGGCTGATTCGTATATATTAGCGGGCGCGCGCGCGCGCGTGTGAAGAGGTAACTGAATAATCCAACCGATTATTAGCACTTTCAATATGCAAATCGTTTCGCGCGTTTTGGTAAACAGAACGGGTCGATGGTTTCCCCCCTCCCCCCGTATATAACGCGATGGACGATGGAAAAAGAAGGAAAACTTTCGAGGGTTCGGTGATGCCGAAGCGTCGTCGTCGTCGTCGTCGTCCTCCTCATCGAGGGTTTAAAAACTCTCTCAAATTCAGAGGACCCCCCCCCCCCCCCCCCCCCCGGCTGCCTCGTTTTTTTTTTCTCATCTTTTTTTTTTTAACGCGGCGTCAAAAATCACCCGATCCTGTACATAAACGGATATTGATAATAAATGTTATACGTGCGTGTACGTGTAAAATTTTATTAAACAGTGTAAACCGGAGGAACTTTGTTATGGAAAAATTAGAAAATTTTCAATGTGACCACGTAGATATTTTGGTTTAATTTAAAAAAAAAAATTTTTTCTCCTCTTCTGTTTCTTACTTGGGGACAAAAAAATTGTGCAACATTCATTCTACGCACTGTAGTTATAATAATAATAATAATAATAAAAAAAAAACAACAACAACGTTAAGAAGAATAAACACTATTTACATTATATCGATGATCAATGGATTCTAATCTAATTTGAATATACATAGACACGTAAAAATATTTCGTGTTGTGTTGCAAAACAAGAAAATGATCCAAGAAAATCTAGGATATATATTTAAAGGTACGCATCCATGATATTGTAATTATCGATGTGAACTGTTAAGATTTGTTATATCGTTAAAATCGTGGGAGAAAGTAATTACAAACGGAAAAAAAATAAATAAAAATAAACAAAATGAGAAAAAGAAAAAAAAAAAAAAACACATCCATTAGTTAGACGCGTAGAAATTGTGCGCAAATTTTTAAACCCAATACCCGCGAGTGTGAATTGGCATTTTTTTTTATTTCCTAGGTAGGTATTATACATGAAACATTAGGTGCGTAGGTACACAGTATACAAGTAAATAAAATATAACATTCCGACGATGTGAATTCGTGCACAAACTCCGCTGACTAACATTTGCTGCCCTTTTTGAATTTTTTCTTTTCTTTTCTTTTCTTTTTATCGCGCGTCGGAAATTCCGAGCTTGAAAAAGAAGAAGAAAAAAAAAAAAAAAAAAAAAAAACAACGAGACAACAACAGCAAAAAGACCGGCGCACATTTTTTTTTTTTACCGCAAAAATTTTCGCTATTGTACAGGAAATGCTTGATCTCGTTGTTGTTGTTATCTTTCGTTTGATCCCCCCCCCCCCCCCCGGATCCAATTTATTTCCGAATGAGTTAAAATCCAACGCGATTTTACAATTCGCCACAGCAGACACGTAATAACAATGATAATTCCAGACGCACGAAATTGTACGTTTATTTTGTATTTTTGATTTCACGTCTTTTTTTTTTTTTTTTTTTTTTTTTGCGACTGTAATAAAAACGTCGATTCCGAAATTTTCGCCAAATGAAGATCGATATTTTGACTCCACCGTTTGTTTCCCCCCCCCCCCCAAAAACGAATTTGAACGCCTCATCGTAAATATCCACACTTCGGGATTCGAGCTACGCACAATCCGTTCGTATATCCATTAAATTACAATATTTGTTTTATACATATGTGTGCGCGTGAGTGTGTGTGTATTCATAATATAACAGTGTTGGCAATTCGCAGAGTCGTGAAAACGGAATTGAAGTATGTATGTATGTATGTATGTGTTATATATGTATGTATGTATGTATGTATGCAGGCTGGGCGGCTGTATTTCCGTGTTCTCGAAGCCATAAATTTAACCCCGAAATTGTTTTTTTATTTTTGTATCGATTCGTATTGCATATATATATATATATATATATATATAATAAACTATCGGGAGTTTGTACGTCACGTTACGTAATATTTATACACCTATATGTATATTGCAATGCGATAAATATTATATTAAATATAGTCTATGTTCGACTATTCGATATACAAACAACAACAACATGAACAACAACAACAACAAAAATCGTTCAACGTTTTTGTGAAGTAGTTTTGAAGCGAATGAATAACATATTTTTTTTTTATCACTATTTTCCATGCACCGCATCATTCCTGTTCACTTCTTCTCTCGTCTCCTCTCCTCTCCTCTCCTCTCCTCTCCTCTCCTCTCTTCGCTCCTCTCGCCGTCGCGCTTTTTACTACCCTCCGTCGGTCTCTCTTCTTCGCACAGCAGTTTCACCATGAACGAGGAGCCAACGGAAGAAATGAAATGAAACGAAATATAATATTGCGGGAGGACTTGCTGCATCCCCGTTCCATTTCACAAAATCCCTCGTTTCGCACCCACCCTTTGCGCAGTTCCGCGGCGGCGGCGGCGGCGGCGGCACACGCAACGTAACGCAACGTAACGCAACGTAACGCAACGTAACGCAACGTAACGCAACGCAACGAAACGCAACGTAACGTAACGTAACGCAACGCAACGTAACGACCCTCCAGCCGCAACCGCGAACGCCCGACGAACCCGGCGCGAATCCGACGGGAATACAAAAAAAGAGAGATATATACATATAGAAAGAGAGAGAGAGAGAGAGAGAGAGAGAGAGAGAGAGAGCCTACTGGTTGATGAAAAAAAGGGACGGAGAGAGAGAGAGAGAGAGAGAGAGAGAGAGAAAAGAAAACTAAGCAGGCGAAAATTAGGAAGCGAAAAAAACGATGAGCAGGGGTGGAAAATCGAGTGCTAGGGGTCAACGGTAAAAAGTAGAGGGGGTATGGCGTGAATTCAAGTGAACGTGTATGTGTAGGACGAAAGAGAAAGAGAGAAAAGAGAAACGCGAATCTTGATAAATCACTGCTCATTCTGTACGGTAGAATGGGAAGAGAGAAAAAAAAAATATATATTTTCAAAAGAACAGAGCAAAAAAAAAAAAAGAGTTCCCCTATTTTGCCACCCCTGATTCCGCTTTTAAAAAGTGGAGAGAGAGAGAGAGAGAGAGAGAGAGAGAAGGATGCGGTGCAGATATCATCCCTTGAAAAATGATCAATTTTTTAGCTGCTGTTTTGCTTGTTTTGTTTTTTTTTTTCCTTTTTTTCTCTTCTATTTTCAGAATGAGGTTGAAATTAGGAACGTTACTCGCACCCTTAGGATTTTCGTAAATTCAGCCGCGGTTATTAATAATGACAAAGCGTGTGAAAACTTTACGTCCGACGTTGAAACTTTTGAAAGTGTTGCGTGATCTGTTTTTTTTATTTTTATTTATTTATTTATTTTTTTTTTTTTGTACATTTTATTAAAATCGTAAAAATTGCGTGTCGACATTTTTTTTACTTAATCTAAAATCAAAGGATTTTGGTAACGATAAGAAAGAGAGAGAGAGAGAGAGAGAGAGAGAGAGAGAAAAAAATGGCATTCAAAATTTTTGAAAACAGAATAACATCCCGAGCTGCAGACTTGGGGTCATGTAGTACTTCTACCTTTACCGACTGAGCAAACTCACCCTTTTTCCTTTCTATATTAAATAAAACAAAGGAACGGAAAGGGATATGAATAACTTTCCTGAATTCCCTTACGAAAGAGCGATGCGACGCACCGTTGAAATCACAAGCCTTTCCGTTCGTTTGTTTATTTAATAGAGGAAGAAAAAAGGTTCGAGTTTGCTCGGTTAGTCGGTAAGTGTAGAAATACTACACGATCTAAACCCTAATTTCAATTGAAAAGAAATCGAATGATGAGAACGATGCGAAATTCGTTAACATTGATTTAAAAATGATTTCCACTGATTTCTACCTCATCATATGTATCATGTATATGTAAATTTCAACGATATAAAAAAAAAAAAGAAACTCGTTATTTCAAACAGTATTTTAATTATCGTTCGATATCCTTTTGATTCGCAATTCGATTAGGAAAATACTGATGAATTTAAGAGGTCGCTCCAAATTTTTTAAAATGTCAAAAATGTTCAAAAAATTAAATTAAAAAAATTACATTTTCAGTATTTTGTTTTATTTTTAATTTATGTCGTGGTGTATTGTTATCGATTCTTTCTTACTAAATTAAAGAAAAAAAATTTATGAAATTTTAATATGAATATTAGAAGGTCGCTCGAAAAGATCTAAAGAACGGCACCAAAAAATTGAAAAAAAATTATGAGCGACCATTCAAAATTCAAATTTTGAACTGAAACTTTCGGAAACTTATTTTTGTTTTTGTCTATAAAATTATACCGTAACGAGAGAAAAAAAAAATAGATTTTTGACGATTTCTGACGTTTTAAAAAATGTGAAGCGACCTCTTAAATTTTTTTTTTTTGAACTGTCCTTTGGAGAGGGCTCTTAAAACATCAAAAACTAACATTTTGCCACACGAGGCTAAAAAGAAAAAATAATCGATTTTTTTGCGCCACCCTAACATATATATATATATATATAAATATTTTATACCCGTATAATTTATTTTTGATCCCTGAAAAACAACAACTTACATTACCAATGCCGGCTAAGACCCTAAACCAGCGATCCATAAGGTATGTATGAAGGTACAAGCAAGAAAAGAGTAGAACTAAGGGTAAAAAAAACGATGAAAATAAATCAAGTTTCGCGGGTTGTGTGGCGCATGCAGCATGCAGCATCCGAGGAAGAAAAGAAGGTTGAAGATGGAAGGTGGAAGGAAGGACTGACCAAATTTCACCTTCTGGGTTGTTTTAATGCCTCTAATTCCTCGCGTCGGCTACACCGAATAGGTTAACCTTCACAGGTACATAGATATATATGTATATATGTATACGTGTAACGTATACATATATATTCGAGAACCACGATTAATCTAGAAAGGCGTAAAAGGAAGAAGAAAAAAGGAAAAAAGGAAAAAAAGAAAAAGGAATCCCTTTATCAAAGAGCCACGCGCCCTTTTTATCTTCCTCCGAAACATTGTTCGTTAAATTTCTTCCCTCTGTTCTGTTTTCTCCCTCTCTTCTTTTTTTTTTTTTCTACTTGATAGAATTTTTATCCAACAAATATTTTACATTTCTTGAAAATATCAAGTACTTAAATGGTATTTGGGGGAGGGGGGGGGGGGGGGGGGGGGGGGGGGTAAAAGTTATTCCTACGTAATATTTTACAAATCGAAAGGCGCACGATAAGACATTTTTCATTGCGAAAAAATGTTTTAGCACAGCAACGTTTCGGGAAATAAAAATTGCACAGAAAATAAAAAAGGTCAGTTTCAAGAACTAGAGAAAAAAATTTCTATTCAGACGTTTTAAAAAAATACTGTAAGATCTAGTTTTCATTTGAAAAAAAAAAAATTTATTTCATAACTAGTTTTTAAAATCGCAAATGTGTTCATATTTACAAAATTTTGAAGCTTATAAATGAAAACTATCAAAAATAATTATCTTTTATGAAATAAAAAATCTTTAATCTATGTCAAATTATGACTATTAGTACAACTGATCCTCTTCTAACGACGTTTAACTATATAAAGAAGAACTGTAAGTAAAATCTTACGTAAGAAGTGGGAGGGCGAGTCCAAGAAATCTTATGTGTTCTTACACGGGGGGAGGGGGGGGGGGGGTTGAAAAAGGCTATAATCGTCCTTAAGTAATTAATGAATGACCCCTATACGATTGAATTCGATATTCGTAGTCAATAATTTTTACGTCTATGTATAAATAAAAATGAGCAAAAAGAGAAAGAGGAAAAGTGCAGGCTAAGAAGGGAGCGTAAATCATTGAATTGGTAGAAAACAAAACAAAATAAATAAATAAATAACTACAACGAGTGAGGAAATAAGAAGAAGAAATTGGCCGAGTAAAGTTTCATCTGCTCTCGTTTCGTGTATCAGGGATAAAGTTATAAGGTTAATATAGACTGCATCATACCGCGTATTATATAACATATCTATACACACATATATATATATATATATAAACCTTCTTCCTTTTTCCGTGACCTTAAACTTTCATCTCTCACCTCCTCGTTTCACAGAATTTTCGTAACCCTTATAGCTCGAGAGACGCGCTCGATCGACGTTTCGCAATTAGTTTGAAAGTACGACAGCCTCCTTCCTTCCTTAGACGACGACGGGGGTTGCTGACTTTGAGTTATTGCGAGAAATTATCTCTAACTATAGTATAATAATGCGGCACGTCGCATTTACCCCTTGTATATATATATATATATATATATATATATAGTACGTTTTATGTAAGGTACATATGTCGAAAAAGACGAAAATGAAAAAGCAGAGTAAAAGAAGAAGAAGAAGAAGATGAAGAAGATGAAGAAGAAGCCTCAGAAGTCAGAAATTAGTTACACGAATACTGTGTATAATAACAAACCTGATAGAAAAATGTTATTTTACTAGTTTCGATTTCAATTTGTTTTATTTTACTTATTGATTTTTTATTTATTAATCTTTCATTCTTCCATGTTTCAAACAAACAATGAATAATTATTATTCGACTCGAATCTCGTGTCGCGATATGTCACATAAAATCTTCCCCGTTATACGATACATTATTTTTACGTACTATTATTATGTTAAATGGTATTGAAAATTAGAAAATTATTGATTAAAATAGAAGATTTGGAAAAGCAATCTGAAGAATTGCAATCGTCTTTTAGAGTTGGAGAAAAACGAAACATATGAAATAAAAATGTGGATCACACAGAGCTGCAAGGTGATCGTGATCGTTGTCATGGAATGGTCTATACATCATATACAACCAACGACCGCTTTTAGCGATATTAAAATTTTAGAGACCGACTAGGTAAGACGTACCTAACATGTATATACTATACGTGAAGTAAAGAAGAAAAAAAAAATTCAGCGTGATTCATAGAATAATAAAACACTTTCCACTTACTACAATAACTTTCCGCGTTACTACAATTGCAATGATTTCCCAGTTACTACAATTCCAATAACTTTCAACTTACTGCAATAACTTTTTCCAGTTACTGCAGTAACCTTTCACGTTACCAAAATTCGAATAATTTTCCACTTACTGCAATAACTTTTCATGTTACTAAGACTGCCAATGTTTTCCCAATTAGTACAATTAAACTGATTTTCCAGTTACTAAAATTCCAATAACTACCCAATTAATACAATAACTTCACATATTACTACAACTCCACTAACTTTCCACTTACTGCAATAAATTCCCATGTTACTAAAATTTCAATGACTTTCCAATCACTGCAATAACTTTCCACATTAATAAAATTTCAATGACTTTCCAATTACTGCAATAATTCCCCTTGTTACTACAATTACACTAACACTCCACTTACTGCAATAACTTCCCATGTTATTACAATGCCAATAACTTTTCACTTACTGCAATAACTTTCCATGTTACTACAATTACATTGATTTTCCACTTACTGCAATAATTTCCCACGTTACTAAAATTTACAATAACTTTGCAATTACTGCGATAACGTCCCAGTCTCAAAAATTACACTGATTTTCCAGTTACTAAAACTTACAATAACTTTCCATTTACTGCAATAACTTTCCGTGTTACTAAAATAAAAATAACTTACTAGCTACTATAACAACTTCCCAGTTACTGCACAAACTTTCCACGTTACTACAATATTGTCGTAGTTAATTACTATGGGAAAAAAAAGAAGATAAAATTCCTCTATCTATCCATCCATCTATCTATCTATCTATCTATCTCTCAGCGTAAGTTCACTCACTCGCGGTGAAGCTCGCTTGCTCAGTGAAGGAAGGTTGTTTCGCGAGGTAACAGAAACGTGGGGTGAAATTTTATTTACTTTCCGGGAATCGATAGGGGGCGCGAACCCCCGGACGAAGCGAGCGAGCAAGCGAGCAAGCAAGCAGCAGCAGCAGCAGAGCAGAGCAGAGCAGAGCAAAGCAGCAAAGCGAAGCGCAGCGCCGCCGCGACGCCGACGCCGACGCCGACGTCGACGTCGGGTCCGTCGCGTCCCTCTTTTGTTCCGACGTAGAGGCACTCTCCTTCCTTCCTCTCTCTCTCTCTCTCTCTCTTTCTCACACACTCCACTCCTTGCCTCTCCTCTTCTCTTTCTCCCTCCTTCTACTCGGTCGGTTTCTTGGCCTCGTATATAGATGCCGCGAACGTTGCTCAGCCATTCGCTCGGTGAATCAAATCAAATTCACCGGCCCGGCGCCCCGATAGACACATTATTTATCTAAACAACTATATACATACATATATACATACATACATACATTATACCGTATACAAGTATGTACACGAGTTTCGTTTGGGTCCCTCGACGCCGCGCGACAGTTTATACCCCCTGCTCGTCGTGTTATATACATGTAAAATAAGTTCCACACGAGTATAATCCATGCATTTTTACCTCACGACACGTCAATTGTTGTGTAGTAGGTATACATAAAGTAACATGCCTTAGGAATAAAAAAAGAATAAAAAAATACAAAGAGATTCGAGGGATAAATTCAGGGCCGATTGACTTGACCTGACCTGACATAACCCGAAACGGAATCGTTATTGTAAAATGTGCATATATATATATATATGTATATATGTTAGACTGTATAAAAAAAATTGACTATTTTTTTTTTTTTTTCAATGGCATACTGAAAATAATGTTCAAGATGACGAAAAAGAAATACCATAAAAATTTCAGATTTTAATATTGATATTAAGGATAAAAACAATTTTTTGCACACTAGTGTAGAAACGGTTTGCTATTATCGAGGCGGTCGAAATTGCTTATTTTATACATTTTTACAGTAAAAAATATCGTCTGCAACTCGTGGACAAAATTAACGGCGATTCTGAGTTCGTTTAATATTCGCACTCACCCAGAATCGTCACATTTCTCCACTAGTTGCACAATATACTATTTCCCGATGCTTACGTCTGTTGGTTTTTGTTTGGATTTTATTCTCTCCTCATACCGTGTGATTATCCTTAACGAATGAAAACACGACGGATCAATTTGTATTATAATTCAAATATTCTGCCAACCGTTACCGTAGACCAAAAACAAAGAAAAAAAAAAATTCACCGTTTTCCCAAAATATAAACTCCGAACTACTAACATCGGTTTTTCATAACCGTTAACTTGGAGCCTACGTCTATACATATATAATCAGTATATCCATGGGTGATTCTCATACAATTCTCACAACACGTTTCCACCGTCAACGCACATGGACGAGTTGACTTATTTGTTTAAAGGACGTGGATTTTACGGTAAACTTCCAAGATTGAATGAGAACGCATCGTCGCCGGAATCGATGGCTTACCATCGTTCAATTGCGAATGTGGAGTAACTTTGCTAAAACTGGGTAATCGTCAAGTTCCTTCTGCAGTGTTACATTGTATATAGATTATAATAGTAATTGGGTGAACCGACGCTCTAAGAATCACTGATGTCATCATTTTCACAGTAACCCCCAACACCACCGGGAAACAGCACGGGAATCGATATTTACTGGCCTTCGAGGCCTTCCAAGCTACTTCTCATCGGAGCAGACCTAAAGATACGCGATTCGCCACTTAAAACTAGTTGGAATAGTTTTCTCGATCAGCAGTGCTCTTTGTTGGAAAATGATTTTTCTAACTAAGAAGCTGTAAACTATAAGCTTTGATAAATGATATAATTAAAAAAATATATCCTCTAAATCAGATTGTCAAGATCTAAATCCTCAAGTACAGTAACATCAATAAGTGTTTTAAAATTATTAGCTAAATAATTATTAATTCAAGTCAATCCCCCCCTACCGCAAAGCACTTCTTCAGGTGCAAAAACCTTTCGCCAAATCCATTAAAAATCTGTTCCGATAATTCATGAATCACGTACGACTTCCAAAAGTACATGTACATGTCAATTCACAATAAAAGCATGATTGAAACTTGAACCCTTAAGCTCCACATCACTCTCTGTAATAATCATACTGTTGCCACACTGGGGTCAGACTGACCCTAAACTGTGATAATATTTTCTTCGCCAAAAGTTTCTCATTCGATAAATTTCGTACATTGAATAACTAAATGAATAGATAAGTAAATTTAAAAAAGAAAAAAACTGACTACGTTCGAGACTCGGGATGATCATGTGGAAAAAAAAAAAAAAAAAAAAAAAACATATTGCGCGTCAAATCTTGCGAGGCGAATTGATCAGACCCAAGTTGAGTTGGCATGGAATGCCCCGTACATACGTGTATATATATTATATATACATATTACATGTATATACCTACATAATATAAAAGGCTCGGTTGCAATGAATAATCAACGAAAGACGGTTACGCGTTATAAAAAGAAGAAAAATAAAAGATTTGAAGGAAAAAAAAAAAAAAAAAAGAAAAAGTAAAAAAAACCTTAAAAAATGTAGTCCGGCCGGTTATATCGAGCGACGAACCAACGACCGTCGGATCATATCCTGCAGGCGAAAGGTTCGACGACACGTATCGACGACGGCGACGCCGACGCCGCGACGCAGCATATATATATAGGTGTGTAAATATATATATATATATATTTAAATATAATATAATATCGTATTTCTCTGCTTTTCTTTAATTACCTTGTTTAATAAGGTTAGTATAAGTTAATGAATCATTTCAGTTTTTTTTTTTTTTCACAACATTCTACTCGGTAACAAAAACGCGAGCCGAATTTTCACACGTCATACCGGAATGTTGTAAGTTTTTGAAATTTTTCGGACACATTTTACGATTTGCAAAAATTTTTTTCTTTCGTTTTATCAGCAAAAACAAAGAGGAAAAAAATATCCTTCGTAAGATCTCCAAAACAATATTGTGTGAAATATGAAAATGTTTCGGCAAAAATTTTGATACCTGACCTGATTGATCAAATTTTTTTTCCGATTTATCAAGCTGTGTCGATCAGTAAGATGGATTTGAAAAATTGTAGAAAATTCGAAGCATGTCGAAAAAAAATGAAAAAAAAAAAGAAAAAAATCAAAAATCATTGCTTTTCAAAGTGAGAACAATCGTATAAAAAATTACGGGCCAAATCCGCGAGATCGAGGAGTGTACGTAGGTCCAAGTGAGCTGGACTGCCACATATATTTAATGTACATATACATTAGGGTAGTCCTTAAAAAAGTAATTTTTGAATTTCAACCATGTTACCCCCCGAATCGGTTTCACATATATCGAAAATAATTCCCGAATTTTTTCAGATCTTACTATTAAGAAACTTGATGTAAGAGGATTTTTCGTGTAGCTGATTACGACCCTGATCTCAAAATTTGAAAATTCAAAATGGCGGATCGAATACGGTGAAACGAAGTCCACCCTACCGAACCCGTTATTTTGAATTTCGAAATTTCGAGTCCAGATTCGTAATCAGCGACCCAAGAAACCCTCCTATATCAAATTTCACCTAAATCCGTTGGTTAGATTTACTGTACACTTGAAAAGTGTTAGGATGGGAAAATCAACCCTCTGGCTACTAAAGGGGGTTAGAGTTGAGATAAAAATCTGAGAAAAATTCTGGAATTATTTCCAAATTATTTGGTGCCGATTTAAGGTGATTTAAAGTGAGACAGTCAAAATGCAAAAATTACCTTTTTAAGGACCACCCTAATATAATATATATGGGGCATTCCACGCCAAATCTATCACTATCGAACCCATATATATATATATATATATATATATAAACTTACGCATCCTGCACGCCGATAGTACACGTATACCAACGTCACGGACCATTTACGCCTGCTACGCGAGGTATGCAACCCGACACGCGTCACTGCCGCCTGACTGAGGACGACGAGATATTTCAGAATGAAAAACGGCTGGAAGGAGGAGAAGATTGGGCGTGGGGGGGGGGGGGGGGGGGGGGGCGAATAACAAAAGTAGAGGAAAAGAAGACGACGGGAAAAACTTTGATACGTATCTAATCCTATATTATGTACATGTATACATGCATATATGTATATATATATATATATATATATATACGTATATTACACCTGTTGTATTATATATGTATATGTATAAGGTGTGCAAGAGGAGAAGATTCATCGATCAATGCGCAGGATCACCACACCGTTTCGAACGTGACGAACGTCGTCGCTCTGTTTCAAGGATCTATAGGCTGCCGCGAACAAAGAAAATTGTACAAGAAGTTGCCAATCGAGTGAAATTTAATTTGAAACGGTACATTTTTTTTTTTTTTTTTTTTTGTTTCTTCTTGCCTAACCCGACGTTAAGAGAAAAGAGAAAAGTTTTTTTTTGAAACTATAGAATTCGAACTAGAAACAAAACCAATTATTTTCAAGGTATTTTACAGCCAATTGCGTAACCACCACGTATATTGGTACGTTGTTTCGAGTTTTTCTACACCTTCTCGGTAAAGGAAACGAAAGAATTATTATTATTATTATTAGTTTTTTTTTTTTTTTCATTTAAATACGAAGAGGAATTTAAGCTAATTTTCTTCTCCGTACCAGATATAATTTTTTTTTTCTATTCGGATATTCGTTTTGTTTTTTGTATTTTGCTTTTTTTTTTCACCAGAATTGTAATATTATATTATAACAACTGAATTCCCGTTACGACAATTAACAGATTTAAGAATGTAATTTACATGTACATTTGAAAGAAATAATTAAGCGCGTTAATTTGAAAAAGATAATCTCATACTTGCGTTTCAATGAACTCCCAAAGCGAAAAAAAACAAAGCAAACGAAGAAATAACGACAAAAAACGATTCGTCCGGTTTGTTTTTCTTTGTTTATAATAATATCCCTTTTCTGTTTCATTCCGCGTTATTACACGACGCATTGTCGTGATGCGAAGCCGACCAATGGCGGTAATAATAATAATACATCATCGTTATTATATATTTAAGGCATTCGCCATTAGGCACACATTTTATGTATTAAATTATTTAACATGTACGATCGGTATCGTTGCTCGCAATATTAGTCGAACGATTTACACCGATCGATCGATCGATCGATCGATTGATTCCACTTTGTGATCGTGAATATTGTTTATTCAACACCGCTTAAATGTGAAAATTTCAAATAGAGACACTTTTTTTTTTTTAATATCTTTATTATCTCTCATTCGCGAATGAAACAGTAATATTCGTGATCGCTAAATCGCGATTAATGCATTGACATTTAAAAATGTTTCCATATTATCCCAGAATTCATTCGATTGATCTCATACATGTATGTATATATATATATATATATATATATATATATATATATATGTACATAATGAACGAATCTGACGAATTAGATTTATTATTCTCTCTTTATCTGCAAATGAGGGTAAATTCTATAAGACTTTTCAAAAACACACATTATAATCCTAGTCAGTGAAACAAAATCGAAAGGACTATATATTTTTCATCGCTAAATAGAATTTAAATTCATTTTTCTTCTCTTTATGCCTTTACAAAATTCTTGTTCTTCTTCTTGTTTCCCCGTATCAGCAGCAAATTCATACAAAACACACGAAAATATCTTTCTTCACCGGTATATTTTTCTTTCCCCTATAAAGTATATTTTACACACATACCCGCACGTCGTTATTAATCCTTCCGTTAAAAAAAAAAAAAAAAAAAAAAAAAAATTGTACGAAAATCGTATAGAGAGAGCGGGAAATATTTTTCTTTATCCTTATTGTAAAAACGAAAAGTTTTCAGTAATATATATATATATAATAAGAGAGAGAGAGAGAGATTTTTCTCTCGTCTAAGGGAGAAGAGGAGAAACTCTCGACAATTGAGAAACGAATTGCATTCCGGTTCGTCAAGTTAATACCAGCAGCTATACTTGATTCCTCGACTCGCCGTCGTCGTTGGGTTTAATTGTAATTAAATCACCTGCATCATTTCATCTCCGTCTCACGATGTTTTCTTTGTGTCTTTCTAGTTTATGTATATTATACATATATATATATACATATACATATATACATTCATAAATAATTTTTATAAAAAAAAAATGCAACAGCAGCAGCGTACCATTGACATAGTTTACGCGACGCATATATGGCTGATGTTGGGGGTGGAATTTACGTTCCGTATATAACAAACTCGCGGTATCGACCCCTCGGCCAACCTGACCTGACCTACATTATCATCATCGTTTACGAATAGTTATACGATTTAGTCGTCTTGTTTACCGTATAATGTTCATTAATTGTTCCCGCGTGTAACAACACGTGTTGGAAAAATTCTATTTTGGAAAAATATTTTCTTCGTAAATCTATTTCGCAAGTTAACGAAATAAAATGATGATTAGAGCCCTGATTCGTAACATCTGAACATTGAAAAATATTAATCTTATCTTTTGTGTTTAGCGCATATTTCTTAGATCCATTAATTTTATCCTAAAACTGATTTTCGTCAGTTTCTTATCATTGTAATTAGTCTAGAAAGAATTATAAGATTCGAGACTTTTTCCAATTTTCTATTCAAAGATACAACATACTTGACGAGGCTGAAGTTAGTAACATTATTGTAATGATTAACGTTTTAGAAAATCGTTATTTCACAGTATCAGGAACGTCCGAATTTCATTAAATCGCATGATAAGATGAAAAATGTATTCATATTTTGAAAACTTGATCACTTCAAAGTCACTACAAACTTGCAAAATAGTAATTTTTCTCCCCCAAACGTTTCGTCACGTTAACGTAACTAACTTCAGCCTCGTACGTAATTGGCAACTGTACAGGCCCTAATATTATATGTAACAAAGTCGACGAGTAACAAGCGATATGGAAACAATGTACCATTAGTGAATAAATAAAGGTTACGAAGATGAAAGGAGAAAGAAATCCTGGCGACATCAGTAGAGACTCGAGTATTAATTAATAAACTTCGAACTTGAAACTATGTTCGAAGAAATAAAATGCTAGAATAGAATCCAATTCGAAAGAATTTTAAGCTTGTTTCAGGGCAGCCGTCGTAAATGATTCGGTAACAAAAAGAAAATTTATTGGGTATGAAATTTTCGGAACACGAGGGAAAAAAATTTCTAGGGACTTTTTTGCCAAGAAAAAAATTCTCAACAACGAAATTGAAGTTGGTAACTTGTAAGAAGAGAAATCCTTACTTTGGAAGTTTACAATGATTTAAAGGGTAGTTAATTAGTTGCGTCGTTAGATTAACCTTACAAATTTCATAAACACTTTATTCTGAAAAAGTGTCTAAATTATATTCAGGGATGTTGCGCTAGATAAGAATACGATGAAAATTCTTCTTTATAACAAATCACACACTGCAAGGCAATGCCAGAAGGATGAAATAAAAATTTTGGACATTTTCGCAAGACCTCTAGTGACAATAACGGCAATATGAAAGAAAAAAAAAAAAAAAAAAAAAAAATCCCTAAGGATCGACAAAATTAAAAAAAATGTAAACAATCGTACATAATAATCGAAGTTGGGGAATGAAAAGTCGACGAACTTCACATTGTCGAATAAGAATAAATAGTGACGATAACGGCAAAAATAAAATTAAAAAAAAAATTCCCTAGAGATCGATGTTAAACAAAATTTTAAACACAATCGTTGATAATCGAAGGTGGAATGAAAAGTCGACGAACTTCACATTGTACGTACGATGAATAAAGTAAAGTAAATTCGCTAATGCACTTACCACTGGTTTCTGCATGCAAGATGAAACGCCGTATCTGTCGTTGTCGTCCTCTTTCTACGATTCTCAATAACTTGAACGGGTCGTGCTGCGATTAGCGACATATTCACTTCGATGATTCAAGGACACCCGGGTATGATAAAAAGAACGAACCCACTTTCGAATATCACGAAATCACCACCAAAACAAAACTTGTAGTCGCGTGGTTTTAAAGCTCGGAACACTCACAGAATCACTACCGAAATCGTTGCGATATTTTTTTCGTCATTGTTTACCGTGAAATGAGAATAATCGTTGTTTCGCATCTTTTGTGCGAGTTTCACTTTTTCTTTTTAAAATCTTTTACTTCGTATTAAATTTCTGTCGCATCAATCTGTGAGTTTGTTCGTAAAGGCGTGTTTGTTTGTTTTTTTTTTTTTTTACTCACTGCAACCGTTGTTTTCCGATCATCGAAACACTCCTCGGCCAACTTCACTCAGCTCGAATTCAAACACGCGCGTTCGAATTCGAACGTTCACACGCGCAAAACACCGTCACTCACAAAGGAGGGGGGGGGGGGGGGGGGGGGGGGGGAGAAGAAAAAAAAAAAGAAAACAAAACAAACTCACAATAATCCTCCCGCAGGGGGTTTCGCTTTGTTTCTATTTCGTTTTTCACTATATCGTCGACACTTTTTCTCGTCGACGATGGACGGACGGACGGATCGAAACACTCTGGTTGCGTAGGTAATCCCTTCTGTTTATCTGTTTAGTCGTTGTTTTTTTTTTTTTTACGACAAGGTGTAGTAGTAATAATAATAATAATAATAATAATAATAATCTCAAATCCGACAATGATAAAATTCAATCTACAAATTTAACCAAGTAGAAATGAAAGTTATAAATCGAATATTCCACAACGATAATCAAAGCGAAAATAAGCGAATATCGTAAACGGAAAACACGCACCGACTTTTCCTTCTTAAAAACTTGTACGTTTTACTTGTCGAAACGTTCTTCTTCGCTGTACACTCGCAATGGCGAGATGATATCATTAGTGTTTCGTCTTTGCGTGGTTTATATCAAATCCGTAATAAACTTCCTTCTTATCGTTATTTATTATCACTTGTGCTCTGCAGAGGCGATGAATCTTACCAGAGATATTATGACGACGAAGACGAAAGAGGGGTCGAAAAAAAATATAGACAGACGAACGAACACGCGATGATCGACACACCGTGTTGAACGAATGAATGAACAAGGTAAGAATAACTCTACGCAAAAACTGTGTTGTGACGATGAAAATGAATCAAAATAACCGAAACAGTTGCCGATCGATTAATCCGATGAATTCGCGTCGAGCGGGGGTGGGGGGGGACTGGACGGTGCATGAGTAAAAAATCTGGCGTTAAAAAAGCCCTGAGCGATGATGAACGGTCGTCGTCGTCGATGATGATGATGATGGTGATTCACTAGTCGCACTCTCGTCGTCGTCGTCGACGGTATTGAAGTCGAAAAAAGAGTCCTCGTTTCTCATGTCGAAGAGTACGCGATGCCGGCCGGCCGGCCAAAGTCCGAAGGGTCAGCTCGACTCTTCCAGCCCACAAGTAAGCAGGAAAATTGTAAAAATCGCAAAAACACGAGTCATGCGATCGGTACGACGACCAACTTCTGTCCGGCACTGAAACCACGCTTACAAGTTTGAAAAACGAAAAACATCACAGATGCACAGTTGCACAATATATGCGCGGTGTTTCTTGGGTAATCCGTAGGGTGTAGGTAAAACAATTGAACCAGACACGCACTCGTCACGTCACCTCACCTTCATCACGGGGATGTTTGTTTTTTAACACGTACGTCAAAGGTCGTAAAAAAAAAAAAAACAGAAAAAAACCAACAATTCAACCCGCCGCCAAAGGGTCGAAAAAACGGTCAACACTGTGGCGCAAAACACGATCGCGATGCACCAATTATCACCTACTTACTCCTGATTGTCTCCTCCGTACGCACGCATTCGTTCCGCTCGAAAATACGCGCGCCGATCCCCTTCTATCGACGTAGTACATACGTCCCGTTGCACCGCAGGTACAAGACTGGCGTTCGCCGAGCGAGTCCCCCCCACTGGGGCGCCCCCCCCCCCTCCCGCAATCCCCCACCCCGCCCGTCCTACCCGTCAGCCCCACGGGGGATCGAGTGGGGGGGGGGGGGGCAACGGGCGCGACACACGCGCGAGATCGGAGTGGGGAGTGGGTCGCGTGGCGGTCGAGGTGGAGGGGGGCGCGCATGCGCCGAGCTCGCGACCGGCTCGCAGCTTTGAGAGTGAGACGAGCGGTCGTCCAGCGGCGACCCGCGTCCCGTCTCGTCGTGTGGAGTCGTAGGCGGCCTGAGGAGATATTTATGCTTACACTCTCTCTCTCTCTCTCTCTCTCTCTCTCTCTCTCGTTCTCCGCGTTCAACAATCAAGATAATGGGAGGTTTTACAGGAGGGGTAAGCAATTACACGATCGTTTTGCCGATTTTGTTTTAGATGTTTTAAGCTGCTGCTGCTGCTGTTGCTGTTGTTGCTGCTTGCTGCACCCGCGAAAATCGTCCGAATACCCCAGACTTTTCTGCAAGGACGGAGAACCGTGTAACGCGGTAAAAGTAAGGCGATTTTTACGAATTTATTTTCAAGAAACCGTATCTTTTGATCTTAGAAAAATTTTTAGGGTGTCTTGTTGTAGGTTTAGGGAATAGTCGGTATACGTAGCGACAATTTTTGAAGATTCGTTCTTGATATTTTTAACAAAATGACGACAATTTCGAAAGTAAAAATATTGCCGTTTCGGCTTCGTTAAGGGGTTAATTTAAACACTTTTAACGGTAATTTGGAAATAGGACAAAATTCAACGATTTGTATTTATTTCTTTTTTTTAGTATTCATGATTTTGGTCTCCGTATAACAATGTTTGTTTAGTGATAAAGTCACCTTCGAATTTTGGCGCCACGGGAATCGTACTTTTGCCTGATTACAAGCGAAAAAATTCAAATTTTTTCTGATATCAAAAAAACCTCATCACCAGTCATTATAAATTGATTTGTTTGGCGCGAAAAATTCAAATTGTACAGTTTCTTCTTCTTTGGTAAAAAAAATCCTAAGACTCGAATTCTTTTCAGCCCCCCCCCCCCCCCCCCCCCCCCCTCCCTGGCGGATTTTTACATCGGGGGAGGAGAAACGGGGGTCGGTTTAATGTTTTTCGTTGTGACAGCATTTTTTTAACCACACCACACGAACGCGTCGTCACCCACGAGACCGAGCTTTTTATATACCTGCGTGGATCCATGAATATATATATACATGAGTATACCTATGTACATGACTGGAACACCTTATTTCGCGGAAACATAACGTGTTGGATGTAATATCCCGTGATCGGTCGGTTTTATGGTGGAATATTACTGACCGTACACGCAATCTGCTGAGCCCGCGACTTCCGCTACTTTACACTTGTTTTTTTTAAAACCTTCGGGGTGTAATAATGTTGAAATGTGGTAGAATCCCACGTATTTCCAGGGGATTTTCATGTCTCTTAGAAAAACCTGCAACCGTAGGAATCCTACGGGGATATTTCTTCTTCTTCAGTACTTGCGTAATTGCGTAATGCGAAGTGTAAGACGTTAGACGGTGCAATTGCTGATTATTCGATTATTATTCGGTCAACATGAATTTTGAGTCTAGGTTCTAGATGTCAAATTATGAATTCTTCTAAGTGACTAATAAATGAAAATATAGTTTTATGCATTAGATAAAGTTTGTTTTTGTAGAAACCAGAATAAAGATGTTTCGCTTTTTAAGTAAAATTTTACTCATTTTCTCAAACATTTATTGTAAATAACAATTAGTTATCGACCAAAAACTTCCGAGACTTACTTATCAACGTAAAAAATACAAAATCAAACTTTGTATGTAATAAATGTTGGTTTTGGTTATAATTCGATGTATAAAATCAAAACTCATTTAGGCATTATTTTCTTAAGGGTCTCACTTTGCCCCACCCTCTTCTACTTAACTATATAAACAGCATCGCCATCTTAACGAAACGTAATCGCTGACTAACAATAATTTAACGGCGCTGACGTTAATTAGATCGATTCGAAACGAAAGGCTTTCATAAAGCACGCGACAGACTGCAGCAGCAGCAGCAGTAACAGCAGCGTTCCCTCTGTAGGTAGGGGCATAAATGTATAGTGCATTCGTACGTATGTATACGTGAAGTCTATAATAACGTATATAAATCTATCGAATCGACGAAATGAATATAACGTACAGGGTGTCTAATTTCGAAGGATACGTTAACGCGATCTCGAATTATAACATAAGCTTTGTAATAAATTATAATTTTTGTGTGAAAATAAGAAAAAAAGATAAATGATTGATGAAGAAAAAACCTTTTTTTATAGATAGATAAATGGATGCAAGAATGTAATAAAAGAGCATTGTTTTCCAACTGTGAATTGCAAAAACGTCGTTATACAAAATTCGGTGTGTTATAGATTTGAATTAACAAACTTAGCTTCATTAAAAACAAAATAAAAATAAAAAAAAACAATAAATTTATTATAAAATTCATTCTCGTGCAAAATTATCCTTGATTT
Organism: Diprion similis; assembly: GCF_021155765.1. Classification (NCBI taxonomy): domain Eukaryota; kingdom Metazoa; phylum Arthropoda; class Insecta; order Hymenoptera; family Diprionidae; genus Diprion; species Diprion similis. Next base: position 7,191,111 of record NC_060118.1, read on the forward strand.
GTTTATATACAGGTTGAAGAAACGGCACAACTTTCGACTGAATAATGATGAAGTAATTAACAACAATGTCATTTTTTTCCAAAGATCGTATTGGTAACTGAATTATTTCCTCTTGGAAAATTTAGGCTTCTCGATTTCTTTTTTTCATTTTTGATATGTCAAGAAAGATACTTCGAATAAAATTCTACTCGATCGATTTCAGTTTAACTTTTCGAGTCTTGATTTTAACATTCCTTTACAAATTTTTCTTTATTCGATTCTTTCATATGTCTTGGAATTTCATAAGCGTAATTTCGAGAATATTAAAACTAAAATTTTGTAAAAATAGGAAAAACTCGTTCTTCTACAAAATTCACAATTTCATAGAAACTTATACCATTTGACGTGGAATTCGACTCATATTGGCGTGATTCCAACATATTCGAACGTCACTTAAACGATAACAACCAATTTCACCCTATCCCAACAATTTCCTGCAAATACCTAACCAACCAGAGACGGGGAAAAAAAAATCATCTAAATTACGTTTTTCCCCTTCAACAAAAGAAGAAAAAAAAACAGGAAATCTCTTAACTTTCAAAAACTTGCAAGTATTTCGCGACTCTCGTACGTGGCAGGAAAAAATGGATAAAAAATGGATAAAAAAAAAAAAAAAAACGTTCAAACGCCTTTTTCGACGTGACTTTCATTCAGTTTTGCGCTGTCTGGGTGTCGTAGAACGTCTGGATAAAAAAAAAATATATAAAAATAACCCGAGTTTGGACGAAGAATCATTGTAAGATCGTGAAACTCTGCGTGTTTCGGTTTGCGAGACACCCTGTGCAGGCTTCCCTGCAACGATGCATGAACCCAGAGGATCGGTGAGATGGGGAGGGAGAGACTGCAGACAGAATGAGATATATATATATGTGTGTGTGTGTGATATGTGTATGTATACATATACGTACGAGAGGGAAAACGTAATGGATTAAAAGGGGGTAGAGAGGAGGGCGAGGGCGAGTGAGGCATGCACGTGTGTCGCAGCTGTTTAAAGATATGCGCCTACCGCGGCGGTTCTTTCTCTCTCTCTCTGTCTCTCCCTCTCTTTCTCTCTTTTTCTCTCTCTCTCTCCCTCTCAAGCTTCTCGTGAAAATTATGGGTATGAATATTCAGTAGAACGTGTAAGAATTAGCTCTCGCGTTTCGGTTAGCGCTCTGCACTCGAGTAGAGCGTGTGTGAAGTTCGCGTTAGAACACGAAACGGGGCATAAATATACATGGATATCGATCCTGAAAAATTATGAGAAAGACGGAAGAAGGGAAGAAAGGAAGGAAGGAAGGAAGGAAGGAAGGAAGTTTTCCTTTCCTTCTATTCTGCCGGGCCTTTGACTTTCTTCCCCTCTCTCTCTCTCTCTCTGTCTGTCTCTCTCAGTTTGTTCAATTCTCTCTCTTTCTCTCTTTATCTCCCTCGCTTCGAGATTAAAGATTACAATTAGTTATTCGGTAACGAAGGCACGAGCTGGTACCTTGCCCGCCAATTACCACGCCCTAACCTTTCAGCGGCACCCTGATACTTATACCTACACCTTACTGTGTCCATGTCTTACGGTTACCTTAATACCCGCATGCATGCCACGCATGTCGCCGCGGGTTGCTTAAGGTATCGCTTATTTCCTTACGTATACGTAACGCGAATCCTTTCTCGAACCCTCTTTCACAAATTTTCATTTCCATAACCTCAAATTTTCATGATTTAATTATTAACTGATCCGGCGAAATGCAAGCGAACGAAAATATGTTGTGCATAATTTTTTTGGTTGTTTTTTTTTGTTTCTCCGTCTTCCGTTCTTCTGGGTTTTAGTTGTTTTTTTCTTCAGATTATTATTTGCGCACGGTAACTTGATGTGTGTGGAATTTTTTTTTCTTTTTTTCACAATTATTTGTTATTACGAGTCCCGTGATTGAGATAAGATAAGATATTCTAACACGTTCGAGTCTTTTGTTTTCTAAAGTGTAATAGAATTATTTATTTTTTTTTTTTATTAGTGATAAAACGATGCTAAATTTTAACTCAATAATAGCCTATACCAATGAAAAACAAGAATGATACCAACGGTAATTCGTGAAAAGACCAGAATCTACAAGTAACAAGTTTATTACTTTATTAAAAACTTAATCAAAGATTATTACGAAATATTTAAATTTGTCTGGATTTTTGCTTTTCAAACGAAATTCCAGAACGTATTTACCATAATTTGAAGAACCAATAACCATCAAGGATCGTTAACGAAGAATAACATCGCGTTACCAAGGCCAAAAGGGCGTATCTCAATATGTACGCCATTTTGGCTCTGCAGATCAAAATTTTCAATAAAAAAAGATTTTTCTCATTTATTTTGAAAAATATGCAAAATATCAAATTTTTCCAGGACACGTTTTATTTTATTTTTCCGCTTTCGTGACGGCTGTTAGGATTTGATTTTATTATTTTTTATTTTATTTTTTGTCTCGAAAAGTGAAATAAGTAAAAAAAAAAAAACAAAAAAAAACATGAGACAGCCGCAGCCTATTTTCTAATTATGATAGACATTGCTTTTTTTTTTCTTCTTCGCCAAGAATCTGTGGTAAAAATTGCAGAATTTTACGAATGGTATTTTTTTAGTTATCACTTTACACATAACACAAAAGCGATCGTCGCGCCACCCGAAGGAGTAGCGAGAAAGTTCTCAAAAGAAAAAAAATATTCAGCTTCTTTTGAAGCGAAATGAATGCGCAAGAAAAAAAAATTTGTGCAAGGATCCGATGACATGAGGCAAATGACTTCTCGATTTCACTTGGAATGCCCCATATACGTGTGTGTCAAATGCACACGTAGGATATATGACGTATAAATTCGTGCACGTATAACGTACATCCATCCATTATATTAGTTATACGCGTTATAGGTACGGTACGACAACTCCCTGCATATCACGTATAAATTTCACCTTATCCGTGTCATCTTGTAATAACTTATTCACGCGATTTTACCTTTGTCATATCTTCTATACATACGTATACAACGGACAACGTCAGCGATTCCCATGAGAGTTTGATGCCCGGGTCATGATTACGCGAAAGTTACGCGCCTCGTGTATAAATACGAATGAAAAAAGTAGATAGAAAAAAAGAAAAGAAAAAACGAAAACAACAAACGAAAGAAAAAGAAAAAAGATTAGGAACAAGGTGAAATTTATCCGATCACTTTTTCGGCTTCCAGAGTTATATTATACACATGAATGGTTTAATGCGCATGCGCTTAGAGTCGTGGTTTTGTCAGGCCAAACAACATTTTTGAGGTTAGATACATCGCGGCGGTCTGTAATCTGAATTTATGAATGTTGGTTGCACTGGTAAAACGATGTGCGCTTTGTTCTCGAATTTTAGCGCATGCGCATTAAACCATTCAGTCGTTAGAAACTTTTCAATCCGTATAAACTATCCAATAATATCGTAAGAAAAAAAAAAACAAATCGATATGTTGAGTGCAAAGAAGAGAGAAGAAGAAAAACAAAAGGATAGATATAAAAATATCAGTAATAATAACAACAATAATGAAATAAAAGAAGTAAAATAAATGCATTCCGAAAATTATAAGCAAGGAAAAAAAGTAGAGAGAGAGAGAGAGAGAGGAGAGAGAGGACGTGGGACGCGCCGTAAATTGCCAAGATAAAAATAAACTGTCCGATCTTGAGCGTTGTGTAAACATTGCATCCCTCGTCTCTGGGAGGATTTCTTGTGAGAATATGAAAGTTTCAGCGCGGCGCGGCTCTTTGGCTCTGATCTTACGGGGGTGGAGGTGGAGGGTGGCATGCCTGGAGTCTGGGAGTCGCTGCATCGGCTGCAACGGTCGTCTTAACTCTTACAGTCTGTGCAGCTTGTGTAACTTCTCAGTGACTGCAGCCGGCAACGCGTTGCGAGCCGCTATCAACAACTACCCTGCACTGTTGTTGGGGGTGAAAAGTAGGGGTTTCCATCCCCTTGGTACTGCACACGTGCATCACTTCCTTTACATAAAACACGTATTAACGCGAGAACCGCACCCTCCGAGGCGCCGATGTAGACACCTTTGTCTATCGTATTGCCGGTGATGCAGTCGTCATGCAAGACTGACGGGGATCAGTGATGTAGATTTTGATGTGTCGTGTTTTCTCGAATTCGGAACAATTTTATTCCGAGTAATCGAAGGCTTCAGGGTCATAATTCAATGCACACTGGGAGAAAATATAATTGTTACGGCTGCGTTGGAAGGTCTTAGTAAAATATCGGGATCGTTGTAAAAACGGTTTAAACATCGTTCAAATCACAAGAAATATCCGAATTACCGTGAAAACTTTTGAAATACTTTGAAATCTTATGGAATCTTGTGTAATATTGGAAATCTTGGTAATCACCAGAAATCTCTTGAATGCTATAAAATCTTTTGAAATATTATGAAATCTTGTAAGGATCACAAGAAATCCTACGAAATCTTTACAAATTTTGTGAAATCTCTGAAAGTTGAAATCACAAGAAATCGATGGAATCCCGTGAAATCTTATGAAATATTATGAGACCTTCTGAAATCACAAAAGATCCCATGAAATCCTTTCAAATCTTATGAAATCCTCTGAAATATTATGAGATCTTGTGAAATCATAAGAGATCCCATGAAATCCTTTCAAATCTTATGAAATCCTGTGAAATCTTTTGAAATACCTGGAACTTTGAAATCACAAGGAATTCATGGAATCCTATGAAATCTTTTATGATCCTTTAAAATCGTATCCAATCTTGCGAAGTCTTATAAAAATTCTTAAAATATTGGAAATCTGAAAAATTTGAAATCACAAGAAATCCATCTAATTCCATGAAATCCATTTAAATTTCATAAAATCCTGTAAAATCTTGTGAAGATTTGTGAAATCTCTAAAACTTTGAAATCACAGACAATACCTGAAATCCCGTGAAAGCTATTGTAATCCTTTGAAATTTTGTGAAACTGTGTATCACAAGAAATTCCATGAAATCCTGTGCAAACTTGTGCAACTTTGAAATCACAAGAAATCCCTGAAATCTCGTGAAATCTTCTTCAATCCTTCAAAATGTTATGAAAAATCTTGTGATATTTTGAAAATCTTGAAAATCACAAGAATTCCCGTGAAATTTTTTATTTTCAATCCTTGAAATTACACAAAATCCAGGACAATCTTAAAAAATTCTATAAAATCTCATGCAAATCTTTGAAATCTTTTGATCCTTAAAATCTTTTAAAACCAACTACAATGAATTGTTTAACTTCAAAGTGAACAATTAAAATGGAAAGTAGTTAACTGACAAGAATAAAAATCACTCACTAATAAACAATTGGCACAAGCAACAGCGAAGCTTTCTCTGTGAAATCTTTTCCATCCTTAGTGTAGAATTTTTCAGTTGCCAAGGGCAAAGATAGAAAAATGAAGCCAAGGAGCTTACGATTAGACCTCAGTCCTGGCGCCGTCGCGGCTCGTTGCTCGGGCGCCTCTCTCCCTCTCTCCCTCCCACCCTCGCACCCTCTCTCCATCACTTTCTCTCTCTCTCTCTCTCTCTTTCTCTTTCTATCGTGCAGCCCCTGCTTCTCCTCATTACTTAATCATCGCCGATGAAAGAGAACGCAGGAACGGCGACGCGTGGTCTGGCAACGTGCTCGTTCTGTACACAATACTATAGTATATGTAGGCATATTCTACAGACGATGCACAACGTATGTATATATATATATATATATACACTCTCTCGTAAAAGTTATACTTAATAATCGCAAATGAGAGTATCGTTTTTATTTATCAACTTTTTTCTTGTTGATTACGAGCAGAATTTCAAAACAAGTGATAATTAATTTTAAATATTGAATTTCGAATTTTTTTAAAATCTTTCACAAATCCAACAAAAATAACAAAGTTTCTTTTGTTTCTAGTCATTTACTGATGCTCCGTTACATGAAAAAAAGAATGAAGAAAAAATATAATACAGATAAACGCGCTGATCTGTCCGTTGTTTTTTTTTCTTATTCTTTCTTTTTTATTTCATCGGAACGATTGATCCGTCAGAGGGGTGAAAAAAAAAAAAAATAAACAAAAAATACAAAAAACATGTAGACGCAGCAAAGAATCGAAAATTTAAATTCCAAAGATGTCTTATAACCCTCGCCATACTTGCCGGCATGAGTTAGATCGTCTTTGACGAAAACTTTTCACGCCGACAAAAAGGAGTGCTATAAAATATTCCCTCAAAGTTTTCTCGAAATAGAACAAAAGAGGAACAAAATAAAAAATAATTTCTCTTCCTCTTATAATTCATTAAAATGTTTTATTTTTACATATATATATATATATATATATATATATATCCGGCGAATAATCTTTTATATGTATTGTATAACTGGTTATATAATAAATATGATAAATCTTTGTAAAAAGTTGAGAACGTGTCGAAGGTATAAATTAGTATTATAGGTTATACTTTGCGGAAAAAGAATTAATATCGGTCACCCCGAGCTTTTCGAATCCCTCGGATTGAGGGGCGGACGGGCTGCGAAAGGCCTCGTCGAGCCTGACGAAAGAAAAGTTTTTAATAATACCAGGTATAATCAGGGTATGTCTCGGCTGAGGGAATCCCGCGGATGGATATATATATACATATATTATTACGTTATACGAAAATGGTTGTTAACCATTGGGAATCCGAATTTTCCCCGAAATTCTCCGGGACTTGTTTCGAGAATTCTAATTTGCTCTGAAGAAGAACCCGAATCGCCTGCTTTTCAGACTGACAAAAGGAGTTCTTTCTTCTTGTTCTTCTTTTTCTTCTTCTTCGTCTATCGCGGAATAATAACGAGGCCTAATCGCAGGCCGCATTATGGATTTGCAGGTCGTACAGTCCGGTGAAAAAATTATCAAACGGAGAAGAGAATTTTATTTCGAAAAGTGATACTAAAATTTATTTATTCGATCATGATTTTTAAAACAATCTGCATTCTCTCGATGGGGAAATATTTTCAATTTTACCATTTTTATTAACGCGAGTTGATTTTAAATGCGAATGAAGTACTTGCACTTGTTAAAAAAAATTTCTTTTTGTTTACTGAAGCTATTTTGTGTACTATAATCTATAACCATTAAAAAGAAAAAAAATAATAAAAATAACACCTTTTTCAGATCGTGAGAATCTGAAAGAAAGAGGTTAGAAAAAAAATTGCGAACATAAAGGATTGTCAAATTTTTGATACTGACAATGAGAAAAACAATATACCACAATCTAATCGGTCAATATTTCTTAATGATCCAGCGTTCGAGGTTGAAATTCGATAATATTAATATATTTTCCATGTTTTGTAGGAATTATTTGATTCAATATAATTAAATTAAGTCGAGTCGCAATTTTTCACCGTCTCATTGTCAAATTTTGATAATTTTTAATCCACGTGTCAATCCTCTTTAACCGACAAGTGTCCTCTAAGGTAGAAATTAATTTAAATTATATACGCATGGTGTTAAAAATTAAACTCGAGATTTCGTAAGGGTTGAAACTTTGTAAGAGAAAAAAAAAAACGAAAAAAAAAAACACACTCCTAATCCCCACGGTAAAAAACTGATATTTCTAGTTTTTTTCCTGACCAAAATAAAAATTCCCTGACAATTCCCATTTCTTCATGACCCAATTTCAAATTCCCTGATGTTTTCAGGTTTTTCAGGTGTGTGGCGCCACCCTGTTAAAATTTATTTTTTCCGCGTTTATACAAGAAAAACAGAGAAAAATTTCACTGCTCCCGATTCGAAGTGTATATCGGGGACGAATAACCGCGATAATATTCGTCGGGGAATGTTGTAGGGTAGAGGAGGGTTGGTGAGTTGCCGACAAAACCATGGATGTATTTAAGGTTAATGAAACGAACGGGATCGGATTTCGAAGTAGAAAAGCCCCGAATATACCTAAACCGTGATTTGAGAGTTATCCCGGGAATGCATCGCACCCCAGCACTCGCTGTGTTACGTGGGCAGATATGAGCTTTCTATTATGTACGGGGTGTACAGTCAGGTTGAAAAGGTGTTCGCGTGAGCACAAAACATGCGAAAAAAGCTCTTCAAATAATGCCACTGAAGTCAAAAATAAAAGTTCCCGTGTTTTTGTAGGTAAAAAATTGGACCCGCGCCATTTGGTTATTAATTTCAATGAAAAACTTCTAAAAATGTACTCGAAGCTATAAATAATAAAACCATGAAACTCAAATTTCTCTAAGTGTGTCCATTTAATTGAAAAAAAAAAAAAAAAAAACAATAACTCCTAGCTAAATAGATATGATTTTAGACCATCCGATCTGTACACCCCCTCACCCCCCATTTTCAAAGGGCTAAATCCATTGTTAAAACTAATCAGGAAGTGTAGAACTATAGTGTAGTAAAAAAGAAAATCCGCAGATGATTTGTGAGATTCTAACATTTCATATGTTAGATTAATTCTCATGAAAAGTCCGACCCTGCGTGAACCGGATGTTGGTTTCATGTTATTGGAATTTTTCTCCAGTCTCGATATGTCCGGGGGAATGTTGGACCATTATAATGGATAACGGGTGTCGACGATCAGGTGTCCCGAAACATCACAAGTAAACGCAAGGGATTTCGTATTACGTATCAGGTTTGTGGGCTTGATACGTGGTCTGAATACATCCGAAGTCACTCCGACGTCGTCGCGTCGGAGAGGAATTCACCGTTTTGTCCCGAAGGATCGGAGTGGACCGGCACTCACTTGACTTTCCCGGCAAGCCTGATACGATGGATTACCAACGCGTATTGGAAAATGTCCTTATGACGTCAGAGACTGGTTGTCGACGCCATTTTATCACCACATAACCTAAGTTTGTAATTTTAATGGAGGCAAATCGTAATTCATGAGGTTTCAAACTACTCATGTCCCATAAATTAATGAAACATAATCGATAATACATCTGTTCTGACATCCATACGTGAAAAATCAGGGTCAATTGTCAGATGTTAGTCTGGTTATATTAGTTCGATTTTTTCCCACCAGATGGCGCATTGCAAAATGTCAATCCCAACACCTACGTTTTTCTTTCTCTCTGGTGACTGCAACATATTGCGAAAAAAATGAAATGTAGTTGACTAAACGTTAGGCGACACTTTTTTTTATCGGCCAAAAAACCCTTTGAGGGGTGAAAATAACCTCTAAATATAGGAGACCCATCGGGATGATTTTTTGTAATGCTTTATTCATCAATCGATGCATTTCATAGTTGGTTTCATTCAAATACATCAAGCAAATTAAGAAATCACCTTGTTTGGTGCCCATTTTTGGGATAAATGCGGTTTCATCTCCTCAAAATTTTTTTCGGCCGATAAAAAAAACCACGTGTCGCTTAATTTTTAGTTTACTATAACGTACGAGTATTACAAAACAAATTGAATCGGAGAGATCGAATTGGGATACTTTTCTCGTCGGACGTAGAGATTCCAATTGATATTCAATGATTTTCTGGCGTTCCAGGTAATTTCTAATGATTCCAAGTGATTTTTTGTGATTTCATGTGATTATGACCACTCCAGAAATCACTTGGTAAACTGTGAATGAATGAAAATGAGATAGTGAAGTAGAAATCAATAGAACATGCTGAAAATCAGTCTCAATGAATTGGAATAATCCTTTTGATTTCCATGGTGAGGATGGTCTTCACATTTTTCGCACATAAAACTTGCCGCGTTCTGTTTATATTTATACTTAATTTTTTCAATCACTCTCACCCCAATTCTATGTGAAATCAATTTGCAATTGAGAACAATTTGAAACATTGAAATTACTACGAAGAAACAAATCCGATGTATAAAAATATTAGAAAGTTGTTTAAAAAATCATAAATTTTGATTCATGTCTATGGGATTCCGTTATGTTAGAATTATTCAAGACTCACCGCGAAATTTTTTGACCGACGGAGATCTGCATAACTGCTGCATCCAGTCATATCAGATTATAAATGGAGGATGAATGTCTGCGGTGGGACAGATGATCCATGCAGATATTAACAATCTGAAAAATGATAAAAATAAGTAAAGTTATGTTAATTTTAACAGTCTGCGAACCATTTCCTCCTCCCTTCTTTACCACTAGAGCACCGCGTGACGGCGATCCGCGCAGATAGCTAATGAATATATAGAAAAATGGAGGTTATGGGGGATCAACGGGGATGGAAAAGTCGGTGGTTAAGAAATTGGATATGGCGCAGGTTGCCGCGGGGATCGTTGTGCTTATCGAAGCCGCATGGCTGCTGCCACCCGCGTCGGGGGGAACCGCGGTGAGTCCGTGGATTTGATAAATGCCGTGACATCACGAGAGCAATTATCTGCCCCACCTGAAGCAGCTGCGCCGCGGGCTTCGGTGTGATATATATATAAAGTCAGGACGCGAGCCTCGATTTTCAAAATCAGCGTTCATCATTGCCTTAGTTTGCCTTCCGAAACTTGCTGACTTCATTCCTTGCGGTATAATTATATATTATAGACAGAGTGAATTCTTACCGACTGTACGTTCCGTGGTCTGCTCAAATTTAAGGTTATGTAGTGCTCCTACCTTTACCGACCGAGTAAATTAACCCTTTTTCTTCTTTACTGCACACGCGCTACAATCCGATATCAGCTATTTGCCAGGATGACCAACCGTTATAAATTCAGATCACAGGTCGCCGCGATGTGTGTAACCTTAAAAATGTTGACAGTTTTCGGTGGTAGTTGTACTCAATTCATGACTGTCCAAATTTTTGAGGTTACAGACAGTTGGTCGCCCTGACATACAACCGTTCTCGGATTGTCGCGCATGCGCATTGAATTTTAGCAGACGACAGACCATGCAGTTGTCAAAAATTTACTCTATATATGTATATATATAATTCAACTAGTAGCTAATGAAACTATTAGACATAGCCATACGCTCTAGCAGACGTCTTTTGCCGAGCTCGTCGAAACTTTGTAAGCTCCTGAACCTAAGTTTTTTCTACCTGTAAGACATCTATCGTTATATCTTTATCTGACCTAACCTGACCTAACCTAACCTAATCTCGTTTACATCAATGTATGATCACGTTTCAACTTGGCTTACAAATGTCGTATTTATCTCAAAAACTATTGATCTGGTTGTATCGAAATATGGCGTAAAATTTGGCCAGCCAGATTTGTAGCTATCCACGGAAAAAAGAATCAAAATCGTTGAATTTTATCTACGTAGAGAGAAAACAGAGGAGACGGTTACACTTGACGGCTGCGAAACGCGATATCAGAGAACCTGTCAGATGCTTCCAGAGCGAATTACGGGCTGAATGAAAATTTTGGAGGAGAATAGAAAAACAAAACCGTTTACAAAAATATCCGATAATGTCACTTGCCCTATACTCTGCCCCTTTGTAATACGAACGAGTGGCACAAGCTGAAATATGAACGATTTGAGAAAAGGGCTTACAACTAAAACCTTCTTGGTTTTCTTCGGAGATTCTAATGTTTTTGGGGTCCTTCTACTGGGTGACCACATATCCAAGAATTTTTTATAGAAAACATTAGTGGAATGGAATGTTACGTCATAGTGGAGTAAAAGTCTCTCATTTTCCCTAACTTTTGTATCAGACGGTTAGACCCGTTCATCCGTAATATGGGAAATTGGGCAATGAACTTGAAAATGAAGAAAGCTCATTTTATCAAAGCGATCAGGAATCTAGACAACTATTTTTATCACTTTTCTAGAATTCGTGCGAATCTACTAAATAACATAATTGCAACCATGGCGTCGTAACTTGTGTACACGAGTCGTTTTGGAATGACAATTCTCCATCGAACATCATTAACCATTGATTACGTGATCAATAAAATCCCGTAACAAAATTAATTGAACTACCGGTACGTCGAATAAGAGCTCACGTAATTACAACGTCAATTTACAGCTGGTTTAAAATGTCACGTTCAATACAGAACAACGTGAATATTTATCCGTATACCTGCCGTCTGGTACTGACAAATTTTACGAATATTATTCATACAATTTTCCTCACAGATTTGTTCCCATGAATAATATTATCTCATCCGATTGCATGAGATGCCTCGACGAGAAAGCCAAAAACTCATTTCGAATCATTGCCTTACATTTGCTTAATAAAGTCGATACTTTAATTATATAGTACAAAACTTATGAATTACCAAATGCGAAACGTGAATCCAAGGTCGAAGGTCGAAGGTAATTCGTGTGATGTTTTTTTTTTTTTTTTTACGTTTCGTCGATTTCGACAACGAACAATTGCTTCATCGAAACGAAGTCAAGTGTTAAAGTAAGTGATTATTCACGTTTCGCATTTGAATTTCGGTGGATTAATGTCGGCCGAACCGTAACGTCGAGGCGATCAACCGAGGCAATTACCGCGATGGGCACGAGGACACGTTTTTTTCTGATGGGTAAAGTAAATCAGCCACGTCGCACACTGCCGAAGGTTTATCGTCGAGCAGCCCGACGCAATCCGTGCAGTTTCCGGCTAACCCCTAAGCAAACTATTCCACATATATACTCCCTTCCGGCGATGACGGATGCAGATGAAACGTCTGTGGAACCCCGAAACGTTCGGTGTTCCGAGCTACGCTACGTTCACAGTTTCTACGAGTGCAGTGAACTCTTAGGGACCCTGAAACGCCGTCCGCTTCCAAAAATAGAGACAGAGGGAACGGACAATGCTGCACGTCGCGGCGACAAAATGCCCGAGGAAAAACCTCGTTCTTCATTGATTTTTTTTTTTTTTCACATTCGAAAAGACCGCTTCGGAGTCCGAGTAATATGCAAAGTGCCCGCGAGTAGATGGGAAGGCTGGGAAATTGTCCTGAGGTTCGGAAATTACAGGCCTATTGGCTTTGTTTTTTTTCTATTTTTTTTTTTTCATTTTTTTTTTTGTTTGTTCAGGTTTTTAGAGGATAGATATACTGTACAAGAATACTGTCTCCAAATTTGAAGCTGATCGGTTCAGCCGTTTTTGAGATCTCGTGTACATTGAAAAACATGTCATGCAGCGAAAAGGTATAGATGTGGTTGTCAGTATAACGATACTTCCTATTAATTGATACTGATGAAAGAAGGTGAAAACGAATCTCTGTCTATATACGTTTACATAAAACAAACCCCAACATATAATTGTTTAGTCGTCAAGTTAGGAATTTCCAAAATTCATTTAGTTTTATAGTTATATAATTGTAGGTTATGGTCTGTTATATAATTTTCTCAACTTCGAAGAAAAGGAATGCACCTCTGCAAGTCACTACCATTTATTATACTTTTCAAGCACTTCTTTTTTGTCTCATTTGTTAAGTGTCATGGTCGAGCTGAACTGTTCATCATATTAGAACTGAGGGCACACTTGACTTGAAGAATCGAGGGCCATTCATTCAAGTGTGTCATAAATTTAACAGTTCCAAATGAAAGTATAAATCAAACGAACTTGGATGACTGAAATTTTATTTGAAATAAGGAGGAATCAATTGAGGTAGCTGAAATCATTGCGAATTATTTGAGAAATGAGGGAAAAGGGTTTCAAATCAGGGAAATCTATTCACCTACACCCTTTGTCAAATGATTTCTAGTTCACCGAGTGATTTCCACTGATTTATCACCGTTTTGGGTGACATTGAAAATCTACATTATAAATTAGGAAATCAATAGAATGTTGCCATATTGGAATGATCCATATAATTTCCATGAGCGAATAACCCCTCGCAAAGAATTCAAATCACATGACTTGACTGAAGTGATTCCACAATTCGTCGTGAAAATGCCTGACCGAAAAGAGTTCCGTGAGTTTGATTTCTTCTTTCTTTGGCCCACACTTAACTCCGTTTAACTTTCGAAGGGTGTAAGGCGTGCGTTGAAGGTGCACCGCAAGAATTCAATCGAGTTAAGTATAATCAAATTTTCGTGCACGGTTGGCTCTTGAGTCGAAGGGTGCAGAGGTTCTGGGTTAGAGGTTCACCCGGAGAGCGAATGAATACAACTGGAAAACAATCAGTTTAAATATTCATGCACGGCATAAAACGGCCTGGTGGTTATGAAAGAGGGAAGGAGAGGCAAGTAGAGAGAGAGAAGGGATGAAATTCGCGCTCTGTTTCTCGAGGGATACTTGAGACAAACAGCTTTTTGTTCTGGTTCTGAAGTTGAGCGCACACCAAGCGGCGCGCACGGAACCTCTTGCTAACTACTCTTCTGGACCATTCAAAAGATAAATTCTCCAACTTAGCCTCGTGCCCCAAGTCGCGTGTTACCCTTCATTCCTACTCCCCTCCTGCCTCTTCTTCCGGAAGTTGCGATCATTCATATGGGGGTCGTGCACCCACCTCGCGACTCGCAAGTTACCATCCGTGATAAAAAGCGTGCTCCGCATCCATCATACGAAGCGTTATAAAACCGCGTCTGCATCATCCGCGGTGTAATTTGTACCGCAGACGTCGTCTCTCGTGCGATACACGAGACGTGATACCAGTTCCCCAAGTTCAAACATCTGCAAGGTCTCTGGCTCAATTGATTTCCTGCAGGATACAATCGCATATCTTGAAATGGAAAGATTTTGTGTCACAGCATGTGTGTCTTGGAAACAAAACATCAAAAGTCAGTTAAAAACGTAAAAATTTATAGGGGTGGAAAATAGGGAGAGTTAATCCGACGAACGAATCAAGGATCAAGGATTTCCACGGACTTTGCACAGGATTATACGTTATACCTATAGGTGTGTACTCAAGACTCTGCTTTAGGGCATGTGTAGGTATAGGTGGACGCACATGGACTCGGGTGACACCATGAGGAGTAGTCTGGCTGGCTGAGGCTTAAATTGAACCCCAGCTAAGTCGTGACAACTCGGAAGAAGACGAAGAAGTCTACCGGTGGGACTGAAATACACGCGCCTTGGTTGGCGCTCACTACGTGGTGCAGTGTAACTATGTACCAAAGGTAAATATAGAATAAGAAGAATGAGAATAAGAGGTGGCAGGGTGAAGGATGAGCGGAGAATAGAATAGAATGGAATAGAGTAGAATAGAATGGAATAGAATAGAATGGAATGGAACGGAATGAGAGAGGAAAAGTGCTTATGCAGCCAGGGTGAAGGGGCGGGAGAGACCCTCTCCTAAAGTGTGTTCTGCTCTCTCTGCGTTTTTCTAAAACCCCCTGGCCATCGTCTAGCCCTCTCGTCTGTCTCTTTCTTTTCATCTCCTTCAACAGAAGTCATTGACTGCATCCCCAGGCCAGCGGCTCTCAAAGCGATGCACTTCACTTGACGCACCCTGGACTGAACTGCGATTCACTGAACATGTAATAACAACGTTGCAGTATTTAAACGTCAATATCGACATACTGGCTGACAGAAGCCCTGATCAAATAGTAATTGTGAACACAGTGAACAGATTGAAGTGAGTGCTTTTGCTGTCAACCATATAAAACTGTCATTCTTGAAGGATTCGAATTTGGGAAGAAGTTTATGCGATGTAGCGTACCTGGTTGAAAAGTGGTTCCTTGTGTTTCTCGATCTGGGTATTCGCTTCACGTATACACAAGATGTACAAGAAGAAGAGAAACAAAAGAAGGCGATGTGAGATCCGATACGCGATCACGTGTGCACACGTAAAACATGATGAATTTTCTCACTGTGTGTGTAATAATTTCATACAGGAGTTTCTAAGGGCAAACTTTGGTCATCCGGTAGCACAGTTGTCCACGGATTTATGTTCAGGATCTCTCCTGGGTACTGGGGGATATAAAATTTCCTGACAATTCCAGCCGCTTCACTCTCTCGGATAGCGACCGACGCTTTTCTCTCCGCTTGAAAAGAAAGGAAGTACCCTACACGCAGTGTTTTACGGTCGCACAAAAATTACGTAGCTTTCGATTTTTGACCTCTCGACGTTGGATTCGGAGCTTCGTGAATACGAAGATCGTCATGATTCCTGGTCACCATATCGAATAGCATCAAATCTTCATGGTGATAGTAAGTATCATCAATTCCTCGTATCCCCATCCTCTCAAATAAGTTGATCACATCTTAATTGATCATTGCCAAATGCAGGCAAAAACTGAATTGCAAATTATCTCAACTGACTTCAAATGACATGCAACCAATGTCCATCTGGCTCAAGGTGTGCTTAAAACCTGGAACCACGTACCAGTATGACGAATTCTTTGCACCTTCTCCCGTTGGATGTTGAAGAGCCAAGAGTAATGGTCGCACGATCTTCCGTTGGGACATATTTGGGTGTAAGTCGTCGGTCGTAATTCGCGGGTCACAACGAGGGTAACTTTTCGGCGTAGGGATTTAAGGAGCTCGAACGAGTTGCAGAGAGCTCTCAGCTGCCAGCAGTGCAACGGTAGCGTCGCAAAGTATCGGACGTCCGGCACAGTTGCTGGAGCAGGATTCATTCCTGGTCCCAAGTTAAAAACCCCGGTCTTTTCCCCTTCAGGGGGTAGTGGAAGGACTCCTTTTATTTCGTCTGCCGCTATTTCTGGCCCTCGTCCTCGCGACGACAAACGTCGTCTAAAAGTAGGACCCTTACTACCTTGGACGGAGAAGTCGCCGCTACCATCCGGTTCCTCGCTAAATCGTTTCCTATTTTTGTCGCCCTCCACCTCCTCCTTCTCCTCCTTCACGTCCTCATCCTCCTAGTTCTCCAGCTCCACGAGGCCTCGAACTCGGCTGGTAATTGATATTATCGCAGACAGCCTTAATGAGCTGTCCGTGGCACGACTTGAAGTATCCACAGGGGGGCGGGCGTCGCCGTTATCTCGACACGGATGGCACGCCCCCTGGTGCAGAAGGACGTGTGGGCCACTCTCCAGCCGCACGAAAGATACGACGCTGATAAGGCTCGTCGCGGGATATCAATGACCGACTTCGAAGCGCGGTAGCAGACCAATCGTCAAACGGTCCGTTAATGTTCAATCGAAATTGCCAGTGGACTCGTCGCCTGACTCTCACCAAATTCATTTCCCAAGCTTTTCTAGTCAGCTTTTTGTGCCACGAAGATACGAATCGACACCCAGAACCCTGGTTTTTACCATTATTTATCGACGTGTTAAACGTACTGGTGTATGACTTGACTTTGACAAATGGGAGACTCCATTACCGTTGCAATTGTTTACTACGGAATAACAATTTTTAACTCGAACCAACTGTAATTCGAAGTTTTAATGAAAACTGACAGTTATTTTGAGAATCTTCTGAAGTCATTCAGAGTCCCTGAATTCATTTGAGGTCTCCGAGATCCCCCGGCATGTTTCGAAGTCCTTTGAAATCCTCTGAAATCATGCCTGTAGATCTTAAAATCTGAACACTGATGAACTCATTTGAATGTAGACAAAAGCACGTAACCCTAAGTTACATCCTCACTGTTCATAAGACTATAGCTGTGCGAACTGATTGATCAGAGAATCGAACGTTTGCCGTACAAGATAGACGTCGTAAGATATTTGAATTGGAGTTGTGATTAGCGAAGCTTCCGAGAAACGTACCTAATATTAAATGCAAACATTGGTATTTCTACGAATCAACGTTGGAAGAGGATTTGACTAAGCTAGAGGAAACTCCAAGCATTGAACAACAATGCAAACTAATAATAATCAGGTTAATATCCACTGGGAAATGCTGGATTGGCCAGCTCCGAGTTTCCCGAACGAGTTCTGAGGTCCACTTTGCTAGTGGAGTCACCTTCACGGAGGATCCGAATCCGATTTTTCAGAGCTTGTTTCTTTTTCCCTAGCCACTCGGGTTGAGCCAGTCAAAGTCGAGATCCCAAGGATTTGAATAACGCGCTTTCTTCTCTTGTATAAGGCGAAGAAAAAAAAGGCGTCATTTTTAGGTCACGGTCGCGGGATTTCACCGAAATGGTTTTTCCGAGGTGTAGTATTTCGGGGAAAAACGAGAAACCCGGGCCACGGGTCAAGTGACCCTTCCTTTTTCCCTCGCGTGAATGTAGCTACGTTCAGAAACGTGTCATTATTATTATCACGAATATCATTATGCTCTACCTTTTTTCTTGCCAACAACAACGAGAAGGACGCTACTAGTCAAATGAGGGGATTGGCCATCCTACCACCTGACTTCAAGACTTCAACTGAACAGGAATTGACTTCAATGCAATTCCAAATGAGTTGACGTCTTTTCAAATGAATACGTGACCTCTACTGACGTCACGTGATTCGTAATGAACTGTAAAGAGCTTCCACCAAGTGTAGGTACTTCATATAACTCAGGGTATCTTTGGATAGTAATAAGTGAAGAAGGCTGAAGTAGAATAACAAATATCTTCTGAAAGACAAATGAGATATTTTAATCCATATTCTTCAAATACCTACCCCAGAGACTTCATAACGAGTCTTTGAATCGCATCACGTTTATCAATCCTCTTACAAGGTACAGTGTGACTCTCTTGTCTTTGTATATGGTTCGTGGCTGCAGTTAAGTGAAGTGGCAAAGGATTACGTTGATGGGGGGCGGGAAGGGGGGGGGGGGGAAACGTCTAATTGCGGAACCTTTGAAATCCCACCGAGCAAACACAGATTGCAATTACGTTTGAAAACACGATCGATTTTCCATCGCTCGCAGGGCGTTCGATTAAAACAAGTACATGACCCGGTTTCAAATGGCTCTGTATCAACCGATTCGAATTACCGATCGTTTTCATATCGGTTATGCACGTTTCGATTTGGCCGCGTCTCAAACTCTCAGTCAGGCCGGTTTTAATTGGGTCACTTTGTAATTCCATTTCAACAAAATACGTCCATTGAGAACGTCAGATGTACGGAGGCAAGTCGATAACTATACGAACTATTCGCAATGCTCCGATAATTTTTATTTATATCTCATCGAAGCGATCAGCTTTAGGTAATTGATCGAATTCCCGGACATGATGCAGGTTTGTTTTAACCAAACTAGATAATTATTCTTCAGAAGGAAGTGAATTTGAGTCGTAGAAATGAACTTTTGTACACCGTGGCCTCTATCTAAGTTTAGATGTTTGTTTATTTATTTTTAGTTGTTTCAGCTTGGTCAAGACAAGTTACGAATTGTTATTATTTCACCGATGATTGTATAATTTTCAATTCGAATGAGGGTCAAGTATTAGGTAAAAGAAGCTGAAATTGATAGCCTTGAAGAAACGTGAAACCGTTGAATCGATGTCCTGATTAATTCATTATCTACGACAAATAAATATCTCCCTCAAGCGATGAAAACGATTAATTGAATGTAATTTAATTGGCTTTATTGATAAATAAATAAAGACTTGAGTAGGAATTCCTCAAAGTAAAGCATCTGAATCGGGAATTAATTTTAATTAAACGTAAGGTTGAATATGTGGGAGGTAGCCAATTTTTTACAATTTCACAGAGGAACTAGCGTGCGTTAAATTAACGTGAATTCACGAGTCTCGCAAAAATTCTGTAACCTTTGAAGAAATTACTATTATTGTATGTATTACGCACCCTAAAAAGTCGTCGCATGTTTAACTGCAGTAACAAACATGCGTGTTTTCTTATTTCGCAGCTTTGCTTTTTTTCTCTTGTTCCTTATTTTCTTCCATAACCAACGATTCGTTGCTTCTTTTTTTTTTTTTTTTTTTTTTTCAAATACTACAAAACACAAGACTGCAGATAATCGACGACGATTTATTCCATGGAAAAAAGTTACCAGGTGTTTAGCGACTGTTCAAAGACTTTTTTTTATTTAACGGATGCTTGGAAAGTTAGATTTTCGAAACTTGCAGAACGAGCGTAAAGTGCCACATTTCTGAACAGTGTGACAAAACAATGACGGCGCATGCGCTTCACTGAAATTCTCCGTTTTACGCACTAGAACTTTTTCGGCGCAAACGCGCTTTCCGATAGATCGATTTTACGCACGGATTTCACGCAATGCCAGTGACGTCATTGGGCTGAGTTCAACCTGAAGTTTGCGCGCGCGATTCGTTTACTTCTCAAACTTTAAATCAAACTTTCCTTCACAATTATTGGATAAAAATTGTGCGCATCACTAGGGTGGTCCTTCAAAAAACGACTTTTTTACCACGCAAATCGATTCCAAATTATTTATAATGAAATCTTAAATATTTTCAGATTTTTACCTCAACTTTAACCTCAATTTAAAATACATGTGTTTCGGACACATTCTCGGTATATATTTTATTGTAACAGTAAAAATGTTGAAAAAAATCTGTAACTGCGAGGTTTTAGCAGGCATTAGTGCTACTATCTGAAAAAAAAAGTTCAAATCATCATATCAGCCAATCTTGACGAAATTCAAACCATCGAAATGTGACTTTTTTTTTATTTAAACAAAACAGGGAAATATTTTTTAATAATTCGGAACCGATTTTAGGGGTAGAACAAAATGACATTTTTAAGGACCACCCTGGTGTATCACACGTGAAGATGGGCGATGTCTGACTCGCTGCAAACTTCACACTCGTCCGAAATCACCCACTTTTCACACTTGTCACGTACAATATAATATTTTTCAGCCAGAACTATGATATTAAGAAAAAATAAAACATCACTGCTCCAAGTTGAAACAGTCTAATATACGTATACACATATATCCACCCCCTTGAGACCCTGAGAAATTGATATATGTATGTATATCAGAGTTCCACCTCATGTTACATGACATTATACTTATTATATACCTACGCACCGCGTGTCTTGCGTATTGCGCGCACCCGGCGATATATATCATGTATATGTACCTGTAAGGGCATATTTTTCAATTTGAAGTTAGCGACCACGAGGATATGTGAAGGAAGAATTCGTCGATTTTGGGTCATTGAAGAATTTTTTATTAGCAAATGATATCTAGCGACGTTTCAACCGGACCCAACGAATTCCAACCGACGATGAAAATGTCCCACAGCTAACGGTGGGTTCCTAGGGACAATTTCGTTGAGCAGTCGACGCAATACCAATCGCGACTGTCAGAAAATATCCCTAGAAAAATGTCCCACAGCTAACGGTGGGTTCCTAGGGACAATTTCGTTGAGCAGTCGACGCAATACCAATCGCGACTGTCAGAAAATATCCCTAGAAAAATGTCCCACAGCTAACGGTGGGTTCCTAGGGACAATTTCTATGAACAGCCGACGCAATACCAATTGCTACTGTCAAAAAATGTCCCTAGGAATCCACCGTTAACTATGGGACATTTTCCTAGGGATATTTTCTGACAAACAGCTAACAGTGGTTTCCTATAGGGACATTTTCTGACAGTGGCAATTGGTATTACGTGGGCTGTTCAATCAGGCGGTAACTGTCGGCCAATAAAATTCGAACGACTTGACGACGCGCGCGCATAAGGTGCGCACTTTTCTCATAAACACACGGTATATATAATAATAATATACGCGTTATATCCGTATACCTTAGCAATCTCGACGGCAACGCCTCGCTGTACATGACACGCAATAATTAGTCGCTGGGACAGTTTCAAAGCGAGACTGACTGTCACGTTCGCGGTTCGAAACCGGTGTGAGAAACGACTCTGCTATGCATGTATGTATGTATGTATATACATATATATTTATATATATATATGAATGTGTGTGTGTGTGTTACGATATATGATATACACGGGGGTGGATTTCGCGGTACGTATATTGTGTTTCTGCTACCCCGCTGCACAAACGACCGCTGTCAAGAACTTCTGACGCGTTCGGCGTCAAATACATATATATATATATTGTATACATATATGTATGTACACACACATATTCATGTATGTACGTATTGACATATCCAGATGTATGTAAATATGTATATACGGTGCATACATACACACCTTATTGTCAACCACCCCCCCCCCCCCCCCCCCCCCACACCACCGCCGCAGACCGCCGATCTAAGGCAGTTACAAAAAGGTTTTCGGTATGTTTATACACGCGGTGTATAAAATCGTCATTTGTCAGCTGGGGAGAGCCGTGCGAGATTCGAGAGGTACGGGGGATGGAAAAAAATTTGCCTCTCCATCTCCAAAAGAGAGCGAAAGAGAGAATACCGATAGAAATGTCGGTATATATATAGATATATATATATATATATATATATATACGTAGGGAGAGAGAAAGAGAGAGAGAGAGAGAGAGAGAGAAATGATGCAGGGAAAAACAAGATAGCGGGGGTAAAAAGTGTGGTGCAGAAAGAAAAAGGAAAATGGGAGAAAATACGTTAGATCCGATTGATGAGACGACTGTAAAAAATCGTGGATTGAGTGAGAAGAAACAAAAAAAAAAACAAAAAAAAAACAAATGG
This sequence comes from Diprion similis, assembly GCF_021155765.1. Taxonomy (NCBI): domain Eukaryota; kingdom Metazoa; phylum Arthropoda; class Insecta; order Hymenoptera; family Diprionidae; genus Diprion; species Diprion similis. The sequence continues at coordinate 7,213,448 of NC_060118.1, forward strand.
GGAATAAAGTGAAATAGAGACTTTTCGGTTTCTTCGATGTGGTTTGCGAATTTATTTGTATAATGACGTATATTTATTTATTCTCGTACGGGCAACCGTACGAATATGTCTATAGAGTATGATTTCTGAATGCAAGTGAAAACTCTTGACGATTTGTAATTGTATGAGGCATTACATTCCACCCCAAATCGATTCACGGTTGATCCACTTGAATTGGAGTAACAATTACGAACGTCGTAAAAATTTTATATTTGGTATCTCGTATTTAATCAAGAAATTAGAATATTGGAAAATTTTCCACTCTCTGTAAATATTCTCACAATACCTGCGTATAGCAACTGAATACTGTGATAATTAAAACGAATGAAGTTTAGATGAATAAAAAATTTCGTAATAAAATATGACAAAAAGGAAAGAGAAAAAAAAAAAAAAATGATCCAAAAAATCCTGAATTCAGGAACATTTCAATTAATAGTTGTTGTTGTTGTTTTTTTTTTGTTTCTCTTTTACTTTGTATTTCCGTCTCTTTCTTTGAATAACGTCAGGAAATTTGAAAAATTTTCCATCGTCGAGTATATTCACGATGATGGAATAAAAAATTTGTGGTGGGGGGGAGGGGGGGGGGGGGGGAGGGGGAAGGAAAGATCCACGCGGTAGCACTGCGAATGATTTTAAATCGACCGGAAGTGGAGCACGTAGCTGCCAAAATATGCATGTAGGAACATATAAGGTATTACATATCCCTGCAGAGCCGGCTTGAATGCTGCTGCTCGCCAGCCTGTTCATAAATATATTAAATCTTACGTGATCGCGTTACATGAAACGATTTAAATTATTAATATATCCTCGGATGGAAAATATACCTGCTGAGTGAAAAGGCGGTTAACGTACACTTTTACCTGCAGGGTCTAATTCTGAGTCACTGTGTACATACGAGAAGAAAGAAAGTGAGAGAGAGAGAGAGAGTAAAAAAAAAAACAAAAACCAAAACGTCGCAGCTTTTTTCAATGAATTTCTGTTTTTTTTTTTTTTTTTTTTTTAATGAAATTCGTTATCGATTTTTATCACGTTTCTCAGTTTCGTCAATTTTTAAATACTAATGGTTAAGGTAAACCAAAAATATTAGATGTTAGTATTTTTTACTTGTGAGTTTAATTTTTTTCCAAGCTATGAGCATCACTTGAAAAATAGAAAAATAAAAAAAGGCTTAAATATCGATGCTGTATTTAAAATTGCTTTTGAATTGCTGAAAATCTGGTAGATTCGTTCGATTTCGCTTTACGATGATTCGTCAAGTATTCGAAATACCATTTAGTAAAAAATTAACGAATAACATTTTTTCTGTATAATGTCGTGAAATATTAGATTTTACACAAATATCACAGAATTTCAACTATTTTTAAGCGATTTGAAATCAAGCATCGATATCCAAGCTTTTATTTCCAATTCCGGTATTTCTTATTTTCGTAAAAATTAAAACATAAAAAACAAAAAAAAACACGTCATTTAAAGCGACTACATTGCGATAAAATAAATGAAAAGTATCGATCTTTATAGAACCAAACTTTTTAAAAGTTCAGTCAAGCAAGTTACTCAAGAATTCGTTATTACTTAATTCTCATTAACCTAAAAAGAAAACGAGAGCCAGGTTTTCCTTAATGTCTGATTCAATGCGCCGGTTTCATTATTAATATCTCTTTGTTATTTTCCCTCTTCATTTTCATACCATCAATATCCCGAATTTCTTTTTAAATTCAATTCGTCCGATATTTTTATATACGTATAGTAGGGTGGCGCAGAAAAACCGACTGTTTTTTTTTTTTTTTGTTGTATCGTGTGACAAAATGTTAGTTTTTGATGTATTGAGAACCCACTACAGAGGACAGCTCAAAAAAAAATTTTAAGAGGTCGCTCCAAATTTTTTCAAACGTCAAAAATCGTCAAAAAATTATATTTTCAGTATTTTGTTTGATTTTTAATTCATGTCGTGGTGTGTTGTTATCGATTCTTTCTTACAAAACTAACGAAAAAAAAATTATGAAATTTTAATATGAATATCAAAAGGTCGCTCGAAAAGATCTAAAGAAATGCACCAAAAAATTGAAAAAAAATTATGAGCGACCTTTCAAAATTCAAATATTGACCTGAAACTTTCGGAAACTTATTTTTTTTTGTCTATAAAATTATACCGTAACGAGAGAAATATTAAATAAAAAAAAATAATCGATTTTTGACGATTTCTGACGTTTTAAAAAATGTGGAGCGACCTCTTAAAGATTTTTTTTTTTAACTGTCCTTTGGAGTGGGCTCTTAAAACATCAAAAACTAACATTTTGTCACACGAGACTCAAAAAAAAAAAATAAAAAAATAGTCGGTTTTTTTACGCCACCCTAATGTATAGTACAATAGGGTGGTCCGTAACGCGATGTAGCAGTTTTACCTTTACCGACCGAGCGAACTCATCCGTTTTCTTCATATATTAAATAAACAAACAAACAGCATGGGTTGAAATTTTGATGGTGCATAGCTCGTTTGTAGCGGAATCGAGGAAGGCTACTCGTATCCAGAAAATCGTTAAAAAAAAAGTATCGTTCTTTACCCCTGAAATGCGGAAAATGTGGAAATAGCGATACGCGTCGAAAAACCACAAATTTTTTTATACGATTTTCGGGTTATCAGTAACCTTCCTGAATTCCGCTACAAAAGAGCTATGCGCCGTCGAAATTTAAACCCATTTCGTTCGTTTGTTTATTTAATATCGGAATAAAACGGATGAGTTCGCTCGGTCGGTAAAGGTAAAACTGCTACATCGCGTTGATAGGATTGTTTTAGATTTTTTTTCTTGCTCTTTAAAGCACTTTGAAGCTTTCAAATTGATAACAAAACGAAAAAAAAAAAATCCCTGAAAATTTGAGTTCTCTATATCGATTCCAAAAAGATAGTTTGTATCTTGTGAAAGTAACGGGAAAAACTTTTTTTGCTCTTTGAAATTTTTATAAGTCTTTAACAAATATATTATTGCATATTTCATACAGGTTATAAAATTTGAAATAGATTCATTCAATTATATAATACGAAAACATCATTTTATAATAAACGAATATAAAAAATTATTTTCTACTAGTTTTGATCGATGGCGTTCTAGAAAAAAAAAAAAAAAAAAATTGAAAAACTTTACTCTCCGTCGATATTGCGACCGGGTCACAATTCTCAACAAAAATTGTCTACTTTTCCATTATTTTCAGTATACTTAACAACGACTTATAAGTTTCAAAGTACTAATTTCTATTTTTTTTTAAATTTTTTCGACACGGTTCGAATTTTCTAAAATTTTTCAAAACCATCTGATTGATCGACACAATTTAAAAATCTGAAAAAATTCTAAAAAATCATGTGCCAGATATAAAAATTTTCAAACTTAGAGCTGAAGTAGGAAGATTTTTCCTTCTTATTGTTTTCAATCTTTTTCCGAAAAAAAAAATTAGAAACGGGAGTCGTTTTACTGCTGAAACATTTTCATCTCTCACAGAATATTGTTGAAAATTTTTTCACATTTTTTGCAAGAAATTTTGTTTCCTTTTAATTTTGCTGATGAAAAAAAATAGCAAAATTTTTTTTACCCGACACATGAATTATCATAAAGTTTTTATATTTTTAAATTATGTCGATCAATAAGATGATTTTAAAAAATCTTAGAAAATTCGAACCGCGTCGAAAATAATCTAAGAAAGAAAAAAAAATTAGTACTACTCCACTTTTCAAAAAGGCTGCACGATATACTGTAATATTATCTCCACGTTTTACCGTCTTTAAGGTAGGAATTGAAATTTGAGACGGTGGGCTTCTCTCCGGCAGGTTTCATTCAATTTTCCATATACGGTAGGGGGATTTAAAAACTGGTGCAGGTTCCTGCATTGCGAGGAAAAATAACTCGCCTTGTGCTCGGCTTACAGCGAAGTCGGTAGAAATTCTACGAGAATAATAGCCAGCTGTGTGTACTGCGACGATGGTGAAAACAACGAAATTGCGGCAGAGCGCGGAAAATGGAAAAATGGAAAATGGAAAAATGGGAGAATGTGAAATGGGAAATGGAAGATGAGAAATGAGGACGCGGGACGTACCGAGCTATTGTACATCTCGTATGATACGCGGTTTCACGATATTATTAATGTCAAAAATCCGTACCGCGTCATACTTCTGGTGTACCTGTATACCGAAAAAATATTTCATACGTACGTACTTTAGGGTGGGCCAAGCAAAAAAGATGACTATTTTTTTTTTTTCGTGAAAATATCGTTCAAAGATGACGTAAAAAAAATTCTGTCAAAGTTTTACCTCTTACAATTAGAATTAATAACAAAGAAATGTTTTTTTTTTTTTTTTCGGATTTTTATTACTCAACCGTTCGTATGCAAAAAAAAAAAAAAAAAAAAAAAAAAAAAAATGTAAGTCAAACTCTGTCCACAAAATTTTCAATAAAACGAACAACAAGTGAATCAAATTTTTCAACGTCGAGTTATGAATATCAATAATTATTCCACTTTATCAATAATCTATTCTTATAAAAAATATTTCTTCGAATAAGTTTCAATATATACTAAATTTCAAGCCATTTTTCACTGTAACTTAATTATTTCAACAATCTATGTTCATTTTTTTAATTAAAAAAAAATTTTTTTTTTTCTCTTTCGCAAAATTACAAATTTTGCCCGAATCGTCAACGAAACGCGGTTTGATATATTTAGATTCGAATAATGATAGATTTCATTTTGAAATATACATAACGATTTACCGTTCATTGTGATACCGATCAGAGAAAGATTTATGAAAGTCTTATCGAAAGAAAGGAGAAAATGTTCGTGATTCGTAACATAAAAAGTTCCGTTATAATCCTAATCAAAATTGTTCCTTCCACGATCGCGATTAGCTTGACAATAATCACTCCCTTGACGTGGGCAATCTAGATTTAAAAGATACGCATTATAATAATCCAGTTCAGAGATCTACAAAGTGTGGGAACAATTATAACGACCGGGATCGATAATTTATTCAAATTCATTCAACCCTGACAAAAGTTACTGTCAGTCCGTAAACTCGTGGCTGAGGATAAGGAGAGTTCAAAATAATGTAAAAATTTTTCATTGACAAAAGAAGAATTTATGCGCTCCATTTTCGGATGTCAAATTATTTTACCATATAATTTTCGAAAATATTGATTCATCGAAAACTGTGTACAATCACCGTTTCAAAGAATCATTTTTGCTTATGAATCTAATCATTTGATTGCAAAAACAGAAAAGAAAATAATTTCAATCTCAAATTGTTGAATTTCGTTCTCCTCTCACAGACGAAGAATAAAAAAATTGTTATTTATCGTTCGTTTTCATAGTTTATGTTTAAAATGGCGGTACCGATGCAGCTGTATAAATTTCACCAAATCTGAGCATGTTGTGATTCTGTTTTGGTCTCTTCGCTCTTTTTGAAATTTTGATTCGTTCCGATTAATTCTGACGTCACACATCAGCGTCAAAATCAAGAAATCTTATTTTTGAATTAATAGACCCAAGCAACTCATCTCGTATCCCATTTCAATGTAGTAAAATGGAAATTCTATTCAGATAAAACAATCTTGCTTACAGTCAAGAATATTTAAATGAAGATTGGTAATATCTGACCTAATCTAACCTAACCTAATCTAACCTCTTTTAAATTAATGTGTAATAGCGTTTTAACCTGATTTACAAACATCTTTATACCGGAAAAACTATTGATCTGGTTGTAACGAAATATATTTTAAGATCTGGCCCGACGTTTTGGGTTTTAAGAGAAAAAATAAAATCGAAATCGGTTCAGTAGGAGCGGGGTTAAAATTCCAAATTCGAAAAGTTCCGAAAGCGCCAAATTCTGAATTTTTTGGTGCCAAAACTTAAAGTAAAGAAATGAAACTTTGACGAACGACATCTAAGTTTCGAATGATCCGAAAGCCAATGGTCAAAGTTCCGAAAGTGCAAAGTTTCGAAAGTCTTAGAATGAGAAAATTTAAAAATTCGACGGTTTTCAGTGATCCTTGAATTTTTGATTTGGAGAAATTTCAGGACTTTGATCGTTCTTTGTTTTCGATTTTCGATATTTTTACGTCCGGAATCCTGGTAATTCTGATTTTCATTTTTTCTCATTTTTTACACCCAAACGTTGAGTAAACTAAGTTGTATGACTATATTAAAATTTTTCGAATTTTACTCTATCGAGACTTTATTCTTCCGAATTTTCCTTTACCAGAACTTGAATTTTCGGAATCTTGTAGTCCGAATTTTGAGCCGTCGCGTTACCGACCTTTCGAAATTTTGTTGTTTCGTAAAAGTTTAATTTCTTTCGTTCAATTTTCGCCATCGAATCATTCGAAATTAGTCGCCTTCAAAACTTATTCAAATTCGGAACTTCAACTTCGACTTTTTCATTACATTTAAAAAAGAGAAGCTACGAGCGCTTCTCATCCGCCGTTCTAAAGTCACTTCTTCTGCTCATCCAAACCTACAGTAATTATTCAAACGACAGACATCTTCCGATGGAATAAGAGACTCAGCCTGCCCAGCGACGGCTACCCTTACGACTATTCGACGGTTTAAATGAGCCGACTTTATTTCAGTAACAGACGCAGTCGTCGTCGTCGTCGTTGTCGTCTAGAGATTCCTGGAATGCAGCTCGCAGCCATTGCAACTCCCTTTTAGCCCCCCTCCCCCCTCTGGCTCCACCGTTATTTCTCCTATCATGGTTTTCGCTTCTTTGCTTCCCTCTTTTTGACTACCGCCTGCCCCCCTCCCCCCTCCCCCCCCCACTTTCCGTTGGTGGCCTAGAGACCCGAAATAGAAAAGAGGGAGACCTTTTATAAAAAGGAAAACCTTTTTTCCGTTCCACAATTAGAAACGAGTGAGAATTGGAATTTGATTTTTTTTGGCTGCACGGAATTTGAAGTTGAATCGAAAAATTTCTGTTTTTCTCTGAATTTTTAAAATAGGAAGAGTTTTTTTATTGGAGTGTGGTGTGAGTATACATGGTGTGCCTAGGAGTGCAGTTTCTATTTACAAAAAAGTTTTTCTATCGAGCTGGACTGGACTTAAGTAAGACGTGTACCAACGGCACCAAATACCCTAGATCGGTGGTGATTAATTGTTGTGACGTTGAATCTGCGTGGGGAAAAAATGAGCCGGACTTTAAATAAATCACACCGTAACTATACGTGATGGCATTACCCAGCAGGGTAGCGATCGTGAGTAAAAATAATTCCCTGACAATATAGGGATTTTTTTTTTTTTTTTTTTTTAGACAGTTGGTACACATCTTACTTAAAGGCTTCAACCTCGAAGAAACAGGAGTTTTATAGGAGTTCTAGGCACACCATATATGTATAGTCACACCACACATTGGCGTGATTTTGGATGAATATTAATATTCAGAGCGATGAGAGGTTATCTCACTTCATTTGAGGCACGGAGAAGAGAGATCTAATAAGTATTTCGACATCGAATTTGTTAGAAAATTCGCTGGATATAATCGAAAATTCAAACTGTAGGTTGGGTTAAATTTTAATCGAACAAAATAAAATAAAACATTTCTCGCTTACGCCAATTAGTCAATTATATATATTCATGTATTGAATTAATTCGATACAGGTTCATGGATTGAAATAAAATATCTTTGCGTCAAACAGATCTGGTATTTACTTTCCACACAAAAAAACAAAAAAACAGAATAATTTAATTTTTGTATACACATAAAGCAGAAAAATGACAAATAATTAGTCCGTATTTTGTTCTTCTTCGACAAAAAAAAAAGACGATCGAGGATTTTTAACAATTTTTCGATCTATCTCAAACGATTTCAATTATTTTTAAATTTCATGATCCTAAATAACATCAAATCCTAGCACAAAGTGTTTTATATTTTGAAATTTTTATAATTTCATCAATTTTTTTATTTCCAGATTGCAATAATTCAATTAATATTCAAGTCTTTTGAAAAATTCTTATATTTCATAATTTCATTTACCTCAGATCACATCCGACAGTTCAAAAATTCGGCGCAAATGCGATCACTCGACGCAAAAAAAAGTAATAAAATAAAAAAAAAAAAAAAAAAAAATTGACTAATAAGTTTTAATTTATGCTGCTAAAATTTTTGAAAAATCAGCAACCGGCGTCCGTTTTTTCTGCACCAAATGAGTAACACAAAGTGTATAATCGCAACACGGTGCGAGTTCTCGTTATACATTTCGTTTTCACAGAACCGCCATGCGGAGCACGTGTGAAAATATTATAATATTACAGGACAATAAGCTTGGTGTACATAATTACGTACATTTGCATGTTAAAGCGTCTTTCTTTTTCGAATTGTAAGCCAGGTTACACGTCGAGTTCTCCAGGGTTTGTTATTATTATTATACAGGGTATTCCATGCCAACTAAACTTGGGTTTGACCCTTGACCTCTCTGATTTGACTCGCGATTTTTTATATGATTGTTTTCACTCTCAAAGGCACTTGGTATTATTTTCAAAACCGTTTCGAATCGATTTTAATCATCTACGATTATTAAAATCGAAAATATCGTTGGACACATTTCGAAAACTGAGACTGACGTTAAATTGTTGGGAATTTTTTCCAAAGCTTTTTAATTGAGATTCAATCTTTACCATAAAAAAAAAAAAAAAAACTCCGAAAAATCTGAAATAATTTATAAAAATCCGGTTTTACGTGTGAAAATGTTTAAGTAACAGCTCACAGTGGACTGACTCTTTCTTTTAGTGGAAAGATGTTATTATTGTTATTTATATAAAGGATCTTTCAGGATTATTTTAGATTTTTAAATTGTGTAAATTAATATTTTCGTTTTTTTTTTTTTTTTCTAATTTTAGATGATTCTAATCGATTCGAAAAATTTCAAAAAAATTCAAAAACAATTGAATGCCTTCAAGGGTGAAGAAAATCATATAAAACCGCGCTAGCCAAATCAGAGAGGTCAAGGGTCAGACCCGGGTTGAGTTGGCATGGAATGCCCTATATAAATCTTGTTTGTTTTTAGCGCGTTGCGTTTCAGATTTTTTTCTCGCCTCAACTTCTGTTTTTCAATTCATTATTTTTCTTTCCGCTGGTTTTTTAAACCACCCTTTTCTCGCCACCCTTCTCGTTACCCTCTGCGTACTGATACTTGTATTATATATTGCATGACACGTATAATTCTTGGGGTAATTACGAGCCGCGTGATTGTGTCGTGCAGCCTGTGACCAACCGTGCGAGTGACATTTACGAATAAGAAAGAAAGGTAAAAGGAAAAGAGAAAGGGTGGAAGGAAGAGTGGGAGGGAGGGAGGAAGGGAGAATGCATATTAATGACTTAGAAATTCGATGGTAGGTTTAAAAACTTGTTTGCTGAAAAGTAGAATGACCTGACAATGAAAGGATCGCAATATCGACTCTTTGAAGGGATGAAATCCTGATTTTTTTGTATTTTGAAATGTTAAGAGCCGAAATATAAAACAGTCAAAATGTCGAGAAAAGAGAATATAGAATGCGAAAGTACGTGAAAATTATCAAAATGAATAATTTTCAATACCGAGTTTAAGAGGTAGAATTTTGAAATGCGTAAAAGAGGTGAAATATGAAAAATTCAAAATTAAAAAAATATCTAAATATGGATTGCGAAAATGTATGAAAATCATTCAAATCAATAATTTCTCATTCTCAGTTTAATTCGTAGAATTTTGAAATGCGTAAAAAAGGTGAAATACGAAAATTTAAAAACTCAAAAAACATTGAAATATAGATGGCAAAAATGTGTTAGAATCACAGGTACTGATGAATAATTTTCAATTCAAAATTGAATCCGTAGAATTTTGCAATGTATGAAAAAGATTGAAATATGAAAACTTCAAAATTTAGAAAAATGAAAATGCACGAGAATCTTTAGAATAAATAATTCACAATTTAAGTCTAATTCATAGAATTTGGAAACGTATAAATTGAAGGAATCTCGAGGTATATATATATATTTTATATATAAAACAAATAAAAATGTAGAAAAATGTTGGCAGATAAAAAAGCGAAAATATCAAGTCGTTAAAATCAACAATTTATCACCATTTCGTGTATCGGCTTAGCATATTTTTACCTCTCTATATTTTGATCAACCGACACAATGCGAATATAAATTTATACATTTCGAAATTGTATAAATCAGATTTTCGTATCTTGAAAAATTCGATATCACGACCCTCTGTTTCTGCGCAACTTGTCCCTTGTCCTGATAAAACAAAAGATGAACAAAGTAAAAATGATGTACAAGCGATTCGAGTGTTTAACAAATTTTTTTTTACCTTAGCAAAGCATCCGATTCTCAAAAAAGTCCAAACATCGATGATTTGTTGAAAAAATTTTTTTCCCCTCAATCCAAACTCCGTATATAATTTTATCTAATAATAATAATGATCCATAGTAATATTCTGATACCTTCATTACAATTTAATTTCACAACGCGTTGCTGGATCCGGAAATTTCCGCATCAAAAAATCATCGCTCTACTCTCGAATCGGAATTATTGGACGTTCTATTTTTGGATTTATTAATATTTCTCCCCCTTCTCCTGCAGACGTTGAACGTAAATTAGGGAAAAAAATCTGGATAAAGACGAAGCCTGTAGGAGGACCGTCCCCCTTCCCTTTCACTTCCTCCCTCCTTCCTCCTCCTTCTCCTTCTTCCCTCCTTTTTATCATCGTTTTTTTTCCCTCCAGCTCCTCGAAGATTGTTAGAAATCTACAAGACGTATATATACGACGGCCTAATTAGCGAACCGATTGGCTCACCGTTGCAGGATGCGAGGGATGATTTCGTTCGATCCTTCTCCCGGAAGGCTCAGTGGGCGGGAGGAAATCCGTTTTCGACGTTCATTCCAACCGGGATGTAAAGAATATTATATAAGTGTGTACATTAGAGTGACTATTAAAAAAAAAGGTTAGGCTCGAAGTTGAAAAATTTTTAGTTAACGTTGAAAAAAAAACGATCCTCAAATTTCAATGCTCAATCTGACTATTGAGGGGTGCCGTCAGATTTTTGTTCATTTTTTTTCTTTTCTTTTCTATCTTGTCCCCTTTTAAAATAATATGTCATTCATATTTCTTTTTTTTTTTTTAGCCCTTGATCTTTACAAATTTTATAACGATTCGAAAAAAAAAAAGTCACAAACAAATAAAGTAGTCGTAAAATAAAACTAGGATTAAAAATGCTCACCGCACATGATTTAAAATTGTTTTTACGGCATGGGCATTGAAAAGTCCACTTTTTTTTCGCAGTTTTCGTTCCGTAAAGTGACGCTTTATACGGTAGCGAACAAAGTTGCGGAATAAAGTCTTTATTCCGCAGTTTTGATGCGCAGTTCGAAGTGCGCATCCCAAACTGGCGAATAAAGTAGCTTCGTCGAACAGATCGCGATATAACCTCACTCTTCGTTTTGCTTTTCAATGCCCATACCGTAAAAAATATTGTATGTGGCATGCCCGTAAACCGTTTTTTGGCTCGGATAATTTCAGTACCCGCTTCCGGCTCGCTTCCGGCTCGCCTTCAGCTCGTCCTGAAATCTTTATTCTTGCCAAAAAAAACAGACGATTTACGGGCATGCCATACAAATAGCTATTATAGGCTAATTATCAGGATATACTTTATTCCGGGCAAGGGGGGGGGGGGGGGGGGGGGGGGATATTTGATTATTCCATCACAAAAAATTGAAAATTTTATACAATTCAAAAAGATCAAGGTCTAAAAAATAAATAAATTTAATTTCTTTTTTCAAGGTTGACTTAAAATTTTTCAACTTGGAGCATAAACATATTTTTTTCTTTTTAACGACCATCCCAACGTGCATCGCATACCCACGATACGCGGCTGACTTTCTACGCGCTCCCTGCACTCCGTTAGAGTATTCCCTACGTTTCGAACATCTGGTGGGCGTATGGTTAGCCTTAGTCACGTCTTATCGGACGGTCAGAGTATCAGGTATATGTATGTATGGGCCATTCCACGCCAACTCAGTAAGCGGTTGACCGTGACTGATTTTTTTATTTCACCAAGGATTTTTCTGACGTTATTTCGTCACGTGAAAGGCTTCCGGAAAAAAAAAAAAATTTCAATCTTTTTTTTTATCACTCGTATCTTTTACCCCGTGATTTTTTGAAATTGAATTTTACGAAACAAGTCGAAAAAAAAAAATACCTTCGATTTCCAAAAACGAAACGTTTTCACTCAAAGGTTCAGATTTTGATGATGTTTTTTATTTTTTTTTCTTCTTTCAATTGTTTTTTTTTTTTTTTTTTTTTTTTTTCTCTATTTTCATATCTTTTCAAAAACCATTATAATGTATACCGCGTCTCCGATTTGATTACCGTTTTTTTTTTCTATTCTTGTTTCATAAAATTCAATTTCGGTGTTTTTTAGTTGTGCTCAAAAAATGTATATTTCATCTGATTTTTTTCAGATTTCTTATCCAACTACTGAATTATTATTTTTTCTTTAGTAAACTCCCAGATCGTTCGAACGGTTTGAAATTTTAGGGAAAATTTTTCGAAATTTTATTTATCGCCAAATTTTGCGAAGTTGCAAAACAAGAAATAAATAATCACCTTCTGGTATTTTTCGTGCAGCGAGGTTTCATTTCGAGTTAGAAGAGCTGCAATGCGATCATCTCGATAGATCACGGAGAAAATTGGATGGACGTATAAGTGGATCGAAAATAGCAATGCGCTAAAACCGTTCAAGAGCTCGAATAGTTGAAGGAAAGGAATGGGAAAAAGAAAGAGTTGCAGAGAGAAGAAGAATTGGAACGAAAACAGATCGGAAAAATAGAGGAGAAAAGAGGAGAAAGAAAATCTGGAATGCCAGGGGCGAAAGTAACAAAGAAAAAATATTCCAACTCAGAAAAATTCCGCGCCGTAAATATCCGGACAAAGCATTGAGAAAAATTGACCAAATTTTGGCATATTTGCAATTCTACTGTAGAAGTGCTAATAAAATTAATCACATTTCCCAAAATCGATATATATATCGTATATTGTAGTAAAAAAATTGATCTTTTATAGATACTAGAAAAATTTTGGTAGAGCGAATATCGTTAAAAAAAACTTTTATAGTTACTAAAAGATTTTAGCAGAATGAATATCGTCAAAAGAACTTTTAAGATAGTTGCTAAAAATTTTTGGTAGAATGAATATCGTCAAAAGATTTTTATAGCAACTGAAAAGTTTTGATAGAATGAACATTGTCAGAAAAACTTTTAAAATAAACCACGACATGAATTAAAAATCAACCAAAATACTAAAAATATAATTTTTTTAATTTAATTTTCTGACGATTTCTAACGTTTTAAAAAATGTGTAGTGACCTCTTGAAATTTTTTTTTTGAACTGTCCTTTAGAGTGGGCTCTTAAATCATCAAAAACTAAGATTTTGTCACACGAGACTCGAAAAAAAAAAAAAATAGTCGGTTTTTTTTTGCGCTACCCTAATATATACATAAAAAAAAAAGAAAAATCAGTTTTTTAACGACCTGTGTTATATTCACGTCGCGTATTTTTGTTTTTTACCGTCTTGACCGGTTTCCAAACCTCGTAAAAAACCAAAACTTAGCAACGCTGAATATTTGTGAGAATGGAAGGCGAGATCGGGGAATAAAAATAAAGATAAGCATAATAAAGTGGGAAGAGAGGTATAATATATAACAGGGGTGAGCCGGAATTTCGAATTCCCTCGGCCAATTTTGTATATATATATATATATATATAACACGGCTGTACGACGCGTGTATCACATTTCAAATACAGTATCACGTAGGTATAACACATGAGAGCGGCAATATTCGAGTTTTTTGGGGTTGAAATTTCCCCAACTTCTTAGCAACAATTTTCGTCGTTTATGTATATTACCGGTATTTCAAATAAAACGACAAACGTAAACCGCGGAATTATTTCACCCACATAAGGGTGGAAAAAAAAAAAAAAAATGAAATGCGAGTGAAATTTTTTCTTTAAAAAATTTATAATAACCTTTGCGCCGCTTATATACCGGGTGAATTATTTATTTCAAATCAACGATGGATTTTTTTCCAATTCCTGAATAAATTTTTTCCTCGATAGATTTTTTGAAGAAAAAAATATTTCACCTCATATCCGTTGTAATTTAACGACTCAGGATTCCGAGCTTGTTTATTTATTCATTAATTTTTTTTCCACCCCCCCCCCCCCCCCCCCCCCCCCGGTTTTTTTCTTCCGCTATACAATTGAAATTGCATACCTGCGAAGGCACGATACGGTGATTAATCAATATTTATACGCTATACGCACAGTCACTCTGTCAAGTCTGAGAATATAAATTCATGCAAATTACACCTCAAATGTAAAACCTATATATATATATGTATGTATATGTACTCTGTGTAATATGCCTTTCTGCGGGAAATGCGTAGAACGCGTTTTCAATTAACTTTAACTACGCATGTATGGAGCGTTCCGCGTCAAGTCAATCCGATGACCAATGAATGTCTTGTTTCTTGTTTCTTCCGGTTAAAAAAACGAGACTCTTGGTTTTTCCAAATTTTTATGCCATTTTTTAAAAGTCTCACGTAAATGGACGGTTTTAATATCGAGGAAACTTTTTTTTGTAAAATCAGGCAATTGAAAACACATTTTTTATGACGTGGTTTATCTGATCAAATTATTCAAAGTTCCAGTTCATTTAGTTTCAATAATTTGTCATCGAATCCATCATCTTTTTCTTAGTTTTATTCTTGAACTAAAATGAAAATCTAATTCTACCAAGACAAAATTTGTTTATGTTTTGTTTTTTTTCTTCTCTTTTTGCTACAAGGAAAAGTATCAAAAAAATTGTTTTCCAAAAACAAAAATTTAAAAAGAAATAAAAAAAAATTGCCAATAATTCAGCATTCTCATCCCATTTTCGAATCGTGACAAAAAAACATGTGTTTCCGAGTCCTTGATTTGACAAAATTCTCAAAGATCAGTTTTTCCTTAGTTCACGAGATCGCCGTACTTTTACGGTAAAATGGGGTAAAAAATTTCGAAAAAAATTATATAGATCTAGGTATTATTTTTGACGGAAAAAAAAACCCGAAAAAATACAATTGACATCAGAATCCCAGGGGGTCAGAGCATTGACTCATTCGTTTGACGTGGAATACCCTATATATCTATATTCAGGGTTGAATACATAAAGCTATGTATAGGCAAAAGCACACGACAGATGACAAATGAATACAAGTATAGATTCGATCTCGTATGAATTATTTATTCATGGGATAATTTTTCACCAAGGGGAAATTATCTTTTTTATTTTTCTCTTTTCTTCTCTTTTCTATATAAATTTGTACGGCGTGTTTTTCTTTTTTTTTTTTTTTTTTTTCTTTTTCAGCTTTCTTTCATTTCTCTAAATTATTCTTATATTCTTTTTCACCTTTTTCCCAATTGTTTTTATCGCTGCAGATGTACTTAAGAATAACTGCAGTCCGTTACTCTCGAGATGAACAGTTTCATTTCAATTCTCTTACGTTGCTATCTCGACAATTTATCAATTTCTCATTTTTTATTCCCAGGTTAACAGGAAAATATGGAAACTCTCTAACCATCAGTCGACTAAATTTCGATCAACAATTTGTTTGTTTCTTTCTTTATTTTTTCTCTTCTTTTTCTAATTCTTCCGACAAACAGATTCATTCCTATTGATCTTTGAAATATATGCCATATATACAATAAAATTCATCGGTAAATTCATCAATTTTTCACGCCGATATTATTTTTTCCTCTCTTTATAAATCCTCTCTCAAACAATCACCGAATTTTTCCATAACGTGTCCTCATTGTTTTCATTGCAGCTAAATCGTCGTTTATAATAATTTCAATATTGCCTTTCGTTATTACGCATATTTAAACAATCAAAAAAAAAAAAAAAAAATTACGCCAAGAGACCGAGCGAATTCATTTATTAATTCATTTTTTTTTATCTTTCTGTCCTTCAGTTTTTTTTTTTTTTTTTTTTTTTTTTTTTTTTTTTTTTTTTTTTTTTTGCAAACTGAAAAAATAATACCCGATATCGCCTCGAAATCCGACGTGATAAATAACAAAGTGCCTACACCTCAACCCCCTACCCCCAATCCCCCCCCCAATAATCCAATCGTGAGTTATTACCATTGGAGAGTGTTCAATAGGCGGCACCAACGCCAGTAACAGCCTGTACTTATCCTAATGCCAGCAGGGATTATCCCGACCCTCATAGGTACTTCAGATTTACAATAAAATCGGAGAAAAGGTCATTTTCTCTCCACCCCTTTGACGGCAATATTAACCCCATCCCCTGAATCCTTTTACAGCTGTTAGATTAATTGATTGATTTGTTTTATTGCTTTTCTTTTCTTTTCCTTCTGTTTTTGTTTTTATTTTTATTATTTTTTGCCAACATTATTTTACCCCAATTACGAATCCCGAAGGGGAATTCTTTGGTTGGACAAAACTTTTTTTTTTATCTAAATTTAATTCTAAAGGTTTTGGTTTACAATTCGGAAAATCGACTTTATGTTCCAAGGTTTGCAGTTAAAAACTTTGAACCTCATAAATACTTCTTTTTATCTGAATTCAATTCTCATGGTTCCGTTTTGCAATTCGGAATTCAAATCATAGATCCTATATTCTAATATTTGTAATTGAAAACTTGACGTCATAAAAACTTCTTTTTATCTAAATTCAATTCTCATCGTTTCGTTTTACAATTCAGAATTCAAATCATAGATCCTATATTCTAATATTTGTAATTGAAAACTTGACGTAATAAAAACTCTTTTTTATCTAAATTCAATTCTCATGGTTTCGTTTTACAATTCAGAATTCAAATCATAGATCCTATATTCTAATATTTGTAATTGAAAACTTGACGTAATAAAAACTCTTTTTTATTTAAATTCAATTCTCACGTTTCCGTTTTACAATTCTGATTCAACGGAATTGAATCATAGACCCTATATTCCAATATTTGTGATTGCAAACTTGACATCATAAAATTTTTTTTTTATCTAAATTTAATTTTCACGGTTTCGTTTTACAATTCGGAATTCAAATAGTAGATCTTATATTCCACGGTTTGCAGTTAGTCGATTGATTATTATACTTCTTCTATTTTTTTTTTTACTTTCTTCATTTTGCATTATAAATTTACCCCTGGGGTACAAAATAGTTGAATTGATTCTCTGAATATCGTAGAAAACTTATTAAGTTTAACGCTGCCAATTAGAAAAAAAAAAAATTCCATCGATATTATCTCGAGCGGGTGGTGAAAAGTAACGAGTAAAAAAAGAAAGCAGAAAATAAAAAAATAAAAATAAAAAAAAAAATGATCGACGATTGCGGTTGAAAATTTGTTCTCGAATCAATTTCAACGACTGCATAGCGGCACTCTCTCGAGTCTATTTGAGCCGAAGGTAAATACTCCGTTAATTAAAATGTGCTCTTCGCCGCCGGACGCGCGTATACATATACATATATACAGATAGAATATACATGGTATATATGTATAATTATACAGCAGCAAGTAGAGGCAGCAAAATCTCTAACCAATAAGCGCAATTTTTCCCTTCTACTTGTCTACTTTTTTTCTTCACGTCTGTACCATTTTTTTTTTTTTTTTTGCCTTTTTTTTATATCATTTCCCACGTTTCGCGGTTGCGAAAGAAATCGTCTGGCGGTGTAATAACGGGTGAATTTTTAGTAAAAGAATAATTAAAACAAGGATTAATTTACAATTTTTTTTTTTTTTTTTCTTTTTATAATTTTTACTCGATATATTGTAGTACATATATATATCGTATAATATCTATAGATTCGATTAAAGTAATTCTCCGATAATACATTTACAAAGATAATTTAGAATTGATGAAAAAAATCGCAGTAATTAGTTAATTATTATCAGTTCGGTTATCGGAAATTGAGACATATTTTCATTTTTCATCACATTCTTTCAACGATTAATTTTTTCCTGAGTTTCAATTCACGGTAGAATGTATCGGACCGAGGAGTGAAAAATAAGAGGCAAAATATTTAAAACCGCGGAAATGATAAATAATTCGACAAAGTTATTTATCGACACGTTGATTTTTATTTAAAACCACTTCGCATCAAGTCGCGAAAAAATACGTTGGAATCGCGATTCTTGAACTGAATACGCATTAAAAATGCTTTTCACACATGTTGTGAATTTCTTCTTTTTTTCTTTTCTTTTATATCTCTTTCTCAGGTCAAGAATATTGAAATTTTTCGGTTAACGCGAGTTGTTATAAAAATAACAAGGGAAAAAAATCGCAAAAAAAGAAGAAGAAAAAAACACACAAAAAAACGAGGCGCGAGATTCGAGTTGTGAAAAAAAAATCAAAAAAAAAAATTCACCTCTCCTTAGATTATTTATTATTTAACTTAAAACGGTAACCGTATACACTTTTATTTTTTTTCTTCTTCTTTTTCATCTATAATTTTATAACTCGAGGCATTTTTGAGACGGTCGCGTTAATAATTTTTCAAACATGCTGCTGTACAGGGTGTCTCGGTAAAACGTGGAATAGAATTGAAGAAAACGAATGTGAAAAAAAATGAAAAAAAAAAAAACGGAAATATATTCGGAAATTTATCCGCGCGAGTGAAAAATTTTGAGTGAAGAAAATTTTTCACGCGTGACTTTGTGTGTGTGTGTGTGTGTGTTTTTTTTTTCTTATTTCATTCAACGACTCTAAATATACAGTGAAAAATTTTGATCCTAGGGAAAAGAAAAAGATAAATTTTTATTGAGAATTATTATTGAGAACAATGTATAAATCGATTTTCAAATTGCAGTGTATAAAAATAATGAAATTTTTGTAAATTTTGCAAAAAGTAACACTGTCAAAAAGAATACGTGTAAGGTTTTCAAAGTTTCGTAGAGAAAAGTAAAGGAAAAAAAAAAAAAAGGAAATTTGAAAATTTGATAAAATCCTTAATACGTCTCTCTGTGATGCTGATTCAACTTTTTGTTATAATTATTTGGTGAATTTCAGGACAATGTTTCGGATGATGAATTTTCATCGTTCGATCAATAATTCTACCATCGAGATGAATTCGTTAATTAGAAAATGTTCATTTCGTTTTTCGGCCGGCGCGGCGGCGTGATGATGTGAAAAAAAAAAAAAAAAAAAATTCCAGCTTCTCGAATACATTTAATTATTCAAAAATGAGACACCCTGTATTCGGCCTCGCGTCCTCTGTAGATATGTACAATATAATATAATATGTAAATTGAGTCGCCGTCCGGTGTGTGAACGGGATATTTTGTCGAATCATCAGTGAGGTTAGGTTAGGTTAGGTTAGGCGTAACTCACCCATGCAAATTTATGGTATCTATGTCTGTATAATTACACGCATACGAATATATCATGGGACATTCCATGCCGACTCTCCGGGAACGTTTTATTCCATCCATGTTTTTTTTTCGTTGTTATTGTTGTTTTTTGTTTCCGGAAACTTCGTTGACCAAACTTCGAACGTTACGATAACTACTCGTTCGATAAAAAGTACCTTCTTTGTCATTTGTAACTAGCGCTGTGCGGTTAATCGTTTTTTCGATTAATCGATTAATCGATGATGTCGATTGATCGATTAAATGATTATTTCGATTGATCGATTAATTGATGAATTAGATTAATCGACGGGTTCGACTCATACACTTCGATTGATCGATTAATCGGTTCTTCGATTCATCGATTAATTGGAATTAAAAATTAAAAAAAAACCGTCGTTCAATCGATCAATTGCAAAAACGACTAATCGAAATCGTCGATGAATCGATTGATCGAACAGCGCTACTTATAACCGTTATTCGCTCGCTAGTTGTTTTGGTTCGAGGAAAAAAAAAAATGCATTTTTTAAACGCGTAGAAAAAAATTCAAATTAATGTTACGAGGTTAAAAAAAAATTCACTACGCTTGTTGTTGTTGTTTTTTTGTTTCTCAAGAATAACACTTATTTTCTTTTCGACACTTTGATCGATTTTGGGGGGAAAAAAAAAAGAAATGTATAATTCATTAGTTTGTAACCATAGGGTGTTGGAATAAAAATTGATACGAAATATTGTTTTCGTTTTTATTTTCAGAATTCGACATTTTTCGATTTGAAAATTATTTCCGCTGAGCACAAAAACAAAAAAAATTTACAAATCAATTTATCGACGGTTCGCATATTATCGGAATGTTTTTTTTTTTTTTTTTTTCTTCTTTCTTTTTTCTAGAAACTTACGAAATAAATCGAAACAAATCAACCGTTGCCGAAAATTTTCTCTGCGTGACGGAAAATTGCGATATATTAAAAAAACAAAAGAAGAACGTTGAAAATTTGTTTTTCTTCTCCTTCTCTCTCTCTCTCTTCTCGCTCTTCATTTTTTACAAGCTTAAATAAATCGTATACGAATAGGCTCGGGAGCGTATCTACCCTCGATACCGAGAGACGAAAGGAGAGTGCGAGAGAGAGAGAGAGAAAAAGAGAGAGAGAGAGAGAGTAACTTTACGAACTCTTCACGAAGTACGCACTGCAGGGTTTGGCAGCAGTCTATCGATTTGATTGCTTCTCCGGTTTGCGAAGACGGATCAGGAGGAGGCAAGAAGCCTGGAACTCTCAAAGTTCATCTGCTCAAGGATCCAAAGTAGTTAAATCGGGGTTCGAGGAAGGCGAAAACCAGAGATAGACCACGTAGAACTCTCGCTCGCTTTAGTAACGATTACTGTACTTCACGCCCCGACCATTTCGGGAGATTTGGCGTGATAAAAAAACGATTTTCAAACTCCCAAACGATAAACAATTACTCTGGTTCACCGAGAAGGTATAATAATAATAATAATAATAATAACAAATCGATCCTGAATGGGAAAAAAATCATTATCCCAGTGATCGGGGTTCGATCGAATTTAATCAAAATACTAAATCGGATTTAATCTATTTGATAATTCCTTTGATTTTCTTTTTTTTTCTCTCTCTCTCTCTCTCTCTCTCTCTCTTTATTTTTATTTTTTTTTTCTGGTGGTGGTGGTTTAAAAAGGAAAAATAAAATAAATAATGCGACAAAACTACGCCGACGTGCATGGAGGTAGTTAAAATCTGCAAATGAAGCGTAAGGTTAAACGAACCGAAACCAGGATTCCATCAGGAAGTAATATAAACCGTTGGAAAGAGTGTTGAGAGGATTGAAAAACTGAAGGGATGTTCATTTCGAAATCTAACGAACGATTCCAACCCTTTGATTCTGATTGAAATTGATTTTCATTGATGTTTGATGATTTCTCGAGCGTTTCAGCGATTTTCAATTATTTTCACATTTATTATAATACGATAATTTCACTGGAGATTAATGGAAATTTTGTAGAAAAATTTATGGAAACGAAAGCATGTGATAAACTAGAAATTAATGGGATAGTTTATGAATTGAAATCGCTGAAATTACGCTATTCAAATTTCTTTTTGTCAAAATTTCTAACTTGACTGGTAACATACGAAATGTGTAGATTGTTGATGAAGAAAAAAAAAAAAATATTGTTGTTTAAAAATTAAGATGGAACAAACTTGACTCTGTATTGAAATTTTTTAAATCTGTTGTTTTTCTGTTTTTTTTCACACATTTTTCTTATCTCAAGTTAAATTTTAGCACAGTTTTATTGCACGTTTATAAATACATGAAAATTTTGTTTAACATGCATCAAGTATAGTTTGTTGCAAATTTTTTCCCGTTTAATTAGAATTTGCGAATTTTACTTGACGCGTACAGAGCGAAGTGTAAAAATAAATTTCAATTCTTGATAATAAATTGCATAAAAAACCATGTAAATTTTTGTTGTTCCAAGTAAACTTTTATCGTGTCAGGTTACAAGATTTTCAAGTTTGTCAACAACCATCAACGTTTATTATCTATTCAGTCTTGTTCGAATAAAATTTCTTATCACCTACACATTATTACTAACATTTTTAATAAAACTAACTAAATTAAACGTTGAGTATCTTGTTATAAAAATTTTAATCTGTCGTTTTATAAAGAAAATAGGTACTTTGAATAATTATCTCAACTTTCTTCCTGAGGTGAGTAGAAATATTAATCACACGTTTTTTTTTTTTTTAACTAAGCAAAGAGTAATTACCTAAAATATTTTCGTAAAAATATCTTTAAATTCAAGTCACATATTACTGTTAAAAATTATTTTTAACTTTCCTACACATTTATACTGTACTAAAAAAAAGCTGTTCATCAACGAAATCAGTTTAAAAATTTCCAAATTT
Source organism: Diprion similis (assembly GCF_021155765.1). NCBI lineage: Eukaryota > Metazoa > Arthropoda > Insecta > Hymenoptera > Diprionidae > Diprion > Diprion similis. The sequence goes on from NC_060118.1 coordinate 7,235,827, forward strand.
ATAAATTACTAAGTATTTGTCTATTGACGATGAAATTTTTTTTTTATACTTAACAAAATTTCAAGTAAAAACGCCAAAAAAAAGGTAACTCAAATTTACTAAATTGCATAGTAAATTTATCATATCTGTAAACTGAACGAACATTAAATATATGGTGAATTCCCTTATTTATATCCGAAATAAATCTTCCAATCCAGTACAGGAAGTTCCATACAAAAATCAAGTCGCGATTTCTCGATCTCTCGTCACTTTTTTATCGTCTCTCGTAAAGCCAGAAGCCTCATTCAGAGTGTCGACAAATATTTTCTATTCCACCCCCCAAAAATCGACTGGAAATAATAAAAAAAAAAAAAAAAAAATACAATAACTTTCTTTTTTTCTCTAAAAACGAAGAAACGAGAAGTTAAAAATACATAGCAAGGGTTGGTGGGGGTGGGGGTGGTGGTGGACTAAAGCTATTGCTACCGGAAGTAAGAAACCGCATCAGCGTTAACGTCTCAGGGTCTTGATTTGACAGGTTAACAGCATGAATGCTATCCTCCGACTTACCCCATTTCCTTTATACAATTACCTCCACCCCCTCCATCCCCTACCCCTTCTTCCTCTTTCCCGGCACAAAGGGTGGGGTGAAAAGCGTCGCGGAACGGCCGCACGTCTCACGATTCCGCAAGCAATACGATCTGCACGTAGGTATGTTGGCGTGGATGCGATTTTCCCACCCCTCGACGGGGTGGTTCGCCCTTTGGTCCATTAATTTGATGCGACAATATGAATGGATCGCGGATGGATGGATTAATTCACGGGCGAGTTAATGGTCCGTTTGAAATATGCGCGAACAGACCTGATGGGCGGCCACCCCCTCTACCTTCCTTACGTTGCGGATGGAATTTCGGCGTCAACCCCGAACCGGATTCAACCCCTGCCCATTGGTTAAAGCTTCCGCTTTCGATTGAACCGAATCCATTTCGGCTGAATCGCATGTTGGCACAATTAACAAGCTGATGTACTGATTGGCTTTGAATTTCGACGTATTTCGAAATTGCGAAAATTTTAGGGGAAGAAGAATCGCGGGCTTCAAGATTCTAGCCTTGAGTTTGTTGAAAATTTAATCACCGTTTTGCAAACTTAGGGCTAATCTGAAAAAATATTAGTTTGTCGATGCTGTGTTTAAATGCGGATTGCTTTTTTTTTTTTTTTTTTTATTTTATTTTTTTTTCATTCTACAAATGTAACAAAAAAAAAAAAATTAAAAAATTTTCTCATTTATTTTGAAAAATATGCAAAATATCAAAATTTTCCAAGACATGTTTTTTATTTTTCTTTTCACTTTCCGCTTCTATAAGGACCATTAGGATTTGATGTTTTTTTTTATTTATCTATTTTTTTTTTTTTATCATTTTGGAAACTAAAAAACAAAAATGTAAAAAAAATATAAGGCAGCCGCGGCCAACTTTTTGATTATGATCGATATTGCTTATTTTTTACCAAGTATCTGTGGAAAAAATTGCAGAATTTTAAAAACGGCACTTTTTTAGTTATCTCTTTTTTTCTACACAAACAAAAAAAAAATTAGGCTTCTTTTGAAGTGGAATCAATGCGAAAAAAAAAAAATTGTGCAAGGATCCGACGGGATGAGGCAAATGACTTCTCGATTTCACTTGGAATGCCTCATATATTATTATAATGGTTAAAATAGTTGCAATTTAGGAAAGAGAATTCAATATTCATAGACAAATTGTTTCCAACAGCTGCGTGTTACAGGAACAAAGCAGCATTCCGCTTTGACAATTTTTTATCATAGCGTGACAGGAATTCCCATCGGGGTTTCATTGGGCGTGATTAGCCGGAAGTAGTTCGTTTTAAAAATGCGACGGGGCGTAGAATGAAATTTTTATGTCATCTGGGAGCGGCCGTCCAGCCTAACGCTTTTGGATTTTCAAAAACCCATTCAGAAGAACTTGAAAAAAAATTTGAAAAAAAAAAAAAAAAAAAAAAACAGTTTTCACGTTCGAGTAGCAATTTTATTTTATTCACTCGACGATGTTAAACGATTTAATCAGTATTAAAATATCACTACAGTACGTATGATAGTCGAATTCTACGCCGTCTGATGTAGAATCTATAGTAAAATTTCTTTCTCCCCTTACTTCTTAGATTCCCGTTTATTGGATAAGTTTTGGAAAAAAATTTCACGAATTTCCTCAGGCCTTATCATGAAATTTATTAGATACCTACTTTTTTTTTTTTATATATAATTTGTGCAAAATTTTTTGCTCGTCGGTAAAAATTTTAAGAAAATTTCGAGTTCTCGCATTAATGAGATTTGGGCTAAATAATCGAATTCTTTCGAGTACAATTCGTCAATTATTTTCTAATCAAGGTTTCACACGAGTTTATTACCAGAATGATTTGTCTAATTGTGAAAAAAAGAAAAAAGAAAAAAAAAAATGAATAATAATTTTCAATTCCACACTAACTACAGATTGGGGGAAAATTTTTTCGAGTCATTTTCAATAACGGGAATTAGAATTAGCAGCAAAAATTTTTTTTCAGTACTCTCAAAATTAAATATATAATTATACCGATATCGACATACCAAAAACTGTCGTGAAAAAGAAAGAGAAGTTTTTTTTTTTTTCATACATAGATGAGTTTATTTAATTAGCTACTTTATCCTACTTCGTATGTATAATAGTATAATAGTATAATATATTTCACAAGGCTGAAGCGTAACAGGAATTTTCATGGGGTTTCTCCAGGTTCTATTACACGGGTTTTGTATTAACGCAACGGAAGTCGTCCGTTTTCTTAACTTCTTACATTCCGATACCCTAAAACGAAGCTATAACGTATTTCTTCACGATTAGTAGACGTATAATAGAGAGAGAGAGTGAAAAAAATACCCCATTCTTACGATATTGAAACGTCGAGAATTTTTAAACCGTGATCAATTCTCATATAATTTTTATTTTCTACGAGTAATTTTTCGCGGTTCGCGGTTATCTTTCTTGATTTTTCGTTGCGAGGAATCGAAGGCATGATTCATCTCCGAGAAAATTACTCATCTACACATATTTTAGATAAATTATAAGTTTTTGAGATCGCTGATTACGAATCTGAAATCGTATTTTTAAAAATTCCGTATAGCAAATGCAATCAGCGAACCCGAAAACCCCTGCACCATAGTCTTTTCGCCATATTCCGTTATCTTTGAAATTTTGTCAACCATATTGAATGCAACATCTTAAATTTTCAAAATTCGATTTCAGATTCGTGATCAATGACCCCCAAAACCCATAGAACACTATCTTGCTGTGAACGTTGACTCAGCGCAATAATTTGTGCCTCAAATGGGGTTAAATCGAATCAGAAAAAAAGGGAAAGTACATCCCCACCACTTTTTACAGAGTCTTTTATAAATCCTATATCCATTTGTGCAGACAGGGTACGCAGTGCGGGACATTACCAATTAAGTAAAACACACGCCATGGGGTTTGGTTTAATTTTTGCCTTCCCCCTTCCGGACGTGACTCGTGCACCATAAACCCCTATGAAACGGGGGGCCAATTCGTGTGCGAAACATGACTCATATTGTTATTCAACTCGCGGTTGCGAGGAACCCTGCAACGGCCAGGTGACTCAGGGCGAGAACTCTCCTCGGGGTAAATAGTCCGCGTCATCCATAGTCTACTAGCTGCAGCAGGGATTCTATTCGGAAGGGTGCGAAATCCCGCCACCCTTCCTGTTGACGAAGCGGACATGAATGGACGTGACTCCTACCTCGGCGAGAATTCGTCGAGAGAGGAAAAAACACGCATCCACGCATGAGGTGGTGGTGGTGGTGGTGGTGGTGGTGGGTCACCCTTTTCAATTGATTTTTAATTAAACTTTTTTATAGCTCTTATTGATATGGGAAGGTACGAAAATGAACAAGGAATTGTAGGCGACTGAAAGATACTGGTTTTGTTCTTTGCTTTAACTTCTGAATTTTTTTTGACAAGTGGATGAGAATTTTTCAAGGATTTTAGTTTTTCATCGGTCTACGTAATCTTGAATAATTTCAAATACGTTTACTCCGAGGGGTTAATCACTCGTGAAATCTGGTGTCCACTTTCCCGAAAAGCTTGTGAAATCGTATGAAATCTTTGAAATTATCTGTAATCTTCTGAAATCTGATGAAATGTTTTGAAATTTCTTGAAATCCTCTGAAATCTTTGAAATCTCTTGAAATCGTTCGAAATCTTTTGAAATCATTTGTAATCCTTTGAGATATTTTCAAATTACCTGAAGAACTTTTGGAATTTTACAAAATCTCTTTGAAATCTGATGAAATCCTTTGAAATCCCTGAAAATTTCTGAAGTCATTTGAAATCTTTTGAAATCTGATGAAATATTCCGAAATTTCTTAAAATCTTTTGAAATCCTTTGAAATCTTCTGAAACCTTTGAAATCCTCTGAAACCTTTGAAATCCTCTGGAATCTTTGAAATCTCTTGAAATTTCTTAAAATCTCTTCAAATCCTCTGAAATCTCTTGAAATCTTTCGAAATCTTTTGAAATCACTTGTAATCTTTTGAGATCTTTTCAAATTACCTGAAGTCTTTTGAAATTTTCTGAAATCTCTATGAAATCTTTTGAAATCCTTTGAAATCCCTGAAAATTTCTGAAATCATTTGAAATCTTTTGTAATCCCTGAAATCGTTTAAAATCCTTTGAAATATTTTGAAATTTTTAAAAATCCTTGTAAACTTCAAATCAGGTGTACATCGAATCGGTGAGTAACTAACCCCTTGGTTTGCTCAAGTTTGAAAACGTTTAAGCAATCTTATCGGGATTTTTTTCTTCTTGATAACAGTACCGAATGCTATCCAAGCTGCAGATAAGTACTTTGCAGAGGAGAGTAAAGGTACCTTCAAGATATTCGCGACACCTCAGATCGACTCGTGTTTTCGCAAAAAGTATAAGGTATCAATGGTAGAAGAGATCAGTAAACCGATAACGAAAGTTTCCGTTTTACCCGCAAAAATGTGTGTTTTCGTTATTATGGATAAAGAAGAAAAAATATCAAGTTCGTTGAACAAAAGGCAGTAAGAAAATAGCTAAGGTATAAGCTTCACTCGCAATTAAACACACTCGCCTTAATTTACGGCATCGCATAATTGTGATTTCGAAAAAATCACTTACTCATTATTGCATCAATACCATTTTTACCAAACAGGAACTTCGAATGTCGAGGAAATTTATTCCGAAAGAATTTCTCCACGAAATAACCTTCAAGCTAGATCGAGGTACTTCCAAAGTGATCCAAGAGTCGTTGAAACGTTTGACTTGTGAATAGTTTCGAAGATAACTGATAATTAACTCGAAGAATATATCGCAATGCATCCAAGTATCAAGTCATAAATGTGTGTATCAGGTTTCAAGATCTCCCCAGAGGCTGAAGCTAGTACATCAAAGATGACGAGGAGCATGCAACGGCTTTAAGAACGAGTTAAACGTACTCGAGTTCCGTTTTTGCGACCGTCGCAGATCTCCTCACTTATTACTCTAACCATAAGCACATGGCTAAAAGGATTCCTAATTACTGAGTGCTCTGCGACTGCAGAGAGAATATATCCAGGTGCACGAGGGTACAGGTAAGTAGTAGCGCGGAAAATTCTGCTTCAAACCTCCAAGCGTCTCTCGCGATGTTAAGTAATAAAACTGCATAATGTACCGTAATTTTACCCCCCGGCTTTCAGATGCAGCTCAAACTCATCAGTGCATATTTCATTGGCTCTGCACATCACGTAAAGAGTCAGTTTCGTTCATATTATTTCCTACGGTTTCATAAAGACTGCAATACGTATTACTTGGTACAACTTTTTCAGGATAATAACGTTAACCATGATGTCCATCAAACACCATTTGATGTCCAATTTCCGAATGAACCACGAAAATGGTTTGATACTTGAATCGATGGTCTATCTACATTGCGAAACATGATGCATGTCAACATTTCCAGACTATAATCTGGTGTCAATCTATCACTATATAACGATGATAACCATCAAACACCATCTGATGCCTAAGTTCCGAACAAACCACGAAAATGGTTTGGTCAATAGTTAATAAACACAACCATTATTCACAGTGTACCAGTTCCACTAGAACTTTTGAACCATCGTTCACGCATCACTTTACATTGTTACTCCATTATACGAATTCTAGGTTATAAACCAACATGTGAAACAGTTCAACCCTTCGCACCGACGATGTCTAAGAGTAACAATTTCCGAGCATCGTAAGAGAGACACCGACACCGTAAGATGAGGAAAGAAAAGAGGACGTTAATGTTACTTTACAAGAAACCCGGGCTCCTTCATCGAGTTTCACAACTGGTGGCGTGGTTTGGATGTATAAAAAGCCACCACGAGGAGCGTATAGAAGAGACCGCAGGTGATCGGTGGTATTTTTGTAACCGTATCCACACTCTCGACGAAGGGGATCGAGGTCTCCGTTGTTCCGGAGGCCCATCGTCATCTGGACGGAGTCTGGACCCCGTCTTTGCGTATTTGATACTACGACATAGTCGTGATCATGTTAGCACCGATAGCCGTTCTGTATACGCAACGGATTACGCCCTGGCGTGCACTGCTTAGTAAGCGTACCCTGTTATTGGTTAATGTTCCGATATTTGGTTAATCCTGGATTGCCGAGGTTCACTGTAAGCTGACGGATAATGATCGAGCCTTCATGCTGCTTAGGAGCTTATGCGGAAGCTCACTACTGATCCTAAATCGTCGATTTTCGATTCATCGTCTAGCGGTGATTTCCTTTTCGACCTCGTGCGTGATTATCGGGTTGGGAAAAAATCCACGTTCCCCAAAAAACCTGTTTGGGGGGGGGGGGGGGGGGGGGGGGGATTTTCCCTGTAAAACCCGGCCAGAATTGGGTTTGATTAATTACATATTTGTGATTCGTTAATCATTGTACTCTTGTGTGGTGTCATGGAAACATGAAATTAGTAATATAATCCATTAGTTATTTTAATAACTATTTATCAATATTTTAACGCATAAATCAAACCATACTATGAAAAAATCTTTTGTTTTTACAAGTGTGTTATTACAGTTTTCGTATGGTAGTCATTTTGTGATGTGAAAACTAATATTTAAGTTACTATAAGACATTCTTTTAAAGTCCATCGTTCGTTTCAACGTTTTCTCGATACCCAATAAACACACATAACCTAAAAATATACTCTTTTCATCTTTCTTAAAAAAAAAAAAAAAAAAACAAAAACAAAAACGGTATCAAAAGAAAAAAAATGATCAGAAATGACTCCAAACGGCTTGTGACTGTAAAATGACTTTTGAATGACTTTTTACGGAGTTTCAAACGATTCCAAAGTGGTTTCAAACGAATCCTAGTAGTTTGGCACTCATTTCATGCGATTTTTGAGCGATTGCAATGAAAATTTGTCTGCTATTCTAACAAGTAAATAGCCTCAACGGGGTGGAGGAGGGGGGGGGGGGGGTTTATTTAAGAATGTCGTCCGGTTGACAGTTGGAAATGAAACTAAAAAATTAAAATATGCTATGAGATAGTGAAAAAATCGATCGACATAACGAAAGTCATTGTAAATCATCGCGAAACATTCGAAATCGCATAATAACAATCGAAGAGTTCATTTTAGCGGGGATCCAAGTTTTTTTTTTTTTTTTACCGTGAATTATATCGGTCGATTTTGAGATAAGAAAACTTCAGTGCACCCAGTTAATTACACTTGAGGATACTTGAGAAAGTTATGAAAAACGAATTACTTATCAAGAATCTTCGAACTTTAAAATTGCTGGTATAACAGAGCTGCAGTCAGGGTGGCCATAATTTTTTTTGGAAAAAAATTCTATCACATCACCAGGTTTTCCAGGATCTAAAACCAAGTTTCCCTGACATTTTTCCAAATCTAGTGAATTACCGAAACCTAAATCGTGCAGTTTGTTAACTCTGTATTCGATTCAAATTCAATTCGAATTGACGAAAAATATAACGTTCAAAAACGTCAGTATATATATATATATATATATATATATATATATATATATATATATATATATATAAGTCAATTTGTTTTCTCGAGGAAAGACAGTCAACTTGTGACTTGAAAAAATCATTTCCAATTCCCATGATAAAAAACTGATATTTTCAATTTTTTCCATGACCAAATTAAAAACTCCCTGGCAATTCCGGGTTTTCCAGGTTTGTGGCCACCTTGTGCAGAAAATTTTATAGAGGCGTGTGTCAATGATTTGAGTATGCTGACCATCGAGGAAGTAACCGTTACTCGTATTTTTCCGAGCACCATGAACGAGGAAAAAGCTGTTACATGTAAGATACAACGAGGCACTGAGCAAGAGAAGGAAAAAAATTGTAATGGTCAAAAAACAGGGGCACAAGAAAAAATTTTGTTTACAAATCGTCGGCATTTTGTAAATTTTGTTTCTGTATTTTTTTTTTTTTTTTTACGAATATTTGTATTCTGTATATTGTATTCTTGAAACATCAACAATAAAGTCGTTGTAAAAAAATTGATTCTAAAAATATCTTTTATTTCTTTTTTAGCCCACTTAGAAAAATGCCTAAAAAAATTTAAATCTATAGACCAGAATACCACCCTCTTAATTCGATTTAACTACCCTCGTCGTTGGGTTTTTTTTTTTTTTTTTTTAGCTGCTCTGTGTCAGAGACACACATAAGTATAATTAAATATTTTTCTACACAATGATATTTGTTATCAATTCATTCGATCGAATTGTCAGACACTTTGAATGGATCCGATTCTTTATCGCGACGTTGAACTTGCGTAGAATTTGGGGTGAAGCGTTTTGTTTAAAATACGACTGATACCAGCGTATTTTCAACTCGATTTCCCAGCCCTTGAAAGCAGGAGGTTTATTCGAGCCAACCACCGCTAATCGAATAAGTTTAAAATACGGGGCAACAATAACAATTATATAAATTATCCGAGCATCGCGGGGCGTCTTGTAGAACTTCTTGTACGAGTCATGAATTTCATTACTCTTTCCTCCGCCTCCTCATCGTGTTTACAGCTTTCTATAGATACGTTTTTTTTTTTTGTTCCTTCCTCGAGTAGGTATAATTCACGATTCTTTAAGTAATGTACATTTTTTTTCTATTCATGTATCTCACGCAAGAAACAGGTTAGAGGATGTATAGGACGTACAGTCAGGTCTAAAATGTGTGGGAATAGAAACATGAAAACACTAAATTTCACACAGCAGACAATTCGGATTATTAACAAATAAAAAAATTACAGATGCTTTTTATAATAAAATGAAATGTTTACGGTAAAAGCTTTTTTCAGTGAAACGTTGGAGATAATTTTTAATTTCTTAAAAAATAGGTATCTAATCCACTGCGAGACTTGAAAATTATTTTCGCATTCTAACACGACTCATTATGAATCAAAAGATATCACCGAGAAACAATTTTTATTTCATATTACTGCGTATACAATTCTTAACTATTTTCATTCCTTGATACGACAGAAAAATATTGTTCTGCGTATAAAATGAAAATTGGTTTTGTAATCGAAACTAAAAAATCTATTATAAGTTATTAATCTTTTTGTTATTTATGATAAAATTAAATTAACTTACTTGTATCACTTTTTTTCTTCTCATTCTAACAAAAGTTAAACCGTTATACCAACGATACTAATTTTACTAGAATTTCCTAACAACTGTATAACGAAAATAAAACTTCTCCGAGGTTGAGTAAAACAGGAATCGCCTATATAGATATGGATACAATATATAAAAATATCCCTCGTCACAGCGTTATAGATTTGTTTATTTATTTATACTTTCACATCGTATATCGCGAGCGGAAATTGCGATTTACGGTTTATGAGAAGAGGGCATATAACATAGGTATAGGTATAGTTAGGTGGTGCAATAACAATAACAATAAAATGCGAAAAGTTTCGCTGAGGAAAGGTTGACTGTTGGTATGTGTTCAAGGATCGGGTCGTCGATCAAGGGGGAAAAAGACTCCTCGACGCTGCGGGTGACGAACGGTGGCAAGCATGAGATAAATGCGAGATAACTAGGGAAAAGAAGACTAAAAGAGGGAAACATAAAAAAAAGGGGGTGGAGGGGAGGGAGAGGGGAGAGAAAAGAAAAGAAGGGAAGGGAAAGAACCCCGTGTAACGTCAGAATGAGCAGGAAGGGAGATGGGGGGAGGGGGGGGGGGGGGAGAAGAAGAATAATAGGTGGTGAGGAAAAAAGGTGGCAAAAAATATTGCGAACCTTGCATATGTTACCAGGTACTTCTTGTCCTCTCAGGAAAATTGCATTATAAGAATGACCGACCGAGTCGTGATCCCTTAAAGCGGTTATTTAGGGAGCAGGCACTGAGACAACGGTTATTTAAAAAAAAAACTGTTGTTTATAAGGGGGTTGATACTTGAAGAGTAGTTAGTCAGAGAGCGGTTTATTAGAGAATGATCATGTGATGAACGGGTATTTAAAGAACGGTTACTTAGGGAGCAGGCACTAAGACAGCGGGTACTTAACAACGATGACTTGTAGGGTTTTTGATATTTGGAGAATGGTTACTCGAATAGTGGTTAATTAGAGCGCGGATATATAACGAGCGGTTACTTAGAGAGCAGGCACTAATACAGCGGTTACTTAAAAAACGATTATTCATAGGGTGGTTGATACTTGGAGAGCGGTTTGTTGGAGAACGGTCATATAAAGAGCGGTTACTTATGGGGCAGGCACTAATACAGCGGCTACTTAGAGAGCGTTTATTTACACGGGTGGCTGATATTCTTAAGGCAGTCAATCGGACGGCGCTTTAAATATATTCAGCAGTTACTTTTTCAGAAGTTTGTATTTCCAAAGCGGTTAGTTTAAGAATGCTCACATATTTAGCGGACATTGAAAGAGCAGTTACTTATCCAGCGGTAACTTAATCAAGAAAGTTGATTCGGAGAGCTATCAGGTATCTCAGCTTATTGTTAGCCAACCATTTCTCTCAACAAATGTAAATCTGAAAGTTTTCGGACGCGATGCGATTTTCGTTCGTTTTTAAAAATCTTTGAAAAGCAAAAAAAAAAATAAAAAAAAAAAAAAAACTGCACACCAAAACGAGTTTTTGAGACTTAGTTAAGAAATTTTTCGTCCGAATAGCGGTAAACACAGTTTGTCTATTCGGATCGCATATTCCTACCGCAATAACTAAAATGGGCGCCATTAAAATTCACTATGAGAAACGAAAATAGTAAATAAGTGTAGAGTACAAACCAAAACTAGAAATTTCTCACGTTTCGAGTCTTTTTTCAGTCGTTATTGATAAATTTAGATTTGTAGATTTTTGAAAAAGGCACGAGTTTGATATTTGAGTAAGTCGACTGCGTAACTGTTCGATATTCTTGCAATTCAACAATTTTGCTCTTCGAAATCTTGTCGATTCTCAAGAAAAAATTGTCGCTATAAATTTATCTATAAATTTTTGCGTTCTCAATATTTATTCTTCCACAAGACAACTTTACGTGTTTATGGTACTTCTATGTTGTTTTCTTTTTTTCAACTATCGGTATAAATTTGACTTACGGGATTTCGTACCGTCGAATTTTCAGTCTTTCGCAATTTTCGTGCCCCATCACCAATCGACATCGTAAATCCCTGTACGTCCGACCTCGGGGTGTCAAATATATTTCTGTTTACCGGTCTACTTCGGAAGAGGATCGTCCAAAAGAGTGTTTCGAAAACAAGGAGGCACGCTGTGTGGGATATCGCTTACTCCAGTCTAGTGGATTTTGGGGGTCGTTACGGAGACGGGTGGGCGAAGGATCGAGGATCGAGGATCGAGAGTCCTTCAACTCCCGCCCACAGCTCGTCCTCTTTCGCTCTTTTGGCGACTCGTGAGAAAACCGGACGAGCCGAAAGAACGAACGAACGGGCCATCAGCGACGGTATAGGAGGTTATACATATTGTCGCGAGACCACTTCGAGGAATTGCCAGCTTCCCTACCCGCGACGTATTTCGGGAATCGGGAAGGGAGGAAATGTCGGGAAAGAGAGATAGAAAAGATAGAGAGAAAAGAGGGAGAAAGAAGAGAGATACAGGAACACGTATGTACACATATATAAATATACATATATATACACGTGATGTATACCTACGTAGAAAATGCGAAGGAGCTGACAAAAAGGCGCGGCCGGAAGACGTCACGGAATTCTGAGCGATCCCAAAGAACAGAATCGTACAAATTTTCTCCTCCTTGCTCTTTTTTCTTTCTCCTTCTCCATTAATTATTTTTCTTTGAACAAAAGCTCGGATAATCTAACCTAACCTAACTTATTTATCAACTGATTTAAAAGTAACAAAAATAACCTAACCTAACCTAACCTATACTAACCTATTTATCAAATTATTTAGAAGAAAATAGCGGAATTAAACAAAAGCTTGGATAACTTAACCTAACCTAACTTATTTATCAACTGATTTAAAAGTAAGTTAACCTAACCTAACCTAAGCTAACCTATTCACCAAATTATTTAATAGAAAATAGGGGAATTGAACAAAAGCTTGGATAACCTAACCTAACCTAACCTAAATTATTTATCAATTGATTTCAAAGAGACGAAAATAATCTAACCTAACCTAACCTAAACTAACCTATTTATGATATTCTGTAAAAGAAAATAGCTGGACTAAACAAAAGCTTGGATAACCTAACCTCTTTCTCCTTGTCCCTTCAATTTTTTTCTTTTTTCTTTTACCTTATTTCTTCACTTTCTTCGCTCTGCAATCTATCCTGACATGGCGGCGAGTTTTCGCTGTACCTTGCGCAAAAGAGTTTTTTTTTTATCTTTTCGTTTGCCTCTCTCATTGGATATCGAGTCTCTATGATTGGATTGAGGTATGTAAATTCGATAACCGCGAGATGTGTCAGAAGAGATCACGAATGGTCAAAGGACTACGCAAATTCAATAGATATCGTAGAAAGTTGTGAAATCAGTTCGGCTTACCTATTTCAAAGTGATATAGTCAAGTGACTAAGGATTTTTTGCAGAACATTTTGAAAGACCTGATTATTAGTGGGATTTCGTGTAGTTCAGAAAAAAGTCTGAAAGTATTTCTCAGAGTCTGGAAAAAAAAATGCTGCGAGGTTAAAAGTCAGTGACAAAAATGACTTGCAAAATGTTAGGAAAAAAAAAATTTCGTCACGTTGTGCTGTGTGAAAACTTTGACAAAGTTTTCAAGCTGTAGGTATGAGCTAGAAATTGATCACGCAAGGCAAAAAAAGTAAAGTAAGCGATTAAGAAAGGAAACCACAGTAAAGAGAAAACCGAACTAGAGAAAAAGAAAAAAAAAGATCGTAACGATGAAATTATTGCATTATTTTGTTTCCCAAATGAAGAAAGAAGTAAACAAGGGAGAAAAAAAGGAATGATAATTTGATTTATCTGAAGACAAGGAGTTTATTCCTAATATAATGCAGGATTAAACGAGGGGGAGGCTGAAAATTTTCAACTCACGGGATATATAATGTATAATAATACAAGCTATAAATGAACTAACCGTGAAACACGACCGAACTTTACAAGATTCCCGTTTCATCGTCTTTATAATACTCGTGAATAACCTAAGAATCTAATTATTCAAACATCTATATTCTAATCACGTCTAAGTATACATATACATGTATATTAGAGGAATAATTATTTTCCCGAGTGAGTGTACATGCAAAGATTAGGGTAGTTTTTCTTTGTTTGTTTTTTTCTTTTTTGGAAATTTTCAGATTGCTTTCAGATGAACACACCAAAATTTCTTCCAAAGATCAGATCTCAATTTCAACCCCAATTAAAATACACACGTTTTTACTACAGTTTCAGTTATAGGGGAGGGTGATGCACGACGCCCCCCCTCAAAACTTTGACCAAAATTTTTTTTTTTTTCATCATCTGCCAAATTATCGTAAATTTGATTGATTTCCTTATTTTTAGATCAATGTGAGATATCTGGGTCATAACGGACTCCCCAAAAAAATGGGTAAAAAATTTTTTTTCATTGTTGTAAATTTAGAGTATTCATCCACTTAGGTTATTTCAAGCGAATCTTACCATATCCTGGGTAGAATGGACCTTTAAAAAAAGAATTGCCATCAAAATGTTTTTCCGACAATTTTTTAGAGAGGGCTGTCGTGCCCCAGAAAAAAAAATTTTTTGATTTAGAGTTTTGGTATAATTTGTACAAAGTATAACAAAAATAAATTAATTTGATGGCAAAAAGCCACAAAAAGTAATCACAGGCTTAAGGGGGTCGTCGTGCCACACCTTCCCCTATATTTCATCGCGGATTCATTTGGTTGCAGAAAAAAACCTGTTAGTCTGAGAAATCAGTAAGTATTGATTCTAATATTCAACAAAAATGTCAGCATCGTCAACAGAACATTTCGTGCCAGTTGTAGCCAATGAAAATTTAACTTTTTTGTCAGTGTACAATCGACATAATTTATGAAACAGTAGCATCAACGCTGATTGATTTTTTCACACTGCGATTTCAACCTATTCACTTGGAAAAAAATTTTGGAGGCATCCCGGTGGAATTTCAAAAAATTCCAAAATCAGTGCCACCCTATTCGTTCATATAATTCGAGTTTCGAACAGTTTTGGGGACCCACGGATTCCGCCCCCGGGGTGACCCAGTCATTGTTTTCAACCCTTCGCTGACAGCAGGTACAGGGTATAAGCCGCCCCTCAACAGGGGGTGGGAGGGGGGGGGGGGCGTGTAAAAATAACATAAAATGGTGGCAGGGGTGGGATGAGGGGATGGGATTCGGAGCGCGTTAAAAGCACCTTGATAAAGTAGGCCGCGGTATTACGAACCACGTTTAAAAGAAAAGAAGAGGACGCGTCGCGACGCAAGCCGACGCCAACCTGCCCCCATTACTTTTTTATTTCACGGTGAAAACAAAAGACGAGAGGCGGCAAGGTGAAATGGGGGTTGAGAAACTCGAGAAAGAGGGAGAGAGAAAAGAGCTCCGACTTCGTGTTGGCGTTAATTACATTTACCCCTGCTCTACCGGAAATAGTTTACACACTCTATACATTATAAAGAGTGACTATCTAACGGCTGAATGGTCCGTCGTCTGCTTCAATCTAACACGCGTGCGCTAAGATTTGAGAGTAGTTTTTTGTCAGGGCAACCAACCGTCATGAATTGAAATGACAGGTAGCCACGATGTATTTATGTACCCTAAAAAATTTTCACAGTTGTCAGCGTTGAGCACGATTGCCAGCGACAACTGTCAATATTTTTGAGGTTACGTTCATGACGGTTGGTAGCACTGGCAAACAATTGATCTCGAATCTTAGCGCATGCGCATTACGCTGTAGCAGACGACGGATCATTTAACCGTTGGATAATCGCTCTGTATACTTAACCTCGAAACGTTGCTGCAGAAACCGTCAAAATATAAGCGTGAAAAGTTAAAAATAAATTGGACACTTGTATAATATATTTCCGATGGATTCTTGTAACGCATTTTTCTCACACAAACAACCCCCTACTGTTAACGCATCCCTTATTTTTCCCGCTACGTTCAACTGCAGGTTTTTTCGAATCCCTGGAACAACCTCGTCGATTCAGACTCCTTTCACGTGTCGCGTGAGATGAAAAAAACAGAATCGGGATATTTTCTTCTTTTCTTTCTTTTGTCATCCTTTTTCTCGCGATTTTACTAGTTTTTATATTCTGACCGTTTTTCGATTTTATATTATCTTTATGAAGATAGGTTTATGCATAAGATATGGAGATATGTAATGATGCATAAAATATAACATATTGGATATGGTGAAACAAGGATTTCACGTTGTTGAGTGTCGGGTTTCAGGTCGAATGACTATTGGCGATGCTTTTTTCTTTCTTCGAGTTGCGAAGGTTGCATTATATTTTATACTTTCTTTTTTTTTAGTCTCATTTTGATAGTACTAAGAGAAGGTTGAGAAGAAATAAAATTTCATTCA
Source organism: Diprion similis (assembly GCF_021155765.1). NCBI lineage: Eukaryota > Metazoa > Arthropoda > Insecta > Hymenoptera > Diprionidae > Diprion > Diprion similis. The sequence goes on from NC_060118.1 coordinate 7,251,872, forward strand.
GAATATAGTAAATAAAGTAATATTTTACTCTGTCGGTAAAGACTGACTACAGCGTCCCCTTAAAGCCACTGTAAATAGGGTTGTATGCGTTGGACTGTAAGTGAATTATTGGTCCTGTGATTTCATGTGACTATTCACATACTGCTATGAAAATAGTTCCTTTCAAGAGATTTTCACATCGCGTATTGTGAATCTAGACTTTAGAATCCAACTGAATGACAATTGATTACAGTTTCACAGTAGCTGTCAACGACTTTGAATCAATCAAAGTGGTTCATGTATAACGTATTGACTTGAGGAAATTTCACGTCATCTCAATTGACTTCACAAGACTTTAGAGACAACTCGAGGAGCTTTGAACGAATTCAAAAAACTAAAAATGAAGTCAAGAAATTTCACGTGACTCAAAATCAAATTGACTTCACGTGATTCATATTGACTGTATGATTATAACTTTGTATAGATTCAAGACACTTCATATCATTACAATTAACTTCGAATGACTTAGAGAAAACTTAAAAAGGACTTGAACTGACTCGATGGGACTTCATACAATTTCAAATAACTTCAATCTGATTCCAAAGACCTTTCTTCGAGGTCAGAGTTGACTTTAAGGGAACCAGCATGTCTCGAAAATCCTTACGACAACCAACTGGTTCTACGAAAAACGCACCTACGTAGTGACCATTACGATCACACGAAACGTGACATGAATACTTAAAAACCGTCAGAATGCACATCAAAACTCGAGAAGAAGAATGGATATTAGCAACTTACGTAGAAGCCAGTTTCCAGGACATAAAGGCATAGGAATCCCTTAAATTGGATAATAGATAAGTGTACTTTGGTCGCTAATGAAGTGTGAGAAAACAATGAAGAAATCGTATAAAAGGGAAAGAATTGATTAGATAATGTCACCGGCTATACATGCAGACGTAAATTCGTGTTTCGCGTGTTTACGTCACACGTCAAAATCGCGTTGGAATCAGCGTATCTTTTAGTCCGTTTGAACGATAATAGGATTTCGCAGCCTTTGACAAGGACGTATCTCCCCCCTCCCCCCCCCCCACCTTTCAACCCCGGCGTTGACGCTTTGTCGCTCAAAACTTATACATCGTTTCTCGCTGGAGATATCCACCCTGGGGAGCTTTAAACCAACACAAACCTGATTCGAACGGTCTGTTTGTACAGTACACAGTACGAGACAGGTGTGCGTAACAATTCGCAAGCTGAAAGGGTAGTTCAAAACTCATAGACTATAATGTGAGGTGAAGATTGTCTTTTCTACATTTTTTAATCAGTAATGAACGATTAAAGATGAAAGCTTTTACCCTTTGTAGACAAAAAGAAAAAAAATGGACCACAGTGTAAAATAAGAAAATTTCTTATACGGTTTGAAGAATATTTATGTGATTTCAAAATCTCTATATTTGCTCAGACGAGGTTTCAGCTTTTTTGTAGATAAAGAAAAAAAAAAAAATATATATATAAAAGATAGATTGACTTTTTATTTAGAATTTTTCACCTGTTATGCAATGTTAATTGGATTGTATGTTTCATCATGTCTCGTTTGATTTTTGTTTTCTTACCTTTGCTGAAGTTGATTTCGGGTACCCTAGAACAAAAAATGAGAATATTCGAAGGTTATTTGAGAATTGGAAAATAATGAAAGCAGAAAAATAGAGCAGTTATAATAAAGATTGGAAAACGATGAAATGCGTCAAGTTTGATTCGGACAAAAATTAGGTTATGGCTCACAGTTTCGAATGTAGATCTACGAGATTGAAAGGTATTCAAGGTAAACAGCTGAAAAGAGTGAAAATGAATTGACGGATAAGAAAAGCAATTCTGTACATAATTTGTGAAAACACTTGTTTAACAATTCTCGAATTTTTAATTTAACTATATGTATAGTAGATGATGAAGAGAATTGGGTATTATCATTAGTAATGAAATGGAAACTATAAAAATAAAGATGTTTAATTTTTGTAAATTCTGACTGACTGATTTTTTTTTTTTTCGATCACTTCAACTTTTTCATTTTTCATTAACTCCAAGTTCTTTGCGTAAATTTTGCAATGCAAATGAATTTTCAGATGAAATTTGCGCTCGACAAAATACCAGAATACATCAAAAAGGAAATACCATAAGACAGAACCAGAATTCGCGATAAAAACTCTCATCGTTAATCAGAAACTTACTTTCCGTCAAGATTTTATCAATGAATTTCGATCCGAACTGTAAAACTACTCAGCAATTGTAAAAAAAATAGAAAATTTCAGTCTCGTAGTAAGGTTATAAAAAATCGTGACTTGACAGTAAAAATAAACTTTTCAACGATAAAATTAATAAATCGATAAATACATCCGAATATAAGAAATGTTAAAAATCCTCACAACTGTTCGACAGTAACTATCAGATCTGAAAAAATAAATATATCCTTTTACAAAAACTAGAATTTGTAAAAACAAAAAAAAAAAAAAAAAAATCGAAAACCAATTCGTGACCTTAAAATCGTTGGTGAAATGCTCTCGAGAAAATGAGTGTAGTAATTTGGCTGAGCATGAAGAAGAGTAAGCATGAAAAATGGGGCAAAAATTTTTTTCTCATCACATGTATAAAATTGTCAGGATATTCTCCATGCGCAGAGACTTCACATAAGATAATGAATGGCTCGGACTCGTCCGCTTGCAACGTGCATAATAAACCCACGTGAGGGGGGTTTAATGCACATTAGAGCGATGTTTTTAATTCCGTGAGAGGCGCGCGAGGCATCGACACGTAGCTATGAGGGTAGCTGGTTGGTATACCGAAGAGATTTTGCCGCTGCATAAGCTCCTTGTTTAACGTAATATAATAAAATGGGAGTGTAACTACCCCCCCGGAATACGTACCGAGCGCCCCGGTGGATGTGAATTAACGAACACACATTAAACGTACCTGCCCCATTTACTCGCCCAGCTTCCCCGCGTTATGAATGCAAAATAATTCCACGGTATATACCGACCCACCGTCCGAATTTCTATTCCTGCAGAATTATCGGAGTTACAAGGAGGGGTTAATTGGACAAAATCGATAACATTTATTCACTTTGATACCGGACATTATCGTTAATTTAGTATTTATTAAATTATTTGAAAGAAAATGGCGGAATTGAACAAAAGCTTGGATATTTATTGACGCATCGTTCGTTCCAACCTAACCTAACCTAACTTATTTATAAATTGGATTGACAGAAACGAAAATAACCTCAGCTAATGTAACATTGACCTAACCTAACCTGTTAATTAAATTTTTTAAAAGAAAATATCAGAGTTAAACAAGAGCTTAGATAATCTAACTTAACCTAACTAATGTATCAATTGATTTAAAAGAAACTAAATTAACCTAATCTAATCTAATCTAATATAACCTAACCTAACCTAACATAACCTAACTTATTTACCAATTGAATCAACAGAAACGAAAATAACCTCAGCTAATGCAACATTAACCTCACCTAACCTGTTCATTAAATTTTTTTAAAGAAAATATCAGAGTTAAACAAGAGCTTAGATAATCTAACTTAACCTAACTAATGTATCAATTGATTTAAAAGAAACTAAATTAACCTAATCTAATCTAACCTAACCTGACCTAACCTAACTTATTTATTATTTGATTTGACAGAAACGAAAATAACCTAACCCAACCCAACCCTAACCTAAACTAAGCCAATTATCAAATTATTTAAAAGAAAATAGGGGAATTAAAAATAAGCTTGGATAACCTAACCTAACTAACTTATTCATCAATTGATTGAACAGAAACGAAAATAACTTAACCTATAAATTGAAAAGAAAATATCGGAATTGAACAAAAGCCCAAGCTAACTTATTTATCAATTGACTTAAAAGAAAGGAAAATAACTTAACCTAGCCTAACATAACCTATTCGACAAATTATTTAAAAGAAAATAGCAGAGTCGAACAAAAGCTTGAATACTTATCGACGATTCGCTTGAAATAGTTTTAAGATTGTTGAAAATCTGGGAGTTTCGTTCGGTTTCGTTTTATGATAGGTAAAGATAATTTTATTCAGAATTCATATGACTTTAGTAACTTGTATTACTTTTGCTTGAGCCACAATATGGATTCGTTTCTTAACACCAGAATATTGTAATTCACCAATTTGAGGACGCAAGATTTAATTTTGTTATTTCGAATCAGATAACAATAAGTGATGCGATCTAGTATTCAACAATTTTGTGTTAACAAAGAAGCTTAGAAAAAAATTATCCACACAAATTTATACAACATAATTCAACTACGAAGCGGCAAAAAAAAATAAAAATAAAACATGTCTTGTGAAAATTTTGATGTTTTGCATATTTTTCAAAATAAATCAGAAAAATCGTTTTATCTTTTCATCTTGTTTATTGAAAAAAAAACAGATCTTTCTTGTTCATATTGAAGAATATGCAAGATATCAACATTTTCTAAGACATGCTTTATTTTTATTTTTTTATTTTTGTTTTCCGCTTCTGTTTTTAGACTATTAGGATTTGATTTTTTTATTCATTTATTTATTTTTCATCTGATGACATGAGGCAAGTGACTCCTCGATTTGACTTGGAATGCCCCATATATATATATATATATATATATATATATATATATATATATAGAGAGAGAGAGAGAGAGAGAGAGAGAGAGAGAGAGATAGATAGATAGAGTTACTAAATTATGAAAAATATGAAAAGCGATTGGTAAATATAAAAACGTGTATAGGTAGGCAGATATAATGGAAAGTGCTGCGTGCAAAATGGAAAATTGAAAGATGGGGAAAAGCCTCGATATTTCTTTGCAAACACAGCCCCCCACCCCTCCCCGCCCCTCCTCGCACCGCCCTTTCACCCTTCGTCGCCAACGTTACAGGGAAAGTAATATTATGTACGAAGTACTGTTGTTTTCAAACAATTTAATTATATGATCGGAAAACCTGTTGAAGATAATAAATGTTATAAACGAACCGTTGAAAAAAACGTTGGCGAATTAATGGGCACAAAAAACCAAAACCGACGAGAGCAAAAAAAACGGCTCAAAGAAGCAAATGTTTCGTTTCAAGTTTTCTTCGAAAAATTATTTGGAATGTTTAGAATTTTTCAGTAAGTAAGTAATCAGTCGGTAAGTGATCTAAAACCTTATCTAAAGATGGAAAAAAATTGCCTAATCAAGGCAACAATAAGTAAATGGAATATTTTATAGTTGAAATTCGATCGATTAGAACAGTTGTGTTTTTTTTTTTTTTTTATTTATTTTAACTATACCGTACGATCGTCATTGAGTTATAGAAGTGTGGAAATAGTATATTTCGATACAAGAGGCCAAACGAGCGTTTTGCGCACTACGAGTCTGAAGGCAGCAGGAAGCCGAGGCGAACTTTGAATAAATAATCAACGATCAGGTATACAAAATAAGAAGCAGAAAAATAATTATTCAAATTCGATAATAATTACGAACTATTTAAGAATGACTAAATGGTATCTGTAGTGAATTAATTTCAAAGCTTATACGTCTATAACGCGAGTCTGGTTAGACGTGGAAGCAATTTACCTTCTAGACGGCATGATCAATGAATTGAAAAGCTTCACTGGTTAGGTATACATGTACATTAGGGTGGCGCAAAAAAACCTACTATTTTTTTTTTTTTCGAGTCTCGTGTGACAAAATGTTAGTTTTTGATGTTTTAAAAGCCCACTCCAAAGGACAGTTCGAAAAAAAAAATTTTAAGAGGTCGCTCAACATTTTTTAAAATGTCTAAAATCGTTTTTTCTCGTTACGGTATAATTTTATAGACAAAAAAAAACATCAAAAACTAACATTTTTCCACACGAGACTCGAGATAAAAAAAAAAAAATTGTCGATTTTTTTGCGCCACCCTTAATATACGTATAATAAAATATAGCACCGTGCGACAACACAGTTCACTTGAAATTAAGAGGGAGTAAAATTTTTCGAGAGGAACGAGAAGAGTCTCTTCATAGCTTTTAAACACACTGAGAACGAGGTCTCCAAGGTATTTTCGACCGGTGAGTGTCTTTGAGGAGAAACGCGGGTCGTTTCACTCGAATAATCACAGATCATTCACCACCACTCGAGAAGGACAAGAATTTCACTAAGTTCCCTTCATCACCGTATCGAGATCGGTACTTGTGAGCATGATCACGAGCTTCGATGGGACCAGAAGTCGTTACACGGGACGGTTTGTTGGTTTGAATACGAGTGTGTTTGACTTTTGGAATCAAACGTCATGTGAGCGTCGAATGCTTCTATAGTAGGTACAGAATTAAGTTTGGTTGACGTTTTTGCCTCTCTGCAGGACGTGGGGAGGGAATTTATATCACCCCCAAATAGGCATTAATCGAGAGGTGCCAAAACGCGGCTGCTTATGGTGACAGGATATTAATACCCCAAGGCGAGGCATCATTAATTATGGTTCTAAAAAAGGAAGTTGAACCTTACCGAGAGAGAGCGAGAGAGAGAGAGAGAGAGAAAATGGATACAACAATACAACGATGAATAAATTGGGGAACGGTGTGTCAGTTTCAGGGCTGAGTAAAATTTCAACAAATCTTCGTCAGACGTGGGCGGTAAAAAGTGGTTTTGGAAGAACATCGAAAGTATTAAACCGTCAAGAGTTGACCGCTTCTTCGGTACTTGATAAAGTGAAGATCAAATTTGACACTTCGTGCATCAATAAAGATTAAAAGTGATCTGCAGATGTTTTTGAAATTTATATACCTATAAAAAAAAAAATTTACGTTTGGAACTGTAGCTTCTGACTAGTTAACGTGATGGAAACACGACAACACTAAGCTTGGAAGAAACTTTTGGAGAGCTTTTTGAGTAGAAGTATGTTGTAAAAAAAAGGGTTGATTGATCCTCTCGGATTAATTGCAGTCAAGTCGAAGCTCACTTTGAAGTATTGAGATCCACATACGAGTTTTTCGGAACTCGCGTCAATACACCGAGTTCTTAAACATCGTAGTCTAGGTATATTTGAAAAGAGCTATACTATAACCATCTACGAAAAGTTTCGCCATGGAAATCGAAGAGCAAGATAGGGAGGAGAAAGAGAAGGAGTAAAGAGACGGAGAAGCGAAGTTTGTCTCAACATTGACTTGATCGATCGACGGTGTATCGGCTGTGAAATTCTAACCTCAATGTTTATTCGGTTCGGAAGGTCAAATCTTCTATTCATTGGACAAGTTTGAGTGAGAAATGAATTAACCAAATCGGAATGAAAAACTTTCCTGACGTCATATTTCATTCACTGAACGGGCGCACACGAAACGGCCCAAAGCAGTTCTTGTTCACTGACAGACTTTCTGCCTCTGATTGCGAGTCTGGATTTGGTCTCTTGGGTCCTGCCCCGCAGTTATATCCCAAGACAGAGAAGGTTTCGGAAGCTGAAATGACTTTTTGGCTTAACTATGGTACAAGCCGCAAAAGTGCTCGAAGGGAAGATTGGTTTGAAGTATTTGGAACAGGGTATCTTCGCGTGGTCGTGAACAACGTGATATTGGTGAACAATAAAGCGTGTGGGAAGAACTATCGCCATTTTCGAGAGCAGCGTTTTTCCTCCGATTTTATGACGTGTCCAGAAACTGGTGGAAACTTTTACTTATAAACTTTACGCCGGCGTAATTCCGGCAGAAGCAAGTTTAAGATGCTTATAGAGATAGGTTGTACACCTCGAAAACGCGGGGATGCAAAACTCCTATGCCGCTCAAGTGATCAGAATAAAAATTGGGCAATTAATGTCTTATTTTGACAAGAAGTGGAGCGTCTTTTTACTTTTTGAAAATTTTGAAAAAAATTTTACAGATGGGTTACCACTCACAGAAATTGGCCAAATTTTCACAGTTGCACGGAATGGATCGAACTATCCGGTATGATGCCACTCGGCGGTGATGAAACACACATTTTGAGCCCAGTTCCATGAGATTTGATGGTGAAATTACGAAATGGCAGCTGATCTGGTTTTCGATTACGAAGTACACCGAAATCTCATTATGGCGACACTTGTTACCGACATTACGCGCATGCTGGTAATGTATGCGTGTAATGTCGGTAAAAAATTACCGGCAGGCGAGAAAGATCGGTAACAAGTGTCGCCAAAATGAGATTTCGGTGTACTTCGTAATCGAAAACCAGATCAGCTGCCATTTCGTAATTTCACCATCAAATCTCATGGAACTGGGCTCAAAATGTGTGTTTCATCACCACCGAGTGGAATCATAACCGATAGTTCGATCCATTCCGTGCAACTGTAAAAATTTGGCCAATTTCTGTGGGCGGTTACTAATCTGTAAAATTTTTTTCAAAATTTTGAAAAAGTAAAAAGACGCTTCACTTTTTGCCAAAATAAGGCATTAATTGCTCAAGTTTCACTCTGATCGCTCGAGCGGTATAGGAGTTTTGCATCCCCGGGTTTTCGAGGTATACAACGCGTATTTATAAGCACCTTAAGGAGTGAAATTCTATATCCGGGTAAAATACCGCGACTCATAAAGAGAGAAACGTGCGCACACACAGACAGATATCGTGCAAGATACATGTCTGGGCAAAGCGGCGCGAGGTATGGAAAAGCGAGGTGGTGCAGGTCGTCGAAGCCGTACCATAAACCGAGTGTGTAAACTCAAGTGGTTATAGGTATGGATATAGACGGGCTGGAAGGTGGAGATGTGAAATAGGATGAGCACGAAGCGGGAGAAGAAGAAGCAAGCATAGAAGAAAGAGATGACGACGTCGGCTAAAGGACGGGAAGGGTGGTTCTGTAGGGTCGACGACTGCCGTCATGTGGCGGAGTCGGCGAGGAGAGGGCAATAAAAAAGGACGGGAAAGGGGCAAGAAACAAAACAAAAAGACGGAGAAAAAGAGAGAGAGGAGAGAGAGTAAAAAAGAACCGGTGAATGGTGATGCACAGATGCGGCGGATGTGACGTACGGCTCTGCTGTGGCTACGGCTTCTGGTTGACGACACCAGAGGCGAGAAGAAGAAAGAAACGGGAACGAGGAAGATAGAGAAGAACGGAGAAACCAGGGGAGGCCGTCTACTACGAAGGCTCCGTTTCCCAGACCCCGACAACGACCTTAAAACTTAAAAGAAGAGCGAGAATCTCCGGTCAGAGATTCTCATTTTTCTCCCCCTTGTGAATATATTTTCCATTCAAATCTATACCTGCCTTCTCGTCTTTGCATGTTAAATTTCTGCCTTACGTTATAAAGGTTTTTCCACCATTTCTTGTTTCTTCTTTTACTCTGTTTCAGGTCTGTTTCACTCACGAGCACTCGTTACGTTTCACGCAGAAGTGACCATGAGGTGATCTTCAACGCGTGTTGCACAGTCTTCTTTCATTCCTACTTGGAGAGTCAGTTGACTGTCCTCTGAGCAGATTTGGCAATGCTCCGCATCGTCGGATTTCACAATAAAGACATTTCAAAAGCATATTTGTACTCACTGATTATTTGGCACATCGTTATACTCAACGCCTCTCGTGTATTTGACTTTGGAAAAAGATAATGTTTAGCGATTCTAAGACTGGCCAGTGAGTTTGACTTAACGAGAAACAGTTGAATGAACTAATGCTATGAATTCTTGTTCATAGTTCCGGAACGATTTGCATTCCTGTGAATCCAACCGCAAGTGTCAAAGCATTTTAGTGAATCGAATTCCGGCACTAATTAGCTTCAGGAACAAAGTCCGCTTCGTGAAAAACGCGATTTGGACTTCTATAGATTATAATTTGGCGTTAATCCAACATAATTTGATGTTGAACTTCTGAAAAGACTACAAAGATTGTTTAATGGAAGTAGTCCAAACCGGCCAATTTTACTTAATTCCTCCATTCCAACCATTTTTCGCAATGTGAGTGGAACACCATGCTCCAAGGATTCACAACCACTAAGTATGGTTCTCTCAGAACGATAACCAGCAGGTTATTCAGAATGTGGATGTGGAATTCTGTAGAGTACAATTTGGCGTCAATCCAACACAATCTGACGTTGAACTTCCGAAAAGACTACAAAGACTGTTCAGCAGCAGTAGTCCAAAGGGGCCAATTTTGCTGGATTTTGACACCATCATTTTTCACAATGTGATTGAAACACCATGCTCCAAAGACTCAGGACCACTGATGATGGTTCTTTAAGAGCAATAACCAGCCGAGAATTCAGCATGACGAACAGGACTATATCCACACACATCGAACCAAGAAACTCTGAATTCTTTGAATGACCAATGGACAATTCGAAGTTTCGAGTTACGAGATGTAGGGTCCCAAAGAGGAGCGAGAGCTAGTTAGCATTCGGATAAGATTATCAAGCCGGAGGACCTGGAAGATATCTCGGCGCTTTCAGGGTCGACTTTTTGTCGATCCACTCGGTGGTGTACAACATACCAACCAACCCGAGGAGGCGAGGGTACAGTAACGAAGGACCGACAGCCGGACGGAGAAACGTAGAAGCGGGATAGACGGACGGGATAAGACCGGAGATTTGGGCAACTTGACACCGACGCAGCTGTGCCCGGCCTTCCTTTCCACCTCTATGCCTATACGTATACCTCCATCCCGCTATGGATGCCTACGCAGATAAGTGGCGGCAAGCCCACCTACACAAACACGGTCCAGAGATGATATGGATCCGCGGACCGATCCGTACGCGTAATGGGCGCACCGGATTTTGCTGGACCTGGGATTACCCTGGGCGGGAAATTCGGCGGTATCCATTTCCGCGTCGAGGTGCGTATCAGAGTTGGGGATGTAATGTATGGAGACAGCCGCCAAGGCAAGTCAGCCAACTTTTATACCATCATCCCCTTTGCACACTCCGTCTATCCGCGCTGATTAGACGAATTCAAACCAAGGAGAAGGAACCATCGTCGTTTCATGGTTTTCCACCAAATTTCCAAGTTCATTACCGAGTTCTCTGAGCCTTGATGTATCAGCGTCACAGAGATACTGACGAGTCTTTCGTTAAGGCGTATTATCCATTAAGGGTCACCAGTTAACTGCCACACACCTGACGTTGATCTTACCCCGAGAATATCACCTCTGATCAAACAATGTCGTTATAAACACTCGGGTGGAATGTGGAGTAAATTTTATCGTTGGGCTTCTGACCAACTGCATTGCACAATGGAACGAAACAAACAAACAAAAATTCAATTCTTGTGTCAGTAACGTGATGACTTTTATCTGATTACGTTAGAACCAAGGTTTAGTAAAATAAGGTTCACCTAACTCGACAAACATAAAACACAACCACTTTACTAAATAACAAAATACACAGAATGAAAAAAAGGTAAGTCAAAATGATAAACATTCAATTTGACCGATACTAGACTTAATCGAATGAAAATAAGTATGGTTTCATAACCAGGGGCGCAAAAAAACCGACTAGTTTTTGATATTTTAAGAGCCCACTCCAAAGGACAGTTCAGAAAAAATTTTTTTTTTAAAAATCGATTTTTTGAGATTTCTAATGTTTTAAAAAATGTGGAGCGACCTCTTAAAAAAATTTTTTCTGGACTATCCTCTGGAGTGGACTCTTAAAACATGAAAAACTAACATTTCGTCACACGAGACTCAAAAAAAAAAAAAAAACAGTCGGTTTTTTTGCGCCACCCTAGTATATAGGTATAAAAAATGGGCGAGCACTTTCTTTCTTACAAAATTTTCTCTCTCGAGTATAATCTTCATCGTTTGAGAATCTCAGTGTCATCGGTCAGTGAAAGCGATTGAAGCCAGATGTGCAGCCTTTTTAAACCTTATAACTACCCAGATGGTCGATCGAAGGAAAGCATCAATTCCCTAAAAACTCGGTGGGTGAGACCTAGAAAAATTCGCCCCAATATTTTCACGGATGTCTAATTACGCGCTAGGCGATATAAAGTACATTCCCATTTCAATTGTCCAATAAAACGATCCAATTCCATTCCGAAAAAAAATGTCTACACCTCAGAGGTCATAATTTGGACTATCATATTTCTCCTGCATATAGATTCTGATGAGTAATCTCAGAAGAGCGATGCTGCGGGTAGGTATTCGTCAAAGGGAATACGTGGGTATAATTTTAGTGAACAAATACTCTCGACATTAACACAGATGTGGTTAGGAAGTTTTTTCCTAGTCATTAGGAGCATCAATCATTGTTTCAAGCTGGGACTGGGCTCGACTCTCGAGTCCATTTTCCCCGTGGTTCTGCCTCACTTCTCTCTCTCTCTCTCTCTCTTCACACATACATATCCCGTTCCTTTTTTTGTTCGCCATTTACGTGGAACCATAAGAGACCTGACAAAAGACCGGGGCGATTACTCAACGGCGCATAAATTATCTCCAATGTAATTAGGAGATGGTAAGTCGATGGTCAGAAGTCGAGAATGAGGACGTGCATCTGACGAATCGTGTGTATCGGATGTTCCGACTGGCAATCTGTAATAATTGGTCCATCGATTCGTCTCGATCTTTTCTGGATCCCCTCAGTTTTTTTGTCGCCCCGTAACAATCGTCGAGAAAAATTGGTTTTCGGTAAGAAATACGCCGGTGGAGATGCACTTGATTACCATCGCTTCAGATCCGGGCAAGAAAAGAGCCAATTATTCAAAGCTCCTCTATATGTATAGCTAACCGCGTTATATCCAGGAGTTCGCTCGCTTTCTGCAAAACCCTTCCAGGCTTTCAGACGTTTAGCGAAATCATTGGAAACAAATTTTTAATCCGATGAAACTAGTATGTCGAGTGAAAAAAAAAATGGTTGAAAGAAAAAAGCGACGAAACACGTCTTGTTTGAATGATTTTCTTAAAGTTGATTTAGTTACATACTACTAAAAAAAAAAAAATTCCCCACGACGCGGATAAAGATTATAAATTATTTAATATTAACAACAATATCAACGACATCACATTCGTCAATAATTTTTTTTTACTTTCTTTTTTTTTTTTTTTTCTTTTATAAAAATACGATTGGTTTTATGTTACTCGTAAACCGTGAATTTTCCACAATTCGTTTGGCTTTTATTTTGGATAACAATAAAGCTTGTTTTTTCTGAGTCACGAGTTTATTATTAGTAAAATCCAACCGATCAGTTGGAAGTTGTTCACGAATAAAATAAATTGTTTATTACTAGAAAAAAAGAAAAGAGAAGAGAAGAAAAAAAATTAGATTAATGCTATCTCCAACCATTGTTACTAACAATGTGATTACAATTAAAATTCGTTAAAAAAAAATATATATAATATATATTTGATTAGATTTAACTTCATTAATTTCAATTGTACTCAGTCAAACTTTTATTTCGTTACGTTATCGCATCGAAAAACTCTTTATCCTAACTTTACTTCCGCTATAAATTCTGTAATTTTAATATTAAATCGTAAAAATTTTCGCGAACATCGTTGAATGTAAAATTTTTATAAAGTTTTAAATACAACCTGACAGAATTTTATAAAATTTCATAAGACTCAATAAGAATTCACGTCTGTCACTTGGATTTGAAATTCCGAAAACAGTTGAGTGTCGAATAAATTTTCCCTACTTAACACCTAGATTCGATTTTGAATAAAAATTCTGCTGTAGATGGAACTGAAATAATATAATAAAGTGAGCTATTAATATAAATAAATCAGGATTAAAATTGCTTGGATAAATCAATCAACAGTCATAGATCATTTTAAACATCCAAATTGTTCCGAAACTCTGTAAGGCCTGTTAAAAAAGCAGTGAGTACGAATCGATTGATTGTGTATAAACAAAAACAAACTCTTCCCGCATTGTGGAAAAAAAAAGTTCGCTTAGAGTATAACGAGCAGGGGGGAAGGGGGTTGAAATTTATTCGTGCGAAAGTCCATTTTCCATAAATCGTGGCGAGTATAGGGGAGGGAGAAGAAGGGAAGAGAGGGAAAAAAGTGTTTGGATTTCCCCTTATATCCGAATTTCGACGATTTCCAATTTCCCATAGAACGACGGGGGTAATGGTCGAGCCTTGGACAAACCGGTCGGTTCGAAATTGGTACCAATCCAAGATCAATGGAGAGCAATCCCACGTTACATGTCCACACACATACACGCGTAGGAGGTTTTACTCTTTGAGACTGTTTCCGGTAAAGTCCAATTCCCGATTCCCCTTTCGTTCTTCCTTTCCTCTTTTCACCACCCCCGTAGGCGTATATATTTAGAAGGAAAGGGCTCGCGTCGTCGTCGTCGTCGTTGCAACCTTTGAGAGATTCGCGAAATTGTTTTATACTTTTAAAGGCGTCGCGACGCCTCCCCCCCCCCCCCCTCCTCCTCTTCCTTCCTTCGACTTTCACCCCCATCCCATGGGCCGGCGACGCGACGCGGTACCAAAGAGCTTTAATAAAAGGGGGAAACCAGACCCGCGGTGGTCGACGTCGACGTCGACGTCGTCCCAGTCGTCGGAGTTGAGTGCTGGTTCAGCGTTTCCACTCAAGTGACGTAAGGCTGCCAACCAGGAAGTAGCCGCCGAGCCAAGGGAGCGAGGTTCCCTTTTCACCCCCCCCCCCCCCGCCCTCATCCCTCTTTCTCTTTCTTTTACACGTACTTTAGCCACTTATCCGCTTTTCACCGACTCCTCTGTGCTTCGTCGCGTCGCACAGCTTCGGTATATTATTCTCACGTTATGTATCATATTGTACAATGTTGTACGTATAATACGATTTAGGATGTTTGAGAGAAAGAGAAGAGAAAGAAAAAAAAAAAAATTAATTAGCGATTTTACAAAGTAAAGATTCTGTAAAAAGATAAGCGTTATATACGTTGCGAGGAAGATCGCGATCGTTTGATTTTTTAACTTTTTTTTTTTTTTTTTACGTTATTTATTATTCTTTTTTTTTTCTTTCTAATTTGTCAAGGAACACCTTGTAGCACTTTTCTGACATTTATATTCAACCCAGAGATCAAGATCCGTAACAGAATAATATAACAACTGGGAATCTGATTCTGCTAAATTAAAACTTTATATTAAATTATAACTATTTTATGAGATTGAATTAACGATGAAAAAGATCGTCAGAGAGATACGATTCTTAAACTTCAACCGGAGACTTGATATTACAAGTGTGGGTCTTCTTATTTTTAGTGACGTAAATTGATATTACGATCGATGTGAGTGATGGAAAAAAAAAAAAAAAAAAAAATGGATTCACGATTTTTTTTTTTTTAATTTCGACAAATTTATAAAAGTGAAAAATCAACCGTAACGTAGAACGCTGATTTTTTGGCTGAACACTTTTTTTTCAACCTAAATAAACTTTTCACTTTTCTATGGTGGAAAATTGCAGATTATTTTTTCCTCAAACACCCTATTATTATATATTTATTATGTATTAGGGTGAGCCAAAGAATTGACTATTTCTTTTCGATAGTCACCAAAATTAAAATATCGTTCAAGATGACGGAAAAAAAATTCTAATTTTTTTGTTTTACTTTAGAATAATATTACTTAACAACGGATTGGTGTATCGTAAAGATCAACACATATTTTTGTATGAAATTGAACGTCCTACGAAAAAGGTCTATTGCAATTTTTTCGTAAATCTACTGGTTCAAAAGTTATTTACGGTTAAAAATTAGTTATGTCAAAGCTGATGATTTTTTTCATTTCCACTATGAAATAATGGTTAAAAAATGAAAAAAATGTAATATTTCTTAAAGTTTATGTTACGTTCTTCACTGAAACATCGAAATTTACCTGAAATTTCCGATTACTTAACAAGAAATAAGTTTTTAACGTAAACCATTGTACAAAATTTATATTTTTATAATTTTTCAGGGCAGTTCATGGTTCATTTTTTTTTTGCGCATAAAGGTTTGAAACTTGGTTAATTTAACAGTTATTGCGATAGGTGTTGAGTGAAAATTTTTTGCGATTTTTTGGAAAGCAAAATAATTTGGCGTGTACCAAAAATCTTAGAATATTCAAATCAGAAAATTCGAAGACTCGGATGTTAGTTTGTTTCGTCCTCAAACTCTTAAAATCCCTAATATTTTCATCGAATACCTGCAACTGTATGTAATAAATTGATCAAATTTCAAATTTTTTTATGCAACATATCAATAAAGTATTATTTTAAACACAAGATTTTAATCTTCGTTGACACAACGGTTTTCGCTTCGTCATCTTCATTTGCCACAGTTTTTCCACCTCAAGTTGTGTAATATTAGAACGCCGCTCGATTCGTTATTTTTAACTAGTAAGAATCTAAATCACGCCTCATTATTATTTCCTTTCGTTACGCTGCTCGATCTCGAGATATTTTCTACCCTTTTATGAAGAAAAAATTTTTTTTAACAGTGTAAATGAATTATTTATCGTATATATTTCATTTATCCATATTTTTATTTCCGAGACAAGAGAGTACAGAAATTAGACAAATTAATCGTACAATCTTTCTTTACGGTAAATGCTAACAAAACAAAAACAAAAACAACCATCGATTATTTCATCGATTCTTTTTTTAAAGTGAATTGAAATTATACCGCGTAAAGTCATTTTCTTTCAATTTCATCCCGTTTAAATATCTGAGGATTTTGAGAGACTGTATATATGACATTAACCTCTATCCTGTACACTCTATTCAAAATATTTCTTTCATTCTATTCAAAACGTAACTCTGAGAATATCCTAATACCTATTGAATATAACGTAACGAGAACTCAGCCATCCCTGAACGTCCTTTTGTCGGTACACAAAACACCCGTCGAAGCCATTGAACAGAATCTGCAGGCTTTCGATGATCCGGGTGTAATACGCAAGCGTTTTCATTATTATACAAGCGTAAAAACGAGGCCTATTCATTAGGCAATAATGAAAAGCTATGGTGAAAATTAGGTAGGAAGATAACCGGGCGTTAATCACGTTTCGCGAACGAACGGTGTTCAATACTATTACAAACAAAGCACGTGTCTCTCGTTTTGTCGAGACCGACGTATAGCAATTAATTAACGTGCGTAAGAATTTCGGATTCCTAATTCCGTTCCCGATTGTGTCAATCAGTAGTTAATTAGAGAAGAATGAAGAGAATTGACTTCTATCGTTTTCTTTCTCTCATTTTTTTCCCCTCCTTTCTTCTTTATCCTCCTCAGAGGAGCAATTAGCGCCGTTGTCAGCAGCCTCGATGAGGTTGGAGGAATAAGAGGAATCTCTGAGCACAGCGGAATCTGGACGGACGGATCTCGAATCGACAAGATGATAAAGACTGGGGGTGGGGGTGGGGGGTGAAATTTGCTTCGGCGATGTCTTTGTGGGGGGAAATTGAGCCGATTAAAAGTTGCCGGGGGTTGGCAGGAGGAAAGAATAAGTCATAAATTGAAAAGATTGGCACATCCCCCGAAGAGGGGCTCTCCGTGTCCATTATCAGCGCCTGCCGACCCCCTTATTAAAATTCGTCCCTTCGCTCCGCTGCTGGCGGGCCGCGAATAACTCGACGAACGCCCGTGCGAAGCAAAAAATAAAAAAAATATTAAAAAAAAAAAAAAACGGGGTGGGGGTGGAAAAGAAAAAAAAAAAAAAAAAAAAAAAAAACGGGAAGTGGCCCGACGGCCAAATTTCCGCAAGGCTAAGAAAAGAATGAAAGGAAGATGAGGAGGAGGAGGAGGAGGAGGAGAGGAGAAGAGGTTTCGATACGAGGGGCGGAAAGGACCCTAATTTTTTCGCGCTCTTTTCTTCGATCAGCCCTTCGATTCCGCTCCGGAATCACGACGCGCTTCGGATTTAACGAAGAGGTAACGAGCTTGTAAAATTTCCCGAGATGAATACGCTGCCTTAATTTTTTTATTTTTTTTTTCATTTTCATTACTTCTTTTACTTCTTATTCGTCTATGTTTCTTTTAACGTTGAAAATGAGGGCAAGTGAAATCGTTTGTGGTCTAAATTTATGTGAGAATCTTACAGGAATCATTGGAATCATCTGATTATAATTATATGATTTGAACGAATGTTTTTTTCTGAAGAAAAATTTGTACTAAGAGTTGTGAGATTGAAAATGAAATTATTGAATTCGTCTGAAATATTTAGACAAAAATCGTGGAGAATGAAGAAATCGTCTGAAATCACCACAAAATCGAAATCATTCGTATTTTTTTTTTTATGAAAATAGATTGGAATAAATGTGAAATTGGAGATTACGGAGGAAAGCACGGTTCAATCATTCTAATTATCTGGAATCAAATCATTTCAAATTGTAGAAAATTGTTCGAATATTTAAATTCAAACGATTTATTCGTTTTGTCAAAAAAAATTGAGTGATTTCAAACGATTTTTAAATTGACTACTTTCCAAAATGGTTTCACGATTTCAACAAGTGAAAACCCCTCGGTTATAATATTATCTTCGCCGTCGCCGAAACTTTTATAGTTACAATGTAACTGGATTAGACTAGACTGTTTCAACCCCTAATTAAAACTGATGAACACATATCGGTAAGAAACCGATTTTTCCTGTTTCCTTCTGTTTTCGTTACTTCCTTACCGCTCAGGACATCCGATTTACCGATTTTTTTTTTTGGTTTTCGAGTCCTGAAGAATCGTCTCCATGTCCCACCCGAGAATCTGTACTTAACCCCCTAATTAAAACTGATGAACACATATCGGTAATAAACCGATTTTTCCTGCCTTGTGTTTTCGTCACTTCTTTACCGCTCAGGACACCCGATTTACCGATTTTTTTTTTTTGGTTTTCGAGTCCTGAAAAATCGTCTCCATTTCACACCCGAGAATCTGTACTCAACCCCCTAATTAAAACTGAAGAACACATATCGGTAAGAAACCGATTTTTCCTACCTTCTGTTTTCCTCACTTCCTTACCCCACTCAGCGAACCCGATTTACATACCAATTTCCGCAACGTCAATTCCGTTACAATCCATACACAATCCCGACTGACCGTCAACCCCTGGTTTCCCGGGTTCTTCCCGCAGGAGTCAACGATAAGAGAGGAAATCGAGCCAGGGTTCGAGGTCGTCACCGAGGGTAGGTCACAGGGGTTGTGTGCCAAAAACAGAACCAGGACTTGGCGACGTTACATCCCGGGCAGGCATCTTGACGTTTCTGCAAAGGGGATCGAGACGACGGACCCTGACGATTCGTTTACTCGGGAGATTCCGAATATCTGCGGATTTCGAGATTACCCGAATCTGGGTCTTTTTGCCTCCCTCCCTTCTACCTTTCCACCTTCCCTCCCCCCTCTCCCCACGCCGCTGTCCTCTTCTCTCATCCCTTCTCCACGGTTATGGGACGAGCATCTCGTACCCCTTTTCCGTTTATCTATCCGTCCGCTGTTTACCCGTCTGTAACACCGGGGTGGATTTGCTTTATACTTCGGACCCTTCTCATATTATATAGAAGGTACGTATACCTACTCTGATTTCTTTCCCGCTCTCCGTGTCTATTAGGGTGGGCGTAAAAAATGATTTTGGTTTTTTATTTCGTCAGTGAAACCGTGAAGATATCCTTAAAGATGTAGAAAAAAAATTTTTGGAAAATTTTGCTTATTTGCGATTTTTCATTTCTCCTTTAAATAACGCAGGAAATTTTTTTTTTTATTATTTTAGAATTTCATTACTCAACAACGGATCGACGTATTGGTAAAGAGTGAAGAGTTTTTTTTTTTTTTTTTTTTTGGAAATTTAACGATCTACAAAAAATGTTTCCTGCGATTTTTTTCGTTAGTCGAGTGATTCGAAAGTTTATGAGTATACAAAATTTTGCACGATAGTTTACGTTAAAAACTTATTTCTTGTTAAATAATTGGAAATTTCGGGTAAATTTCGATATTTCGGTAAAGAAGGTAACGATTATTTTATAGTGGAAATGAAAAAATCGTGAACTTTGACATAACTAATTCTTAACAATAAATAACTTTTGAAACAGTAGATTTACGTAAAAATCGCAAGAGATCTTTTTTGTAGATCGTTCAATTTACTACAAAAACATGTATCGTTCTTTACGATACGTCAATCCGTTGTTAAGTAATAAAATTCAAAAAAAAAAAAAAAATTGTTTTCCTGTGTTATTTAAAGGGGAAACAGAAGATCGCAAATAGGCACCCCTTAATAATACTATTAAGAACGCAAACCCTAAAAAAAATTTTGTTTCGTCATCTTGAACGATATTTTCACGGTGACTAACTAAAAAAAAAAAAAAAAAAAAGTAATTTTTTTTTTGTTCCACCCTAGTGTCAACATACCTGATACCGTAAATATAAATCTGAGATAAAGATTTTCTTTGTATTATTATACACGACGGAAGGTGTATCGTAATCCGATTTACAATCGTACGTACGGGGCATTCTAATAAGGCAAAGTACGGAGTGATAACGACCTGACTCTCTCGGATTTTTATATCCGATGAATTTTATTTCCGTCGTTTCATCGTTAACCCAAGAAGAAAATTCAGTCTAAACCAGAAAAAAAAAAAAAAAAAAAGAAAAGCAAATTGTTTTTCTTCTGAGTAAAAAAATTATTTTGAACTGAATAAATGATCATTGAACTTGAAAAAACTGTTGATAAAAAGTTGAAAAATTTTACGGATATACTTTGGGCCATAAGAAAAGCGATAATAAAAGAAATAAAAATAAAAAAAAAAACAATAACAAAATCCGATGTTTCGATTTCACTCGGAATGCCCTGTACGTATGTGTTCATGTTAATACACGTATATTGCATATGCTTCGCAATCGCGGAATATCCTGTCTAAAATGTACCAACATCGGATATACATATATTAAATAGGATAGAAGGATGTTTCGGTTCTTTTTAAAGGAAGGACTAGGTAGGAGGATTTCCTTTATAGCTTATCCTATACTCGTGACGGACGTGCAGTGTCGGGGAATCGTGGCGGATAACTGCACGACTGCTACGAAATAGAGAATATTTTATATCGTGTAGTCGATGTGCAACTGTGGATACAGGTTGCATTATTTATTGGCAGAGACGTTTCATTTGTCACTCGTTTCTTTTTGCGGAAATTTCACGCTCACGATTATTCTCCAGAGTTCAGGAAACTTGGGTGCGTATTCGATTTGTCAAAAAAAAAAAAAAAAAAAAAAAAGATGAATAAATAAATAAATAAAAGAAGAAGAAAAGAAAATTTTATAATAATTGTTCAGGGCTGGTTTGACTATTTAATCAACCAACGTGAAATATTTTTATCAACTTCAACAATGCTTGATAAAAGATTTCGAGAATTTTAAAAAAAGATCCTTTTCAAAGTTACTTTGAAGATTTATAAATAAATAATTGGGCAGTTGAACGAAAAGTGTGAAAAAAAATTTCTGGGCACCGTTTGAGATTCGATAATATTGCGGAATATTTTTTAAACAATATAAGAAATGGTGATAACAGGATAATAAATAAATTTATCAATTGAACGAGAGAAATTTTGATTTGAGATTAACACTGTTTCTATTTTCGGGGAGAAAATGAGGTTATAAATTTGAGACAAAAAATAATCAGAAATCAAATACTTGAAGCCAGAAGATTGTAATTATCCAAAATGCAACACACCCGGACAGTTGGGGTAAATAATTAATTTTCGGTGTAATCCGAAGCGTAAAAATAATCAAAAGTACAGAAGTAGGGGGAAGAGGAGGGGGAGGTGGAAATAGGGGGGGTGGGGGTGGGGGGGAGAGGAATATCGCACGACCCTTGTTGGAAGCGATGTCGATACCCAGGTTTTAGCGGGGAGGGTGAAAGAAGAGGAAGGGAAGACAAGGGGAACTCTGACCTCGGGAAAAAACTAATTAACACCGGGATGCGAAAGTAGGTTATACGGCTAAAAGTGAATCGGACCGTGGTGTAATTTTATTTCAAATTCGTTTCGCGAGTCCCGAGCTCGGGCAGCAGCAGCAGCAGCAGAAGCAGCAGCAGCCGCCGACTTTTCAGGCACGTCGAAACGCGTGCCTCCTCTAATAATCGTTCCGAAAATCATTCGCCAACTCGTAACAAGCCGGAGGGTCGGATCTCCGTCGTTCCGTGAATTTTTCTCTCTTGGAAGATGTTGAAAAAGAAGAAGAAGAAGAAGAAGAAGAAGCAGAATTTTTTTTTTTTTTTTTTCCAAATTAGTCACATATTTCATATCGTGAAATAATGTCAGCTGCTGTGTGCGAATTTCCCTTATTATCCTGAGTCAAATTTTATGAAAAGATAGTAGGGGAGGGTCGGGGAAAAAATTCTGGCCCAAAAAAGATATTTTTCTTATACAAGTTGAATTTGAATTCAGGTGTAAAAAAAATTTATTTAAAAAAAAATTCGACAATGTGGTAAGGAGAAGAAAAAAAGAAAAAGAAATAAAGAACGAAAGTTTTACAACATTCATCGAAATTCGATCGGAGATCGAAAGTAAAGAGTAAAATTCACAGTTACGAGCAGGGAATAATTTTTCTTCCGGAATTTTTTAGTCTTTTTTTTTCCCTTTTTTTCTTCCAACATTCGAAACGAACGCTCTTCTGAATTGAGAGGAAATGGAAAATAAACATATGTATATACATCGTTGAAACAAATAAATGATCCGAAAAGAATGTGAGTTTTTTTTTTTTTTTTCTATTTGAGAAGCCACCATTTTGCCAAAAATTATTATTTTGCTTATTCATCCGATCGATCACAAGATCATACATTATATTAACAGAATGTTTTTGGTTTTTTTTTTCATTTTACATTATTCAGTCCAGAGATATCGTGCTTTTACCACAAGACGCGTTTTTTTTTTAGACGTGCTCCCAAAGATCAGCTGTGTCAGCATTATTGAAAATAATTATTCTTACAGATGAAAAATATTAAAACACAGTCAAAAGTGTGTACAAATTTTTACTTCAGTAAATTCATTGGTCTTCTCAAGAAATTTTTTTTTTTTCAAATTCGATTTGTTTTTTTTTTTTTTTTTTTGTTTGCCCTCCTGACCATGTACCTATACAACCCCTTGAACCCAGAACCTGGCATCAGCTACAATAATAATAATAATAATAATAATAATAATAATAATAATAATAATAATAATAATAATAATAATAATAATAATAATAATAATAATAATAATAATAATAATAATAATAATAATAATAAATCTCTTGCGTGTAGAAACGGCGTTGATGAAATTGTCCGAGATTCGCGTGTACGTTAGAAAAAGAATTAGAAAAAAATAAAAATTTAGGCCATATCGACGTAATCGATCGGCAAACAACCCCCCCCCCCCCCCCCCCCCCACCCCCCGTTCCCCGCCGTTTGGAAGAAAAAAGAACGAAAAAAAAAAAAAAAAAAGCAACAAAAGTTCCAAGCAAAAACGAAAAGTTTTGACTGTGCGGGTCTCTTCCGCTTTTGTGTATTTGTTTTAGTTTTTTCTCTTCTCCTTTTTTTTTTGACGTTTAATTTAGCCTCGGTTGATCGCGTATGGACCCGGGCACTTTGATCCCGCCGGATGAGGAACGATCGGTAGCGAAAATTTTTCGCTATTGGTGAACTTTTAGGGTGAAGGTGATTTTTTTTCTTTTCGTGTTTTGTTTTTTTTCTTTTCCTTTTTCTTTCCACCTTTTTTTTCGTTCGCACACGTTCCGGACACACGCATGCCTACACGAAGAAACGCGGTTGCTCCGCGAACAATGGATCAGAAAATGTAAAAACGAGGGGGCCAAGGTCCCCCTGGCTGATGCTTTAACATTGCTGGATGGCTGATCTGTCGGTAAAATAAAGTTGAATAGCACTGCTGGCTAATGGCGAATGGCCAACCGACAAAGGGACAAAGCCACGTCGTTAGAGCTGCAATATCGGAGGAACAGTCGACTTGGACTCGGTGATTAGTAGACACATGCAAATGCGCGACGACTACTGTGATTAAATTTTCTACGCCGTGGATCTGGGCCAGTTTTATCAGAATTTCAATGAATAAGTCTCATTGTACTTAATAGCCGGTGAATTTTGCATTATTTTTATAGAGACTGCGTCTTGGTTGTTATCGATTATTTAAAAAACTGCTAGATAAATATTCGTGAAATTTTTATAGAAGCTTTTATACTGTCTCCAAAGTGTCATGGAAGGTGTAAGTAAAGGTTGTCTCGTCCCAGGAACGTAGGAAAAAGATTATTTAACTAACTTTCAATCACACCACTTGTACGAAAAGACAGCATTCATTTGTTTGTTATCGATTATTTAAAAAACTGCTTGACCAGTCTTAATGAAATTTCAACATCATTTATTCTGTACCGTTAAATTGAAGTTATATTACGAAGAATTTTTCCAAATTCTGTAAGTTTTTCTTCATCCCTACCTCTGACAATTTCGAGTGGTAATAAAAAGACGCGGATTTTTTTCTCCGAAGTTAGTTCCTCTTGTCAGAAAGGAAAATACAGACGTATAAGAAAAGTTGGGGTGTGATTTTCTCCCCCTCGCGTCTCATCGCCGATTTCCTACCTCCCCCGCTTCTTCTCTACCACTGTTTATAAGAACGACACTTTTATGTACTTTGAGTTCAGAGTTTAACTCTCATATTATTGCGAAACTGGAGATCGTCGTCGTCGTCGCACGTAGAAATCGTAGAAAGGGTGAGATCCGATCCGCGTTCACATATATCTCTACAATACATATATGTATACATACACACGTACCTTTACATATTATATATATATATATATATATATACATGTACAGACATAAGGCAGCCGAGGGTGCGATAAGAAACGATCCGAGGATAACGAATAACGATTCTGCAGGGAGAGAGAAGAGGAAAAAAAAAACGTCGAGTATAAGAAAACAAAAAGGCTAGCCGATATAAACGGAGAAATAGAGGAAGGAAAGCGAGGGCTGCGTTTCCGCCGAAGGGATGAAACAAGCACCGCTTTGGGAATACCTGATTTTTTAACTTTACACAAGTCGCAGGTACCCTACATATACAATCCCTCCAGCGATATCGATTTCACCGTGAGACGCGGGGGGGGGGGGGGGGGAGGAGAGCGCATTATACGCCTCACTTTTAAATCCAAAAATACCTCCCCGCAAGGACCCGCGCCGCCCGCCGGGTTCACACAGGAATACAAATAGTTCGAAGAAAAGTCCTGTCGGAAAATGAAAATCTATAATTTTTTTCTTCCCTTTTTTTTTTTTTTTACCCCTACCGTTCCTTATCTATCTACCTCTTTCGTGATTTCTCTTTTTTTTTATACGGAGTTTATCGATCGGAACTAGATTTGTTCGAGTATTTTTAACACCTATTTTATAACCATTTTTTTTTTTTTTTTTGTCTACTTTTTTCGTTTAAATAACAATGGAAAAATCTAATTTTCTTTATTTCAATTGTTACCTCTGAGGTGCATTTAACGATAGATTCTTGATCCTGGAATCATTTTGATAGAAAATTAAATTTCTTACAAGTTTATACTTTCAGAATTGAATTTCTAGAATTCAAAAATCTCTAAATACGAACTTCAACGCAGTCCTGTACTTTTTAGCCATTTCAACTACAGACTTCGCCGAATGTTAACTTTTCGAAAAAATATAACCTTCAAGCCCAAAAATGTTTTGAGTATCATGTACGTGTCATTAAAAGCAACTGAGTGGTAAAAATTTGAAAAAATTAAAGATCATATATCCATGCTATTAAAATGACAAGACTTCGAAATTGGATGAGAAATATATTTTCGCTGAAAGTTTTTCATTTGCGAGTTACAAAAGCAGAAAAAAAAGGTAAAACAAAAAAATCACTTCTCGTCGAAACACCGAAATGAATAGAAAAAGAGTAACCGATAACGGTTGTCGCAGAACAAGGATGAGGATGTCAGAGATTGAAAATCCTTCCGTTGACACGAGAAGCCACCGGGGGTATTTGAATCATGAATTCATTCGCTAATTAACGACGCAAAGCGTGTTTCAAGGGAGAGGAAAAGAGAGGGAGAGAGAGAATGGTGGCAAAGAGAGTAGAAAGAAAATGTTAATCCAATTTAATACCAAGTCTCTAGCGACCCCTCGTCGTGCCTGACGATGAGACTATGTGCCCCATGTCACTCATACTTCGAAGTGCAGGAGGTGGTAATTAAATTAGCACGGGTAAAAAGCGTGTAAAAGTGAATCCTTCCTCTGCTGGTCGCGGGTAAAAGGGGTCAGAAGGACGAAGTGGGTGAGTGACCGTGAAAAAAAAGAGATAAAGTAAATAATAGTAAAGCAAAGCAAAAGGAGGAAAATCAAAAACAAAAAAAAAAGAACGTCGAGAAAAAAGTGGTGGAGTTATATATATATATCGTAACGAAAATGTAATTTCCCTTTGACTTCAGACTACTGAGTAGGATTTTTTTTTTTTAATTATAATACCTTTTCGCAATGCGTTTTCAAACCTGTCCAGCTGACTTTAAAAATGTCATTATTTGTGATTTAACTCGACTCGATGAGATAAAAATCGATATAATCATTCGCAGTAGCGTAATAATAAAGAAAATAAATAAAATATTTTCAGGCCTGAGATTTTTTTTTCTACTCATAAAAAAACATGGCTACGGAATTTCTAGAATTAAGGGGGTATTCTGGTCTAGAAATTCGAAAAAATCAATTTTTTTTTGCATATTTTTAAAGTTTAGACCCTCAAAAATATGCCCTCAAACGGATTTTTCAAAATTCGAATCATTTTCTGAGATACAGCGGATTTACAGACCTAACGAAGTTAGAATTGATCGCTCTGAACTGCGAGCTTCTGCTGCTTCAAAAGAAGGCAGAACAGCTTGGTTAGCAGAAAGAACTTCGCAAGACATTGCTTATGAAAAAAAAGAAGGCCCAATGTATGGATCTGGGATCGCCGATTAATCCAAAGTGAGTATTAAATATTATTATCTGAGTTATTCTACTGAAATTGTTTCTCAAACTTCAAACGCGTTTTTCTCAAAACTACTTTTTTCGAGGTGGTTGTCATGATATCTCAAGTTCTACGTTACCGATTCCTTTGAAATTTGATGAAAATCTTTTTTATATATCTCTCTATCGCTCCTGCCTTGGATTTTGGAAAATTCGAAAAGATCAAAAAAAGGGGGTAAAAAAAAATGCATTTTTTTTATGTCGACGCCATTTTGTGAATTTTTTTTTTTGGCAAAGGTCAATCCGATAGCGACGTCTTTACTAATGAAGAATTTTTTTAATTTGTTTGTTTTAGATCACTACAAGGGTTGGAATCATGTCAACCAGGGAGCACAGTTTTTTTTTTTTTTTTGTAGCCCCCACTTCACCGGCCTGTGATTCGACGATTTTTGGATTTTTTTTTGTTTTTCAATTTTTTTTTATATTCTTCAAATATCAATAAAAATCATATAAAAAAATGGACGGTGAAAATGTTTTTCATTTTATTTTTTATCCTTGTTTGAAAAATGCCTAAAATTTAAACTTCTAGACCAGAATACCCCGTAAAAAAAAAAACCAATGATTTCACATTATGGGGAAAAGAAACACAAACCAAAATAAATTGGGAAAACGGTGACGACGATAAGACATAGGGAAAGTGGAAGAATTAATGGTTGAGGCTAGGTTGGAGTTTAGCTAATTAACCCAGCATACATTACACAAAGAGCTCACAACAAGACGAGGAGCAGGAAAAGCGGGTCTTAAGGGTTGCTGCAGGCCTGCCGAGGTTTCGGCAAGGTGGGGCAAGACGGGGAAACCAAGCTGGGGGCGCAATTAAGCCAAGATCTTGGCCTTGCTGTACTCTGGCGATAAGACGAGACGCTCGTCCCACCGCTGACACCAGATCTGTGAATAAGGTTGCGCCCTACCGGCCACCTGTGCACTAGACTGTTTCAAACGAGGGGTTACACTGCCTGCTGAAATCGATTTAAAGTCTTTTTCGTTCTTACGTGAATTCTTGGAAATCAGTTGAAATCATAAGAAATCGATAAGTATTTCGCGACATCACTTGAAATCGCTGGAAATTTGCTGAACTCGTTAGAAATCGTAGAAAATCGTTTGAAATCTTATAAAAATAGTGAGAAATCACCGTGAAATCAGACGGAAATTTAACGAAATCACATTTTTGCATGCCGACATAGATTTCCTTACTCTCTCAAATTGAAATACACTTTATGTTGTTTGAAATAAAATAACATTCGTAAAATATTTTAGATGAAATAACATAGAGTTTCTCACGAGGTTTCTCATCTTGCCCTAGTCAATTACCATTTGGGGTACAAAAACCACCGGAAATCAGTTAACCCCTAACAATCGGATGAAAATGGACTCGAAATCTCTTGTTTGATTGTGCAATCACCTTGAAATTTCCTGAAATCGTTTTGAATACTGTGAAATCACTAAAAATCGCACGAAATGAGATTCTGTGATATCGCATGAAATAGCATGAAATGGCAAAAACAGAGAAACAGGAAGTTAAAAATTCCACCGAAGTACAAAGATTTTCGCTCAGATTTGAAGCGTTTCAAATTAAAAAAAAAATATGGATGTAGTAATGCTTAAAGGACGCAATATTTCGATTACGAAGAGGACGACGAAGCGTGAAAATTGAGGATATAGCCAGTGAAGAAGCTTTTTCAAAAGCTTCTGTATTAAAATTTAAAAAGGTAAAAGAAAAATTGTTCCTTCGGTAATCTATAAAAGTTATCCTATTCTGTGCATACGTATATTGGCAAAAAAAATTCACGATTAGCTTTTATCACTCTTACGGTACAATATATGGACGAGGGTTCGAAATCCCATAAAGTCGTATCAACTCCCGGGAAATCACATGAAGTCCTATGATGTCCTATTAGATGCGGGAAAATACGCTGAAATCTTATTTCTCATCGTGAAATCTGATAAAATGTCGATAAATTTTCACGATTTCTTTAAAAATATGTGAACTTAAAAGTAAAATCTTTTAAATTTTTAAGTTCATAGTGCGTCTACAATTTTAAGAGATTCGGGAATACGAAAAGTTTGCTTGATGAAAGACAGAATTAATTATGAAAACTGAATAAAGATGTTTGGAGATTTGGGTGAAGTAAACCAAATTTTCATAGATTATTTACTGTTGTTGAGTTTTTCTTGTTTTTTTCTATTTTAATTCACTTCTCTGCAGAATTTTTTTGTAGCAAATCTAATTCGAAAGATCAATTATAAAGCGCCGACAGTTCACGAAAAATTTCAACATTCAAAAAATTTTTTATTTGTTGCTGGAGTAAAAAAAAAACTGAGAGCGTTTTGATTAAAAATCTCGAGTTCTTACGTGAATAAAATTAAACCTGTTGAAGTGAAAATCACAGCGACAAATTTGAATGGTCTTTAGAGTAAAAGAACAAGTGGAAAAAAAATATCCTAATCGAAATTTGAGAAGGAACGGCCCATACAAGTATACATGTAACATGGTGGGGGGGGGGGGGGGGGGGGGGGGGGGTGACAGAAGTGGTGTTTCGCATTTACCACTTTTACACGACCGTAAAGAAGAGAGAGAGAAAAAGAGAGAGAGAGAGAGAGAGAGAGAGGAAACGGTTGCTCGAAGCGAGTAAACTTAAAAAGTTCGTCGCTAAATCTAATCCCAAAAGTTAGGCGGCGTGGCGGCGAGGCGAGGCGAGGCTTGTCGTCTCTCTGGAGTCCCGCAGACACACGAGGCTGGGGATTTTATCTCCAGCCCTGCAGAAACGTTGGCAGAATGCAGCGTAAATAAATCCATTAGTGTGGAGCTCGGAGAATGCCAAGGGTCGAATCACCCCCTAGTTTTACCCCCATTTTATGCTCCCTTTATTTATATGTATACGTTATACCGTGTGTTCATAAGAAAAGTGCGCATCTCGAGTAGTTCCAATTTTGAAAATGTCCCTAGGAGCCGGACGTTAGCTGTGGGCTTCTAGGGACATTTTCTGACAATCGCGATTGGTGGTAACTGTTGACCAATAAAATTCAAACTACTTGACGCACGCGCATAAGGTGCGCACTTTTCTCATGGACACACGGGGTATATACTTTATTATATATATATATACACTAGGGTGGCGCAAAAAAACCGACTGTTTTTTTTTTCTGAGTCTCGTGTGACAAAATTTTAGTTTTTGATGTTTTAAAAGCCTACTCCAAAGGACAGCTCGAAAAAAATTTTTAAGAGGTCGCTCCAACTTTTTCAAATGTCAAAAATCGTTAAAAAGTTAAATTAAAAAAATTAGATTTTCAGTATTTTGTTTGATTTTTAATTCATGTCGTGGTGTGTTGTTATCGATTCTTTCTTGCTAAATTGAAGAAAAAAAATTTATGAAATTTTAATATGAATATTAAAAGGTCGCTCGAAAAGATCTAAAGAAATGCACCAAAAAATTGAAAAAAAATTATGCGCGACTTTTCAAAATTCAAATTTTGAACCGAAACTTTCGGAAACTTATTTTTTTTTTTTTTTTGTCTATAAAATTATACCGTAACGAGAAAAAAAATTTAAAAAAAAATCGATTTTTGACGATCTCTGACGTTTCAGAAAATGTGGAGCGACCTCTTAAAGATTTTTTTTTGAACTGTCCTTTGGAGTGGGCTCTTAAAACATCAAAAACTAACATTTCGTCACACGAGACTCAAAAAAAAAAAAAAATCGTTTTTTTTACGCCACCCTAATATATACTATACTATACTTGCGGCATAATGCAAGCACAATTTAAATCTTGTAATAATACACCCGCCGTAATCTCGTGAGATTTCTCATCCTATTACCTCTTAATTGAATATTCATCTCGCGTGTGGACTTGACGAGAAAATATTTGAGACGACAAAAACCATGAAAAAATAAAAAATGAAATGAAATAAAATTAAAGAAAAAGAAGGTAAACATAAAGGTTCGAAAATTGAGACTGAATTTAATCAAAACGAATTTTGAATAACTGATATTTTATGTACACAACAGGGATGTTGGATTAATCGATTGATTCTGGACTTTGATTAATTCATTTTTAAATTCATTTATTAGCCGAGGAAAACGATGAATGAACAGGGACCGATTGATAAAATAATTGCAAAATGACTATTAAGAAAAAAAAAAAAAAAAAAAAACAATTTGTAACTCATTAATTGCAAACGCAAAAAACCGATTATCAAAAATATTGAAGTAATTCGACTGGGTATATTAGGTTTTCTTAATTCTGAAAACATGTCATTGTGTGAAATCAGAGTGAAACGGATCTTGTTTTGTTTGCAAATAAATCGCTAGAGACAAATTTTTCGCTTTCCTTTTTTTTACATTTTTCCGAGCAAAATCTTCGGATGATTATGATTTTTTTTTGATTTGAAAAACTGTAAGAAAAATCATTTCAGTCGAATACATAATAAGTGAATAATGAATAAATACCGAAGGAAATAAAAGCGTTTGGAAAATAATATTTCATCGTGAAAAAGTAAAAGTATACAAAAACTGGATGTTCATCCGTTTGATAATGTGCGAGTACTTTTTTTCCTTTTTTTTTTCTTTTTTTTTTTTTTTCTTTATTCCACGTGTGAAGGAGAAATCACTTCGATAAAACGAAGTTTTCAATCAGCCTCAATATTGATCAGTTAAACCAGGTTTTCACATCTCGCATTTATCTATTAATTGGAGTTTTCTTTCGTCTGTTTTTTTGCACATGCGTAGGAAATATAAATAGAGAAAGAGAGAGAGAGAGAGAGAGAGAGAGAGAGGAAACGGGGTCAAACGACGGTTAGCTCGAGGGCAGGTATTTAATATCACGGATATAATAAACGGCGATGCGAGAGATTAGCTGGACCGGATGCTGCACCGGGATTTCTTTTTCTTTCTCGTTTTTCCTTTTCTCGCTTTCCTCGCCTATTTTCTTTGGAAACATTACAGTCTTTTCCACGTAACGAAGATGCTCTGAGTATTTTACACGTATAGAGATTAGATTGTTTCAAATTAAAGCGATATATATGTATATATTTATATACATAAAAGTTGCTTTGAAAATGATTTTGAAAATGATGGCAAATAAGTTGTTAAAGTGAAAAATAATCGGTAAAAGGAAAAAGTAGACAGAATATGATGAATGTAATTATGGAGAACCCAAGTTTTTCCAAGTCATTTTTCATCAAAAAACTGAATTTAAAAAAAAAAAAAAAAATGTTTCCAACAGTCCAAAATTAGGGGGCAAAAACTGAAAAATCAATTTTTGGATTTCACATTTGATTTTCAAAATCATAAACATGATATTAGACATTGGTATAGTTTTTGTGACAAAAGTGTCTGAAGATTTTCTTTTTTTATCTATCAAGGAAAAAAGATATATTGAGTTGAAAATTCTGTGATTTTGAAAACTTGAAAATGTGCCACCGCTACTGCTAAAAAATTGCTGGCCGAAAAAAATCCAAAAAAATCGTGGAAATCTTTTTTAATACTGTCTTTCGAAAAGTAAATTGAATGTTTCAAAATTTCGGCAACCCGACAACTTATACCCATAATTGGTTAAATGACTCATGAATAAATTTTTTCGCTGGAGCGAGGATTAAATATGCAACCAAAATACAAAGTTTTTACTTAGAGTTTCATCCTTCGTATTCACATGATAAGCCAAAAAAATTACTCTCATTTCACTTTCGTTGTTGATTTTTTTTTCTTTAAGATTCTAAACTTCGATAGGATTTTTTCTACGGCAAAAATTAATGCTTAGATCTTCTCTCAGTGGGGAAAAAAAGATTTTGCCCTTACTCGAAACATTCTAACGTGGAAACCTTAGGTAGAGCAAAACTTTGAACATCCGCATCAAAGAGCGAAAAAGTTTTTACCAGTATCTACCGGAATAGAAAAGCATGCCTTGCAGGATTATTATCCTCGTCGCCTTTGTTCTTCAAGAAACTAATTTTCTTATCCTTTGTTTTATCATTTTTACATCTTTTATTAACTGGACTGAGATAGAAACTTTTATGAGAATCTTCTGTTCCGGTGTTTTAATGTATGTACCGTCGTACAAAAATCTAAAGATGAGAGAGTAAAATCGGAAACAAGATCAGACGTTCTGTTTTTCAATTACAAAATTTTGAATTTTATTCTAATAATTCTGATTTCTCATGATTTCTAAGATTTTGCATGATTTTTTTTTTTAGATTGCATACAAATTTCTGTAATTCCAAATGATTTGTCATGACTAACATTGATTAAAAACGCAGAATTTTGTTCTAATATTATTGATTTCTAACGATTTCTAAATTTTTTTATGATTAACATAAGATTCAATGGAAATTTGTGTAATCCTCGATGATTTCTCATGACTATCAATGATTACAAGCGCAGAATTTTATTTGAACATCGTTGATTTCTCATGATGTCTGAAATTATATAACATTTCTGAAGGTTACATAGAAATTTCTATAATCCTAAATGTTTTTTCATGACTACTAATGATTGTAAACGCAGAATTTTATACTAGTATTGCTGATTTCTTACGATTTTGTTAAATTCTATATGATTTCTTACGATTATATAGAGATTTCTGTGATCCTAAATGATTTCTCATGACTACTAACGATCGAAAACGCAGAATTTTATACTAGTATTACTGATTTCTTACGATTTTGTTAAATTCTATATGATTTCTTACGATTACATAGAGATTTCTGTAATCCTAAAGGATGTCTCATGATTACTAATAATTACAAACGCAGAATTTTATGCTAGTATTATTGATTTCTTACGATTTTGTTAAATTCTATATGATTTCTTACGATTACATAGAGATTTCTGTAATCCTGAAGGATGTCTCATGACCAATAATGATAACCAACGCAGATTTTTATACTAGTATTACTGATTTCTTACGATTACATAGAGATTTCTGTGATTTTAAATGTTTTCTCATGACTACTATTGATTACAAACGCAGAATTTTATACTAGTATTACTGGTTTTTCACGATTTTCAGAATTCTACACGATTACTTACTATTACATGGAGATTTCTGTAATCTTGAATAATTTCTCATAACTACTAATGATTACAAAGGCAGAATTTTATACGAGTATTACTGATTTCTTACGATTTTGTTAAATTCTATATGATTTCTTACGATTACATAGAGATTTCTGTGATTTTAAATGTTTTCTCATGACTACTAATGATTACAAACGCAGAATTTTATTTGAATATTACTGATTCCAATGTGATTTCGAAGATCATGAAATCATTTCAAATGATATTGACACGATGATCACTCAAGTGTCGAGACTCCTCGGTGGTTTCTGATCGATCAGATGCATGTGTGCGTTAATTCACTGCACGGAGGAGCGGCGAGGTCGTCGGTTTGGAAATGCCGGAACCGGATGTCAAGTCGGCGAACGTAGGCAGGCCGGATTTCCGCGAAACGGAACGGCGTAAATTCTACAGGCAGCGCGTATAACACGCGAGTTTTTAACCCCGCAGATTGACGATCGGTTTGCCGGTAAGAAGAAGAGACGGGGCTCGAGGTTCGCTGCATAAATCGATCGACCCGGTATAACATGTATAATGCAGGAGCCCGGCTAATTTAAGGATATATGGGACGTACAGTCAGGTGAAAAATGCAACGATGAGAAAATTCGACGAAGCCGGAAGGCCGAAAGCCGATACCTAGTTTTTGATCATTTTAAAAAATACAGAAATCGAGAATACGGGGTTCATAAGCAATTATTTAGATATATCGATACGTCGGTTCTAATCGCTTGAAAATTGTTAAAAAATCTAGTAGATTCGATGCATTTCATTCTAGAATAAAATAGTTTTTCTGAATACCGTATTCCATAAAGTTACTGAACATTAATTATCTTTTTCTTCGTCAGATAATTCAATATTAATGCCATTTGTTGATCCTGATCAATATCTGTTTGCTTTTGTGAAATTATAAAATGATCAACGATGCCAACAGGATGAAAAATAAATTGTTTCATAAAAATACGTTTTTTGAAGAAAATAAGGAGAAATCAGTTGAGATAACTGAAATTATCGGATATCATTAAACGTCTTTTGCCGTAAGCTTCAAACAGTTTCCAATTCAGCAGCATTTTACTGATTTCTGTCTCTTCGAATGCTTTCACTGATTTCCCATGATTTGAATGATTTTCAATAACTTTTTTTTATGATTTTCTGTAACTCTATCAAGTCTGTAAATCAGCGAAGATCGCTCAGAATCGTTGCAAATCACAGATCATATTTAAAAATCAACGAAAATCACATGACAAGTTAAAAATCGTTAGTAGAACTAATAATCCAGCAATAATAACCCGAACAAAAATAACTCAGTACAAAAGTAATCCAACACAAAAACAACCACAAGTAAAACATCGTGAACATCAAATATTCATCATAATTACTATTTTCATCAATCTTCATGAAAAAAAAATCAGATCTAAAATTCGACCTAATTTAATGTTTTATCAATTTTTTATTTTTTTTGTCCGATTATTTCTTTTCGAATAATTTACAACAATCTATTTTTCTACGAATAATCTTCACACGGGGTGTCAAGATCTTTCACCTTATAAATTATTCAAAAATCATTCGAAATCAGCGTCATAGAACTTGATTTTCAAAAACTTTTTTTCAAATTTATTACTACATATCACTTATAGCCTGATTATCTCAAATGTAATTAGACTATTCGAACCTATGTCTGAAGTCTGAACTGTTTTTTGACCTGACTGTACATACCATACATCTTTGAGAACCCGGGAATCGTCCGTCCGTGTGCGTTACTCCCCCCCCCCCCCCCCCCCGTCTTCCCCCCCCTCAACGGGTGGGCGTATGATCCAGATTCTGCATATCTTTTCCAACTCGGATCATCAATTCCTGACGATAAACTTCGGCCTGTATTCTTTCGGGATGAACCTTATAGGCACGGTCTTCTACGGCTTTCAGATAAGATTTTTTCCTACCAATCCTTCCTTTCCTCTCCTTCTCCTTTCCTCTCTTATATCAGTCTCAATTGGTTTTCCACTAAGCTATCGGACGGCCCGGAATCTCCTTCCTGGGTTCGAATTCCCACCGAATCTGAATTGTTCTTTAGTCTCGTTCATATCATGGTGCAGGAATATTGAACCGAAGAATATTACGTACAAAATTTTGGAAAGGAATAATCGTAATTTCGAAAATAGGTGGATAAAAGAATATATTTGAAAATCCGGTTGAACCGAGGGAAGAAATTATCGAGTTAGAAATTATATCTACGTGAAAATTGTTTGTTTATAACATTTATTTTTCTTTTAAGGATGATAAAAGAATTCAGACTTTGAAAATTTACTTTTAAATGACAACGAACATTTTACAACCACTCAAAAATGGAATTGATTCTTATTCTATTTGACTGTAGATTTAAAATACCGTTTTTTATCATTTTTAAACGGCTTGAAGTCAGTTTAAAATTGTTGCAAACAGGTTGAAACTATTTCAACACCGTTTCGGATGATTTTTAAAAGTCTTGAAGCCAGTTCGAAATCTTTCGAAACATCTTGAAACTATTTTGAAGCCGTTTTTGATTATTTTAAACGGCTGGAAATCAGTTTAAAATTCTTGCAAACACCTTAAAACTATTTCAACACCATTTCGGATGATTTTTAAAAGTCTTGAAGCCAGTTTAAAATCTTTCAAAACATCTTGAAACTATTTAGAATACCGTTTTTGATCATTTTTAAACGGCTGGAAGTCAGTTTAAAATTGTTGCAAACACCTTAAAACTATTTCAACACCATTTCGGATGATTTTTAAAAGTCTTGAAGCCAGTTTGAAATCTTTCGAAACATTTTAAACCTATTTCGTAGCCGTTTTCGATGCTGTTTAAACGTCTTAAAGCCAGTTTGATATTGTTCGAAGCACCTCGAAACTAGTTTTTCAAAAATTTCTAATAATAATTTTGAAACCGCACAAAAGGACTTCGAAAGCGTTCAAAACTATTTCTCACTTCTTCCGTAAGTGGAATGTCGAAATGACGCCTTACGCGACGAACACACATTCGACCCTATAAACAGCCGAAATTCCCGCACGTTTGAATCAGTCACGTGGAGTGTACGTTTTTCGTTTATTCTTCTTCAGGATCCCGGTCCTTTGTCGAGTGTAGATTTTCGCTACAGGTTCATTTCTTGTTCCGATTCGTCCGGTTCCATTTCGAGTTTTCCGTTTTTTGTACGTTTCTTCCCCCCCCCCCCCCCCCGCTCATCCTTTTTTCTCGTCTTCTTTTCTTATCCTCCCTTCTCTTTTCGTCGTCTCGACAGGATTGATCACGGTGTGCGAATCCCTGACGGAATAGAATACGCGTTCGCGAAAACCGCTAGCGGACCTCACGCGCTGCAGAATTCTGAGCACGATGCGACTGATTCCATTACCCAGGTTTCGTTTCGAGAGTCCTGCAGGACCTCCGCCGCGCCGCGCCGCGCCGGCTGCTCTATATCCTCCGGCACTGATTGCCAGGGCGCGTCTAGCTTCGCCTCGTACGTCTGTCTATAGCCATGGCTTGGCAGCCACAAAGGATTTTTGTTTCCACATTTACACCCGACCTGGATCCCCATGCCAGAACCTCATTCTTTTGTACTTCCTTTTATTGTGCTTACTTTTTATTTCATCGAAAAATGTCTGATATCAACTGGCAGTTATATTTACTGTGGAATTTTTCAACAAATGTTTTTTCCTCAGTTTTTATATGCAACATCAAAATTTCTTACGTATATTTCTACGGTTCTCGAGATTCGTGAAAAATTTGCAAAGTGTTAGATTTGTTTTTTTTTTTTTTTTTTTTTTGTTTTTTTTTTCGATTGGTTTATTCAAAATTCATGCTCTGATCACGCGAGTAATTTTTGTTGTTTTTAAATATTTTATTCACTTCAATCACTCGGAAGAATATGAATGTAAAAAAAATTAATGTTTTATATTTATCGTTTCTAATACTTTGAAAAAACCTCGTCGTAGAAAATATGAAAGCTGAAAAAATTGTGAATTTCAGAGGCACTGCGATAACTTAAAATTGGAAAGGTTTCAACAGAGTCATATATTTCAAATAAATTCTGCGTCAGTTTTAGAATGATTTCGAAGAATTTGGATTTCAAAATAAGATAATAAGATATATTTTTTTTTGTTTAACGATTTATCCTGAACATGCGTCGTCGAAAGTAAAGTTACTAACATCACCCTAATAATTTTTGTTATGTCAGAAAAACGGAAGGTTTAATTATAGTTATCCTACATGTACTGTAATTTGATTTATTTATTTATAATTTCTTTTTTTCAACACATTTCAATTTTGAATACCTCAAACGCTGTAAAAACTGAATTTAACAATCTCAAAGCAAAGAAAAAGGAAAGAAGTCAACAAGATAAGATCCCGTGACAAATCGGCAAAAAATCACAAAAAAAAAATCAGTATAGGGTCGACGACGTGCTGATGCTGTGCATCAGAATGATCCATATCAACGAGAGGGAAACGTAGTTGATAAACGATTCCGAACGTCGACGGTTCTATATTGGATTGACACTGAACGTTAAGGGGGAGACGAGTGATTAACTCGTCATCGATTATTAACGATGGTGGTTTGAGTTACACGTCTCTCTCAATTTCACCATATACAATATATCGAAACGTCTAATTCTGACTTGAGATTTTCAATTTTGAATAATTAATTATAGATTTTCTTTGCATATTTTTTTTTTGTTTTTTGCTTCTCCCTCTTTTGTCTGACTAAAATTTTTTTCTCTCTCTCTATATTGTTGTTTTCTCTTGTTTCTTTTCCCACGAAATCCTGTTCCACGAACAATAATCCTTGCTCGTATCTCGTCAGTTACACGTCAAGGCTCAAAAAATTCTCCCCCCCCCCCCCCGTATTGTAGCGGTCTGATATTAAAACGATCCCTAGCCGACGTGTTAGAATTGGCTGTAACGTTCTGAAAACTTTCGACGTATGTTACGGCTGCTCCTTTTCCGTAACAGGTATATAACACAGCTTCAAACCCCCACAATTTACGGTTTAGACGATCAGGATAGACGAAAAATTACTGAGAACTGATTTATGATTCAGTTCGTTGCAAATTATTTAATCCCTGGAGAGAAGAGAATTAGGAGTTTGAAAAAAAAAAGGAGGATAAAGGATACGTAATAACTTTTTGTATCTAAAAAGTTCTGGGAATTTCTGTTTTTTTTTTTTTTTTTTTTTTTTTTTTCCACCCAGTATGTGTAAAAACAACGTACTTGGCGGAGTGAAAAACGAGTGGCAAACGCGTGTTTTGTAATGAAAGTAACCAGATTTGGGTTGGTAATTAGTTATTCCGCTCACCTTTCCTTTGGCGAAGGATAAAAAAAAAAAAAAAAAAAATCGGAGAAGCGGAAATATGGGTGGAAAAGGTGGGTAAGGAAGAAATTCCACCGTGGCAGAAAGCCCGAATGCGGAGGAGAATGTAATTAGACTATATATATATATATATATATCCGTCTGCGAGAAGAGTGACGACGACGTTCCGGAAAAAGAGAGAATCGGAGAATAAAAAGGAGCGAGAGAATACGATATAGAAAGAGTACGAAAACAACAGAGAAAGCA
Organism: Diprion similis; assembly: GCF_021155765.1. Taxonomy (NCBI): domain Eukaryota; kingdom Metazoa; phylum Arthropoda; class Insecta; order Hymenoptera; family Diprionidae; genus Diprion; species Diprion similis. Next base: position 7,291,381 of record NC_060118.1, read on the forward strand.
GATGATGCAAGGTGCGGTGGGAAACCAGGTTGAGAAAAAAGAATTAACTAAATTTTTAAACTAATTAGTATAATCAGAATTAATAAGAATTTGGAAGAAGCGTTCTACCGAAGCGCGAAATGGATGTAAAAGAAAAAAACAAAAAACCCAAAAAAACAAAAGAAAACGAAACGAAAAACAGCGAGAAGATAAAAAAAAAAAAAAAAAAAGAGAAGCAATGGAAAAAAGAAACACCGGAGGAGATTTTACTTCAATTAAAACCCAATTCGATCACTCCTGTGATTGTGAGTGGTTCTTTGTTTTACCTGGTGAATTAATTATTTCAAACAAACGCAGATCCTCAATCTTGACCTGTGATTATTTATGTTTTAATTAAAATGATATTTGCGTGAAGTATTTTGCAATTTCATACTGTCATACTCAAGTTTCATGTAAATGTATGCGAATAAAAATGGAGGCAGAGAAATCGGAAGAATTCTGACCTGAATCTTTGAGGATGATAATTATTTAGTTTAACAAAACATGTAGAGTAAATGTACTTACATTGTATTCATAAAATATGAATACAGTATTTACTGAAAGTATTGTTTCATCGAAATCATGCGTTTTTAGGAATCGAATTTTAATATAAATAACTTTCTTACGAAGTGTTCGAAAATATTTCTATATCGGTTGAATATGTCACAAGAATAAAAAAAAAAACAAAAAAAAAAAATAAAAAAAAAATATGCTGTATTAGCAGTAAAATAAGTGATCCGGGAATAAGTTAATCTTGATCTGAAAACGAAGTATAAGTTTGCGAGAAAAAGCATATAGCAGGGCAAAGCGTCTGAGTGGGAATTTACTAAGCAAGGGTTCAAATAGCAGGAATTTTTTAGCAGGCACTGATTTGGCAGGCACTTATGTATTGGAAAGTTATTCAGCAATTTCTGGTGTGGCAGGAACTTATATAGCAGGCATTAACGTAGCATGCATTTACGTAGCTGGAATTTATTCAGCAGACTTGCTTACTTACTTACTTACTTACTTACTTATTTACTTATGTGGCAAAGACTTAATTAACAGGCATTTAGGTAGCAGCAGCTTATTCAGTAATTTGGTTTGGCAGGCACTTACAAAACAGGAACTTATGTAGCAAGCACTTAAGTAACAAAAAATTATATAGCAAGCACTTACATAGCTGGCATTTACGTGGCAGAAACTGATTTCGCGGGCACTTACGCAGCAAGAACTTATTCAGCAGGCACGTACATAGCAGACACTTACACAGCAGAATCTTATTTAGCAGGCATTTACATAGCAGGACCTGCACATCCTCGAGTGAGGAATAGCCACTTGGAAGAAGAAGAAGAAGAAGAAGAAGCAGGAACTTATTTAGCAGGCACTTCCGCACTTATACGAAGGATGTACTGCGCATTGTTTTTCAGGCATAAAATATGTCTGATCCTTGAAACACAGGAACTTATTCAACAGGCATATGTAAGGGCCTGCTAAATAAGATCCTGCTGTGTAAATGTCTGCTGTGTAAGTGCCTGCTGAATAAGTTCCTGCTGTATAAATGCCTGCTACGTAAATGCCTGCTGAATAAGTTCCTGCTATATATATATATAAGTGCCTGCTATATAAATGCCTGCTGGATAAATGCCTGCTACGTAAATGCCTGCTGAATAAGTTCCTGTTTTTTGGTCCCAGGCATAAAATATCACTAATCCTTGAAAACGTTTAGAATTAAACGGGATTCATCTTGGTGTTGAAAGTCGACGTAGAACTGATATCTTTTGCTACACGCCGTGACGAAAATGAAAGTCACCCCGGGATCGTGGTTCCGAAAAAGAGTGTAAGGGTGGCTCAGGGTGTATTCAACTTAATCACTTATCACCTTTGTGAGCAGGTGAGCGAATCGGAGTTGGGAAAAAGGTTACACTTCGCAAACAGACATACACACACACACACACATATGGACTTACACAAATCCTCGACTTCGCACTCTAATCCGAATTTCACCTGCGTAAAAATGTAAAGAAGAACTGGCCGCGTTCACTACACGTGCTCTTTGTATTATTTAAATATTTATCTAGCTAATGAAACATGCCTGTCAAACTTGGCGTTTTATACATGGTGGAATACGTTCGAGTTAACCCTTTGATATCCACTTGAGGCAGCTCGGTACCTACATGCGGCTTTAATTGTTGAATATCCGGAGATTTTCTTTCTGATTTTTTTTTTTTCACTTCGTAATAAGATAAGCTAACGATACACGAATGGAGAAGAATTAAATTAAGCATCGGAGGTGAATTTTATATCAATTTTTTCTTCTGTTATTCTTTTCTATAAATTTCTAGCTCGATTCTCTCTCTCGAGAGAGAGTCGAACATAGATAAGAATTATTAGAACGAGATTTGACTTCACAGCACCTAATAAAATGCGCAGCTGAATTTCTCCGCGATTTTCGTAACAAAAAGAGAAAAAGAAGAAGAAGAAGAAGAAAAAAAATTATACAAATCGGCTTCTGGCGTTCGCGTCGTAGGATTTATCGCGTAAAGCTGACCAAAGAAAAGGTAAAGAAATATGCCCGGAGAAAACGAGCACACGATGCATTTATATTGCAAAAAATTGTCTGTAACACTCGAGAATTGCGCTTCTCTGCCCGACTGGTAAAACACATGCGTCGTGGAACGAGTGTTTCTTTCTGCGCCCCAGCGACGTAAGGCTATAGAGTGTAGAACAAAGGGGAAGAAGGAAAAAAGAACATGGAAAAGAGGGAAAAGAGTTGAGCACTGCAAGCAGCAGGTATGCGTATAATACCCTGGAATATTAATTTATTTTTTCTTTTTTTTTTCATGGCCAGAAGAATGAAATTCATTGCTGGTTGTTTTCAAAAATCAATTGTAACCTTTTTGCGTTTTATCTACGCTTAGATTTTTCATCTGGACAAATAGCTATTTATGTGGCATGCACGTAAACCACCTGTTTTTTTTTTGCAAGGATAAAGATTTCAGGACAAGCTGAAGGCGAGCCGGAAGCGAGTACTGAAATTATCCGAGCCAAAAAACTGTTCACGGCATGCCACATACAATATTTTTTACGGTATGGGCATTGAAAAGCAAAACGAAGAGTGAGGTTATGTCGCGATCTGTTCGACGAAGCTACTTTATTCGGCAGTTTGGGATGCGCACTTCGAACTGCGCGTCAAAACTGCGGAATAAAGACTTTATTCCGCAACTTTCTTCGCTGCCGTATAAAGCATCACTTTACGGAACGAAAACTGCCACAAAAAGTGGAGTTTTCAATGCCCATGCCGTAAAATAGTATATTATGCAACAAGGAGGCAAACTCTGTCTTTTCAGGCCGAGCCTAAGTTTGCAATATATCAGTCGTAGGTGAGCTGACGACGAATATCGTAAATACTCGAGGTGAAAAAACCGTTGCCTCCTTGTTGTACACGATTATTTTCTCTAACAACAGTACGTTTCGCTTTTTTTTTCACAAACCATGAAAATGAGGTTAGGTTTGCGTAACGTCAGATGTGTTCGCGACCGCGCATGCGCGAAGTACAGAAAAGACCACTTTTCACTCCGAGGACTTAAAAGTGGTCTTTTCAGTACTCCGCGCACGCGCAATCGCAGACTCACTCTATCGTCATGAAAACGGGTACTCAGTGAGCGGAAAAGATGCATGAAAAAACGTGTAAAACACCTTCGCGTTGTATAAAACACGTAATCATGTCAGTAAAGAGACGAGTTTCGAATCTTTCCAAACTAGAAGTAGATAAGCCATATCAAGTGGCAGAGAATCCCAAGAGTAAGAGAAAGAGAGAGATAGATAGATAGATACATAGATAATGTTCATTACGCCCATTGCAACGCAATGGACATCACAAGTAAGACAGTAAAAAAAAAAAAAAATAGAATACAAAAAAAAAGGTGAAACTAAATGTAGTGGTATAAAGATATAAAAAAAAAAAAATAGAATAACAATACATTGGAAGATACGCATAGAATAAAGTAAAACTGAAATAAAATTAAGAAAAAAAAAACAAAAACAAAGAAACAAATAATTGAATAAATACATGAATAGATAAATAAATGAAAGTAGTTGAATCCATCGGTAGGTACATACATCAAGTAGGAGAAGAGAGAGAGAGAGAGAGAGGGAGAGAGACAGAGAGAGATACCTGAGCACCGCACCGGCCCGATTGACAAACAAGCGTCCAATTCCACTCTCGTATATATATATATATATATATATATATCCAACCACTAAAGCAAAGCATCGTAGTTGCAACCTGCAGTAGAGAGTCGAAGCTCTATGTATGTTAAATACCCATAGCTCCATACGGAGAAGCTTCCAGAGCCAAATTGTGGGTCGCTATGTTACGGATGCGTTTGCCGTTGGGGGTGGGGGTGGGGGTGGGGGTGGGGGACGTATTCGAACAGGGAGCCGCGTCGCGTCGGCTGCTTCGAGTTCCCGGTTCGATTCAACGCGCGTACGATGCCCATTGTCACGCTCCCATTGCTCCTCCTGCTCCATGGCTATTACAACCACCCTCAGTCCGTTCGTTACGTCCATCCGCCTGCAGACCGTTGTCAAACTTCCGAAGCAGAGCCTTAACCCAGTGCTGGATAGGGTTGAGGGTGGCCCACCTTGTTCCTCGGTACCTTCGGCCAAGGGGTTTACCTCATACTCGTGGGAGCCTTGTGTATGAGCCAAATGGAATAAATAACCTTACACGCTTGTCGAAGGAGGGGGGGTGGATCGATCAGGGGTTGAAAGATCTTCGAGGATTTTCAAAGGGTTCAAAGATTTGGATGGATTTCAAGTGCGTGTATTTGATCTTGACGAAATTTAATGGGTGGGGGTAAGAAAAAAATGTACAAAGATCGAAAAATCGGAGGGTTGGGAGGATCGAATTTTTTTGTAAACTCGAAAATTTGATGTGTAGAAGTTGAAGGTTTTGAAAGAGAGGTAAAAGGTTTGAAAGTACTGAACATGGAATGTCAAGCTTTAGAATTGTTGGGATTCCTTTCGATAATACGGAATCGTATACAGATTCTCGATTTTGCTGTTCCATGTTTTGGCGTTTCTATACTTTGTTTTTCTGTATTTAGACTTACTATGTTTTTAATTTTCTGTACTCGAATTTTGCACTTTTTTAAATTTTATCATTTTATGACGATATCCTAGGATTCGCATGAAGGTTTTTTTCCATCAGAATTTTCATAAATTTTGAAATATTTTCATGTACCGTATTGATTTCTAAGAATATCACCGAGGCTTAAGGATTTCCAAAAGTCAAACTCTACTCTATACCCTCTACTAATAATTTATGATATCAAAGATTTGATTGAATTTTCACGAATTCCGAATAATTTAATGGAGATTTGAGACGTATTCACAGAATTTTATGGATTCAAAATGACAAATGGTGCAAAAATTTAAAGGAATGGTTTCAAAAGTTTTCAATAACGTAAAAAAAAGTCACAACATTTTCAACAGTTTTTTGTATATTAAAATGTGCAAAAGCTGTTTTGGATACAGTTTGACGGATTTCAAAAATTCTGATCCTGAAAGTTTAATAGATAAAATCTGATGCATAAAAATTTCATGTAAAACCGTGAAACGAAATTGCGGAGTCATAATTATCGAACAGAAGATGGGGGATGTATAAATTCAGAAAGTTGAATAATTTTTGTAAATTCTTTAATTTTCGTTCTAAAATTCTATAAGATTCGTAAAATTTTAAATAACAGATCTGCGACGATTGTAATAAAAATTGATCTTGTCAATTCTTCCTTTTATCTATCTAAATAGTAATTTAATTCTACGATCAGTGATTTCAAAACCATTTTCGTGCACGAGAAACAAATAATTATTAAAAAAATTTGAAGCAAGAAAAAAAAAAAAAAAAAAAGTACAGCCCTGTACTGAATCAAAAGTCTTTTTTGTCCTTTTACATTTCGCAGAATGCCTCATGGCGACGTTTTGCATACTGCAAGGTGAAAATACGACGAGGTTCTTTACCTCAGTTTAATCCGACCGCAACAGCTGGAAAAATAGGCTGCAGTAGATTTGGACGAGGGGGTTGAAGTTCCGGATAGAGCCGGACGGACGGCACACGCTTTTCATGCATATTTTTCCTCGTCAGCTGTAGGAAATGAAACCCCGGAAAACAAGGGCGGGTATACCGGCCTCGTTTTATCCCCGTATATGAGGTGTCAAAAGAAGATGAAGGCTGTAGCGGAACTAGCGAGTCTTTCAAGATACGCCGGAAGGCAGCTTGAGGGGTGAAGAAACTCGCGAAACTTGAGTAAAGACATCAAACTTTGACGAAACATCAAAGTTTCGAATGATCCAAAATTGATAAATGAAAAAATGAAAAAATGTAAAACATCGAAAATTTTCAGTTCTGTGGATTTCTCGCTTCGTCAAATTTTACTAGTTTGATTTTTCTTTGTTTTCGATTTTCGATATTTTTTTGATGTTCGAATCTGATTTTAACTTTCATTCAAGTTTCATTACCAAATAATTAGGCACTTTCGGAAGTTCTCAAATTCGGAAATTCAATCCCATTCCAGTTCCTCGTTTTGATTTCATTTTTTCTCCCTGGTGAAAGTGTCTGTGCTTTTTATGCTTGGAGTTATTCGATTATGGCTGACAGTGATTTGGCTGGTATTATCGATTGCTATGGAAATCCTATTTTGGATATATATATATATTATATTATGTATATTAGTTTTTGATGTTTTCAGAGCCCAATCCAAAGGACAGTTCAAAAAAAAAATTTTAACAGGTCGCTCCACATTTTTTAAAACATCAGAAATCGTCACGAATCGATTTTTTTTTTTGTTACGGTATAATTTTACAGACAGAAAAAAAATGAGTTTCCGAAAGTTTCAGTTCAAAATTTGAATTTTGAAAGGTCGCTCATGATTTTTTTTCAATTTTTTTGGGGCATTTCTTCAGATCCTTTCGATCGACCTTTTAATATTCATATTAAAATTTCATACATTTTTTTTTCTTTAATTTAGTAAGAAAGAATCGATAACAATACACCACGACATGAATTAAAAATCAAACAAAATACTGAAAATATAATTTTTTTAATTTAATTGTTTCACGATTTTTGACATTTTTTAAAATTTGGAGCGCTCTCTTAAATTTTTTTTTTTAAGCTGTCCTTTGGAGTGAGCTCTTAAAACATCAAAAACTAACATTTTGTCACGCGAGACTCAAAAAAAAAAAAAAAATATTCGGTTTTTTTGCGCCACCCTAATATATATATATATTATATAAATTTAATTTTTTTTTTTGCTTTTCGTAGGAAGATTAAAGTGAAACTCGGGTTTATTTGTGACACACAAGAGCAGGAGAGTGAAATCGAAAATGGCGCTGCCACGGCCGGCCCTGAATACCCGATATATTCACTTTGTGCGAATTTGAATTTAAATCAAGTGTGTGCCTTCTTGCCCGAGATACTCTGCACGGGCTTCAAAGCAAGTGCAGGGCATATATGGTCCTCTACGGTCTACATATTTTGTATAACAAATTTCAAGATATTCAAAGCTGCGGGATGCGGAAAATAGCCTTATGGCTGCCTGGTTCCGGTTGATTCAAATTTCAAAATTTTCCTCGGGTTATAAAAAACAGCAAGTCATCCTCTTCACTGATCCGGAGACGCAATTTCACGGGAATCACGAGCTTCCTTTTATTTCTTTATATACGTAACCCAGTGTAGGAATGCATATTACAAATATTGAACGTAATATCACTATAAGCAGATAAAATGGGCAAATTTTTTGAAAAGATATCCCCAAAATTAATTACAAGTTTTTCGAACTCAGTGAAATTATAAAATTCTTAGAGATAAAACTCTGCTGTGATTTCTTTCATATTGAATTTCTGAATTCGATACTGAATTATGATATATATATAAATATATATAGTCATGCTTGGCCAAAAATTAATATTTTTTATTAATTCTATTACGATGAATGAATTATTTATTAAATTATTATATTCTCAAACTACGAAGATCTGTTTAAATTTATGCAATATAAACAAATACTAGAATTATAGTCTGTCAATTATAATCATTTCACTGTAAGATGTTTCATTTCATTCAAAAACCTGTCATCTAAAAAATTCGCTGAAATAAATTTTCATTACTTCATGTAATCAGTTGAATATTGCATTTCTTCTTTTTTTTGTCCTCTTCAGCACAATCAATTACATCGATGTAACGTTGTCACATTAAATATTCACCGATGCCAACATAATGAGAAAAAAGTGTTTCAGTTTTCATAAAATTGTTTAAATTTGTTTTCGAAAATTCAAACAATCATCTGATCAAAATGAACCATCCCTAAAGCAATGTAATGGAATCGAACAAATCTGTCAATTTTCACAACCATTTTGAAGCGATTTGAAGTAAAACACAAGTTTCCGCCGACAATTGCAGTATTTTTTATTTTTTTCATTTTCATTAGAACCAAAAGGTCGTAATTACCAACACATACAACCTTTTTCTTTTAGTTGATGAATTAATACTCGAATCCGAAAAAGTGAAAAAAAAAATATATATATATATTTTTTTTTTCCAAAATACAACCTTACGGAAGTAATGAACATGGGTTTTATGGTTGAATCAATAGCAGAAGATCGCATGTACTGATCGATACGATCTCTCAATTGAGCACAATTTTTCTGACTACATTTTCATGTTTTAAGCCTAGATAAGATTGAAAAAAAAAGTTGCTAAGGTGGCGGTTACGACTTTATGCCATTGGACACGCGATATTATCAATTAAAAATCTTCGTAGCTTAGGGATACCTACTCAACGAACGACTACCTGGCAAGAAGATCAACAAGTAGTGTCTATATCTAGCGAACCAAACTCCATAAATCTTCAAGAATGATTGATAATTGATGGTGGAAAATCGTTATTATGCAGGTTAAAAATTGACGCGACGAATGAATACAGTAATATAAATATGTGAATAAATAGTAGATGAATAGTTCTGAAAGGCTGGAGTAACAACCGCGCAGTGAATAATAATAGAATAGATCTAAGCGTCGTAAAGAAGGCTCGTAACAACGCGGATGCAGGTTGTCCATAGGAGTGTGGCCGATGTGCAGAGCCGAGAATTCTAAGGCGAGACATAAACTGTATTTCCCTTTGTTTTACGAACTCATGAAACGTGCCGGTGCGCCACCGTATGGAAATCAGTGCATGGTTATGCCGGGGATTGATAGAGAGAGGATTTGCACTTTGGAGTTGAAAACAGCGGCGTTCGCAAAGACTGCAAGCAGCAAAGCGCGAAGAACGAACGAGTAGCTTCCACCATGGATTATCTCCACGTGTTCCATTCCCGGCGAAAGCTGCTGCCGCTGATGGTTGAAGACATTTGAAGCGTAAACTCATCGGAAACAATAGAAATACAAGAAAGTTTCTGGATACAGATTCCTGTACCGACGTATTACCGACAGTCACAGTCGGTACCGGAATCTGTATCCAGAACCTTCCTTGCATTGGGAGTGTCGATAAAATGTCGGTACAGGGATCTGTAACCACAACCTGCCTTGTATTACTACTTAAACTATAATCAGGGCTTTAAATGCGAACATTCTTGGTTTTGTTATTGCCACTGAAGTGTTGCGCGCGATGATTTTATGATGAAAATTTTCAGTCATCTATATTATTATACTTTCCTTGACTTTATTTACAGCTCTTCTTCTGGTTACCACCGGTCATTGCGTCGACGTAAATTCTTATCACAGTGAGTTAGATGCGTTAGTCAGGGTTATTGACGATAATTACATACACTGTGCATAATAATTTTTCGGTACGACGGATACGCGCGGATATCTATCATTTCACCTCCAACAACCACAGCAACAGGTTTAATGTCGCGGTTTCTCTGTTCCATTGTAAATGGAAGAATTATTAAACTCATTTATACGAGGGGTGGAAGGACGGATTTTCATAAAATATTACCGCGGGACTTTCCAAGACGTCGCGCGTCGCCAGATTTCATGGGAATTCATTACAAGACTTCTATGGACGCCATAACATTTCTTATTTTTATTATACCTATATAAAGCTGGATATTAAAAGATATTCAGAAAATTTATGTATGCGTAAGGTACTCACAGAAAATGATGAAGCGTCGACTCTGCATCGAAATCCCATGGATGACATGAACTTTTCTTCGCCATGATTCAGTTTTGCCGGAAAAAACTGCAACATCAAAAATCATCACTGTAGGTTCAATTTTAGATGAATTTTTTTTTTTACTAATTTACAGATCCGTGAAAAAATGTAAAAGTGAGTTACGATTGATGAAAACGTTCGTCTTGGTCTTTTTTTTACTAAAAAAAATGAGTAAACAGAATGTTGACGTATTCAACGAATCCGTCATTCGTTGTGTTGTCACAACTGGCTCGCGCGGTTCGTTTGATTTACGTTCGACGAAACAGACGTGAATGTATAAATAAGCGAGAGAATCCTCGCGTCGGTTTGTTCAGCGTAATTCCGGCATAAATACGAGAAATAAAAAACGATGTAAAAATGAGGGGAAAAGGAGAAATCATTCTCAAAGGCCTGGAACGAGCGACAACCGCTTTTACTCCGATTGCCTCGAGCCACGACGTTTCGCAGAACCTGACTTTGACCTGATTACACTTCAAAAGCTTAGACTCGAGGCTGGGACCGCATCGCGTGGGGAAAAAATGTCCCCCATCGAGAAAAATCAACCCTTCGGAAATAACCCCCCACCCCCTCCCTCCTTTGGCGCAGCTCCGCACTGCGAAATAATAAGGAGGCGAATAGAGCGGAGGCCAAGCCTGTGAAGTCGAGGTTTCAGGTCCTTTTGTTATGAAGCTCGTGAAAAACGCTGTGAATACTTTGGAACTGAACCAAGTCACGTGAGACTCATACAGCTTGTTTTTGTTGAAAGAATTTGGGTGGCTGTTTTCTAATCTGAAAAATGCATGAATGTTTATTGGTTTTTGGTAGCAATGATTGTTACCGTACTTTAAATTGTCTTACGACCTTCGAAATATCTTCGGGGTTAATTACTCTTGAAACCTGGGCTACGGCTTTGGTGAATTTTTTGAAGTCTTTTTGCAATATTTGAAAACCTCTGATATTTGCTCGAATTTCTTAAATTACGTTGAAATCGTCTGAAATCTTTTGAAATCACTTAAAATCTTTCGAAATCCCTGAAATCTTTTATTATCTTTAAAACCTGCTGAAGTCCTTAGAATTTTATTGAAATCATTTACAATCTTTTGAAATTTTTCGGAATCTCTTGAAATCCTATGAAATCCTTTGCAATACTGGAAATCTTTTTCGATTTTTTTAAAACTTCTGAAATCTCTTAAAACTGTTATAAATCTCTTGAAATCACTTGCGATTCTTTGAGATCCTCAGAAATCGTCTGAAATCATCTGAAATCATAATCATTTGTAATCTCTCAAAATGTTTTGATGTCTTTGAAATCTTTGAAATCCACTGAAATCATCCGAAATCCTTTTTAATCCTTTGAAACTATTTAAAATCTTTTAAGGTCTCTTACAATCTTTTGAAATCGTCTGAAATATGTTGAAATCCCTGAAACCCCCCTAATTTGTTATGTACAAGCATCGGATTGTAAATTGTGTGTTAACTTTTGTTCTCTATAACGCTGCCTGTAGCTACTTGTAATTGCTTCAAACCACTCACATAAAAATCGTAGTGTTGAGGAGCTTTGCGAATACATAACCCCAATTTTCAACGCCACTCTACAAAGCAATATATTCCAGAAGCCCGATAAACCCCATCAATCACACACAGAGAGACAGACGAATACTTTGTATCCTTAAAACTTTATTGACAGTTGAAATACCGTGTCGTTTAGAAAAAGCACGGATATCAGTGAAGGGTCGCTTACACGAGAGAAGATCTTTCAGCTGGCCGGTTAAAAAATGCTGATTCGCATTATAAGCGTGTGGACGGTGTCTAACCACAATTAAAATTCGTTGTAAGATGAACAGAAAATAAAGAAAATGTAAATATTTTTCACGAATATCGCGTATAATGGTATCAAGTAATGAATAGCGAGCTTGTCATTGAAATCGTCTGTAATCATTGAAATATTGTTCAATCTTTCGAAATTTTGCTGAAATATCCTGAAAGCCTTAGAAATCTGTAGAAATCATTTACAATCTTTTGAAATCCTTAGAAATCGTGAAAAATTTTCAAAATACTTTACAAATATTGAAATCTTTTAAAATCCTTTGAAATCGTCTGAAATAATTCGTTATTTCTTGTAATGCTTTCGAAGCCTTATAAATCTGAAGACTGTAAAAATCTTTTGAAATCCTTAAAAATCGTGAAAAAATTTTCAAAATCTTTTACAATTTTTGAAATCTTCTAAAATCTTTTGAAATCGTCTGAAATAATTTGTAATTTCTTGTAAATCTTTCGAAGCCTTATAAATCTGAAGACTGTAAAAATCTTTTGAAATCCTTAAAGATCGTGAAAAATTTTCAAAATACTTAACAATTTTTGAAATCTTCTAAAATCTTTTGAAATCGTCTGAAATAATTTGTAATCTCTTGTAAATCTTTCGAAGCCTTATAAATCTGAAGTGTGTAAAAATGATTTGAAATCCATTGAAATGTTGAAAAATCTTTTGTAATCCTTTGAAATCCACTGAAATCATGAGAAGTCTTTTTTAATCCTTTGAAATCCTGCTCATGGATGAGTCGAGGTATCCTAGTATCTATCTGGGGCTGTTTTCAAGCCATCAAGGTGTCCGCCCGAGTTTGGCCAGACGTGAGATGTTTGGCTGGAGGATGGATGATATGACCCGAGTGAGATATTATTTTGCGCGTGTTTATCAGGGCGAGAACGTCGACACGAATTTGGCGGCGGGGAAAACGGCTTCGGCCACCCTTCGCTCCACTCCGCGGCTCGCCACCTGCACAGCACAGCAGCACGATTTGGCGAAAAGGGGGGAACGCCGGAATGGGACCGGAGGAGAGTGCCGAAAATCTCGCCACCCCGAAGCGCGAGGCTCGATCATACATCATCCCTACGCGTGGTGGCGGCCATCGGCGCCCGCAACAACCCATTCTTCATCCCCAAGCGAAGCGCGCGAACCGCCGAATCCACAGCCGACCCACCCCTTTTTGCTTCTTCCCTTTTTACCCCGCACTTTGACGAGAGTCAAACTTTACACGGCGTGAATTAGAGAGTGGAAAAAAAGATTGGCCCAAAATATTTTCCTCCACCGAAATCGGGCCACGAACCTTTATATCTATGTATAAAGGTGTATATACATATATTAGGGTGACGCAAAAAAACCGTCTATTTTTTTTTTTTTTTTAGTCTCGTGTGACAAAATGTTAGTTTTTGATGCTTTAAGAGCCCACTCCAAAGGACGGTTGAAAAAAAAGAACAATTTTAAGAGGTCGCTCCACATTTTTTATAACGTCAGAAATCGACAAAAATCGTTTTTGTTCAATTTTTTTTCTCGTTACGTTATAAATTTATAGACAGAAAAAAAATGAGTTTCCGAAAGTTTCAGTTCAAAATTTGAATTTTGAAAGTTCGCTCATAATTTTTTTTCAATTTTTTGGTGCATTTCTTTAGATCTCTTCGAGCGACCTTTTAATATTCATATTAAAATTTCATAAATTTTTTTTCTCTAATCTAGTAAGAAAGAATCGATAACAATACACCACGACATGAATTAAAAATCAAACAAAATACTGAAAATACAATTTTTTTAATTTAATTTTTTGACGATTTTTGACATTTTTGAAAATTTGGAGCGAGCTCTTAAAATTTTTTTTTGAGCTGTCCTTCGGAGGAGGCCCTTAAAACATCAAAAACTAACATTTTGTCACACGAGATTCAAAAAAAAAAAAATTGTCGGTTTTTTTGCGCCACCCTAATATAGGTATATATGCATGTATATACATGCAAGGTATGGGATTATGGCATGTCACTTGGACCGCTGCTTTTTGTAGGGTGTTCGTCGAACCATGGTGTGACATGGCGTGCAGTTTAGTGTACAGGGTGTTCCATTTCGAACGAAACGTTGGAACGTCTCTATGACGTTAAATGTTTTTGATTCCAGGAATATCAAAGTTGAAAGACAGATGCGATTTGTTTTTAAACATAATGTGCTGAAATTTGCAAAGTTACGAATTTCAGAAATCAATTTACAGCTAAAAATTTGACCTAAACTTACATTGTTGCCAAATCCAAATATGACAGTCGTCTTCACCGACATCTTTTCAACGTCTATATTGCCATTTTTTCAATATTCAAGGTCTGTCGTTGTAAAATTTTAAAACGCCTGCAAGTCAGCTGAGAATTATCTGATTGTTAATAACAAAATTGAAAAACTTCTGCAACTGTCAAAGTAAAAACTACAAAGCTTCATGCATCAAAAAAAGAAATCAATTACTTTTTCACAAGATGACTTTTGTGATATTGATTACTCAAAAATTACCGATTTCGTAAACAGACTGATACAGCCGTTTCGTCCGCCTCCAAACTTCGTAATTTCTATTTGACTATAAAATGGTTTTCCATTGTCGAGGTCAAAATGGTATTTTGATGGTTTTGAAATGGTATAACCACGTTTTTGTCTATTCTGTGCTAAACTACTGTTCTTCATAAATAATAGCGTATAAAAATATCCTCACCTATCACCAATTTGCTAATTTCCTTCGTTACGTGTAATCACGAACCTTTCAATGAAATGAAGTGACAAATGACTGGGTAAAGAGATCCCATGTTACATGGTCAAGGGTGCGGAAACAGTATTTGCGACGAACGTGTAATCGACGAACAAAAGCGGTGGTGACAACTGCTAAAAGCATTCAACCCTTCCGTTTCCAATTTCAGTTCATCAACGTGCAGTTTAACTTTGAAATCCGAACGCTGATTGAGTCAACGTAACTTGAACATCCACATCCACCCAGGCGACAATAAGTACGAAACCAGAAAAACCACTCAGACATACCTAAATGCGTAGAAAATCATTAGCACTGTTTAGGAAGTGACTTTCTAACTTTTACCGCAGCTTGAACAACTGTCCAAGAAACTGTTTTCCGAGCATTGAAATTCCAAGAGGAGGCCTGTAGTATGAGAGGAAGTGGGAACCGTAAGAACCCAAGGAATTGGCACACTCACAGCTAACGATAAGTTTCATATTTTGCACCGGTTGGCTGGTGGTCAGACAGAAGGATAACTAAACCGTGGAAAGTTATCGCCAGAATGATATTTGGGAACGGAAAGTAAATAAGGAGATTGGAAGAGCTTTAAATTGGAGGGCCTAACGACCTCTCCGAGCAAAGTGGCTTCACGGCATGGCGGTGAAAAAGGTTCCAAACCGGGAGGAAACAATGTGAAGACACACCCACTGTGCCTGGCTCTTAGCATATCTATACCCAATTAGCAGTTACATTAAACTTGGTAATTGACTCGAGCCGATCGCAGTTTTCGAAAGCAATGGATCCCAGTTGAGAGCGCTTAAAACATTATCTCGCCTATTATGCCTCCCAAATATCTATTAGGGTTTTACCAACTGGTTACAAATGGCTCGGACAAACTACCCGCCCTTCGATCAATCTTTGAGGAAACTCACTCAGCCCGGTAACCTTTCCCAAATCACGGGGGCGCGATCGCCGGACGACATGCGGTCAATCATCCTGTCCTCAATCAGTGCACTTCGCGCTTCTGCCGTACGGTACTCAACCTTTTCCCGTGACAACCGCACTTTGCTTCCTGTCATGTTGAAAACCTGAAAGGTGGAAATCAGCGCTGAGGGTGAAAATTGTGAATCATTAAGGTGCTTATAAAGACGCGTTGTACACCTCGAAAACGCGGAGATGCAAAACTCCTATACCGCTTCAGTAATCAGAGTGAAACTTCGGTAGTTGATGCCTTATTTTGGCAAAAAGTGGAGCAACTTTTTACTTTTTTAAAATTTGGAAAAAAGTTTTACAGATTGGTTACCACCCACAGAAATTGACCAAATTTTCACAGTTGCACTGAATGAATCGAACTATCCGGTATGACGCCACTCGGCGGTAATGAAACACACATTTTGAGCCCAGTCCCATGAGATTTGATGGTGAAATGACGAAATGGCAGCTGATCTGGTTTTCAATTACGAAGTACACCGAAATCTCATTTTGGCGACATTTTTTATCGACATTACGCGCATGCTGGTAATGTATGCGTGTAATGCCGGTAAAAAATTACCGACATGCGTGAAAAGTCGGTAACAAATGTCGCTGAAATGAGATTTCGGTATTCTTCGTAATCGAAAACCAGATCAGCTGCCATTTCGTAATTTCACCATCAAATCTCATGGAACTGGGCTTAAAATGTGTGTTTCATCACCGCCGAGTCGCATCATATCGGATAGTTTAATCCATTCAGTGCAATTGTGAAAATTTGGCCAATTTCCGTGAGTGGTAACCAATCTGTAAAATTTTTTTCCAAATATTGAAAAAGTAAAAAGACGCTCAATTTTTTGCCAAAATAAGGCATTAACTGCCCAAGTTTCACTCTGATCGCTTGAGTGGTATAGGAGTTTTGCATTCCCGCATTTTCGAGGTGTACAACGCGTCTTTATAATGTTTGGAGTTCTGACCATTCGGAGCGTTTCATTTCGACCACTCAAAAGAACGGATTTCAAAAATTTACCAGTCCTAAGAAATGCCTATATCGATTTTCAACAGTTCGGAATTCCCATTTCAACTATGATAACATTCGATGTAACGGTTAGTCGGAGAACTTAAAAAATTCAGAATTTCTACACGCAACCATTTAATCAGTTCACGTGACTTGCTGATTACACGTTTCACGTGACGTCCATATTTTTAACTGACTAAAATCTTGTCGACACTTTCTCAGATCGTGAATTTGTTCAACTCTGAACCTCACAATTTCAACCTCAGCAAACAGTTTTCAACAGCAGAAATTTCATGTCTTGTTAACATTTTCGGAACACCTTGCACTAGAGAGGAATTACGTCGTTTCGTATTCCCGACACGGATTCATAATACAGTTTTGGTGCTAAATTTTAGGGGAATTACATTATTGTTGATAAAAGCTCTCATCGTCTTCGCGAAAGGCTGACTGAAGTCGGTGAAGCTTTGTTGAACGAATCGCGATTATAAGTTATGGAAAAGATGTTCGTGTTGTTACGGAATCAACTTGTTCAAGACCCAAAAAAAAAAAAAAAACTGTTAGCCTTCTTGATTGTTGATTAACTTTTTCGACGCTGAATTTAACGGTTTTCTGTTCATTCTGGCGGTGAAAGAGAAGAGAGAAAAAAAATTTAATTTTTTTTTTTTTTTTTTTCTCTTCTCTATTCGCTGCGTTATATGGGAAGCGATTTGCGCGCAGTGCGCGTACCAGCTACGCGAAATGGAGATAGAAGCAGCGATGGAGGCGAGATGCGGGGATTCGTATACATTAAAATGAATTGGAATTGAAATTGAAATGAAAATAAAAGCTCGCCGGTCGTTTTAGCGCGTTCGGCTCACGTACCAGGTGTATATCTCTATTCTTCAACCTTTCGCAACTGATTTTTATTAAAACCCGGGCGAGCTCTTTTCGCTCCTTTCTCCCTCTTGCCATACTGCCACATTACTACAAGCTGAACGCGACTGAAATAAATCACTGTAATTACGATGAGATTTCACGCACGTAGGAGATATTCCACATACCTACCGGGTGGCGAGATGAATTTTCTGAGAAATTGAACTGTAGGTATCGAAACACGTGGTGTCAAGTGGACCTGGAAGTGTCCTTGAATCTTGCTTGTACTCCAAAAGTCCTGGAAACTGTCGTTGAATTTTTCTTATGTCTTATGAAATATTCTATTTTCAATTTTCTTTAATTTGTTACAAATTTTTTACTGGATACCATGAAATACGAAGATTCCTTGTTCCTGTAAACTTCCAGGCGAGATAAACAGATTAGGAAATTGACTTTTTATGTCCAGAGTAGACGAAAGTCTGCTTTTTTTTCCAGTCCTCCTTCTCCCTTGCGAAGACGAGAGACATCGTCCAAGTTTTAAATTTTGTCTAGACTCCCTGTCCAATTTTTCTTACCACCTCTGAGGCAGCCTCATTCAAGAGATACGCGGGATCTCGAAGTGGTGCGAATGCTTTTTCCTCTCCTTCTCTTTGTTCCCCGGCTCGTTTCGCGTCGTAATTTTGGAGCCGGCTCTCAAAGCCTCGGAGAAAAAAGGACATCCGTTCGTATTGCGGAACGGCGTGTGCCTCACGGTTATATATTTCAAAAAGCAGACATCGGCTTATATTTATGGGATACTTTCTTTTCCCATAGGACGCCACCCCCCTCGCCACCATCCGACGTCGATGGGTGTTGCCGATCAGCGCCAAGGTACCATAATGCGCACCCTTACTGTTCGTGATATGTGGAAAGTATGTGAAACGGATCTTTCAATCCTGTCACTGTTTTTGGTTTTTCACCATCTCACAACATTCACGCAATGACAAGTGAATATACTTCAAAACTTCATGGGTTTGGAAAACTACTCAAATGACTCCAAAGCAGATCAATATGACTTAAAACCACTTTAAGTGGCTTCATCAGAATTCATGAATTCGAAAAGCGTTGAATGAATTGATATTTTTCATTTCGAATGAGTTGATTGGTTACGTTAATTGCCATGGCATCATGACATCGAGGAAAGTGGCCTGAACGTTGGAACAGCTCAAAAATGAATCGGTTGCATTGACTAAATCAAAATTTACGAAAATAGAAAAGATAGTTAGAAAAATCTTCAGCAATATAGTAAGAACTAATCGGAACAAATTCGAATGACACAAGCCAAGATATCAAGAATTCGAAAAAAGAGTTTCCATTGGAACGTTCAACTCTGATGTTTTTGATCCGATTTTAATGTTTCTCGGCTCATTTTGTCTTTTTTTTTTATCCCAACTTTTGATCCAGATGACCTGCCCGATTCATCCCCAACGTAAATTATCAAAGTGTATAAACGTGATGATTCATAGTCGAGCTGTGTTGTGTCAACATTCCATCATAAATACACTCTTTTCTACACCAAGGTTTGCACAAGGCGTTTGGTTCGAGAGTATTTGAAGAAAGCGAAAGAAAAACCAAGTCTAGAAACAGAAGTACTAGAACTTGAGTAAAAATTTCAGCCTGATCTCATACTTTCGTATGGAAAACCCCATATGGTTTTGTCCATTGGAAAGTATGTAACGGGTTAATTATACCTGTGGCACTTGTTCGTTGCGCCTTATGAAGAGGTGCTACCGTTTGCTCATGTTGCGCAGCTGAGCCGAGGTGTCCGTAATCCCGTAAAGGCATGCATATATATGGGTCATTCCACGCCAACTTGGTAAACGGTTGACCATGAAATTTTCTAAATTCACTAAGAATTTTTTCCACGGTAGTATAACCCATGAAAGGCTTGCACAAAAATTTTCGAATCTTTTTAATCACTCGTCTTTAGTCCATGATTTTTTAAACCCATCTCTAAAACACCCAATTTATTTTTTTTATAAAACAAGATTAATTATGATTATTGCTTTTTTAATATACGTTCTTTCAATTTCTATACCTGTGTAAACATTTTTTTGGAAGCTTTTCAGGAGTCGTACTACATGAAATTAGAAAATGTCATGGTCAACCGTTTACTGAGTTCGCGTGGAATGGCCCGTATGTAGGTTTGTATGCAATTGTGTTCACACTATACCCGCGTCATGGATTCGTATAACGCGTAGCGTTGAAGAAGCAGAAACTACCGAGTAGGTTCCTGCACCGTGTTACGAGGTGTACCTGTATAACAAATATATGTGAATAACACAAGGATATTATACTAGATCATGAGCAGTGTAGGTGAGTGATGATTATCGTTATCACAGTTTCGCGTATTCTGTTGAACCGCTGAGAATAGAATTAATTATACAAAGCCTGTTCGCTCGGTAATACCTTCGCCTGTAACATGGGCACATCGTGTGTGGATACGTGCATATTGTGTCTAAGTTTAATGTGCGGATTCCATGGGAATGCGGGTTTCAACCCTGGGCAGTATTTGTGTGGTAAAGGCTTTGAATGCTTACATAACTTTGAAGTGAAGAACAGGATGCAGATATCTGCAATTGTGTTCACATAAAGCGACGAGACCACAAGTAGGTACCCAGTGCTTACATGATTCCATTGTAAGTGATGAAAATACTTAAATTGATAATTTCAGGTGAATGGTTTAACCGACTTGGAGTGATTTCAAGTCCAACTTATATATGCTTGCAGCAAGTGACGAGATGTTAATTCAGAGTATTACACATGTTCTCAAGTGAGAACTTCAAGTGCGAAATTGCCCGACTTCAATCGACTTCTCGTCGTCAACTAATTCCAAGTTTCTTGCTCAAGTAAGCGCGAGTGATAGGAGAGACACGTATTCAAGTTACTAAAATTCAATTCATACGAGTTGAAATGCCTCAACTTGGGCTTACATGACTCGATGTGATTTCCAATAAATTTTTCAGCTCGAACCAACTTCGTTTCAAGTTTATTAAAACTCGCTCTACATGAATTCTGAAGTGCTTTCGAATTCACTCGATTCGCGTGATTTCAAGCGTAAACCTTAGAGTTAAAAAAGTCTGCGTGTGGTCACACGAAAAAACGCCAGCCAACTGACCTGATCCACCTTTCATCATCAGAGAAAAGGTCTCATCATCCTGCGATTCGAGCACCGCATAGACATAAAGACTCGCGACTATATGGATACCCTGGGGGTTAGGAGGTCGAAGATTTTCATTACCCAGGGCAGAATTGAAAGAGAGCTCTCGTTCATGCCGCGTCCCAGTCTGCTTCGTGATCCTCGTCAGACGGGCTGGAATTGGAGCAGAAATAGGCAATAGAAGTGGAAAGTGGGTCGTGGCTCGGAGTTGGTGGATGAAATCCTGCATCTTCGTCCAAAGCCGAGTCGTATGTATGGGTTATTCCCGCGGCAATGCAGCAGGGTGTAAACAGTTTATGACTGGTGCATTGGAGTCGCCCGGTTCACCCCTAGGAAATGGCCGTTCGAGGCTGGTTGACACGAACGTAAACGAGTTATCGATTCCCCCGGGAGACGTGGAGTGGCGGAAGAGTTTATTCGGTTCTTAAGTCCGACCGGATGATCCTTCGTTAGAACGACTCATTCTCGATCGGAGACGAAGATCGCAGATGCGCCGAAGTTGAACCCTCAGTCCCTCGATTGACGTGGAAAATTTTAAAATCTGTTCGAGTCGTCCGGCAGATAGGAACTCGGATTAGGGATATGCCTACTTTTTCTTATCGTTATGGGACCCTCGGGCACAGGGAACAATGATAACTCTGAACCAAGACCGTGGAGCCTTCGAGCCATTCGAGCTGAGAGATACTTACTCGGCAAAGTCAGGGACTAGAGAACATCGATTGCGGAGTCATGATTCGAGAAGGTTTAACAGTGTTTCAAAACTACGCATTTCAATGCTTCTATCGCAAAACATTTCTTCAAAGAATGTCAAATTCATAAGCGGTTTTAGGTTAGAAATGTGCTTAAAACGTGTTTCAAAACTACGCATTCCAATGCTGCTATCGCAAAACATTTCTTCAGAGAATGTCCAATTCATAAGCGGTTTTAGGTTATGTGTATGAATCCGAGCGTACCATGGAGTTTTTCGTTTACTGTCACATCGACTAATTCATATTTCAATGATGGATCTTTATTCCTTTTCAATTTTGGTACCTCAGACTCTCTGCGGATTTCCAATCCATTATCTACATTGAACATGTTCAAAATACAGGTATGAATAAAATTTACCGCGAGAATGAGTAGATTTGTCAGTGAAAAGTTGGTTAAGTCATGACAAAGTGATTGTAAAATAAGATTTGAAACCTGAAATCGATGTTGATTCACACCAACTGTGAAGGGGAAAGGAAAAAAGTAGTTTGATGATAGCTAGTGCAATGCAATTGAGATAATGAAATTTCAAACCCATGGATTTCAATGAATCATAGCACGATTATGATCATGAATTGAAATTCGATGGGTTACAATTTCGTTCTTTGTTTCTTTCATATTGATCAGACCTAGTATCGAACTTGGTTTGCTTTCAGTTTGACTTGACAGGTTTCGTACCTTATTTCGATTGCTACACCCTGCGTATACGTACGATTGAAAAGGAATAGAATTTTCTGTCCAAGGTGTCGCATGGCTTGGGTATGACGTGACATAAAAGAGCGTTGGTACATGTGATTGAAAAATGTAACGTTTCTTCGTTTTAAGCACATTTCTATCCGACGAGAAGTCTCAAAGCGAGAGGAAATGGGCAGGAAATCACTGCCGTGGTGTGTGTACGTGGATAAGGATAAGGTAGTGGGCACAAGGTGCGCAGAGAATCCTCGATGGAAAGGGGCTGTTTCTCCTTTTTTCCTCACCAAGGCATAACCCACACCGGGAACAAAGCGGTGCACAACTGGAAAATTGAACCTTTCCAGGCTGCGGAGTGTCGCGTGCATCGGATGCCCATAAAATTCGTTTAAGCCCGACTTTTTACGACCCGTTTCCCATTTTACGTCTGTATAGAGGTTTACGGTGTGCAGCACACAAACATAGATTATTTTCCCCGCGTTTGGTCCCTCTGTTGTTGTTGCTGCTGCTGTTACTGCAGCAGTCTTCTACACCGCGGAAAGAGGAAAGAGATAAAAAAATTTCCCGGCTTTACGCGATGCAATTTTATTTTTCTCCGTTTTTCCCCTCCCCTTACTCGATCTATTCCATTTTCTCTTTTCCTTTTTCTTTTTCTTCTTTCACTTTACATCCCGTAAACTCTGTTTAATCATACGTCCATCCCAAGGTAGCAATTTAATTCAATTTCAGAAACAATGAAGGAAAGGCGACGCGGAGGATGAGGGAATACAAGAGAAAGAGTAAAAGAAATGTAAAGTAATCGATGGAAAAGTTTATACTTTTCGCTACGCTGCAACTTTATGTCTATGTATACCAGAGAAATTCAGGAGTCGTATGTTGTTTTTCTTCACTTGAGTGGAAATATGCATTTCACAATTTGTGGGGGGAGGAAAAAAACTTCGTCGTCTCGGTTCTTCTCCTGTTTCTAATTAACGCAGTTTCTACTCTTTTCAACTTTCAAAAATACTGTAAAGGGTATAAAATCTGAATATTTTTTCAATCATATCTGGTGCAAGGAAATTAATTTTCGAAAACTATTCGAATAGATATATTTCAACTTTTCGTGGTTAAATTATGAGAAGAATAATATACATCAATGGTGTTGATAATCTTAAGATTTTTCCACCCTCGTGATATTTTTAGAAACCGTCAAAAACTACCATTCGCTGACTCATTACGTATAAATCTGTGTTCAGAATTGAACCCTTGGGAACAATAACAGGTTTTGCCTGCATGATCATATTTTTCGAGACTTTACGAAATATATCGAGACCCGGAATATTCCTTGACGTATTTTTATAATTTTTATGGGGGTTGAGGTAAACAAGCTGATTGTTACAGGAATGAGGTTCTGAAATATTAAAAACCATGCGAATTACTTATTTGTTCAATGACACCATGAAATTTGCATTTATAAAATATACCAGTACTTCGCAAACAAAAAAAAGAAAAAAAAAAAAGAAACACTTGCAGTTTATGGAGGAACAACCTAACCCCAAACGACTATTTCTTAAGTTTTAACTGATTCGCATAATGACTTTATGACCCTTAATTAAATGGAAAAGGATGAAAAGGAAAAGTATGAGGAACAAAAGAATTGGTTAACTCTCCGTGTGAACACTTGTTTTTTTTACTCTTCCTGTCTGTAAACTTTTTCGAAGTGTTCCAGGCTTTCAATAAGTGGAAAAAAATTCAGGGCATCTTTTCAAAGTATTAACTACATTATCCAAAAGTTGATAGTGTAAAAAATTTTGAAGTACTGTTGAAGTACATAAAAATTGGTAGTGAGAAAACGAGCCTTTCCTAAAAGACCCAATGTTCACACAGAAGGTTGATCCAAGCCAAGAATGATGTTTTTGATCTAGGCATTGCCTAATCACACCCCGTAAAAATACTTTAATCACGTTTGACGTGAATTGTGTTCTACGTGTGAGTATATTGTGAAATTGAGGAACAGGAAGTTACGAGCAATGAACTGTGTCCTCGAGTAATTTGAAGACTTTTGGTCCCTGCAGAGCAAGTCATCGTACATTACACCGTTTAAAAAGGCAAGAAAGTCGTAAAGATGCGAATAGGAAGGGTGGTAGGAAGGAAGGGGATGAAAGAGTGGGAATGGGGGAGGGTGGATGGCAGCGCGGCGCAACGACCAATTCGAATTCAGCTCGACTACGCGAATATCGGAGCGAAGGGGCCGGAGAAGTTTCAATGGGAAAATTTACGTTCCAGAGTTTTAGTGTCTCCCTTATCCTCCCCTTTCACTCTCTTTTTCTTTGCGTTTTCTTGTGCTCATTGACCCGCCTGGGGTCCTTCATTGTTTGCTTTCTGAATGCTCAGTCTCTGTCTGCTCATGTCGATGAATTTCGTCTAGTTTCTTCACCAAATGCATACCACATGATCGATGTTACTGAAACCTGGCTCAGGGACCGGGTACTGGACGTACATGTGATGTTATCTTCCTACGTCATGCATAGGTTTGATCATCAAGGACGACACGAGGGCCACGTTGTCTGTTTTATGCGTAAAGTGTGCGTCAACAGCATCCAAAACTGTTGTGGGACGCGATCGTTTTGGTGTGATATGAAGATGTTTGGCTTTGCCGAGTGTAAAACGCTACCGACTCTTTTGCCTAATGGGGTTTTGGTTCATGATCCTAATGAACACTTTGTATCTAGTCTTGTAACTTGACTGTATAATGGTCCAGTTCTTCCGAGACGTTGTTGGATTATGCAGTGAAGTCTTCACCTTTTCACCAATCACATATAAGCGTTTCAATAGCGCTGGTCCGGACTACTAATCATGCATGTAGTCCCGATAAGTTCCCGATACAGGCTTTTCAGACTTGAAAATATCTAGATTGTCTATTTTCTGGAGTTACTTGTTATTGGCAAAGTTAACAATAAGCGTCGGTTACGTGTTCCATAGTTCCAGGTACGTTAACGAGGTCTGTCTCTTTACCTGAGGGGTCATCTTATCAACTTTGTAACCAGTTTTAGTATCTCGGGACTATAAAAGATCAAACCAGCTGTCATGAATGGACCACATAGCTGACATGACAATAAATCGGATAAGGATGACAACCTATGATGTGGACGTTGAACTCAAGCGACGCTTGGTTGGGTCCTTACTCCCTTGTCTTTCCTGTGACCGACTACTGTGCGAAAGGCTTTCCCAACTTTTCCGAGGGCCTGGACGATAAGATTTCCGTGACACTCGACAACCGAATGTTCTGTAAAGCCTTCCACGAAAGGCTTTCCAGCCTGTTCAACTCTTCCCATCCGAACCCATATGCTTTGGAGTGGTACCCATCGCGGATTGATACCCCCTTCCTTCTACCTCTGGCTCGTACATGTGAAATGTCAAAAATTTTTTGCATACGTTGGTTCTCTACTTGTAAAATTCTTTGCCCCCGGCGTAACATCACTCAAATGCCACAGTTCCTGTCTTCCGTGATAAGCTCCGTGAACATCCACGTACGGTGGAAGCTAAACGCGTGTGAGATGAATGGAATCATACGATGTATATACGGAACGCATCGATTCTGCATGTGTTGCTTTTTGTTGTGACACGTCTATTAGTATGACGCTAGCAGCATGTATCAGGCTAAACTTAATCGCTGTATTCTACATTATAATCTGCTCCTAGTACCATTAGAATCTTAATCTTCTTGTATTGTTTCGATTAACCGATAGCTTTGTATTTTCAACAACTATGATCACTAAGGTGTATATTAATTACTCCGTCATAAATTAAATATCCTTAAAAAAATCAATTTCTCTCTCTCTCTCTCTCTCTCTCTCTATCTTTCTTTCTCGAATTCACATCGCTGGCGCGTAAACCCGAAAAGTAATCTGAAGAAAAGCTGAGCGAAGGTGGTGGGTGCAGCGCTTGCCCCTCGAGTTAAATGAGGGTTTGTCAGTCAAGCCGGGCGCAGTGCGATCCGGAGTGGGAGGGGGGGGGGGGCAAGGTGAAAACTGGGGGCCGAGAAACAAGGGCGGGAAAGTTTTAATGTCAGCTCGCGCGAACGAGATTGGAGTGAACGGAAGACACCGAGAGATAGGCGATGCAGGGGATGGTAAAGGGATGAGCAGCTGAGTAAGAAAATGGGACGGGGAGGGGGGGGGGGGTGGATTCCCTAGGGACTGCTCACGCTAATCGCTGTGCCTACAGCCTCTCTTCTCTCTTCTATCTTCTATCTACCCCCTCCCTCCGTCTCTATTTTTTTTTTTTTTCATTCCAATTTTGTCCCTTTCTCTCATTCATTCTTCACGCCTGTGCCAAAAGGTACTGGTGACAGGGCAAAGAGGTCACGAGGCAGGGTATATTATACAATACGTAAAAAGCAAATTCTAATAACATAAATGCACGCGTATTTTGTACGCGGGTAAAGCAATGGATGAGAAGGAAAGAAAGAATACACGAAAAAGAAAAATTAAGGAAGCCTAGAATTTTTCTTATTCAGGGAATGTAAAATTTACCTACGGACAAGCGATATTTGAAATCGTTATTCAAAATCGGCGATAAAGCGAGTGGAATTGCACGTTTTTTTGTTTGTTTTTTTTTGTTTTTTTTTTCATATCGTTTTCAACTATCCTGCCTATTTTTTCTCGTCTTTTCTTCGCAAGTTGTCTTCTGCAAGATTCAACGATTGTTTTTCATTCTTGTATCTTTTACTGGTTTTGCTGCAAGTAACTGTTTTCATACATTGACACTTTGTCTTATCTTTGCAGACCGTTATATCAATTCAAAGTTTTATTACACTTGTGTAGTGGCATTCGAAAAAAACTTGTACCTATTTAGATAAAACTAAGACATTTAGATATTCTGAAATTTCATTCAATAGATCATATAATATATATATATATGCAGACGTGTGCTTTTTTTCATATTGCAATGAATCTCCTGTCTGGTTGAGAAGTGAATGCGATTCTATTTCCATTCTCTGGATGAATGGCTCTTCGGAAAATTAAGCTAATAAATATTTTTTGAAAGTTGGAAATTTTCATGAATCTCGAATGAAGTTATTTTTTTTTACCGAGTGATCGTCACGGAAAAAGAAGAAAACCTTGATTTTTTATGTGAAAGTTTTAAAAACATTTCAACCAAAATTGAAACAACATTATGATCTTGGCCAGAAAATTTGTTATAATCGTTATTACAACGTTCCATTTTATTGCTTGTGGGATATTGATGAAAAAATTGAAAACAATGTCTCGAAAAAATGAAATCACGGTGAAAAATCTTTTCAAAAATGTAAAAACCTAACGAAATTCAAAAAGGGTCGATAATTAGCCAGCGATATTTTTATCTATGAAGTATAATTTTTTTTTCTTCTTCTCTTTTCTGCAAATTTATTCGTTATTCGTGCAGTAAACTTGAACGAGTAAAAGACGATTAAACGACAGGCTTTTCGCGACCTTTCTAACCAACCACTGACTGTGTAGAATCTTTTCTGGGTCGATTGATTTTCTATTCGCGAGTGAAGTATAGATAAGAAATGAAAGTGATAAAGCCGACTCGGTTTATCCATCGCGCGATCTGAGCCTCACTTTATTTATTCGACAAATTTTCTACTCGCGTTCCCTTTTCTCCGTCACCATTTCCCCTCGCATCTTCGCAGGGTTACCTATACCTAGATCAGCCTTGAAGGCGAGTGAAGCTGAAGCATTCGAAGCGCGAAGAGAGTGCCGCGAAAAAATTTGCATACATATAGCTTTGAAATTCATGAAAAATTCATAGAATAAATGGCGCATTAGTCAGAATTATCTTTTCTTTACTGCCAATAAGTTATTATATTATCAGACTCGCAGGTTCCGAGACGCGATATACGTCGAGCTATAGATATACCCTCCGATCGTTAAGCCTCGGAAAGATTTTTTTCCCCTCCTTAAGGGGTCTACCCAACTGACAGGCAGAAAAAAAAAAAAGGTTTTTTCAAGAATTTTTTTTTTTCAATAAGTTTTAACTGTAAATATTGATATAAGCTTTGTTAGATTTGATAAATATCCTTTTGAATTACATATGAATTTTTTTTTTCTATTGTTTTGAATCACTTTTTACACACAAAAATCCTTGTTGAAAATTAGTCAGAAAAAAAGTTTGGTCTGCGGTGTTGATAATTTTTCGTTTAAACCAAAAATTCGAACGGTTTTAGATTCAGTATGTTAATGGGCTTGCATTGAATCATACGAATTTTGATACTTGCAAAATTAATAAAATGGCGGTCATTTTTCAAAAAAGTTGAAAACGATCGCGGTTTTTTTTCGTCGTTTTTGCAAAAAAAAACATGGTTAAAATCGAAATTTCAAAAAACGCCTATATCAATATTTGCAGTTAAAACTTATTAAAAAATTTCTTGAGAAAACCCTTTTTTGTTGCTCGTCAGTTTGGTAGACCCCTTAAGAGCTCGGAAATTGCTGTAAACGAAGCGTGATTGGTGCGAAAATTTTTATTTTTCTTCTCCTCCAGGTTTAATTACACCGCATAAGTTTCTTATTGTTTATTCCAGAGTATAATAATAAACAATAAAAGAATAGATCGATCAATCAATCTATTCTGCTTTCGATCAGCTCTTGATTCGCGTAATTTTTTTTACATACAATTTGAAAAGAATAGACGCCATTCTATTCGTTCCAGTATTTAGTAATTCATTCAGTTTTCTGCCGTGTGAATTCAAACCTCAAAGTCCAGCAAGGAGTGTTTCGCTGTATATTAATTATCAAGAGTCGGAGATATTAAATTCATGTGCTTTATATACCCAGAAGGGATGATTATTTCTATTTTCAAAAGCTCGCGTGAGCAGCGAGTGATTAATTATCAATTCTGGCCTGAATCTTTTTTTCTAGCTTACATTTCTTTTTTATTTCTATTTCACTTTATTCTTCATTCGATGTTTTTGATCCTGCAGTCAGTTTTCATAGATGTTCTAAACTTTTTTAACGAGAAAAATTTCGATAGTGTTTTACAACAATAAATAAAATTTCATTGTAAATAATTTCACAATGAGAGATAGAGGCGAGAACTGTTTGACAATACTTTGAGGGATTCACCTGCAATTTTAAAGAAATTGAGGAAATCATGATAAATAAAATATACTCATATTTTGCAAAGGTGACTCTTCGAAAGTTATTATTTTCCTCGGTGTTTCGTCACGTTAACGTTACTAACTTCAGCCTCGTGAATACATTTGGTTTTATTCCGATTTACCAAATTTAAAAAAATTCCAAAATCTCAAAATAACGGTTTTTCCTCATCATGAATCGCTACGATAACGTAACTAACTTCACCATCATCTAATGTTCCACTTTCCCTCTCAGGTACACCATTTTGTTGATGTGTTTCCGGCGTTGTTAAACATCTTTGTATACCATAAATGTTGAAAAAATAATTAAACTTACCACTGAACTATTCTTCTCCATAAAATTGAACTCCATAAAAACTCCAAAGACCTCAGATTTATCATTCCCAGAGTACACTTGACGCCGAATGTCCGAAAAAATCTCAGATGGACTCCCGTTGGGCCTCACACGTCGGCAGATCTTCGGTCTATTTTTCATGACTTTTCGGAAATGAATCACGCGATAGTTTTTCACTGATACACACTTACTTCTCACTCTGACACTGTTTTTCATCACTTTTGATCGTTTTTCTCGTTTCCTTTACGAATCTTAAAGCAAATTGCATCGTTAACATAACCTCAAAAATTATTTAACACTGTTCTGATCGTCGTCTTTGGAAACTGTAAACTTATGCACTTATTATCATAATTTTTATATTCTAGATATATTGTAGTTTTATAAATCCGTTGTATTATTCACACTTTTACACGTATTCACGTTTTTCCACTATACTACAAAAAAGAAGAAGAAAAAAAAAAAAATGGCCGGCGCAAATTTACTGCCCAATGAACCAAAAAACATGTCACGAAAAGCGCTACACTATAATAATTTCACTCCACCATGGGCAGATTAACAAATCAACACGAGTCGGTACCGTTTTCACTAGCGTCCATCACCTCTTCGGTAATACGTTTAAACCGATACTGAACTGCTATTTTCGTCCTCAACTTGTCGCACACTTTGTTTTGATTTCGCACTTTGTTTTCATTTGATCTCTTAGCTCGCTTCGACAAGCTCGTGTGTATTGGTGTCTATTGTGATTCGCATCAGCGTGAAGTGACGCGTAATTCTTCGACTATTCGTGAAGAATTGATCCTAGTGGCGTTGGATTAATCGATTATTAACTCGATTTTAAAAATTTTCGATTCCCCCTGAAGCGATTCTTTTTCTATACGAATCGGTTAATCATGACTTAATGAGTCGTTAAATCTATGTTATATCTAGTTTGTATTTTGGATTGAGATGATAAATTGTAATAAATAACGACTGTCTCTCATAATTCATAAAACAAAATCATTTTCTATTTCTGTTATCCGATTTATACGTGGATAATGTGATAAAAAAAAAAAACTTCAAAATACTGCTTATTTGATGCCAACAATAGTAGATTAAATAATAGTAATAATGCTGTCAATAATAAGCACACTATTAATAAACCGCGAACAAGAAAAATTCTTGTTATAGCACGCAATGTTCACTATTTTTAATTAGCTCATTTGTTTTAGAAATATTATCCTGATTAACCAGAATCGATGCTATTTTCAATCTATGTATCGATTCTCAGAATCGATTTTTTTATTTTATAGTATCTTTACAGCATTGCCAACCTATCAATCAGGTGAATATTTTTTTTAAACGGGACCACAATTATCTTTCAAATGTCTTATTTCAACGCCGCAATAATTTTTCACATTTCTCATTTTCAAGAATGTTATTCAACGATATTGAAACTCAATAAATACAGGAATACGTAATTTATTTAATTTTTTCGCTTTACAACGTGAGTCAATCGAAATACCGAGAATGGGTGGAGCTCAGTATAGTGTGTTGATATCAAAGTAAGGTTAGAAGTCTACATGCAGGTATTCAGTGGTAATGATAAATAGTCACGACATGACAACGAGTGAGAGATGACAAGAAGACAAGACGAATCCAATTATTTTACATTTCGTGCTGTCGTCTTTCCTTTGTTGTCATATCTTCATTATTATTTCTCATTCGCAGTGGTTATCTACATATGTAGACTTCGAACCTTACTTTGATCAACTCAACTGAGCTCCTCCTATTCTCACAGTTTCAATTGACTCACCCAGTATATAATAATAATTACCGAAAAAGGTAAGACAGACAGATTTATTCTGTTTATTTACAGATTCGGTAATGAATCAAATGTCATCACTTTCGATTCAAAGTTTCATTCAGCCGTAAACAACAGTATAAAGTTTTTACGTTAAGTAAGCAAAACTGTTAAAAGCTTTAAAAAAGAAAAACGATAAACAACGAGAAAAATAAATAAACAATTTTTTCCATTTCGGAATATGTCAAATTTTTTATGTTTCATTATACACTGTGTACGTGCACACCTTTTTCAAATTTAAATTGTTTAGTTATTTTTTTTTATTACCAAGTTTATTGTTTCATTTTCGGAGTTTTTTTTTCTTTTTTTCCATACGGGTAATTACGACGTGAAATAAATTGAGTGTTTGCTGATAATCGAATAATATCAACTTTATCATTTTCGATCGTTTGTTTATTTATATAAATTGAACGAAGAACTTTTTTGTTTTGTAAAAAAAAAAAAAAAACAAAAACAAATAAACAAAACACGTGTGGAACCAAATTTGTTAATTTTTGTAAATGACGGTGTTAGCTGTGAACTTTCTCCTGATTAAATACGAGCAATTATACAACAGTGGTAAAACTTTTTTTTCCGGCATAAACAACAGTTTGTGAGAATTCCGCAGTGAAAGAAAAAATTTAAAATTATTATTATTATTATTTTTTTTTCTGTGAACCATACGTGCGTTGTCGGAATAATACTACATGCTGCAGCTGTACTGCAGGAAAAGCAGAGAGAAGAGAGATTGCAAAAAGAGCAAGTAAGATAAGTTTTATGACTAGGTAAGTAATTATATGGAAAATTTTTGAATAATTATGAGAAACTTTCTCCCAACTGGGGCGATTCGCTAATACCGGTATATACATAGGTATACATAAAGAACGTTCTTCCCGGAAAACCTGGCAAAGCGAGCGAATTTTGCACTGTTAAAATATGTGAATAATTGTTCTTCAAGAACTCACTGGGGTGGATGAGAGGAATTTTTTCTCAATGAACGGAATTGCGCATATTGTTTTGTATATGCGGAGAAATTTTTGTTTCTTAAAAAAATTTTGAAGCTTCGAGCGAAACTTTTGCAAAACGACACTGAATAAGAGGATTCTTTGAAAAATTGTGGGTTTTTTAAGAACGGTTGATCCAAGGGGTTGATCACTGTTCTACCTCGTAAACTTTGTTATTTCTTATAATCTCGTATAATCTGTATAATCCTTGTAATCCTTTGTAATCTTTTGTAGCCTTCTAAAATCTCTTTATATCCGTCATATTATTTTTGTAATTCTTGAAATTCTTTTAATTCTTTGGAGTTTTTTTGTAACCTTCTAAAATCTCTTTATATCCGTCATATTATTTTTATGATTCTTGAAATTCTTGTAACCATTGTAATCACTTGTAATCTTTTGTACTACTTTTCTATGCCTCATGCTATCTATTGAAATTTCATGAAATCTCTGTAATTTTTACAACCGCTCGTAATCTGTAATCCCCTTTGATCTTTGAAATGTGTTTTTTTTTTTGTAATCTCTTTGTAATTACCTGTAATCTTTGTAACATACGTTAATGTAATCTGGCGTAATCCCAATATATTCTTCATGTTATCTCTATAACCAATAAAATACTTACAACATTTGTAATCTCTCGTGATTTTTGTCAGTATTTGAAATCATTTGCAATCTTCTTGAGATTTCTGTAATATTTGCAGCCTTTTTGTAA
Source organism: Diprion similis (assembly GCF_021155765.1). NCBI lineage: Eukaryota > Metazoa > Arthropoda > Insecta > Hymenoptera > Diprionidae > Diprion > Diprion similis. The sequence continues at coordinate 7,324,552 of NC_060118.1, forward strand.
TCCCTTGTATAATCCATTCAACCTTTCTGTAATCTTAGAAATATTTTATTAATCCCTGTAATCTTTGTAAATCTGGTCTTTGTAATCGGTTCAATATTTGTTATCTTTTGCTAATCAATTAAATCTTGGACGTGATTTTGTAATTCGTGTAATACCATGCTGCAATCTTCAAAATTCTTGTAATCTTTATGTAATACTAATCAGTATAATCCCATAAGGGTTGGCAATAGAAGCCGTAAAATTTTCTGTCCCAATTTTGTATTTCAAAATCCCTACACCATAAAAAAATTCGAAAAAAAAATTACAATAAGATATATTAACGATGATGAAATATTACAAACATTACAACCATACAGACGGAATTCCGCGGATGTGAAATAACATTTCTTACTATTACAATTTACAAATCCTACTGTAATCACAACGCACGTAAGCCACTCGAACACTCCATGAACAAAAGTGGGCGCAGCGGGATCAAGGATTCAGGCGTTAATCGGAGAAATTTTCAATTAGGCGAAGTACGCACTTAATTAGAGGGCGGGGGGTGGGGGTCGAAAACGTAGAGGAGAGGCCATACGCTCGCGGTAATCAGGGGAAACTATCCCAATAATACTAGTCCGCAAACATTTCCAAGTTTGACCGTTTCCCGCTGGAGCTGCGGCTGGAATCCGAAGCGAAGCGCCGCGCCGGGTAGGCATTTGGAATTGCAAATCTGGTCGGACCTCGGAATACTTTACCTGCTGGCTATGCTTCGCTCAGCTCTCGGCGAACCTCAGCATCGCACTTCTGCAATTATTACCTTATACTCTGTGCTCAGCAGCTCTTGGCTGCGAGATTAATAACGACCGCGTGGTTGAAGGAGTTGAACCACTCCGTGGAAAATGGAGGATTTTGTTTTCACCTGAAATTATCGTTAATAATTTTCTTCTTCTTTCTCAAGTTGCACGAGGAAATTATTATTTGTTCGCTCGTTTATTCGACAAATTTTATTCTTTTCTTTTCCTGTATTCATTCGTTAATCTTTCGTCTGATAATTTTCACTTTATACAATTTGTTGAGAATTCTTTACGCAGATTTTATTCGGATCGGAAAATAATGGAAAAAAATATAACATTAAACTACAGATTTCGAAATTGGAAGTTGATTAATAAGATCAGTGGTAATTGACTATATAAACTCTTTGTGGGACTTCATGGAACTCCAATTTGGCATGATCGAGACTTTTAAGTTTTTTAATGATAGGGAAGTCCTTTATAATAGGAGTTTCTGGGACCTGATCATGAGGCGCAAAATGTCTGAATTCTCTTCGGAAGATGCAGGTAAAATTTTGCAAGATTTAGCTGCACATAATTTATCGACTTTGATAAAAATAAAAACGCAAAGATATGAAAAACTTATTCAACATTTGAGAAAATTTCTAGTACGTTGCGGAAAATTTCATTAAATTTGAATGATTTGTAAGGATCTGAGAAAAAAAACCTTGAGGAATAGATTGGGATTTAACAAAAGTTCGATAATTAATCGCCTTTTGTATTATCAATAATATTTAGAATCAAGGCTAAAGGAAATTCGCATGAACGTAACCGACGCGAAACGTTTTTTCCTCCCTTTCTCCAGTCCCCCAATTTTCACTTCGTTGACGATAAACTCACCGTTAGAGTAACTGCTGAGTGCGCACGCGCGTGGAAAGTCGATTTGGTGAGACGGTGGAATTAGGAACAGACATATACCGACGAAGATTAATGACTGTCGCGTGTTAGTCTTCGATTAATAACAAAAAAAAGGAGAGAAGAAAAACAAACGAAAAAGGGAGGAAAAATAGAATAAAAGTAATCCGGAACGCCTTTCAATTCTCCTAAAATGTCACTTTATTGTACTTGCTAATTATGTGAAATTAGAGTAAAACTAGTACCTACACAAAAAATGTTTAAACATTTTTCGACCTTGGTAACCTGTGAACCCTAGTCGCTTTGTAATCTCATTTTAATGGATTGCAATCTTTGTAATATTGAAATTGAAAATATTATCCAAAAATTGGAATATTGATTGGGATGTCCAGTGTTTCACAGTTTTTTCTGCCCTGCAACAAAACTAAAAATAATGTTTAAACATTTTTGGACCCTGGTAACCGTTGAACCCTACTCGCTTTGTAATTTCATTTTAATCGTTTGTAATCTTTGTAATATTAAAATTGAAAATATTATCATCCAAAAACTGACACTTTAATTTACTCTATTGCCGCACAGGAATGAAATCATCAGAATATAATAGCAAAAAAATATCGTGATCATTATCAAAGAATAATATAAAGCTGCGCGTACAAAATTTTCCATAGAATTACAGTTACAAAAGTGATTTTCATTTTTGCCTCACAACCGAATGATGAATTCTTTAGTTATGGCGACAAACGAATAACGTAACAAATTTTCCTCGATGATCATTATAATGATACGTATTGTATTCGTACACAAATATGCATCGCATGTTGCGTTTCCTGGTGCATAGAATCCGGATTATGCATAAAGTTACGTATATTCCGAGCGTATAATGCGAGCTGTATACACGTGTCCGTAATCCAGTGATTACCGCTAGGCTCGAGTATTCGCTGATAAATTTCCATTACGATCCAAACGCAAACTCGAGAGCCGTCTGCCTCGCTTCTCTTTCCTCGAATAGCGTGCTTTCAACGTAAGCTGATTAACCTCCGAACTTAATTAATTACACAGACCGAGCGCCATCTGATGCTGTGCACATTTATTATATACATATATATATATATTATATAATAGTTTAATAAACAACGAACGCATTTTCTCCCCGAATGACGCGGACGCAAAAACGTCGAGGATAGGAGGCTTGATGAAAGGAAATAAAATTAGTCGGGTGAACCTAAAAGTTAAGCTTTTTTGCTATAACCATGGCCGAGGGGTTGACCACTTCATCAGTTTGTCTGACCATCAGATTTCAGGATCGCAGGATTTCAAGGATTTCATACAATTGCGTGGGAATTTTATGCGTTGTTAAATAAATTATTACACAAGACTTTAAGGATTTTTCTGTGATTTCAAAGAGTTCAGAAATATTACAAGGTTTTACAGGATGTCGAACGATCTCATAAGATTTCAAAATCTTTCATAAAATTTCATGTAATTTCTTTTGATATCGAATATTTCAGGGATTTCAAAAGATTCAGAGAATTTCATAGTATTTTTAAATGATTTGAACGATTTCTTGTGATTTACTGAAATTTCAAATAATTTGAAAGGATTTCAAAAGATTTCATGAGACGTGCACATCAGATTTTAAAAGCGGTTAAACTCCTCCGTTAGAATCGATAGTTCTGTAATAGATATGTTGAAATACGGAAGATTGGGGTAAATTTTCGTACAAAGAGAATTTCAAAATAGTTATCCACACAAAAAAGCACGTTAAATGAATCATGCATTTAATTATAGTAAAGAATTAGGTATAAACAGTGAATTGTGATAAAATAAAAACTAAAAATCGCGTAATAAATTCTAGGAAAATTCAGAAAATATGAGCTTCCTTGCAGTTCAATCCTTGCCGCAATTTTGTAACGTGAAGTCGACAGATATTCTAAAATATTCCATCGTATTTCCATAGAATAGCTGATTTTCTTCTAAAATTTCGTTTGAATCGATTGGACCGTTTGTTCGGAATGAGTATATATATATATATACGTAGCCAAAAGTAGTCGAAGTTTGAAAATTTTTGCTTCGTATCTCGTACGAAAAATTTCTGTATCACGGCAATTTCCTCTGTGATTTCTAACTCTTGAAGATTTAAAAAAATTCGCGATTCGGTAACAGAAAGTTTTTTTTCGTGGGGAAATTATTTGGGATTCCAATTGCAAAGATTTTCAATTATTGCACAACAGATTGTGAGATTCCTGACGACAAAAGAAATGATAAATCAACAATCGTAAGAAAAACTGACAACAACTTATAGCACTTATCCGATTGTGATAAGAAAGAATGGAAAACGCGAAGGCATGGAAAAAAGAGACGCTGCCCCGTTATCGCCGGGCTTTTTCCCACACTGGGTACAACCCGAAACACGGGAGATAAAAGTTCGCCCTGCAGGTGGGATGAAGAAGCGTGCAAAGCAACGCGGAGAGCGAACGTCTGCCCAATTTGTACATTTGGTGCCCAGCATCCGAAAGTTCTCGCCGTTTTTCTTCTTCTGCGTGAAAAAATCCGGCCGCAAAAAGTGGCCCGCATATTCTGGGATCCGACATCACCCTGTAATCGGCCTCATCCATTTCTCCACTTCATACTGCTGCTCCAGACATACAAGACGCAGATTATATTAGCGAAAACGGCTGGATTCAAGGTAACCGATTTTTTCGCAAGATGACAGAAATTACTTTTTTTTTAATGTTTGGTCAATTTTTTAAACTTCTAATCGGTATCGATTTCATAGCAAATTGTAGTTCTTTTTCTAATGATGAAATCAAAGATATATGCTGAATAAGAATGACTAAAACTAATCGATTAATTTTTATCGATATTCAATCGAGTCTTGTTCGATTATTATTTTTAGCTTAGTGGCCATCGGAAAATTTTTTTAACCTATAAGTTACCGGTATTAACCACAAGTATCAGCGACATCTGTAGGGTTTTTTGTGGTTACATTTTCGACGATTGTCCACCTTGGCAAACAATTGCTGTCGGATTGTAGCGCGCGGGCATTAACATTTAGCAATCGACGTACTATGACTGCAGCCATTAGGAATTCACTCTGCATGGTAGAAAAAAAAAATACATATATATATATATATATATACAGAGAAGATTTTTATGATTATGATTTTTTGATGCGCACTTACAATTAGCTCTTAGCAGAGGAGAATGTTTGGGGTCTGGTTAAAGAAATAAACAATAAGTTTCTACTTCTCGGCTCTTTTCGCTACGACAGTCTAAGGAAGTTAGTTGTTTTTTTTTTTTTTTTTTTTTTATGTTTTGTTTTTTTCTTCTTCCTTTTCGTTCTAGAGAAATATCACTATAGTAGTACCAACTCATGAGCATAAAAAATACCAGAATACAATTAGGTTGATGTAACATTGCTACCAACATATATATCAAGAAACCTAAGAAGAAGATAAAGACGTGACGAAGAGAAGAAGAAAAAAAGGATAGAGATACATATTTGAGGTTATAATTATAGTAAGAAACACTCGATAGAAAACATAGAAAAAAAACCAGAATCCAATGCGGTTGATGTTACATTACTACCAACATATCAACAAACGATAACAAGAAAAAGATAAAGAATTGAGGAAGAAAAGAAGAAGAAGAAGAAAAAGAACAAAAATAGATATACATATTTGAGGTTATAATTATCGACGCGAGTCTCAGATCGCAATAAAATGAGGAAAGAATGAAGTGGAGGGGGGTTGGTAGTTGGCAAGGAAGAGGCAATTTATACCGCTTATCGTGGTCCGCCGCCGAAACACCAGATAGAAAACATGGAAAATACCAGAATCCAATCCGGTTGATGTAACATTACTACCAACATTCAGGAAGAAAAGAAGAAGAATAAGAAAAATAACAAAGATAAATACACATATTTGAGGTTATAATTATCGACGCGAGTCTCAGATCGCAATAAAATGAGGGAAGAATGGAGTGGAGGGGGAGGGGAGGGGGGGGGGGGAGGTAGTTAGAAAGGAAGAGGCAATTTATACCGCTTATCGTCGTCCGCCACCGAGTGACACTTGGAGACCCGGGTTGCTCAGAAGCCGGTTAGCGTAAGTGACAACGACTCTGCAGGGATTGACGAAGGCCTGGAGGGTGGTTCGTTTTGTCTAGACAAACATAGAGAGAGAGAGAGAGAGAGAGAGAGGGATAGCGTGATATAGAGAAGGGTGGAAGTGAAGAGGGGTGGGAGGGGGGAGGTCTCGAAATAAATTCCGGGGAATAAGGGTGTGTTCTGTATCCGCGTGCGATGATCGATGCACGTACGATTTTCAGTAGGCGGCACCCTTAGGTGAGGCCGACACGGATTATATCGAAATATTTGTGGCGTATAGGTGGACAAGGTCGCTTGCAAGGTTGAACGATCGGCTTTCTCTGATGTGTGAATAGAATAGTGCCTGGCGATATTGTACTGAATATATGGGGTATTCCATGCCAACTGAACTAACGTTGGACTATCCATTAAGGTTTTTGATTTTGTTGAAAATTTTTTTTTTTTTTGCAATTGTCACGACTCTAAAATAGCACTTTTTTTTAGTACGTTTATTTTACTTATGATTTTTATAAGCTAACTTGTTTTTGTTACATGAGATTTGAAAGGTCTGGGAAATTTTATGGGCTGCTAGTTTCTACTCTTTTTTTTTTTTTTTCAACTTTTCCAAGTAAAAAAATTTGCTCTTCTGTGCGCTCTGGTCAAATATTTTTATACACGAGCCAGGATTTTTGAAGATTTTTTTTTTTTTTTTTTTTTTTTTTTCTTCCTTCAAAATAAAAAATTTGCAAATAATCGATTATTTTGGAAAAATCTGAAAATATATCTTAAATATCCGGTATTTCATACTAAAATGTTTGCGCAGCTTATTATAGTAAACTGACTATATTCCAAATTTTTTTTTTCCAAATCTCTTTTCCGAAATAAAGCTCGAAAAAATAAGACGGAAATGCTCATCCACTCTGGGTCTCGGTTTTCAAAATTTTTTAAAAATGATACAAAATTCTTGAGTTTTTTCTGACTTTGAAATTATGGCCAAAGATTTGTCGATTTTCAAAAATCATTATTCAAACTAATTTACTCAAAAAAAAAAAAAAAAAAATGCAAAAAAAATTAGGGTACCATTTTGAATTTGGGAGAATTATATACAAGTTTTTCAACGAAATCAGATATCGTGAGGATCCGACGTTGGTTGAGTTGGCATGGAATCCACTATATGTATGCTTTATAATTAGGGGTCGAACAGCCTCCACGTGAGACTGCGACCAATATTTGCGGACGTCTTGCACACGTACCAAAGTTGTTGGACATACCAACGCGTGTTACCCTTACACCCTAGATTACGACGACCCTATGGGGTTGTTACGGGGTGAACCTGCAATAGAGCGGTAAATAAAGTGCGATTTTTGCAGCAAATTTTTTCTCTCCAAAACGATAGAATGAATTTTTTTTCAAAGTTTCGGGTTGTTTTTTACTTTTTTACATATTTGAACCTCAAAAACCAGTTTTTTGATGTTTTCATAAGAAATATTTCGAAATGTTTAACGGCTTTGCGTTGAATTTGTTTTCATCAGAAATAGAAAGATTGATTTTTAAACTGTCAGAAATTAAACAGTAGTTACGATTTTCGCCAAAAAATGTAAAACCTAATGGTTTAGAAAAGTTGTTGAATACAATTTTTTTTTTAAATAAATCTCCTTGGTTTAGATACTAGAGAAAAACAATTATCTAAGGAATTAATGTTGGGTCAAGTTGATTGGTCGAGCAGATTTTTTTCTATTTTCGGAAATATGACATTCTTAAGGTGATTAGCTATCGTTTTACGTCATAAAAAAATGTCACCCCCCAAGGACATACAGTACGTGTAGTCAGTTCAAAGATTAAGGAGTTAAAGTCAAAGCAGTTCTATCGCAAAATGATTTGGCGGTTAGAAAAAGATGAAAATTCAAACCCAACTAAATATATGAACATAAGACAGTTAAATAATATCATTTTACAAATTTTTTCATCATTTAACATATATACTCTTATGGCAAACGACTTTTTGATTGTGTTAAAAATGTTTATTACATATTTTTTTGTTATTCAAAATCTTTTTTTGAATGATTGAAAATCAAATTATTGTCTAACAATTGATTGAAACTGTGTTTCTTTGTTTTTGATAAGCAATTTAATATTGCCATTGTTTTTTTAACATAATCAATATCGGTGCCATGTTGTAAAATTACGTATTCACGGGCACCTCCAATATATTTCAAGAAAAAAAGTAATCCAGTAAATTTTTAAACAATTATGGTCACTTGAATAAAGTTATTCTTTTTTGAGTGAAATTAAACGAATCCTTTAGATATTCAAACATTCCGAAGCGTTTTGAAATGAAATATCATCCAAGATTCGATTTTTATAATTCGAATGTCTTCTAGTTTTTAAAAAAATTTTTTTTTTCAAAGAGATTATTTAAGGAAACTCCAAACTTTTTCGATTCGCTTGACACTTGAACTCATAATAAAGCTCCATAAAACAAAAGGTTTTCACTCGGTTCCAATCAGTTACATTCCACATGTGTCTTGTTATTATTTAAAATAACCTCAAAAAGTAGTTTTTTTCGAAAAGTTCCTCGCGTCACAATTCTCATCGTAAAAATCTGAAAAAATTCCACAGCCATTACAGGAGCGTAGAAAACAAAATTTACCACAGGAATCGCAATCCGACAAGTTACCACATAATTGACAAATTTTACAAAAATTCAAAAAAAAATTCAAGAACCAATTATTGGGAGAATTAGGTTTTGCCGGTAATTGTCGGATTGCAATTTCCGTGGTAACTTTTGCTCTAATGGCTGTGAATTTTTTCCAGATTTTTACGATAATAATTTTAACGCAAGTAGCTTTTCGAAAAACACCATTTTTCCACGTTATTTTAAATAATAACAAGACACATGTGGAATGTAACCGATTGGAACCGAGTGAAAACCTCTTATTTTATGGAGCTTTATTACAAGTTCAAGTTTCAATCGAAAAAGTTCAGAGTTTCACTAACGTGTCTTCTTAAATACCGCGAACCTACGACTATCGCGTGATAAAGTAAATAAACAAAGATAATATTCGGCCAGTTACGGTATCTCCTTAATTTATGCACGCGGCAATTTTAATGGTACGCGCGTTTTTGAAAAGCACACTTTGCCGCTTGCAGCTTTGAAATTGATCGGCAAATAATTCATTCCCTCTAAACCGTTTGTTTTATTTTTTTATTGTTCTTTTTTTTTTCATTCCTTTCTATTTCAGTTTATTTCCCTCTTCCCGAGAAAGCCCTCAGGCTGTAAAATTTATGTACGAAGGAATAAATTACGAGCTTCGTTTGTTTTTTTCGTTTTTAATTATCTTTTTGCGATTCGATCTGGTACTTTTTAACACGTACATACATACGTAATGCGTTAAAATTGCGAGGAGTCAATGTTCTGGAACAATTATTCTCTGAAAAAAAAAAAACGTGAGAGTTGAAAGTTGAAAATAAATTTGCAAACGTCGGGTTGAATTCGAAAAATTAATCGAAATTGAATTTTAGAAAACATATATATATATAAATGTAAAGAATTATTACATGTTTAGGTTTTTTCTTTTTCATTGAGAAAATTTTACAAAAAATTAAACAATATTTTCACTCACGAAAGAAATAAATCAATATGTAATTTAATAATCGAATTTGCATTTGATAAAAATAGTTTTCTCACTTAAAAATTGAATATGTTTAACGGATTTCTCGACACCATGGTTCGTATAAATTTCTAGTCGAACGTTTTTATCAATTTTTAGTTCCTCCGATGTTATAGTTTTCAAGATCAATTCTCCCATTCATCTTCAAACTTAAGTGGAGTAATTAAAAACGTTTGAGAGACTTGTTTAAGGGGGCACATCCGAGTAGATGGCTAGAGAAGTAGACGAATTTCGAGATTTTTTATCTGAAAAACTATTTATTTGATTCCATCCATTTGTTTTTTTTGTTTTTTTTTATTTCAATAGTTTATACATTAAGGTATATTCAGTAATTTTTTCATCAAAATTTATCCACTCGTAGCTTTGTTACAGTGGTCAGTGTAAAACATGTTCCGTACTGACACGGTTTGCGATGCCTAGGATTTTGGACAGTCGGTTGATCTGAAATAAAAAATTCCAACGGGATATCGAAATAGAATATATTGAGCCGTTGGCTGTGAAGGATTTTTTTTTTTTTTCTTAAAGAAACGGTGAACGTTTCGACTTTAACGTTCGCTTTCGGACCTAAATTTAACACCTTTTTTGGACCATAAAAAATAAACAATTGAATTAAAAAAAAAACCATATGCAGCGAACGAGACAAAATGTACAAAAACATTGCGTCCAAATTTGGTGAAAATTTGTCGTGTCGTTTTCAAGATATCCTCGGCACGGACTCGGAAACGTAGTTTCGAGATAATCGAGTTTAAAGTTCGACGAATCGGCCGCAACTTCTACAATTATTCGAATTTCATTATGCAATTTACACACAATATTCTTCATGTACCTCAAACTTTGAATACCGTGAATAGAAAGAAAATAGATTTTTTTTAAATATTCTACTCGGATGCGCCCCCGTTAATGGTGTAAAAAATGTTAAATCAACCCCGGAAATTATTATTACCTACTATTTTTCATTCTTAATGAAAAATAAATTACATTGAGTTAGATCCATGATGTATATATATGTATATATAGTATAAGAGTAAAAATACACGGGATATAATAAAAGAAGTATAAATACATCAGAAAAGTGTAAAATCATAAATGTGAGAACTTTTAATTTCATCTACTTACCTACACGTTGAATATATGTATATAGGTACGTAAATATGCCAACCACTCGAGTAAAGTAACCGACTAGGTTAAATACCGGGATTAAAATATACACGACAGCTGTAGAGGTAAAGTGAAACGAATCTGAAGAGTGGACTTGTTGAGCGTTGCGAGCGAGCGCCGAATGGGACTTTTATATAATATCGAGGGTGTAAAAAAGGCGTAAGAGGTTCAAGATTCTGGCACGACCCTTGCGAGAAAAGAAGGGATGGGTTAAAAGTGTAGGAAAAAACCCAGAAAAGCGAAGGGTCGTAATATCGAATTTGCAAATAGGTGAAAATCAGTTTTGCAGAATTTCAAAGTTTGCAAAGTCAAAGTCTAGAAAATCAAAGGGTAGAAAGGTGAAAGTACGTAAAAACATCGGTCAAACGGTCAAAATTTCACACCGAGAAAAATTTTTAGTCGCATAATCAAAGTATAAATTTTTACTTTCTTTCGTTTTTCACAACAAACGAAAAATGTAATTCCGAATACAAAATGAGAGTAGATTTTATAGCTGGAGGAGAAAATCTAGCATTAGCGTGATTATATTCTGATTTTGTTTTTAGATTTTTCCTACAATTGTCCCAAATCTGAAACAGTGCCCTGAATTTTTTGAAGATTTTTTATTCAACGCTCATTATTTCTAAATATTTAAAGTAATTTTGTAAACAACCTTCTTTGAAATTCTCAACAAATTCTTAGAATCTGTATTGTCTATTCCAAACATTTCAAGACTGGGCCCATGATGGGTCATTTTTTCCATGTTTTTTTTTTTTTCTTCTTACAACACTTGAAATTTTTTCGGTCCACAAAAATATTGTTCGAACGGTCTGAAAATTCCTGAAAAATTCTCAAAGCTTCCATTTTTCACTTAGAACATTTCTAGACCAGTTTAACTGATTTTTTTGTTTTTATCAATTTCTTACTGAAACTGGTCTAGGAATAATCTAAGTGAAATACAGAAGTAATGAGAATTTTTCGAGAATTTTCAGACAATGTTTTAGTCGATGAAAAAAAAATTAGAAACGCTTAAAAGAAAATGTAAAAAAATCAGCCGATTATGCATCAGGTTTTGAAATGTTTGGAAGAGAAAATACAGTTTTTGAGATTTTTTTGAAAAATTCAAAAGGTCCTTTCCAAATCGCACTTCACGTTTACAAATAATTAGTTAGTAAAATAAAAAAATCTAAAAAAAAAACTCAAGAGTACTCTTTCAGAGTTTGAACAATCACAGAAAATTTTTGGAAGAAAATAAAAAATGGTGGAGGTCAGACGTTGGTTGGATTCGCATGGAATTCCCCCTATACATAGAAACGTATTGCAATTCTCTAAAATATAAAAGCGATTCCCACGTCTTGAAAAAAAATTTTATAACGTGAGGATTAAATTTCTTTCCACCCTTCCACATCCTTAATTTATAATTTCTTAGTCAGTTCTGAAGGTAAAGTAAATTCCTACAATTTTTTTCTTCTTCATTACCCCAGAGAAGCGATAGTGAAGATCGTTAATCAGAGTCCAAGACTATGCTAGCGGTATAAGAAATGAATTTTCCACCCGAAAAGACCGATAATAGATAATCGCCGGGGGTTGAGGCGGGGATGGAAACCGAGATTCGAGATTCGGGGCGGCTGCTTATGTATCCTAATCAGAAGATTTCTGCGGCGCGTCCCGAGGTGACAGGGGTGCTAATGGAGGCGGATGGAGGCAGGACACCGCCGCCTCCACCACCTTAGAAGGCTCATTTTTCACGCGAGGGTGGGTTTCTTACGTCTCACGACGATCTCCTTGCCGCCCCCGTGTAAGACTAGATAGCCCGCAATTTTCAGGGGCGTAAGATAAAGGCGAAAGGGGAGGGGGAAAAGGGTGAATGACGACGGAAACACGGAGACGAATTTGTACACACATTATACGATTTCGCGCCATAAGTTTTTAAGGTAAAAAAAACACCCTGATGGCTTTAGAAACCCCTGAAAAAATAATTTTTATCGTCATTTTTATTTACCTTGTAAATAAAATTTGTTTTTTTATTTATTTTTATTTTTTTTTTTTTTGCCGGAAAGCACGGTACAATTTTTTTTTTTCTCTTTTTTTTGTTTTTCACTACCACCTCAAAAACTTGTCATTTACTTGTAATTGTTATTGTTATTTTTTTTTTTTTTTTTTTTTCTCAATTGACATCACTCAGCAGAATATTATGAAACGAACTTTTCTTTGAAATAAGGGGAAAAAAAAGGAGCAATTGTTGAAGTTTTTTTTTTTTTTTTTGTTTTTTTTCTTTTCAAGTATTGTAAAGCGAATTGATGAATTTTTAGATAAAATTTACTTTCGAGAATGATAATTTGCGAAAGGTTAAAATAACGAATTTCGTACAGTGAAGACTTTTGTAGAAAAGTTGATTCTCTGCGAAATGCTTTCAAGGAATTTGTCGTTGAGTGAAAGCAATTTAAAAGAAAGTGATATCTTTCTTATGTTATTTGAACGGAAGTAGTTCGAATTTCGACAGCGGCCTTTTGAAATTGGATTGAAGAGAAATGCTTTCACAATTTTTTTTTTGCTCCTAATCAGGAGAAAAAAAATTTTGTTTTCGAACGAAACACTCTGATAACGGATACCAATTTATATCAAACTAAATCATACGTAATTGCATTACATAGAGATTGAAAAAAAAGTTATTTCAAAGCTATGTGAGATCTTTTGAAATATTAAAAAAATTTCATTAACGTCACATAAAATTATATCGAAATTACAACAACGCTTCGGAAATCGTTTGTCACGTTCTAAAATTTATCGTAATACGTGTCATGGAATTTGACGGATATATTACATAAAATTTAGTGAAATTTGAAAAATTCATTAGAGGATATTGTAAAAAAAAAATCTTTGAATACGAATAGAAAATTTTTGAAACCGAAGCGACACCTCTTGAATTTTCAGAAAATTATAAAAATCGCGTGTATCGTATCGTGAAATCATGTGAAATCTGCGAAATTATATATTTGCAATCTCCGCTGAAATGACGTGAAATTTCGTACGATTTTACTTTTCTTCTTCCATTAGTTGTTTCCTTTCCGTTATCGCTATTCGCATCAGTGAATTACACTTGAATTGAAGTTTCTTGTGCGCGTAAGAACATATAGCTTATCCCGAAAAGCTTATTACAGAGAAAGAGAGAGAGAGAGACCTAAAAAGTAAGGTTTTACGGAGTAATTAAAAAGTGATTTAAAGTAGATTTGAAACAGGTAACGCCTGAAAGAAATAAAAGATGTCCTGCATTATGTAAGTGTGTGTTTATAAAAAAATGGGTGAACGTACTTTAATCGACAAACTCGAGTCAACTAAGCTTGTTTAATCTTCGCAAGATAATTAAACAGTTATTTAGTGTAATGGTAACGAGATTTGATTAAGGCAGTGATTAATAATATGCATAAATAATCTACAGACATCAAGTAACGTCAGTGTATCGATTATGTGTCAAATATAATTATAATACGATTCAATTGAAAAATTATAAACGCTGTGAAAATTTCCTGACGGTTTTTTTGGTATGGTTTTTTATGTACCCGGAGTTTCGATCCATCAAGACTGATCGAAGCCTCAAGTTCTCGATTATTCTGAGCTCATACAATGAACGAATTTCACATCGGAGGAATATTTAGCCGCAAGTATGACATTCCAAAATTTTTCATAATCATTCAAACTAATATTGACAAGTTTTAAACGATCTCAAAGTGATTTGAACAGATTTCAAACAGTTTGAGAATAGTGACAAAGGATTTTAAACTGATTTCAACGAGTTTCAAATTATCTCTAAATGGTTTTAAGCGAAGTCAAGTAGTATCAAAATGATGTTAAACTGTTTCAAACCAATTTCAAGGTGCATTGAACGATTTCAAAGTTGTTTTTAGTGATTCCAATCGGTTTTAAAATGACAACCATCGGTCTCATATTATGAATTTCAACGGGTTTCAAAAGATTTCAAACAATTATCAAGATTATATCCAAAATTGTTGATAGTTATTTAAACTAATATTAACAAGTTCTAAACGATCTCAAAGTGGTTTGAACAGATTTCAAGCAGTTTGAAAATAGTGCCAAAAGATTTTAAATTGATTTCAACGAGTTTCAAATTATCTCTAAATGGTTTCAAGCGAAGTCAAGTAGCATCAAAATGATGTCAAACTGTTTCAAACCAATTTCAAGGAGTATTGAACGATTTCAAAATTGTTTTTTCAGTGCTTTCAAGCGATTTTAAAACGATGACCATTGATTTCAATATAATTCCACACGGTGTTCATTAATTTCAGTTAGTTGAACATCATTCTGAACAATTTCAAACCGATTTCACGAAGTTTCGAACGATTTCTAAGTGACTTTGAACGAATTCGAGTGTCTTTTTGCGGGTTCCAAGCAATCGTACGTCTAAATATACTCGATGCAAAGAGGCACATGGATATTCATATATAACACACGTGTATATTGAATGTACAAGTCTCTCGACATAATCTTATCTAGCATCCCTAACATCAAGCCAATTATAAATTGTACAGGGTATAAGGGCGTAGAGCCCATGCCTATAGATTAGCATATAGGTATGTACACGTGCATTCATACAGAGAGGCGAATGAGCGTGATAGGCACAGCCAAACAAGCGTGCAAAGATATCGGAATACAGGATGCATGTATACAGGATGATGGTATAAGCTTTAGTGAACTCGAGGCGGCGTAAACGCTAATTAGTTGAGCTCGAGAATTAACTCGTTATTATATTGTTACCATTTGGTTGTAAGGAGGATAGAGAGAGGGAGTAAGAGGGAAAGGGAGGAGGAGGAGGAGGAGGAGGAGGTAATGGAAGAGGAAGCAGCACAGTGGCAGGCATGGATCCGTGTTACGCGCTTACAGGCGGGCGGAAATTAGGGGTGGCGTCGCGGGGCGAACGGGGGTTAATTTATTCGGTGTAATCCAACGGCCATAGAATCTGCAGATGAAAATTTATGGGCCAGTCGGCGTACCCTCCGTAGATCGATAAGTGCCCTTCCACCCTGCGCCGAACCCCCTTTTCTCTCTTTCTCTCTCTCTCTCCCTCTATCTGTCTCTTTCTCTTTCTCGATTCAGAGTCACGGCCCAACCTGATTTCCTATCACGTACCGAACAACTCTCCAAGATTTACGAATCGGTATAAATATGCCTCTGGAATCTAGCTGCGGGCAGCTGGACCGAGGGGCTGTTTATACGTTGAAATCGCAAATTACTTTCGATAATACAATTGCTATGAAATTGGAAAAAAATGTGTTGAAATCGTACGAAACTTTTTTAAATCGGTTTGAAATTGTTCAGATTGATTTTTTAGCCGCTCGAACATATTTGAAATAATTATTAACCGACTGAAATTAGTTTGACATTCTTTGAAATGATTTTTGAACTAGTTGAAATCGTTTTGAACATCTTTGAAATTGTTTGAAATGGTCCGACGTGATTTCGATGCTACTTGAATGAGCTTGAAATCGTTTAAAGGTTATTTGAAACTCTTTGAAATCAGTTTGGAATTATTTAAAACAATTTTCGAACAGATTTAAGGCATTCGAAATTATTTTTAACTCTTTAAAACGAGTTTAAAACCGTTTGTCATCATTAACAAACTGGTTGAAATCATTTGAAATAACTTTGCAATCATTCCAAACTCCTTGACATTAATTTAAAATGGTTTGAAATAGTTTCCTCGCGCTCGAACCTCGCGGACCGGTTAGTACCTCGCGGCGTTGAGGGTACCCAGCCGCATGGCGGCGCGCTGTGCGCAAACGGTGTCTAGAGGGTGAGCGCGCAGCTCTCGGCTTCACGCGCGCGCGCGATTCACTTAGAATCGGGCGCTCCAGTAGGTAGGACGTACTGCTAAATCTCCCGATTCTGCCCGTGCGTGCGATTACCGCGTTCTTTCCGCACTCGGTCGGGTGTCGAGTTCTTTCCATCTCACGTTGTTTTAAGGATCGCGTTTTTAGGGTTGGTTATGGGAACGGGGTCCACCTTTTGGTGACCTGAGGTGCCCGTTCCTAGGGGGAGCGTCGACGCAGCGACACACTTGTCGCCCGAGCACAACAGCGTTGGATCCCCGAGACGTCGGGGCCGCTGTTTGCACGGCCATGAGCCATTTTGGACTCTCCCCGTTACCCCATTGCCACGTAACAGTCGGAAGTGCGGCGTGTTGATGAGTTGTATGTACATACTTGGCAGGGTAGATTGAGATTATTGAATGATCATTCAGTTAAGATTAATTTGTTTAATAAGGAACGGGCTAACTAATTAATTACTTTGTAGCCAGCCGAACAGATTTTTGTTAAATACATACAGGACTTGCTTTGGCTTTTTTCTCTAAACCGTGAGGGTTTTTGTGCCGAAGAAAGCGCTCTTTTATCTCTCGCGAAATTGTGGACTTTATTTATTCATCTTCTCACTCACTCATCCTATCCCGATTAGATTTGGAATCGAACTCTAGACAAATAACCAAACACAGTTTTTCACTTTATCTTTGAGTAAACAGCCCCTTGGTCTTGACTAAGACTGATTTTGAGAATTGTTGACACGATTTTCATCGATTTAAGGGTTTGTTAATGACAGTTTGATATTGCTGTAACGATAATTGAGTGATTTTGAAATTTTATTGAACTGAAAAAATGTAATAAATCAAACGACTAGATTTAATTTTACAATTATCATGAAATTTAGTACTGACAGGTAAACTCACGGTGAATAGTTGCAGCTTGTATCGTATTGTTGCAAAAGAATATCTATACCCTTTACTTAACCACAGATTTGATGTACTGATTAATTCAATATATCAATTCAATAATTGTAATGTGAATATAATAATCTGTTTGTAATAATTTTAAGTCAGGCCACATTCAGTAATCAAAAATTCGAGTATAAAACCCAAAAAAAAAAAAAAAAAAAAATCAATCGTAACGAAGTAGAAGAGGGTGAGGCAAAGTGGGCCCCTTAAGAAAATAATGCCTAAAAAAATCATAACAAAATATTTATAGTAATTATAATTTCCGAATAATGGATATTTAATAAAAAGTTGAGGTGGTTAATTTTCCTCCCTTGTTATTAAAAAAATTTTTTAGGGTGCCCACTTTTCCCCCAGGGGCGACCTTTGCCGCACCCTCGCCTACTGATTTCGCTCGGATTCATTCAGTGCTAAAAAATCCACTGAAAGAACTACGTGCCTAAAATAATTTCACTCAAGAAGCGAATTAATATTTAAGGGATAAGGTTATTCCGTAAATCGTGGGCGTGAGAATTCTAAAGCGAAGACCTTGAAAAAAGAGATCGTCAAATTTAGCTAAATTCAATCTCACACGCCCGGTGGTCGTGTAGGCGTTACGCCGTATAAAAGTTGGAGTGAAAATGAAAAGGAAAGCAGAAATATGCAGGGGTGAGGAGGAGGGGTGGAAAGTCTGTCAAGCAGCGGAGCCGCCTTCGGGCTTTGCTTTGGGCAATTTCGTTAATTTCGTTAAGGTCGAGGTCGGGACTTGACGGAGAAGGGAACATCAGGAAGGCCCTTCTCGCCCTTTTCTCTCCCCGCCTTTGGCCACGCGGCGTCAGGATCAAACAGCCTTAAGACAGGTTATCCGTTGATCTTGAATTTATGTAATGAGCTTTGGTGAACTGATTACTGCGACGTCTCTGCACAGCCGGCGGTTTTTCCCAAATTCTCATACGTCGTAATCAGATCAACTCGCTTCGCCGACCCGAAAAATTAAAATCAAATTATACAGGATAAGAATTAGGTATAGAAGAACTGACGTTGAAATGAAAAGTAGAACAATCCTTACTTCTAAGCGACGCTGTTTTATCTCTTATTTTGTTGTTTTTTTTCTCATTTTTTTTTATTTTCTTCCTCTTCTTCTTCTTACAACGCTGCAGAAAAAATTACGGTCAGACATGCAAGGCCGTCGCATAAAAAGCGCGAGCGCAAATATAACGGATATAGTTCAGTTTCAATGGGACTAAACGAGTGGCTGGATCAGGAGAAAGAGGGTGGAAAAAATTTGGATCGTTGACGAGCCCGATAGACCGACTTGCTAGGCTGTAATTATCGCGTGCTAAATTACCCAGACGAAATAACGAATTGAACAGATCGTCTGAATAAATAGTTGAATAATAGAAACTACCGTTCAATAAATCTCCAACAAAATCGAACATCACAAGTTAAGGTGTCAACGATTTGAAAAAACTGTTTTACGACAATAAGCTTGAAAATGATTAAATTCTCCTGTTTTTTAAACCACTCTGATGTTTTTGGGATCATTTATGTGTTTAGCCGGTCCCACCAGATTCCCAAAAATTATTTAAACAACGTTGAAAATTTTTGTCAGCAAAATCGGACATCATAAGTTAAGGTGTCAACGATTTGAAAAAACTGTTTCACAACAGTAAGCTTCAAAATTATTAAACTCTCCTGTTTTTGATCCGATTCTGATGTTTTTGGGATCATTTATGTGTTTAACCGGCTGACCAGATTCTCAAAAATTGTTTAAACAACTTTAAAAAATTTTCTCAACGATTTTTCCACCCCTCCAAACTTTTCATTCATCAATAAGTAGGTAAAAGGCAGGTCTAAGGGTGAAGTTCTGAATACAGTCATTCAACGCAGGCCATCCATGATCCGATAGACATCCAAGGTACAAACTAAATTCCTAATGTCAGACATGGAGTTTTTCAACGTTCCTTTTTCTTTATTTCAACATCTTTCCGTCGAACTACTCGACTATTGCGAAGCGAAGACTATTATATACGTATATAAACGTGCCACAGCGATCGCTGGTAATTGTGATCAATGATCGCTAATTGATTGATGAGCTTTTTTCTTCTCCTTTTTACCGTACCTACCTCCTTTCTTCACTACTATTTGAACTAGGGACCAGACAGCAGACGGTCCTTAGACATTAACTTGAACCAAATTACGAGTCTGGCAGTCTGGCTTACAGTTTTCGGAGACGTCGGTGCTTCTTCTTTTCGGTCTTCAGGGTGTATTGAATTATACTTTGAAGATGTTGGCGAGTCGAGAATCGATACCTTTTCGGTAATTTTATTACGAGACGTTCGCGTGTTGCTGAATACTTATCAAATTCATAATTTGCTTAGTACGAATCGAATTCCGTCCGACGAAAGTGACACGAATAAAAAAAAAAAAAAAAACTTTCGCATTTTGCGGCGTTAAGATCGAAAAATGAGAACGGAAAAAAATTCATAGTTCCGAAGATAATCTTCTAAGCTATGGACCTTTAAAGGAAGTCACATTTCCCTACCAAAAAGTTTGCTTTCAGCTTGCAGAATAACTCAACAATTAACGCTATTTTCTTAGTAATCGTGTCAATAATTCCATCACCGATGAACGAAATCACCAAATTATTCTTCCGTGAACCTATAAAATCCAGAATTAAAAATAAAAATAAAAATAATAAGCACAGAACTTTCCAAGTAGGTATTTATTCGTTGAAATTGTTAACCACTTTGGAAAGCAGTCACTTTAAAATCGCTTAGAATCACTTAAAATCACTTGAAATTTCTCGCAATCACGGTTTACGGGTTGAAATCGTGTGAAATCATATGAAATCGTATGGAATCATGTGAGATCCCTTGAAATCGTGTGAAATCGTAAGCGTATTCACTGGTTGAAATCATAAATCATTTTGGAAAGCAGTCACTTTAAAATCGTTTAAGATTACTTGAAATCAATTGCAATCGCATGAAACCGTATGAGACCCCCTGAAATCGCTTGAAATTGTATGAAATCGCATAAATTCGTATGAAATCATATGAGATCCCTTGAAATCGTGTGAAATAGTGCGCGTATTCACTTGTTGAAATCATAAATCACTTTGCAAAGCAGTCACTTTAAAATTGTTTGTGATCACTTGAAATCAGTTGCAATCGCATGAAATTGTATGCAATCGTATGAGACCCCTTGAAATCACTTACAATCGCATGAAATCGTATAAAATGGCATGAAATCATGCGGATATGCACTTGTTGAAATCATAAGCGACTTTGGAAAGCAGTCACTTTAAAATCGTTCAAGATCACTTGAAATCAGTTGCAATCGCATAAAATCGTATGAAATCGTATGAGTCCTCTTAAGTAAAACCGTACGCGTAAGTACTTGTCGTAATTATAAACTACTTTAGAAAGCAGTTGCCTCAGAAGTACTTGAAATCACTTGAAATCATTGAAATCATTGCAATCGCTTGTTACCCGGTCTATGAATGAATGAAACCCCCTCGGATCTCTCGATCCGATCTAATATTCTTCTAGTTGAAGTTGAATTTTTTTGTAAATTGGAACCTTGGCCTCCTGAAAAAAAAATAATACATGATCAGTATCTGATTTGATAAATCAATTCAATCGTCAATGATTCATGTGTCAAACCGATTATTCTGATCACGAAATATAGAACGGCGTGTGGCGTGAAGGTTTACTCAAAATGAGAAATTTATATTTAGAAACAATATTTCTTTTTCATCAGGCAGCCACACACACACACACACACACACACACATACACGACGTGCATCGCCCCTCATGATTTAAACATATAATACAAGGGACGAGATATCTTTCCCTGTGTTTTACTTTATATCATTCTTTTTTCTTTTTTTTTTTTTCTTTCTCTCTCTCTTTATCTTATCGACACCCTTCGCCAGCCTAACGCGTCTTTGAGACGGCGATCAAATCCTCGCAGCAGCGCGTCACGTTATACTTTACTCACTCAATTATTCATACTCACGAGGGGAAGAAGTGATCTGCTCGTCTCGGAGAATACGAAAAAAATAAATCAATCAACGATGCGATACGTTTTCCGCATTGCGTATTGCCTGCTTGTACTTTCAATTCGCAAAACGTTGATAGCAGGTATAATTCGAATCATGTTTCGACTGGAAAGTAGTTAGCTTACGCACCTTTAATCAAAATTTTGCAAATTCAAAATTCAAAATTCAAAATTCATTGTCCGCTAAATATTTCGACAGCTTCATAAAACTCCCAACAAAAGTTCTCTACATTTTTATTCCCAATTTCACGACATTCGATATATTTCAGAGAATTTCATCGCTATTTTTTTTTTTTTTTTTTTCACAATAATCTTTTTTTCATCAATTTTCCTAACCTAAAAATAGTCGACACAGATTTAATGCATCTTTCCAACCGAGTGAATTATGCAAATCAACGTATTTCACGGTCACGGACGAACCTCCGTAAAATATGAAACACTTTTGTCTCGTACGAATTATGTTTTAAACCAATGTGAAAAAATTAATACACAACGAGCGAAATAAAGAGAAGCACATGACCGAGCTGTGCTCAAAACAAACATCGCTCGCTTCGCAATTTCGCAGTGATTCTACAGCTGTTAAATTACCCTCAGTCTGCATGCCGTGATAATAAAATGGAATGAAAAGTCTGACAAAAAATGTTTGTATGGAACAAAAACAGAAACAAAAAACAGAAAAAAAAAAACAAACAAATACGGAGTTTAAAAAATAAAGTACACACATCGAGATACGTTCGTCGGATGTAAAATAAAAGGACAAATTTTCAGTAGGCGTACTAGGTATCTAGAGAATAAAAATGATTAACCATCCCCTGTGGCTGCGGTTATACATTCGTTACATATATTTATATATACACACACACACACACCAAGAATGTAAATATATACTATGTATAACATACTGTGCGCAGGAAAAATCTTTTTCAATTAACCAGCTTCGTTTTTGGTGAAAAAAAAAAAAAAAAAAAAAAAACGAAAAAAAAACCAAGATTTTTGTTTTTTAACTTCCCTTTCCGTTATTCCTTTGTTTTGTTTTTTTCGTTTTTGGTTTTTTTTTTTTTTTTGGGTTTCTATTTTAAATTCCTTTTCCTTTCGATTCTTACCGCTGTTGTAGAAACATGGAAACGAAAATCAAATTGAATCTGATTTTTCGTACCGTCACGCATTGTGCTTCATGCAAACGTACAATGCACATACTCGTACATACATACAAATTCAGACTGTTCGGAAATATTATTACGATATACTACGTTTAACCTGCGCAGCAAACAAGTTTTGCAAACTGGAAAAAAACTGGACACTGCCGTTAGTCGTTTGTTTCAATTTGGATATTTTTTCCTATTTTAGTTTCCTCGTTCCATACACAAAGGTGAAAAAAAAAGTCGTGAGAAAAAGCGCATGAAACCGAAGAGTGGTTATGTTTTTTCTGCAGATTTTGATAAATCAATAAATAAATAATAATAATAACAACAAAAACTGGATAAAAGCATAGACATTAGAATCAGACTCGCAGTTTCAAAAATTTAGGATTTCTTTGTTTCTTCACCAACAATTTTGAAACTCATAAAAATTGTTTAAATTTTTTGTAGCAAATTTTTTAGCTACGTTAGTCAGATGCGATAATATAAAACTTGATTTTCAAATGATTTTCTTTGATCCTGTCGTGCAATATCAAAAACTACTTTCCTCCTCCTAGGAGTACAGAAACGAGTCACATGTTTTTTCTCGGTTTGAGTAAAACACAAGAAAAGTAAGAATAATTACACAGGTTTAAAATGACAAAAATTGCAATCAAAATAAAAATTTTCTTACATTCAGATATTTTCATTCTTTTATGTATACCTACCGTGTATATTAAGGGGACACATCCGAGTAGAATATTTAAAAAATCGATTTTCTTTTTATTCACGTTTCTAAAAGTTTGAACTATGAAGAATATTGTGTGTAAATTGCATAATGAAATTCGAATAATTGTAGAAGTTGCGGCCGATTCGTCGAACTTTAAACTCGATTATCTCGAAACTACGTTTTCGAGTCCGTGCCGAGGATATCTTGAAAACGACACGACAAATTTTCACCAAATTTGGACGCAATGTTTTTGTACAATTTGTCTCGTTCGCTACGTACGGTTTTTTTTTAAATTCATTTGTTTATTTTTTATGGTCCAAAAAAGGTGTTAAATTTAGGCCCGAAAGCGGACGTTAAAGTCGAAACGTTCACCGTTTCTTTGAAAAAAAAAATAAAAATCCATCGCAGCCAACGGCTCAATATATTCTATTTCGAGATCCCGTTGGAATTTTTTATTTTAGATCAATCGACCGTCTAAAATCCTAGGCACCGCAAACCTTGTCAGTACGGAACATGTTTTACACCGACCACTGTAACAACGCTACGAGTGAATAAATTTTGATGAAAAAATTACTGAATATACCTTAATGTATAAACTTTGAAATAATATAAAAAAAAAAAAAAAATTTGATGGAATCGAATAAATAGTTTTTCAGATAAAAGTTCTCGAAATTCGTCAACTTCTCTAGCTATCTACTCGGATGGGCCCCTTTAAACGAAAAGAACGAGTTCTTACGCTGTTAGCAAAACTACAAATCGATTACACAAGAACATGATTAATATTTAAACTAGCCAAGCAGTAGCTGAAAAAGGGTGAAAATCAAAACGTCCGCGACTCTATGAGGTGCAGGTTTTGATTTCGAATTGCTCCACACGAGGCTTGATAGTCGTTGGCAACTATGAATAAATTCTTGCTCGTTGGCATGCCGAGGAAGAGAGGAGAGGAAAAGAGAGAGAGAGAGAGAGAGAGAGAGAGTTTAGCTAATGCCGTAGGGTTGAACGAGGGTTGATATATATGCGGGAAAGTGAGTGGGCGGGGTGAAACGGAGTTTATTTTTTTAGCACGAGACAACTTTGCCCGAGCGTCACCATGCATGGTCCATTCTCGGCCAATTTTACGATTCCCCCGATTTCGATTTAAATTTCACGATGATACAACGTCAAAAACGCAAAAATTTCAAGTTTCAATTTAAAAGAAAAATTCATAGAAACGACAAAAAAGAATTCCAGTCCACTTTGTCTCTGAGCTAGAAAATTCTGAATCTAATATTACGTTTTTTTAGGTTTTTTCAGACTTTAAAAATTCATCCGTTTTGAAAACTCACAATTAAATCAAAATTCACGGTAGTCCAGTAGGCTTACAGAGTCGAAACAACAAGAAAAAAAATCGTGAACCAAATCGAAGAGGTCGAGGGTCAGATCGAGATCGAATCAGCGCGGAATGCCTCATAAGATTTATTAATCGAATAGGAGTGACTCTAGTTTATCACGGAATGCCTTATACATACACAGGGCTAGAAATGCGTACATACAATAGACCCAGTCGATAAGGGTGTATAGGTATCTGCACACGTGTCTATAAACACTACCTACAAGGTATGTACACTGAACTTTTGAACCTCCCCCCTCATATATTGGCGTAGTAAAAAGAGTTAGGGGGGAATATCAATCATCCCTCCCGGCATCGTCGCGCGTATGTATAGGTGATCCATACAATATATGGTATACGTGTTACGTATATGTATTATGTATACATGTATAGTGTAATTTTGAGTATGTGTTGTCTTATTCTTTCAAAATCTCTAGCATTTTTCACACGTGATATCTCTTTCTTCTTCTTCTTCTTCTTCTTCTTCTTCTTCTTCTTTTTCTAACTTTCTGCACCCCGTTTTATAAAATGGGCCAAACAATACACGTCGCGAATACGACGAGGACAACGTTGACGAGAAAGAGCCTGAACCCTCTCTCTCCCTCTCTCTCTCTCTCTCTATCACTGTGTACACAGCTATACATAGGCACGTATACACACACGAATATGGAATGGTAAGGATATAGCTGCCAAGGGGATGAGCCGTCGAGGTGGGCGAGGAGGGGAGAAGGGTTGGAACCGGGCACGAGGGCATGAGTTACGAGGTACGGAGAAGCTCTGCGCTGTTTACCCTTTATTTATGACGAAAGTTTGCCCAGATTTCGCGAAAACGCGTCGGTGCCGGCTAGGGAGTGGTGAGGGAGAAAGGGTGGAGGGGGGGGGGGGGGGTAAAGAGGGGGTAAAAGAGGGAACAGACCCAGCAGTCATTTATTAGTCCTTGCCACCCTCAACCCCCTCCCCCTCCCCTACGATGGCACGAACGCCGTCAACCCTTTGCACTCCGCACGTACGTATAAAATGATAAGATGTCTATACGTTAGATATATTGGGGTGGGTAGAAAAAAAAAAAAAAAATTACGATTTCTTTTTCGTTAGTAATCGTGAAAATATCGTTCAAGATGACGAGGAAAAAATTTTAAAAATTCTGTCAAAGTTTGAACTTTTAATATTGATATTAAAGGGTGCCTATTTGAGATTTTCTATTTAGCGTTTAAATAGGACGGGTAAAATAGTTTTATTTATTTTTATTTTTGAATTTTATTACTCAATAACGGATTGGCGTTGCTCGTGAAGAGCGATACATATTTTTATAGGAAATTTAACGATCCAGAAAAAAAGTCTCTTGGGTTTTTTTTTTTGTTGATCTACTGGTTCAAAAGTTGATTAGGATTATAAATTTTGTACAATTGTTTACGTTGAAAACTTATTTAATATCGAGTAATCGGAAATTTTGGGAAAATTTCGAAGTTTCAGTAAAGCAGATAACATGAACTTAAGGAAATATTATGTTTGTTTTTTTTTTTAATTTTCAAGCGTTATTTCATAGTGGAAATGAAAGAAAACGTGAAATTTGACATAACTAATTTATAAATTTGAATAAATTTTGAACCAGTAAAAAAAAATAGTCATTTCCAGGAGATGAAAGAAAGATAAGAGAAAAACAAACGCGGTTTTGTAGGAATTTTATTTTGGAATATTTTTTCCGAGTTGTTCTTGAATTTCGTTTCTCTTTTGTGTTTTTTTGTTATCGCACGTCGGTCGTACCTACAAATTTTTAATATAATGTACGACGTAATAACGAGCATGAGTTATAATGTAAAAGCACGAATCTAATATTTCACTTGAATTAGCTAATTACCTATATATACTATAGTTAATTACTCTGGGATTATACCACATTGCAAATGAGAAACTTTGAAAAGTTGAATCAGTTATCGTAGCCGGTATATATATATATATATATTTATATATATAAGACAAGTGACATTGTTTAAAGTAGAAGATAGATTTTTCTTTTTATCTTTTTCATTTTTCGTAGAAATTTTATGTATATAAATAATGAAACGACAATCTCTGTACAGAATATTACGAAGAATCAGGAAAATATTATCAACGGTTTTTACTTTTTTATTTCCGTCAGATAAAAAGAAAAAAGTATTTCGTGCCGACAGTATGCCTGAAAAAAGTTTTCAAAATAGCGTATAAAAAATTTCTGTACAAAGTTTTCTTGCGATCGGTGCATTTGTATTTGAAGATATTTGATTTTCAACATTCGAAATACCGGATTCAGTAAGACAATATAAAAAATCAAAAAACAGATTTTATTTCGATAAAGCAATGCGGAATTTCGGTAGAGAGTTTTCAAAACGTGACTTTAATCAGGACTCAAAGTTCAAATGTAGTCGGTTAAAATTTTTTAAAGATGTCTGATCGACGCCATTCTACTCTTCATGATCAATAATCATTCATGCATTTCAAATCCTGAAGTCTCTAATGAATGATAGGGTGAACACCCCAACGTAAACCAATCATGAATGCACGATTATGGAAACGCAGGAAAGATTTATCCATTGAATAGGCTTTTGTAGCTACTGAAGGGTTGACACATCGGCAGACTCATTCAGCGCAGCCATTGAAACGAAAAAACATTTATATGCACTGACGAAGTTATGTCAAGTTCCACCGCTAATGAAGAACAGATTGATTTTTCGACACTGAATATCATTTTTAGATGGGATTTTGACCGTGTGAAAATCGTCGTGATTGGGATTGTCACTTTGAAGTGTGACATCTGGTGGGAAAAAACTAAACTAATGCGACCAGACTGACATCTGGTGGGGAAAAAATCAAACTAATGAAACCAGGCTGACAGCTGACCGTTGACCATATTTTTTTGCGTTTGAATAATAGAACAGATATTATTGATTACGGTTGATCAGGTTATGTAATATGAGTGCTTTGAAAGCACAAGATTTGCCTCGATTAAAATTAAAAACTTAGGTTATGTGGTGATAAAATGGCGCCGACAAACAGGCTCTGACGTCATGAGGACATTTGAAATAGTTCTTGAATTCGATTTTCGATAGCTCAATGGTTAAGCAACCGCCAAAATAGGTCAGTAGTATAAACTTTGTAGGTTTTTATATATGAAACGGTTTTTATATATTTGATAGTTTTTAGGAGTCATTGCCGTTTGATAATAATTTTGTGACGTAATATTATGGAGTAATTGTTAAATACTTGCAGAATTTGTTAGGTATTTTAGTCATGCGAGGTTATCGTGTCGTTGCGATCTAAATTTCCGACGGTTAGCTTGTCTTTATCTGTCGCATGAAGAGAAGGTTTTAACGGGAAATTTATGGGGAACGCGATGCGGGAACATCGCCTTTAAACGTTAGTAGAAATTTAATGATCTTCCGAGGAACCTCATGAATCGTCAAATGAAACGAACAGCAATTTCAACTAGCGAGAGGCTTGCCACGTACTTTGGTAAAGAAGAATTCTACAATATCATTCGAGGGTGGTTCAAAAGACATTTGAGAGAAGCAGAATGAATGAAAACAATACTAGTTAGTACTTGTTGAAGATTGTTCGTTGAGAAGAAATCTTTGAGAAAAGGAGAAAATATTCAATTTCTCAAAATCGGACTCGAATAACTTTAAAAAAAAAATTTGATTCTAATTTTTGAGCTAAAGTGTAATTTTAAATTCATCAAAAATGAGCATATTGTGTGGAAAAAACCCATCAATATCTGTCGACAGGTTTAAAAGTTGTAGAATTTTTTTTGAAAATAAAATTAAACGAGCAAAATCTACAAGAACAGATATTTGTCAAATTTTTGTTTTAATAAAATAAAAACTATGGATTTTCGTATAAAATTCGTCGAAGAATGATGTTCGTATTTTTTCAATTCATTTATATTTTTCATCCTTCAGCTTCACTGCCAGGGTGTGTGATTCGATGTGTGAAACTGACCTTAAAGCACTGGAACTGAAGTTGAATCGAGTTAAAACGATGAAATCAACTCTCGCAAACAGAACAATAAGCGGTAATTTGTTGAAGGACCGCAGAGGAAGCGGAAATCACACCATAAACAATAATAAATTAGAAGGTAAGAGAGACGAGGGGTGAGGTGAAAAATGAATAATTAAGCACAAGAAAAAAAAGGGGGGAGGGAGGGAAAAAAAAAATACATATCCCTTGTCACGAGAACACATCTGAGGGTTAATTTATTTCCCGTTATGCGAACGCGTTAAATCACCTCATAGCTCCGCGTCGGTTGGGATCGTGTAAAAATCCGTGCCCCCAGTACATAGGGGATGATAAAAATGGGCTGGTAATTTGCAGGGTTCAACCCTTAAACTTCCCTCGAAGTCATTCAACATATTTTCTCCTACCCCCGTCGCACGCAGGTTTAACCCCCGAAACTCACCGGGTGTCTAACGAATCGAAACGTTCGCAGCGTAGCCACGAAAGTTTTCGTTCCCTAATTGATCAGCTCTGTCGAAGACAAACGATCGGATAACTTCTGCTGGATAGAAGTTATAATTCTTGTACCACTAACCGCGCTTTGCGAACATCGCGCGACGTCGGGTGAAGTATAATGATGATTCGATTACATTTTCCACGCAATCACGAGAAGTTTTATAGTATAGTAGCTACGCTGGTCTGGACACAGATTCCGATATTACCAACACTATCCAAGACCTAGCCAAGACATAAACCTTTTTTTTGACACACGTCGTTCGAGACCGACGCGAAGGGTTCAAGTCTTGGCTAAGTCTTGGTTGCTGTCGGTAATGTCGGGATCTGTGTTTGAAACTGGCATAACTACTCTACTCTTTTATATGCTGTTCATTCTTTTCAGATGCTTGGCTTATAATAAAGAGTTGAAATTCCTCGATCTGATCAAAGAACTATAGAATCGGTACTTTTTTCTTCGGATAGTCGAGAGGGTTGATTATTACACTTTGAATTCTACTATGGCCGCAAAATCTACTTTCATCTTTTTTTCCAATTTTTTACACAATTTATCAGGCTTTTAGTAAAGTTTTTCACGATATTTAGCAAGTGGCAGACTAGACCACCATACCTACGTGTTTTTGGACATGCTGGATCCAAATCCGGTGTCAGAATCGCTTCATTACTCCCAGTTTTTGATTGATACATGGGGAATGTAAAAAAAAAATATTTGTCCGATAGACTAGACCATCGTACTTATAACATATTTTTCGACATGCTGATTTCAACTTCTTTTTTGCGTGTGCTTGTGACGTGGTTCATAGAAGTGCGGAGTGAAATCTTGCTCACAGGGTAACGTCTTTGACAGGTTTCCGTAATCCGGAAGTCTTGGCCACGGAACAGGAGAATTCCGGATAATCGCCTCTACGAATCCCCTCGCGGTTAGTGAACATCACGTGTTCCGGAGGCGCGGCGACGACGTTCCGTCGTCACTCCTGAATATCTCGTACAAATTTGACTAGGAGTGGTTAACACGTGTCAGCACATAAGTCAGGAGCACGTCATCGTGATCGCAGCTCTGTTTATCGCGTATACAAGCGACAGGGAAGATGGCGGCGTCGGTATACAATCCGCATATAGGAAACCAGTGAAGTGACGTGAAGCGAAGGTCTCGAGGAGTGAAGGGTGCTCGATCAGACGCGTGCGCTAATTGGCGATGCAATTAGATGCCCGACATACACAGTCAGCCAGCCATCCAGCATCAGGCCGAAAGAAAAATACAATCAAGAAAGAGACAAAAGATCGGGACGCGCGAATTGGGAGGCGAGTTTCTAAGGGTTGCGAATCAATTACTTGGCTTTTTTCTTCCTCTTCTCTTTTTCATGTATGTACCCACCTACAGTGAAGAAGTCAAAAGTCGAGCCTCGGAAGTTTGGGTGAAGGGAGGTGTCGAAAAAACACATAAAAAAACAAAACACGCTCATCGTGCAATCCTGCAAGGGATGCCCTATAGTGAAACACTCTTCCTTCACTCCAACCCTCAACCCTCCTGCCAATTTTACTCCCCCGTTTTGTAGCTCGGTTTTAATTCCAGATATACGATTCCTGGAATAACGACGCCGATGAAAAGAAAAGAGGGAAAAACAACGGGATCTAGTTTTACGTTCAGCAGTGCAGGAAATAAAAAAAAAAATTAGTCCTCACGATTTTACTGTACTGAGTGTTAGAAATGTGTAATTCAACCCTGCAATATTGATTTTTTTCGTACCTATTTTCCCGCCGGGAATCGTATTAAAAATCTAAAATATCTTTTCAACTATTTATCTTTACATTGCTTTTCAATTACTCATGCGAAAAAATAAATAATAAATAAATAAATATGCGAGTGAACCTTAAGGGAGAAGTTGAAAAAACTTTGAAATTGAGCCTTTATACCAATTTTAATACACATCAATCGTTGTACAGTCTGAGCAGAATTAAACGTGACGGAAAAAAAAACTTCAAAATTCATGAATAGAAAAAATCTGAGGTCATGAATGGCAACTGAAAATGACTAAATTATTGACAATCTTTAAACATGAAAATGTTACACACACCATGTGACACCATTTCTCTGAGGACAATAATTACTTTTCTTTTGTCCAGTTCCATGGCTTTTTTCAAATCTTTTGTATTAGTTTATCAAACTGGGTAAAAAAAAGTGAAACCTAAAAATTCAAAATTACTTTTACAAAAGTACTTTTGATTAGCCGACTACATTTTTAAATAATACATTACTTTTTCACTCATACAGTTTGTATTGAATTCACATTTAATTTGTTTTTGCCAAACCCAATCAAGAGATTGTTAAAAATTCAACTTGAGGTGATTTGTAAATAGCTAAGTTACAAACGAAAGGAGCAATAATTCATTGAAATTGAATGCAAGTTTTTCTCTCTCTCTCTCTAGAAAAAAAAAACAGATTATAGGATTGTGTTTAAAAAGTTGTCGACTTTGTATCTTTCCTTTTTGTTCCTGTAGATTTTGAGGACAGTGTTTTGACCAAATCAATCTCGATTACCTTCAGCTATATTTGTTCAACCTCTGTTCCCAAGAATTCTTTCATTTGTTAATTGTTTATACAGGTCTGAAGACCTCAGTTGCACCGATTGCTCGTTAACTCTAGTTTTTTTATTTCATCGAAATTTTCATATACGACTAGGAAAAGTAATTTTTAGATAAATAATTCGATTTCTTTGTCTAATGAATAAAGTTTATCAAAAAAATACTGTCGATAGCTTACTTATACTGAAAAAATTTATTTAGACAAACGTGAAGAAGATAAAAAAAAGAGTGTTAAAAAAAAATAATTTTGTTTTTCAAACGCGCATCAAAATTCCGGCAGAGCATCTCAAATAGAGCATCTCAGCCAAATTTGAATTCTTAATAGTAATCTTTTTCATTTTCCATTTCAATAACAGGTAAAAGAGAATTTCGAATTTTTTTTCCTCCTTAACGGTCTGACTTATAAACTATCTAAATACAGATTCTTGCAGGAAATCCCACGCTCTATAAATAAGTACTGAAATAGAATTTTTCTAACCTAACCGATCGAGAAATTTTCACCCATAAACATCGAATCATGTCGAATACGATGCTACAATACCATAAAAAAAACTCATAATCATAATAATATTTGTAAATTGTACGTTCCCAAATACCAGAATCGAAAAAATCAGGGTAGCAAAAAAAAGTTTTCATTTTGCAGAGCTCTGTAATTCTCGTCTTCTGTACCGGCAGTTTTTCGTTCTGTCGGTAAGTACGACAAGTGCAAGAGGTTCGATACCCGGATCCCACGGATCCCTGGAAGATGGGGGGGGGGGGGGTGAAATCGCGTTATTTTCACCTCCGACAAACCGCCTGGAGGCTGATTCGACTTTGATTCTCGACTACCGGTGCACCAACTGCCGCCTAATAGCTTCGATTATATTCGAATTACCCAGCCCAGCCGTGAGGCTCCCTCATCGCCAATTCGGCTGCTGTGTTCTCCTAAACGCAGCGGTGTGCCGATCTCAGCGCGGATTTGCAAGTGGAAGCACGTCCTGGCTGAGTCAGGATTCGACTCTTAATTACCAGGGTGGATCAGCTGCGGGGAAAAAGAACCGGGTGACCATCCCCTAGATTTCTCTCTTCCTCCCTTTCCCACTCGCTTCTTCCCCACCTCATCCCTACCATTTCTTATTTGTTTACTTATTTGTTTGATTCTTGTTTATTCGATCGTTGAGAATCGATTGTTACTTTTTTCTGTCCTCTTTGTCTCTTTTTTTTCTCCTTCTTGAGCCCCACACTTCACAAGTATACAGCAACGATTCTTAAGGTGCTTATAAACACACGTTGTACACCTCGAAAACGCCGAGATGCAAAACTCCTATAACGCTTGAGCGATCAGAGTGAAACTTGGGCAGTTAATGCCTTATTTTGGCAAAAAGTGGAGCGTCTTTTTACTTTTTCAAACCTTGGAAAAAAATTTTACAGATTGGTTACCACCCACAGAAATTGGCCAAATTTTCACAGTTGCACGGAATGGATCGAACTATCCGGTATGATGCCACTCGGCGGTGATGAAACACACATTTTGAGCCCAGTTCCATGAGATTTGATGGTGAAATGACGAAATGGCAGCTGATCTGGTTTTTGATTACGAAGTACACCGAAATCTCATTTTGGCGACATTTGTTACCGATATTACGTGCATGCCGATAATGTATGCGTGTAATGTCGGTAAAAAATTACCCGCAGGCGTGAAAGATCGGTAACAAGTGTCACCAGAATGAGATTTTGGTGTTCTTCATAATCGGAAACAAGATCAGCTGCCATTTCGTCATTTCACCATCAAATCTCATGGAACTGGGCTCAAAATGTGTGTTTCATCACCGCCGAGTGGCATCATACCGGACAGTTCAATCCATTCCGTGCAACTGTGAAAATTTGGTCAATTTCTGTGGGTGGTAACCAATCTGTAAAATTTTTTTCCAAATTTTGAAAAAGTAAAAATACGCTCCACTTTTTGCCAAAATAAGGCAATAATTGCTCAAGATTAACTCTGATCGCTTGAGCGGTATAGGAGTTTTGCACCCCCGCGTTTTCGAGGTGTACAACGCGTCCTTATAAGCACCTTAACACCCTATCATCAACTTTGAAGTTGAAGTTTTCTTCTAGTCTCATTGCTTAATCGGCTGACAGTGAGAAATTATTTTAAACTAACTTTAATCGTAGCGCACGATGTCCTGATTTCTCTTGTTTTTTTTTTCAAATTCTATCCCACAAAATGCATTGTAGAAATCTTCAGTTGTTGTACAGTTATAAAATGTCATTGTAATTGTTGACTAACATCTGTTACCACGTACTTCCAAAAATCGATTTTTATAATCTACGATCTAGATGGTAAAAAAGAAAAAAATTAAAAATTAAAAAAAAAAACGCCTTAGAATACTAGATTTCGGATAAAAACCCACCAGAGTTCAATTATTTCAAAAGTTTCGTTTACAGAACCTTTTTGTGAAATCTTTGATATCTCGGGTTGTTTCATTCGAGTTTGTTTGGACTGATTTGTATCGTCTGGTAGAGATGTTGTTCCATTCTCGTTCACCATCATCGGCGCAAATAAGATGGCCGGAGATATTCCTTGAGGGTTTTACCTCTTTTTCGAAGTCTTGGTACCCACGGACTGTGGGTCCCATTCATCTTTAAGCGATCGTGCATCACCGGCGTGCCAAGGGAAGCGCTTAGACACACACACACTAGAGGTTCGAGTGAGGCGAGAGCCGCAAATGGCACTAAAGTTGATTCAAGGAGCAAGTTTATCGAACATAGAGATAAGGAAAACTCCGAGTAGTAGGTAAGAGGGAGCGAAGCGAGGGGACCGCGGTTGATAAGGTGACTCCGGTTGATTCGAACTTAACTAAAAGTTAAGCGAGATTAAGTATACACATGCCGTGACTTTGGAGTTGGGAAAATTTTCCTAATCTCATTACACACTGCGTGTAACAAGGTGGGCACGGATTATAACGCCAGCGCGAACTTCCAGGATCAATTTTACGGAATTGGATTATAGAAGCTGTGCGTGATTCCTTTCTTTGGGTGAGGAAGAAATTGAAGATAAACGAAATGAATGAAAATCCTGACCTTGAAACGCTAGTTTTAGTTCACTGATTGTTACAGGCGATTATCGTTCTTCTTCTTCTTCATCTTCTTTTGAATTCTACCAAAAATGCAAATTTTATTCAGTTAATTAAAAAATGAGGTACTGAAGTTTTTACTTCAAATTTGATAAACTAAAAAGTCAATTTTGTTTATGTCTATGTTATATTCATCAATAATCAATCACTTGTCCTCGAATAACGATTTTCGTGATAACTGAGGCATATTATTCGAGCGATTGATTTTTCATCGCATGTATTAGTGAGAGAAATTGATTTCTTCTGAAAATATTTGCAACCTGATTGAACTTGAATTTTCCGCCATCCGTCAAGGTTCGCAAATACCAAATACACTTTAAAATTAAAGTCAATTGAGGTGAATTTAATTAAAACAATATCCCTTCAGTCACGGAGTAAACCAATAATAAACACAGAAAGAATCTCACTGAATTTCAAACCCACAAACAATCGAATTATTCACTACTTCGGAGAGATCAAATGTTGTTGTAGAACGTAAATAAAAAATTATTACTTAAAGAGCAGATCGTCGCTCTGATTTTCACAAAATTAATTCCATTTTGATTATAAAAAAATCTTATCCATGCGCTGGCATGCAATATTATTCTTTTCCATTGATTGCGATAATCTAATGATTAGGGTATTGTAAAAAACAAAAATTGTATTCTCTTCAAAACAGGTTCAAAAGTTTTATTTAGGTATAAAAAAGTGGCTGTTAAAATTTGAGTACTTAATATTAACATTAAATTAACTTATTATTAACGTATTTTTCATGAGAATAACGTGGGAAAAATAATTTTTGTTCCTTCTGATTTTTGTAACTTACTAACGATGCGTCGTATATAAAAAATTCACAGACGCATTTTTGTAGAGAATTGATCGCTCTTCAAAAAAGTTCTTTATTATTTCTTAATAAATTCACTCGTTCGGTTTTCTTTCCATTAAGAAAATTACATCACTCATTTCTCGTTGTGAGAAAAGATTTCCAGTTAAATTGATTAAGAAATATAATTTTCTCGTGGTTGAAACTGGCAAATCGTCCCTAACTGACATGTCTTACTTCGGAGGGTGTTTTCACCCCCTCGAAGTGTTTAATGGCAGCTGAAAAAAGTACGTATCGGTTAGTTTTTAGTCTGCTATAACATATTAAAAAAGAAATGAAATCGGAGTGATCGAACTGGGACACGTTCCTTGTGAGTGCGCGCAAATTCCGTCTCTATTTGTGATCTAGCGAATAGATCGAACGGAGTAAACCAATAGAAATATAATATTCTCGTGGTTGAAACTGGCAAATCGCCCCTAACTGACATGCCTTACTTCGGAGGGGGATCTCACCCCCTCAAAGTGTTTAATGGCAACTGAAAAAAAATACGTATCGGTTAGTTTTTAGTCTGATGTAACATGTTTAAAAAAAAAATGAAATCGGTGAGATCGAACTGGGACACGTTCCTTGTGAATGCGCGCAGATTCCGTCTCTATTTGTCATCTAGCGAATAGATCGAACGGTTGAAGCCCCGCATGATGGAAGGAATGATAATTAGCTGAAACAATTCCGGGCAGAAGCCTGTGTGTTGTGGGTTACACATCCGAGTGAGCACACGGAGAGAGGATGCCCACATTTGCGGTTACGCTCCATTTAGTTTGAAATGGGCGAAACAAGAATAATAACCGAGCAATATTATCTGCGGCTGGGTAGCGGGGGCTCGCCTAACAAACGATACTCCCTATCGGGTTTCCCTAATTAACAGGTAATTAAGAGAACCATAACTCGACGCAGGGCTGATTTACACCGGGGACAAAGGTGAACTTCGCGCTCCAAAATCCGCCGTTCCGTTTCCCGTCCGCCGTTTCGTAGATCGCGCTTTAATCGCTACACTCTATCCAACCTTCCCGAACGTTCTGCAGGGACCAAAGTCCGTCGCTTCTCTCACTGCGTGGTTAGCCAAACTTTACAGATAAGGGCGCCAGATTTCTGCTCCGTGCAGATATTCGCAAACGTTCCATATGCATACGATTTCATCGTTATTATTATTATTATTGTTATTATTTATTTATTTTTAGGGGTTGGTTTACGTCCAGAAAATATTGGCTGTTTGATTTTTAACCTGTTAAAAGACCTAGAAAAAATTTCACCATCGTAACAATTAGGTCTGTGAGATTAACCCATTAATCTTGGACTTTGATTGACTAAAAATATCGATTTCGTGAGCGATCGTAAAAAATGATTAATTTCCAAATGAATGTTCAATTCACATCGAAATAAATGTTCTAAAAATATTTCTTTCGCAAGGACTTTTCCACAACTCTGGTCTGGTAGAGGGGAACCATTCGTTGCTCATTTAATATCAATGCAAATTTTGATAACGTTACTTGCAAACGAATGAATTCTTTTCTAACAATTTTAGTAATTTATCAGAGCTTTTTATTTTCTAATCACTTAATTCAGAACATTTGGATAGCTTGCCAAAGGATATCAGCAAGGGGTTACTCACTTGTTTAAGTCACGTAAAATCGTTTTAAATCGCATGAAATCGCAGGTAAATTCTCGAAATCATAAACCACTTTGGAAAGTAGTCACTTCAAGATCGCTTTAAATCACTTGAAATCATTGCAATAATTGCAAGACACGTCAAAAGGATGAACCCTTACAACACAATAGCTATTTATGTAGCATGCCCCTAAAACGGCTTTTTTTTTGGCAAGGATAAAGATTTTGGCAAGTACTGAAATTATCCGAGCCAAAAAACGGTTTACGGGCATGTCACATACAATATTTTTTACGGTATGGGAATTGAAAAGCAAAACGAAGAGTGAGGTTATGTCGTGATCTGTTCGACGAAGCTACTTCATTCGGCAGTTTGGGATGCGCACTTCGAACTGCGCATCAAAACTGCGGAATAAAGACTTTATTCCACAACTTTGTTTGCTGCCGTATAAAGCGTCACTTTACGGAACGAAAACTGTCACAAAAAGTGGACTTTCCAATGCCCATGCCGTAAAAAATTTCATTTCTCTCAAAAACATTCTTCGACATGACACAAGTTTTGCTCAAATTTTTTAACATTCCTGTACTAGTCTCCTGAATCAGAAACTTACCTTTCCAAGTTTTTCGAATCCGCGTTAAGGAAAATTTGGAAAGCCTGAAGAGCCTTAAGAAAAACGTTCTCTCACCTCAGAGACAGTATTCCAATCATCGAATGAAGGTCAAACCATGCAGGCAGTTAACGCGTGTGCCTTGATATACTAGCTCTAGGAGCTGTCTAGGAGCAGTCGAAATATAGCAGAGTTTGGCAAATTTACTCGGTAGAATCGGCGGGCGGATCAAGAGAAGGATCAGAGCCCCCAGGGTCCTTCTTCGAGTTGGAGATGACTCGACCAGGCAAACTCTGTCTCGCTCTCTCTCATTTCTCTCATCTGGCATCAGCATCAGCGGCAGAAGCAACGGTCGGAATTTCTCTCGGTCAAAATTAATTCGCTAACTTCCGGCCGCTGGTTCTTGGACCATTACCGAGGGCAGGTCGAGTCCCTCGGCCCCATTGCTGTCTGCCATACTTCCTTCGCCACCTCGTTGCCGGACCAAGTGTCCTTACCTCACTCGCCTCGCGGACCCTTCGCGAAAACTAACTCGAGTGTCTCCAAGACCAGCAAATGCCCGTCCAGTCCTTCGACGGGTACTTGAATTGCGCAAATTACATCAGACCCTATACTGGCTGATCCACCAACATTTGACTAGCTTTTTATTTTTCATCACCTTTGGTGATATGAGAAAAGTTTTTTTCAGAACTCCCACGACGATCTTGCAAACGATTGCGTGAAAAATTATTTTACATTTAGTACAGAATTTTATATTCAAATTATGGGCATAAAAATTTTCATAGAAATAAATAATGTTTATAAAAATAGTGCCAGGAATAAATCTAGTTTCAATTTTTTACCGACAAAAGCATATTACATACTTTTTCCGAACCGAACGATTTGTATGTACGATTCTTTTGATTCTGACGGTTTTTAATCAACGCTGACTTGCTTGATTTTCAAATTATTGACATGTTGCAAATATCTGTTGTAAATAATATTTTCAGTCCTGTCATCCTTACTCATTTTCGGAAACAAAGTCAGTATCGAGTATCAAGAAATCCACGAAACAAATTCCACTGCAAATACAAATCGTTCAATTAAATAAATTTAAGGCTCCGGTATGAAAACAATAACTAAAAAAAAAACAATTTAGCCATCTAACGTGATTCAGCGATTGGAGACAGTACAAGTTTCACCAATTTGTGAACGATGATCTTATCTTGCATATACTTGTATAATCGGTATAAAACTGAGGCGACCGGTTTTCAAATCAGGAAATCAGCTTCAAAAGATTATAAATATCTTGTTACAAACGTTGTAAGAAGTTCACGAATCGAGATTACAACGTTTTCGAGTTTGATTCTATAATAATTCACGAGGAATCCGATAACAGCCTCAAAACCGATCAATATTCGACTAACGCAAAGTCGCAGGAATATATAAGAGACGAATAAATATTCGACTTCTGTTTTATCTCGCCGATAAAAATATTACGTTTTTAAAAGCGACTAGCGATCGCTTGTGGAACACGCTCATTCATGCGTTTCCTGTAACGCAGAGAACGCGAGAATTGGGATCATCGTATAGATCTCATTACCGACTGTTACCGACTTCGCTTTTATTTCGCGGATAAAAACATTACGTTTCCAAAAGTTACTCCGATCGCCTGTGGAACACGCGAATTCATCCGTTTGCAGTGACTCAAAAAACATGAGAATTGGTATCACCGTATAGATCCCGTTACCGACTGTTACCGACTTCGCTCTTATTTCGCGGATAAAAACATTACGTTTCCAAAGTGACTCCGATCGTTTGTAGAACCCGCGGATTCATTTGTTTTCGGTAAGGCTAGGAACATGAGAATTGGGATCACGTTATAGATACTTTTATCGACTGTTACTGACGTTGAGAAACACGTGCTTTCGGCGGTCAGAGCGATTTGATTCCTCGATTTCCATTCGGCGCCGGATTAAGTTGAACGCCGAAGGCGGTTTCCTTGAACATATCCATTTTTCTGTCCTCAAAGTTTTTGTCCCATTTCTTTCCTCCTCCTCCTTTCTCTCTCTTGCTCTCTCTTTCTCACTTTTCTTCGGAGTCTTTTTCCTCTTACTTATTTTTTTAATCCCCTTTTCTTCTCATCTCTTTATGGTGGAGCGAGCATAGAAGCTGCGGGCTTAAAGTCGACGAATGCCGCGTGATTTGTACCTGCGGCTAGTCGCACGTCACGTCTTTTTACTCCAGCAAGCGTAGCTTGGACGTCTTGCCTCAACGATTCAGTGATTTTTCCGAAAGAAATAAATTCTACCGAGCCACGGAGCGAAATGGAAATTTAGAGTGGCACGTGGAGGAGGACCTATATTTATGTATTCATATGACGCTCTAGTGCCTAGGTTTTCGCCTCTCACCTCTCTTCTCTCTCTCTCCTTTCTTCTCTATCTCTCTTTCTCCCGCTTTCAACGTCCCGTTTTCGAATAAATTAGCCATTATTTTTGCCCGTATTGTATAAGACGAAAACCCGCTTCGTCTCTGCGTCAAATGCGGATGATCGACGACTTGGGTTTGGTCTCTTCGTGTCGTTCGAATCTAATCGAGCTTATATACATACAATTTATATATAATTCCAGTTTAATAATCCAAAGTATCCGACTAAGAGGTAATTCACTCAAGGAAGTCATAGATTTACCAATTGAAAAATGGTCACCGAGTGACAAAAGCATTCTTCGAAATATAGAGAATCAATCATGATTATTGAGATCATTCGATCACAAACTAGAAATCTCAAACGATAGAAAATATGGCATTACATTATGGAATTGATCTTTGATTGAATTGAAGGATATAAAAAATATAATCTCTCGAGGTTTTGCGTTTCAATACTGATAATTAATTTAAGCATATGTGCAGGTAAAAATAAATAAATTTGAAAATAAGACTGGCATCGTTTTAGAGGTGCAAAAATTACCAAAAAAAATTTTACAGTTATAGCTGCAGTTGATTCAGAAAAAAATGGCGATGAATGTACAGCAGGATGCTAAATGAGGAAAATTGAAAAGGACTATATCATTACTAGCACTATTTTTATTACTCTGCATAAAACGTGCGATAGAAGAAGTCAGAATAATAATTCGGCCATTGAAATTCTCTGGCAGTTTTTTTTTCTCAATTATGACTTATCGATAATATCTTAAAACGATTTTCCATCAGTTCATCTTTATCGTGATATTTTGCAATTCAATTCGGGAAAGATACAGTATCAAT
Organism: Diprion similis; assembly: GCF_021155765.1. NCBI lineage: Eukaryota > Metazoa > Arthropoda > Insecta > Hymenoptera > Diprionidae > Diprion > Diprion similis. Next base: position 7,365,642 of record NC_060118.1, read on the forward strand.
AATTTCTCCGGTAAGTGAGAAGGATCAGTTTAAGGTATGAAAAACGAAAAAAAAAAAATCGCTGTAATTGCCATCTTGGAAAAGTTTCCTTTTCCAGAAAAGTAAGATAAATAAAACGAGGCATAAAACGTCTTACACTTTTATCTACTTACAGCTATCTCCGCAGATGGCAAAGAAGATGAAGATGAAGAAGAAGAAGAAGAAGAAGTAGAAGAGAAGGAGAAATGAAAAGCAACAGAAAAATCCGATGGGTGAATAAATCCTCAGCTGTATTTAATCGAGCTAAATACCGTGAGAGGAAATAAAGTTTTAAAATTATAAAAGCGGCGTTAGAACGTGCTAAGAAGGAAGACAAGGGAGGATCTTCTCCGGATAAATTCAAAAGAAGTTTTCGCCGTATTTCCGTCGGACAAAAGAAGAAAACGCGCGATATCCACCCTTATACACTCATCCCCCCGCAATTCTACGAGACACATAAGAGTATCGCCTGCGGGATGCTGGTCTTTTTGCAATAAACGCGTCGTAGGGAAGAACTTTGGTAAGATCTGCATCTCGGGGATACCTTTGGTTATTGTTACACCGAACAATGGAGCCCAAGTATCACTGGGAATGGTGTCGCGTGGCCTGGCATTACTTCCCTTCTCTCCCCTTTTTCTCTTCTCTTCTCTTCTCTCTGAGTTGCACGCTTTTCTACCATTTGCTCCAATTCCAACCGCCTCGGTTCTCCTGAGCTCCAAGAAGCTGCAGTTTCATCTGCAACGATATCTTCGAGATAGACGGTGCATGGAAAAACGCTGCAGCCTGTTAACGCGTGATGAAATGTTTCTTCGACCTTTTTTTCGCTATTCGTAATAGTATAGTCAACGATTTATCACCGCACCGAGAGATCTTTCTATTCTTGGAGTTACTTCACACTCCTTGTTGTAACTATTCTCATTCTTCACTGTAAACCAGAAATACGTTTCTGGAGATAAGGTGAAATTTAGTTGTTTTTTTTTTTATTTCCAACCAAAAAATCTAACAACTATGCATATTCTTTTCGATTATGGTCACTCACATCATACTGTTTTTTTTTTTTTTTTTTTTTTTTTTTCCCTCAACAGGATGTCGATGAAACGATAAATTCATGTCGAGTCTCTATTCAACAGGAAAAATCTAGTCGAACAAATAAATTTTTCATTGAAAAACACAGTAAATATTGTATTAATAACTATAACACAGCTGAACAAGAAAGAGTGTTTTTTTTTTTTTTTTTTATTCATTGCCTCGATTTTTTTCGTAATTTTTTTCATATCAAAACGTAGAACTTAAAACTAAAATCATGATTATATTAGATTGACTCTAGTTTTTTGTGTTATTTTAGTATTGTAAAGAGGGGGGGGGGGGGGGGGAGTGGTTTTTAATATAATCATGTTTTTATTCGTAAATTTTACATTTTCGAACACCAAAGTTCATTAATGGACAGAAAAAAATCAGCGCGACAAAAAAAATTTTGTGCAATATTTTTTGATAAAATTTAAATATTAGAAAGAAAAAAAAACTGTTTTTCATCAAAAAATTACTTTTTTTAATCATATATAAAAAAATTTTACTCCGAAAGTCGTTGACATGAAATCTTACTGAAACCACTCAAATATCAAAGGCAACAAAACTACTGTAGACTAGCTTAATCGTAGACAAATCGTTACTTGTACCAAGTGTTCTTGCTAATTCTAAATTCAGAACTATGTCTTGAAATATTCGATAATTTATAATATGCAATTTGTCTCGTTTTTGATCGATCTCCGATATTCTAAAGCGACGCTTCTACGTTAAGAGAAACGTCAGCGTCGTGACAGTACTTTAATGTATATTAATTTCTCAACGTTTCGACACTTTTCCGATAGTTGAAATGCTGCTTGTTTAATATTACCGCTCGCCGTTATCATTAGGACATATGAACATTATGTTAGAACATAACTTACGAATGCAACAGGTAATTCCATATACCTAATTCAATCTTCGACCGTTAAACGAACGCGTGTGTTTGTAAAAAACGTGCAAAAGTTGCACAATTCATATTTTTCTTTGCTCATATTTTTCTTGACACGAATGTCAATATTATTATTTATTATTTTAAATTACGAAATGAAGCGAAGTTTTTTGCTTTACTTGAACGCTGCAGAGAAGATAAAAAACGAAAACAAAAATTTCGATTTTCAAATTGTAATTCTTTCAGTTTTTTATTTTTATCCATACAACTTGTCTTTATAAATAAATACGAATCTAAAATTTACAATTAGCTTCACTTTTCGACAACTGACTATGATGATTTTAAGCTGCGCGGATTTATTATTTATAATTTAGGAACTTTTGGAACGAATTGCGAAAAGAAAGACGACCATAATTTTTCACTACATCATACATAATAACACCATGTAGAATCGGTGAACGAATGAAGATAATCTGAAAATTCGACCTTCGAAAATGATTCAGAAGAATTTTTGACATTTTTTTTCAAAATATTCAAAACCAACTGCCCTCTATTTGACATGGAATGCCTCATACGCGTGACACGGATGCAGAAAGCAGAGTCGCGTCAAATGTGATAGTAAAAAGTGAAAAACCTGTAGCTAGTCACAAATAGTACTCACACTCTACGCCTGTTATTTTGTCGAGTCAGAATAATTGGTTTAAAATAAAAATAACAGAGACGAGGAAAATCGTATTTACTTTTCTACCCGCGCCTCGATATAAAATATCTGTATCCAATTAGGAATTAACGATTTCCGCTCTTGTTTCGCAACGACAAGAAGAGAAGATAAAACATAGGATAAAAAAAAAATAACAAAAATAAAACGGATAAAATGAAGACAATGGAAAAGCATTGCAGAAATCGATACACGCAATTATCCAATATAAACGGTTATTAGTTTCATCGGGAAATTTCAACCATTTAACCAAACAAACAATTTTTAATTAATGATCAAGCTGATAATATTTTCAAATTAAATAAGTTCGACGATTTTGGAGAAGTCAAATTTCATAAATAATTACGATATGAAATTTCATCTACATTTTTTTTCTATTCCACAGTTCTGTTGAGAAATTAGTGGGATGATTGGTCAGATAATAATCAGATTGCAAATTAGATAAAAAAAAAAAAAAAAGTTTTGTTCCTCATGCTGTGAAACTATTTTGAGTTTGTATACGAGTGAAAGAAAAAAAAAGAAGCTTTTAAAGAACCAAATATTTTCGCCATTATTGTACTGATTTTTTAAAAATATTTTCAATACCGTGAATCCCAACAGGCTGAAAAAACTCGTATCAAGAAACTTTGTTGATTGTCGAAATTTCATGTGAATCGGAAAAGCTTCGAATTATTAGAAATCTCTTGAAATCGCTGACAATCCTTGAAGATCCTTAGAAATCACCTGAAATCATGTGTAGTCATTTGTAATCTTTTGAAATCATTTGAAGCCTTAGAAATCTTTGAAATCTGTAAAAATCTTCTGATATTCACTGAAATCATCCGAAATCTTTTGTAATCATTTGAAATCTTTAGAAATCCTTTGAAATTTTTAAAATATTCGAAAACATCTGAAGACTCTTGTAATATTTTGAAATCATCTGAAATCCTTTGAGATCCTTTGAAATGCCTGAAATCTTTTGAAACCATTGCAATCTTAAATTCAGGTGTACATTAAATCCACGAGTGATTAACCCCTCGGAACGATTTGACAACTCGAACCACCACAGCCGAAATCCGCAGTATTATAACCGTGATGATCCATGAGAGATAAACTGTGAGTTTACATCAGCAAGCGGCTATAACAGGCCTCGAGAACGTCCTGCGGGGTTGAAAAAGAAAACAATCAGAATCCCCGGCCTGCACGATGTCCGGGACAGGTAATTCTTGAGGGGCAATGGTACATTCTATAAGTACTTCACCATCGCTCCCTGCGACTAATAAAACCTAACTGATCTCAGCGTGGATTCGATCCGCAGGTGGTGGTCGCCTCTGCTCCTCCTCCTTCCACATCCACTGCACTGTCTCTCCCGCTACTACATCCACATTATAACCCGCGTTGTATGTGGCATTTTGTACATATACATGCGCACATGGATGGTGTACATACAACGTTACTCGAAAGGCAAGCACCGGGTGTTCTGGAAAAGTGTTCGTTTCATTAAGTGAAGAGAGGTGACGCTTGGAGTTGAAGCTGAAGCCGTGATTGAAGTGAATCGTTAGACAGTTTTGGAAACCACTTGAAGAGTTTCGACCTATCGAGCTTGACAAATACTGAAGTCTCTAATACTGAGTATCGTGATGGTCGCAAGAAGTTTACTCGAGTCAACGAAGCTTGGTGAGCTATGTTGGAGCACGAAATGGTCAGGAATATTAGGCTCCATTTGCATCGAATGATTGTTTGTTCGGTATATTGAAACTCGGTATTATCCGACAAAACTTGACGTTGTGAACAAGTTATGTAGGCCGATCGGAACTTTGGGTGTGTTGTACGTTGTTTGGTAGTGAAAGGAAAGTACTACGTAGAACCATACCTAGGTACTTATGCTGACACGGTACCGCTTGAAATGGATCAAGTTTTGCCTACCAAATTCAGAATGGACAGAATTATGATCCCGCTTTCACCCTATTTGAAGGAACTATAAATGGAATCAAAGGTGACGATGAGATAACAAAAGCGCTTCCAGATAGTGGAGACGGCTGATGAATTTTTTTCTTTGCTTCTTGATATGATCCATGGTGAATGGAATCACGCCAATTGAGACTCTCGATTGCATTCCACGAAATTATTAATCTCTAGACTAAACGTCCTACGCAGTGTATAGATTTCTAAAAAGAGATTATACAACGAGACAAGAACGAAGTGGATTTCACAACCAGCCTCGGTACTTCTTCGAACCAGTATAGAAATCGGAATCGTCTAAAGTCGCAGAATATTTTCATTAGCGTGGGTGAAAAATTCTGAAGTACCAGCATCCGATGAATAAACTTCGTCGAAACGACTGAATTCCAACAGTACAGAGATTATAATGGTCTGTAGAACTAATTGATACTGGTTAAGGCTAAATGAAACCCACGGTCAAAACAAACACTCAAAAACTCTCCAGCACTACTGTTATTTATGATCACGAATAAAACGACATCGTCTACACTGTGTAGTAGAAATGAATGTGAACAAGTTCCAAGGGATGTTGTCGCCATTCGTGTTTACTGTCACTAGCGCAAATACTAGTTCCAGAGATTCTTTGAACTGTCTTTTATTTTTTCCTATACTTCGATCAGGACTGTGGGTCCCGTAAATCATGACATATCAAAATTAAGGTCCCCTTTCGACTGTCAGAAACGAATATAAGAGAAGGGACAGTGTCCGTTTCTTGATAGCCACCCCGTATATGAAGGAGAAGCGACGTGCACATACATAGGCCATCGTACATATGTACACCTCAGGCTGTGGAGGGTATTATAGTAACGTAGAGGTTCTCCGGAACATTAGTTTCCCCGGCCATGGCCCCGGCGTCTTTCCCCCTCCTTCGACCCGTTTGGAACCGAGCCACGCGACCTCTGGCTTCGTCTTTGTCTTTCCCCTTCGCCCGAGGGATGCTGTTTGCGACCCTCCGTCCCTCTTTCTTCCTTCCTCTCCCTTCTTCCCTCCACCCCATCCTCCTTCTCTCACGATTCTCGAGTAAGGAGTCACGGTCAGGGCTCACCTGTCGTTGCCGAAATCCAGACCATGCTGAAGGTCCCTCGTGACCGCGTTGTATTAATTACTGACTTCGTGAAACTTGGCACAATGGGAACCACTCGTATCAAATACTTTCTACAGTGTGTATGAAAAATTCTTAACAAGTTTCTACCAAAATTCTCGATGTCAGATCACGTGGTAACAGGGTTGGGAAGTCTTACGTTTCTGCATCTTTTGTGAACTTTTCTTCATTTTTTGGCCTAAAATGGTTCCTAAAGAACCGGATAAACAATAAACCGGGCTCTACCACTTTTCTTCGTTATATCAGCGTAGTCCATCTGGACCATCGATAGGTTTCACCAAATTTCCGATTTAATCTTGTAGATGACAACTTGATGAACTTCTCGACTTTCTTTTTGCTCGTGATTTGATGTTGTAACTCGGCACCTAAGCATGCACCAGTATGAAATTTAAATATCGAATCCCTGTACATAATCTGTCAGGTTCAGTTCCATATTTCACATATATCCTGGATCACGACTAAATTAATGTGTTATAATACACTGCAAATCTCAATTTTGGCAATGAAACATTCACCAGCATTCTCATCCTCTAATAACCTCAATCACGCCGGAAGTTTATCCCCTAAATTTAAAGAATCATGCAATATTTGAGGTTAAACACAGTTCACCTATTGTCGTCTGCTAATAGCGAATACCGTTCTTTTAAAATGTTCTATCAAAGTCTTGCGTCGTTGCCGAGAAATCGGTACGAAGTCGATTTATATGGGAGCAAACTTTTGGGCGGTTTTTTACTCTTAAACGGCCGAATTGGCAGGTGAAAAAAAATACGTGTCTAATGTTTTATAATGTACTGTAACATATCGTAGAATGAAGCGAATCGGTGAGATGCACCGCGGGTGCTTTCCTTGTTAGAGTAGAATGCAAGTTGATTTCATAATGGAACGTTAAACCGAGATGACGGACGCAAAGTTTTGATGTATCAGAGTTGAGAAAGGAAACTGTTGATGATTTCGTTTGAAAAAAAATCGTATGGAGAATCAATATTTGAAGAGTTTCTTAACCAACATAGCTAACACCATGTTCTATTTGGATAAGTAATTATCAACTTCTACTCACGTCAAGCGGCCGCCTTTTGATGTTAATAAGGCTTCCGTCAGTCGAATTTAAAGCTGTGAAATCAGCCATGGTACCTCCACTGCAGGTAATTAAAGGTGGCCGTGTCGTCGATCAAGGTTTCAAACTGCAACAGAAAATAAAATTTACTTGTAGTTGGAATCCAATGTAGGATAAAAATTAACCTGAAAGTGCGTAACTCGGCTTCTCATTCCGTGTAAAATACTTTTCCGTGGAATTAAAATATATGAAACGAAAAGGGATGAGTTGAAGATGAATACTCTTTGTTAAATTATCACATTTTTTAACATCTATTATCTACTTAGATACCTATAATTTTTACTATCTATTGGTTACTAGGATTTTTCTAAAAATGCACAAGAAAAACAAACATTAATGAAATTACAACCAAGATCTACCTAGATACCGATTTTTAAATACCCCTAGACTTAGATACCGTAAAAATACGGTAATTAGTGTGAAATTCTTCAAAAAGTGACAACACTAATTACGAACTATATTTATGCAGGACCAGGGTGAAACGATGAAGTTTATACGATACATGGTTCCTAATTCGACATGCAAGTATGAAAGATCATTTTAATGAAGAATCATGATTCCTCCGAAATTTCGGACTATTGGTAGACAATTATAAAGAAACCACTGTACCCTGGCCTCCCCTACTTTCAATCTAAATTCGTTGCTCGGTCTTTTTCTGTTTTCTCACTGCTTTTCTGGCGGGTCCCTTTCTTTTAACCTCTCGTTTGGCAGGTGGTACAGCATTTGTTTTTGCGACAATCCGCTGACGTGTCTGTGATGCTGTAAAGACAACACGAATACCCTATTTTTTACACGGCAGCTTGTACCGATTAGAAACAGCTAGGAGTCCGAAAAATCGACACTAGCGCCGCTGCAATACCTGAAAGCAAACGAACGGGTCACGTGGGTGATAGCCTATCAGAAAGAACAAATTCAGTCACATGACTCCGTCACTTTAACCAATGACATACGCAGTGAATCACGTGATTCGTTAGTTCCATTAAGGCTATTGAAGCGCTGGTGGCGATTTCGTCTGTTTCTAATCGACTCAGGCCGAGGACGCTAGTCAGTCATCCAGTTAGTATATAGAAATCAGTGCGTGTCGCGCTGTCGCAGAGAGAAACATAGATTCCGGGACTGCAAATTGCAAAAACAAAAGACAACACGAATCTCCTATATCTTCAAGAAAACAGTGACCGTTAATTTACTGGTACACTCACCCTCTACGAACATGTGACTATCTCGTGACGTAACAAGTAACACCCGAAGGGCGATTGATCCTTATTTCAGGATTTCCCTGCAGGTCTCAGTGATAATCCGCGAACTGAATTCTTCGACAGTACGAGTAGGGTATCCAACGGTCGGTGATCCGGGGTAACACAAAGACAATTAGGACGTCTGCCGGGTGAAACGGCGACCTTTTGACCTGGGCACCCGACCTTCGCAGTTATCGCGGACTGACTCGACAACTGATGTATGTACTTTAACACGCCGTCGGTTAATTCGTCGAGCCATCAACTTAGCCGCGACAACGAGATGGGCGGAGGGAGGATCTGCCCTTGCCCAGGTGCGCCATGGTCGTTTGGGCAAACACCCATCATGGCTCACATTTGGCTACACGTCATGCGTGCAAAACACACGCAGAGTACAGAAATTAGAATCTTAGCTCGAGGATGAATGGATCCCGGAGTACAAATCAAGGGTTGGATGGAGAGAAAAAACGGTTGGCAAAAGTACACCGCAAAGTTAATTTTTGCGGGAATGATGTTACATGTATAGTGAAGACGAGTGTGAAACTGTGGGGAATGGGTTAATAACTTGAGATTGTATGCTACACATTTTATTACCTCCACCTTCTCTCAAATATTATCATAGGTCTGCAAAAAAATATTATATTTCACCAGCATGGGATGTTTTTGGTAAATATTATGTTTTCGACTGTGCTGAATCCAAAAATCACTTCCATATCTCTCCATCGCGTACAGTATTTTTGCAAAATACAAAAGGCTTGCATAAAAAAAGTATAACAATAATGAAAAAATTGACATTTCATTATAATGAACTAAACAATATTTCTTATAAAATTAAAGAAACATTTTTTTTTATCAACATTTATTGGAGATATGATGCCGACCGTTTTCGATTACGAACAACACCAAAATCTCATTTTGGGGACATTTTTTACCGACATTATAGGGATGCCGGTAAAGCAGCGTGTACTGTCGGTAAAAAATTACTGGCATGCTTATAATGTCGGTAAAAATGTCGCCAAAATGAAACGTCGGTGTTCTTCGTAATCTAAAACTAAACAAGCTGCCATTTCGTCATTTCACCATCAAATCTCATGGGACTGGGCTCCAAACGTGTGTTTCATCACCGCCGAGTGGCATCATACGGGAGATTTTGATCCATTCAGTGCAACTGTGAAAATTTGGCCAATTTCTGTGGGTGGTAACCAATCTGTAAAATTTTTTTCCAAATTTTGAAAAAGTAAAAAGTCGCTCCACTTTTTGCCAAAATAAGGCATTAACTCGGGCGAGTTTCATTCTGATCGCTTGAGCGGTATAGCAGTTTTGCATCCCCGCGTTTTTGAGGTGTACAACGCGTCTTTGTAAGCACCTTAAGTGCGTTACGTAAAAGAACTTTTCTTAAACCTTCAGCCTCCCATCTTCCAATTAACGTTACGCATACCGTAGGCATCGCTCCTTTTACGCAACTACGCGTACCAATTTCAATAGCTCAGAAAGAATTCTTGGTCCGAATTACTGGTGTAGGGAGATGAGGGTCGTCGGTGATGCCCAGGTGGCTTAACCTGGATATACACGTGACGTTACGTGGCCGTATCACCCGTGAGTCGGCCGTAATAATTTATACTTAAATTATACGCCTACACGCGCTGGCTAAACATACATGAGTAACAGCAGCCCTCCAAATCGGCCGAAAGAAAAATACGTTATTATTCATCTCTTTGAGGGTGAAATTTAGGGTGTATTTTTACTCCGGCGTCAAAGGGAGGAAAAGAAATCTTGAATTATAATTGCGATACTCGATTACATGATTTTGGTTTTATTTTTTCTTTCCTTTTTTTTTCTTCTGTTATTGTTTTCTGTATCACGTGTATAAGAGATATTTCCACCCCAATTTGACGAACGATTTTCCCTCATCAGTTTTTTTTTCATTTATACATTTTTTTATGAGATTGTCTTGCAAATCTGTTATTTTTCTATAAATTTTTGAAAGCTAAAATAGAAAGAGGTTTTTAAAATTTTTTTAAATATTCTCCAAAATTTTTCGATCAAAGACGATCGTTTCAGGTTAAATTTCGAAGTGAAAATTACTTTTTTAATATTCATTTCAGTCGCATATATAAATCAAGTCAATTCGATGAGTTAAAAATGTGCCCTCCAGTTATTTTTTTTTTCTCTCTTTCTTCTTTACACTATCCAGCCGTATTTAACGCTTTTCTTCATTCCGTTTTATCTCCTGCTTGTACATACTTTAGTACAGAAAGCGAAATAAGCCAACCGCAATAGCAGCTGCGTAGCGAGACCGAAGCGCAATGACGCAGGTAGATTTTAAGTACACAGTTATGTACGTAAAAAAGCGAACACATACATACAAAGCAGATCTTACTCTCTCATTCCAGTTTCTCAGACTCGTCAAAGCTCGAGCTTCAGCTTTGAGATTAAATACTTTGAGGGAGAAAATTTGATTTTAGATATATAGACGACTCTCTCGAATGCAGTTCACCGAAATACTTCCAAGTCTACTCCAACTCGCATTATGTACAATTTTTTAAACTCCTTCGGTTCATCAGATTTGCGAGACAATTTGGATTTTATTTTTTTTTATCAATATTGATTTCTATGATATCCAGACAGGGTGAAATGGGGTGTAAAATTTCTGTGGAGAGTGAAAAGAAACGTTTGAGAAAATCAACTTGCCTATATGTCAAAGAAACGATGTTTTAATTTTCTGCCAAACAGGTTTTCGGTTTCACAAAATAGAGAGAGAGAGAAAAAAAAAATTCAGAATTACAGGCTGAAACGATTTAGATAAAAATTTCACCAGTTCTGAGTTACAACCAAACCGATAAGATAACTATTTCATCTCAATATGCAGTTCATTATCGTTATCGAATTATTCCGACGGGATAAATAATGTGCATTTTTGCAAACTAGGCAGCAAAAGCCAAGCCGATTTTATACTCAAAATCTAATGCGTTCTAAGTTTGGAAGATCCGCGATAATTCAGTCGAGGATCTACCATATTCTTTAGATCGTTTTCGAGATATTTTTTGAAACGGTGCACATGAAACCAAAATTGCTTAATAGCGAAATTTTTTTTTGATAATTTATGATTTGATTCGAAATATTTTTGAATTTTAGGTGAAAATATTGATTTGTCTTTCAATATGTTACTTAGTGAGTAAAAATGTGATAATGCGTCATTCATGCAGGGGTAAAAAAAAACTCGATTGCTAGGAAAAATAAGCGAGTCGGTCGATTGATCGATTTTGAAAATTAATCGATTAAACTCGATAAATTGATAAAAAGTGATCGATTTAATGGAATATCGATTATTTCTAATCATTCTTAATCACTTTCCTCGTAAAACGTATTTATTATACTACAGTTTATTTATGATTCGAAAAAATGGAAGTCTTGTGAAATGTCAAGTCCGGCGTGTTTTCTCTCAGGTTGAATTCATCGACACGTAAAGAATCAATTCCGACCAGGTCAGGAACTCCGATCGGCGGGTAATTTGCAACAAAAGGTGATTATGGGCACCAACCCGGCGTAACGATATTGGAATACCAGCAAAGCGTACGTGCGCCGATTATCCGGAGCTTTAACGGTCAGCGAAACAAATGGAGCGCGCCCCCGTTTCATGCCGATGGTTTTCAACCCCTCGCCGTCTGCCGTTTCGACTCTCCACCACCCTTGCCCGCGATATTCGCCTGGAGGGTCGGACAGCCTGTAAGGTGTCAGCGATTCGAATCTGAACCCAAAGACCATCGGCTAACCTAACCTAACCTAACCTAAGCTAAACACCCTTAAAATCTGGTCGCGAGACTCAGCGCAGAAACAATTCCGAATGACCGTTACTTTATTTTGGGGATGAAATTTGTGTGAAAAAAGAAAACTCACTTTCGATATTTTATTGGTTGTATGAAATAATACAGTTTTATTTCTAGAGGGTGGTAAATAATTTCAATATCAATTCATCAAATTCTGGTTCATCATTTTTCATATTATTTTATTTTAATATGGTGTTCGTGACACGTCATTTTTTTTATGCAATTACAAGTAGCTTAACGAAATTAACAAAAATTCTTTGAAAACCTGATGAAATTAAGTACATTTCCTAAAAAAAAACCTTTTTTAGGTCGATTAAGACTTAATTATTTCTTAGGATCAGAATCGAAGAAACACGCTTATGGGCGAAATAAATTTTAAAAAGTGGAATATTTTTTTCCATGTACTTTTCGGCGATGCGTGAAATCTTTTAAATCTCTGGATGTCGTTGAAATCATACAAAAGCCTTATGACATAAAGCAAAACGTTTTAAGTATCTTCTGAACACCTTTCAAATCCGAAAAAACTTTAGTTTAATTTATTTAAACGTCAAATAATTTTCCAAATTCCTGTATAAAGTCTTTTGTAACTCTTCCAATGTAATATAGTTGAAATACATTAAGACTTGGAAAAAAATACTATGAAATCTTTGAAATACGTCGATATTCTAAAATTCTGTTTAATCTTTCGAATTTGTTTGAGTAGGTTTGTAAAATCTGATCAAACTGATTTTCGAGATCCTTTAAATTGTTGATATTTCTCGAAACCCTGTGAAATCTGATACGAAGTTATCTGAAATTCTTGAAATCTCTTGAAGTAATTCGCAATCTTGTGTGAAATCGGTTAAACTAATTATAGGAATTCCGGAGATTCTTTGGAATTTCCTAAAATGTTTCAAAACTTTCTGCAATCTTTGTGTCTAAGTACGCGAACAAATGATTAGCTGTAACAAAATCATACGAAAAGTTTAAAAACCAAAAGTCAGCAGTTTTATTAGTTTTTATTAAATCCATCCACTTTCTTTAATCTCCTACGTTTACAAGCAAAATTGTAATCAATAAAGATTTTGATTATTAATATTATTATTATAGACAAAGTATTTGAAAAAAATATCCTCAGAACGAATTAGTTGCCAAAATTACCAGATTGTGGGAAAAACCCCGCGTTCTCGATGAAAAAGCGTGACAGAATTTTCATTTCACGCTGAAGCCGCTACGACGAAAAATGGAGAAAACTTATAAATTCCGAACTATGACTCCGTCTTTCAAACATTAGCGGATCCCATTTTCCCATGTGCACTACCCACATGCACAGATTTAGATAGCTAAATATAGACCCTTTTTTTTTGTCAGCACCTTCCTTCGCGGAGAGGCTTGATCCTGAACCGTGACAACGTCCCGGATTTCTAACGGTCACCTCTGTGGTCCCAACAGGATTTTAGCGTTGCTTTTAAGAAAATTGAGTTACTCCGACGCCCCGGTTTTCACCCTCATCCCCCACCCGCCCCCTCAATTTTACTCTTTCACTCTTCTCACCCCGGATTGAGTTAGCTGCGGTGGTTGTCCCGAGGAGAGGTCGGCTTGTTTATTTTGACCGACGCTATCTAAATACCTCAAAGCCCTTTGTATACACGCGGCTAGGAGGGTAGGCATGGGGTCTCCCTTGAATGACTCCACGGCGTAATATCAGCGAAGTGGGACGCGTGGCGGCGGCAACGAGCAGATTAAATAATTGGACCAGGAAGCACAAGGCGTCCAGATTACAGCAGACCAATGCTAATGTGACAATCCGTTCGGCGCCCTCTTTGTTCAAACGCTAACTAACCGTGCCAAATTCAATTTAGCGGACACCGGATCCGCACGGTTATTTCAATTGTATACGTCATACTGTTCATATATCGCGAGCATATTTTATGCGTGTTTTTTCGTACAAAAAGTACCCGTTTTATATGACAATCGAGTGGGTCCGCCTGTGCGCATGCGCGGAGTGCTGAAAAACACTCCGCGCATGCGCAGTCGCAAGTAAATCTGACTTACGAAATCCTAACCTCAATTTCGTCTTGAGTCGAAATTTAGCACCGACTTTAAACCCTATGTAGCAGCTCCTCTACGTAGGGTTTAAAGATAGTAAAGTAGATTCTATTTCAATGCAATATCAGACCCTACTTTGGCGTCAAGAATGTCCGAAATTTCCCGATTTACTAAGTTTAGGCTCAAAGTAGGGTCTGTTTAGAACCTCCTTTAACTCCCAAGAGATAGGGCTAAGCCTGCTTGTTTGATACCCTCCTTTAACGCTCAAAATCATACCCCACTGATGAAGGTCCAATCATTCTGATTGATTATTACGATTGAAGTACAAAAAATTCGATTACAACGTGTCAAGTAGTCAAATTGAAATTCCAATAAATAGGAACTGGTTTACACATGCGTTCAATCGTATTTCGTGTACATTAAATCAGTTGAAATGGTTTTTATGTTCGTAAGAACGTCAATGAAATATAGTCGAAATGCAATACTAAATTTTCGTTGATTGTAAAAAAAATAGGGATTGTTTATAAATTTTTAAGAATTGGATGGTCAATGCAAAATTTCTAGGTTCAGTATCCTTTAAAGTACCTTCGTCTCGTAGTTTCGAAATTATTGCATTTGTATTTGTATACATTTAGTGCAAATTCGTCGAAAGGTGATGATGATGACAATGATGTATTTTCACGAGGGTAATTTGCACGGTATAATTTCATTCCTCCCTTCACCGGCTGCTGTGCAACAACCCTACCAAAAGTCCAAGGAAATTCCACGTACGTGGAAATTCATGAATATGTATGTACAGTACAGTATACCTTGTAGAGTACAAGTGCGATGTGAAAATACAAACGAGAAGAGAGGTTGAATTAGCACAGCTGCGGGAGGCGGAAACTTAGAGTTTATCACTGAGTATAATACTTAATTACACAACTCTGAAACATCCCTTCGCACAAAATTTTACAGCCTCGTGAAGCGTGAATTGAAAACTTGATCATTCGGAGAATTAAAAATGAAATAATAAACGAAATTCGGTCAGCCGTTAAACCGTAAAACTGGTTTGGCCAGAACCCGATATCTCATGCAGATCGTCGAGGAGAGTATCTTAACATGCGTTTCTGGTGTCTCGAAGATTTTAGAGATACTCCCGAGCTACGCTTCAAGGCTCGGACAAATCGTTGTTAGAATTTAGCAAAATACTGGAGGTAACGGTATAAAATATTGAAACTAATGCCGAGATCATCGTTTGATCAAAATTACAGGATTGAAAATTTGGTAGCTGAATAAAAATGGCGTGAGTTTTGGATCAGTGCAGTGAACATGTCAAATGAGTGTAGATCTAATGACTCAGAATATCTGTTTTACGATTAGTTGTATAAAAGGCAAAATCTTGACTTTCCTGAAGTTTGATTTATCGAATATGTGACCATCTTTATCGCAATTCTGCCATTTTCATAACGATCACAACATCATAATCAGGGAGTGATGTTACATTGAAATATTGTAATTTGCTTCATCGGTCCTACGATTTATACACACGGAAACACAATTACTCTTGTATTTACTAGACTGGATCAAAATTGGGACTATTTGGTAGTTTGCTTTTAAAGTTACTACGATCTGCTGTTGAAGTTACTAAATCGACAAGCGTCCAAATCACAAGGGAGAAACTTTGCACTTAAAAAAAATGTATAGTAAGATGAATAACAAAAACGCGCCAGTCACTACCAAAGTAGTGAAAGCAATGTTCACCAATTTTAGTTTCCGTGTAAAACACTAAGAAAGTCAACTTTGACGTTGGCTTAGGGAAAAAATCATGGCTGAAGTCAGAAAGAAGAGAGAGGTTAGAAAAGAACGAAAGCGATAGGCAGGTACTGCTGTACGTGTGAATCGAATGGGATGATAGTCGCTGGAGCAAACAGCCACTGTGCCTGCAGTCTCTCTTTCTCTCAGGAGCATCGGAGGGCAAGAATCTCGCCGTATCCCTGACATTGCCCGAAGGCAGGCAGGTGTAAGCCATCAGCTCTCCGGCACCATCTTTCTTTCCTTCTTTCTCCCGGCTATCTCTCTCTGATTCCCTGTTTCCCCCGGCGGCGTGGATGAGGCGCACAGCATCGATGGTCCCCGCTGCGTCCTACCTACACATCGTCCACTTTCCACCTGCAAGGTTCCCTCCTTTCAACCTCCGGATCGGGCACTTGCATCGTTTCTCTGATGCAGAACTACAGTAGGACCTTCTTATTGTGGTCTGATCGGGATTTGTGATCGAAATGACGAGGTGAACAAGAGACTGACCACGAAGATGTTGAAAACTAGAGGGCTTAGTGGGACTTTGAAGTTTAAAACAATGAATTTCATGGTAGCAGAGTTGGGAAGAACAAAGTTGAAAGCAATGGAATGGCAAATCACAGAGTTGAAAACATGAATGTAGTTTAACACAGTGGGGTTTGAATGAGCAACTTTGGAATTGGGAAAATTGAAAACAACATGTTCAGAAATGTGAACAAAGTTGAAAACAATAAAGTTGGAACCAACGGAGTTGAAAGTGAAAACAATGAAAGAACAAAGTTATTATAGACGCACGACTGGAATTAAAATCAACAAGAAACTACAAGTAGCAAGATTGAAAACTACGAAGTTGAAAACAGTAAAGTTGAAAGCAACTAATTGTAAGTTGACAGCAACAAAGTTGTAAATAATAAAAATTCAAAACAACAACGTTAAGTCAATAAAGTCAAAATCAATGGAGATAAAAACAAGTGGCTTCATGGTAATGAGGTTGACAACAACGAAATCAAGAACAATAAAGTCGATGATAACAAATGTAACTAAGCACAATCGAGAAACGTTGATATTAAGAATAACGAAGTTGACGATTTCAACAAATTTCTGCGGTAAGTAGAGAAAAAAAGGACTCGGATCTCCTCTTCGCAAATCTCTTTGGTACAATCAACTTTATTTTGCAATACCTCGACAATCTCGATAACAGCAAGATGTCGTTCTTAGTAACCGTGTAATTGATATCAACTTTGTTATGTTCAACTTCGTTTTTGTCATTCCCGTCTATATCAACCTCGATATTGTCGACTCAAATGTTGCCAAATTTATAGTCATTCTTTTTGTTGATTTCGTTCTTGTCAACCTTGCCGTTGACCTTCTGGTCAATCCTGTTGTCAACCTTGTCGTCAAGCTTGTGACGAATCTTGCTGTTAACTCTGTTGCCATCTTTAATGTCAACACTGTTATCAACTTTGATGTTGACTTTGTTTTATTTTTTTCAACATTATTATCAACTTTTTTTTTCAACCTTTTTATCAACCTTCTCATGGACTTTCTTTTTTCCAACCTTGTTGTCAACTTTAATCTTGTCAACCCTGTTGTCAACCTCGATTTTACCAACCCCATTGAAACGCACCTAATTTTCGTTAACCTGTTTGTGATCTTAGCCTGTAACATCAAGGTCCTACTGTATCTAGGAATACATAGATGCGCCAGGGTGTACTCTGAAGAGCCTGCACTAAGACGGAGGCGCGCGCGTCCCGCAGCTTCCAGGTCCACGCGGCTACCTTGGCGGCTCGTTAAAGTCCCCCTCTATCTTCCTCCCTCCCTCTTCCTCATCCCGTCAGCCAGCGTCCTCGAGGTCTCTGATCGCTTCGTATTTCAGCCAGGTGGAAGAAGAAGGAGTAAACCGAGTGGATCTGTGCTTGGAGAAGAAAGAGAGAGAAAGACGGGGAAGTACAAGACTGCACGGGGCGGACGCGCCACGCGATATGCAGGCGGAGGCCGACGCGACGTGCTGCCTGCAGGAGCAAGTGAGCTGAGTAAGGGCGTAGACGATGAACGAGGGGAATTACGCTTTGCTCTCGTCTTCTTGGTGCTCCAGCTCATTTTCTCTCTTCGACAGAGAGAGAGAGAGAGAGAGAGAAAGAGAGAGAAAGGAGGATAGGGCGCACAAAGTGCGTGCCTCCGTTCGTTCGTTGCGGCACGTAGTAGAAGCCCAGGTACAATTCCCGGTGCTCTGGAGTGTCTGACGAGCAAGAAAGAGACATCAAAGAGGGGCTAAATTGCTATCGATCAATTGAGTATAAGGTACCGATATGAGGAATCTGCGATTTATATATATAGTATAGATATATTATATAGATGCAAATTATTAGCCACCTTCATTACAGGGCACGTAGATACCATAAGTGATTATACCGATTCGTGCGCTGTAGTATTAACAACGAGGACATTATATTGGTTGTAAGTGATGCCGGTGATTATTGTCATTTAGCATTCTTTCCTCCTATTTTAAACCTCAACGGCACTACTCTTCGGCAATTATTACAGTTACATCATTATTTATCCTAATGTAACGTTAATCTATCCAAAGGCTTCAATGTTCCATCAAATGCGTTTCTCTTTACTCAGGTGAAATGGTTTGACTGACGATTACTACGGTTCACTGTTAAACACTTAGTCATAAAGTCATATCAAATCATTTACATCATTTCACCGATGTGTTCTGGTAGGTTCAGATGATTTCAAATCACGGATTTTTCACAGATAACCTTACGATACTTATTCAACTAAGCCACTATTCATTCTACTGGTCTACATTAATAAGTAAAATCTGTTGGCCGTATGAGAAATCTTTCAAAATCCTTCCAAAGTTCTCCAATTTGAAAAAAGCTGTTTATTTAACATTCTTTTTCTGAATATTCTGAAATGTACGTGCAAGCCCACGATATCTGATCACCAACAGATCTTTCGACATCCTCAGATGTTCTTCCGGAATTTAGAAATAATCTTATTAAATCCTTTAAAACCATACGAAATGTTTCGAAATCATCTACAATCCCATAACAACTGATCGACGAATCGATGAGAAATCTTCGAGTTCACACGAGTCCATTATTACCATAATCTTAGAATCTGGTATACATTCCTGAGTTCCACTATTGCGAATGTCGTCTAAATATTTGGCATGAATAAAAAACCTCCAGGATGTCTATTAATTACTCAACGATTTCGATCGAACCTCGCAGTTCGATTTCCTGTACTTCCCAATGCAGACCCATCAAAACTTGATTCAATCCGAACGCGAATCTTTTCGTTCCAACACTATTCTGAACAGACAGTGATGTGACATCCTTGAAAACGCTTTTCTTCGAAAGAAAACAAAAAAACCATGAAAAGCACTGCGTACTTGTCAATCCCGCGTTTTCCACCTCGTCCTCGTCTTGGTCCCGGTTGTCCATTACTTAGGATCGGCTGGGCAAGACGTGACCGTCGGCGTCGTTGACCCGGGCATCCCGAAGGAGTCGAGCCTTCACCGAGCCAGGGGGCGTTTACGCAACCAAATACACGTCTGGGCCGTGAACATTGGTGAACACCCATGGCCTACCTGGATAATATGTAGTATGTTGGCACATACATGCGTGTCTTTCTACCACAGAAAGACCCTGCAGGTAAAGATAGGCCGTCTATACAAGCCCGAGGCTCTTGTAGGGCGTGAAATATAGATTTCCTCAGTGTTTATTCAACACCAAACGGTGTTGCATGCTCGTGTATATGCCTGTTTTGATGATCACCAGGCTTCGGGCATGTGAAGCACGCGCGTAGCTACAACCCGGCAATAATAATGACGTTGTGTGATGCGTGGGAAGAGTAAACAGGCCTTTTTTTTCCTTTTTCTTCTTCTTCTTCTTCTTCTTCTTCGGATTTCTTCTATCGGTATTTATGTTGCTTCTCTTTATTTTTTTATTTATTTCTTCGTCATCTTTCTTTTATATCGAAGATCCCTCTTTGCTTTTTCCCTCACCCGTTTCTTACGCCTAAGCTTTCCTCCAGCTCTTTTCACAACCGATCACCGAACGTCGCTTTCGTTCTTCGTCAATGTCAATGCTCACGATATTTTTCTCATTTTTATTCAATAAGAATCGTATCAAAAGTTATCGTAAACTTTACTGAGGACTATACACTTGATTTCTATATATATACGATATACACTTCAGAAGCTTCAAGTGATTTCAGATGATTTCAGTCAGATCGATGTAGGCATGCATCAAGGTTTCGAGATTCAATTAAGGTCTTTAATCCCCGCACCTGACTGCACAATTCGTTTTTCTACCGATTTTTAATGAATAATGTGAATTCGGTTCTGAAATCCGAGGTTAGGTTAGGTGTGTCGTATTGAGGTGGACATCCCCTATATATGTATGGATATATATATATATTTATATTTATACATGCATATACACATTATAGACGGGAAATTGACTTCCGTGCAGTGAAGTTGCATGGATGATTCAAGCGACGAATAATAAACACGATCCAGACTGGACTACGAAAATCTAGATCAACGTTACGGTGCGTCGCCTCGACGTTGCTGCCGCTGATCGTTAGGTCGAGGGACCGACGGCTATCGATATTTATCAATCATTCATATGGCGCGACGCCAAGATTCGATATGGTAATTCGGTATAATTTGGAGAACGATGTCGCGAGAATATATGTGAATCGACTGACGTTTCGATATTGACAAAAACGACAAGTAAATATTTCGCAAATATTATCGCAAGGCTAATTTTGACGTAGAAAAAAATTCACCGCATCAACGAAAATTTTCCTCTACCGACGAGCTTGATTTCTTTTTTCCTCCTTTGCATTATTGTTCCCCATTCTTTGGAATAGGACGTCAATTGTAATACACTGAATGGATCAATCTGTCGAGCCGGTGTTCTCAACCTGAGTAACCTCGTTCGGCTTCAGTAAATCGAATGGTAACGCGTCACGCCGCTAGGTGGCAGCACTTTCTTTCTTTCTCTCATGAACCAAGACACTCGAGTTATAGATTAGAATCAAAGTCGCGGCTAACAACTCCACTTCGCGATGTCAATTGTTTGACTTATTGTTGACGTTTGGGAACGAGTGATATCTGTCGGATTCTTATCTTTTTCTGTGCGAGTCAGGAAACTTAAGTTGAACAAAAACGGGCCCGAAAGTTGCAAAATAAATGATTACTCGTGCCGACTCTGTAATTACATTCATCGCTGAAATCTGTTGATGTAATCGAGTCGAGCGATGTACGCGTGTGTTTTTTTTTTCATTTTTGTTGTTTTTCTCATGCCAACTTAACTTTGAGACTTCGTGTTTGTATTTTTATTCCGTACATGTTTTTGCTTAATTCTTTACCGCCGTCTGATTCACCTGTCAGCTGTGTTTCTAGGCCTGACCGAACACTTTGTAAGTGCCACACGCTGCAGATTTTTACCAACGGTGCAAAAAACGCGTCGGAATGGATGGGACAAAAAAATCTTGTCGCTAGAATTTCAAGTGTTGGGTTTGCGTGCAAGGCACTGAAGAGATTAAAACTACATTGATCATCATCATCTTGGTGCAAAAAAATGGCGAATTGGACGTTGTCGCAACTCGTTACGTGGCAAGAAAGTCAAACACATTTTGAACACGGATTTAATGGTACAATCGACGTGATTGAAAAATCAAACATCACAAATGTAACGTTTTGGCAAGTCTAAATCTAGCCAGGATTTAATCAGTCAATGGAATATTTCCGAAATCAAAGATTTATCAAATTCAAAGTTTATTATCTATAGTGAAACGTTGTCACAAATCGGAATATATTTGAAGATATACTTTGAGTTTGAAATTCACAAAGTAGAAAGGAAAAAATGACATTATTTGTCATTTTTTATTCTGATTTAAAAAACTGAAATTCCTATCTAAATCTGGATTTTGTATATCTTGAAATGTAATGAGAAATTCCAAACCACATTTTCAACTGTAAATATTAATTTGAATATAAAAACAACAAAAATCGTAAGTATAACATTTCAACAATCGCTAATAAAATAGGAAAATAACACAAAAATTGAAAGTTTAAAAAATTAATATAAACGATGGAAGCAAAAACTGGTACAAAAAGTAGGTGAAAAAAAAAATCACTACCATCAGAAAGAAAAAACCTCGTAAAAAAGTTGAATATAACATTTCAATCTTTAGAATAAAAGCAAAAGAATTAAGAAAGAAAAAAAACAAGGTACGTTAGTTCAAAACAATTAATCGACCGATGTGGGTCTGCTCTGTCAAAAAACGAACTTCAGTATAAGTTTTATTTATTCAATTTTTTTTTTTCTACAGCAATCGTGCACGGCCATAGGCAAAATACAAAGGCGCAAATTGATAATACAAGTAAGTATATCATCTTGGATATGTGTTAGCTTAAATACGAATACGGAGCAGCGAAACGAGCGGAGATTGGAAAGTGACTATTCTGTATGATATAAGGGGCGGGGATGACGAAGGGAAAAAATGAAAAATGGTCTAAGGTCGCGGATGCAGGAAGGCGTAGTCCAACATGCTCGGCCCTCACGTCTCGACAGTGACGGAGTTTCAAGAATTATATGAAAAAGCAAAGACCACCCACTTACCCGGCCCATTTCTCTCTCTCTCTCTCTCTCTCTCCCCTCTCTCTTTCCCTGTTTCTCTCTCTGTTCTCTTAGCGCACGACAGACAGACCGGCCTTCCTTCCCTGGACAATATAGTCGCAGTAGGTAGCCAAGGGTGAAGTAAACAGGTAGGAGTGGCACAAAAACAATTTTTCTTACGCTACTCTGCGTGATCTGGAATAATCTCACCAGCGCGGCGGATATGTCTAACCGGAATTTTTCAACACCATCGCCGCGTCCACGAAAACCTTTCTTCAGCTAGTATATTATATAGTCAAGCAGAGCTAATGAATGAAAAAATTGGATATTTTTTTTTTTTCATACCGCGGTTGAAATCTCTCGGTCCAAAAAATCTTGCTTCCTTCAAATTTTAACTCTTGCCATTCTTGGAATCGTTGCTGTATATTCTTTCCTGATTATTAGTGTAAACTGGAATATCTTATAATGATATTAATGATATTCATGGTAGGAAAGAAAATTCTGATTAAGCATTTGAAAATGGCCAGAGCACTATAAAAAATTTGGTGTTGAAATAGGCTGGTATGGACTTACACTATAAAATATTTGTTGTAGCCAATTGACATCAGACAATTTTAGATTGACATCAGACAAAGTTGAATTGACATCAAATTGTCTGATCTCGACATCAAATAGTGTTAGATTGACATCAGAGGGTATTGGATTGACATCAGACAAAGTTGAATTGACATCAGATTGTCTTATATTGACATAAGACAGTGTTAAATTTACATCGGATAGTCTTGAATTGACATAAAATATTGTTGGATTGGCATGAGATAGCGTTGAATTGACATCAGATTGTTTTATATTGACATCGGACGGTGTTGTATTGACATTAGATGATTTGAAATTATCGTGAGATAAATTTAAATTGACATTAGATAGTGTTAGATCAATACCAATTTATATTGTGTAAAAATTGACACTTAAATTTTTTTTACAGTGCGTCTATCTATAGAGAAAATTTTTTTTTTTTCAAATCCTAACAGCGAACGATTATCGATCCCTGACTGTAGTTGTTTATCATTAAAAGCCGAAGAAGAAGAGAACATATAAACCTGTATCATTAATTATTGGCTACTTGATGATAGAAAAATTTTCTGAAATAGCATAAAATATTTATAGATATTCCCGATGTAACCATGGAATAAATTTGGTCGAAATCGTGGTTATGGCTGCATGTATATGTATACATAGATACTTTGGGCTATAATGCATAATTGGAAAAAGATGTTATCACGAAGTTATAAGGCGAGTGTGGATCTACAATCTTAAACGAATGAATTGAAAATTTATAGATTCAAAACAAGAACGTATGCGCATAGAATAGTAAACGATGAATAAATTATCATTTTAACGATAAAAGTACGTCTTCTAAGCACTGAACGTCATGTCGGCGACGATCGTTTTGATCTGAGTTCCTGCACAGGAATTGCACAAGAACTCTTGACGTCTCATCACTTTATACGAGTTGCGTCTATGGCTTATAGAGAAAAACAACGTGATTATGGTATTGCACTTTACGGTGGATATAAAGAGTCACCGCAATCGCGCCGAGTGATGTAATAAATAAAAGTGAACGTGGAATTAGGGGGAAGAAAAATAGTAAAAGAGATAGAGCAACGAAAAAGAAATCATTCTGTTGAGAATCTTCCCACAGTGTGAGGATTCCATCTCTTCTGGTAAGACACACGATGTCCAGTTTTACCTTTTCCAACAGTTTCCGTCCACTGCTTTCAACCGATACTAGATCATCGAACCTCCCGGCATGGCATGAAACTCATACCCGGTACGTCCTGAGTACAGATATTATGCAAGATTTTTAGCTTCAATATGTCCAGCATCTTAAAAAAAGTTAACGTCAACGATCTTCGCGTTCTTCAATTACACTCGCTGCTCTACAAATAGTTGGAAACTTCGGTCAGAAATTTTTATTTTATTGATAAAAAGATAATGCAAATGGCAATTGAAACCTAGATTAATTCCAAAATCGGGAAATACGATAAGAAATCTTCACACGAAGATTATTCTTCTGTAAGCTTGTCATTCTGGTTGAAACCAGGATTAAACAATTTTGTTAAAAAATAGCAAAATGGTGGAGTTCAAGAGAAAAAGTGAAAGACTTTTTTTTAGTGGAAATCGGGCTGTAAAATGGAAAGTTAGGGTCGAAAAAAGAGATCCTAGTTCCTCCGAGAGCTATTGATGAGTAGAATAACATATCCAAATTTTAGTCCAATCGGTTGGATAGAAAGTTTTTTTATTACCGCGTTTAAAGTTTCAAAAATGGATTCTAAAAAATCGTACTCACATCAATCGTCTATGCTTGAGGCGTAAAATATGTTTTCAATTTCTTCGTAGGCATCATTCTCAGCAACTTTTTCTGCCCTGCGACTCATTATGGCTACTTTAGAAGCATTTGCCGTGTTATTTTCCGCCTTTGAGATCCGGAAGTTGTTGTACAATTTAGCGAGACGTTCTCAAATATTCATTATAACTTGATTAATATTTCGAATTTCGGTCGAAACTTTTCACAATTTACTCTCAGTATATTTTACTTTCGTAATAAGTAAGAAAAAAATAATCGATATTTCCAACCTAAGTTACCAGACTACTACCTTAAACAAACAATAACAAACTTTGAAAATGAAAACTAAGCAAACCAATATCTTAAGAACAAAGGAAACAACAAAGAGGTTAATAAAATATTAAAGTTTGCGAAATTTGGTCGTGCTTCAAAGTCTGATATAGACCGAAGTTAGCCGCTACCGTCTATCATAGAAAATACTTGAAGCGTGTAAAAAAGACAGAACGAGAGACAATTTCTATATATATAATACACATCGAAACGAGAGCCTCAACTTTTTTGCGGAGTAGGTAGATATTTCTTTTATTTTCGCCGATCGTGACTGCCTTGCAACAAAGCCTGTTAGGCTTCAGGCCCTACTATGTAACATACTTACACATATACTTGCCTATAGAATAAATATATATCGTATCGAGCTGATATCCGCAGATAAACTCGTTATTGGAACGAAAATCGCTATGATTCAATTTTCGGAGTTTCTTTTCTCCCCCCCCCCCCCCCCTCTCCCCCCACCACTTTTTTCTTACTTACTCACTCTTATAGGAACAAACTGCATTTAAACAAGTATTTCTAATTCAGGAGCTCATTGGCGATTTGGAAATCATTACTTTTTGATGGTTTTATTACGAGATACTTTTAGACTTTTCCGATTAATCTACAAACGTAAGCTACGATGGGTTTTATGAAGAGAAAAAAAAAAAAAAAATTAGGAATACTAAAGTTGTAAACACGTTTATTCTACGTATGGTTTAATTTTGTTGAGAAAACTATTTTTCTACAATTTACTGCAACGCATTTCTTATCTGTAGTATTGAATCGAACAATACTATTCGTCAATCAAAGTCAATATCAGTGCTGTTCGCGCTCAAGATTCGCGAACCCGTTGGTACTGAGGGTACCCAGCCGCATGGCGGCGCGCTGCGCGAAAACTGGGTCTAGAGGGCGCGCGCGCAGCTTCCGGCTTCACGCGCGCGCGCCGCGCGCGATTCACTTACAATCGAGCGCTCGAGTAGGTAGAACGTACTGCTAAATCTCCCTATTCTGCCCGTGCGTGCGATTACCGCGTTCTTCCCGCACTAGGTCGGGTGTCGAGTTCTTTCTATTTCACGTAATTTTAAGGATCGCGTTTTTAGGGTTGGTTATGGGAACGGGGTCCACGCTTTGGTGACCTGAGGTGCCCGTTCCTAGGGGGACTATTCATAAATGTCAAAAAAAGGATGAAAAATTTAAAAAAATGTCCATCTTTTTATATGTATAAAATAATTGTGTCCACTAAATTGAATCTTCAGAATTAAATCTATATAAGATAACTACTTATTCGCAAGACTGTACTGTGAATGAAAAGGTAAAATACCCACAATTAAATTTATTCCATATGTATAAACAACAAGAAAAAAACAAAAAAAATACAAAAATTATCGGATACAAAACAAATATATTCCGATCCGCAGAGATTGACCACGAGCAGAAACAGCAAAGTTAAGATTATGCAAAACTCCGACATTTACCGACTGAGCAAACTCTTCATTTTTCTTCCTTTTTCACTTAAGAAATTATTGTAATTCCTAGTTCTCCTCTAGCGACCTCAATATTGTATGAAATCCGTCTCACGATGCCTCATTTTTCCGAAACTGCGCAAAGTATCTCAGCTATACACTTTTTGGCCACTAAAATTCGGAACATGTGGGAATAGTAACACGTGTCAAAAAAAGGACAATTTTTTTTTTTTCTTTCTCGCGACGAATTTCAAGATATGAATAACTTTCCTGAATTCCGCTCCCGAAGAGCGATGTACCGTCAAAATCTGACCCCTTTCCGTTCGTTTGTTTCTTCAATAAAGAAATAAAAGGGTAAGTTTGTTCGGTCGGTAAAGGTAGGAGTACCACATGACCTTAAGTTTCGCATCCGAATTAAGAGATTATAGAAAAAGATGTTCGGAGAGTGAGTTAGATAAAGAAAGAGGGAACGAAAGTGAGAGAAAGAGAGAGAGAGATGGTTTACCCTCCCTTCTTCATCCCGCTAATCTTTTGGGGCAAGAGAAGAAGCAGGCTGAGGGGTAAGATGCCACGATACCGCGCACTAATTCGCAATTCTGCTCGACGTTTCGGCCTCCGCGTCCCTTCTCCCTCTCTCTTTCTCTCTCTTTCTCTCTCTCTCTCTCCCTCTCTCTCTCTCCCTCTCGCTCTTTATCGCGTCCGAAGGCGAGGAGTAGACAGCCCTCGGCTCCCGGTCTCCTTTTTCCCTCTTTACCCCGAAGAACCCCGGAGGCCATCCTTGCCGCAAACTAGACAGAGTCTTGAGGGCCACTTAGAGACCTCTTAGGCCGATTAGTTTTGCTAGAGGGTGTTTCAAGTTACACCAAGGTGGAAAACTTGTCAGGGATACTCGCCGCCACACCGCCCTCGAGTGTCCACTTCCTATTGACCTCTGAACCCTCGACTTCACCTCGCCACGTGTACCGTGGAGATCCGCCTTATTTCACCAGCTCCATCTCTCAAAATCACCACCCCCCCCCCCCCCCTCCCACCCTCGTTTTTTATCTACCTACCTATATCACCTCGTTGTAAAATTCCAATACACAAATTTCCTTCGAGTTACAATTGCATGGTTATTTATGGGCTGTTTCGGTTGAGAGGAATTTTTTCTACCTGAAGAAATTGCTGTAGGTAAGAAAAAAAAAAAAAAATTCTCTCTTGCAGTTAGATTCAATTTTAAAGTGATGCACTTGAAAACGTCAATTTTTTTTTTGCTGATCTATTGTTATCACATCAGGCTCATTTCTCAAAAGCAATTCCGTAGTCATTTGTATCCTTCGGAAAAGTCTCCATTAACGATGAGCAACGTCCGTTGCTCAAACGGTTTAAAAGTTATGAACCTCGAAAATTAATTTTTGAGATTTGAATGATCGACATTTCAAGGAAAATTGAAATCATGATTCTTGCATGAAATCCAATTCTTTACTGGCCCTTTTCAGGATAAAGTTCGTATCATTAAATTCCGCTGAGAATGAGTGGTAACGATCGTAAACAATCAGGAGCAGCATCGTACTCGTGGTATTCAAATGGAAAAACATAGAATTTCGAGAGCAGGCTTTTAAAATTGGATTTAGGATATATCCTTGAATTGTTTCTGCGATTTCAACTTTGATTTCAGACGAAAAATGATAAGAAATACATAAGCTTGTTTCTTTTTTTGTTTTTTGGATTTTTTAGTTTTTCGAATATTACATTGAAAAATTTATGAAGGGAAAAAGAAAAGAAACGGACACAGACCTTATATATTTATACGGATAAAAGCTGCTAGAAATGTTTTAAGGTATCAAATATGTATAAAATGAGTGACGTGAAACGTACTTTCAAGATAAAGGAGAAAACTTTTTTCCAAGACAAAGTTTTTTGCGACTCGTCAGCTCGCTGCGATATCGTTCAATTTAATTGTATAATATAAAAGTACAATAAAACTTTGCCTATATAAATATCTATACATATATCTATATACATGGAGTATATGGTGTATATATTGTATCCACTTTGTGAAATAATATTCAAAAGTAACAGGCCGAGAAGTTTCACTCAAATTCAATTGTTACACCCAATAAATTATTCGCAATTTGCGAAGTTTTGAAAAGACGAGGAGAAAGAGAGAGAGAGAGAGAGAGAGAGAGAGAGAGAAAAAAATAAGAATTCTCTCTCCTTCTCTTTCTCTCTTCTTCTTTACATCGAGACTCGCCAACTCCCTTCAGAAATTGATATTCAATAGTCATAACGGAAGCTGTATAAAACTCTTCTCGATGAGCCGAGACGAGAAACACACAGAAGACTATATACATAGACAGATAGCTATATATTATATAATATTACACTTAATATCGGAAAGAAAGTTGATTACTTGCATAATATCTACGCAAATGTGGGACATAATTCAATGCTAATGCAAATTTTTTCCAACATTTTGAAACTTGTTACAGAGACTTTTTTTTCACACTTTCAAAGACGCGATATCGACGTGAAGAAATATTCCGTAATTCAAATCAAATAAAAAATAAAATAAAAAAATTGACTTAAAAATAAAAATCACACCGTGCGGAAGTTTTTAATCGAATTCAAACTAAGCAAAACCAAACGAAAATTGTGCTTCTACTCCATATAATTATTCTTCAAACTTATACTCTTTTTTTGGACGATTGTAGACCCCCTCCCCCTTGAACCCCCGTTTTTTGACTATTAGTCTATAATCCGATCTATTTCTAATATTGTCCCTGATGAAACATAATCTAGGTTTATAAATAAACCGAGCGTCACATTTTTCTGACCCTTCTCCGTAACTTGTAACATCACATCAACCTTAACCCCCTCCCTAGAAGAGAACGTACTTGTTAAATAGCCCCTAGAAGTACCTTCACCATTTCAGTCACGCAATTCAGTTTTTTTTTCTTTTTTTTTCTTGTCTTTCTTGCACGGGATTGCAATTATACGATTCCTACGTAGTTATCAATTCGAATCCGATGTCAAAAATTGATAAAAACTAAAAACAACCCCTAAAATGGGGTGAAAATAAGGTGAGTTATCAACATTTTTTAGATAATGTTCTTGAATGGAATTTGCAACCCCCAATAGTATCTATATGCACCCTCCAAGAAAAGTGAAAACTAACCCTATTTTCTATTCGTCAACCAATGAATTTCAAGCGTTTTTAGTATAAGTTTATTATCAAGTTTCTCCGCTAACCTCTGACTACATTTACGAAAATACCTTAATTTCTCATATGTTTATTTACAACAACTGCAAACAATTATGGATTTACAAAAAAACCTAATCATTTCAAAGTTGAAGTATTTTTTCCTTGAATATAAAAAAAAAGGAGAAAAAAGAAAGGGTGCTACTACGGTGGCTTCTACGATTGAAAGGGTTAATCAAACAATGCGAAGAACATCGACAAGGTTGATGAGAATAGCCACGAGACCGAGAATATTATATCATTACAGCCAATGCAGTAGGCATGTGCGCAAAGAGTGCATCATAAAATTTCAAGAAAAGTTCGCATACCGCCAACCAATAGAGGCTCCATCAGAAAAGGTGGAGTTGCAGGTTGGCTTGCCACGTGGAACTGGGCTGTTGCAGTAACGAACTCATAATGGCGTTTAACGATATAACGAGAACGACGATGGTGACGTGACTTATATGCACATCGTGTTGAGTGTAGACAGACACACGAGTGTCCAGTGGGCAAGTGCAATACCAATTCAGGTGGGCACTTCATCCTGCTGCACAATTGCCCTTCAATAGTTTCAACGCTAGTTGTCGGTGATGCGTTTCACGAGAGTGTGCAGGTTTCAGAGATTGCAGGTTAACGTTCCTCGCAACGCACAAACCAGGTCCAACAACCCTGCAACCCATTATTCCCGTACATCGATTCACTTTATCGTATACGCATTGCTCGTTCACGATCATGGATACTAGTTAGATGGGAGGGGGAGGAAGGCATCTCATGATCATTTCTGATCCTGCAGTGGAGCACCGGGCTTATTATCAAACACGTTTAAAATTAGCTCTGGGGATCATCAGACGGCCGTGTAGATACATTGATCTTCTGTCAGTAGGTTGTTGCGGGAAAAAGCATTCCTGTTAAGCGATACCATCGGTTCGTATAAGTAATAGACCACCACGTTTAGCTTGTTATCATAATTGTTTCTTTTAGCGAGAGAACGAGAGTTTCTCTGACAATTTGTACAATGGGGTATCTAGTTTTCTCTGTAACTGGTGAATACATTGAATCCGGGAATCGGGATACCTTGTGATGTTATATATTGAATAGCATAATATGATAGTTGATGTTGAGAACCATTACTGTTGGTGCTGTTTGCATTATTATCAGGAAAAGTTCTTACTTCGTGAAAAATGTCGAGGGGTTAATCACTCATCGATTTGATGTACATCTGGTTTCAGGATTACAAGTATTTCAAAAGATTTCTGGTGATTTCAAAAGATTTCAAGACATTTTAAAGGATTTTAAAGGATTTCAGGTATTTCAAGTATTTCAAAAATTTCAAAGATTTCAAATGACTTCACGTAATTTCAGAAGGTTTCAAAAGATTACAAGAGACTTGGAAAGATTTTAAAAGATTTCAGGAATTTCAAAGATTACATAAGATTTCAGATTTCACAAGATTTCCGGAAAAATTTACACCAGATTTCACGAATGATGAACCCCTCGTGAAACGTTATAGATCATAATAAAAATTTCATATCAATCGAAAAAATGTTCATTTTCATATTTGGTTTTTAAATTAACAATGAGGATCAACTTTAAAGACATTTCGAGCACGCTGTAATTTATTTAATAACAGCCACCTTTCGTTCTTCCACCATTAAATTACGTCAACAATTGAGTTTCCTTTAGAGCAAATTAAGCGGTGAGAGATTTCGAACAATTTATCATTACTGTGAAAAGTGCAGATTGAATGAAGCGACGTGTAGATAGCGAAATCGTCACAAGTACCTGAAATACATGAATAAAGCATGAAGCTATTTCGTAGATTTTATTTCATATTGTTTAAGGTCCGTTTGTTCACCATTCATCATAGCTAGGTATAGAAGCTGTAGTTTATCACTTTCAAATTTCGTTCCAGAATTGATGGACGGATGGATCATCAATAATCTCACCGTTTGGCAGAAACAAGTACCGAAACACGCGGATCATCGCCGACAATGTTCGAGCTCGTGAGTCGACCGATTGAGATACAACGTTTTAAAAGCTTTTGGATCACGATGTTAAAATATGTCTTACAAGATCATTACGTATCATGCATTAGGCGGCGATTTGTTCGAAGAATAAACCGACATACAGGGATCAGGATTTCGATGTCGATACCCAACTCGACACAGTATCCATAACCAAATACATGTGTATATACATATATATAAGGGGCAATTCGAGTGCTCCTTTATTACTTTATTGAAGTTGTAAAAATATTTTCAAACAACATTCCAAAGGATTTGATGTCTGTGAGGTTATTATACGCGTGGGGATGGTGTCAAAGTAACTTTGCTATTTCCAATATTCAACAAGTATGAATAACATTTTTTGTGATCAAAAGATTTTCTCTTAATTCAGTTCTTCAATTTTTTTTGTATTTCTTTTCTACATCATAGGGACGTGAAAATTTCTAGTTTGAAAATAAATTAACGAACACTTGATGGAACACGGCCTGACTAATTAAGCCAGTAAATTTTAGTCTAAAACAATATCGTAATGTTATTAATTTCATTCACCGCTCCAGTGCAGTTGAATTGATTAATTGCGAAACGGTATGCAAATTAGCTGCATCTGGTACAAAATCTGCCTCCCAATATGCTATACAACAAATTTAACAAACACTTTTTGCGTACGCGTATATCGACCGATTTTGAATACAACTCAATTCGCAGTTGAGGGGTAGATGAAGTTTGGAAAATTAATGAGGTGAAATTAGCGTTTGCACAATGGCATTATACAAACTGCAGAGCATCGACTCAAAGCGTATTATACCTGTTAAGGTACGTCCCATAAAGCTGGTATTATAGGTACATATGTAGGTATATTATGTATGCATGAACGTGTGCGCGTGAAGCTGGTGTAGCAAGTGGCTGAAAATCCATTAGTTGGGTGTTCTCCGTACACCGCGAGGCAAAAGTTTTAGATCTCTGTGTTGGCGCAGGTTCAACAACTGGTACTGAAAACGTATAGATGGCGTACATATAAGAGAGAAATCGGTGTGTGAATGTGAGTCTAGGTTTTATGTCAAAGTGGGCGTTTTGACGAGGGTCAAAGTTATCCAACGTAACATTACCGCACCCTCCTCCTCCTCCTCTTCCTCCCTCACACTGCGTATGTACATACAAACACACACAATGCACAACCACAAGGGAGAGGAAAAGAAAAGAAAAAGAGGAAAGAGGAAGAGAAGGAGAAGGAGAGAGAATTAAAAAGAAGATCAAGAGAAGAAAGTGAGGAAAGTAGAGAGAAAAAAAGAAGGTAACAGTAGAGAAATAACCTACACACAGCAGGTGAAGAAGGAGGAAGTGAACGTGTAGTAGAGAAAGGAAGAAGTCCATGTGTGTGTACATGTGGATGAAAGAGGCTACTCAAATCATGTGCGAAGCAAAGAAAATTCACTGGCAAATTTTCGGTACGTACAACGAAATGTGACGGGACCTGACCCAAATGACAAATTGAACAAACGTACTGTGAAGAAAAAAGAGAAATAATTGTTTTCCAAGTATGGGTTATTACATTATGCCTCATGCGTGCTTGAATTTTTCATTTTCTCATTTCCAATAAAAGTAGGCCCAGCACCTATCGTTACGATCAACTTGTTGCCTACCGTGATGCTTTTGGTTGAAAGTTAACGATGACTATTCCACACAGATTTCACCATAAAGAGTAGCTTAATTAAACCAAGCTTTATGACGAAGACCGCGCGGTAACTTTGGATGTTTCAATCGTCATTATACCCTACCATTTGATATAATGAATCTACACCATTGGTTCCAATTATTGACCAAACAACCTTTACCGTACTAAAAACTTCAGGTGTATGATTCGAGGTCATAGAATCCGAATGTACATACATAGTAAAAGTGTAGTTTTATTACTTTTTTTCTATTGAACACGGTTAGGGAACGAATAGAGTGAACTTATCCTCTTAGTTCCAATTTTCGTCCTTTTATCATGCTGATGACTGATGATCCCATAGATTATTAACCTCAAAGAGTGTCCAAATCAATGGATCGAAGTGACAATAATAACTCGGCATACTTTGAGGGAAATATCATTCGAAGTGATGAATAGTTAAGTTGTGTCCCTAATATACATGAATGTAATTAGTATTAACGATGCTAATAATAACGACAGTGATTTCCAACTAAACGAAAAAATCAGTTTCTACATATATGCCTGAAAGGAATTCATAAAAAGAAGGGCTACTTTGTCGAAGTAGCGAGCTGACTAATTAACTCTTACTTTTATAGCCGAAGGTATATAATAAAAGCTCGGGAGTAAATTAGTCCCCGAAGGCGACACAGTGTATAAACGACGTCAAAAGCATCGGGAGGATCGTGATCGAGATGAGGACGCCTGGTCAAGAATAGGAGGAGATAGAAGATGAGAGAGACGAGAGCAGATGCGAGATTCTTGTTGGGGTCAGCAGCACCTATTCCATCCATCGCTCCATAACCCCCACCCATAGCATCTCGTCTTGAATCCGTCCATCTTTCTCTCCCTCCCTCTCTCTCTCTCTCTGGGACAGCAGTTTTCCAGGGCCGGAGGTGATCCAACCGGTCCAACAGGTTAGCATTGCTACAGGATGATCGCGTGTTGCTCGCGTGGCCGAGGACTGACGAACGGTGGCGGAAACCGGCGATCTCCGGCAAGGTGGTGCACGGTGTTGGTGTTGGTTCTCCTGCCCGTGGATCCCTGGTATAATGACACTGCATGGACTAGGTTGTAGGCATAGTGCGGAGTGCCACCTTGCCCACACATCCATGTTGGTCAAAGGAATGAAATACTGCGGAAGAGGTGAGAGAAGGGTGTTGGACAGGCCTTCGTTCCCGCGATATCGATCCTCTTGACACAAAGGACTCACTTTGATGGACGGCCCATGGAGAGGAGCTTCGGTGAAACGGAGAAGAGAAGATAGCGAGTGCATGGAAAAGATTTCGAAACTGTTAACGAATTCGGAGGAACGAGGATGGAAGAAGGATAGGAGGAAATGAAATTCTCGAATTTCGAAACACCCGATAAACTGTCGTTAACGTTAATTAGAGTGGGTACAATTATTTACTGGCTCTGTGTTCGTACGTGACCGTTGGATTTCTCATTTCTCAAATATCATTCTACCTCGGGCAGCTCATAACTTACCTCGGCTTGTACAGGCTACACGGCGAATCGCTTACTATAAGAAATGATCACATCAACGACCACGTATAACCTCCAGGGAATTTCTAGTTGATCGTACGTCTTATCCGTCGTTCGGTTTTATGCCGCGTGGCAATGATGCGACGGCTAGTATCCGAGGAAGGTATTCAATCCGCAGCTCTTCATGTCCTGCTGTAGTTCGAACGAAATTGAATAATTTGTACTGTGGACGGAGACACTTTTTGCGCCTCCCTCAATTCACACGCTCATCTCACGTTTCTCATATACCTGCTCTCACAGATTCTTCAATAGTAACAATCAAAGAAAGAACGGCTTAACCTGGCAAAATAGCAATACAAGAAGAGTTTTGAATACAGATTCCTACTACCGACACTTATCGACATCTTACCCAGATTCAAACCCTTCTTCTAGATCGAAATCGCGCTGCGTTACCAACAATTTTATCAACCGTAGATCAAGATTTTGCAGAAAAGGGTTTGGAGTCTGAGTGAGATGTCGGTAAATGTCGGTAATAGGAATCTGTGTCCAGAACTCTTCTTGTATTCGTATTTGAAAAAATCTCGTTTGAATGTTCACCAAAACCGTATAAACTGCACAAACGTTCCATGAAAGACACGTCAACTTCACTCATGGAGGCAAAAGCTTGTTTCGCACAACCGAAAGATATATTCGAAACAACTTACAATCCTTTATGCTGATACCTACGCAAGATTAACAACATTACTTGACTTGGGTTGTACTTTCAGCTTCCATATCTCACACTGACAATTGCAAAACTGACGTCTTGCAATTGTTAAAATTATGATATTACTTTTCTTCCCAAGAGAATGGAAATGAGATGACACTTCCGGCGATAAGTAGGATGAAAAATAGCAACTGGCCGCACATTCCACTCTCGGTAATATCCTGCAGGAAACTCTATTTTGAAGTCTGGCAAGGGCTGGAATAGTATAAAATATTTGTCTACGGAGTAACCTGGCGCCTTTCCAAACTCCGATTCTCAACGACTTCAACCGGGTCTGTACAATGACTTCCAAGAAGACACAGAACGATGGATAATTTCATGCATGGAACAGGAATGAGGGAATTTAAGGACCTCGGTCGGGAACCAAGAATTCAAAATACGAACTATAATAGGGACGAGCGAGTGTAAAACTAAAAAAAAAAAAAACTAAAACAAAACGTTGAGCTTTTCGGTCTTGACTGAAAACAGTAAAAGTTCTCGTGCGACAAAATTCACTCAAATCTCGGTGGAATCGTTTCACCAGAATTCGAGGTGCAAAATTGTCTCTTCGAACGCGCTACACAGAATGGAAAAAAAAAAAAAATGGGACGAAACGCGTGACAAAACGTGACTCCGATTCAGAGAAGACAATTTATTGTTTGTTCGTTTTTTGTTCTTTTTTTTTTTATTTTCAAAGTGAGATATTTCACGCGATATGAAATCTCCGTAATAACAAAGGAAGCTTCCTCGCGCGTTTTGCGATCGTGTCTGTACAGAAATACACCGTGGAATTTTGAGAAAAGAAATAAGCTGTTCAAAAGAACGAACAAACCCTACAATTGAGATACGCCCGATACTCCAGAGCTTCATGTACATATGAAAAGAAAAATTAACCCTAGCAATTTTCTCGCTCCTTTCGAGTAATTGAGACAAGCAATTTTGGCTTTCCATGTTTCTTTTTCACACCTCCTTTCATCCAATTTCAGCAATTTCAGCGTGCAGTTTACCCGTATCCCACACCTCTGGATGCATTATCGATCAAAACGAATTGAAGGCTCTGGAAGAAGAACAGCCTCTCACCATTCTATATATATATAGATACATATCGTGTATCCATGAAGAGATGCAAACTCGTGTTACAGTACACATAACGGTGTAAAACCTAGAGGTGAGTCCATAACCGTCGGTCGACTTCTGAGGCCCACGCCTCTTTCCTCTCTTCACTCTTTTCTTATTCTTCCTTTTTGCGGTGTATTTTGTACGTGTTTGCATCATTCCGAACCTGGCTCGACGATCGACTTCCACGAATCCCGCAGCTCTTTTCGAATATAATCGCAAGCCGCGAACGCGTCGAGAGGCGGACCGTTTTTTGCACATCTCATCGTCGGGAGAGCTCTCCTGTAATTTTTGCTGATTCAGGATTTGTTGTTCGAAATTGGCCCCGAGAAATCTGCAGCATTATACACGCCTGGTTCGTATCTGAATAATCATCTTTTACACACATCCGCGTTGCTGTGTGGAAAGGACGAGAATTTACACACGGCCTTAGTATATACCTTCATCGTATTACTCTGTGACATTTAATGTGTATACTTGAATCCCGTCAATCTTCACATATTTCACATTTATTTAATTAGGATTCAAGGTTTGCACAGGACCCTCGTCAAGTTTCATTATAATTATTCATTCAGCTTGAAGAGTAGGCATCTTGATATATGTATGTATAAGACAAATTTCAACATTTCCAACAATCTGTTTTCGACCATTCTATTTGCTCAAGTTCTACCCGATTTTCATCAATTTATCAAAGTATGATACTTTCCATCGATTTTTCACCAATTTTTTATTACGATAAATGTAAAAGAAAGCTCACGTGTATGATAATTAAATTGTCAAATTTTTCAGACGCGCGTATAACGTCAGGAATGTCATGTTCCAAATATGAGAAAAAAATTATTTCGATTAAGCTATTAAGCATGTAAAATAAGAACATTTGACAAATATTTTGTGAAATTTTCGTTTAAAAATTTTGAAAATTCAGCCATTGAGACCTGATTTTCAGAGAGCCCTTAGATAAAAGTATCTTTACGATAACTCGAGATGGCTTTATCAAAAACCGTAAATTTTCTAATAGTGGGTGAGTGTAGCTAGTGAATAAACGATGGATGTGGAAAAAAAAATTGAAATTTGTACAAAAAGAAAACAACAAAAAAGTACGATTTTCGGTGAAATCTACACCATCTACTATTGGTTTGTAAAATAAGTTGTGATCGATGAAAAAAAAAAAAAAAACACCTCATCCTTTCACTAGTCAATCTTACCTAGAAGAAATGTGCCAGATTTCAATAAGATCAGCGCGTTAGTTTTTAAGACTACAAAAATATATTTTTGAAAAAAGAAGGTCGAGCCTAATGAGAATAATTTCTAAAGGCTCTCTCTCCTATACTTTTACTCCAAATTGAAACTTGAAACTTTGGGACAATATTCTTGACATGTTGTGCTATTGAGTAAAAAAACAAAAAAAATTGTTTATGAATTTTTCGAAATTTTGAGATCCATGTAACCCCAGTAATACCTGCCAACTCATTCCGTTGTATTGGATACATACTCTTTGATATTCTTCACGAGATATTGAAATGCCTAAGATATCTGATATCTGTAAAGCTGCCTGAGACGGACATCTTTTTTTTTTTTTTTTTTTGAAACACCCAGCTATGTACAAAACGAATACCTTTCAGAATACAAGGTGAGCTCTAAAATTGTAGTGAAAAGTTCCCAGTCATAAAAAATCAATAATATTTGCAATAAGAAAAAAAAAGACTTGACGAAATACAGTTTGCAAAAATTTCGAAGAAGAAAAATTGGTGAATATTTCTTAACGAAATAAATAATGATAATTTTCGATCGAGAAATGAAAAACCTTATTCGACAGCATCAAAGTATTATAATCATAGAAATTTACTGATCTTCCATTTCTTTCGAAAGAATTTTGCGACAAGATTTCGTTTCTGTTTTATAAAAAATCACAATATCCCGATCAACAACACAACAAACGTTTTACGAATTATTCTGTCTTCTGCGCGTGTTGGTATAAAAAAAAAAAAAATAACTCGCCTTAGCCATTCTCAACCCTGTCTTCTTGTTGATATTTTTACATTGTATTATGTTATCATCTTATTCGCTACTTCTTTTTTCCCCGTTAAAAAAACGATGGTTTATGGACCAGCGGCAAAATGGGTAGCAGAAAAGAAAAAGAGAGAGAGAAGAGGGGCGGAGGGGAAGGGAGGTGAAGTGGTAAGGAAGATTTTAGAAAATTTGCATGGAATTAAACGGGGTGAAATTACACGCGCAGCCGGGCTGCGCTTCGCGATGCAAAGTGGCTACCTTGCCGCTCGCTCACTCGCCTGGCTGGCACTGTTCCTTCTTTCTTTGTCTAAATAATGAGTTTAATCATAACTTTGGAGACAGGAAGATCGGAAGGAATATAAGCGGGCCAGGTATACTGCTTTGGTGCTACCCGCGCATGATGCCCTGCTTAATAATAACCGAGCGAGGCGAAATGGAATTAAAAACTTTTTACGACAAAAAGCTGCATTATGTATGTATGTATTACATAGATTTATTGTACAGGTGTGCACATAATGTAGGTATAATACAACTGTACGTAACATGCAGCACTTTATAACCGGGCCCCTCAGTAACTTGTTCGAATTCAAGTGTTCCGCCATTTACTGCTTGAACTGCGGATTGTAACCAGAATGAAATTTTAGGTTAGAAAAAATCGCGAGTTCGAGAAATTTGATAAACCATTGTTGACAAAATGTGCATACGCTGATCGTGAGAAGATAAATCCTTGAAAGTCATCCTAAAATTGAGGGGTAATGATTTTTTTACTCCGGATGTATCGTTACGTTAACGTTACTAACTTCAACCTTGTAGATTATCTGCTTCGATATGTTATTATAGGTGTTATAAAAATTGACCAAAACGCTTGAAAATAATTGGAAATCAAATGCATCGCCGAAAATTAACGAGAATCGATACGAATCATTTAAAATCAATTTTAATTAATTGGGGATTCAACCCCTCTTGATACCGTTACAGTTTCAAAAATCGTCTCATTTCTATGCTCTTGGGAGGAAAGGAAGCTGAAATTACCCAAGTCAAGTAATGTTGTTAATCTTGTGTAGGGAATCAGAATAAAGGATTATAAGTTGTTTCGAATATAACTTTGTTTGTGCAAAACAAGCTTTTGCCTCCACGAGTGAAGTTGACTTTTCCTTCATGCAAAGTTTGTACGATTACGTAGAACATTCAAACGAGATGTTGCCAAGTAGCAATACAAGAGGAGTTCTGGACACAGATTCCTATTACCGACACTTACCGACATCGAACTCAGTCTCAAACCCTTTTCTGCGATGTTTGATT
Source organism: Diprion similis (assembly GCF_021155765.1). Classification (NCBI taxonomy): domain Eukaryota; kingdom Metazoa; phylum Arthropoda; class Insecta; order Hymenoptera; family Diprionidae; genus Diprion; species Diprion similis. The sequence goes on from NC_060118.1 coordinate 7,405,731, forward strand.
TACGGTTTCACTGTACTTAATTTCATTGGGAATTTAGGCTTACGTTATTCCAAAACAGAAGACGAACACCATTTTCCCCAAGAAGAATAATTTACCCTTTATAGACAATTATTATATCCAGCTTGTAAAAATTTTCAAAGCGCGCTGCTGCATCGTCGTGGAATGCGAGCTGCTTTTGCACGGAAGCTCTTTTCCCTCTGCACTTATATACATATATATACATATATGTACATGTGTTATATATTACATAGCCTTGCGCCCACCATACAGCCAACAAGTGTCAATACCACAAGCTACGTCTGCTCGGGAAGCGAAGTGAAAAAAAAGAGAGCGTAAAAAGGTTGAAAAGGAAATGAAAAGTCTGTAAAGACAAGGAGAAGAAAAAAGAAAAAAAAATACGAATACTGCTCTCGCGATGGAAAATTGCAGAACATATAATGAATAAGGAGAAAAAAAAATATTTACCTACATCAAAAGTCACGCTATAAAATTCTCCGACGTCTTTATATATTAGGTATATGCCTATACGTGTATATTAGGGTGGTCGTTAAAAGGCCTTTTTTCAATTTTCATGTTGAATGGTCTCTAATTTTTTCAAATTTTTATTTTAAGTTTTATTTCAAGTTTAATTATAAAAATAGGGAATTTTACGATTTTCGGGATCTCGTCTATTCACAGCGGTTTCGGATAGAAAATTTCCTCAGGATTACAGAAAAAATAATTTAAAAAATCCTTTCGCAAAAATAATATGAATGTTAATAATTGTTTATCATAGCATGCAAAATGTTTTTGAATTTTTTCACATTTTTATTGAATTGCGAAGTTAAAAATCTCTCATGAAATACAATTTTTATCTGAGAAGTGTCCAACATCCATCCTTAAATAAAAAATAAAATACGACCATATGGTCACTAAGGTTACGTAAGCGTTTAGCGAGTGGGTCGCGTCAACAAAAAATCATAATAATAAGCAAGCCTCGTTATTCTGCATTGAAAAAAATCAAATATCCTTAATTTTTTCTCTATTAAAATCAATTTTCAATAACTTTGTGCACAGATGGGATATTTTTAATTATTTTTCCTGTAATCTTAAGGAAATTTCCAATAGAAAGTAATTTTCAAATTGATGAATAAAAATCTGAAAAAATTAGAGAAATTTTTTTCTAGATATGGAGCCGATTCATAACCATCCATCATGATGTTACATGTAACGACCACCCTAATATATATATATATATATATATATATATGCAACACGTTATGGATTAGAGATTGAGGCAGAGTAAAAATACCGAATATTTGAAAACTAATCTGAGGGAAAAGGGTGATAAATCAATTCAGTCCTCCCCCCCCCCTGCCTCTCTCCCTCCTCAATCCGCGATATTATATTTACAAAAAACGTGTCAATTACATAAGTGCATGTATATTATACGTATTCATACACGCGATTCATGTGTGAGATAAAAAAAAAGAAAACGAACGAATGAATGAAAAAAAAAATCATCATATGACGTATTATTTTCTTTTTTCTCTAACATCCAATTGAGATACCAAGATATGGATACGGTTTACCAGGTTATAATCCAAATTGAATTTCCACCCTGCGATTTCTCCCCTAAGCTTATGTATATATATATATATATATATGCGTATACATAAAACTGCCATTGCAGAGTCATATAATAAAATATATATGTATTTCCAGAATTGGCTTGCCGTGTATATATTGTATAATATATAATATATATGTACGTGGGTGCATGAATAACAAGCAATATAATCGTTTAAAACGAAACCTGTAGGGATACACGTTTTATTTATACATATATCACGATAACAAATACAGAGCCTTATATATCACGGAGTTCGTTACAATGCATTTATAAACATAATGCCAATAGGTTGATTTTCTGTTGTCCGTTTATTTATAATATTTTAACGTAGCGTATAAATGAAAGAAAAAAGAAAAAAAATACATTACATCAAAAATTATATTTATTTTAGCTGCTGAAAAATATTTCTATTTTAATTTTTTTTTCCTATTCTTCTAACCATTTTTAATATCCTACATATGTTATACGTATAAAGTGTAAAAAGAAAAGAAGAAATAACGTCTGCACGAACGTTACTAAAGCTTTCAAAACATTGTTGAAATGAGTTGGATGGAAGAAAGTGTTGAAAAAAAAAAACAATACGGCATTTTTATCGTGCTAAGGCACCGAGGATCACGTCTACTTTAGTTGTTAAAAGGATGGTGGTAAAAAATTTCTGTAAGGCCTCACAGCGTAGATTTGTGAAAAATTAGATTAAGGCTAGTTTGAGCTACACATATATTCAGTTTAATATGCATGTACGTGACTACGGAGAAATTAGCGATGCTTTCTTTTATACATCGAAGACCAGGGCAAGTTTGCAAGATTTGCTAATTGCTTTAAAAGTCAATCAAACTTGGACCGTTAAACGATAAAATGAGATTATTTGCTATTAGACAGTCTGCGTCAAATTCTCGCACCAATTTTATTTTATTTTCTTTCATGAGGAGTCTGAAGCTCGGATTGAAAAAAAAAGAATCAAAAACTTCTGTAAATGACTGTCTAAAAAATCTTTAAGAATTCGTTTTTACCAGAATTCGGGCAAGAAAAATTTCACACAACTTTCGACGAGATTTAAGTTATTAACGTTGATTTTTTTTTTCTTCATTTTTAACATTTCTTATATATAATAATAATTATTCAGTTCGCTCCGAACTACAATCATTTAGAAATTTTCATTCTGACCATTTTTGTTTTTCCTATAGAAAAAACCACTGAAAAGATGGCCTTATTTTTTTTTTTTGTGTTTTTTTTTTTTTTGACAAAGTCCGCCATTTAGTTGATCATGTTCCGAAATTAATAATTGTAGTTCGTAGCGAACCAACTATTATAATGAATCTAACGCCACTACATTTTTTTTCCTTCAGACGATTCGTTCCAGAGATATGAATAACGTAACTCACCTGTCTATTTTCGAAGGCATTACGATTACCTGTAATTATTATGTATAAGTAATGTTAAAAATCAAAGATATAATTTTTTTTTTATTTCTACTTCGATAGTGTATTAATTAAGCCCAATCATTTTTTTGTTCATAACTTTGATAGAAAAACAGCCTTTTTTTCCTTTTTTTTTTTTTCAAGCGTGTAAAGTAGACTAATTCCTTGCGAGGAATTTTTTCTCCGTCGTCGATTCTAATTCACGCAGCAAGAGACCTTCAACTACACGTAATGAGAATTTCATAGCGGGTTAATTCGAAAACACACACGATGATCAACCGTGATTAACCCCAGGGAAACGGAGTTTATACTTCGTGTATAAAATGATCGTTTCAGCTATATAGACTTGTGTGCGTACATGTAGATGCACGTCGTTAACGATGCTCGATGGTTCGCCTGACCCCATCAGCAAAGGCACGCATCACTGCGTGGACCATGATAGTACACGATAAACTGCTCTTATACAAAACACGCGCATAGACTGTAGTGAGAATAATAAAATTTAAGGAGTAAAAAATAAAGGAAGAGAACAATACGCACCTTGGCGTCAAATAAGAAAAAAAAAACAGACGAGACAAATCAAAAATCGGCGTTTTTCAGTTAAAGGGATATTCTAGTCTAGAGTATGAAAATTTATTTGAAAAACAAAAAAAAACAGGCCGGTGAACTGAGGACTCAAAAAAAAAGTGTCTCCTGGTTGACGTGATTCCAACCCTTTTGGTGATCTGAAACGTGAATTTTTGATGAATTCTTAAAAAAAAAGGATGTGGAATTAGTCGGACGTAGGCGATATGAAAGGAAATTTTTTTTTTTTGCAAAATGACGTCTGTGTAAAAAAAGAGGTCATTTTTTTCAACTTTTAGAATTTCTTGAAACTAGTAAAAAAACAAAGTTTCAAAAATTCCTACTTTTAATTGTATTAAAAATTATTATTGCATAATTGTATTAAAATTATTGAAATATTATTGCACACTTTTTCAATAAACGGGAAAAAATGTAATATTATTACTCGCTTTTTTGAAGCCGGTCAAAAAAGTGACGCATAAAGTATTGATTTCTGCGTTTTTTGTACCCATAAACGGGACTAAGGTGTCCTTTTTTGAGACGGCACGTCGTAGTTATGTTACAATTATATTCCATTTTTCAACAGGAAAAAGTATATACATATATACAGATGTGTGTGTCTGTGTGTCATCGTTTTTGCTAACTTTTTAACAAACGGGTAAAAACATTGCATTATTACCCGCTTTTTCAATAAGCGGGCAAAAAAGAAATATTATTGCCCACTTTTTCAATAAACGGGAAAAAATGTAATATTATTACTCGTTTCTTTCAAGCCGGTCAAAAAAGGTCACTTTAGGGCCGCCTAATAGGTTTAAAAAACACGGAAATCGTGCATCTGTTACAAAAAAGTAATATACATATAGAAAACGAAAGTGTTCCATCCAGTGGTATGATAAATTGTCAAACGAAAAGGAATCGAGGGGAGATGAAGCTGTTACGAGGACTGAAGTAAGCGATGCTCAGCTAATTCCACGGTCTGATCCAACCCTCTCTAGTGTGATAAATTCATAAGCCGCGTATGAATTACCATGGCCAAGGGTACGTAACTAATTTAGGTTAATCGACCGATCAACTAATCGAATAAAATCGTCCCAAGCTCCAATCTCCGCCTCCTCTTACTCGGCTAAACAGCCTTGTACACCTTCCAAGTGCGCGGTGTGGCCATCCTAACGATACTAGATCCTTTCCAATTCGGGCAGTACTAGTTTTTGGACTTTTTTTACTAAATCAAAGTCTGGAAGTTAATTTTTGCCGAAGCATAGGATTCTTAGATCGAGTCTAACAAGGTGAGATTTGTTGTAGTAAATGAAAAAAGATTATACACTCATTTTTTTGAAGTACAAAATCGGCCGAAACAGTCTTATAGTTTATTCCGAAAAAGTAAGAAATGTCTGTATTATCGTCTGTTGATAGTGTATATCGTCCAATTAGATTTGCAAGAAAAAATTTGTGTCGTTATCGAGGAATCCTAAGTAAATATTGATTCTTGGAGTTAAACTTTAGTGGCGATTTTCTTACTTACTCAAACGAATTGGCAAATAAAAAAAAGTACGTGTCAAACGTTTGTTGATGTACCTACTACGATATATCGCTAAATTAAGAAAATCTAAATGAAGAAAAGATGAATGAAAACAAAGGTAATTTTCTTCATAAACTTGAGCCGAGAATCTTATAGTTTAAAAGGATTTTATACACGGTAAAATCTGGCGTTTAGACCTTGTTTCTGGACGGAATAATAAACTTTGTTCAAGGATATTAAAAATAGAATATTTCCAGGGCACAAGAAAAATTCAAGGATAGTTTTTAGGACTTTTGAAGGACACACAAAATTCAAGTATAGTTTTTAGGACTTTTAAAGGACGCACAAAATTCAATGATAGTTTCCAGGACATTTTCAGGTTATTCAAGGACATTAAAAAGAGAATATTCCCAGGGCTCAAGAAAAATTCAAGAATAGTTTTCAGGACTTTTGAAGGTCAAACAAAATTCAAGGATTGTTTTTAGGACTTTTAAAGGACAAGCAAAATTCAAGGACATTTTCAGGTTATTCAAGGACGTTAAAAAGAAAATATTTCCAGGGCACAAGAAAAATTCAAGGATAGTTTTTAACATTTTTGAAGGACACCCAAAATTCAAGGATAGTTTCCAGGACTTTTGAAGGACAAGCAAAATTCAAGGACATTTTCAGGTTATTCAAGGACGTTAAAAAGAAAATATTTCCAGGGCACAAGAAAAATTCAAGGATAGTTTTTAACATTTTTGAAGGACACCCAAAATTCAAGGATAGTTTCCAGGACTTTTGAAGGACAAGCAAAATTCATGAACAGTTTCAGGAGCACTGGCCACGTTGAATAAGGCAAGAACAGAATTTCGGCTTTTCACAGCCTCCGCTTAATTTCTCCTCGAGCTCCGGGGGAATATTCAACAGAGTAGAAAGTTGATGGCAGAAATTCGTGTCTATACACATAACCGCCTAGCTATCTCTGACGTTTCCGCTCTGAAACGAGGCTAAGTGAAAAACTCAGGGGAGTCGGAGGGTTGCAAAGGGTTGTGCAAACGTTCAACCCTGCTTACAACTTGGGGGAAAACCAATTTACGCCATTATCGATCCTCATGCAGGCTCTCGGAAAGCTGTACCAATTAGTGCGATTTCGGTAATTAAAGCGCGGACCTCACGCACACCCGAAAACGGAAACGCATTCCAAGCCGTTTTTTTTTTCTTTTTTCGCCCGCTAAATTTTCACCTCGCTTTATTTACATTGACCCGGTCTTTTTTGGATTTTGTTTTATTTTTTAATGAGTATTTGCTCGTACCGTTATCGTTATTCAACCCTTTTTTTATCCATGAATACCTCCATCGCTATTTTTTACATACAGCGATAGAAATTCACTATGACAGTAAACACCGTTTTAACTGTCAACCCAAATCGGTCCGATGCCCGTGGCAGAAAGGTCGCTCTAAACAGCTTTCAGTGACTTTTTTTTTTTTTTTTTATTTCTTGTTTTGTAGAGAAAGCCGTAATTACGTTATACATACGAGGGCCGATTTTTAACTAGCCATTCACCGCGTGGCGGTAGCGGCTTCATAACGTCGCATGTATCGAATGATCACTCCTCGTCTAATTACCTATTCAAGGCGCCACTTATCTCTACACCATCACCCTCGACATATGTTTTATACCTACTATAATATGTACGTAACCAATTTTTCCCTCAAACGTGAAACGTGATAAAGATATAATATATTCGAAATTTGTATTATGGCCTGATTATCCACAAATTGAGTCATCTTTTCTTATCTTATTTGGAGATTTTTCAATAGTACGATTATGCAGACGTTTTTTGTTATGTAGGTCGAATGTAAAAGATACACAAAAAAAAAACAAACAAAAAACAAAATCAGACCGAGTACTAATCAATCTATTGTTGTGTTTTTCACTCTGTCGTCAACATTTCAATTTGGTTCTACGTTTCGTTACTGTTACGATTGGACTGAACGATGTGAATATATATCCATGAGTTTGGCAAAACGCAATTTTATTCACGTCGAATTTTGTATGAAATCGGGTGATTATCTATATGAAATAGTTACATTGCGTTCATATCCTACAAACGTGCAAGCCACATTGTGAAGAGAACAATAGACAGAAAACTGACGAATTGTAAAATAATCGATTCAAATATTTCTATTCCTGAATGAGAAGAATGTATAAGCCACGCTGAAAACTGTTTTCCATTCTTTTATTATGCTTCTCTGGATTCCACCACATGTACGTACCTACGTACGTATATACATACATTCCCACAGATTCTGAACAATATTTCATCAGGAAATCAAGGATGCAGTTTTATCGAACAATGAGAACTGTTCCGTTCTTTCATCACCAAGTCGACGTTGCAAAATTCAGTGATTCATGTTTTGTTGGCTTTTCGAATACTACAGAAAACCTACGAACGTATACAAGATTCCGAAAGATTACCTTGAACGTTGTGTACAAATATGAAAAAATAGACAATCGTATCCAATATCCAAGAATCTGTTAAAGTGGTAGAAAAAGAATGCTTCATTAATGAACTTGAAAAAGACATTCGAGAAACGATATTCACTGTACAATAATATCTTGAGCATATTTTCGTAACTCCGAGTGACCACAAAGAGTCCTTTGAAGAGTATCAATCAAACTTTGAAGCTTTGAAGAAAAGTAAAAACTGAGCATTTCAGCCTTTCGTAAATGTTCAAGACTTGAAAGATCTCGATAACGATCAAGACTGTCAAGGACTGTAGAGATTCGAAATTTTAAAACTTTGCATGACTTTCATCGTTTATAACAATGGTACAAATGAATATAATCCAATTCGGAGTCTCTTCGTCTGGATTTTTGTATTAGACCCCTCTCTATCGATCCCCCTTCAAATGTAATCCCTATAAAATATTTTCACGATTCTATGATAACAAATGACCCGATTTCTTCCTAGTTTGCATTTCTTGATTGCCATTTTTGTCATTTTCATCTGACTTTCAATTTTTCAGGAAAGATTGATAGAGAGGGATCATACCAAGCGATCCACACAAATAGACATCGGATTGGATTACCCGTACGGCTGGAATCATGGTGAAACCCATTTGTACCTCGTTGGACTAATTACGTTGGACCGTCCATATTATTGGCCTGTAAACCATACCATGCAACATAATTATTCACAAATATGTGTGTGAGCGGGTTATAATCATTTCCACCATTGTTATAAACAATCAAAGTCACGGAAACTTCGAATACTAATTATACATTTCTTGGTGTAACGGAAAGTTTTTTTCATTACCGTCCAAGTAAGTGCAAACTACCAAACTACTCGAATAATGTAAAATCTTTATTCCACCTCAGTCGTAATTCATGCAATAAGGAGTTAATCAGAAATCTCGACTACATTTGAATTCCTACATCTCTCACAGGACATGCGCATTAATTCGAAAGAGCAAAGTGAACGAACACAAGGTAACAAGGAGAGAGAGAGAGAGCTGGGAGTCTGAGAACGAACGTGAGATCAGATAAGGGACGAAATCAGGTTGACAGCCACTGGGAACGAGACGGCGTGCTCGTCGTGTTGGTCCTTTCTTATCCCTTTTCCTCCTTTTACCATGAATTTTTTTTTCTTTCTTTCAGTCTTTTTCTCCTCTTTGTTCGCCTTTATTTTCTGGTCCATCTCGGTCGTGCTCGGCTGGTTCCGCGGCTCTTCGGGCACGCGAGAACCACGCGCATCAAGGCCGTCCTCCCGTCCCCTTTCCTTTCCTTTCCTTTCCATTCCTTTCCTAACCTAACCTTACCTTCCCGCGGCTCGTTCACCTGACTACAATTCACCTTCCTCCTCAAGTGCAGGGCACGTATACCTCGACATTAGTGTAGAGGCGAGTCCTGCACCAACCTGCCTGCCACCGGACCACAAGACCCAAGAAGGGTCTAGTCTGCTACCCGCGCGTGTGAGTTGACGCAACACGCACGACTGACCCTCCGCAGGCAGGAGAAACAAGTTCTGGTTGGTTTGTAGTAAATTTTAATAATCGTTATGCACGCATTCCTCCTCCAGCTATATGCGCGGTGTCGATTGTAATGGGTGGGTACTTCGTGCCTACCAGTCTGACTACCTGGCTGTTGTTACTATTTTCACGGAGTTTAATAAGACCACGTCAAAGTCATCCTACTGCCTCCGTACCAACAACAACATGGCTGATCCTGCCACTTCTTGGCACGTTTCACATCCTAATTGCGACAGTGTTAGCGAAGAATTTCGATCGCATGTTTTATCATCGAATATTTGAGAGACAACCATCCCATAATTAAGTGTCTCCAGTACTTGAAGAACTTCACGCTGCAACCATTCCAGACAGTCTTCAATCGGCAAGACATACCGGACTTTACTGGCATTGAAATAAGGTTTGAAATTTGATGGTGGAGATTCTTCCTTCCTTCGGGAAAAGCATGAGAAATTTTGTGTCGCACATACGAAGATCAGTTGGAATGGTGTTGGAGGTGTATGAAATGAGGTTCGTGAATGTCTCGATGTAACAAGCGCAGTATTTCTATAGCAAATAGTAAATAAAAGAAATGAGTAAGTAAACGGATGAATAAATCTTCGAGGAGGATGTATTGTGAAGCAAGGAAGCGGAATCATTTGCCGGTGCAGAGTAGAAGAGCCTGGCACAGCACCACCTTACGGCTACCGCGAGATAGATGCTGGGACGGACCAAAGTGTTTAGCCTGGGGCAGGGCAGGTTGTTGCCGCCTTTCTCCGACAAAGGTTGATCTCTTATGGGCGAGGCGTGAGAGTGGGGGATAATTTAAAAGCAACAAAAATCCGAGGAACGAGTCGTGCCTAGTGAAGAGTGAGCGGAGGGGGGAGGGAGCTGGCAAAAAGGAAGAAGACAAGGAAGCAGAGCGAGGACGTGGAGGTAGAGAATAAGAAGGATCAGGAGAGAGGAGAATGGAAGGTAAAAAGTGAGACACGGGTAGGCCTTTTGTTCGCCGAGTGTTTCGAAATAAATTAATAGTCGGTTCCACGGCAACGTGCCTGGTCCAGACCCAGGGAGGAAAGGAAGATGATCATTTAATTGACCCGAAGAGCTCCGAGCCTCTGCGGAACGAGCGGTATGGTAGCTGATGAGTAAAATAATCGACAGGAGCCGAAGTGGTTATGAACACGGACGAGAGGTGAGAGTGTTTCGGTGGAGTAACGATCGCTGAAAAGCTAGCCGAACGGTCCACCCAATGGAGAATAAAAAATTACACATCAATAATTTCGTAACACACACTCGCATAAACTTCCCCCTCCCTATAGTATACACGGCGCAAAATTTTCAGGTGCGATACTCATCGCGTCGAATCGTTACACAGATGTTCAGGGAAAAAGGATGCTGGAGTCGTTTCAAAAGCCATTAGGTATTCATCACTCTGCTAATTCGAATTTGGAAACTTTTCTCCTGCGTTAAAACGCTTGGCGAACATCCAATGGAAATTTATGTTCTGCAATTAACACACCGCTCTACACACCAAGGAATCGTTTAGAAGACCACCCTGTTCAACGGGTACCAACATTGAACGTTAATTGAGTTGTTCACCTAATCCTGCGTGTAATTCGAGCATCTTCTTATCCTTGCTCACCCGATGACTCAGCTAATGATTTTTATCTTTAATTAATATGACAATGGATAATGGTCTAGTCATTTGATTAAAATTCATGCACAGTGTAAGTAGCCCCTCGATCTTTTTGTCACGCATAGATGACGGAGTAACGTTTGGCAGTACAATGAACCACTTCATCGGTTCATAAATGGACTACAAACACTTTCAACGCCAAGTTTTCTTATCAAACCTTCTGTGTGTTCCTGGTCGTCTCTGAGTACATACATCTAACTAGTGAGGAATGGTCTAATAGTTATACCTAAAGTTTTTCTTGCGACGTTTTGGGTCAAACGGTTGATCCCTGTGACCTCTGTGCATATAGGCATAAGGTACTCGGCTCAGACAACCCGGGCTAATTGTAAGCCGGGTATTTCCGTAGCCTCTGGGATCTGTGTTAACCTACCAAAACCACAGGGATCTTGGAATTGACAGTTACATAGGTCCGAGGATCTGTCAAAGGGAATTGCCGACGGAGACAGAAGGTTCGGCTCAAAGGACCATTTCCTCATGATGATTTAATTGATCCCAAGTCACAAGGACTACCGGAGGCCTCGTCGTTTGGTATTATGTACGATACCTACACCTCGATTCAATCCCGAGAACAAGAAACTCCAAGAATAATTTACGCTCTGCGCAGTCGCCTAATACACTATTTACAGGATCCCAAAAAGTTCTTTGAATTCATCTGTTCGGTTACGTTTCATTATTTGTTCCAACATCTCCTCTCTCAAGTCGAATGAATCTCGAATTGAATTTCATTGATCGCAAAAATAAATCCATCGATAGCAAATACTGTGACATATCTATAACCAAAACAGAATCACGTACTACCATGGATAAAGATCCATCTTGAATATTTATACTGTCAAATGCCTGGGGAAAAAATTATCATGGCAAAGGTGTAAGAATACACCGAGTCAAGATCACCAGTTAACGATGCGAAGAACTATATTTTCCTTGCCACTCCGCCTTCTTCATCATTTTTCATCTTTGTTATTATCAGTAGGTAATATTATAGCCTGAAGTTGAGCAACGGGCGATCACGTGTTTGGGTAGAATTCCGAGTGAGGTAACGGAAGCAAAGCTACGGGATAAAAGATTATTTTTTAGACTCTTTTTCTTTTTTCTTTTTTTTTTTTACATGCAACTAACCAGGGAGGCCCTAATTCAAGGGATACATATATTTTTTCAACCTTCTTTCAATCCCCTCAACACGTGTGTAAGTCATATCACTGCAGAGTAAAACCGCAAGATATTTTTACTCGGTATGCTGGAATCGACCGAGAATTTTGTACGCAGCGTAAAAGTATGGGTTCGACGCAGAACTTAGATTCCTTGACGAAGGATTCGACTAGGTAAGACCACGAGAGGCTTCTCTTGGAGCAGGGATCATTTGGTTACCCGCTTGCAAGATGACGCCGGGCTCCGTGGCCGCCACGCACACACAAATCGGACACAACGAAGTCAATACACAGGCACAAGTAACCTTTGAAACCAGTTTTTGGTCGTTCATCGGCTAATCGCACCTGGTCGTGATCACCGGATTGGAATTTCGTCGAAAGAGAATGAACGGTGAAAAACGGTTTACATGCTGCGTAGGTAGATACACGATCTAAAAAAATTGGCATTTTTGAGTTAAGACCATATTTGGATTTGCATAGTTGAAATCTCTATGCAAGCTTGAAAAGTGAAAAAAATTGCGAATAGCTCATTATTCAACAAAAGTGACGCAAATCACAAGGACTGTTGTTCCTGCCACTTAAGGGTCCTCATTGAAACCCACTGAATGCCTTTAGCGCTTTTTAAAACATGCTACCACCAGTGCAATGGGCTCGGTTCGTTCTAACGGGTTCTTAAAATAACAAAACAAGTCGATCCGGTTCCCTTTTTCATCCAAGTACTACCAACCGTGTCTCGCTATGATTTAAATCCCTACATTTATGCAATACATGGAGAGAGAGAGAAAAGAATTTTTCAAACAAATCTCCCCAAAAAAGATTGTAACCCAATTTAGTCCCGCTTTCTGTTTGTTCCTGAATTATATTCAATGAATTTCGAACACAATTTCACCCTGGTAAAACAGATTTATTGAATATTGAAAAAGTTTGTAAAACTGGTTGATAAATGGCACTGAAATACAAAATTATATTCTTCCTCTTTGCCAAAACTGAAATGTACTCGCAATTATTTACAGAAGAGAAAAAATTCCGGAATTTCTGAGGTGTCTCCTACCCGATTCCTAATGAACCGCTTCTCGGGGTCTCCAAGTCTGTCTTACAAACATCATCTGATGTTTACTTCATCGTTCGGTTAGATCCTAATCATGGCATGACCAAAATTTTCCTAACATGCCTCTTGTTAGTAAGGACTAAAGAGCTTACTTAAAGTTGACGGTAGGCCAAGCAACCGTTAAATGTACGTATAGAATCTCGAAGAAAGGGCTGAGAAGGGTCAAAATTTAGGTTTACCTTGGAGAAAGAAATTCGCTTTGATCGTTTGACACGACGCAACGGGCAGACGGGGTGGAGGAGGTCACGGATGCCACAAGGTACAGTAAACGATGTGCAGCGTGGACAAGGGCAGGGGTTGGTGGGTACTTACTCAGTCTCTCCTTGGTATATACAAGAAGCAAACATTTATTCTGAAGATACGATCTCTGGCTCGGCAAGGAGGCGTAGATCTCGCAACACCACGTGTGGTTCGTACCTACCAACCTACGAACGTGTACTTCAACAACGGCCGCGTCACTTCGCCGGGGAAGTTTAGTGCTTGGAAAAAAGATTAAAAGTGTAAGAGAGAGAGAGAGGAAGAGCTTAAGGGAGCCTTCGAAGGCCTTCCGTTCCGAAAACCGATGTTATCAGCCGTGTCAACTTGTTTGTCTCTAAAAACCGCAGGATGATCAGAGATTGCGACCTTCTCGACGAGTTTGAACGATGCGCCTGCACCCTTCCTTTTCACCTCCTTCCCTCCCATTACCCTTCTCAATATCATCATTATTATTAAGCCCTACCGTAGGTATAGCGACTTGAAGCCGCTCCTGAGCCGTCAAAGGCTACATTCGTGTCGTATATCATCAACGTATCAAATGTCGTGCACGAAACTTTTCGACTCTTCGACATATTCAAAAGAGAGAAAATAAGTCGGTAAACGTCGTGCAGCTACAGCACCAGCTATTGGCTTCTCTTCCGTAGGTATATCATCCTTGCGAAAGGTTTTTCGACTCGCACGTCAACACTACCGATCAATTTTACAATTCTATTCAGTCCTCTTCTCCACGAGACCTTACATCCAATTTAGCACACTTAACATGACCTTAAGAAATTTTACCAATGACTTGAGCATGACTTCACTCATTCACGAGTTCGCTTGATTCTAACGAAATTCAACTCTTGCTTATTTCGTAATAGTTGTTATGCGAATGGTAGTGGCTACTGTATGGACATGGCAATGGCAACTATTCGAAGAACACCGAAATCTCATTTTGGCGACATTTGTTACCGACATTACGCGCATGCCGGTAATGTATGCGTGTAATGTCGGTAAAAAATTACCGGCATGCGTGAAAGGTCGGTAACAAATGTCGCCAAAATGAGATTTCGGTGTACTTCGTAATCAAAAACCAAATCAGCTGTATTTCGTCATTTCACCATTAAATCTCGTGGGACTGGACCCAAAATGTGTGTTTCATCACCACCGAGTGGCATCATACCGGACAGTTCAATCCATTCAGTGCAACTGTGAAAATTTGGCCAATTTCTGTGGGTGGTAACCGACCTGTAAATTTTTTTTCCAAATTTTGAAAAAGTAGAAAGATGCTCCACTTTCTGCCAAAATAAGGCAATAATAGCCCAAGTTTCACTCTGATCGCTTGAGCAGTAGAGGAATTTTGCTTCCCCGCGTTTTCGAGGTGTACAACGCTTCTTTATAAGCACCTTAACGTGACTTTATCGTGACAAGAAATAGAGATTGAAGTATCGGTTTACACCGTAACAACAGACCAAAGCCACATTACTTTCCAAGACGTTAATTCCCGGTTTGAAACTGTGGCCCACCTGCACCTCAATTACCTGTATTCTTAATGAGCTATAAAAAGAAAAACCATTTCTACGTATCAAACCATTTTCTCTGACTGTGAAAAGTGTTGGCGGGTATGGGAAACGGGCCGAAGTGTAGATGATGAAAGTGTGTTTCAAGAACAGTTACATACCTTGCATCCAGCGATAGATGGCATTCCAGAACTTATACGAAGTATATTGTAAGTACATATACCTGCATGTAATCGTAAACGTCAAATTTGAATCGATTGGATCGAAGGAGGACTAATGCGGTGTCGAAGTCGATGTAAGAGTGACGCGAAGAAATAGACACGGAATTTATTTCCGGTTGAGTGACGTTCGAAATTGCTTTTTCCCCTTATACCTACATACGCACATATCTATATCTATATATATTGTATATATACATATGTATATCCAAATACACGTACATTTATATGTAAGTAATACATATACACACGCGTGTAGATACAGGTATAGTACGTATACATATATTTCCACATAGCAGTAGCGGTTCAAGAGATTTTCTCCCAGGAATGAAAAATAAGGGACTTTGAAGGAGCGCGTGTCTCTCCGGTTTCCGGAATCCAGTTTGATCTCGCGGATTCCAGAGGACTATATACCCACACTTGCTAGTACCTGCCAGAGCGTCGCGGCGCCGTCCTGTCAACCTCCCGCAAGATATTCTTCCCGTATGGTACGTACCATATCACCGGGTGTTCCATTTCGAATGATCAATTAAAATATTGCAAAAACTGAATGAAATAGTGAAGAAAAACAACGTCAGACAAAACTTTAACTGAGTCCATCACTTCGAGTCTCTTAATCGACTCGAAAACGTGAATGTTTACGTTTTTCGTTTATCCAATGAAATGGATACACCATTTTAAAATGAGACACCCTGTATATGTATAGACACGTCTTACATGTTAGATATATATATATATATATATATATATATATAGAAACGTGCAACTGTAGGTGCGAATCTGTGACGTTTGTGCCTCTCTTCGACATTCAACACTGCAGTTCCTTCTACATCGACGATCAGTGTTGTTTCACCGGAAACTAAGCTCCGCGGTGTCTCAACGAAGCGTGGGAGTGGTGGACGAAGAAGGGAAAAAGAAAAACGAGGACAAAGGAAGGAAAAGGGAAAGACAAGTCGCTGAGCCCAGGGATTCATCCGTCACTGTCGATACGTCGGAAAGCCAAAAAGCCGCCTCCCCGTCAAAAAAAAAAAAGAAAGTGAAAACCCCGATGTACATAAATGAAAAAAATAACCACACGACTCGATCAGTATAACGGAAAAATTCAAGCGAAGAAAGAAAGATCCGTGCAAAATCAGGGTGAAACCGCAGACTGAATACGAAGGACCGTTTCCACCTGTGTGATACGTCGTTTCGTCTTATTGAATATTCTTTTTTAGCACTGTTTTCCTTATTATTCTGATTATATATTTACTTGTAAATGTTCAGTTTCACCAATTCGATAATGCACCACTCTAGTTAGTAAAGATAATTTTGGGTTTAAAAAGTTTCAAAATTCCGAATTAGGTGATTAAAAAAAAAAACACAAAACAAATTCACCCCACGTTTTCCTTAACGATGGTTGTTTTGCGACATTCACTAGGTTTTTGACAATTTTTTCAGGTTTTTAAAAATAGGCATTCGCAATCGACTTCAAATATTTATAAAAAATAAACGGTTTAGTGAAATTTTTTTTTTTTAATTCAGTTCGCCTTTTTTACCGAGTAAAATGTTAGAAAAAAAACATGAAATGATTTTAAGATGGTCAGGGCTTAACACTGGTCGAGTTGGCGCGGAATACCCCATATACATACATAATATATATTCCGATCGATCGAAAACAACGTTAAATAAAAATTATACCTAAATAATTATTAAGTTATATATAAATTATTAAATTAATTATAAAAGAGGGTAAGAAAGTTTGTTTCTTTTTTTTTCTCTTGGATTATTCATTCATCTCCGTAAATTTCACTTCTATTAATTTTCTATCCAAGCCAATGGTATGTATATCCACATATCGTGCATAAGGTGGTATAAAAATATAGTAATCAGAGCAATTCATCATTGTCAAAGTGTGCAGAGGGTACGAAAAGAGGAAGGGAAGAAGGGGGGTTGAGAAGGTAATGGATTGGTTCGTCAATAAAATTATGAAAACATTAAATTCCCTTGACTGCTAAACGCGTACGCGTACGTATACCTATGTTACATGGAGTGTGTACTTATAAAGTTCTCCCCCCCCCCCCCTCTGCCTTCACCCCCCAAAGTATTATGCGCAGTAAAATAGACTTGATGATTACATTGTATAATTATGAATTATATTATACACCTCGCAAATGTAAATGATGGATGAAGAGCCGTTGAAGAATAACGAAAAAAAAAATTCTCATACCCTAAAGGTATTGAGGCGATGGAACGCGGCCAGATGAACTGTAACTCCTAGCGTACATGGTGGTGTTCGACATGAATACCATGGTTGTGCTGGGTGCATAGATATTATTTTCAATCCACCTACGCTGCACACACGTTCCAATTAATATACGGTTCCGAGGCTACGGGCAAGTCTGTTATAGTTCAGGAATTATTACGGATATATTCGATGAGCCCTTCGGCGAGGCGTAACGACCATGAGAAATCGGGTACCGGATTCTGGGTAGTACCATGGCGGCCAGTTTACCGTACAACGCATTGATACACGTGTATAACCTATAAGCAGCTTCTTGGCGTGGCACCAAACTGCGCTTATCCAGACACGCGATCGTCCCTCAAGACAGCTCTGCAAAACGTCGGAGTAGACCACTTAACCGTGTAACACAGAAGGTATTTCATGCGGCGGAATGATTACCCCGCAAGCTTTTTATTTTTCACGGTTTTAAGGCAGGATTAACGAGCGGTGGGTCCTTTTCTCAGACGTATGCAGATTTTTAAGGCTTTCCAAATCTGACAGATCAAGCGCATGTTGTAATCCTGAAGAGGTAGAAAACGACCATGAGATGAGAACTGGCTCTCACACTGAAATCACCGAGAGTGTTCGAGGCTTTGTGCCCAACTTTATCGCTCCAGGTGCAGTAATTTAACCGAGGACATATTGTGGACACTTACTGTGTGCAACTTATCACCTTCAATCTAGTCCTCAATTGGTTATGTACGTACTTCAAGAGTGGAAACGTAGTATAACCAGACTGTAGTCTGCGCATGCGTTCAAATTGCACCACCGTTAACAATATTTATAACCAAGTTTCATTTTTCAGATACAACACGGGTAGTTATGATGTTGGAATGTTGCTCCTGGGACCGTGTTCGTTACTATACACTAATGATGTTTCGAGTCGACGAGAGGACTATTCGAACACTGACGATTCAGGATTTATATGTTTCACGAAAATTTGGATCGAACATTGGGTTTGAGTAACCAGAGTACGTGATTCATTCCAATCATTCCATTATCAAACTTTTTACAAAAGAATTGTAAACCTTGAGTTATAGGTATACACATATAGAAAGAAAAGTTTTCAATTTTTATCATGTCGGTATTGAATAGAATATCCTGGCAATCGAAATCTCGAAGAAGCTTCTCACTCGGCAGATCTCCATAAAAGAACAAAATGGCAGCGAAAAAAAGTGGCCATCGATCAGTGCCTTCATGATTTTACAAGGTCCTTAACCTAAGCATCAATAAGAAACTTCTTCACGTATAATAATGTTTCCATGACTCGATTTGGACGACTTGGAACACCTCTGCGGGGATCAAGGTCCACACTCTCACACGAGATCGAGATCGTTACTCCGCAGAGGTTTGAAGCCGAGTTAAAATGTATGGCTTGAACCTTGATCCGGCGTGAGAAGAGTATCGAGAGTTGAACTTGAGGTGGGTAATTAGTGAAAAGGTGAGACCGGGCAAGCGTGGAGGCGATAAAAAGCGGTCCATATTGGCCAGGCTTCCTCTGGACGGTGATGGCCAACTCCTCTTATCTCTTCGGCGGCGATCGGGCTTCGCTGGATCGAGGGTTGGGGCGTCCCGTCCCGAGCACTTCGTTATTATTTCATTATTTGGTTGCGCTCCACTCTTGTGGCATTACTACCGCACGCCAGCACCTGTCGTGTGCGGCTTGGGGGCTTCTAAGGTAAATGGATGGGCGACGGAGCCCAGAGAAAGAGAGAGAGAGAGAGAGAGAGAGGAAGACGAAGGCCAAAACATGGGCAGTATGGCTAGAGAGGAAGCTCTGAGCTCCGTCTAACCGGTCCAGGAATCCGGAGAGCGAGGAGCCTCAGAGCAAAGAGAGAGAGGAGAGGGAGAAAGGGCCACGCTTACAAAACAGCGATCCTCAACCGATCAGAATTCTGTGCCTGGGTGCTGTGTGAAATAGAGAATTGTCCAAGTTCAGACTTACCGTAAATATCAAGTAGTCGAAGTTCCGGCTGGGGGTCAATATTTGGAATGGCCGTTATATCGAAATTTTTAAAATGGGAAAATAAAGTAGCAAAGATTTCGAACAATTGATCTTTCGTGATTTTATTTTCGCATGTTTGAAATTTCGATACATCGGCTATTCGGAATATTGACCCTTCCAAGGGTTGAACCTCGGAATGAAATTCTAAATGGGCGAAAACTAGGTGGTGTACTCGTACACTGCATATTTCAAGGGGAGTAGGAAGTTTGGAGTTTTAACTATTTGCAACTTCAACCTATTCGAGGTTTCGCAGGTCATTCAGAGGTTTGACCGTTCAGAGAATTAACCATTTGAACTATTAAACGTTCATACTTTTTACCATTCGGAGTTTTGACCATTCGGAGCTTCGACGATTCAAAATATCGAACGTTCGTTTCAGTATTGAACGTTCGGAGATTTGACCATTTGGTGCATTAATTGTTCGGATTTTGACCTTTCAGAGTTATATTCATTCGGAGTTTTGACCGTTTGGAGTATTGCTGATTCGACCTTATGGGGGTAAAAAATAGAATAGCCGATTGATAGAAGGATCAAAATATCGAATTCGAAATTGTAGAATTATCGAACCGTCGAAAGTCCAAGTGTAGAAAATTTTAAATATAGAAAGCTGAAATACAGAAAGACAAAATAGTAGAAAGGTCAAAACATATTATCGAATCGAATTTCGAAGACTCTACATTTTAGCATTCTATATTCTGTCCTTTCCATACTTTTGCTTTCTGCATTCTCAACCTCTATAAATCACATTTTACGCTCCTTTGAAAATTCGATATTGCGGCCCGTGATTCCTTCAACTTTCTATATTATCACCCGAACTCTTGGATCATTCGATGCAATGGTCAGTCTGAACTTTGGCGTTAACTGGAGTAGGATAGATGCGGTTTCTTCAGATTGCTCTAATGGCAAAAGACCGGGTTTCGCAGTCCTGCACGCAACAAGTTCCAGCATCCTCTCTGTATCTTCTTCTATCCTCCACCTATCTTTCTCGGGACAATTTGCTTTACTTCTCGTTGGTGCGCCGTGCGTGTGCAGGATGCCCGGGAATTACTGGAGTTACATGGTCCGCCAGTATTATAGACATAGATATAGGATTGCCGAGTAGAGGTAGAGAGAGAGAGAGAAAGTAGTTTCGACGAATCTAACCAGGAAACGGGCATACATATAATACAAGACACCGTGCAAGGCGTAACATCCTGCAACGGGCGATCAACAGATAGCGATATTCACGCAGGCACCGTGATCCGTTAGCCGGTGAAAAAGCAAAATGTTAATCCAAAAGAAGAAAAAAAAAGAAAGAAAAAAACACGATACCACGCTTCAATTTCCTACGGTTAATTATGTGCACGCCCTGCAACAATAACGGCAGATCGTCCGAGTGCAATGCACAATAACAGACAGCTAGATAAAGCTAGAAGATAATGGTGAAGAGAGAAACCTGATGTTTGTAACATAAAAGCATAAGATAACCTCGGTATTACACACTAGTCTTGCAATTGTGGGATTCGAGGTGAGCCTCTTAACGTGCCAAGCCGCTAGCGTCGCTGCGATCGAGGGTTACTTGCACGATTTAGGTTATGTTTAAGTATCTCTCGATCGAAGCGCCATCTGGATTTTGCTTCGATAGTAGAGTCACTGCTTTCCGTTGGAATTCTGCCTGAGTTGCAAGACCAGCTGTGTGTAAGACCCTGAGTATAACGAACGATCAACCACTTAGCATGGTCGAAATATCAGCTCGGGACCATAAGGATGATGCAATAAGCGCAGGCATAAGGTATCATCGCATTTGGTTAATACCTAAATACGGTACTATTACCAGTAAAGACGAAGTCCATTAAGAAACATTCCAGGTTTGTTATCAGGAATTTCTAAACATTTAATGACATTTTTGTATACGTTAGGCTATTACAATTTGACTTTTTATTTTTGGAAACTTGTAAACGGGACACGATGTCTCCCAGAACGACTAAGTCAGAGATTGATTTCACCGCTATTAGGTCTGACTAAATGCTAATGAATTTATGTGATACTCTTCGACCCAAGTTACTCCTCTCTCTGTAGAATCGTCAACGACTTTCAGACGCTTCGATAATTCTGAGAAGATCTCAAATAACTCTCGTCTAATTTTCACTAGTCATTGGGTTTAGGTTTAGAACATAAAATGAAATTTCAAATAAACGGATCTGGGATATCACGTTTTTTTTTACAACATCACAATTTGATCATTTAATCAGACCTCACAGGTATTCCTAAGAGAATTATACAAAGAAAGAACTTTAGTTACGGAGATATTAAAATTTGATAATAAATTAATTATTTTATCCAGTTAACAAATGCAAAATCGCACTGCACCGCTTTTGAGAATTTTTTCACTCTGAGAGGGTAAATAATATACTGTGCACCTAGGGAGGAAAGTGGAGCTTGAAAAACTTTGCACACAGTTTTACTTCCCTAGGGAAGCAAAACATCTTTTTCCTCCCTCTTTATAAGTAGCAAAATAGGCCCTTCCGTTCATGTGTAACAAAAACTGACTTTCTTCACGCCGGAGGCTTGAAGAAAGTGAAAAAAAACTTCGAACCATTCCAATAAACACCATACGAAGATATTCACCCCCTGAATATTCGTAAATTCAAATCGCTGGGTCATTCTCCTAAACAATTATTATTGTACGCCCACAATGGTCGTATGTACTAAATAAGAACCTAAACTACCCTCTCAGCGATTGATATTTAATTACACCCTCTCGAAGCGACGGATTTATTTGAAATCGTAACTTCGCGAGGTGTAAATGAGAGGGCAGAGAAGGGTCTAAAGGGTGGACGCCCCTTTGCAGCCCAATTTTCGTGACGTGCCTGTACGTATAACTAATTCTATCTTGGCGTTATGTATAAACCTCGTTTTCGACAACGGCGCACATTATCCCGCATGCATATGGATATATCAGACTAGTCGCTGCAACGTTGTTTTAGCCAATTTAGTGTTACAGGCTTCAAAAGGTATTCCATGTCAAATTAGTGAAGGATTTTCCGAAACATTTTTTTAGTTTTACCAATATTTTCCGTGGGGACGGGGTTGAGGTTCAGAATTTGAAAAGTTTGGAAAGTGCCTAATTATGAATTATTTGGTGGCGAAACTTGAAGTGAAGTAATCAAACTTTCACGAAATGACGAAGTTTCGAATGGTCGGAAACCCCACGGCTTAAAGTTCCGAAATGCAAGATTCTGCGAATTCAAGTCACGATAGAGCCGAATTTCAAAAATCAAAATATACTCATACGGCGTAGTTTACTCAGCGAGTGGGTGTAAAAAATCAGAAAAATCGAAAATCTAAAATAAAGAAATATCACAGTTGTGAAATTTCACCAAGTTAGAAATTCGCAGAACTGAAAATCTTCGATCATTCGGAATTCTTTGACTTGTCGGATTTATATCCTTTCGAAATTTTGCACTTTTGGGCCGAACTTTGGGCGTCAAAGTTTGATTTCTTTACTTCAAGTTTCACCACCAAAAAATTCGGAATTTGGCACTTTTGGAACTTTTCAAATTCGAAATCTCAACTCCGCCGCTTTCCGTGATAGTATAGCCCCTGGAAATCCTCGACAAAGATAGTTAATTTTTTTCAACCAACTGTTATTAGCCTCTGAATCTTTAAATCCACGTCAAAGATGATCACCCAATTGATTTTGAAAAACCAAAAATGTATATATACGGTTTTCAATTTAAGAAATTTAAAAACTAAAAAATTTCAGAGTGAAATTATGATTTTTTTCTTTCGTTGGATCTTTTATTTTTATACCAATGCTCAGAATCTATTTATAATTTATACACTAATAACATATCTAATACAGATAAGTGACGTAACGATCTATCTAACTGATTAGATTAGACCTCGATATAATATTTCTGTCGATATGTTCTTCTCATTCAACTCGCCGATTAAAGAAATGTACTTCGACTCTGAAATTCTCATGTAAAAAATTTTCAAATTGAAAAGCGAATATTTCCAATTTTGATTTCTGAAAATCAATCGTGTCATTCTCTTATTAGGTATAAGATTTGAAAATTCGTAGACCAATTATAACGTATCACTAATAAAAATTGAAAGAAAATTTTTTTTTTAATTTACTCACGGGTTTCAGGGATAAAATATTATTACATTATCACAGGAACAACCCTTATTGGTGAAAAATAAAAAAATCTCACATGGTCAATGATTTACTCAGTTGACATGGGCTACCTTATAAACATGCCAAAAGTGCTGTATATGTATATATACGTACACCTGTACAAGTAAAAACATCCCCCACCCCTCGTTATATTGAATCGCATGGCGTGCGGAGATAGCGTCATAGTGATAATTAATATATCAGAATACATATTATATATGTGTGTACAAGCGGTTTACAAAAGCCATCCGAAACGAGAGAAAACCCTCCATCGGGCAGCGACAATTCACCCGAGCTGTTTTCCTTTCGCTAATTGGATTATACGAGCTCATTCAGTTCGCCCTCCGGGATCGATGGAAAAAGAAAACATTCTACGTGAAATACTCTTTACATTTCGTTTTTCTTTCTTTCAGTCGAATTCCCCACCCCGCGTTTTTTTTTTTTTTTTTTTTTTTTATTTACCTTCTTTTTCTCTTGTTTGCTTTACTCTAATTCCTCTTAATTTATTTTTCGAGTATTTCTTTGCCCTATGAAACTTTCCACCTCATCGTTACTTTTTCTCTATATATATATATATATATATATCTAAGTTATTTCTTATTTTTCTCTGTTTTTGTTTTTACTATATTTTTATATCTCTTCATATCAAATCGATTCCCCAATCTACTATTTTAACAATGAACGTCTATTTTATCCCCATAATATTTCTACCATTTTAACTATCTTATTTACTTTTACTTTTATACATATATTTCTATTACTGTTTTTATTTTTATTATTTTTATCTCGATTTATTTCTTATTTATTTTTACTCGTACATTTTATCATATCGATTATTTATTTTTTATTCTTTTATTCAATTACCTATGTAGTTGGTAACCTGAGTCGTTATCTTTTCTGTACTCTTTGTTTATATTTTTTATCTATTTTCTCCCTGTCCTATCTACTCCTAGAATTCTAATTTAATTTTATGCTCTGCACACTGTTCAACTGTATTAATGCTTAAAGAAACTTTTTCCAGAACGAATAAACCCTTCTCTCTCTCTCTATCTCTCTAAATTTTATTATATTCTCTCCCTTTTCAATGCTACACTAAATTCTCGAATGAGGGTCGGATAAGAAAAAAATTCAAGCAATACCGCATACATTCGACAGGTGCGGCATACTTGCTTTTCCGCATATGAAAGCCTTCATCCGCAAAAAACCGTGAAAGTTTGTTTTGTCTTCGTTTTATTTATTTATTTATTTATTTTTTTTTTCGTTTCTTTATCCGAAAAAGAATTTCACGCACGTCGTAAATATGAGACATTCCAGCTCTGCTTTTAAAGTTATAGTGACCCCATTTCCAACATACTCTTCGAAATTTTTCTCTCAATTTTCCGCCACCACAGATTATTGTTGAAGAAGAAAAACACACGTAATATCGAAAAAGAAATACTGGAATATTGTTGTTTCTCTGATAATGATCATTCTCATAAATATATCCGCGTTGAATTTGGATTCAATTTTAAAAGATGAATAAAATCCGTTTTTGTTTACTTCAGGCTGCGATAGATTCTTGCAAAATTTTTCTCTATTCGCTGTTCCAGAAAAAATACTTCATCTTCCAGTATCCAGAAGGTTTTCAGTGAACATGAGAATCATCTAACCTTTCGATGTTGCAAAAATTTCAGTTTTGTTAAGATTCTCAAGATATTTCTGTAAGAGATTTTTATCCGATTAATAATAAAGTGCAAAAAAAAAATAATTGCCAAAAGAAATAATCGGAAATACGCTTCCACCGAGAATAGTAAGCGATCGTTATTCATAATTGGTAATAAAAATTCAATTACAACGAAACCATAATAATATTTCATTTATTTTCCTTCAACAGATTTGATCGCGGGTGCCAATTAAAAACGAGATACGAATATTTGCGATTTGAGGATTGTTTGGGTGATTTAAATGGCATTATACGTTCGTCAATTATACGACCATTGGGATTAATTCCCAAAGGATATTAGCGGATCGTTCGATTCGATAAGCTAATTGAACTCGACATTGAAAAGTGTGTTTTTGTGATGGTGAAAATATCATACTGTTTCATCATAATTTATTCGCACCCTTTGCACAGCTTACAATTAAAATAAGTATATGCATTCTGCCATTAAATTTCATTCCTTTAACATATTACGGTATTTACATTATAATATTGTGTATTAAAGATAAATATATATATGTGTATTCAAGTACATCTAAGTACCATGGAGCAATTAGAACAATTCTTTTTCGTTGCATTTCATTCCCTCTCTATCACTCTGAGCCTCACTTTTTCTATCTTATAATTCACTTAAAATCGAACAGAAAGAGTTATTTCTGCAAAACTTAACAATAATTCGTATAATAATGCTTTAAATACATAACGAACTTTAAATGATTTGGAAAAAATCCTATCACATGTTACTCCCTGAAATATTGGAATATTAGGAATTTTAATTGATTTCATACCCAACGAACGTCTTCATACTTTTTCACACGCGTTAACAATTTAAAGTTTTCCAAAATTTTTCACTTAATCCATACACATAAATGTACATAATTTATAGTTTGATCACAAAACGACTGTGGAACAGAATGTCATTAAAACATTCTATCGATATCTTTGGTTAATTTTATTGCACAAGTAAGATCGTTGAAATAGAAATAAAACGTAATTAAGATTGTAATGCGTGTATGATAACAACAACAACAACAACAATAATAATAATAATAATAACTGTAGTCCGTTTAATAAAATCACAAACTGCAAATAAAAATAAAAACAAAAACAGTCAAGGAATGGAGCTCAGCTCTAACTCTGACATTATTGCATTATTCTGATTGATTCAATGGTAACAAGATATAAAAGTACAAATCTTACATGTTTTGATCCCGCCAAATATTAATACAATAATTTATCAGCTTCAAAATTTGTTCATCAGCTGTACACTTGCAAGCGGTAACCAATTATTTGATCGTTTCAAGTCGCGAAGTCCCAGCAGCTGTGCTCTGGCCCTCTTCTTTTTTACGCTTCGGAATTTCTTCAAGCATCGAAGTATCCCCTTGCGACGAAGTATCTGAAGACACTTTGAGAAGGTAATGATGTATCGTTGAAATTATTCGTATTGTAGAAAAAAGAGAAAATTTTCACTGTCCCAATACCATCGCAATTCTCTCAAGTTGCTTCAATTTACACGATAATCGATTGATAATTTTGCTTTTGTGCTTCGAGGTAAACGACAAGAAAATAAAGTTTCCTCACGACAAAAATTTTTAATATCATTAAGCTTAAGCGAAATTCGTGTTCAAATTCAAACCACTGATTGTAACTTTACGGCAAGACCTAGCGAATAATTATTACATGTTATATGATATTCGAACTTACGATCAGTATCAGATTTCCCATCCTTATAATCGCCACCCTCCTCCTCCTCCTCCTCCTCCTCCTCCTCCACCTCCTCTTCACCTTTCTCATAAATAAAATCATCATCCAGTATCTCTTCCTCAGCAATAAAGTGCAAGTAAGATAGAATGCATATCAACGCTATAAAAAATAGGTTGGTACTGATCCCCAGAATGGCAGACAGTATTGGCCAATGAAACATGATGTAACGTAGCCCGGACAAGTGTGCGTTAATCATCACAGTAGCCGAGTAGAATTCTACAAATCGCGACTGTATTTCCACGTACACGTCCGTCACTGGATGACTCTGTACAGCAGAAAATATATTCATTATTATGAGTAATCTGCCTTCCTTCCAATCATCTGTTATCAGTAAATTGTCACCCCTTCAAGATTGGATTTAACCTTGGAGTGAATGTGTGATGATGCTTCAATTCATGTTGAAGCGATTGAAACACCCTGTGATATTTTGCAAAAATAACAACATCTACAAGGAAAGTGCGCAGAGTTTAAGCATGGAATTTTTTTGACAAATGAGATTCAACTGATATTTCTCTTTTGACATCCTCGTAAGTCAGTAAGGCTGCAAATTCCAATAATAAGGATCTCAAGTAATCTAAAACTAATATTTTATAAGCAAATAATAAGAAACATCTCAAACACATGCTTCTTATGTAAATATAAATTCTTATCTCAAATTATTTCTTTTACCCATCTTCAAAAGAACAAGAGTTCTACGTTTTTCTATCTTAATTTTTATGTTACTTTATCGGCAAATAAATTCATTTTGCGTAAGATGTGTTTTAACAAAATGAGTGAAAAAGCATACTTGATCTTCCTCAAAGTTGGCAAACATTTCAAGAACAATGTTTTGCTTCTCTTCAGTACTGCCCAATATCATCATGGGCGAGAACGTCAAAGTAGTGAGAGTATGCAGCAACGAACTTCGATAGTGTAACATGGCTGAACGGCAAGCATTTCCGACCAAGACTCCATCCCGATCCCTCAATTGAGCGCAGACCATGAACATTCCTCGATAACGAATAAATGTAAATGAATAAAAAGACAGAATCAAGATTATTTGAAGATGCCTGATTGGAAAAATGAATCCTCTGACATCGAAGTCGTTGCCAAATCAACGTACCGAGTTCCTTGTTAGTCGGCGATTCCGGCATCTCCATATGCAGATTTACTTTGTATGGCTGGCCGACCATCAGGAGCTGTTGTTTCTTAGTCAGCTGAACATGAGCGGAGGGAAAGCTACATATCCCTTTCTTTTCATCGCAAGATCTAGTGTGAAAAAATTCAAATAAATAAACAGCAAGTCGGATGGAGGATGATAAAAATTGAAAAAGCACGTGCCAGGTTCGAGAAGGTTGAAAAATATAAATAGACAGGAATCTACAGGCGAATTCCTAACCTCAAATTCTAACCTAAAAATTCTCAGAGCTTGACTCACTCGAATTTTAAGTGAACGGGGCGCACGTGAGATATGTTCGGCATGTAAGCGTAGTAGAATGCGGCGTATAAAAATATGGATATCCAAACAACAACAATCGCTGTGATAACGATAATGCCGCCTCGTACGACAGCATCTCGTGCCGTTTGAACGCCTTCGGCAGTCTTTTGTTGAACATTAAACAGCTTCACTTCCAGTCGGCGAAACAAACGAAGTATAACCATTTTCGCCTACGAATTTTACTGATAGCTGTTCCGATGATTAACGCCGATATAGATAATCAATGTGTGGAAAAATGTTTACTCCAACTGATTCCCAGATCTTACTGCTTGTCACAGAGATAATTGTTGTTAAAATCAAACGATATATACCGCAACTTCTGCAGTTATCGACTGTTTCATATGCATTTTGATAGCGGTTCAAGTCATAAGGTCATTTCCCGTATCAAAGTGCGACATTTACCACGCTTTGATAGTTTGACTAATGATAACAAAATCACTTCTACGAGGATTGGTTGTCGTACTTTGGTAAACGGGTACCGAAAAACGTCAAAATTGTTTCCAATAAGCTAATGTTGTCGCCGCCTGACAATGCGTTTGCTAAGTTTGTGCTAATGGAAACGTAAGGCTGGATTTTCATGAGCAGCAAAACGTGGCGGCAGCATTTCCCACTATACAAGCATTCTGATTGGCCGACTAAGGTTAAGTTGAGTTCGTCTACCAATTAGAATGCTTGGATCCATGGATCCACCACAATTCTGTAACATCCGACCGGAACGTCCATATGTCTTACCGATTATTATTATTATTTATCAATACTGCCAACTAACCCAACTGTAAGTACGAGAATCTTGTAACTAGGAAGTATTGAACTACTGCCTAACTATTTGAAATATCCCTAGATACGGACCTACAGACCTGCGTTCTGAAACCTTACTTGAGTTACTGGAGTATTATTGTTTCTCTGTTTAATCTTATGCGTTCGACAAAGATATTATGATACCAGAGTTAACTCGAGTAAGATTTCAGAACGTAGTTCGGGACGCCATATCCATTATCCATATTAACCTCATCATTTCAACACTACGAGAAACTAATCATCATTCTTATTAAGAAATTAATCATCATGCTTATTAAGATTATTTGCAGACACGGAGTATTAAAGCCGTATACCTATGTTACTACGTATGATATTACACATTACTATGATGAATATATATTATTACATATAATACTCTATGTTACTATACACATATTGTAAACTGCTAGACATAATACTTTATAATACTCCGTATTAACATACATATATTATAAGCATAATATTATAGACTACCATACCCAATGATATAGGTATAACCTTTGAGAATATACTGTCAAGTAATCGCTGAGAGTGTTAATCTGGTCCATCATTGTAGTTGGATCATAGGGATACTATGTTGTATGTACGCTTAAATATTGAATAACAATTGTGGAGTTCCGAAACCTAAGCCACTATCACTTAAAACGAATTGAAGAACCATACTTCGAACGCCGTGTTGTAAGCAACACAAGAGCGCTTGGAAACGTTTCGAATTCCTGTTACGGAACCCTGCAATCGATTACCCGAGAGGCACATACCGACCGCAAAAAACGGAGCGCCGTAGGCAAGCTAGCCCGCGGCATAATCTTGCTAGGCGGAGCAACAGGTATTGACTAAAGATATGGGCATACTTATATTTCTTTGGTAGCGGTTGAGACAATGAAATATAAGGAATGAGCTAAACACTGGCTAAGTTTGACAGCATTTTTGTTATTTATGTACAAATACATTGTCACTTGCAATAGCGGTAACTTCCCACTCTTGGGAAATTATTTTTTCTATTTGTATAAATTTTCACCTGTGTTACGCCCCGACGCATCGACTCGGCGTACATTTCGCAGATACGCTCTTTTTGATGTGTTTTCTGAGTTCCTAGGGGTCAAATTACTATAGAGATGGACATACGAATCGATTCCGGAACGTAAAATTATCGGCTGCGAAAATGAACAAAAAAGTAAGGCCTTTGGATTTTTGACGAAAATTTCGACGACTATGGAAAGTGCTGCAATTAATCCTTTAGGGTACTATTCCGACGTGATTTTGCGAGAGGAATCGATTATTCGCAGTCCCGATACGCTGCGAGCAACACCTGCAAAGTTACAGCCGAAAAACTGCAGATTTTCATCGTCATTTCTCCGCTGCTGGTCCTAGGCTATTTTTCACGTGTTTTCTGAGTTCCTGGGCGTCGAATTAGTCTGAAAAGCGTCATACGGATCGATTCCCAGACAAAAGATTTTTCGGCCAAAAAAACTCCAAGGCTAACCCCTTTGCATTTTTGGCGAAAATTTCGACGACTTTGAAAAAAGCTGCAATTAATTCTTTAGGCTACTATTCCGACGTGATTTTGCGAGAGGAATCGATTAATCGCCGTCCCGATACGCTGCGAGCAACACCTGCAAAGTTACAGCCGAAAAACTGCAGATTTTCATCGTCATTTCTCCGCTGCTGGTCCTAGGCTATTTTTCACGTGTTTTCTGAGTTCCTGGGCGTCGAATTAGTCTAAAAAGCGTCATACGGATCGATTCCCAGACAAAAGATTTTTCGGCCAAAAAAAATCCAAGGCTAACCCCTTTGCATTTTTGGCGAAAATTTCGACGACTTTGAAAAGTGCTGCAATTAATTCTTTAGGGTACTATTCCGACGAGATTTTGCGAGAGGAATCGATTAATCGCAGTCCCGATACGCTGCGAGCAACACCTGCAAAGTTACAGCCGAAAAACTGCAGATTTTCATCGTCATTTCCCCGCTGCTGGTCCTAGGCTATTTTTCACGTGTTTTCTGAGTTCCTGGGCGTCGAATTAGTCTGAAAAGCGTCATACGGATCGATTCCCAGACATAAGATTTTTCGGCCAAAAAAAATCCAAGGCTAACCCCTTTGCATTTTTGGCGAAAATTTCGACGACTTTGAAAAGTGCTCCAATTAATTCTTTAGGGTACTATTCCGACGTGATTTTGCGAGAGGAATCGATTAATCGCAGTCCCGATACGCTGCGAGCAACACCTGCGAAGTTACAGCCGAAAAACTGCAGATTTTCATCGTCATTTCTCCGCCGCTGGTCCTAGGCTATTTTTCACGTGTTTTCTGAGTTCCTGGGCGTCGAATTAGTCTAAAAAGCGTCATACGGATCGATTCCCAGACCAAAGATTTTTCGGCCAAAAAAAATCCAAGGCTAACCCCTTTGCATTTTTGGCGAAAATTTCGACGACTTTGAAAAGTGCTGCAATTAATTCTTTAGGGTACTATTCCGACGTGATTTTGCGAGAGGAATCGATTAATCGCAGTCCCGATACGCTGCGAGCAACACCTGCGAAGTTACAGCCGAAAAACTGCAGATTTTCATCGTCATTTCTCCGCTGCTGGTCCTAGGCTATTTTTCACGTGTTTTCTGAGTTCCTGGGCGTCGAATTAGTCTGAAAAGCGTCATACGGATCGATTCCCAGACAAAAGATTTTTCGGCCAAAAAAACTCCAAGGCTAACCCCTTTGCATTTTTGGCGAAAATTTCGACGACTTTGAAAAAAGCTGCAATTAATTCTTTAGGCTACTATTCCGACGTGATTTTGCGAGAGGAATCGATTAATCGCCGTCCCGATACGCTGCGAGCAACACCTGCAAAGTTACAGCCGAAAAACTGCAGATTTTCATCGTCATTTCTCCGCTGCTGGTCCTAGGCTATTTTTCACGTGTTTTCTGAGTTCCTGGGCGTCGAATTAGTCTAAAAAGCGTCATACGGATCGATTCCCAGACAAAAGATTTTTCGGCCAAAAAAAATCCAAGGCTAACCCCTTTGCATTTTTGGCGAAAATTTCGACGACTTTGAAAAGTGCTGCAATTAATTCTTTAGGGTACTATTCCGACGAGATTTTGCGAGAGGAATCGATTAATCGCAGTCCCGATACGCTGCGAGCAACACCTGCAAAGTTACAGCCGAAAAACTGCAGATTTTCATCGTCATTTCCCCGCTGCTGGTCCTAGGCTATTTTTCACGTGTTTTCTGAGTTCCTGGGCGTCGAATTAGTCTGAAAAGCGTCATACGGATCGATTCCCAGACATAAGATTTTTCGGCCAAAAAAAATCCAAGGCTAACCCCTTTGCATTTTTGGCGAAAATTTCGACGACTTTGAAAAGTGCTGCAATTAATTCTTTAGGGTACTATTCCGACGTGATTTTGCGAGAGGAATCGATTAATCGCAGTCCCGATACGCTGCGAGCAACACCTGCGAAGTGACAGCCGAAAAACTGCAGATTTTCATCGTCATTTCTCCGCTGCTGGTCCTAGGCTATTTTTCACGTGTTTTCTGAGTTCCTGGGCGTCGAATTAGTCTAAAAAGCGTCATACGGATCGATTCCCAGACCAAAGATTTTTCGGCCAAAAAAAATCCAAGGCTAACCCCTTTGCATTTTTGGCGAAAATTTCGACGACTTTGAAAAGTGCTGCAATTAATTCTTTAGGGTACTATTCCGACGTGATTTTGCGAGAGGAATCGATTAATCGCAGTCCCGATACGCTGCGAGCAACACCTGTAAAGTTACAGCCGAAAAACTGCAGATTTTCATCGTCATTTCCCCGCTGCTGGTCCTAGGCTATTTTTCACGTGTTTTCTGAGTTCCTGGGCGTCGAATTAGTCTAAAAAGCGTCATACGGATCGATTCCCAGACAGAAGATTTTTCGGCCAAAAAAAATCCAAGGCTAACCCCTTTGCATTTTTGGCGAAAATTTCGACGACTTTGAAAAGTGCTGCAATTAATTCTTTAGGGTACTATTCCGACGTGATTTTGCGAGAGGAATCGATTAATCGCAGTCCCGATACGCTGCGAGCAATACCTGCAAAGTTACAGCCGAAAAACTGCAGATTTTCATAGTCATTTCTCCGCTGCTGGTCCTAGGCTATTTTTCACGTGTTTTCTGAGTTCCTGGGCGTCGAATTAGTCTAAAAAGCGTCATACGGATCGATTCCCAGACAAAAGATTTTTCGGCCAAAAAAAATCCAAGGCTAACCCCTTTGCATTTTTGGCGAAAATTTCGACGACTTTGAAAAGTGCTGCAATTAATTCTTTAGGGTACTATTCCGACGTGATTTTGCGAGAGGAATCGATTAATCGCAGTCCCGATACGCTGCGAACAACACCTGCGAAGTTACAGCCGAAAAACTGCAGATTTTCATCGTCATTTCTCCGCTGCTGGTCCTAGGCTATTTTTCACGTGTTTTCTGAGTTCCTGGGCGTCGAATTAGTCTAAAAAGCGTCATACGGATCGATTCCCAGACCAAAGATTTTTCGGCCAAAAAAAATCCAAGGCTAACCCCTTTGCATTTTTGGCGAAAATTTCGACGACTTTGAAAAGTGCTGCAATTAATTCTTTAGGGTACTATTCCGACGTGATTTTGCGAGAGGAATCGATTAATCGCAGTCCCGATACGCTGCGAGCAATACCTGCAAAGTTACAGCCGAAAAACTGCAGATTTTCATAGTCATTTCTCCGCTGCTGGTCCTAGGCTATTTTTCACGTGTTTTCTGAGTTCCTGGGCGTCGAATTAGTCTAAAAAGCGTCATACGGATCGATTCCCAGACCAAAGATTTTTCGGCCAAAAAAAATCCAAGGCTAACCCCTTTGCATTTTTGGCGAAAATTTCGACGACTTTGAAAAGTGCTGCAATTAATTCTTTAGGGTACTATTCCGACGTGATTTTGCGAGAGGAATCGATTAATCGCAGTCCCGATACGCTGCGAGCAATACCTGCAAAGTTACAGCCGAAAAACTGCAGATTTTCATAGTCATTTCTCCGCTGCTGGTCCTAGGCTATTTTTCACGTGTTTTCTGAGTTCCTGGGCGTCGAATTAGTCTAAAAAGCGTCATACGGATCGATTCCCAGACAAAAGATTTTTCGGCCAAAAAAAATCCAAGGCTAACCCCTTTGCATTTTTGGCGAAAATTTCGACGACTTTGAAAAGTGCTGCAATTAATTCTTTAGGGTACTATTCCGACGTGATTTTGCGAGAGGAATCGATTAATCGCAGTCCCGATACGCTGCGAGCAACACCTGCGAAGTTACAGCCGAAAAACTGCAGATTTTCATCGTCATTTCTCCGCTGCTGGTCCTAGGCTATTTTTCACGTGTTTTCTGAGTTCCTGGGCAACGAATTAGTCTAAAAAGCGTCATACGGATCGATTCCCAGACAGAAGATTTTTCGGCCAAAAAAAATCCAAGGCTAACCCCTTTGCATTTTTGGCGAAAATTTCGACGACTTTGAAAAGTGCTGCAATTAATTCTTGAGGGTACTATTCCGACGTGATTTTGCGAGAGGAATCGATTAATCGCAGTCCCGATACGCTGCGAGCAACACCTGCGAAGTTACAGCCGAAAAACTGCAGATTTTCATCGTCATTTCTCCGCTGCTGGTCCTAGGCTATTTTTCACGTGTTTTCTGAGTTCCTGGGCGTCGAATTAGTCTAAAAAGCGTCATACGGATCGATTCCCAGACAGAAGATTTTTCGGCCAAAAAAAATCCAAGGCTAACCCCTTTGCATTTTTGGCGAAAATTTCGACGACTTTGAAAAGTGCTGCAATTAATTCTTTAGGGTACTATTCCGACGTGATTTTGCGAGAGGAATCGATTAATCGCAGTCCCGATACGCTGCGAGCAATACCTGCAAAGTTACAGCCGAAAAACTGCAGATTTTCATAGTCATTTCTCCGCTGCTGGTCCTAGGCTATTTTTCACGTGTTTTCTGAGTTCCTGGGCGTCGAATTAGTCTAAAAAGCGTCATACGGATCGATTCCCAGACAAAAGATTTTTCGGCCAAAAAAAATCCAAGGCTAACCCCTTTGCATTTTTGGCGAAAATTTCGACGACTTTGAAAAGTGCTGCAATTAATTCTTTAGGGTACTATTCCGACGTGATTTTGCGAGAGGAATCGATTAATCGCAGTCCCGATACGCTGCGAGCAACACCTGCAAAGTTACAGCCGAAAAACTGCAGATTTTCATCGTCATTTCTCCGCTGCTGGTCCTAGGCTATTTTTCACGTGTTTTCTGAGTTCCTGGGCGTCGAATTAGTCTGAAAAGCGTCATACGGATCGATTCCCAGACATAAGATTTTTCGGCCAAAAAAAATCCAAGGCTAACCCCTTTGCATTTTTGGCGAAAATTTCGACGACTTTGAAAAGTGCTGCAATTAATTCTTTAGGGTACTATTCCGACGTGATTTTGCGAGAGGAATCGATTAATCGCAGTCCCGATACGCTGCGAGCAACACCTGCGAAGTTACAGCCGAAAAACTGCAGATTTTCATCGTCATTTCTCCGCTGCTGGTCCTAGGCTATTTTTCACGTGTTTTCTGAGTTCCTGGGCAACGAATTAGTCTAAAAAGCGTCATACGGATCGATTCCCAGACCAAAGATTTTTCGGCCAAAAAAAATCCAAGGCTAACCCCTTTGCATTTTTGGCGAAAATTTCGACGACTTTGAAAAGTGCTGCAATTAATTCTTTAGGGTACTATTCCGACGTGATTTTGCGAGAGGAATCGATTAATCGCAGTCCCGATACGCTGCGAGCAACACCTGTAAAGTTACAGCCGAAAAACTGCAGATTTTCATCGTCATTTCCCCGCTGCTGGTCCTAGGCTATTTTTCACGTGTTTTCTGAGTTCCTGGGCGTCGAATTAGTCTAAAAAGCGTCATACGGATCGATTCCCAGACAGAAGATTTTTCGGCCAAAAAAAATCCAAGGCTAACCCCTTTGCATTTTTGGCGAAAATTTCGACGACTTTGAAAAGTGCTGCAATTAATTCTTTAGGGTACTATTCCGACGTGATTTTGCGAGAGGAATCGATTAATCGCAGTCCCGATACGCTGCGAGCAATACCTGCAAAGTTACAGCCGAAAAACTGCAGATTTTCATAGTCATTTCTCCGCTGCTGGTCCTATGCTATTTTTCACGTGTTTTCTGAGTTCCTGGGCGTCGAATTAGTCTGAAAAGCGTCATACGGATCGATTCCCAGACATAAGATTTTTCGGCCAAAAAAAATCCAAGGCTAACCCCTTTGCATTTTTGGCGAAAATTTCGACGACTTTGAAAAGTGCTGCAATTAATTCTTTAGGGTACTATTCCGACGTGATTTTGCGAGAGGAATCGATTAATCGCAGTCCCGATACGCTGCGAGCAACACCTGCGAAGTTACAGCCGAAAAACTGCAGATTTTCATCGTCATTTCTCCGCTGCTGGTCCTAGGCTATTTTTCACGTGTTTTCTGAGTTCCTGGGCGTCGAATTAGTCTAAAAAGCGTCATACGGATCGATTCCCAGACCAAAGATTTTTCGGCCAAAAAAAATCCAAGGCTAACCCCTTTGCATTTTTGGCGAAAATTTCGACGACTTTGAAAAGTGCTGCAATTAATTCTTTAGGGTACTATTCCGACGTGATTTTGCGAGAGGAATCGATTAATCGCAGTCCCGATACGCTGCGAGCAACACCTGTAAAGTTACAGCCGAAAAACTGCAGATTTTCATCGTCATTTCCCCGCTGCTGGTCCTAGGCTATTTTTCACGTGTTTTCTGAGTTCCTGGGCGTCGAATTAGTCTAAAAAGCGTCATACGGATCGATTCCCAGACAGAAGATTTTTCGGCCAAAAAAAATCCAAGGCTAACCCCTTTGCATTTTTGGCGAAAATTTCGACGACTTTGAAAAGTGCTGCAATTAATTCTTTAGGGTACTATTCCGACGTGATTTTGCGAGAGGAATCGATTAATCGCAGTCCCGATACGCTGCGAGCAACACCTGCGAAGTTACAGCCGAAAAACTGCAGATTTTCATCGTCATTTCTCCGCTGCTGGTCCTAGGCTATTTTTCACGTGTTTTCTGAGTTCCTGGGCGTCGAATTAGTCTAAAAAGCGTCATACGGATCGATTCCCAGACAGAAGATTTTTCGGCCAAAAAAAATCCAAGGCTAACCCCTTTGCATTTTTGGCGAAAATTTCGACGACTTTGAAAAGTGCTGCAATTAATTCTTTAGGGTACTATTCCGACGTGATTTTGCGAGAGGAATCGATTAATCGCAGTCCCGATACGCTGCGAGCAATACCTGCAAAGTTACAGCCGAAAAACTGCAGATTTTCATAGTCATTTCTCCGCTGCTGGTCCTAGGCTATTTTTCACGTGTTTTCTGAGTTCCTGGGCGTCGAATTAGTCTAAAAAGCGTCATACGGATCGATTCCCAGACAAAAGATTTTTCGGCCAAAAAAAATCCAAGGCTAACCCCTTTGCATTTTTGGCGAAAATTTCGACGACTTTGAAAAGTGCTGCAATTAATTCTTTAGGGTACTATTCCGACGTGATTTTGCGAGAGGAATCGATTAATCGCAGTCCCGATACGCTGCGAGCAATACCTGCAAAGTTACAGCCGAAAAACTGCAGATTTTCATAGTCATTTCTCCGCTGCTGGTCCTAGGCTATTTTTCACGTGTTTTCTGAGTTCCTGGGCGTCGAATTAGTCTAAAAAGCGTCATACGGATCGATTCCCAGACAAAAGATTTTTCGGCCAAAAAAAATCCAAGGCTAACCCCTTTGCATTTTTGGCGAAAATTTCGACGACTTTGAAAAGTGCTGCAATTAATTCTTTAGGGTACTATTCCGACGTGATTTTGCGAGAGGAATCGATTAATCGCAGTCCCGATACGCTGCGAGCAATACCTGCAAAGTTACAGCCGAAAAACTGCAGATTTTCATAGTCATTTCTCCGCTGCTGGTCCTAGGCTATTTTTCACGTGTTTTCTGAGTTCCTGGGCGTCGAATTAGTCTAAAAAGCGTCATACGGATCGATTCCCAGACACAAGATTTTTCGGCCAAAAAAAATCCAAGGCTAACCCCTTTGCATTTTTGGCGAAAATTTCGACGACTTTGAAAAGTGCTGCAATTAATTCTTTAGGGTACTATTCCGACGTGATTTTGCGAGAGGAATCGATTAATCGCAGTCCCGATACGCTGCGAGCGACACCTGCGAAGTTACAGCCGAAAAACTGCAGATTTTCATCGTCATTTCTCCGCTGCTGGTCCTAGGCTATTTTTCACGTGTTTTCTGAGTTCCTGGGCGTCGAATTAGTCTAAAAAGCGTCATACGGATCGATTCCCAGACCAAAGATTTTTCGGCCAAAAAAAATCCAAGGCTAACCCCTTTGCATTTTTGGCGAAAATTTCGACGACTTTGAAAAGTGCTGCAATTAATTCTTTAGGGTACTATTCCGACGTGATTTTGCGAGAGGAATCGATTAATCGCAGTCCCGATACGCTGCGAGCAATACCTGCAAAGTTACAGCCGAAAAACTGCAGATTTTCATAGTCATTTCTCCGCTGCTGGTCCTAGGCTATTTTTCACGTGTTTTCTGAGTTCCTGGGCGTCGAATTAGTCTAAAAAGCGTCATACGGATCGATTCCCAGACCAAAGATTTTTCGGCCAAAAAAAATCCAAGGCTAACCCCTTTGCATTTTTGGCGAAAATTTCGACGACTTTGAAAAGTGCTGCAATTAATTCTTTAGGGTACTATTCCGACGTGATTTTGCGAGAGGAATCGATTAATCGCAGTCCCGATACGCTGCGAGCAATACCTGCAAAGTTACAGCCGAAAAACTGCAGATTTTCATAGTCATTTCTCCGCTGCTGGTCCTAGGCTATTTTTCACGTGTTTTCTGAGTTCCTGGGCGTCGAATTAGTCTAAAAAGCGTCATACGGATCGATTCCCAGACAAAAGATTTTTCGGCCAAAAAAAATCCAAGGCTAACCCCTTTGCATTTTTGGCGAAAATTTCGACGACTTTGAAAAGTGCTGCAATTAATTCTTTAGGGTACTATTCCGACGTGATTTTGCGAGAGGAATCGATTAATCGCAGTCCCGATACGCTGCGAGCAATACCTGCAAAGTTACAGCCGAAAAACTGCAGATTTTCATCGTCATTTCTCCGCTGCTGGTCCTAGGCTATTTTTCACGTGTTTTCTGAGTTCCTGGGGGTCGAATTAGTCTGAAAAGCGTCATACGGATCGATTCCCAGACAGAAGATTTTTCGGCCGAAAAAAAATCCAAGGCTAACCCCTTTGCATTTTTGGCGAAAATTTCGACGACTTTGAAAAGTGCTGCAATTAATTCTTTAGGGTACTATTCCGACGTGATTTTGCGAGAGGAATCGATTAATCGCAGTCCCGATACGCTGCGAGCAACACCTGCAAAGTTACAGCCGAAAAACTGCAGATTTTCATCGTCATTTCTCCGCTGCTGGTCCTAGGCTATTTTTCACGTGTTTTCTGAGTTCCTGGGCGTCGAATTAGTCTAAAAAGCGTCATACGGATCGATTCCCAGACAAAAGATTTTTCGGCCAAAAAAAATCCAAGGCTAACCCCTTTGCATTTTTGGCGAAAATTTCGACGACTTTGAAAAGTGCTGCAATTAATTCTTTAGGGTACTATTCCGACGTGATTTTGCGAGAGGAATCGATTAATCGCAGTCCCGATACGCTGCGAGCAACACCTGCAAAGTTACAGCCGAAAAACTGCAGATTTTCATCGTCATTTCTCCGCTGCTGGTCCTAGGCTATTTTTCACGTGTTTTCTGAGTTCCTGGGCGTCGAATTAGTCTAAAAAGCGTCATACGGATCGATTCCCAGACAAAAGATTTTTCGGCCAAAAAAAATCCAAGGCTAACCCCTTTGCATTTTTGGCGAAAATTTCGACGACTTTGAAAAGTGCTGCAATTAATTCTTTAGGGTACTATTCCGACGTGATTTTGCGAGAGAAATCGATTAATCGCAGTCCCGATACGCTGCGAGCAACACCTGCAAAGTTACAGCCGAAAAACTGCAGATTTTCATAGTCATTTCTCCGCTGCTGGTCCTAGGCTATTTTTCACGTGTTTTCTGAGTTCCTGGGCGTCGAATTAGTCTAAAAAGCGTCATACGGATCGATTCCCAGACAAAAGATTTTTCGGCCAAAAAAAATCCAAGGCTAACCCCTTTGCATTTTTGGCGAAAATTTCGACGACTTTGAAAAGTGCTGCAATTAATTCTTTAGGGTACTATTCCGACGTGATTTTGCGAGAGGAATCGATTAATCGCAGTCCCGATACGCTGCGAGCAACACCTGCAAAGTTACAGCCGAAAAACTGCAGATTTTCATCGTCATTTCCCCGCTGCTGGTCCAAGGCTATTTTTCACGTGTTTTCTGAGTTCCTGGGCGTCGAATTAGTCTGAAAAGCGTCATACGGATCGATTCCCAGACAAAAGATTTTTCGGCCAAAAAAAATCCAAGGCTAACCCCTTTGCATTTTTGGCAAAAATTTCGACGACTTTGAAAAGTGCTGCGATTAATTCTTTAGGGTACTATTCCGACGTGATTTTGCGAGAGGAATCGATTAATCGCAGTCCCGATACGCTGCGAGCAACACCTGCAAAGTTACAGCCGAAAAACTGCAGATTTTCATCGTCATTTCTCCGCTGCTAGTCCTAGGCTATTTTCCACGTGTTTTCTGAGTTCCTGGGCGTCGAATTAGTCTAAAAAGCGTCATACGGATCGATTCCCAGACAAAAGATTCCTCGGCCAAAAAAAATCCAAGGCTAACCCCTTTGCATTTTTGGCGAAAATTTCGACGACTTTGAAAAGTGCTGCGATTAATTCTTTAGGGTACTATTCCGACGTGATTTTGCGAGAGGAATCGATTAATCGCAGTCCCGATACGCTGCGAGCAACACCTGCAAAGTTACAGCCGAAAAACTGCAGATTTTCATCGTCATTTCTCCGCTGCTGGTCCTAGGCTATTTTTCACGTGTTTTCTGAGTTCCTGGGCGTCGAATTAGTCTAAAAAGCGTCATACGGATCGATTCCCAGACAAAAGATTTTTCGGCCAAAAAAAATCCAAGGCTAACCCCTTTGCATTTTTGGCGAAAATTTCGACGACTTTGAAACGTGCTGCAATTAATTCTTTAGGGTACTATTCCGACGTGATTTTGCGAGAGGAATCGAATAATCGCAGTCCCGATACGCTGCGAGCAATACCTGCAAAGTTACAGCCGAAAAACTGCAGATTTTCATCGTCATTTCTCCGCTGCTGGTCCTAGGCTATTTTTCACGTGTTTTCTGAGTTCCTGGGCGTCGAATTAGTCTGAAAAGCGTCATACGGATCGATTCCCAGACATAAGATTTTTCGGCCAAAAAAAATCCAAGGCTAACCCCTTTGCATTTTTGGCGAAAATTTCGACGACTTT
Source organism: Diprion similis (assembly GCF_021155765.1). Classification (NCBI taxonomy): domain Eukaryota; kingdom Metazoa; phylum Arthropoda; class Insecta; order Hymenoptera; family Diprionidae; genus Diprion; species Diprion similis. The sequence goes on from NC_060118.1 coordinate 7,447,395, forward strand.
GAAAAGTGCTGCAATTAATTCTTTAGGGTACTATTCCGACGTGATTTTGCGAGAGGAATCGATTAATCGCAGTCCCGATACGCTGCGAGCAACACCTGCGAAGTTACAGCCGAAAAACTGCAGATTTTCATCGTCATTTCTCCGCTGCTGGTCCTAGGCTATTTTTCACGTGTTTTCTGAGTTCCTGGGCGTCGAATTAGTCTAAAAAGCGTCATAGGGATCGATTCCCAGACCAAAGATTTTTCGGCCAAAAAAAATCCAAGGCTAACCCCTTTGCATTTTTGGCGAAAATTTCGACGACTTTGAAAAGTGCTGCAATTAATTCTTTAGGGTACTATTCCGACGTGATTTTGCGAGAGGAATCGATTAATCGCAGTCCCGATACGCTGCGAGCAATACCTGCAAAGTTACAGCCGAAAAACTGCAGATTTTCATAGTCATTTCTCCGCTGCTGGTCCTAGGCTATTTTTCACGTGTTTTCTGAGTTCCTGGGCGTCGAATTAGTCTAAAAAGCGTCATACGGATCGATTCCCAGACAAAAGATTTTTCGGCCAAAAAAAATCCAAGGCTAACCCCTTTGCATTTTTGGCGAAAATTTCGACGACTTTGAAAAGTGCTGCAATTAATTCTTTAGGGTACTATTCCGACGTGATTTTGCGAGAGGAATCGATTAATCGCAGTCCCGATACGCTGCGAGCAACACCTGCAAAGTTACAGCCGAAAAACTGCAGATTTTCATCGTCATTTCTCCGCTGCTGGTCCTAGGCTATTTTTCACGTGTTTTCTGAGTTCCTGGGCGTCGAATTAGTCTAAAAAGCGTCATACGGATCGATTCCCAGACCAAAGATTTTTCGGCCAAAAAAAATCCAAGGCTAACCCCTTTGCATTTTTGGCGAAAATTTCGACGACTTTGAAAAGTGCTGCAATTAATTCTTTAGGGTGCTATTCCGACGTGATTTTGCGAGAGGAATCGATTAATCGCAGTCCCGATACGCTGCGAGCAACACCTGTAAAGTTACAGCCGAAAAACTGCAGATTTTCATCGTCATTTCCCCGCTGCTGGTCCTAGGCTATTTTTCACGTGTTTTCTGAGTTCCTGGGCGTCGAATTAGTCTAAAGAGCGTCATACGGATCGATTCCCAGACAGAAGATTTTTCGGCCAAAAAAAATCCAAGGCTAACCCCTTTGCATTTTTGGCGAAAATTTCGACGACTTTGAAAAGTGCTGCAATTAATTCTTTAGGGTACTATTCCGACGTGATTTTGCGAGAGGAATCGATTAATCGCAGTCCCGATACGCTGCGAGCAACACCTGCGAAGTTACAGCCGAAAAACTGCAGATTTTCATCGTCATTTCTCCGCTGCTGGTCCTAGGCTATTTTTCACGTGTTTTCTGAGTTCCTGGGCGTCGAATTAGTCTAAAAAGCGTCATACGGATCGATTCCCAGACAGAAGATTTTTCGGCCAAAAAAAATCCAAGGCTAACCCCTTTGCATTTTTGGCGAAAATTTCGACGACTTTGAAAAGTGCTGCAATTAATTCTTTAGGGTACTATTCCGACGTGATTTTGCGAGAGGAATCGATTAATCGCAGTCCCGATACGCTGCGAGCAACACCTGTAAAGTTACAGCCGAAAAACTGCAGATTTTCATCGTCATTTCCCCGCTGCTGGTCCTAGGCTATTTTTCACGTGTTTTCTGAGTTCCTGGGCGTCGAATTAGTCTAAAGAGCGTCATACGGATCGATTCCCAGACAGAAGATTTTTCGGCCAAAAAAAATCCAAGGCTAACCCCTTTGCATTTTTGGCGAAAATTTCGACGACTTTGAAAAGTGCTGCAATTAATTCTTTAGGGTACTATTCCGACGTGATTTTGCGAGAGGAATCGATTAATCGCAGTCCCGATACGCTGCGAGCAACACCTGCGAAGTTACAGCCGAAAAACTGCAGATTTTCATCGTCATTTCTCCGCTGCTGGTCCTAGGCTATTTTTCACGTGTTTTCTGAGTTCCTGGGCGTCGAATTAGTCTGAAAAGCGTCATACGGATCGATTCCCAGACATAAGATTTTTCGGCCAAAAAAAATCCAAGGCTAACCCCTTTGCATTTTTGGCGAAAATTTCGACGACTTTGAAAAGTGCTGCAATTGATTCTTTAGGGTACTATTCCGACGTGATTTTGCGAGAGGAATCGATTAATCGCAGTCCCGATACGCTGCGAGCAATACCTGCAAAGTTACAGCCGAAAAACTGCAGATTTTCATAGTCATTTCTCCGCTGCTGGTCCTAGGCTATTTTTCACGTGTTTTCTGAGTTCCTGGGCGTCGAATTAGTCTAAAAAGCGTCATACGGATCGATTCCCAGACCAAAGATTTTTCGGCCAAAAAAAATCCAAGGCTAACCCCTTTGCATTTTTGGCGAAAATTTCGACGACTTTGAAAAGTGCTGCAATTAATTCTTTAGGGTACTATTCCGACGTGATTTTGCGAGAGGAATCGATTAATCGCAGTCCCGATACGCTGCGAGCAATACCTGCAAAGTTACAGCCGAAAAACTGCAGATTTTCATAGTCATTTCTCCGCTGCTGGTCCTAGGCTATTTTTCACGTGTTTTCTGAGTTCCTGGGCGTCGAATTAGTCTAAAAAGCGTCATACGGATCGATTCCCAGACCAAAGATTTTTCGGCCAAAAAAAATCCAAGGCTAACCCCTTTGCATTTTTGGCGAAAATTTCGACGACTTTGAAAAGTGCTGCAATTAATTCTTGAGGGTACTATTCCGACGTGATTTTGCGAGAGGAATCGATTAATCGCAGTCCCGATACGCTGCGAGCAATACCTGCAAAGTTACAGCCGAAAAACTGCAGATTTTCATAGTCATTTCTCCGCTGCTGGTCCTAGGCTATTTTTCACGTGTTTTCTGAGTTCCTGGGCGTCGAATTAGTCTAAAAAGCGTCATACGGATCGATTCCCAGACAAAAGATTTTTCGGCCAAAAAAAATCCAAGGCTAACCCCTTTGCATTTTTGGCGAAAATTTCGACGACTTTGAAAAGTGCTGCAATTAATTCTTTAGGGTACTATTCCGACGTGATTTTGCGAGAGGAATCGATTAATCGCAGTCCCGATACGCTGCGAGCAACACCTGCAAAGTTACAGCCGAAAAACTGCAGATTTTCATCGTCATTTCTCCGCTGCTGGTCCTAGGCTATTTTTCACGTGTTTTCTGAGTTCCTGGGCGTCGAATTAGTCTAAAAAGCGTCATACGGATCGATTCCCAGACAAAAGATTTTTCGGCCAAAAAAAATCCAAGGCTAACCCCTTTGCATTTTTGGCGAAAATTTCGACGACTTTGAAAAGTGCTGCAATTAATTCTTTAGGGTACTATTCCGACGTGATTTTGCGAGAGGAATCGATTAATCGCAGTCCCGATACGCTGCGAGCAATACCTGCAAAGTTACAGCCGAAAAACTGCAGATTTTCATAGTCATTTCTCCGCTGCTGGTCCTAGGCTATTTTTCACGTGTTTTCTGAGTTCCTGGGCGTCGAATTAGTCTGAAAAGCGTCATACGGATCGATTCCCAGACATAAGATTTTTCGGCCAAAAAAAATCCAAGGCTAACCCCTTTGCATTTTTGGCGAAAATTTCGACGACTTTGAAAAGTGCTGCAATTGATTCTTTAGGGTACTATTCCGACGTGATTTTGCGAGAGGAATCGATTAATCGCAGTCCCGATACGCTGCGAGCAATACCTGCAAAGTTACAGCCGAAAAACTGCAGATTTTCATAGTCATTTCTCCGCTGCTGGTCCTAGGCTATTTTTCACGTGTTTTCTGAGTTCCTGGGCGTCGAATGAGTCTAAAAAGCGTCATACGGATCGATTCCCAGACCAAAGATTTTTCGGCCAAAAAAAATCCAAGGCTAACCCCTTTGCATTTTTGGCGAAAATTTCGACGACTTTGAAAAGTGCTGCAATTAATTCTTTAGGGTACTATTCCGACGTGATTTTGCGAGAGGAATCGATTAATCGCAGTCCCGATACGCTGCGAGCAATACCTGCAAAGTTACAGCCGAAAAACTGCAGATTTTCATAGTCATTTCTCCGCTGCTGGTCCTAGGCTATTTTTCACGTGTTTTCTGAGTTCCTGGGCGTCGAATTAGTCTAAAAAGCGTCATACGGATCGATTCCCAGACAAAAGATTTTTCGGCCAAAAAAAATCCAAGGCTAACCCCTTTGCATTTTTGGCGAAAATTTCGACGACTTTGAAAAGTGCTGCAATTAATTCTTTAGGGTACTATTCCGACGTGATTTTGCGAGAGGAATCGATTAATCGCAGTCCCGATACGCTGCGAGCAATACCTGCAAAGTTACAGCCGAAAAACTGCAGATTTTCATCGTCATTTCTCCGCTGCTGGTCCTAGGCTATTTTTCACGTGTTTTCTGAGTTCCTGGGGGTCGAATTAGTCTGAAAAGCGTCATACGGATCGATTCCCAGACAGAAGATTTTTCGGCCGAAAAAAAATCCAAGGCTAACCCCTTTGCATTTTTGGCGAAAATTTCGACGACTTTGAAAAGTGCTGCAATTAATTCTTTAGGGTACTATTCCGACGTGATTTTGCGAGAGGAATCGATTAATCGCAGTCCCGATACGCTGCGAGCAACACCTGCAAAGTTACAGCCGAAAAACTGCAGATTTTCATCGTCATTTCTCCGCTGCTGGTCCTAGGCTATTTTTCACGTGTTTTCTGAGTTCCTGGGCGTCGAATTAGTCTAAAAAGCGTCATACGGATCGATTCCCAGACAAAAGATTTTTCGGCCAAAAAAAATCCAAGGCTAACCCCTTTGCATTTTTGGCGAAAATTTCGACGACTTTGAAAAGTGCTGCAATTAATTCTTTAGGGTACTATTCCGACGTGATTTTGCGAGAGAAATCGATTAATCGCAGTCCCGATACGCTGCGAGCAACACCTGCAAAGTTACAGCCGAAAAACTGCAGATTTTCATAGTCATTTCTCCGCTGCTGGTCCTAGGCTATTTTTCACGTGTTTTCTGAGTTCCTGGGCGTCGAATTAGTCTAAAAAGCGTCATACGGATCGATTCCCAGACAAAAGATTTTTCGGCCAAAAAAAATCCAAGGCTAACCCCTTTGCATTTTTGGCGAAAATTTCGACGACTTTGAAAAGTGCTGCAATTAATTCTTTAGGGTACTATTCCGACGTGATTTTGCGAGAGGAATCGATTAATCGCAGTCCCGATACGCTGCGAGCAACACCTGCAAAGTTACAGCCGAAAAACTGCAGATTTTCATCGTCATTTCCCCGCTGCTGGTCCTAGGCTATTTTTCACGTGTTTTCTGAGTTCCTGGGCGTCGAATTAGTCTGAAAAGCGTCATACGGATCGATTCCCAGACAAAAGATTTTTCGGCCAAAAAAAATCCAAGGCTAACCCCTTTGCATTTTTGGCAAAAATTTCGACGACTTTGAAAAGTGCTGCGATTAATTCTTTAGGGTACTATTCCGACGTGATTTTGCGAGAGGAATCGATTAATCGCAGTCCCGATACGCTGCGAGCAACACCTGCAAAGTTACAGCCGAAAAACTGCAGATTTTCATCGTCATTTCTCCGCTGCTAGTCCTAGGCTATTTTCCACGTGTTTTCTGAGTTCCTGGGCGTCGAATTAGTCTAAAAAGCGTCATACGGATCGATTCCCAGACAAAAGATTCCTCGGCCAAAAAAAATCCAAGGCTAACCCCTTTGCATTTTTGGCGAAAATTTCGACGACTTTGAAAAGTGCTGCGATTAATTCTTTAGGGTACTATTCCGACGTGATTTTGCGAGAGGAATCGATTAATCGCAGTCCCGATACGCTGCGAGCAACACCTGCAAAGTTACAGCCGAAAAACTGCAGATTTTCATCGTCATTTCTCCGCTGCTGGTCCTAGGCTATTTTTCACGTGTTTTCTGAGTTCCTGGGCGTCGAATTAGTCTAAAAAGCGTCATACGGATCGATTCCCAGACAAAAGATTTTTCGGCCAAAAAAAATCCAAGGCTAACCCCTTTGCATTTTTGGCGAAAATTTCGACGACTTTGAAAAGTGCTGCAATTAATTCTTTAGGGTACTATTCCGACGTGATTTTGCGAGAGGAATCGATTAATCGCAGTCCCGATACGCTGCGAGCAATACCTGCAAAGTTACAGCCGAAAAACTGCAGATTTTCATCGTCATTTCTCCGCTGCTGGTCCTAGGCTATTTTTCACGTGTTTTCTGAGTTCCTGGGGGTCGAATTAGTCTGAAAAGCGTCATACGGATCGATTCCCAGACAGAAGATTTTTCGGCCGAAAAAAAATCCAAGGCTAACCCCTTTGCATTTTTGGCGAAAATTTCGACGACTTTGAAAAGTGCTGCAATTAATTCTTTAGGGTACTATTCCGACGTGATTTTGCGAGAGGAATCGATTAATCGCAGTCCCGATACGCTGCGAGCAACACCTGCAAAGTTACAGCCGAAAAACTGCAGATTTTCATCGTCATTTCTCCGCTGCTGGTCCTAGGCTATTTTTCACGTGTTTTCTGAGTTCCTGGGCGTCGAATTAGTCTAAAAAGCGTCATACGGATCGATTCCCAGACAAAAGATTTTTCGGCCAAAAAAAATCCAAGGCTAACCCCTTTGCATTTTTGGCGAAAATTTCGACGACTTTGAAAAGTGCTGCAATTAATTCTTTAGGGTACTATTCCGACGTGATTTTGCGAGAGAAATCGATTAATCGCAGTCCCGATACGCTGCGAGCAACACCTGCAAAGTTACAGCCGAAAAACTGCAGATTTTCATAGTCATTTCTCCGCTGCTGGTCCTAGGCTATTTTTCACGTGTTTTCTGAGTTCCTGGGCGTCGAATTAGTCTAAAAAGCGTCATACGGATCGATTCCCAGACAAAAGATTTTTCGGCCAAAAAAAATCCAAGGCTAACCCCTTTGCATTTTTGGCGAAAATTTCGACGACTTTGAAAAGTGCTGCAATTAATTCTTTAGGGTACTATTCCGACGTGATTTTGCGAGAGGAATCGATTAATCGCAGTCCCGATACGCTGCGAGCAACACCTGCAAAGTTACAGCCGAAAAACTGCAGATTTTCATCGTCATTTCCCCGCTGCTGGTCCTAGGCTATTTTTCACGTGTTTTCTGAGTTCCTGGGCGTCGAATTAGTCTGAAAAGCGTCATACGGATCGATTCCCAGACAAAAGATTTTTCGGCCAAAAAAAATCCAAGGCTAACCCCTTTGCATTTTTGGCAAAAATTTCGACGACTTTGAAAAGTGCTGCGATTAATTCTTTAGGGTACTATTCCGACGTGATTTTGCGAGAGGAATCGATTAATCGCAGTCCCGATACGCTGCGAGCAACACCTGCAAAGTTACAGCCGAAAAACTGCAGATTTCCATCGTCATTTCTCCGCTGCTAGTCCTAGGCTATTTTCCACGTGTTTTCTGAGTTCCTGGGCGTCGAATTAGTCTAAAAAGCGTCATACGGATCGATTCCCAGACAAAAGATTCCTCGGCCAAAAAAAATCCAAGGCTAACCCCTTTGCATTTTTGGCGAAAATTTCGACGACTTTGAAAAGTGCTGCGATTAATTCTTTAGGGTACTATTCCGACGTGATTTTGCGAGAGGAATCGATTAATCGCAGTCCCGATACGCTGCGAGCAACACCTGCAAAGTTACAGCCGAAAAACTGCAGATTTTCATCGTCATTTCTCCGCTGCTGGTCCTAGGCTATTTTTCACGTGTTTTCTGAGTTCCTGGGCGTCGAATTAGTCTAAAAAGCGTCATACGGATCGATTCCCAGACAAAAGATTTTTCGGCCAAAAAAAATCCAAGGCTAACCCCTTTGCATTTTTGGCGAAAATTTCGACGACTTTGAAACGTGCTGCAATTAATTCTTTAGGGTACTATTCCGACGTGATTTTGCGAGAGGAATCGATTAATCGCAGTCCCGATACGCTGCGAGCAACACCTGCAAAGTTACAGCCGAAAAACTGCAGATTTTCATCGTCATTTCTCCGCTGCTGGTCCTAGGCTATTTTTCACGTGTTTTCTGAGTTCCTGGGCGTCGAATTAGTCTAAAAAGCGTCATACGGATCGATTCCCAGACAAAAGATTTTTCGGCCAAAAAAAATCCAAGGCTAACCCCTTTGCATTTTTGGCGAAAATTTCGACGACTTTGAAAAGTGCTGCAATTAATTCTTTAGGGTACTATTCCGACGTGATTTTGCGAGAGGAATCGATTAATCGCAGTCCCGATACGCTGCGAGCAACACCTGTAAAGTTACAGCCGAAAAACTGCAGATTTTCATCGTCATTTCCCCGCTGCTGGTCCTAGGCTATTTTTCACGTGTTTTCTGAGTTCCTGGGCGTCGAATTAGTCTAAAGAGCGTCATACGGATCGATTCCCAGACAGAAGATTTTTCGGCCAAAAAAAATCCAAGGCTAACCCCTTTGCATTTTTGGCGAAAATTTCGACGACTTTGAAAAGTGCTGCAATTAATTCTTTAGGGTACTATTCCGACGTGATTTTGCGAGAGGAATCGATTAATCGCAGTCCCGATACGCTGCGAGCAACACCTGCGAAGTTACAGCCGAAAAACTGCAGATTTTCATCGTCATTTCTCCGCTGCTGGTCCTAGGCTATTTTTCACGTGTTTTCTGAGTTCCTGGGCGTCGAATTAGTCTAAAAAGCGTCATACGGATCGATTCCCAGACAGAAGATTTTTCGGCCAAAAAAAATCCAAGGCTAACCCCTTTGCATTTTTGGCGAAAATTTCGACGACTTTGAAAAGTGCTGCAATTAATTCTTTAGGGTACTATTCCGACGTGATTTTGCGAGAGGAATCGATTAATCGCAGTCCCGATACGCTGCGAGCAACACCTGTAAAGTTACAGCCGAAAAACTGCAGATTTTCATCGTCATTTCCCCGCTGCTGGTCCTAGGCTATTTTTCACGTGTTTTCTGAGTTCCTGGGCGTCGAATTAGTCTAAAGAGCGTCATACGGATCGATTCCCAGACAGAAGATTTTTCGGCCAAAAAAAATCCAAGGCTAACCCCTTTGCATTTTTGGCGAAAATTTCGACGACTTTGAAAAGTGCTGCAATTAATTCTTTAGGGTACTATTCCGACGTGATTTTGCGAGAGGAATCGATTAATCGCAGTCCCGATACGCTGCGAGCAACACCTGCGAAGTTACAGCCGAAAAACTGCAGATTTTCATCGTCATTTCTCCGCTGCTGGTCCTAGGCTATTTTTCACGTGTTTTCTGAGTTCCTGGGCGTCGAATTAGTCTGAAAAGCGTCATACGGATCGATTCCCAGACATAAGATTTTTCGGCCAAAAAAAATCCAAGGCTAACCCCTTTGCATTTTTGGCGAAAATTTCGACGACTTTGAAAAGTGCTGCAATTGATTCTTTAGGGTACTATTCCGACGTGATTTTGCGAGAGGAATCGATTAATCGCAGTCCCGATACGCTGCGAGCAATACCTGCAAAGTTACAGCCGAAAAACTGCAGATTTTCATAGTCATTTCTCCGCTGCTGGTCCTAGGCTATTTTTCACGTGTTTTCTGAGTTCCTGGGCGTCGAATTAGTCTAAAAAGCGTCATACGGATCGATTCCCAGACCAAAGATTTTTCGGCCAAAAAAAATCCAAGGCTAACCCCTTTGCATTTTTGGCGAAAATTTCGACGACTTTGAAAAGTGCTGCAATTAATTCTTTAGGGTACTATTCCGACGTGATTTTGCGAGAGGAATCGATTAATCGCAGTCCCGATACGCTGCGAGCAATACCTGCAAAGTTACAGCCGAAAAACTGCAGATTTTCATAGTCATTTCTCCGCTGCTGGTCCTAGGCTATTTTTCACGTGTTTTCTGAGTTCCTGGGCGTCGAATTAGTCTAAAAAGCGTCATACGGATCGATTCCCAGACAAAAGATTTTTCGGCCAAAAAAAATCCAAGGCTAACCCCTTTGCATTTTTGGCGAAAATTTCGACGACTTTGAAAAGTGCTGCAATTAATTCTTTAGGGTACTATTCCGACGTGATTTTGCGAGAGGAATCGATTAATCGCAGTCCCGATACGCTGCGAGCAATACCTGCAAAGTTACAGCCGAAAAACTGCAGATTTTCATCGTCATTTCTCCGCTGCTGGTCCTAGGCTATTTTTCACGTGTTTTCTGAGTTCCTGGGGGTCGAATTAGTCTGAAAAGCGTCATACGGATCGATTCCCAGACAGAAGATTTTTCGGCCGAAAAAAAATCCAAGGCTAACCCCTTTGCATTTTTGGCGAAAATTTCGACGACTTTGAAAAGTGCTGCAATTAATTCTTTAGGGTACTATTCCGACGTGATTTTGCGAGAGGAATCGATTAGTCGCAGTCCCGATACGCTGCGAGCAACACCTGCAAAGTTACAGCCGAAAAACTGCAGATTTTCATCGTCATTTCTCCGCTGCTGGTCCTAGGCTATTTTTCACGTGTTTTCTGAGTTCCTGGGCGTCGAATTAGTCTAAAAAGCGTCATACGGATCGATTCCCAGACAAAAGATTTTTCGGCCAAAAAAAATCCAAGGCTAACCCCTTTGCATTTTTGGCGAAAATTTCGACGACTTTGAAAAGTGCTGCAATTAATTCTTTAGGGTACTATTCCGACGTGATTTTGCGAGAGGAATCGATTAATCGCAGTCCCGATACGCTGCGAGCAACACCTGCAAAGTTACAGCCGAAAAACTGCAGATTTTCATCGTCATTTCTCCGCTGCTGGTCCTAGGCTATTTTTCACGTGTTTTCTGAGTTCCTGGGCGTCGAATTAGTCTAAAAAGCGTCATACGGATCGATTCCCAGACGAAAGATTTGTCGGCCAAAAAAAATCCAAGGCTAACCCCTTTGCATTTTTGGCGAAAATTTCGACGACTTTGAAAAGTGCTGCAATTAATTCTTTAGGGTACTATTCCGACGTGATTTTGCGAGAGAAATCGATTAATCGCAGTCCCGATACGCTGCGAGCAACACCTGCAAAGTTACAGCCGAAAAACTGCAGATTTTCATAGTCATTTCTCCGCTGCTGGTCCTAGGCTATTTTTCACGTGTTTTCTGAGTTCCTGGGCGTCGAATTAGTCTAAAAAGCGTCATACGGATCGATTCCCAGACAAAAGATTTTTCGGCCAAAAAAAATCCAAGGCTAACCCCTTTGCATTTTTGGCGAAAATTTCGACGACTTTGAAAAGTGCTGCAATTAATTCTTTAGGGTACTATTCCGACGTGATTTTGCGAGAGGAATCGATTAATCGCAGTCCCGATACGCTGCGAGCAACACCTGCAAAGTTACAGCCGAAAAACTGCAGATTTTCATCGTCATTTCCCCGCTGCTGGTCCTAGGCTATTTTTCACGTGTTTTCTGAGTTCCTGGGCGTCGAATTAGTCTGAAAAGCGTCATACGGATCGATTCCCAGACAAAAGATTTTTCGGCCAAAAAAAATCCAAGGCTAACCCCTTTGCATTTTTGGCAAAAATTTCGACGACTTTGAAAAGTGCTGCGATTAATTCTTTAGGGTACTATTCCGACGTGATTTTGCGAGAGGAATCGATTAATCGCAGTCCCGATACGCTGCGAGCAACACCTGCAAAGTTACAGCCGAAAAACTGCAGATTTTCATCGTCATTTCTCCGCTGCTAGTCCTAGGCTATTTTCCACGTGTTTTCTGAGTTCCTGGGCGTCGAATTAGTCTAAAAAGCGTCATACGGATCGATTCCCAGACAAAAGATTCCTCGGCCAAAAAAAATCCAAGGCTAACCCCTTTGCATTTTTGGCGAAAATTTCGACGACTTTGAAAAGTGCTGCGATTAATTCTTTAGGGTACTATTCCGACGTGATTTTGCGAGAGGAATCGATTAATCGCAGTCCCGATACGCTGCGAGCAACACCTGCAAAGTTACAGCCGAAAAACTGCAGATTTTCATCGTCATTTCTCCGCTGCTGGTCCTAGGCTATTTTTCACGTGTTTTCTGAGTTCCTGGGCGTCGAATTAGTCTAAAAAGCGTCATACGGATCGATTCCCAGACAAAAGATTTTTCGGCCAAAAAAAATCCAAGGCTAACCCCTTTGCATTTTTGGCGAAAATTTCGACGACTTTGAAAAGTGCTGCAATTAATTCTTTAGGGTACTATTCCGACGTGATTTTGCGAGAGGAATCGATTAATCGCAGTCCCGATACGCTGCGAGCAATACCTGCAAAGTTACAGCCGAAAAACTGCAGATTTTCATCGTCATTTCTCCGCTGCTGGTCCTAGGCTATTTTTCACGTGTTTTCTGAGTTCCTGGGCGTCGAATTAGTCTAAAAAGCGTCATACGGATCGATTCCCAGACAAAAGATTTTTCGGCCGAAAAAAATCCAAGGCTAACCCCTTTGCATTTTTGGCGAAAATTTCGACGACTTTGAAAAGTGCTGCAATTAATTCTTTAGGGTACTATTCCGACGTGATTTTGCGAGAGAAATCGATTAATCGCAGTCCCGATACGCTGCGAGCAACACCTGCAAAGTTACAGCCGAAAAACTGCAGATTTTCATAGTCATTTCTCCGCTGCTGGTCCTAGGCTATTTTTCACGTGTTTTCTGAGTTCCTGGGCGTCGAATTAGTCTAAAAAGCGTCATACGGATCGATTCCCAGACAAAAGATTTTTCGGCCAAAAAAAATCCAAGGCTAACCCCTTTGCATTTTTGGCGAAAATTTCGACGACTTTGAAAAGTGCTGCAATTAATTCTTTAGGGTACTATTCCGACGTGATTTTGCGAGAGGAATCGATTAATCGCAGTCCCGATACGCTGCGAGCAACACCTGCAAAGTTACAGCCGAAAAACTGCAGATTTTCATCGTCATTTCCCCGCTGCTGGTCCTAGGCTATTTTTCACGTGTTTTCTGAGTTCTTGGGCGTCGAATTAGTCTGAAAAGCGTCATACGGATCGATTCCCAGACAAAAGATTTTTCGGCCAAAAAAAATCCAAGGCTAACCCCTTTGCATTTTTGGCAAAAATTTCGACGACTTTGAAAAGTGCTGCGATTAATTCTTCAGGGTACTATTCCGACGTGATTTTGCGAGAGGAATCGATTAATCGCAGTCCCGATACGCTGCGAGCAACACCTGCAAAGTTACAGCCGAAAAACTGCAGATTTTCATCGTCATTTCTCCGCTGCTGGTCCTAGGCTATTTTTCACGTGTTTTCTGAGTTCCTGGGCGTCGAATTAGTCTAAAAAGCGTCATACGGATCGATTCCCAGACAAAAGATTTTTCGGCCAAAAAAAATCCAAGGCTAACCCCTTTGCATTTTTGGCGAAAATTTCGACGACTTTGAAAAGTGCTGCAATTAATTCTTTAGGGTACTATTCCGACGTGATTTTGCGAGAGGAATCGATTAATCGCAGTCCCGATACGCTGCGAGCAATACCTGCAAAGTTACAGCCGAAAAACTGCAGATTTTCATCGTCATTTCTCCGCTGCTGGTCCTAGGCTATTTTTCACGTGTTTTCTGAGTTCCTGGGGGTCGAATTAGTCTGAAAAGCGTCATACGGATCGATTCCCAGACAGAAGATTTTTCGGCCGAAAAAAAATCCAAGGCTAACCCCTTTGCATTTTTGGCGAAAATTTCGACGACTTTGAAAAGTGCTGCAATTAATTCTTTAGGGTACTATTCCGACGTGATTTTGCGAGAGGAATCGATTAATCGCAGTCCCGATACGCTGCGAGCAACACCTGCAAAGTTACAGCCGAAAAACTGCAGATTTTCATCGTCATTTCTCCGCTGCTGGTCCTAGGCTATTTTCCACGTGTTTTCTGAGTTCCTGGGCGTCGAATTAGTCTAAAAAGCGTCATACGGATCGATTCCCAGACAAAAGATTTTTCGGCCAAAAAAAATCCAAGGCTAACCCCTTTGCATTTTTGGCGAAAATTTCGACGACTTTGAAAAGTGCTGCAATTAATTCTTTAGGGTACTATTCCGACGTGATTTTGCGAGAGGAATCGATTAATCGCAGTCCCGATACGCTGCGAGCAATACCTGCAAAGTTACAGCCGAAAAACTGCAGATTTTCATAGTCATTTCTCCGCTGCTGGTCCTAGGCTATTTTTCACGTGTTTTCTGAGTTCCTGGGCGTCGAATTAGTCTGAAAAGCGTCATACGGATCGATTCCCAGACATAAGATTTTTCGGCCAAAAAAAATCCAAGGCTAACCCCTTTGCATTTTTGGCGAAAATTTCGACGACTTTGAAAAGTGCTGCAATTGATTCTTTAGGGTACTATTCCGACGTGATTTTGCGAGAGGAATCGATTAATCGCAGTCCCGATACGCTGCGAGCAATACCTGCAAAGTTACAGCCGAAAAACTGCAGATTTTCATAGTCATTTCTCCGCTGCTGGTCCTAGGCTATTTTTCACGTGTTTTCTGAGTTCCTGGGCGTCGAATTAGTCTAAAAAGCGTCATACGGATCGATTCCCAGACCAAAGATTTTTCGGCCAAAAAAAATCCAAGGCTAACCCCTTTGCATTTTTGGCGAAAATTTCGACGACTTTGAAAAGTGCTGCAATTAATTCTTTAGGGTACTATTCCGACGTGATTTTGCGAGAGGAATCGATTAATCGCAGTCCCGATACGCTGCGAGCAATACCTGCAAAGTTACAGCCGAAAAACTGCAGATTTTCATAGTCATTTCTCCGCTGCTGGTCCTAGGCTATTTTTCACGTGTTTTCTGAGTTCCTGGGCGTCGAATTAGTCTAAAAAGCGTCATACGGATCGATTCCCAGACAAAAGATTTTTCGGCCAAAAAAAATCCAAGGCTAACCCCTTTGCATTTTTGGCGAAAATTTCGACGACTTTGAAAAGTGCTGCAATTAATTCTTTAGGGTACTATTCCGACGTGATTTTGCGAGAGGAATCGATTAATCGCAGTCCCGATACGCTGCGAGCAATACCTGCAAAGTTACAGCCGAAAAACTGCAGATTTTCATCGTCATTTCTCCGCTGCTGGTCCTAGGCTATTTTTCACGTGTTTTCTGAGTTCCTGGGGGTCGAATTAGTCTGAAAAGCGTCATACGGATCGATTCCGAGACAGAAGATTTTTCGGCCGAAAAAAAATCCAAGGCTAACCCCTTTGCATTTTTGGCGAAAATTTCGACGACTTTGAAAAGTGCTGCAATTAATTCTTTAGGGTACTATTCCGACGTGATTTTGCGAGAGGAATCGATTAATCGCAGTCCCCATACGCTGCGAGCAACACCTGCAAAGTTACAGCCGAAAAACTGCAGATTTTCATCGTCATTTCTCCGCTGCTGGTCCTAGGCTATTTTTCACGTGTTTTCTGAGTTCCTGGGCGTCGAATTAGTCTAAAAAGCGTCATACGGATCGATTCCCAGACAAAAGATTTTTCGGCCAAAAAAAATCCAAGGCTAACCCCTTTGCATTTCTGGCGAAAATTTCGACGACTTTGAAAAGTGCTGCAATTAATTCTTTAGGGTACTATTTCGACGTGATTTTGCGAGAGGAATCGATTAATCGCAGTCCCGATACGCTGCGAGCAACACCTGCAAAGTTACAGCCGAAAAACTGCAGATTTTCATCGTCATTTCTCCGCTGCTGGTCCTAGGCTATTTTTCACGTGTTTTCTGAGTTCCTGGGCGTCGAATTAGTCTAAAAAGCGTCATACGGATCGATTCCCAGACAAAAGATTTTTCGGCCAAAAAAAATCCAAGGCTAACCCCTTTGCATTTTTGGCGAAAATTTCGACGACTTTGAAAAGTGCTGCAATTAATTCTTTAGGGTACTATTCCGACGTGATTTTGCGAGAGAAATCGATTAATCGCAGTCCCGATACGCTGCGAGCAACACCTGCAAAGTTACAGCCGAAAAACTGCAGATTTTCATAGTCATTTCTCCGCTGCTGGTCCTAGGCTATTTTTCACGTGTTTTCTGAGTTCCTGGGCGTCGAATTAGTCTAAAAAGCGTCATACGGATCGATTCCCAGACAAAAGATTTTTCGGCCAAAAAAAATCCAAGGCTAACCCCTTTGCATTTTTGGCGAAAATTTCGACGACTTTGAAAAGTGCTGCAATTAATTCTTTAGGGTACTATTTCGACGTGATTTTGCGAGAGGAATCGATTAATCGCAGTCCCGATACGCTGCGAGCAACACCTGCAAAGTTACAGCCGAAAAACTGCAGATTTTCATCGTCATTTCTCCGCTGCTGGTCCTAGGCTATTTTTCACGTGTTTTCTGAGTTCCTGGGCGTCGAATTAGTCTAAAAAGCGTCATACGGATCGATTCCCAGACAAAAGATTTTTCGGCCAAAAAAAATCCAAGGCTAACCCCTTTGCATTTTTGGCGAAAATTTCGACGACTTTGAAAAGTGCTGCAATTAATTCTTTAGGGTACTATTCCGACGTGATTTTGCGAGAGAAATCGATTAATCGCAGTCCCGATACGCTGCGAGCAACACCTGCAAAGTTACAGCCGAAAAACTGCAGATTTTCATCGTCATTTCTCCGCTGCTGGTCCTAGGCTATTTTCCACGTGTTTTCTGAGTTCCTGGGCGTCGAATTAGTCTAAAAAGCGTCATACGGATCGATTCCCAGACAAAAGATTCCTCGGCCAAAAAAAATCCAAGGCTAACCCCTTTGCATTTTTGGCGAAAATTTCGACGACTTTGAAAAGTGCTGCAATTAATTCTTTAGGGTACTATTCCGACGTGATTTTGCGAGAGGAATCGATTAATCGCAGTCCCGATACGCTGCGAGCAATACCTGCAAAGTTACAGCCGAAAAACTGCAGATTTTCATCGTCATTTCTCCGCTGCTGGTCCTAGGCTATTTTTCACGTGTTTTCTGAGTTCCTGGGGGTCGAATTAGTCTGAAAAGCGTCATACGGATCGATTCCCAGACAGAAGATTTTTCGGCCGAAAAAAAATCCAAGGCTAACCCCTTTGCATTTTTGGCGAAAATTTCGACGACTTTGAAAAGTGCTGCAATTAATTCTTTAGGGTACTATTCCGACGTGATTTTGCGAGAGGAATCGATTAATCGCAGTCCCGATACGCTGCGAGCAATACCTGCAAAGTTACAGCCGAAAAACTGCAGATTTTCATAGTCATTTCTCCGCTGCTGGTCCTAGGCTATTTTTCACGTGTTTTCTGAGTTCCTGGGCGTCGAATTAGTCTAAAAAGCGTCATACGGATCGATTCCCAGACCAAAGATTTTTCGGCCAAAAAAAATCCAAGGCTAACCCCTTTGCATTTTTGGCGAAAATTTCGACGACTTTGAAAAGTGCTGCAATTAATTCTTTAGGGTACTATTCCGACGTGATTTTGCGAGAGGAATCGATTAATCGCAGTCCCGATACGCTGCGAGCAATACCTGCAAAGTTACAGCCGAAAAACTGCAGATTTTCATAGTCATTTCTCCGCTGCTGGTCCTAGGCTATTTTTCACGTGTTTTCTGAGTTCCTGGGCGTCGAATTAGTCTAAAAAGCGTCATACGGATCGATTCCCAGACAAAAGATTTTTCGGCCAAAAAAAATCCAAGGCTAACCCCTTTGCATTTTTGGCGAAAATTTCGACGACTTTGAAAAGTGCTGCAATTAATTCTTTAGGGTACTATTCCGACGTGATTTTGCGAGAGGAATCGATTAATCGCAGTCCCGATACGCTGCGAGCAATACCTGCAAAGTTACAGCCGAAAAACTGCAGATTTTCATCGTCATTTCTCCGCTGCTGGTCCTAGGCTATTTTTCACGTGTTTTCTGAGTTCCTGGGGGTCGAATTAGTCTGAAAAGCGTCATACGGATCGATTCCCAGACAGAAGATTTTTCGGCCGAAAAAAAATCCAAGGCTAACCCCTTTGCATTTTTGGCGAAAATTTCGACGACTTTGAAAAGTGCTGCAATTAATTCTTTAGGGTACTATTCCGACGTGATTTTGCGAGAGGAATCGATTAATCGCAGTCCCCATACGCTGCGAGCAACACCTGCAAAGTTACAGCCGAAAAACTGCAGATTTTCATCGTCATTTCTCCGCTGCTGGTCCTAGGCTATTTTTCACGTGTTTTCTGAGTTCCTGGGCGTCGAATTAGTCTAAAAAGCGTCATACGGATCGATTCCCAGACAAAAGATTTTTCGGCCAAAAAAAATCCAAGGCTAACCCCTTTGCATTTTTGGCGAAAATTTCGACGACTTTGAAAAGTGCTGCAATTAATTCTTTAGGGTACTATTTCGACGTGATTTTGCGAGAGGAATCGATTAATCGCAGTCCCGATACGCTGCGAGCAACACCTGCAAAGTTACAGCCGAAAAACTGCAGATTTTCATCGTCATTTCTCCGCTGCTGGTCCTAGGCTATTTTTCACGTGTTTTCTGAGTTCCTGGGCGTCGAATTAGTCTAAAAAGCGTCATACGGATCGATTCCCAGACAAAAGATTTTTCGGCCAAAAAAAATCCAAGGCTAACCCCTTTGCATTTTTGGCGAAAATTTCGACGACTTTGAAAAGTGCTGCAATTAATTCTTTAGGGTACTATTTCGACGTGATTTTGCGAGAGGAATCGATTAATCGCAGTCCCGATACGCTGCGAGCAACACCTGCAAAGTTACAGCCGAAAAACTGCAGATTTTCATCGTCATTTCTCCGCTGCTGGTCCTAGGCTATTTTTCACGTGTTTTCTGAGTTCCTGGGCGTCGAATTAGTCTAAAAAGCGTCATACGGATCGATTCCCAGACAAAAGATTTTTCGGCCAAAAAAAATCCAAGGCTAACCCCTTTGCATTTTTGGCGAAAATTTCGACGACTTTGAAAAGTGCTGCAATTAATTCTTTAGGGTACTATTTCGACGTGATTTTGCGAGAGGAATCGATTAATCGCAGTCCCGATACGCTGCGAGCAACACCTGCAAAGTTACAGCCGAAAAACTGCAGATTTTCATCGTCATTTCTCCGCTGCTGGTCCTAGGCTATTTTTCACGTGTTTTCTGAGTTCCTGGGCGTCGAATTAGTCTAAAAAGCGTCATACGGATCGATTCCCAGACAAAAGATTTTTCGGCCAAAAAAAATCCAAGGCTAACCCCTTTGCATTTTTGGCGAAAATTTCGACGACTTTGAAAAGTGCTGCAATTAATTCTTTAGGGTACTATTTCGACGTGATTTTGCGAGAGGAATCGATTAATCGCAGTCCCGATACGCTGCGAGCAACACCTGCAAAGTTACAGCCGAAAAACTGCAGATTTTCATCGTCATTTCTCCGCTGCTGGTCCTAGGCTATTTTTCACGTGTTTTCTGAGTTCCTGGGCGTCGAATTAGTCTAAAAAGCGTCATACGGATCGATTCCCAGACAAAAGATTTTTCGGCCAAAAAAAATCCAAGGCTAACCCCTTTGCATTTTTGGCGAAAATTTCGACGACTTTGAAAAGTGCTGCAATTAATTCTTTAGGGTACTATTCCGACGTGATTTTGCGAGAGAAATCGATTAATCGCAGTCCCGATACGCTGCGAGCAACACCTGCAAAGTTACAGCCGAAAAACTGCAGATTTTCATCGTCATTTCTCCGCTGCTGGTCCTAGGCTATTTTCCACGTGTTTTCTGAGTTCCTGGGCGTCGAATTAGTCTAAAAAGCGTCATACGGATCGATTCCCAGACAAAAGATTCCTCGGCCAAAAAAAATCCAAGGCTAACCCCTTTGCATTTTTGGCGAAAATTTCGACGACTTTGAAAAGTGCTGCAATTAATTCTTTAGGGTACTATTCCGACGTGATTTTGCGAGAGGAATCGATTAATCGCAGTCCCGATACGCTGCGAGCAATACCTGCAAAGTTACAGCCGAAAAACTGCAGATTTTCATCGTCATTTCTCCGCTGCTGGTCCTAGGCTATTTTTCACGTGTTTTCTGAGTTCCTGGGGGTCGAATTAGTCTGAAAAGCGTCATACGGATCGATTCCCAGACAGAAGATTTTTCGGCCGAAAAAAAATCCAAGGCTAACCCCTTTGCATTTTTGGCGAAAATTTCGACGACTTTGAAAAGTGCTGCAATTAATTCTTTAGGGTACTATTCCGACGTGATTTTGCGAGAGGAATCGATTAATCGCAGTCCCGATACGCTGCGAGCAACACCTGCAAAGTTACAGCCGAAAAACTGCAGATTTTCATCGTCATTTCTCCGCTGCTGGTCCTAGGCTATTTTCCACGTGTTTTCTGAGTTCCTGGGCGTCGAATTAGTCTAAAAAGCGTCATACGGATCGATTCCCAGACAAAAGATTCCTCGGCCAAAAAAAATCCAAGGCTAACCCCTTTGCATTTTTGGCGAAAATTTCGACGACTTTGAAAAGTGCTGCAATTAATTCTTTAGGGTACTATTCCGACGTGATTTTGCGAGAGGAATCGATTAATCGCAGTCCCGATACGCTGCGAGCAATACCTGCAAAGTTACAGCCGAAAAACTGCAGATTTTCATCGTCATTTCTCCGCTGCTGGTCCTAGGCTATTTTTCACGTGTTTTCTGAGTTCCTGGGGGTCGAATTAGTCTGAAAAGCGTCATACGGATCGATTCCCAGACAGAAGATTTTTCGGCCGAAAAAAAATCCAAGGCTAACCCCTTTGCATTTTTGGCGAAAATTTCGACGACTTTGAAAAGTGCTGCAATTAATTCTTTAGGGTACTATTCCGACGTGATTTTGCGAGAGGAATCGATTAATCGCAGTCCCGATACGCTGCGAGCAACACCTGCAAAGTTACAGCCGAAAAACTGCAGATTTTCATCGTCATTTCTCCGCTGCTGGTCCTAGGCTATTTTCCACGTGTTTTCTGAGTTCCTGGGCGTCGAATTAGTCTAAAAAGCGTCATACGGATCGATTCCCTGACAAAAGATTCCTCGGCCAAAAAAAATCCAAGGCTAACCCCTTTGCATTTTTGGCAAAAATATCGACGACTTTGAAAAGTGCTGCGATTAATTCTTTAGGGTTCTATTCCGACGTGATTTTGCGAGAGGAATCGATTAATCGCAGTCCCGATACGCTGCGAGCAACACCTGCAAAGTTACAGCCGAAAAACTGCAGATTTTCATCGTCATTTCTCCGCTGCTGGTCCTAGGCTATTTTTCACGTGTTTTCTGAGTTCCTGGGCGTCGAATTAGTCTAAAAAGCGTCATACGGATCGATTCCCAGACAAAAGATTTTTCGGCCAAAAAAAATCCAAGGCTAACCCCTTTGCATTTTTGGCAAAAATTTCGACGACTTTGAAAAGTGCTGCGATTAATTCTTCAGGGTACTATTCCGACGTGATTTTGCGAGAGGAATCGAATAATCGCTGTCCCGATACGCTGCGAGCAACACCTGCAAAGTTACAGCCAAAAAACTGCAGATTTTCATCGTCATTTCTCCGCTGCTGGTCCTAGGCTATTTTTCACGTGTTTTCTGAGTTCCTGCCGTCGAATTAGTCTAAAAAGCGTCATACGGATCGATTCCCAGACAAAAGATTTTTCGGCCAAAAAAAATCCAAGGCTAACCCCTTTGCATTTTTGGCGAAAATTTCGACGACTTTGAAAAGTGCTGCAATTAATTCTTTAGGGTACTATTCCGACGTGATTTTGCGAGAGGAATCGATTAATCGCAGTCCCGATACGCTGCGAGCAACACCTGCAAAGTTACAGCCGAAAAACTGCAGATTTTCATAGTCATTTCTCCGCTGCTGGTCCTAGGCTATTTTTCACGTGTTTTCTGAGTTCCTGGGCGTCGAATTAGTCTAAAAAGCGTCATACGGATCGATTCCCAGACAAAAGATTTTTCGGCCGAAAAAAATCCAAGGCTAACCCCTTTGCATTTTTGGCGAAAATTTCGACGACTTTGAAACGTGCTGCAATTAATTCTTTAGGGTACTATTCCGACGTGATTTTGCGAGAGGAATCGATTAATCGCAGTCCCGATACGCTGCGAGCAATACCTGCAAAGTTACAGCCGAAAAACTGCAGATTTTCATCGTCATTTCTCCGCTGCTGGTCCTAGGCTATTTTTCACGTGTTTTCTGAGTTCCTGGGCGTCGAATTAGTCTAAAAAGCGTCATACGGATCGATTCCCAGACAAAAGATTTTTCGGCCAAAAAAAATCCAAGGCTAACCCCTTTGCATTTTTGGCAAAAATTTCGACGACTTTGAAAAGTGCTGCGATTAATTCTTTAGGGTACTATTCCGACGTGATTTTGCGAGAGGAATCGATTAATCGCAGTCCCGATACGCTGCGAGCAACACCTGCAAAGTTACAGCCGAAAAACTGCAGATTTTCATCGTCATTACTCCGCTGCTGGTCCTAGGCTATTTTTCACGTGTTTTCTGAGTTCCTGGGCGTCGAATGAGTCTAAAAAGCGTCATACGGATCGATTCCCAGACAAAAGATTTTTCGGCAAAAAAAAATCCAAGGCTAACCCCTTTGCATTTTTGGCAAAAATTTCGACGACTTTGAAAAGTGCTGCGATTAATTCTTCAGGGTACTATTCCGACGTGATTTTGCGAGAGGAATCGAATAATCGCTGTCCCGATACGCTGCGAGCAACACCTGCAAAGTTACAGCCAAAAAACTGCAGATTTTCATCGTCATTTCTCCGCTGCTGGTCCTAGGCTATTTTTCACGTGTTTTCTGAGTTCCTGCCGTCGAATTAGTCTAAAAAGCGTCATACGGATCGATTCCCAGACAAAAGATTTTTCGGCCAAAAAAAATCCAAGGCTAACCCCTTTGCATTTTTGGCGAAAATTTCGACGACTTTGAAAAGTGCTGCAATTAATTCTTTAGGGTACTATTCCGACGTGATTTTGCGAGAGGAATCGATTAATCGCAGTCCCGATACGCTGCGAGCAACACCTGCAAAGTTACAGCCGAAAAACTGCAGATTTTCATAGTCATTTCTCCGCTGCTGGTCCTAGGCTATTTTTCACGTGTTTTCTGAGTTCCTGGGCGTCGAATGAGTCTAAAAAGCGTCATACGGATCGATTCCCAGACAAAAGATTTTTCGGCAAAAAAAAATCCAAGGCTAACCCCTTTGCATTTTTGGCAAAAATTTCGACGACTTTGAAAAGTGCTGCGATTAATTCTTCAGGGTACTATTCCGACGTGATTTTGCGAGAGGAATCGAATAATCGCTGTCCCGATACGCTGCGAGCAACACCTGCAAAGTTACAGCCAAAAAACTGCAGATTTTCATCGTCATTTCTCCGCTGCTGGTCCTAGGCTATTTTTCACGTGTTTTCTGAGTTCCTGGGCGTCGAATTAGTCTAAAAAGCGTCATACGGATCGATTCCCAGACAAAAGATTTTTCGGCCAAAAAAAATCCAAGGCTAACCCCTTTGCATTTTTGGCGAAAATTTCGACGACTTTGAAAAGTGCTGCAATTAATTCTTTAGGGTACTATTCCGACGTGATTTTGCGAGAGGAATCGAATAATCGCAGTCCCGATACGCTGCGAGCAACACCTGCAAAGTTACAGCCGAAAAACTGCAGATTTTCATCGTCATTTCTCCGCTGCTGGTCCTAGGCTATTTTTCACGTGTTTTCTGAGTTCCTGGGGGTCGAATTAGTCTAAAAAGCGTCATACGGATCGATTCCCAGACAGAAGATTTTTCGGCCGAAAAAAAATCCAAGGCTAACCCCTTTGCATTTTTGGCGAAAATTTCGACGACTTTGAAAAGTGCTGCAATTAATTCTTTAGGGTACTATTCCGACGTGATTTTGCGAGAGGAATCGATTAATCGCAGTCCCGATACGCTGCGAGCAACACCTGCAAAGTTACAGCCGAAAAACTGCAGATTTTCATCGTCATTTCTCCGCTGCTGGTCCTAGGCTATTTTTCACGTGTTTTCTGAGTTCCTGGGCGTCGAATTAGTCTAAAAAGCGTCATACGGATCGATTCCCAGACAAAAGATTTTTCGGCCAAAAAAAATCCAAGGCTAACCCCTTTGCATTTTTGGCGAAAATTTCGACGACTTTGAAAAGTGCTGCAATTAATTCTTTAGGGTACTATTCCGACGTGATTTTGCAAGAGGAATCGATTAATCGCAGTCCCGATACGCTGCGAGCAACACCTGCAAAGTTACAGCCGAAAAACTGCAGATTTTCATCGTCATTTCTCCGCTGCTGGTCCTAGGCTATTTTTCACGTGTTTTCTGAGTTCCTGGGCGTCGAATCAGTCTAAAAAGCGTCATACGGATCGATTCCCAGACAAAAGATTTTTCGGCCAAAAAAAATCCAAGGCTAACCCCTTTGCATTTTTGGCAAAAATTTCGACGACTTTGAAAAGTGCTGCGATTAATTCTTTAGGGTACTATTCCGACGTGATTTTGCGAGAGGAATCGATTAATCGCAGTCCCGATACGCTGCGAGCAACACCTGCAAAGTTACAGCCGAAAAACTGCAGATTTTCATCGTCATTTCTCCGCTGCTGGTCCTAGGCTATTTTTCACGTGTTTTCTGAGTTCCTGGGCGTCGAATCAGTCTAAAATGCGTCATACGGATCGATTCCCAGACAAAAGATTTTTCGGCCAAAAAAAATCCAAGGCTAACCCCTTTGCATTTTTGGCAAAAATTTCGACGACTTTGAAAAGTGCTGCGATTAATTCTTTAGGGTACTATTCCGACGTGATTTTGCGAGAGGAATCGATTAATCGCAGTCCCGATACGCTGCGAGCAACACCTGCAAAGTTACAGCCGAAAAACTGCAGATTTTCATCGTCATTTCTCCGCTGCTGGTCCTAGGCTATTTTCCACGTGTTTTCTGAGTTCCTGGGCGTCGAATTAGTCTTAAAAGCGTCATACGGATCGATTCCCAGACAAAAGATTCCTCGGCCAAAAAAAATCCAAGGCTAACCCCTTTGCATTTTTGGCGAAAATTTCGACGACTTTGAAAAGTGCTGCAATTAATTCTTTAGGGTACTATTCCGACGTGATTTTGCGAGAGGAATCGATTAATCGCAGTCCCGATACGCTGCGAGCAACACCTGCAAAGTTACAGCCGAAAAACTGCAGATTTTCATCGTCATTTCTCCGCTGCTGGTCCTAGGCTATTTTTCACGTGTTTTCTGAGTTCCTGGGCGTCGAATTAGTCTAAAAAGCGTTATACGGATCGATTCCCAGACCAAAGATTTTTCGGCCAAAAAAAATCCAAGGCTAACCCCTTTGCATTTTTGGCGAAAATTTCGACGACTTTGAAAAGTGCTGCAATTAATTCTTCAGGGTACTATTCCGACGTGATTTTGCGAGAGGAATCGATTAATCGCAGTCCCGATACGCTGCGAGCAACACCTGCGAAGTTACAGCCGAAAAACTGCAGATTTTCATCGTCATTTCTCCGCTGCTGGTCCTAGGCTATTTTTCACGTGTTTTCTGAGTTCCTGGGCGTCGAATTAGTCTAAAAAGCGTCATACGGATCGATTCCCAGACAGAAGATTTTTCGGCCAAAAAAAATCCAAGGCTAACCCCTTTGCATTTTTGGCGAAAATTTCGACGACTTTGAAAAGTGCTGCAATTAATTCTTTAGGGTACTATTCCGACGTGATTTTGCGAGAGGAATCGATTAATCGCAGTCCCGATACGCTGCGAGCAACACCTGCAAAGTTACAGCCGAAAAACTGCAGATTTTCATCGTCATTTCTCCGCTGCTGGTCCTAGGCTATTTTTCACGTGTTTTCTGAGTTCCTGGGCGTCGAATTAGTCTAAAAAGCGTCATACGGATCGATTCCCAGACAAAAGATTTTTCGACCAAAAAAAATCCAAGGCTAACCCCTTTGCATTTTTGGCGAAAATTTCGACGACTTTGAAAAGTGCTGCAATTAATTCTTTAGGGTTCTATTCCGACGTGATTTTGCGAGAGGAATCGATTAATCGCAGTCCCGATACGCTGCGAGCAACACCTGCAAAGTTACAGCCGAAAAACTGCAGATTTTCATCGTCATTTCTCTGCTGCTGGTCCTACGCTATTTTTGATGTGTTCTCCGAGTTTCTTGTGGTCGAATTACTTTAAAGATTGTCATACTGATCGATTTTGAGACGAAAAATTCTCGGCTCCGAAAATGACCAAAAAAGTAAGGCTTACCCCTTCGGATTTTCGGCGAAAATCTTGACGACTTTGAAAAGTGCCGGAATGAATTTTTTGAGGCACTATTCCGACGTAATTTTATGAGAGGAATTGATTAAGCGCAGTCCCAATACGCTGCGAGCGACCGATCAAGAGTTAGAATTCCGAGAACCACTAGATTTGCATTCAGTTTTTGAAGACGAGTGGAAGGAAAATCTCACTATATTACTATAAGATTCTGATGTAACTCAGTTTCACTCTATCGAGCATGTCTTCACTCTAATACAAGTCACTGATTGTTAGTACATAGTCTTTCAACAAGCTCCGGCATAGTTCCGAAGTGAAAGACAAAACGAAATTCAAAAACATTTTTGAAAATAATATCCTTGTTTATAATAGGAGGCAACAGAACTTTCACAGACATAATTTCATTTAGAGAATGAAATGTTTCAGTTGCGCTAGTTATCATAAATAAAAAATCATCAATGCGTCATTGTAGTCTGTCTGCGTATTTCAAGATTCGACCGACTTTCCATCTGCACCGCACTTTCCCATGATTCGATGTGTATGACTTGGTATTTCTACCACTTCATGTAATCTCTGTTGCAATGAATAAACAAGTGCATTAAATCTTATTTTTGCTTCAATTTTTTTAAATGTTGAATAATGCTTCATCGATGCTTTTAGCATCTTCTTCACAGTCCTTGGGGTCGAATCGGCTCAGAAGGAGTCTTCTGAATCGGATCAGAGTCAAACAATTATCACTCGCGAATGCGATGGTTACTCCATCCAGAGATAACCACAGATTTCATTCGATTTCACTCAGTCATTTGTCCTACGAGGTTTCAAACGCAATTTCTGGTTTCCCCTGGTTGTGTTCTGCTTAGTGCAGAAGGAGCATTTCAAATTATATCAAGACAGCACATTTTCGGCCCCAAAAATCAGAAAGCAGAAAATGTCATTCACTGAGATTTTAATAATTCATCTTTCACAGACTTCAGAAAATAATTAAAACAAATTTGAAATGCTATATCGACGTTATTTTGCAAGAGTATCAAAGACTTATTCTTATTACTCTTCCTATTCTTTCATCGCATGATAGATCCAACACTTTCCCAACTGTAGTCACTCTGTAGTTCTAATTTCTTAGGTTTTCATCACTGAATGCCCACAAATCGATTCTGAGTAGAAAAAGTTTTGTACTCGAAATATCGCAAAAAAAACAGATGGCTGACCTCCTCGGATCTAGAAACGATTTTAAAAGGATCCACCATTCTTCCCCCATAGATTGTGCCTACCCAATCATTATTATCGTTCAATCTTACGCACGTATATACCTATATCAAGTCAATTCTGTCGTTAACAAAACGTATAATTTGAAAAATTAATGAGGTAGGAATAATATATTTCATTCATCTGTCACAAACTTTACATGAATTAAATAGCACGTGCGTATCTTATAATACGCGAAATACTCAATTTGTATAACAATATTTACATTTGGTGTTCGCATTGGCGCACTTTACGACAATGTACTAAATTTAACATCGATTATAACTATGGAATAAATGACTGTACAGGTAATCACTTTTTAGAAAGGCACTACAAGGTAAATACATGTAAATCGATCTACTCACACGAACTTATCCAATATAATTAATTATTAATAATTAATCTGTATTATTGTAAGATTCAATTACCCACTATCATGATCAGGTCAAAGAACAACACTGAACCGTGTTGTGAAAATTCGTAACGGAAATCTTCATCTGTCTCGGAATAAGATGATGGCGATCCGTTATAGTAATTTGAAAAAGTGGTAAAAATGATCTGGGAGGAATAATTTGGCTATCTTTGGAATCATTATCTGGGTATGTATAATTTAATTACTTATAATCCTAATTTACCTCAAAATTAAAAGCAGTTTCTATAACGTACTGCGCTGCTTTATAGCGCAATTATATAACATTTGGAATAATCTACATACCTAAAACGATCTTACTACCCCCGGTGGATT
This sequence comes from Diprion similis, assembly GCF_021155765.1. Classification (NCBI taxonomy): domain Eukaryota; kingdom Metazoa; phylum Arthropoda; class Insecta; order Hymenoptera; family Diprionidae; genus Diprion; species Diprion similis. The sequence goes on from NC_060118.1 coordinate 7,475,519, forward strand.
GACAAACGAATAAACTACCATAGATATTAAATTATCCAGTAAACGAATATTAGTTAATAAATTCATTCTTCCAAGATTTCGAATGGAACTCAATTGGAAAGAGTTCATTTATTAAAAGACGTTGAATCATTGTTTAGAAAATACACATACACCAATATTTCACGCCATTTAAAATTAAATTGACGAAAATTCATTCACCGAGAACAGAGCTCTGATTTAATAAAAATTCCTTTTCACTACGGCAGTGACTCGGGCTATAATTATAAGCATGCGTATACGTGTATGAAACGTGTTTATCCTGCAATACACGATCCAATACTTGATTCATCTTATAATATACATCATACTATGGATCTACATACAATAAATATACCTATATTCAAAGTAGCACGAGTCTATGAAATTAGACATCATGTTTCCTTTTTAACATTATAATTTTATACAACCGGTCAGTCTAGATGCGAGTCCTATAAACCTGCAGCTTCAATTACTCCTAATCTTCTCTACGTAGTTTGAGGGAAATAATCCCTGTTTACCATTCAGTCTCCCCATCCACCATCCTCCTTGATCTGAAGTGAAAAATAAAAAAATTCATTATCATTCCTGAATTGTGGAAGGAAAAGAAAAGGCCACACCCGCCAACTTTAATTTTACTCAGCGCAGTAGATAGAGTAATAATAGTACAAAAATCAATACCACAACTTCTGTTTACAACAGTGCGTTAAAACCACTTTTACCCGTCACGTTTTTCGTCGATTCTTCTACTTCTCGACTGTTTTTAGAATGAAAAAATTTTGTGACGCTTAGTCCAATCGAACTGCGAGTAACTAAAACAGGCATACCAGCCACTGATTGCTACTCACGTTCTTTTATCACCTCAATGATGGATCCCTCTTGAAATCCGAGTTCATCCAAATCCTGCGGACTGTAATCGTAGAGAGCTTTGACCTTCGGTAAACTAGGAGTAGGTGGTTTCGGCGCAGGCATGTTTGGGGTGGCTGGAAGTGCTCTCTGTGCCATTCTCGCGTTTGGCCCTGATCTGGCACCGATCGGTGCTCTTTGAGTGGGTGCAGAACTGCCTGCTTCCCTTTTTTGACTATTCCCATTGCCTACATTTGGTAATCGGAAAGCACTGTGCACCGTCGGCTGATTGGGTGGCGCTGGACTCGTCGGAGGCGGCGGTGCTCGAATCAACCCTGTTATAAAACTCACATTTTAGATATCTCAAAGAGAAATCAACCTATTAATCTTATCGACAAACTATCGAAACAAAGAAATGATTGATCGTAAGTCTTAAAAGTAGAGCTGAAGATAATCAAATTGAAGAAAGTTTCAATATATACATCACATTATCAAAAATCAATTTGTAATGATTCGCAGAGAATCAATTTGCGCGATGCGCCAACGAAACAAATACATTACGGTAGAAATTGAACGCAAACTCTGCATCAGTCTACCAGTTTTGTAGCGTAAGAAAATTTGGATCATTTGATACCTTTTGGAGCAGCACCTGTGTTCAAAAGCATCCCCATTATCGGTACGCCAGTGGTGACAAGCTTCTTGGGATTTTCCGTCTTCGTTGTGGGATGAGCCGCTTTGCTGGGCTGTAAATTGGGTCGATTCGGAGGCAGGGAAGGTCTGCTCTGCTGGGGTACTGGGGCAATTCGACTCGGGGCATGTAAAGGTCGTGTCGGGGCTACAGATGACATTTGCCTCACAGATGAATTCGAGATAGGAGGTTCCGCCCGAGGTCTATTTGCCATCGATCTGGCATGATTTGTTGGCCTAGTAGTCGGCATGGCAGATGTTGCAGTTGAATTTGGTTCTGCAAGTGTTTTGAGATCGGTCAAGCTGTGTCAATACTCGGACAATCGATAGTTTTTTTTTTCCACCATTACGAAAGCGCAAAATACTCACTGGTTGTGCTAGGTAATCCAGGCCCGACAATAACGTTCAAGACCTTTCCGCTGGGTTTCAATATTTCCTTATCGCCGACGTGACTCTCAGAAAATTTTATTTGCCTGGTGCCGCCGCCACCCCATCCTTCTTTTTTCACTTTAAACTCTAAGCTGAAATAGAAATAGCGCAAAAAAAATTGATCAGTTATGATTTCTGAGCCGAAAAATTTTTACTGTGGTATTTCTTTTAGTACTTCTATATCTTTTCTTTTTCGTTTTGCCCAAGAGAAAAAAAAAAAAAACTGCAAATAATGAATCCTTACTTGTTATTAAACCTGATGTTTAAATTGTGTCCAGTCTCGGTGAGGTAATTTTTGCTTAATACCGACAAGAATTCAGTCTTGAATACCAGCTCAAGTAGACTGGCATAGTCATCTCTGGTGTGTATAATTAAAAATCCATCCTGAAAGAAGTATTATTATCAGATAAGCGACTCACGGTATGAAGATTAAATTGAAGAGTGACAAATCGCATTAAGCAGTGATCAATTAGACAAATTACTATGTGAGAACCTAGGTCAGACCTTATCGCCTAGACTTAGTGAGATACATTAAGTGGATCACGTTTTTTCCCAAGAAGTGCTCAACAATGATCGAACGCTGTGTGCAATTAGTGTTCGCATAATAAATTAACAAGCTAATTTAATCTTAATAAAAAGAATAGTAATAGAAATATTCAGAGGTATTAGCAAGATTTTTTTAGAACATATTTCATTTCATGACAGAAATTGCTTGCAACGAAAGAAATGATAGTCGTCTATTTCATTGCTCAGTGATAAAAGGTAAAATCTGAGAAAATATGTAAGTGCGCAAACCTGGAGAGTACTGAAGCTGACGTGGCTGATTTGGTCGAGCGGTAGTTTTCGCTTAATAACTTCGACCCATCGACCCTTATCGAGTCCTTTCTTGATCTGCTCTCTACCGATGAGCAAAAGACACTTTCCCGTAAGTATGAGATCCCTTCTGCATGGCTGAAAGCGTGAATAAATAAACATGAACAATTGAAGCTGAGAAAAACGTTGTTGGGGAAGGATTGGGTGATCAAAGTTAAGGTTTCGCGTAGAATTCCAATTTAACTGAACCAGTGATCGTACCTTGAACCGTCTGTCATACTTTTTGACGATCTCAGCAAAGCCGACCTTCTCTCGTCTGCCGATCAACGACATGGTTACTGGTTTGCTATCCAGGCCGATGTAATCGCCAACAAAGTTTCTGTTCAGACTAGCCCGTCGCCTCTGCTTATGACCGAATAGAAGAGAGGCAGCTTCCTGCTTCTGCTTGTTCTGTCGCTTCCTGGCAAAGTACTTTTTGAATGCCTTTTGTATTACTCTTGCGTACGCGTTGTACTTCCGGTCTCTTGCCTCCTCCAGCATGAACAGCTATGGAATAAATCTCGACTTTTAATTCTGTTCTAGTGTAACCCTCGGCGCAATGAATCTACTCAGCAGTGTTATGGAAGATACTGCATATAATTATTATTATCTAGATGAAAATCAGTATATTCTTGTACAAATTCATCTTCATGTTAACAAACCATTAAAAAACATAATCACGGAAGTCTGTAAACTTTTATTTCAAAGACACGAAGCGCGTGAAAAATGGTCATCGTAATGCATACTCACACTCTCAGGCGCTTTGATGAAGAGTTTAGTCTTTCCGAGCTGGTACTGGCCCCTGTCCATTCTGACGCTTGCCAGGATATGTTCGACGCCCTGTTTCTGGTCGCCCTGCCAACTGGGCCAGGTTTCCTTTGTGAGTATGGCATACCTGTGAAGGAATTTGGCGAACGGTCTTCTGTAGGCGAATCCAGCTCTGCGAACTCGGATATTCTCCTTGAGACCAAGATACTCAACCTGGAATTGAGTAGTGAGTTTTTGAGTGTTAAGATGTTGTGTCGGGGGATTCAGAAAATTTGCTTCAACAACTTTGTATAAAGGACAAAAATAATCTAAGTCCTTTCTGCGAAAAGGTTTGGTATCGTGATTTGTAAGATACTGTTCTAAAATCAAATCAATGCGATAAAATCATTTTGTAAATATTGTAAAATGATGATATGCTCAACGATATTTCATACTTGATGAAATTCTGGTTCCGGGTAACAATTACCTGGTGTTTGACTCGCAGCTGGTCCCAATCCCTGGGCCTTTTCGTCTCGTTCGGTTTTATGCATCGGATGTAATGAGGCATGCATTTCATTAACTGACTGACCAGTCTACTGGCCTGATTTCGAATCTTACTTCCGGCTGTCGTGGGTCTCGATTTCAACGTCTTCGTCTTGTCCGCCGCCGTTCTTACGTCGGGTGGAAAAAGTTCTCTCACCAGAGGGCTGTTGGAATTTAGAAAAACACGGTCAGGCATTAATCGACAAAAACATTAAAAAAAGAAGACAAAAGACTTTACGCGCTCATAAATCATACAAATTACAAATTACAAACAGTCGAGTCAAATTTTTTTTTTTCCTTTCTCATTTGAGTACAAATTGAATTATAGAATATCTTTACATTGAACACAAAATCAATTACTAGTAAAATTCAATTACTTGTTATACAATGTACCCAAAATTACATACGATTTGTTTTTCTTTCTCTCTCTCTTTCTCTCGTTTTCTATGTCTCTTTAACGAATAAGAAAAAAATATGACCCGATTGTTTCCTGTACTAGAGAATGAAATTTTTTCTTATGAAAATACCAAATCATACTGTATATATTATTACAGCAATGTATAATGATATACTCACTTTGTACTGGTTCTCATCAGTTCGATAAGATCTGGAAACAGAACGTCCCGATTTTTGTCGCAGAATCCCTCTACCGAATAGCTCACAATTCCAGCGTAATGCAAAACCGCAAAACCATCACCGGTGTTTTGGAAATGAGCATGACCATGAGCTGACCCCGATAATTTCTGAAAAAATGGAGGGTAAGGTAGTGTAAAATAAAACGAAAGCAAAAAAAGAAACTGAGTGAAACTTTCTATTCGAATCAGATACCTTATAGACACGAATGAATTCGAATAACAAGTCAATTTATGGAATCGAATATAAAGAGGAAAAAATGGCGATTCGCAATTTATTATATTGTATAGGGGTATACCTTTTGCAAATCTGCATCAGCTCCGGCGCTACCGCCGTGCAAAGTAGCGCAGACATCATCGAGGACCAGGAAAAGTCCCGGCGGCCTTTTGCCCTCGAGAAGTTCGACGACAACCGCGTTGTTGAAATAGTCGATGGCCGTCCATCGGATATTTTCGGCTATATATTCCTCCTGTAAGATAAGATCGAAAAAATCATGAAATACGCGTCTTCTGACAACAGTAGAACAATTACTGCTAAAAAAAATGCCAATGTTTTTTCGTTTCCTTTATTTTCTTTTCGTTTTTCTTTCGTCGTCCGTGAGGAAAAGTTCAAAAAAACACTACGATTACGCAACGAGATTATCACCGTTGTTAATCCGAACAACGTTTACTTGATCGTTTAGCGAGGATTAGGCATAAATTGTGTACATAAATAATTCTCTGGTTAAACTCTCAGTGCCGCTGTAACGCAAATTGCAATGATCGATGGTGTCCGGTGCGGATGTACGAATCACGTACCGGGCATTAAAAATTACCAAGAATATTCTAATTACGGTTATAACCGATTATTTTTCAAACTCGATTATTTATTCTCACAATCGGTTTTTGGTTTTTTTACTACCGTGAACGACGCAATAGAATGTCAATTTGTGTAATTAAAGTACCAATTATTATCATTTTCTTACATACTAACAATAAGTTGCATATTTGATATAATAAGTGACAGATAAGTGAATATTTTCACCTGAAATTGAAATAATATTTTTAATGAAGCTACAAATTATCAGAAAACTTTTCCGATACTGAAATTTACGAAATTTTGGTTTCAAACAAATACGAAATAATCGGCTAATCGATTAATCTTTACCGATTCAATCGAGTCATGTCGATTAGTTTTTTTGGACTCGATTAATCAATGAATCGATTATTTGTAACTGAGTGGCCATCGGTAGCGGGTACAAGCGTGAAAAGAAGCTACCTTACCGCCTACAAACAGGCAACCGGGCGTTACAATTTCGTTTGTTAGTTGGCACACATGAAAGCGATAAGACGACCCAACCTCAAACTTTTAAATCAAAATATGTAATCCGATCATTAGGAATACGGTGAAAAACGTAATTTATGAAATCAAATAAATTTCATCAAGGTGAGGTGACGCTGAAGTTTAATAATTTATTGATTTCTTTAGTGTGTTGATTAGAAAATAAGGATTTTCATCGAACCAGATTAAAAAACTCTATAGAAAACCTCATTGTCTAATCACTCTATGAAAATCAATAAATAAATGAATAAATTTCCGTGTCGACTAACCTTCGGTAGATTTATTTGATTTAACAAATAACATTTTTCACAATATTCAAAGCCTTCTAATAATCTGAATACATATTCTATTCAAAAATTTTGAGGTTAGGTCGCCTTGATGCTTTCATGTATGCCAACTTACGAACGAAATTGCTACTCCCAGTTGCCTATCTGTAGGCTCCGAGGTGGCGTGTTTCCACATTCAGGCCCGATATAAATTCTATGGGTAAAAATAATATCGGTCGTCTACTTATGAACGGCGGTTTCTTGGCGTGCGTCGACCTCATCCCACGACCTAGACCCACTTGAGAAAGCGGGTTTTAACATCCAGATCGCGGTTCACACGTTGTATATTTTTCTTTCTTTTCCTCCGTGGATTTCAGTTTTTTGCCTTAGTTTCTAGCGCCGAGTCTTGCTGGATGGGTACGCCTTAGAGCGATACTTAGATCCGTCGGAATGTGTAACAACATACATTTAAAATTGCTATTTTTAAATACCTACAATTTTTAGTACGAATCCACAATTTCGACCAGATTCTGCAGGAGTCTTTTTCTCCGCCATCTTGAATCTATGGTTTAAATCGGAAAACATCGATCGCAGAAAAAAAACTGTTACGAACAAAGTCGCAGAGATTTAAATTTACTACAAATTTTGTTATGACCATTTGTAATCGAAAGTTGTAAATTACTGCGTCAATTGATAAAAAAAAAAAATCTCCTATAAATTCAAAATGGCGACTAAAGCTATTGCAGAATCTAGTCAAAATTCTGGATTTCAACTAACAACGATTAGAAAAATTAAAATTGTGGCATTTAAAACTTTCAATTTTGGTTGTTATTGTAGTTTTTTTTTTTTTTTTTTTTTTTTTTTTTTTTTGTAATGGCAACTAGGCGATCTACCAGCTCTGCAAAATGTATTATTCTTCGCACATTCGAAGGACAAACGGCGGAATTGTATACTATAGTGAAAAGACAATGATAATTGCCGTTTTTCGTGCGTGCAAATTATCGTCGTCTTTCAAATGCAAATAATAATTATCATCGAGGTTTCCTCGAGGGGAAGAAGTCGCATAGACGAAGGTGACGAATTTTAGCACAAGTTTTGCGCGAAGAGGCGAAGAGAGGAAATAAATAAAAAAATTCAACAGCGCGGAATGTCATTGGACGAATAAGTGGAGTACAAACACCGTGGGAGTATGTAAACACAGGGTAAATGGCTTCTACAGGCTAAATAAGCCTCCGGAACACAATGCTATCTTCTGTTCTTCATCACATAATATGTACATCCGTCTTCAAACACGGAGGAGAAATTTTTTTTCACGGCATAATGTCGTAATTAATGAACGTAGCTTTTCGTTACGAAATTTCTTTTTTTTTTTTCTTTTCAGATCTTCCACATGCATGGATGATTCTCCGTTTCCTTAATTTTTCATTTTTCCTGTATTGCTGATTTTTCAGTAAATTGATGGTAATTTTGAAATCATAATTGCAGACTAAAGACAACTTTTTTTTTTCCCCTTCTTTTACCACAGAAATGAATTGTTTTTCTTTTCTATACAATCTTTTGAACGAAACTAATTGTGAGAACATTTTTCTTTTCTGCTCCATCTCTCTTTACAAGAATCTCAAAAAGTTTTTCGTAATTTCATGAGAATTTCAACCACCTGCAAGAGATAAATTTTTCTGCACGACAATGACGGTGGGAAATTCATGGTTGAAATTTTTATATCGTTCGTAAAAAATATCTTTATGGTTTAAACAGCGGGTACGTGTATATAATGGATAATTATAAGGACTGACGATAGAAGGAGTTTCGCTCTGAATGTTGACACGCTGTGTATAAAACACAACGTCGAGAAAAATATAGGTATACTATACCTGTATATAGTATATATATACACACACACTTTATAATAGAACGACGGAAAAAGGATGCAAGGAAGAAGGAAGACGGCATTCTGTGAAGTTCCTTTTCCTTCTCCACGGTTCGCGCTCTCTAATTTCATGAAATTGCAAGTCGCGGTTTGCAGTTTCGTCCTCGCAATTCCTTCCGATACGGTAGAATCGTAATTTCTGAATCCGTCGCTCAATTCCATTATTTCTTTCTATTCCCAGGCTAAAAATCGTTGGGCAATAATAAATTAATATCGTCAAGAATAAAAAAAAAAAAACTGCTTCTGTGTGTCGAATATATAATGTATTTGAAAATATCTCTTCATCAAAGTTGAATACTTCTTGTTTTGTAATCTTTCTGTTTCCGATAGATGGGGAAAAAAAATTCGTGTACATGAGTAAAAAATTTCACATCATTTCGTGGTATTTTTTTTTTCCCTCTCTTTCATTTTATTTTCTTCTTTCTATGGTAATTTCTTTACTGTAGGGAGAAAACTTGATTAAAAAAATATACCCAAAATTCTCGTTCTATTTGAAATTAAATACTTGATATAGTTTATTTCACGTATTACTTTTTAACGGTCAATGAGAGATTAACCTGGCCCACCTTATACACGCGTAACTGTAATCATAACGTTTTTTGCCCTGCAGTTAAATCCGAGACAATCGTGGTTCACTCACAACGCAGTAAGTCGGGTCGTGGTTATACAGTGTGTCCATGAGAAAAGTGCGCACCTTATGCGCGTGCGTCAAGTCAATCGAATTTTATTGGCTGACAGTTACCGCCTGATTGACCAACCGACGCAATACCAATCCCGACTGTAAGAAAATGTCCCTAAGAGCCCGCCATTGGTTGTATGTCATAAAATGTCCCTAGGAACCCAGCGTTAGTTGGCAGTTGAAAAATGTCCCTAGGAGCCAACCGTTAGTTGCCTGTCAGAAAATGTCCCTAGGAGCCCACCGTTGCCTGTCTGTCAAAAAATGTCCCTAGGAGCCCGCCATTGGTTGTATGTCATAAAATGTCCCTAGGAGCCAACCGTTAGTTGCCTGTCAGAAAATGTCCCTAGGAGCCCACCGTTGCCTGTCTGTCAAAAAATGTCCCTAGGAGCCCACCGTTAGTTGCCCGTCAGAAAATGTCTCTAGGAACCCACCGTTAGTTGTCTGTCAGAAAATGTCTCTAGGAGGCCACTGTTAGCTGTGGACTTCTAGGGATATTTTCTGCTATTTTTCTTATGGACGCACGGTATGGTCAGGTTTAAAGTATATAAAGGTATGCAACCTATTCGTCAAATGTCCTGCTTACGGTTTCGTCGTGCTCTACTTCATTGCTCGATTTTTCGTGGATTTTTTCACTCCGCAACGCTGCGCGCAGTGTGTACATACAAAATTCTCCAGAGAAATTCAAACGACACACAGAATAAAATTAACATAATTCTACCGCTTGTCGTTTTCATTTCAACAATATGAACAAGGCGCGAGATTTAACCGAGCAAGTGAAAAATCAAAATAAGAGAATAAATTTAAAAAAAATATATACGTATCAAGTTTTTTTCCTTTTTTTTTTTTTTAGTTCGTTTCTTTCTACAGGATTAGATATTTTCAGTCTCATACTTGAATTATATCTTAGATCTAGTGATCAAAAGCTTGTAATTGAAATTTCTCTATCGACCTACTAAATTGTAACATTTAATTATTCACTATTTCGTTTTTTTTTTCTTTCTTTTCAATTCCACTATTTGTTTCTATATGTCTTGAATGATTGAAAAACTATTCTTCACTATTCGATTTACCACTGTAAAAAAATGAAACAAGCAAATTAATTAATGGATAAACGCAGGCTGGCGTTGGATGGTTTTAATTATAAAGGTCGACTAATTACGCGAGACGCGATGATGAAAAGAAATAAGTATAACCTGGGAGTGTCGGTTGGACTATTAACAACAAGCCACGTTCATTACAATGCAGCGATCTGCCGTTTTATTGCTCGCACACCGCAAATTCGCGATCCATATAAAAGTTAAGTGGATAATAGAATTTGAAATTTTACTATTTATATATATATATATATATATAGAGATGTAGGTATACATTCTAGGTTAAAGTTTTACGTGGTTAAACTTGTATGCACAATAGTAATAACAACAATAAAGTAATTGTAGAGACAATATAATCGACAAAATCGAATTGAGATCTTTACGGCTGTACGCTCTGATTAACACGATCGATTTATAATTTACTTAGTCATTTATTTAACAGTATATTTACTTTTCCAGTTTCACAAATTTTATTTTATACAGACAAATTAACAAAAATTGACCAGCGAAAAATCGTGACAAGTATATTTAAAATAAAGGGGGGGGGGGGGGGGGGGGGGGGGGCGAAATTAATCAAAAAATAAAAATTGTTAAATTTCTTTCGCTTTAAATACAAATCTCTTTTGTAACTTGAAAGATTTATGACCAAAGAAATCAGACATTGATTGAATCTAGTCTTAATTTTATTATATTAATCTTGTGATCACGTTTCAGTGTAATAACGAGACGAAGGATAATTAATTGGAAGTTTCTCGTTACACGGTAAAAAATCGGAAAAAATATTGAGAACAAAAACGGATCGCGATTTCGATCGAGTTCGAACTACGTACACACATACAAGAGAGTAGAAAATTCTCGATTCGTGCACGGTTCGTTTGGATCGATGGGCAAAGAAGCTGATCAGCTATTGTTTCTCGTGAGAGAATGAAAATCCGCAAAGCTGAATCTCGAGGGGACTAAAGAAGCTAGAAAAAAGAGAAAAAAGAAAAAATGTATATTCTCCGCGAGACCGTGAAAAATCTCTGTGTATTCCGGCCGCCGATTAAGGCGGTTTCACATGAAGCGATGCGTTTAGAGGGTATTTCTTATCGGTGGTTGAAAACAAATGGATTACCGGAAGAGGTAAGAGGGGAAAAAGAAAAAAAAAAAAAAAAAAAAAAAAAACACTGGCGACTGATTGAGCGATGGAATTTCTCAGCTTGTTTAAACCACGATGAAAGAAAAATAATAGAGATTTAAAAAACAAATGCAAAAGTAAAAAATCAAAAAAATTAGTCTAATCGCCGTCACGTGAGACCAAAATGACAAATAACCTCGCGTTATTGGTGGGAATAGATATTAGCGGTAAGACAACTATGTTTAGTTGTATATATTGCATAGAAAGTTTATAGAGCAGCCCACAGCTGACTTTCTTCCAATGATATTATATACATATATATATATATACCCTGTAGCAATACCTGTAATGATTTAATTGCGACACTCCTCCGCGATACAAATCAAGTTTCCTTTACCAGCGCACGCGTGAAAAGGAACGTGATCCGAATTCACACATCACACGCCCTTATAATAAACGTTACGATAGTTATGATATTTAAAAAAATGAAACATAAATAATAAAAATGAAGACGTAAATATTGTAGAGTTTTAAAACAGTATAAATATAGTTTACAATGAATAAAATAATCGTTGATCAATTATTAAAACTGTGAGTCATTTTATTTTTTCTAAACTATGATATATATTATCCATTTTTACGGCATGGGCATTGAAAAGTCCACTTTTTGTGGCAGTTTTCGTACCGTAAAGTGACGCTTTATACGGCAGCGAACAAAGTTGCGGAATAAAGTCTTTATTCCGCAGTTTTGATGCGCAGTTCGAAGTGCGCATCCCAAACTGCCGAATAAAGTAGCTTCGTCGAACAGATCGCGACATAACCTCACTCTTCGTTTTGCTTTTCAATGCCCATAACGTAAAAAATATTGTACGTGGCATGCCCGTAAACCGTTTTTTGGCTCGGATAATTTCAGTACTCGCTTCCGGCTAGCTTCCGGCTCGCCTTCAGCTCGTCCTGAAATCTTTATCCTTAAAAAAAAAAATTATATTTCTCAGGACTGTTATAATAATCAACTGCAAAGGATTAAATAGCGCGGTGGGAAATCGGTGGGGGAATCGAGGCGGTCGAGTTCGTGCTGTTGGGATATAAAGATCGAAGAGGAGGGGGAATTATAACCGAGACAAGAACTGCAAAGAACTAAACGTACCTGCCTCGTATATTTCAGTTTACCTGAAGGTTCTACCGAGACACGCGCCTACGTCGCGATACACTCGTCGAGTATCAGAATTATTTGAAAATATTATTATATCACTGGATGTTGATCATTATTTAAGAAAGAAAATAAATTATTCGATTAATTATTATTGATTTCAATATGTAATTTATAAAAATTTAAAATTACCAAGTTACGAATTAATTTAACGTAAAAAAAATTTTATTTGCAATTGAGATTTGCATAAAAAGATTAGAAATTTTTATATCTGTGAGTTGTTGTGCGTGGCGCGGGTTTGACTCGTATTCGTTATTCGTCAAGATCATTCTAGCATTTTGAAAACTATACAAAACTCGATACGAATGAAATTAATTGAATAAATTTGACGAGTTTATTTGATAGATTAATTAAAAAAGTAATAATAATAAGACAAGAAGAACCGAGGGGACTGCAGTTATGCTCGTGACTGAGTAAAAATTCGTTTACGAATAGTGAGTTACGTTTAAAAAATTTCATAATTTCAATCTTCTGCGATGATAATTGTATGCGCAAAGAAATTTTTTGCCAAAGGTTCATTGCGTTTACACTTTCATCGTAGGAGATTGAAATTTTTATTTCAGAACACATACTACCGTAATTTATATATTTTGTTGGGAGGAATTTTTCATCAAATCTTTTTTAGCCGTTTCAAAAATAAAAAAATTCTATATCATCAGAATAAAAAAGATTTTACACATTTCCCTTAACATCATCATTAGTTATCGTATAAATTTCAATCGTCATATCATCTAAAGTCATCACATTTTCAAAAAATAGTATTCATTTATTTTCCATCATTTTTATTTGTTTATTTATTTTTTTTATACAGATCGAACTTGTTATTTTATCCTTATTCAATTCATTTGGAGGTTTTTTCGTATTACCTCGGTATTAAAAAATAGAGAGAGAGAGAGAGAGAGAGAGAGAGAGAGAGAGAAATCGAAGATAAAAAAAAAAAAATTATCACGCATTTGTAACTAAAAAATGACGAAGCTAAAAATGTAAGACAAGAAGCTCTGAGAATTTGTACGAAACAAATCGGATTTGTTCAATTGTATAAATCTAACACAGCAGTTCCTCGGTATTAATTACGATGACGAAGTTGTCAGATTCCGCAGTGACTTTGTATTCATCACGAAAATAATTCGACAATACAAAATATCCAAAAAGTAAAAACACTCACAAGTTGCATTGCACCACACGGTATTTATCCGCATCGAATAAGATTACGAGTGAAAAGGAAAAAATGGCGTAACTTTAATTTACCATAATAAAGATATGAACTTTTTAAAACGTATGTTGCTTTGTTTTTTTTTTCTTTTTTTTTTATTCTTTGCACAAGAACGGAAAAAGTTGAAATGATAATTCATAAATAGAATAAAGAGGGGGGGGGGGGAGGGGGGGCGTAAATTAATTACATTCGATTGTAAAAAGTATGGCTTTCGATCTCCTCTTTGTCAATTCCACATGGAATTTGTTAAAAATTCGTAAAACTTGAATATGCACGACATATCTTGCAATTTTTAATCAAAAAACAGTTGTTGTATGAGAAATTATTCAGCTGATTATTGCGAAACGCGTGTAAAAAGAAAGAAAGAAAGAAAAAAAATGGAAGAAGGAAATAGTCAAATTAAGAAAAAAAAATAATAATAATTAGGACAACGAAGAGGGGGGGGGGGGGGGGGGGGGGGGGGGGAGTTGAATAAAGGCAAGAAAACGAAAAGAAGAAAAATCGAGAAATTAAAACAAACGAACTGTACCGCGTTTAGAAAAAAAAAAAAAAGTTAAAATCAAAAAATGAAAAAAAAAAATTACAAAAACTCTTCCAGGCTGAAGTTGGTACAACGTTAACGTAACGAATCATCCATCGGGTGGGAAAGAAATTGGTTATTTTTTAATTTTCGAATAAGATTGAATGAAAAAGTTGACTTTTCGAAATGAGGTTATTTTTTGTTTCTCATGTTTTACTAAATTTCGGGCATCGATAAGGTCGCGATGAAGTAAAACGATTTTTCCTAAACATCCGTCGTTAAGGGGGTGTACAGTGTTATTTGTGAAATCGTAATTCCCTGAGAATTCCAGTTCTTCCAAACAAGAATCATGATTTAATTTCATTTTATTCTCGTGTAAACAATAAATGAAAAACATACAATAATCTAATAAAACAAGAATATTTTATATCTGACTAGAGCCAGAGCTCATTGTGGCAATTTTTCAGTGCTCGATTAACGATCATTGCCTGAAAGTTGAAAGAAAAATTATTTCTCTCTCACCAAATGTCTAAATTTTAACGAACCTAGAATGAAAATTATTATATTCCATATACGACATGAAAATCCCTAAGATTTTCAGTTTTTTTTTCCAGGGGGATATAAAATTCCCTGAGAATTCTCCGATTCCATAATTTCCATGAACACTGAACACCCTGGATTTGAACACCAACGACGTTGCGTTACTGTAAAACTTCCAACCTCATAGGTAGTCTGGCCGAGTTCCCGCGCCCGTTTCGTTCCCTTTGAAGGATGTTTTATGGTTCATAATACACCATTATGTACATACGTGCGTTTTACGTATGCGTGTATGTATTTATATATATGTGTAAATGAATGTGTGAATGTGTACATTGAGTTATGGCTTCAGTTACACATACGATGTGCGTATAAAATGTTGCGAAATTCCGTCACGCGTTTACCAACGTATATACAATACATTATACATGTATATATCATTGTGAACGCGTATTTTACCTCGTTGTTTTTTTTTTTTTTGTTTTTTTTTGTGTTCTTTTCTTTTCTTTTTCTTTTTTTTTTTTTTTTTTTTTTTTTTTTTGGTTCTTTTGTTTTGGTTTTAGATATTACGCCGATTCGATGCCGGCTATCGTCGAAAATAACGGTATGAAAAAAAGAAAAGTATAGTAAAAAAAGGTGTGGAATAAAAAAAAAAAACGATGAATTATTTATCGGGTGTGAATGGGCTCGAAACAGAGGATTCATTTTTTTTTCTTTCTCTTCCTCTTCTTTTTCTTCTTCGTCACTCAATCTTCAAGACGCGAAGTTCCGTTCGGTAAACGGAAAGATCGATCGAAAATAAATAAATAATAATAAACGAGGAGGAAAAAAAAAAATTAACGACCAAAACGAGTCGCAGAACGTTGTCTTTGAAAAAAAAAAAATTCACAAATTTCTGCGAAAAGATGGAGTTTAAATTTTCCGAAGCATCCGTTTTCAGCGATACTTTTTTCTCTCTCTCTCTCTCTCTCTCTCTCTCTCTCTCTCTCCAACGCACATACGCTAAAATTTTTAATAAATAACAAAAAAAAAAAAAAAAAAAAAAAAAAAAAAAAAAAAAAAAAAAAAAAAAAAAAAACGCTTCGTTATTGTTACACATTTTGTCGTTTTATGAACTTTTAAGCATTCCGCAAGTGTATAGAATCTGTATTCAATGATTTGGTAATAAGGTAAAAAGTGCCTGTTATAAATATATACATACATGTACATGTATATACATATATATATATATTTATTTAATTTATTTTATTTATCCTTACACAGGATCGCAACTGATCGCAACTGGAAGACAGACGAAATGAGGTGAAAACTTGTAACAGATTCATCCAGTTTTTTCGTTATCGGAAGAAAAATTTTCCACCCACTCACCCACCTCGTGAAAATGGGTAAGTAATAGTAAAAGCAAGAAAGATAAAAAAAAAAAAAAAAACTAATAATTTTCAAAAACTCGACCTTCCCATGGATTTTTTTTTTTTTTTTTTTTTTTTTGCACTCGCAGCGAAACCACAAGAACAAAGAACCGAGGGAAAGAAAAATATGGAGTACAGTTTCGTTGCTTTGAAAAAAAAAAAAAAAAAAAAAATTCCACACTCGCGATTAAAGTGCTATTTTATATCCAACAATCCGGCAGCGTGAGTTAGACGAACAAAAATAACTGAATTAAAAATAGCCAAAAAAAAATTCTGTAACCAAGCTATGTATGTATACACACACACACACACACACACACACACACACACACACACATATATAAACATGCATATAAAATTTTTTACATACCTAATATCGTGCACACGTGAGTTATGTACAAACGTGTCGTGAGAATTAAACAACGGGAACGAGAAAAAAAAAAAAAAAATTTTTTTAACAAGATTGAAAAAAAGAAAAAAAAATCCAACAACGAGTTACGCGTGAACGAACGAATAAACGAATGAATGAATGAATGAACGAATGAATGAATGAATGAATAATTGTTCCAAATTTGACACACGCGTCGTCGTGTCGCCTGCAATTCGGTCCGCGCCCTCGGTAAAATTACCTTAAATGTTAGGAAGCCTCGCGCGAAGCGCTCACTTTGATGTCTCGAAAATTTTCAGTTTAACGGTGTTCGGTGTTGCCCGTTACGCGCGGTAGCAGTTTTTGTCATTTCGTCGGCTTTCTCTCCGAATTCACCTATATTATCAGCACAGGTATATACATATATATATATACATCTCCTTAGGATAAATAAATAAATAAATAAATAAATAAATAAATAAATAAATAAATAAGGCAAATAGGTATAAAAAAACCGTAGAGTTACTCGGACAATTTTTTTCCACACTATTAACGACAAAGATTATTTTATTTTATCTTTGTCGTTATGATTATTATTATTATTATTATTTTTTTTTTTTTTTGCAAATTATTTTACATGGTTTCAAGTTGAAAAAAAAAAAAAAAAATTCATGCATACATGTATGTACATATCTGAACGAACAACATGATTATTCAATATACTCTCAATTTTTTTAATATCAAAGAATGACGAAAAGAAAAAAAATAGATAAGAAATCACAAAAGTGCAGGTGATTGAAAGTAGAATCGAAAGGATCAAAGTTTCGCACTGAATATGCAAGTGTCTAACGATTTATTATGTATGGATCATATGATCGATTAATGGAGTAATTATGTATTAGGTATACGTACATACATATGTGCTCGTTTGTAACACTTTCGCTTCGCAGTATTCTTAGTGAATATATTTAATGTAATATTGTGATTATTCGTCGTTAGTAGGTGCGTTAAAGAAATGAGAATATTAATTGAATTTTAGAAAAATTTTGACAGTGACTCGAGAAGAAAGGAATAGAATTAAAAAAAAAAATTTATATTAACTTATATATATATAAATATATGTATATACGTCAGGAATAAATTTGTGACGAAATTTTGATGTGACAAACGATAAGGACGACGAAAAAGGAAAGAAAAATTACGAATGCAAAAATTGATCGATCTAAAAATATAGCATAAAAACATAAATTAAGCGAACCAAAAATTTCATATCCATGGAACCACAAACTGTACGAGTAATTCGTTGAAAAATTTAACTTCCATTTTCTTAAATTAATAATTAAAATAAGAATTCAAATTCATTTTAACGTTAATTAAGTATACAAATTGAATGAGAAAAAAGAACAAAATCTGTGCAAAAAAAATTATACAGATAGAAAGATAGGAGGTGATAAAAAAAAATTGCGATCATCGAGAACGAAGGTGCGGCAGCTTATATATACATATATATATATATATATATTAAAAGGAGGAAAAAATGCAACGAAATAAAATCAAATCAAATAGTTATACGGTATAAACCGAGAAGCAGAGGGAGATAAATGCAGGTAAGAAGTGAACGTAGAAACGAACGGCTCGCAGCATCAAAGCTTCGGACTCGCAATCAGTCTAGTTAGGAATTGATCTCCGAGAGATATAAGTATATAAATATATATATATACATAAATAATGTATAGTTTCCGCACAGCAGTTGAGATCGAGTGGGCCTTGACCACTCTCACTTTCTGCGATACGAATATCGGTGTGTATCAATTTTCTCCGCAGGTTTTGCCCGCCGCCATGGGAAAATAATTAACGGGTGCTCGAAATGGCGAGATTTTTTTACAATCGAGTTGGTTAATTGAATAGGAGAGTTGAATAAAAAAAGGAGGCTTTAAGAGTGGCTGTGACAAGAATTAAAAAGAAATATAACAAAAAAAAAAAAAAAAAAAAAAAAAAAAGAAAAGAAAAAAAAAAGGAGGAAATAAATTAGAAAATAAAGAGATTGATTGAAATGAGAGGAAATGGGTGGAGAAGTGAAACCGAGATACAGAAATTACAGATATGAATGCGGTTTTATTGATTCCGGATCCGTAGGTAATTGAGTTTATTTATATACCGCAGTTGATTGAAAATAGCAATTTAATCCGGATAGTAAAAAAAATTATGATGATGATTATGACGATAATGATGATGACGAAGGAAGAAAAAAAAATTCTTAAACGGTGGGAATGGAATACGATGAGACAGGTTTCGATCGAAGAATTATTCAAAACCGCGGATAATAGACTGTCGTTTAATAATAGTAGCTATTGTCTGCAAGAGTACGAGAATAGAATTCAATTTCGTTATCAACTTTCACGCGGAAATGGTAATTAGTGTATCGTGATATGACTATGAATAGAATAATAAGAAAAATTTGACAAAATTTGAATACAGTGCAACAGTGATATAAAATAAAAATTGCATATTCAGGATTAACTTGATGAGCATCTGATTTAGTTCTTCAAAATATTCGTCTCGTTGTGTTTTTCTATTGGTACGTTATTTGATTTGTGTAATTTTTATTTACTATCATCGAACTGCGATCTATATTCGAATGTCACGTATACTTTGATTTTTTGATATACTGCTTTTTAGAGCTTCTAAAAATCTGCTGTCTTGTAAGATTTTCAATTTCATATTTTCCCGCCCCTTCATTCACTCTCTCTCTCTCTCTCTCTCTCTCTTACGTTTATATCGTGCCCGACTTTCACGAACTTTTTATCCACATCGCGTTAATAAAGTGTAAATACGTGCACGGATTTGCAACGTGTAGGACTTGCACTTTTCAGTATAACCTGTTTCAGGACGTGTATAAAGCTACTCGCGAATTTCCTAGCCTGAGGCCTCACGGCTTATAATATAGGTACCTACCGAGTTGCGAATGAGCTCTGTTACGTATCTACATACAAAATATATTACCTCTGTACTACGTACATACATTGAACATACGAAATGCCACGCCCGTTTCTCTCGAGGTTAAAGCCTTTAAGTGAGATGTATACCAACTGTCTAAAGAAATCCCTATATTGTTAGGGAATTATTTTTCTGACGAACGCTACCCTGCTCGATAACGCCATCGTGTATAGTTGTGATGTGAGTTATTTAAAGTCCCGCTCATTTTTTCCCACACACAGATTCAACGTCACAACAATTAATCACCACCGATCTAGGGGATTTTGACGCCGTTGGTACACGTCTTACTTAATAGAAAAAATAATCTTTTGGGGTTAAAAAAATCTTTTTCGTGATCGCAACGAGTCGTGAATCTTTTTTCATAAACAATTTTGCATAAGCAAAAAAAAGTACTCCAAGGATGCAAAAAAAAAAATATGAGACATTTTTTGTGAATTATTTATAATTCGTTTACTTTATACATATATATTTAATCGAAAACCACTCTTCCAATGGACAGCAATAATTATCGGATTTCTCGTGATTTAAAAATAAAAATAAAATTCTAAAAAGATATTAAGATTTTGTTTATCGATTTCGATTTTTTTTTTTTTTTCTCAACGAGCCTGTAATATACACCAAACCAGAAATGGAGCAAGTAAAAATGGGCAAGACAGACGGCTGTGATAACATCGATAAATTTCGTCCAAGTTAAATTTAAAATTAGATCATCAGCGGGAAAGTAAGGCGCGTTGCTCGAGGCCCCCTTTCGATTCCGTTCCTTTCCTTTCCTTTGCGTTCCCTTCGTTGAACAGTTTCGTTTGTAACGTTCGAGTTAACCGCCTATCCCCGCGGCTATTCCTACATCCTGTGTCTTGCGTTATAAGAGTTGCGTAATATGCAGGAGAAAAGAGAGATAAAGAGAGAAAGAGAGAGAGAGAAAAAAGGTAACGTACCGTTTCTGGGCGAACACGGTACCTAAGTAACGTTTGTACGTACATATGTATGTACATACGTAGGGTTACGTATAACATACATATACGTATCATCGTGCGGTGACTTTCACTGCATTTAATAACACGCTGCATTAAACTTGGGTTTCTTCGAGTCTCTGTATGTGTAACATTTATACCTGTACTCAGGATGCAGGATATTATACTTAGTGGAGTTTTCTCTCTGAACGTATGGGTATACTGCAGAGTGAATTCCTAACGACTGCACGTTCCGTCGTCTGCTAAAATTTAATGCACACGCGCTACAATGAGATACCGAGAAGCAGCGTGTTTGCCAGGGCAGCCAATAGTCAGAAACGTAACACTAATAATAGTATGTTGTGTAAGAAAAAGGCAAACACGGTATTTTCGGGCAGAGTGTAAAAGTTTGTAAAGACAAATATTGCAGATACGCAAGGCGAGGAAGTCGTTGCTTCCTTGTTGCACACGATTCTTTACTTAACAGAGTATGTTATGCAGTGTTTCACGAAACAAGAAATTGAGGTTAGGGTCGCGTAATTGCAGATTTGATTGCGACTACGCATGCGCGTGGTATGGAAAAAAACACTTTTAAAAGGATTCGTATAGTGACTTTGGGTGGGGATAAAAATTTATAAAGATCAGATAATGGAAGGGTCACGATATCGAATATTTAAAAACGTGAAAATCTCTAATGAGAATTCAGAAGGCGACAGTCATAAAATGTCCCTAGAAATCCACCGTTAAGGTGCTTATAAAGACACGTTGTACACCTCGAAAACGCGGGGATGCAAAACTCCTATACCGCTTAAGCGATTAGAGTGAAATTCGGGCGGTTAATACCTTATTTTAGCAAAGAGTGGAGCGTCTTCTTACTTTTTCAAATTTTGGAAAAAAAATTTTACAGATTGGTTACCACCCATAGAAATTGGCCAAATTTTTACAGTTGCACGGAATGGATCGAACTATCCAGTATGATACCACTCGGCGGTGATAAAACACACATTTTGAGCCCAGTTCCATGAGATTTTATGGTGAAATGACGAAATGGCAGCTGATCTGGGTTTCGATTACGAAGTACACCGAAATCTCATTTTGGCGACATTTGTTACCGACATTACGCGCATGCCGGTAATGTATGCATATAATGTCGGTAAAAAGTTACCGGCAGGCGTGAAAGATCGGTAACAAGTGTCGCCAAAATGAGATTTTGGTGTTCTTCATAATCGAAAACCAGATCAGCTGCCATTTCGTCATTTCACCATCAAATCTCATGGAACTGGGCTCAAAATGTGTGTTTTATCACCACCGAGTGGCATCATACCGGATAGTTCGATTCAGTCAGTGCAACTGTGAAAATTTGGCCAATT
Source organism: Diprion similis (assembly GCF_021155765.1). Classification (NCBI taxonomy): domain Eukaryota; kingdom Metazoa; phylum Arthropoda; class Insecta; order Hymenoptera; family Diprionidae; genus Diprion; species Diprion similis. Next base: position 7,497,247 of record NC_060118.1, read on the forward strand.
TCTGTGGGTGGTAACCAATCTGTAAAAAATTTTTCAAAATTTTGAAAAAGTAAATAGACGCTCCACTTTTAGCCAAAATAGGGCATTAATTGCCCAAGTTTCACTCTGATCGCTTGAGCGGTACAAGAGTTTTGCATCCCCGCGTTTTCAAGGTGTACAACGGGTCTTTATAAGCACCTTAACTGTCTGTCAAAAAATGTCCCTAGGAGCGCACCGTTAGCTGTAAGCTCCTAGAGATATTTTCTGACAGTCGCGATTGGTATTGCATCGGTTGCTCAATCAGGCGTTAACTGTCGGCCAATAAAATTCGATCGACTTGACGCATGCGCATAAGATGCGTCAAATTTCTCTCGGCGTTAGAATAATTGTATATGAAATGTTTCTATAGTATAACGATTGAAAAATTTCCCCCATTTTCAGAAATGGCGCTGAGAAGAGCATCGTTCCTGATAATATTATCAGCGGTGAAGTTGTCTCGATGCGCGTTGGTGCTTCCACGTCCTCCTCACTCTCCGAACTCCATCGAGCAGAGTATCGCGGGTCGAATATTGGATGGAAAATCTTTGTACAACGACAAGTCTTCGTTCGGGAGTACGACGAACGTCGAAAAGCCAAACACGGACGACTTTCGGCTCCTGGAAATCGAGTTGCGTTCCGGAAGTTCATCGGAAGGCGTCAAGAAAACACCGGCTAGCGGTAAGCTGGACGTTTTCGACGAGAAGATCTCGTCGATGCCCGGAGAAATCGGCCGCCATGAAGAAAAGCTCTACTACCTCAAGCAGGCAGGCCGAAAACGGACCAGCTGGGAGCCCAGGTCCTACCTGAAGGCTCTACTCGAGGGTGAGAAACGCTACGCCATCACCAAGAGCCTCTTTTACCCGAGAAAGAAACACGGGAGGATCGTCGACGCGCTGGAAAACGAACAACTCGAAACCTCTACTACGGAGAATTCACTCCCCACGTCCAGCGAACTTCCAAAACAGATTCCACCACCCCCTAGCAGGGTGCCAAGTCTTACGATTATCGCCCACACAACCCCGGTCCTCAAATTCATGTCCGGGAGGTCGGATATACTTCCTGGTTATAAATTTTGAAGAAGGCCTAGGGAATTTTGAAAATTTATAACTAGATAACTGATTATTAGATTCGATTTGGAGTTGTTTTATTGTTAGTCATTTGTAAGTGGGTCGAGGTTCGTTTGCAGAATTTTTTTACTAGCAACGATCAATGGGAAGTGTTGCTTCTGATAAAAAAAAAAAATCAAGTAAATGAAGCTCGATTTGTATACTTTAAAATAAAACAAACCCTAATCGAATCAGATGATTGTTTGTCGAAATGTAAGTTCCTGAATGTCAATAGCTTTTGGACCCCTGATTTCGATTTCTGGGTCGAAATTGTTCGATCGTCTATCGCCGGCTTCGATTTAGCTGCTGGAAATTCAAAAACTGGCTTGAAAAATATCGAAAAATCGTTTGATTTTTGCAGAATATGATTTTAAAATGGTCCATAGAATTTTTAGTTTTCCGCAATTTTCATACCAGATTCACAACCAATGACTTAAAAAGAAGCTTCTGGAACAGATTTTCTTTCCAAAAATATTCCGTCGCAATTCAAGGATTTACTATAATCTTAGATGATAGACAATATGACGTGGAATTTTCTACAAAGTGTGAAATACAAGTATTGTGAAGAAGATGGAAAAGAAATGGACGTAAACAAGTTGAAACTTAGTACCCTGAACACGTGAGAAGGTAACGCGGGTGAATTTTAACCGCTACTGATCGAACTATCAACAAATTTACCGATTAAGCCGATTGTTGGCTCTTAATGAGATGAACAATATTCACTAATTCAATAGAAAAAATGAGCAAATGAATATTAGGATTCTGTGAAAAAGAATTCAGTGAACAAAATTGAGTAGTTATACATATAATTGATTATTTCTTGGAAAAGGGTATGTGTGAAAAATTTATTTTCATTTCCTGTAACTTTTTGCGCAAGTTAATTCGAACCTACGTGAGCATGATTATCGAGCTTAAAAAAGATTTGTAAAAGTTAGCTGTGATTACGATTACGTAGATTAGGAATTTTCTTTCTTTTTTTTTTTTTTTTTTTGCTTTGTTATTACGGTACGTCAAAGAAGTAGAGAGGAAGAAAATTGTTTTTTACGGCATGGGCATTGAAAATTCCACTTTTTGTGGCAGTTTTCGTACCGTAAAGTGACGCTTTATACGGCAGCGAACAAAGTTGCGGAATAAAGTCTTTATTCCGCAGTTTTGACGCGCAGTTCGAAGTGCGCATCGCAAACTGCCGTATAAAGTAGGTTCGTCGAACAGATCGTGACATAACCTCACTCTTCGTTTTGCTTTTCAATGCCCATACCGTAAAAAATATTGTATGTGGCATGCCCGTAAACCGTTTTTTGGCTCGAATAATTTCAGTACTCGCTTCCGACTCGCTTCCGGCTCGCCCTCAGCTCATCCTGAAATCTTTACACTTACCAAAAAAACAGGCGGTTTACGGGCATGCCACATAAATAGCTACTTTAGACGTTATCGCCCTCAGATCATTTTCTTGTCAGGGAAGAATGAAGAATATTTAATTGAAATAAATAAGATTATGCACCGGCGATTTGATCGAGTGATAATACAGAATCACGTATAATAATACGCGACGATTATATTATTACTGCGATTCGTAGCTTTTCTACTGTTCCGTGTAGACACGTGCAATCGTACCTTCTATTAATGTAAACATGAACATTACATACCTGACTGTTATGCATATGTATATATATATATATATAAATACATACCTGATACTTGTTACGTATGTATGAGTAAATAATCAGTATAACTGTATAATATATTAATTATTGTTCAATAAAACACGGATGAGATGGTTATTTTAAGAAAAAAAAGATCGAAATGCAAGGGAAAGAAAGTGAAATAAGTTAGAAATATACCGAAACACTCGACTCACCTGCTCTGCCTTCAAAGTCAACTCAATGAATATTTGCTGAAGCTTTTCGTTGACAAAATTTATGCAGAACTGCTCAAAACCGTTCCTCTCGAATATCTCGAACCCGTAAATATCGAGGATGCCGATGTTCTGCCCATTCGTCGATGTCTCCATGGCCAAATTGACGCGCTGCAAATGAACGGAAGTTTTTACTCAGATGATTAAAATTCCAAGCATGACTTTTGTTCACATTCTATTCGTTTAAGATATATTTTCGATTAATTTCATGGTTCGTTTTTTTTTTCAAATTCAATTTTATTCTACTATTCACATTTAGATTTCGATTTTCACAAATCTTCTTTGTTAATTCTCAATTTATTTACATAATTTAAATCATCTCCTATTCTATTCTTCCTTGTTAATTTATAATTATTATTCGGGCGTGTTTGTGCATGAAAAAACTAATTGAAACAAGACTCCTGGTGTACGATGAAACGTGATGAAAAATTCACTATCGTTACCTTCACTAGATAATCGAACAATCTTGTGTATATATCCTTAGCCAACGCATCTCTGGCGTAGAGAGCTTGTTCAACGTTCAAAGTAACGTCAACGGTTTCCGACTGACTTCCCCACTTTGAATCGAATATTCTTGAAGTTAATTTGTGGGACAACTGCTCAGCCGATACTTCCAGCAAGTGTTGAGGATATTCGAGACCTGAATGATGAAAAAAACAGTAAAAGAAAAAAAAATTAATAACGAATAATTTCATGATAAAGCAATAAATAATTATCTTAATATTAGTTCTTTTTTTTATCGATAGTAGTTATCTATTTTCAGCAGAAGTTTGATTCAAGATATAAGTTAAATTTTATGCGGATAAAATATTTCAAAACAGGATTTGAAAAAACTTTTGTATAATTTCAACATGAAAATGGAATTTTTACAAAAAAAGATAAATGAAAAGTTCGTCAACTTACATTGAGGATCGGCGATTCGTGAGTAATTTCCATCTTCAACAAATTGTATGTTTCCAATATGCAAAACTCCGGCAACCAGTTGAAATATCTGGGAAACTTCTGTATTCCGAATTCCCATGACGCTCAAGGCTGTAGTTGATAATCATCGTAGAACATGAAGGTAAGATGAAAAAGAAGAAGCAATAAATTTATGAATTTTCTACCGGTTATTGCATTCAACTTACATCACAATGGCTTTAACCGATCGATAAATATTTCCGGTGAGTATAATTGTGAAAGAAGAATGCATCGTAAGATCGACTCGAGAAAATAAAAGTTATCTGATTTTTTTTTTATTATTCTTATCTTTATTTTCGCGTATCAAATATACGAGTTTCTCAGACAATTTATTGTAAATATTCATAGTTTTCGATCAAATCTGACGATAAGAATATCGCAAAGAATCATAGAGGAATCGGAGTAACCATAAAAAGAATGAAACTGTGAAACGACCTCGTTGTCAAGTCGTTTGAATTTTATTGGTCGACAGTCACCGCCTGATTGAATAGCCGATGCAATACCAATCGCGAATGCCAGAAAATGTCCCTAGGAGTCCAGAGCTAACAGTGGTCTCCTAGGGACATTTTCTAAAAGACAGCTAAGCCTGGATTCCTAGGGACATTTTCTGACAGACGGCTAAGAATGGGTTCCTAGGGACATTTTCTAAAAGACAGCTAAGACTGGATTCCTAGGGACATTTTCTGACAGACGGCTAAGAATGGGTTCCTAGGGACATTTTCTGACAGACAGATAAAAATGCGTTCCTAGGGACACTTTCTGACAGACAGCTAAGAATGGATTTCGAGGGACATTTTCTGACAGACAGCTAAGAATGGGTTCCTAGGGACATTTTCTGACAAACAGGTAAAAGTGGGTTCCTAGGGACATTTTCTGGCAGACAGCTAAAAGTGGGTTCCTAGGGACATTTTCTGACAGACAGCTAAAAGTGGGTTCCTAGGGACATTTTCTGACAGACAGCTAAGAGTGGGTTCTTAGGAACATTTTCTGACAGACAGTTAACGGTGGGCTCCTAGGGACATTTTCTGACAGTTGCGATTGGTGTTGCGTCGGCTGTTCAATCAGGCGGTAAGTGTCGGCGAATAAAATTCGAACGACTTGACGCACGCGCATAACGTGCGCACTTTTCTCATGGACACCCGGTATATTTGGAGGATAGCGATAATGGCGTGCGGAGAATTGGAACACAACCCACCTTTTAAGGTCTCCTGAAAATCGTGGGCATCATTTGTCCCGTCGACTTTATGGTTGCCGCCGTGACTCAGATATTCGTAATAGTCGAGATCTGTGAGTCCAAAGGATGCTGTAAAGGAGAAAAGGACAATTTGTTAAACATTTTCACCCGACGTGTAAATGAATATCGCAAATTTAAGCTTCTTTCAATTTAAAAATGTTGTGTTTTTGCACCAAAAAAAAAAATTTCGTTCTACTCACCTTTCATTTCTTCGTTGGCTCCAGTCGCGAGTTGATAAAAAACGTGAAAATTTCGTTCCCCAGGATTATGCGACGTGACTCTTGATTTTTCTAATAAGAAATTAGATATTTTTCCACCCTCAGGCTGGCCGCCAGATCCGAACATCATTTCCACGTACTTTCCCTGTAATTTAAAATCAAACGAATTAACTAATCAGAAGAAACTTGATTGTAAATTAAAATATCGGGAAAAATATTTAAAGAAAAATATTCTTTGAATATTGAATTTTGACGAACTGCGTAAACTGACGAATCTTAGCAAGGCTTCGATTGTTTTCTTTCTACTGCAACGTAAAATTTGGCATGTATTTTTTTTATCTATCCCACAAAATGAAGATAAGTAACTTAATTGTACAATAAAAATATTCCAATTTTCGTTTCTGCAATTGAACAATTGAGAAAATTCCGTTTGCCTCAGTAGATAAATAAATTCCCTTGAACTTTGATTAGCAATGACTGTTCTCAATTATTGGCACAGATTGAAACAAATTAGCACAAGATTATTAAATCACTTCTAAGTCACGTGCAAATACATCCTTCGTAGTTGATTTGCAAGTTTATAAACAAGTTTATTTCAAAGAGAAAATCTAAACAGGAAACAATATTCATATATTCAATCAAACGTGTACTTTGAGAAGCAACAAAAAAAAAAAAAAAAGCATAAACTCGTAGGATTGCATTAATTTCATTTAAATAAATTTTATCGCAACTATATAATGCGATCATGATTAATTAAACCACGCATCATATCTATTAAAAGCAATAAAAGCGTGTAAAAACAACTCACAAATCTACTGCTGTTATTGTTCCTGACTGTCTTTGCATTGCCAAAAGCTTCGAGCAAAGGATTCGACTCCAGGATAACATCCTTCACCTTTTGAACCCTCTCACCACCTCCGCTGACCCTCGATACATACGACATTATGTATTTAGCTGCGACGGTTTTTCCAGCGCCAGATTCTCCGCTGCAAGAAAGGAGAATGAAAAAATGTCAAATGTGCGTAACAAGAAATATAAATAAGAAAAAGTACCCAAAAAAAAATAATATATTTATTTAATTTCATTTCGTATAATTTATTGAATTTTTTTTTTTCAATTTTAATTGTTTTTCTTTTTTTTTTAGCTTACATCTTACGTAATAATCATACCTTATGATGACGCATTGACTCTCGTTGTCGATTAGCATATTTCTGTACATTTCGTCGGCAAGCCCGTAAACGTGGGGTGGATTTTCGTAGGGAGCCTTGAAACGAGAGGAAGAAAAAAACGGTACAAAGATGAAAAAAAAAGATAACTGTGCGTGCAAATGTGCATAAAGTGGTTTTTTTTTTTTTTTTTTTTTTTCCTTGTATTTTCAGGAAGAAGAAATAATTCGATCAATATAATGAACAGTCGTGTCACTGTGTCTATTCCGAATCACATCATCGATAAACAAAAACTAATCTTAAATTACATTATCGCGTAAGAATTACTAGAAACAATTTGGAATTGCCAAAATTTAAAAAAAAAAATAATACAATATTACTCAGATCCCACGATTATTCTGCCCAAATATATTCAATACTCAAAAAAAAAAAAAAAAAAAAAAAAAAACAAGATTCTTTCAAGAAACTATTTGAATAAAAATGATAAAATTCATCCCAAATTTCAACATTAATTTGTCAAAATTCATACCCATCTGCATAAATTCAAATTTGTAAATGTTTCAGTTATTTCTTCCCGGTATATATATATACCTACATTTTTTTTTCATTGATTTGATATAATTTCTTATATAGTTTCCTTTTTTTGATTATTATTATTATTTTTATTATTGTTTTGTTTTTTTGTTTTTTTACGAACTTACCGCTCCCTGATAAATCTCGATTTCCTTTTCGCCGAAGTAGGGCATCTGCTTGAAGGGATTGATGGAGACGATAACCGGACCGATGCATGTCTACGATCGGTTCTATAGAGTCAAGGCATATATTTTTTTCTGGCATACATGTGTAGTGTAGTTAAAAAATAAAAAAAAATAAAAAATAAAAAAAAACACATCTATCCATAGTTTTAAGTATGGATGTCGAAATATATGTTTCAAATTACGACGACACGTTTTTGTTTCGCTGGAACAAGGTCTGGACGTTATTAGTTTGATCGAGTCATTTAAATTTTTTTGCTAATTTTGTTTAACGTGTTTTAATAAAACTTTACGTTTTTCCTCAGTTTTATGATTTTTTCAACACCTGCAACGTGATTATAAAGAATTATAAAGCAAGTTTCTAATAATTCCGAGGTTATATTTTCGGACAAAGAAAAATCAAAGATCTATTTTTACCAATGCTCCCGTGATTTGACACGGAATGCCCCTTTGTGTGTGAAATCTTTCCAAAACAGGCACGCACGCACGCACGCTCGCACGCAGATTGCCGTAACGATAAGTAACTACATCCGTTCCGTTATACCTGAGGCGATCTATTTTTTCCGCCCACGGAAGGAAGGCTTGGCCATCGGCCCACCCCTGAACACTAATCTCAACACGATTAGATTGCTTTCAACTTATAAGGTGTACTACATATGTATACAATATACATATACGTATACAGGGTGGTGAAAGAAAAAACAAGAAAATACTGAACCGATTTGACAAACACGTGAATAAAATCCAAATCGATCGATGATCGATTTTTGAAAATTTCTTTTTTTCCTCGAAAATAGAAGAAGAATTACGAAACTTACGTTTAACGTTTGAAAAGCTGGAAAATCTTTATAATTCGTCGTTTAGATACAGGCTGTTTAAAAAACAAGTCAATGTTTTACAAAAATTCCCTGGAAGACTGAAAAAAATTTAATGTAAGAAAAGAATTTTCCACTTGATATCGATCTTGAATTATGATTCAACGACTTAATTTATTTTTTTTCAATTAATTACTTGAAATAAAATTCCAACTTTTCGAAAGTCGGTCAACGCTTTTGAATTTTTTTCACGTTTCAAATCGGTACCTTTTTTTTTCGCTCACCCTGTATATATAGTATATCATATGTAAGGACGGAGGGAGTAGACGTTGAACAAAGGAAAATAAAATCGACAGACAGGCAACGAGGTGAGAAAAGGAACTTTGTTCGATTTTTTTTTTTTTTTTTACTATTCTGAGGCTACATAATCAGGCGTGTAAACATCTGACGAAGAGAAGCTCACGCCGACATTCTAGCGTGATGAACGAAGGATTATGATATTCATGATGATAAAATTTTTCTCGCCTTTTATTTTTTTTATAATTTTTTATATCTCCGTTTTCTAATCTCATAAAAAAAAAAAAACTTGTAAAGTATTTTTTCACGTTTCTCAATCAATCGCTCTATACTTGCATTTAAATACATATTATATATGGTATACCAATTTCAAATCGAATGCGATTGATTTTATCGAAATTTTTTTTTTTTTTTTTTTTTGTGAAATAATCAGGAGTTTGAAGTTCGCAACTTGAACGTGACGTAACATTGAAAGGAAAAAACAAAGTACTGTTTTGGCTGCAATTATAAAACGAAGATCCTTTACTTTGACTGCTGCAACTCGATTTCTATGTTGTTTTTTTTTGTTTTTTTTTTTTTTAAACAGTTACTATAGAAAAGCGTTCGTTACACGTTACCATTATAAAAATTCAAACATCCGTAAATTTTTTCTACAAAAATTAAAGGAAACTGTTCCAGATAATTGTTCGAGCTTGGAAAAATAAAATTTGCAACTATGTAACCAGCCGTAAATTATTTAAAATTCATAATTCTTTCCTCGCAAACTTGTCAATTGAATGATTAATTTTAAAAAATTTTCTTACTTTATTCTCTGGTAACAAAAGTGGTCGAAATGAAAACTATAACGAAATGATATCGAACGAGTGACATTTTCACGCAGATTGGTCGTGTCCTCGACGTTTCTGTTATGTGGTGTTACACAATTAGCTGCACTTAAAACAAGTTAGTTAAATTATTTAGTCAGAATTAGTCGGTACGTTCAGTAGCACGCGCTTTTATTTTACCAAACGCGATATAACGTGGAATAAAATAAATTCCAGTTTACGGGTTTGACTGTCTATACCTAAGCGAACTCTGCACGAAACTGTTAAGAAGACGGCTAAATTTGCTAAACACATCAAGTCGTTGTTCTAGTTCGTGATAAGTGATACTAAAATCGGACATGAATTAAGGACGACGTTGGAAACAGGTTCGATCTTATTTTAATCGTTCCTTTCATTTGTGTTTTGTTTTCTGACAGGAATAGGAAGGGCGGGGTTGAAATTCCGAATTTGAAAAGTTCCGAAAGTCGCAAATTCCGATTATTTTTCGTCACGAAACTTAGTAAAGAAATTAAACTTTGACGCAAAGTTCCGAAAAGCTAGAAATTTGATTTCTTTACTTCAAGTTTCGTCATCAAATAATCCCCAGCAGAAATTAAATTTTTTTTGAAATCACTGTAGAGAAGAAAAGTTTGTACCTAAGAATCGGAATTTTTAGTTTAATAAAATATTTCAAGTGATGGAAAAATTATTGTCATTGAGATTGAAATAGGCGAAAAAGTGAAAATTTGTATGAAATTCTTCCGTTTATTAATAACGTCAAACGCATTTGCGTACAGCGTATAACGCTTAATTTAACATTGTTGCCAAATATAGGAATTATAGACACTCCGCACACGTCATACGCATGTATACTATATTAAATATTACGCAGGGTATAATTTCTACATTAAACATTATACGCAAACAAATTATAAACACGAAAGTAAAACGCAATTTGTTTTAATTTCATGTAACGTAAAATTATTCTCATACGTTTCATTCGATTACGTGAATTAAGAAGAAGAATAGAAACTAAATAAAAAATTCTATTATCGTATCTTCTGTTCCTCAACTGACAATTTTTTTTTTCCGCATTCTTTATCATCTTGTCTGCACTAATCGTACGTAGGAAACAAACGTTGCAGAGAGAAGAAAAAAAAATGCACGATGTATAATTCAACAAAGTAAACTTTGTTAATAAGACGAAACAAGTTGTTTCCGGATCGGATTGAATCACCTCGTTTCTCCGGTTTCTAGTTTCTATACAAACGTATGTACGTACATACCTACATGCGATTCTGTTAAACATGCGACAAGTAGTCCGCGTTAAACATGTCACAGTGTCCATTATCCAGATCATCGCACTCGGGAGGTTTAGAAATTGCTACTTTAACACTCCGTCGTGAAAAGAGGTCAAAAAAGTGTTATATTCTCGATTCTCGAGGCTCCATTAGACATGAAATTGCCACGTCAATGTAGGAGTAAGGACGTGGTGTAAAGTATACATGGTGGTCCTAGAACTCCTGTGACACGCCCTTTTCTTCGAGGTTAAGGCCTTTAAGGTGCTTATAAAGACCCGTTGTACACCTCGAAAACGCGGGGATGCAAAACTCCTATACCGCTCAAGCGATCAGAATGAAACTTGGGCAGTTGATGCCTTATTTTGGCAAGAAGTGGAGCGACTTTTTACTTTTTCAAAATTTTGAAAAAATTTTTACAGATTAGTTACCACCCACAGAAATTGGCCAAATTTTCACAGTTTCACTTAATGGATCGACCTATCCGGTATGATGCCACTCGGCGGTGATGAAACACACATTTTGAGCCCAGTTCCATGAGATTTGATGGTAAAATGACGAAATAGCAGCTGATTTGGAATTCGATTACGAAGAACACCGAAATCTCATTTTGGCGACATTTGTTACCGACATCACGCGCATGCCGGTAATTTATGCGTGTAATGCCGGTAAAAAATTACCGACATGCGTGAAAAGTCGGTAAAAAATGTTGCCAAAATTAGATTTCGATATTCTTCGTAATCGAAAACCAGATCAGCTACTATTTCGTCATTTTACCATCAAATCTCATGGGACTGGGCTCGAAATGTATGTTTCATCATCGCCGAGTGGCATCTCACCTCTACCCCCCATAGTATTCTCTCACATAAAATCTTTTCCAAACAGGTCACCAATACCAAATAAATCACCGTCCTACTAATCACCTCAACAAAATAGAAGAACAAAAATGTTTCGAGATCTTGCAATCCTCGCAGTATTAGCGATAACACCAACGATCTCGTGGCCCGCGAACAAAGAGTTTCTGCTGCAGCAAAAAACAGTTTACGAATTGCTACGGCACGTAGATCAGCCGAAAATTAGCAGCGATGGTTCATACTATGATTTGGGAGTGTCTTATGACATTGAGAAGAACATCAAGTACTACAACGACGAGGTAGGTGTGAAGAAGAAGGCAAATAAACTAACGTGTCCTCCCCCCTCCCCCCTCCTCCTTATAACATCAACACAGATTTCTCTGTATGTACTTTCTGCTTTCATGAATCGTCGTTGGGTGAAGAAATGCGTAAGAAAGTTCCTAGATCGTTATGAGAAAGGGATGCAGCCGCGGGGTAAGATCTTCTCACCCTTTTACCCCAAGCTACTCGACGAGGCAAAGGACCTCTTCGGGATCTTCTATCATGCGCGGGACTTCGAAACGCTCAACAAGACCGCGGCTTGGGCACGAATCTACATGAACGAGGGAATGTTCGTCTACGCCTTTAGCATCGCGGTTGTTCATCATAGGACGACACAGTTCATCAGCATTCCGGCCGTGCACGAGATCCAGCCACATCTATTCTTCAGTAAAATGGTTATTCGAAAGGCACAGCAGGCCATGCGGGAAGAACGTTAGCGAATTCAAGTTACTTATTACTAAACTCATGTTTTCGAAACATCATTTTCGAAGGGCTGTAATGGTTTCATGGCTTACTGAATTACAAGGTGATTCCATTGTTAGATAGAGGGTACAAGATTGACTTTCTCTAATTTTCAGTATTCAATGGTAGCTAGACTTCTCACTACTGACAAGTGATCCCTCAATACTGGAATTCCACTGTTGAACGGTATAAGCTTAACTTCCCCTAATTTTTAATGTTAAATGGCAGCTTGTCTTTCTATCATTTCCAAGTGAATTCCAATGTTGAAGGGTATAACCTTGAATTCCTCAAATCTCCGATGTTAAATGGTAGCTTGACTTCCTCCGATTGTCAAATAATTTCTGAACACTGAGTCTCCCTGATAGCCAGTTCTTTCCTCTAAGCTTCGATAGGCATCGACCTTTCACCGAATGAAGGCCGTGAATGAAATCCAATGATGAAGGGTAATTGGACATTCCGTGATTCCCAAGGAGTCCCTAGATTTTCAATAGTTGTTTAACTTCTCACTGATTTCCAAGTAATTTCCAATGCTAACCAGCGACTCAAATTCCACTGATTTCAAAGAATATCCAATTCTGGTTCCTTCAAAGCTCCAACCTGATTGCAAATCACTAATTTAATTGGCAACCTGATTGCAAGTAAGTTCACGAGGTTCAAAGTGCATGCAGCTTCAAGCGAATTCGAATGCCTTAGTTTCAAACACGATGGCACGACTCGTTTTCCGGTCTCTTCCAGACACCAGAAGCACTTATATGTCCGCCAAGGGTTACCTAGTGGTTCCAGCGTCCTACGGCAACTGGCAAAACACCAAGACTGACGGTTATAACGAAGACGAGCAGCGCCTCAATTACTTCATGAATGATGTGTCACTCGCCGAAGCGATGCACTACGCTCATCTGCTGAGACCATCCTGGTTGTGTCGTGTCGAGTTCAGCGACAATGTTTTCGCAGCATGGCCACCACGAGGTGAGATTTTTCTATGGTGGCACATGCACACTTTGGCACTTTACAAGATGGAACGTTATTCCAACGGCCTCGGGGCGATAAAAGAATTTGATTGGAACTACCCGCTTCCCTACGGACATGATTCCAACGCCAGCTATCCCAATGGATGTCAGTTTCCCAGTCGCAAAAAGGGATCGCGCATTCCACACCACCTTTTCCCACTACTGAAGGTGAGTGTGAAGCAGCTACAGCTTGCAAGGTTTTCATTATGTTTGAACATACGTTGTTGAAAGAAGCTTCATTCTTGTCCTCATTCGGTATACATACAGCAAGTTAGATGAACTAGACTAGCCGTGATAATTGGCAACCAAGAAAATTAACGAGGTTGAAGTTAATAACGTTAATGTCACCAGAAGAATAAAAGAAAAACTCGCTATATCACTATATGTATATAGAATGACTTTGAAAGTGTCGAGTAACCAAAATATGAGTGACTTACTTTAGCTTCTTTGCGTCGTGGACATTGACGTTACGAACTTGAACTTCGTCGGTGAACTGAGGTTTAACATAACTCGTTTACTGGTTCATGAATTGTAACTACTTACTATTCACGACATTTGGTGAACAGAAATGACCAACAGAAAAATTTCTGTTTTCATTCTTTCTATAGAAAGTTCGCGACCTCGAGTCACGGTTATCGTCAACACTGGACACAGGGATGATCATGGATATCCACGGTGAACCGGATGGCATTTATAAACAAGAGTTCGTGGAAATTCTGGGTAATATTCTTGAGGGAAACGCAGACTCGATTAACCGTGAATTCTACGGCAACTACGATGCATTGGCAAGACAAGTTCTGGGCTGTGCTCCTCGCCCCAAAACTAAGTACACACCATGTCCGAGCACCCTGGAACACTATGCTACCGGACAGAGGGATCCGATGTACTGGTCACTAACCCAGAGAATAATCAACGCCTATCACGAGTTAGTTCTGCTTCCACTTGTGCAAGTCAAGACGTTCTCACCCGAAACCATATCAAAGCTCTGCACTACTCCTTACAAGGTGCTTATAAAGAAGCGTTGTACACCTCGAAAACGCGGGGAAGCAGAACTCCTATACTGCTCAAGCGATCAGAGTGAAACTTGGCAAATTAATGCCTTATTTTGGCAAGAAGTGGAGCGTCTTTTTACTTTTTCAAAATTTGGAAAAAAAATTTACAGATTGGTTACCACCCACAGAAATTGGTGAAATTTTCACAGTTGCACTGAATGGATCGAACTATCCGGTATAATGCCACTTGGCGGTGATGAAACGCACATTTTGAGCCCAGTCCCATGAGATTTAATAGTGAAATGACGAAATGGCAGCTGATCTGGTTTTCGATTACGAAGTACACCGAAATCTCACTTTGGCGACATTTGTTACCGACCTTTCATGCATGCCGGTAATTTTTTACCGACATTACACGCATACATTACCGGCATGCGCGTAATGTCGGTAACAAATGTTGCCAAAATGAGATTTCGGTGTTCTTCGTAATCGAAAACCAGATCAGCTGCCATTTCGTCATTTCACCATCAAATCTCATGGGACTGGGCTCAAAATGTGTGTTTCATCACCGCTGAGTGGCATCATACCGGATAGGTCGATCCATTCAGTGCAACTATGAAAATTTGGCCAATTTCTGTAAGTGGTAACCAATCTGTAAAATTTTTTTCAAAATTTTGAAAGAGTAAAAAGACACTCCACTTTTTGCCAAAATAAGGCATTAACTGCCCAAGTTTCATTCTGATCGCTTGAGCGGTATAGGAGTTTTGCATCCCCGCGTTTTCGAGGTGTACAACGGGTCTTTATAAGCACCTTAAAAACAGAAACAACAGTTGTCGTGATCATGAAGTCTAAAGAATACAAATTTCCAGGCTTTTCCATCGATGTGACCATGTGACCATTGTCAAATAAATTCCTAACGGCACGTTAACTTTTCGTTTTTGCAGTTTTGCCTCACATTTGTGTCCCTACACTCTCAAAGACCTGGCATACGAAGGTGTGACGATAGAGTCAGTTGAGGTGGAAGACATTTTCACGTACTTCGAAGACGTGGATTACCTCGTCTCGACGGGTCTCGAAGTACAAAATGGGCAGAACGAGCCGGTGGTTAAGGTTAGCCAATGCCGACTGAACCACTTGCCCTACCGCTATAACATCACGGTGAAAAGTGCGACCACGACGACGGTTTGGGTCCGGGTGTTCCTGGGCCCGAAAGAAAACTCGAACCAAAACGAGCTGGGCATATCGGAGAACTACAAGGACTTCCTTCTCCTGAACGTGTTTGCGGTAGAACGTGAGTACCTGCATCACTCGAAACGTTGGTGGCTAAATGTATGGTTTTGTTCACCCCATGGACTTGAGTCACGACCTTTAGGACCGTCTTTTCGTCACTATTCTCCTGATTTCAGTTGAGAATGGAACGGTCACTATCCAGAGGAATAGCGCGCAGGATTACACAGTGGCGCCGGACAATATCAGCGGTGATTTGTTCTACGAGAAGGTTGTTCAGTCCCTGAATAATGGCGACGATATCTTTGAAATTCCGCATAATCTCTACGCCCTAAAGTATCGCACCGCCATTCCTAAGGGCTGGATCGATGGATTACCACTTCAACTTTTCGTCTACATAGGTTCACCGATGGCCGAGTTTATCTACACTAGTTTACCTTTAAGAAAATCGATTATATTTCCCCTGGACAGACCTCCGAACCTTGATCCATCCAGTTTGGAGAACGCTTACCTTAAGGAAGTCAGAATCTACCACACGGAATATTCAAAAATCAAGCAAAAGACTCGCGAAGCGAAATGAATCACCTCAACCGGTAAAGTAATCAACGAATGTGTTTTTGTTATCATTGCATTGTATTACTCACGCTTTGTATTATTCTTTACGTCAGTTGTCACGTTATACGTTCGACTGCACAGCTGTTATGACAAATGAGAAACGACGCTTAGTTGCTTATGAACTTGAAAGATCCTGAAATTATTAAAGAAGAAGAAAAAATTACACTCGAATAATCCGAAAGATGAGCAAATTAGAAATATGCGACAATTTCAAAATATTATTACTAGTTTTATAATTAAATCAGAATTTTCGTTATTTTTTAAGGATACAAATATATAATCGTCCATGTATCGTTTTTTCAGATTTTCAACGATCGAATCCTCGTTGACTTTTGGTAGTAAAACCATATCGTCAACACCCGACACCTTGACATTTTGACTCTGCCAGTGATAAACCTGAAACGAGAAAAAAATTTATGAGAATTGAAGTAGTCGTTGACTAAACGTTTAAGTACTAAATCAGAATTCTGAAATTTACCGATTCTAACTAAGCTATGTCAAAAAAAAAGGTCCGATAAAAACCGTATTTTGCACAATGAGTAAGATCAATAGCTATTTATGTGGCATGCCCGTAAACCGCTTGTTTTTTTGGCAAGGATAAAGATTTCAGGACGAGCTAAAGGCGAGCCGGAAACGAGTACTGAAATTATCCGAGCCAAAAAACGGTTTCCGGGCATGCCACATACAATATTTTTTACGGTATGGGCATTGAAAAGCAAAACGAAGAGTGAGGTTATGTCGCGATCTGTTCGACGAAGCTACTTTATTCGGCAGTTTGCGATGCGCACTTCGAACTGCGCGTCAAAACTGCGGAATAAAGACTTTATTCCACAACTTTGTTCGCTGCCGTATAAAGCGTTACTTTACGAAACGAAAACTGCCACAAAAAGTGAACTTTTCAATGCCCATGCCATAAAAAAGCAATTGTTGGCAAGAACGGAAAATTTTTGCGGTAAAACAGGTATCTCCGTGCGATGCAAACGAGAAAAAGAGTACGTAGTAAATAAAAACCAGAGAACATAAACGCTGGAACAAGTGCAGATTCATGCTCAATAAAGAAAGTCATTGAATATTATGGCGACTTAGATAATTCATCAACCAGTGATTATTGGCCAATAAATTTTAAACTAAATAAACTGCAGCCATCGTATTTTTTCCAATGCCAAACGATTTTTATTTATCATTAACAGAATCCATCTGTCAGTATTTTTTGTTTAGTTATCCTAATGAAAGTAGAATAAAGAAAGTATAATACCGAACAAAAAAAGGTTAAAAATCGATCGAACCGGGAGAAAAACGTCAGTCGAGGGGTTTTCGGGGTCGCTCAATACAAATCAGAAATCAGATGTTCAAAATTCAATATAGTGAATCCAACGAGCGACCTCGAATCCCCTGCAAAGAGTTTCTTGACCGTATTTGATGAAATTTGAAATTTTCATCCACCATATTGGACCCACGATCTTTAATTTTCAAATATGATTTCAGATTCATAAAATCAGCGAGTCCAAAACCCATAGAATACTATCTTGTTATAAAAATTGACTCGTTAAAATAATGTGTGAATCAAAGGATTAATATTATTATCATTATCGTCATTATTATTATTATTATTATTCGTATTTACAACATTATATTTCATATACGGTATATTTAAAGCGAGAAAGGACCGGAGAGATTGCGCTGCTGCGATTGCGAGCACTCGAGGACATCAGACTCGAAGGTTCTGAGATGATTACACATTTCCGGTTGGTACTGTTCGCTAAAAGTCTCTCTCTGTTCATTCACCGAACTTCCGCCGGCGGTGCTCCAAAGTAGGAGCTCGAAACCCGCAGCCACTCGACGACACGATGATTTTTTGTCTCGATAAGTATTATTCGTAAATACTAACTAATATTTAAATCAATCATAAATGTAATTAAATTTGCAGAAGATCAAAATCCAAAGTATATGAAAATTCGTACTGAATTTGTACAATTTCCTCAAAATATATATAATATACATTATTACTGTAATAAAATACACAAAATTATTAACATTTCTGCAAAACTTTCTCTGTGCTACGTACATACATTTTTTTTTTTTTTTTTTTTTTTTTGAGAAGAATAGCAGAATCAAAAGAATGAAAAACGAAGGAACGATTGAATTTTTAAATGTACATACATATATCGATTGAAGTTAGTAATGTTATCGTAACAAAACATTAGGAATAAATAACTATTTTCTTATTTTTACAATGATTTTCATGGAACAAAGATTGCAGAATATGAATACCTGTTTTTTGTATTATTACTGAATTTTAAACACTTCAAAAATCGCGAAATAACAGTTATACTTCTCAGCTTGAATCGTTGCTACGATAACGTTACTAACTTCAACGTGATAAATTAATTACATTTTTAATTAAGTTTCTAACTTGTCAAACAAGAAAAAGAAAAAAGAAAAGGAATTCTCGACAATAGTGAGAATTGAAAAAAAAAAAAAGGTTCGCAAAATCTGGACTATCCAATAGGCTACTTGTGTCTAAAATGAAAATTAATGACTTGGGCAAAACGGATGTCACGATTAGTGATAAAAGACTAATTACATGGATACCTACATATATATATATATATATATATATATATATATACATATACCTTCATGTTATTTATGCGTGTGATGTTACCGGTATGCTGAATGTATGCATAATTCTCCCATTGTACGCCAGTTTTTGTTATTATACATGAGGCTGCCGAAGAAAGTAAAACATAACGGTACCGCCCCCCACATAAATAACGCTCAGGTACTAATTTTAATCAGGTTGTTACAACAGTCCCAGAACGGTATTACAGAAGCGATATATCTTTTACTGCAGCAAAGTCAATCCGAAAAAGAGATTTTTCGCCACGTGACCGAAAGTTGGTTAAATTTTTTATTAAAAAATCTACTGCACGTCGGAGATTTTCAGATTTTAATTATTATTTCTGGCTTCTTTGTTACATCTAATCTTTTTTTCAGATTTTTATGATTATTTTCTTTTTATACTCTTGAAATTTATCACGTTTTATTACATAAATATACTTTTCATCGACACGAAATTTGAAAACCAAAAGATTTTATGTGTACATAAGAAATGAGATTTCAATTAAAAGAAAAAAGAAATTAAAAAATAACTCAACTTGTCGCTATAATAAACAAAAACAAGAAAGGTTATGATAAGAAAATTTCAATTTTACAAATGAAATGTGTCTTTCTTTTTACGATGCAACAATTCACGAATTATAATTTCTCTATCGTGATTGGAATATATTTTATACAAGTTGTTTTCTTTTACATACAAAATGTCAATCGCAATATGGTAATAAAATGAAGTATATTAATTAAATTGAAATAAAATGACAATATAAGAGTTTTTTCGAATATAGTTTGATGACACTCTTAAATAGCTCTAATTAAGCGATTTATTTTTTCAATCTCATTTCCGACCATTTACAGCCTTCGGAGATTATTATCATAAGACTTAAAAGTACATCGTAGAGTAGTAGAAAGAGTAAAATGTCTAGGAGAGAGTAAAAGAAGTTAGAAAAAAAGAAAAACATATCAACTGTTTGAAATCTGTAACAAGCAGGCTGCTACGAAAAAGACGATCATGTGAAATTATTTTCATTTGCGTTGAACGTACACAACGAATCCAAGGAACGGAGAAAAGGATGAGTCAATTGGGAATCCGAGAGAAGATTCTTCGTATAGGTATAAAGTTGTTATAGAGGCTGCTCAGTGACGCTACCCGATGAATAACATGGAGAATAGATTACGAGAAACTGCTCAGAGCGTGAGTGAGGAAGAAGAAATAACAACATGCTTAATCATCATCTGCTATGCTCATCCGCGTGTGTAATTACACAAGTTGAAAGATAGGATGAATTGATTCAATTCATCAAACCCGCGAGTAACGTAAATTTCAAACAATATACGATTTTCCATTATTAAGATCTAGTAAAAGAGAAAATGAATCATCAAGGCGACAACTTTTACATTCAGTAGTTCTAACAGACATCCGTTGTTTTTATTTGCGGTTTCCTTTCCATATCATCGCTGTGTAATGTTTCCTTTTTTTCCTCATTTCTTCCTATTGGACTTGAAAGGCCATAAAAAGAGTTTTCAAATTTGGCGCGCGTAAATTGCGCCTGTTTACAGATGATTGTGCATACACAAATGTAAACGATACCTAATCAAATCGTACGTCAGGCGGTAAAGTGAATAGAATATTTGAATTTAATTCGAAAAACAAAGGCAACAGGTTCGTCTCATGCGTCATTATCCTTCGAAGAAACGACCGACGACTCACGCGTAAACCGGACAGATTTTTTCCCACATTACATACGTGGGTATCTTTACAAGACACAATAAGAAGGACCTTCCGGCGTCGTAAGGACGCGTGCATCATCGCTAGGTTTCAAAGCCCTGTCTCATGAATTTCCAGTTTTTTTAAAACTAATATTGCTAAGTAATTCTTCAGGAAAAATTCAGCAAACGTATAGAAATTCATGAACAAAATATTGTCTTTTCTTTAGTGATATATCTATATACCTGCAGTACATAATTGGTACGTGACATAGAGTGAAACTTGAAGAAGCGGTGACTAATCCGTGGAATAGCAACAATCAGCGACGGCAAAAGCTGTTATATACGCGTATACAACATCCTTAAAAAGATATCGAGAGATAATAGGATCGCGGTGACTCAGAATCGACTTCGCGCCGCGCGAAATTAATAATCGCGAAATACGCCTACAGCTGATATCAGACGGTCTTTCACAGATTAAAGAAGATAACATAATAATTCCCGTAATACAGCGCTCTGATAAAAAAAATAAATAAAATAATACAGATACGCGCTCAATGGCTCGAAACTACGTATTTCAAAACATCATCGAGTTGTAAAAGTAACTCTCGAATCATTGCGGCAGGTCATCAAAGAGAAATTGAAAGTGAGAATAGCGATAAGCGAGAGGTGAGAAACCTCTCTCTCTTTCTGTATTATGTTTTGTATTCTAGGTTACGATAATCTCGATAGTTTTCCTATCTACACATCGCATCGACGACTATTCCGAATAACAGTCGTGGAGAAAGTGGATTAACTAGAATAGAAACAGAAGCTCGGATGTGCTGAAAACAAAAAACAATCATCGCGCTACTCACCATTTTGACGTGAATGTGTCCCGCACTTTAGAGTCTCCTTCCGTTCATAACAAACTTTACACCCACAGTTCGACAACAAAAACAACAGACAATCGTGCCACGAGTTCAAGAAATGACTGTCGCTGCACTGAATTTGTAATAAAGAGTTTGAAAGAGAAATGAACGCAATAACGATGCACCAGTCAGCGAACTCGATATTATTATACCCTAATTGCAGCTGGTCGTCGTCCGGTTGTCAGACGCCAGCAGTTTATCCATTTCGTCGTCGTCGTGTAAAGTCTGGCTAATCCAAACTAGTCTCGCACACAAGTTGCAGTGCACTCACAAAGCGCGAATCACCGACACTCAACTGTCACTTACACAGCCACCATTTACAGCTGACACCTCGCCAAGTTACCGACCGAGAAACTCGGCGCAACGTTTGCTTTCACGTGTAATTCGATTTTCGTGATTTCCGTCTACGAATGTTGACACGGATTTATTGCCGATGTTCGATGAATAAACCGAGGTTCAGCTGTTTCCGTGCACCGTTTTTACTGCAGTTGCACCTGCTCACACGCACGCGGAACACTGATGCATAGGAAACTGTGTCGTCTGTTACGTGACTCGGAATCTACGGCTACTATGCTCAGCCTGACGCGACGGCTGTTTATTCTCGACTGCCGACTGGAAGCGACAGAATCATTTACAGCGACTCGTCGCGCACCTTGCGGGAAAAGCCAAAAGCTCGGCAGTGACTCTCAACCTCGAGCTATGAAAACTCTAGGACTGAGCGATGAAATGAAGGTGCTTGATGTGGTGTTAGGTGACCGATTTGAGAATAGTGTTGCCAACCGTATAGAAATTCTGTGGAAAAAGATAAATCGTTTATTGATTAAGAAATATTGTCGCTTAGGTCGAGATCCTGGAAAAAAAACTGAAGATTTCACACGAAATCTCAAGACTAATAGCGAAGTCTCTAAAAATGGTCTGTGAAATTGAAACGATATACTAAAAATCAACCAATTTTGAGCGATCGCTAAAAATTTGTAAAAATTTTTTTTTTGTATTCTCGGCAACGTAATAAAGACAGATGTACTTGATGCTTGTATGTATATGTATGTACTAAGCATTATATTTATTAAATCGCTCATCAGGACAGGTATATACATACATACATACACCATATTATTTGAGTGACCGTTATTGTTAGCGCAGATCGATGTTGTTATTTTTGTCTATCTAATCTAGCTTTAATCGAACGGCGATTCGAGGTTATTGATATAGTAATGATTATTATTATCGCACAATCGTATATCGTAAGTATATAAATTAAGTCATGAGGATATTGTAGAAAGTATATTAAATACTCTAAAACCAAAATTATGCGGTCGTGTTCATTTATTTCCCATCGTTCTTTTTTTTTTTTTGCATATAATAATTTACTCTAGACATTTATATACCTACTATCATTTTCACTTTCCAACACCTTTGGTGGTGTGAGAAAAGTATTGTTTTTCGGTCGAAAATCCATTTTTCTGATTTCAATGAATCTTTACGTTTCCCAACTTCTAGAATCCGAAAAACAGGTTTTTAGAAAAATTGGTTTGTCTGTCCGTGATGATATCGGAAATGGTTTGATGGAAATTTCTAAATCTTACAGGATTTTACAACAAAATAATGGGGATGCTAAAAAATTGCCATGTGCTGTTTAATCTGAACTTTCGGTTATACCGGAAATAAATCTATTCTCAATATTTAACCGACAAAGCTATACTTAGTCTTCTTCATTACTTTTCTGAATGAATTTTATACCGCAAGACTCTTCCCTTTTCATGGTGATAAAAATTACCGTGAAAAACTATTCTTCCAGCTTGTTGTCGTCTAAATTCAACACAATTCTCAATTTTCTGACCGCTTCTTTTAGTGTTTACGGTACCAAAATTCGGATGAAAGTTCTGTGCAATGTTTCTAATGTAAATATTGCTAATCAAAATTCAATTTCCGAGAGTGAAGTTGACGGTAAATAAAAACAAATTACTTTTTTAATCAGGCTTTGTTTGAGAGCCGTCAGAGCTACACTCAGATCTTACAGCAGGAGTGAGTCACATTAACAGGTCCGGCTTAACCGTTCAACTCAAAAGCCTATAGCTGTAGACGCTCAAAATTTTCGGCTCTTCAATTTTCAAAATCAAATTTTTGTCCGTGTTGTCTCTGTTGAGCATAGAGAGTGAAATCGCTCGTGATTTAGATTTTGGAAATATAAAGGATGAATTTGCTAGCGTTAAGGCGGTAAAAAAAATATGAAATATAATTACTCAATATCGTAATACAAAATGTGTTTTCCAATACGATACTATTATATACAAACTTAATCACATTATTAAAAGAAATGTTATAATAAAAATATTTTTCTCAACCTTAGTTGATTTAATTTTCTATCACGAATTTTTAAATTCAGCCTATTAGACCATCTTGCAGGATCAACATTCGGCCATTATTTGTAGACCAGCCTTAGGTATCGTGCCCCCTTAATCCGAGCCTGGTCACACATGAGATAAGAATACGGTTGCGGATTACTGAAACGCCGGAGTTATTTCCACACTAACGTGTCTTCCGCATGCTTATACCTCTCTAAAGAATATCGGTTTTCATGTAAGAACAAGAAAACTCTTTACGTCCGCTGCGGAAATTCCAGCATCGGTTTTACGCACAACCTTCTGGCAGTGCTGAGTAAATATCAAAACGTCTGGTTCAACTACACACGGATTATCCATCCCAGTCTGAGTTTATGTAAACGAAGAGAACGCGGATGAAAAACCCGAATCAAAGTGTATCAATTGAATTGAGACAATGTCCATAATCGAGAAACTTATAAGATATAAAAATCTACGAGCTGGTTCGTATGGGAAAAACTAAAAATCAAAGAACCTTAACGAGTCACATCAATGATATCATATATCAGAACAAGAATATCTGCTTCGAAGTAAGTAAGTTAAATGTATCACTTGAGTATCTGTATGTGTATCATACGTCACTTTTATACGTTGATGGCAAAAAATAGTATCTTAGTCAGTACCCGAAGGCAATAACATAATTAAAACTGCACGTATACAACTTTCTGCAATAACTTGGCGCAAGCCAGATTAATACTGAAATACGCGAACTTCAACACCGTGAATTCATAACACCGTATAATATAAGGAAAATACTATTCTTTGATTAAAAAAAAAAAAAAAAATGTAACCGACAGGATACATACACTCGCGGTTATCGCTAAAAAGAACGACGAATAAACCATGTTACTAAAGATAAAATTATTTAAATAAACTTCGACTTGTTGATCGGTTGAATTAATCTTATATTACATCAAGATTTCAAGATTTTAACGACGATAGAACTACTTTCTTCTCTTTGCGCAAGACGTAACTTTTCAAAATTCGACTAGATTGATAGGTTAGAATCTGTTCGAATTAGTAGTAGAAAGTCTTGCTTTAATGTTTTCCATGAGCGGGTAATGAGAACGGTAAAATAAGAAAGAAAAAAAGTATATCGCAATATTAATTTAAGCATCCTAATATAGTTTGGCCGCGATAAATGTGATTGCTAATTCAAGGTCTACCGTGCCTCGAATATGTGTAACGTTCGTTCGCAATTGAAATGCGAGAAAGCCGTTTAACGGTGATGATTACCCCCCCAGAATCGCATGTATTAACGCCAAATGTTACAGTTGCGCCAAATTCGCAACTGTAATAACAAGTGCTCAGTTGTTACTCCACCTGATTCGAACTTAATCATGTTTAAACTGCCTATCCTAGATTATTGAACACCGCATAGTTGAGCTGAATTCGTTGCAAGAAATTAACTCGATAAGAAAATTCTGATAAGTGCAAATGCTAAATTGCTCGTAAAATCGTCGTTCGATTGATATATGTTTTTGATTTTTCATTTCTGTTTAATTGTTTCTACTCATTCAGCAATTATATTGAGATATTCACGGATTGAACCTTGTTTATATATCACGCACTTAATATTTGCAGTACCGTTTTGGGAAACGGTATATAACCGCACGTGTTGCAATAAATTTTTACACAGTATTCTGCTGTACGTACATGGAATGGCAACGTTACTCACTGACCGCCGATTTCTGTTTAAGACGGTGTAACAGTCCTACCCTTACCGACCGAGTAGACTCCTCCGTTTTCTTAATATATTAAATAAACAAACGAACGGAATGGGTTGAAATTTCGAAAAAAAAAACGGACTCATGTTTGAATTCGTGCGATCTTTCGTTCGCTATTAATTTACGTTATAAGTAAAAACTCCCAATATTGAACATAACGTATAATTAGATGTGTAAAGACGTAAACATACTTTTATTCAAGACTCAACCATAATGTTCACTTTTTTTACCTGAAAAGCGGGACGAAAGTGACTTATTATTCCCACTTCACTTTTTTCCCTCATCTTTGGGAAAAAATGACAATTCCAAAAGTGGCATTTTTCGCAAATATGAGATTGCATGGAAAATTAAAAATTCATTTTTTTTCAAATTTACTGGTTAAAACATCTCCGAAACTGCAATCTTTCAATTTCGATTCAGTCTTGCGATAATTAAAATTAAAAAAAAGTCATCAGAATCCTCAATAAATTTGATAATTTTACAGCTGTTGAGCGGCTTCATTCGTAACGAAAAAAATTATACATGGAGGAAAGAATTAATTTATGTACACGATGTATAATAAATATGCATACATACATGTATTACGTACTTGAACACAATACAGTGAACACGAGTTCCAAATTGTCTTTTTGTATTTTTTCAACTTTTTCCATTTTTTCTATTTCTTCTCTATTTTTTTTTCTTTGTTTCACCCATCAAATAAGTTTCAAACGACTCACATTGATAATGACGACACTAACACGTGCAGTTAGAAGCGTTAATGAAGACAAATTTTCATAATTCATGTATACGTTTTTGATCATGTATTTTTTAATGGGAAATTTCAATAAATTCACATAATTAGAAGTATTTGACTAGCAACTAATATTACACAAGCATATCGATGCAGATTATTGGAAATGTCGGGGATTGATAGAAAATTCTTTTGATCATACTTGTCGTCGCAGTTTTGTTTACAATAATTCGAATAAACTTCCATATGAGAAATAAAAATAAGAAAAGTATAGTAAAGTTAAAGGGAAAAACCTGAACATGAAACAACAATAAGATCAGGTGAAACATGTTTAAAATAAAAACATATATACATAAATATAGAAATACGTATAAAAATGTGTAAAAATAATAAAGTATATAATATACTTGTGAAATCATATTTCGATAAATCGTTCAACGTTTTAATTGTCAATAAATTTCGTTGATTGTATAAAATAATGATTGTATATTATTTATCGTATCATTGTCGTGAGAAAAATTTTCATGTAAGTACAATTTCATGTAGCTACTAGTATTTGTGTATTACAAATAGTGTTCCTTTGAGGCGAGAGATTGAGATTTCTATTACTGATATGTCAGCTAATTAAGCGCCATATACTATTCAACGTACGTATATCCTTTATATAGAAACGAAATGAAAATCTTTCGGCAATAGTAATATGTTACGTATAATTCCATAACCAAGCTAATTTTTTTTTTTTTTTTTTTTTTTTCACACCCTCTTTACTTGTTAGGTAATTTTGTTATATTATATTTATTTACAAATACGTTGATCAATTGAAAACTCATTATAGAAACTTACTTATATGATTTATAATTGTATTAGTATGTGTTTCTACATGTACCCAGCTAAAAAATCATTTTGTACTAAAGTTAATATATATATATATATATATATATCTATAGTATATCACACGAAAATTAAACAGCCTATTATTCATTATGTTAATAATAATTTGTTACGGGATGTTATAAGGTATGTATTTCGTGAACGAGTAAAAAGAAACAGAACAAAACAGAAAAAAAAAAATTCAACAACGTTATAACGTTCAAGCCGAGAATCCTGCGGTACGTAAATAATAATAATAATAATAATAATAATAATAATAATATGTATACAAGATTAGTTAAGTCAAGATTTACAATTCTTATGTCAATTGCTAATAAAATCAATTGAATAGATTGCTGATCTTCGATCTATATTTACATAAATGTGTCTGAAGAGCTGAAGAATACGAAATTACTACATGCTTGCCAATGTTAATTAACGTTGATGATTAGATTCTTGTTAAAAACCATCCAACATAGAGTTTGGAATTCTGTAGTATACCCAGCTGATGTCATACATATACATAACACAATCGCGACAGTTACGTACATAAATGAAATTTTTTAATTATCTTTTTTTACCTTTTTTGTTTTGGTTTAGTGTTTTTTACAACGCAAATGACGAATTCCTACGTAAATAGAAGTATATATACATATATGTGACATATATATATATACTATACTTATACAATATAATGTATACTGTTACTATTGTTGTTGTTGTTGTTGTTATTGTTGTTGTTGTTAGAATTATTAATATTATTATTATTATAACCATGCAAGATTGCGTACAAATTATGCTATCAATGATTATACGTGTACCTCAAAAGCGTTTGCTGTTTGTTTGTTTTCATTTTTTTTTTTTTATCTGCTAAACTTTCTTAGAAATCTGAATTTTAATTTCTTTTGGCTTGAATTTTTTTTTTTTTTTTTTTTTTTTTTGTGCTCTTCGTCTTAGCTCTCACCGAAGTGAAATGTTCAAACGAAAGGCAGTTTAGTACCATTCAATCAGTAGTTAAAGATTCCTTGATCTATGAGTTAAAATGTTGTTTGTTTTTAATTTTTAATTTTTTTTTTTTTTTTTCTCTGTTCGACTGCTTTGATCGTTCGTCCTGTATCCTTTTGCCAAAACCATTCACCCCCAACAATTATTATATGGCCTATTATAATGATTATAATAGTATTAGGTATAGTTATTAAGAAGCGTTTTCTAGTAATTATATATTTTGTCTCTTTGTTTTGTTGTGATGTTTTCGCTGTTATTATTTTTCGTTCTTGAAAATAAAAATAAATAAATCATCACACACATATACGTTTGTATTGTTACATGTATGAAATTTGTTGTACCGCAGTTTTTGCAGCAGTTTAAAATTATTATTAGAAATCAAATATTTCCCCCATAATTTGCATTTTCCTCGATGTAGCGCTCTGTATTTAACTGTAATTTTTACAATTCGAAATATTCTCAAATCTCTTCATTCGTTAATCAACAAATTTTCAATCTTTCGTTTTCTCATCACTTCTCTATAGTGAAAACTGTACGCGGGCGAATTTTATTATTTTACTTCTAGATTGTTTTATTTTCCTTGTCGTTCGATAAGGTTAAAAATATTACATCGATTTTATTCAGCGCTTCAATTGCGAAAAATGCTTAAGAATTGTATCTTCGCAATTTTTATGCCATACGACTAATTTTATTATTATCAATAGTATTATTATTATTATCAATATTATTAGCATCATTTTTTTTTTTTTTTTTTTTTTCTTCACCACTTGTAATAATTAATCACTATACACAGGTGATACAGCAGGTATACAATGAATTACCTATTTTCGATTTATTCAACTTTCCTTCATACTTTTCTTCCGGCAAAATTTTTCTTTAATTCTTTTTGTTTTTACAACTAGATTCATTATAATTATATTGCAATTGACATTCGTTTACATCTATATATTATTTATACAATTTCCCAAGTACAATTGTACAACGTTTCTAAGACTTGATATTATTCGCGTGAAATATTTAGCGGTTGTTTTTTTTTTTGGGGGGGTTGAAGAAGGGTTGAAAAATTGGTCGCAATTATTTTCAATCTTGTTTATTTTAATTTATTTTTTTTTTTTTTTTTTTTTTTGTTTTGTTCTCCTTTCTTAAAAAACAGGGCAAAAAAGCAATTAATTTCACCGACAAACACAGTCAGGCTACGCGAATTATTCAAGTCGAAGAAACACCGTGCGTGTAAATATATTATTGAACTATAAAGTTCCTATTAATCTATACAGTTTTGCATGAAGTTTTGGCATCTCAATAATTCGCCTCCTTTTCGAGCAGAAATTGCAAATTAGGTAAGAGAGAGAGAGAGAGAGAGAGAGAGAGAGAGAGAGGAACCGGATGAAATATAGTTTTCAGATAATTTTATATAGAGATTATATAATAAGTGCGCTCGTTATATCGGAGACGAAAAATTGTTTTAAAAAAGATTTTTAGTACAGCGTAGGCACTTGTAGGAAATAAGGTCAGTCCGAAAGTTTTCACGGAAAGAAAATATCGATGTCGTAGCAATCGTTCGGGGGTTTTTTTTTTTTTTTTTTTTTTTTTTTTTTTTTTTTTTTTTTTTTTTTTTTTTTTTCCAAGTTACACGTTTAAGTCTCAAGACAATCTTTTCGCAATTATGAACTCTGGCGCTTGAACGATTTTCACAAACACGAGATACAATGACAGTTTACAAAGATTCGTCTATTTCATTAATCAAGGTTTGTTATGTGTTTACTTTTTTTGGTTTGTCATATTACAGACACAAAATATGAGAGAAGAAAAGTATTTTTTTTTTTTTCTTTTTTACTAGCTCGATGCAATTTAGAGCTGACCCATTGATTTGTGACAGGTGTTTGTTTTTTTTTTTTTTGTTTGTTTTAATTTATTTTAGCTTGCGGTAAGGAGAAATTTTCTGCTTCGGCGTGCTTATGAATAGGGGGGAAAAAAAAAATGAATCCATATCTTTTACGAGAACTGAAAGTGCGATTGGTTTCTAGGTAGCGGCATTTACTATAGAACAATTTTAATACCTTAACATTTTCTTATCATTAGCTCCGACGATTTAATAAAATCACCCTAAGTATCCTCGGTGAATATTTTTCCCTTGCAAAGTTCTGTAGAAATTTTTTTTTCATGAACTTGGGCTTACAGAGACATTAGATTGAATAAATTTTGCCAATTTTTTTTTATGAACATTTGTATCTGGAAAATCATTACATTTCTTTGAATGTTTTTTCGCTACCGAGTTTCAATCCAAAAACTTATGCAAATATATGTTGTTTTTTTGATTGTTTTATTTGTTTATTTATTTATCTTTTTTTACCGTTTTTGCGGGTTAAACCTTCTAGTAAATGAAAGTACATTTCACCGATGAATACCTATTAAAAAAAAAATCAGATCTACCAATTACGTAAATAATATTTTGCTCTCTTATTCTTCATCACTTCGTTTTACACCTTTTTCACAAATTATTCTTTATTCACTTTTATCGCATTACTCTTGAACGCTTCGTGGACTAGAATATAAAATATAGATTAATATTAGTGAATGAAGGCAAAAATGCATCGACAAAGAAACTTTGAATAAAAAATTGATTGGAAAAAAAAAAAAAAAAAAAAACAAGAGCGAAGCAAAAAGATAAAGAAAAAAAAATACAATTCGTTTATAAAATCATTTACATACGTAACTCTGTGTGTAGGTAAAATCAGGAACCATAAGATATGATTTAAAGAAAATAATAATATATTATATATAAATATATATATATATATATAATTATGTATATATAAATGTATCTGTATAAAATAAATATACTAAATGAATAAATAATAGTTAATAATATGCTTGAGAGGCGGCAAGAAAACATTTTCAAACTTAGTAAAGATATTAGGTACGGATAGAATGGCGTGTAATGATAAATGAATTCTAATTGAATCTAAACTATACAGTTTTTCTATATTCATTTAAACGAAGCACATTATATTTTTTTACTCTGTCATGCCATCTATTTTCTGCGATAAAAACGCATAGTCTTAAATTCTACGTAGTAATTGCTTTTCGTTGAACATTAAAATTACCTAACATTGCTATAACGATTAATTCTATTAAATCATTTTTCATTACATCATCTATTCCTCAGTATCCATTTAACGATAAAATAGGGTAATTTTTGTTCTATAACGCGTGCGTTTATATATTATATAGTTAGTATATTATACGCATTTGCAGTATTTTAAATAATATATGTCCACGATTTTAGAAATTTTCACGCCTAATTATTCTGCTTAGAATTTAAAAGGAAATAAATAAAATTCATTCTTCTTATTGTAAGCAAAAGCCGGACAACGCGCGAGCAGATTATTTGTTAATTTATTTTCTTCTTCAATTAAATCACAGCGCTCTTTTTCTAACCCTCATGAGAAAATCTTATCAGCAATTTCGCAACAGGTATAGTAAATAATTCGCAAGCCACAATCGACCAAATTCAAAATAAGATTGGCGTTAAAATTAAGCAATGTCAATATCTGCGGATGAAAATTTAAGAAGTAATTGAAACTCGGAAGTTTGGTCACTTTGATAGAGGGTGAAAAGATACAGCGATGGAATTCGGATTCCAGTTTTCGTTTAACGTTGCAAGTTACAGGCATCGTGAAAGCGTACAAACAGCCTAAAAGGAAAAATATTAATGCGGCGATTGACATTGAAGTCGTCGAACTGATAACATAGTACGTTGATTTAGATTTGATTAGAAGTATAGCGGTCCGATTTACCGCACAATCTATTATAATAGTAAACCTATCTCGTCCCTGATTAAATTGGCACTGTCGTTAAGAGTTTAGATTATGAAAATTTTTCTCATATCGTAGACGACATCAGAACAGGCCAAATTTGCTTTTTAAAAACTCCCTTATAGGTGCGTAGCACTGATTCCTAAGAGCAACCATTTCCGGTGTCTTTCGCATGCTGTTAAACAGCGCCGTATCAGTTTCGAATATCAGCACCGTCACAATGCAGAGTACAACAATGGTCAGCATCAGCGCCGGGACGAAAATTTTTATTACGTGAAGACGTTTATGGGACACTTTTCCCGACCCCTGAACTTGTAAGCATAATTTCGAGTTCTGCAGCTTCTGCATCTTCGGCACAGGCGTCACAGATCTACTGTGAGGCTTTCCTGTCGCATCTAATAGCTGGCTTTCGGATGACGAATGGTCGAACGAATCCCTGAAGTAATAGTCATTCGTGTCCGCCTCGTCTGCGCCCACTGCAACAAGCATATCAATTTCTATATTTATTATGAAATTGAGGGTCTCTCGTCTTCTTTTTCCCTTACGCTCTAAAGGATTTACAGCAATTCTTGAACGAGTCGAGACTGGTTTGTTCATCGATATGCCTAGGGTACCAAGAACTGTGGAATCGATTCTATCTACGAAAAACACTTTAACGATAGATTGTTCTTATTTAGACAGAAGATGATTTGCTTACCGTTATCAGTTTCAAGAAAAACAAAGACGAATATTTCATAGGCACGAATTTTCAACCTTATTGTCTAAAATGGTAAAAATTCGTCGGCGCGTCAAGGCAGGATTTACATCTCTGAGATGGTCGTTACATAGAATCCAGCTTTTTTCATGTTATAATATTTACAATTACACAATTTATATGAACTGCATTTCCTTATTATGGCGATACAATTATATTTAAATCAAGGGACTTGATGAAATCTCGTGATATGTTTATAAGTCGGTGAGCTGAATAAAGGAGTTTCAAGACTCGTCATTGTGTATGTTTAGTAACGAACGACAAGACATGCGAAGTAAGAAAGCCTACGAGCTGTTGATAAGAAAGAAAAACCAAAAAATTTATACACGAATAATGTAACACGTACATATAAAATATGAGGAATAATTAATAATAGTAAATTACAGACAGAGAGAAAGAGAGAAAAAAAACTAATCGAATATATAGAAAAATATATATTTATACAAATTTACAAAGCTCACCTGTGTTCGAAAGAGCATCACCGTCCGTAAAGTTAATTCGATTTCTCCCCGGTGCTGGATCGTCTATCTTTGGGTTTACCTGGAACTTCCTCATGCCTGCGATATCCTGGAGATTGGAATCGTCGAGCAAATGCCTGGACGAGGAAGATAGACCTCGGCTCAAATCCGTTGGGGCAGAGTCTTTGGATAGGTAAACGTTACCGTTCAACTTTATATTTGAAGTTGAGTTGATAGTCGATGAATTTGGGCAAGAAGAAATTCCATTTGCCA
This sequence comes from Diprion similis, assembly GCF_021155765.1. Taxonomy (NCBI): domain Eukaryota; kingdom Metazoa; phylum Arthropoda; class Insecta; order Hymenoptera; family Diprionidae; genus Diprion; species Diprion similis. The sequence goes on from NC_060118.1 coordinate 7,530,560, forward strand.
GTGTTTTTGACGTTTTAACAATGAGGGCCGTGGATCTGACGACTTTTGGACTTTTTTCAAATGAATCTATCTTTTGCCTCACCAGTTTATCGATATTTTTGCCACTTAACTCCTCCGTACCTATCACTATTCTCTGACTGTACAATGGCGGTGCCTTGCTGAACGTCGTCTTTGCAAATTTCAACTTTTTCACCGGCTGTATCTGTTCGCCGGCTGCGTTCGCATGCGAATCATTCTCGTCTACGGCTAAAGAACAGAAAGAGAAATAAAACAAATAATAATAAATGAAAATCTAAAAAAGCCTAGGAGTAAAAAGCAAGACTTTGGTTCATTTCTGCAACCCGCTTAAACTTATCAATAATTATATAATCGACACAAAATTTTGCCATGACAATAAGCTTGATAGTGAAAAACGTTTCGTCATGCAACTAATTTCTGGAAACTCAAATAATGCTCCTAACATATCCGCGCTCAATTTCAATGCATCGTTTTCTCTTTAAACTCTAGATTTGCTAACCGTTTCTTCATTATTTTCTCGTTTTCACTACGGTACATACCTTTTCTCTCTGAGACGTGTCAGTAATAAATAGAAAAAAATAAGTGTTCGATCCGACAAAAAAAATGTAATCAGAAAACGAGAAAAAAAAAAACAGAAAAAAAAAACTGCAGAGATTATGATCGTTACTAATTTGCAGTTTTAAAAACTTAAGTTTTCTAAAAGAAAATCTCCAACTTGGTGAAATTATTGTTAAAGAGAGAAAAAAAGAGAACCGAGTATCGAAAATCGTGAACATGTGAAAAATTTTGAAAGTGATAAGTGAATATATAAGATAACTAATTAAATTCAAGATACTATGTGAACATTATATACATACATATGTATAAATGTGTATACTAAAACTATACAATATATATCTACAAACAGTGTTTTATACTTTCCCATAAAATTTCCTGACAGCAGCCTGGTTCTGCTTTTTCAGGTTTTTCATATAATTTTGAACGCGGTGAAAAAATCGAACACCTTGCTTAAACCCAGTATGGATTCAAGGGGACGAGACAATTTGGAACGGTGTTTAGAGATCGAATAACAAGGATGAAAAAGATGGGGAAAAGTGGCGGCAACCAACCGTTATTTCGACGAGCGTGAATCTCTTGATCTTCCGACACCGTCTCCAACAGAGGCAGAGTGTTGTCTGGGCAGTACGGAGAGCTGAAAGGAACTCCGCCACTTTCACATATCCCAGTACCGTCGAGACCAGCACTATGACAACTCCGTGGCAAGCTCGAGTATCCTGTTGATTTTCAAAACAACAATTTTATATAAGCATCGTTGGTATGAAATAGAAATGAAATATTTCTATACCTTGCAAAGGTATTTCTATATTAAATTTATAAACTGGTAGGAAAAGATAAGATGAATCGGGGAACTTGGCTTGATCCGGATAAATTTATTCAGTCAGTGTATAATTGCATTATGTTACGAATAAACTGCTTACGAATTTCGACCAAATCTTGACTGGGGGTGCTCGGCGTGGCAGGAACGCTGCTCGCCTTTCTTCTGAGACTAGATGTGCGTGCGTTACCACGTTGAATAGCAGGTTCCTCCTTTCGAAGCGGACCCGTCTCTTCGAGAACTTCTTTCTCAGTGCGACCGGTGTACTTGAATTTAGTGCCCCATGAAAATATGGAACCGCCACTAACCACAGGAGCGTCGGAAGCCCGGGGTAATCTGTTGATGAAAATTGAGGTCAGGACCGTAACTGTAGTGCTCTCACCTCTTGTCACAATTATAATCAGGTCTTTCAGCCAAGTTTATGGATATATCAAATGATATGCCTCAATAATTAGCAATTTAAAGAAATTATATATGAGAAAGAAGTTTATCAGTACGATGTAATCGTTACATGACCGTCCAAGAAATCTGTATCGATACTGACTTTCGATGTCTTTTCTTTTTTCTATGCTTCTTGTAGAAACGTTTCATAATAATTATTTGTTTTCATTTGCAAGCAGAAAAATTTGCACCTTTGATTGTCAATCGTATCGATATATATATATATATATATATATATATATATATATTCGAATACTATTATACAATAGCGGTTTGAAATTACTGGAGTGTAAAATGAGCGAGAAGGTGATAATTGAGGTATAATTAGGGAAATTAATTCCAACAAAGAACTGGAATATCAACAAGTATTCGCGTGCGTTGCAGTTGAACTTTCTAACTGTGTGCAAAGGTGCAATTTTTGCCGCATATAATATACCTATAAAGTATCCGGCTTAAAAGCACTTAGCTCTAATTCGAACTTGCGGCCCATACCTATCTTGGACAACGGCCAAAACTCGCACCTCTTTTCGCCATTCCGGTCGTAAAATTCAATTTCAATATCAGTGGGTATAATATTCGAATGAATATCGAGATAATTCGAAAAAACGAACGAGAATGTAAAGGAGATTTATTTAGGTATACCTTTATTTTGAACGATGTTCCATGAAATAGAAGATAGTTCCAAGAAATTTTAATAACAAGAAAGTCGCGAAAAAAGTTTTGTGTAAATAGAGTCGATTTTTTAAAAATTCGAACGGTGTTCTTATTTTTTTTTTTTTTTTTTTTTTTCAACGGTTTATGTTCTAAATGTATTAAAATTCCGTTCTATTTATTGTTGTTTCTTACTGCGATTCTTCGGCTTGTTCGAATTTGAACAAATTTGAAATGAAAAAAAAATTCGTCAAGTTTATAAACGCAGCGTTCCGAAATTATTTTCTCTGTCTCGCTTGTGAAATGAAAATGTTTTTCACTATAGATTGGATGACCATACATTCTAGGCTAGCATAGTGATACTTGAGAATAATGAATTCTATCGACTGAATTCTATCCTACTGGAAAGCTCCGATGGCAATTACGGTATTCTTTATTAATAGAATAATCTATACCAATATGCATCGTCTGTCTGGAAATAGTCTATATCTATTATTGAGAAGAAGAATAAAAAACTAAAAGTAAGGAATGGTGAAAACAGGGACGATACAATGTTGTAACTAATATACCTAAGAACACTATTACATGTATTAAATTTACTGATATATATTACATTATTTATCTAATTTAATACGATGTGTATGAAAATAAAAAGCTTACTAGAGCAACAAGGAGAATTCTGGGTACAGATTCGATTACCGACACGTTACTTAGTCAAAACACAAACCTTTTTCTCGAATGTTCAACGGTGGGGAATATCTCCACTTTGATTGACTGACTTTACCGATCATTGGATCATTTCGTTGCTCTACCTTACCGGCAATTCGCCCTGCCTTACCAAATTTTTTACCGACATTTAGCCAAGACACAAACCTTTTTCTAGAATGTTCGAGGATAAAGGATGTCTCCTTTATTGATCATAGGATTATTTAGTTACTCTACCTTACCATAGTTTCAATCCTTATCAGGTAAAATCCCTCGGTAATGCAGATCCTCGATCTAGTTCGATGAAGTACGCATGTAACTAATGCAGTTCTCGAGTTTTGCTCGATGATAGTTGAAACTACGATAATTCCGAGCGCAATTCCGAAGGATTTTGTCCGACAAGGATTGAAATGATGGTAAAGCAGGGCGAATTGTCGGTAAGGTAGATCAACGAAATGAACCGATAATCGGTAAAGTCAATCAATCGGAGTGAGGATGTCACCCACACTCAAACGTTCCAGAAAAAGTTTTGCGTCTCGTCTAAGTGAAGTGTGGGTAACCGAATCTGTATCCAGAACTCTTCTCGCTACTCTGCTAAGCTCTCTTAACATAAATGATATGGCCATTGTAATACTCACGTGAAAAATAGCATTTGTTCTATCGCACACCTCCAGACATGCCGACAACTCGAACCGGTTAGGCACTTAAAACCAACCGTGTGCTTTTTCTGAAAATTCGTGAAGAAGGAACAAAAAAACACACAAAACGACAACAACAACAACATAACAACAAGAACGCAAAAACACCCAGGAAAATTCTAGCTTCTAATGAAAACTACTCTTCCCTATGTGTGAGTAATATAATATAATATTTAAATAATTATCAATAATCACGGTATAATAATATTCTATACATTTGATTGTTCAAGTTACGGGGCTAATAACGATTATAATATGAAAATGTTTACTATTCTCTCTTTCATATCTATTTCTCCAACTAGTTTCTTATACTTGCAATATTTTGCATGACTATTTATTATATAAAAATATATCTATAAGAAAATCTACGTGTGTATTATATATGAAATCGATAAGGAAATGCAGGCTTCTTTTTTCTATACTTTTAATCAACAATTTATTCCTGGATTAAAATATTATAACAATATTAGATAAAATCAACGTTACGAGGCAGCTGGAATCAGGAAAAAAGTATATAAAAACTACAAAAAATCTTTATAGGTTTTCTTTACAGTCAGCAGGATTGTGGATATGTGGTGTATAATTGCGGGACACAAGGTGTAGGTACAGAATGGCGAGAAGTGCGATAACGAGATTAAAAGTTGCGCAACGTATCTTTTTTTTTTTTTTTTTTTTTACACTTATTTTCTTTAAATTTCCTCGTCAAGCTTTTTTTCCACCGCCGCTGCGGTAATGCGGACAATTCAATAAATATAATATATTACGTGTGCTCACTACTCACTTTTCGCATGGAATTTTCGCGAGGAAAAAATTGCGAGGTTTTCGACACCATCGGAGAGCCGCTTTTCTCTTCTTATAATCGTAATTATCATCACTTTCAGCCTGCATTTCCCTGAGCTTTGCTAAATTCTATTTTTCGTAAATCTCTCTTTTTTTTTTATTTTTTTTTTTTTTTTTATATTAGGTATTCAATTGGAATCAAGCACTGCGTGTAATATAATATTTTATTCGCATTTCATTATTGCATACTCTTAAACGATCATGGAAATTCAACCGATTTGATAGAATTTTGCGCCAAATTATTGTTCGCTAATAAATATAGTTCTTCGATCCTTACTTTCTCCGCACTTTTATGTGATAATTTTAAATAACGGTATATAACGGGTGAGACGATTTTCTCAAACGCGCGACTTCAACGACCGATTCAATAAACGCGACTGACTTACCTTAGTCCTCAAGTCCTGAGCAAAGCGGAATGCGAACAGATATAATTGAATTAGTTTAGCACTCAGACCACAATATACGTATACTGTATTATACATGTCTAAGTACAATGCACCGGTATTGTATCTACATATATTATATATATACATATGTGTACACTAGGGTGTCGCAAAAAACCGACTTGTTTTTTTTTTTTTTTGAGTCTCGTGTGACAAAGTGTTAATATTTGATGTTTTAAGAGCCCACTCCAAAGGACAGCTCAAAAAAAAAAATTTTACGAGGTCGCTCCAAATTTTTTTAAAAGTCAAAGATCGTCAAAAAATTATATTTTCAGTATTTTGTTTGATTTTTAATTCATGTCACATAAAAAATGCATTGAAAAAAGTTCAACAATTTATTACAGAATTCCCGATTAAACTATACGTAACGTGTATAAAATATATGAATTTACATTCATACGCCGATATGCATTATAGGTATACCTACACGTGTTTTACGATTGAACCGCATGCAGAGATCGGTTGAAGTGAAAAGAAAAAAGTCAAATCCACGATATGCAATATTTTTTTCTCAGGTATACCTATATTAGTATATTATACGTCTATAATGTAAGGCACACGTGCCTTAATGTGGGTATAGGATAAGTGTAGGCATGACGTAACTAATAGCACCTTATACTCCAGGTCAACCCTCCTCTCTATAGGTCTATATGTATACCGCATTCCGTCCGCCCGATACGCATGTAAATGGTGGTGTTCCACTAATTGTAAATAATTGTACAACAATTTCGTAATACATACATATATATATACATATATATATATATATATATATATATATATATATATATATATATATATATATCTGTAAAAAAAAATTTTATCTCTAATTTTTGAGAACTATTTTAATGTACGCAATATAATTTTTCATATATCGTTGTACGAGAGGCTCGAATTTTTATTTGATTTAAAAAAATTTTTTTTTTTTTATTCATCTATATTTCGCTATTTTTGTCCGAAAATTATTGACAATGACCGGCAAATTCGTAGCTCTGTTTTTTCGTTTCTTGTTTTTTGCTTCACACACGCTGTACAAATTTTTTTGTACGAATTAGGAGAAAAGAAAAAAAAAAAAAACTTCAAGATTACAACGTTTTATCAACTATTTTCGTGTGTTTTCCGTTCCAATTTATTTTCCAACAAACAACCGCACAAAATTGCAACATTTTGTCGAGTTTATTTTTTTTTTTTCTTTTCTTCGCCTTTGGTCATGTGAATTTATTCGAAATATGTATTCGAAAGTATATATATATATATTCGAAAGAGAGAGAGAGAGAGAGAGAGAGAGAGGAAATGAAATGAATGGAATAAAAAAAAAAAAAACATAAAAGAGGTGAAAACATGACTCGTTAGGTGATAAAACACGGCAGCTGCCGTACGGGTAGTGATAGATATCGCATGTCGTTTAATCGTAAGCGGCGATGAACGTAAAGCAAAAGTTGATCTATCTATCTATCTGTCTATCTATCATGCATCTGACTATCTATTCATCTCTATAGTCTAACTTATCGCGCACATTAATTTTACATGCACCATAAAACATTCTCAGCTTATATTTAATTAATATGTCCATATAATAATAATAATAATAATAATAATAATAATAATAATAATGATGATGATGATGATGATATATTAATTAAATATAAGCTCAGTATTTTCTTTCGTGCATGAAAAATGAATGTGCGCGACAAGTTAGACTATAGAGATGAATAGATAGTCGGATGTATGATAGATAGATAGATAGATAGATAGATAGATAGACAGAAATAGATAGACGTATGAATGGATAGACAGATAGATAGATAGATAGATAGACAGACAGATATGGATGGACGGACAAATGGATAAATAAATAGATAGACAGATATAGATAGACGGATGAATGGATAGACGGTTGAATAGGTAGATAGATAGATAGATAGATAGATAGAAAAGTAGTCCGCTTACCTCGTTAAACGTAAGATGTACAATAAACATCTTCCCCTCGTAATTGATCTTTTGTACTTCCGGCCAGCGGAAGTGATGCGTTTTCCGCGATCCTTGAAAGGTCAGAATGCCGCAGTGATTTATACCCAAGTACAGTTGAGACCCTCTGTGATCCTGCAATGTAAATACGTGAGAGATAGTGACGTTTTTTAGTATAGCAGTTCAAAAAATAAAAGAGGCTTATTATTATTGGTCATATATTTTATAGCATGATTTAGGAAGAATTTTGATTCTACCGCACCTATTATTGTCCAATTTGAAAATCTCACCTTTTGCAACACGGTAAACCAAACGCGGAAGGTCAAATCACATGAATTTTATGCCGAGGTGTATTCGTGAGTAAAATAAATCGTGATCTCAACTAATTTTAACATTATATCAGAAATAAAAAAAAAAATAAGAAAATAAAAAAGCTGTCGAAATGAAAAAATTTACACTTTGCAAAGTTTTTGCGTGCAGGCGAAACGAAAAAGTAGAAGAAGAAGAGAAGAAGATCCAAACACTGAAGAAGCCACAAAATAAATAAATAAATAAATAAACAAAATAAAAACAACAAACAAATAATCATCTCAAGAGTAGATGAAAATCGAATTTTACAATTCAGCTAATAAAACTATTCCAAAAACATAATGATCGTAGGAAAAAGACCAGAGTTTGATTATTTCGAACGTTAGTAGAATTTCCAAAATTGTTTACAAATTTTTGACGTCTGAACTTGAGTTGTTCGAATTTCTTCCAAACTATATCCTGTTGTATATAAATAAAGTTTTTCTCATTTGCGTTGGTGATAATCACATACAAACAGTTTCTTTTCTTTCTCTCTCTCTCTCTCTCTCTCTTACATAACTTTTGATTCGTCTTTAATCGGTCCAACTGCACTTACGCCGGACACGGAATACCGATAGTCAGTAGACGTGTGTCAGTGTATGTATGATGGGGGCCAGCCGAGTTGCAGGTATGAGGTACATATAAGGTCGAGCTAAAAAATGCAAAGAAATTGATCTGCGTAGCTGTAGCGTGGCAAAGAAGCCGAGAACCCCAAGAGAGCTCGGCTCCCTTCGAGCGAACGGTCAAGGAAAATCGGAAGTCGAGGCTTAGCCGATATGCCTTAAAATAAAAAAAAATACGAATATATATATATATATGTATTTACCTACGTGTAGATTCAAAAAAAGAAAGAAGATAAACGGAAAAACGTTAAATTACAAACTTTTCAGCCCCGTTTGCAAGTACGTACCTGAGTCAGAAAAAAAACAAAAAAAAAAAATCAAACGAAATGAAATTCTGGATGCAATTGCGTTAACTTTTTTTTTTTTTTTTTTTTTTTTTTTTTTCATCATCAGAAGAAGAAAAAGAAGAAGAATAACGAAAAAAAAAAACTTGGTTTCTCTGCAGGCGACGATATATATAATATATTGAATATTTTCGAACTATCTCGTAATGGGAAATTTCTTTTTTTTTTTTTCTTTTTTTTTTCGATCGCTTTACTCAGTCGATGAAAGATTTTATTTACAACACGATGCATACGATTCATATTTAATTGTATACACTTATGTATGTATATACAAGCCTAGAGTTCTCACGTATACGTATCGTGAAGTATTGCGAGATACTATTTGGGTCAAGGTGCATCGGTTCTTAAGATTTTAGGATAGTCATTCGAATCAATACGAAGGAGATTCCTCGCGTAAGCATGCGTGTAGAAATTATTTACAAAATTCGTATACAATCAGTATTAATTTCAATCTTTAATACTGAAATTGAAAAAAATTCGATACGATAATAATTATTATAATCGAGGAATGTTGTTTGTTTTTTTTTCTCGTTTTTTTTTTCTTTCTTTTCTTGAAATCAAAGACACCATCGAAAAAAACCGTGCAAATTACAATTTTATAAAATTGTGTTTTTAACGAAATTTCTTCTTCTACTTTTTTTTTTTTTTTTATTTTATTTTTTTATTCACTTCGCGTATTTTCTTAGGTTTGTTATTTGAATTTTTAATTGAAAAAAAAAAAAAAAAAAAAAAAAAGAAACTTCTTTTTCCGAAGAGACAAAGAGATCCGAAGGAATTTAGAATGGAATTTCGAAGGGAATGAAATTGGAAAATTTCGACACGCGCGCAAGCTCCGACGTTTGTAACTTCTTCGATCCTTCGTGAAAAAATAACCATCAGGGGTCTGCCGCACATAGTTGCATAAATAAATTCACATATAAATGTAAACAAATAATATAGTATCTATAAACATACGCCTGTGTGTGTATAATAAAATATAAACAAACTGAATTCCTGAAATCGGGTTGCGGAACTTTTTTTTTTTTTTTTTCTGTTTTTTTCTTTTCAATTTTCTCCCGCGTTATCCAAACTCGCGTTAACTGCATAAATATTTATCATCAAGTTGTATATACCAATTTCCACCCTGCTCGATTGGTGAAAAAAAAAAAAAACAAAAAAAAAAACCGAAAACTGATCGATCACGTGTTTGAAAATTTCATCATACATAAATTATATCAAAATCTAACGATTTTAATTGATTTTCAATCGATTAGAAACTAACTTAAGTATCGATGTACAAATTCTGATATTTTTTTGTATAAATAAATAAATAAAAAAGGTATCAATTTTTGGCCAACCGAATCCCTTAAAACCTGCATACATCTATGTATATATAAATACATAGGTATATGTATATACATAGTCGATGCCAGTAAAGATAGAGAGAGATAGAGAGGAAGATAATAGAGAAAGAGACCTACCGCAGATGCAAATTACCGTAGAGAATCGATTTCGCAATTCTGCAGCAGTTGCAGTATATATATGTATGTATATATATATATATATATATATACATACATATATATTCGAGGAATTCACGCAGTTTCGTAATTGTAAATTATTCTGTCTGTTCTGCTGCCGCTGCTAACAATTTACATCGTAGAATGTAACCAATCGTCCGTTCAATGAACAACCCTTGCAATTTCTCTAATCTCTAACGCTAGAGAAAAATAATTTTCCAGAAAAATAATCCCCCCCCCCCTCCCCCTCCCCACTTAAAGAAAAAAAAAGAAAAGAAAAACCTTGTCAAATGTTATTTTTCTCTTATTAATCATTGTTTCCTCAACTGAATTTCCTGTGTGTCAATACTTTTCTATACAATATATATATATATATATATATATATATATAGTATATGCGTATAAAATAATAACAATAATAATAATAATTCCTAAACAAATATTCATAATTCAAAAACAAATATCTTGCACAACGTTATTCGTGCGAATATAGAACGCTGTAATAAATCACAAGCAATATCTGCAGCGCGGATACGAGTCGCAAATAAATTTACTGCAAGGTGATGAAGAAAGTGTTGGAAAAATTCTAGTCGAGAGGATTTTTGCTGTGTATACATATATGCGTGTATATTATATATATATATATATATATATATATATAAGAAATAATTGTACAACAAATTAGTTTAAGGAGGTATTTTGGTATGGAAATTTGAATAAATGGCTTTCTTTTTCGTACATATTTTCAAAGTTTAGACCTTTAAAAATGAGCCTCTGGGAGGATTTTTCAAAATTCAAATTATTTTCGGTGTTACAGTTATTTTTCTGAAGCGCCACCAACTAAACCGGTCCGACTGGAACGAATTTTTAAACGCGTTTTTCTCGAAACTAATTTACTCGATACGGTTGACACGATATCTAAAATTCTAATGAACCGATTTACTTGAAATTTGGTGGAAATGTTCTTTGCATATATCTCTATGGTTGGAAACACGGATTTAGAAAACAAAAAATTTGTTAATTTTTTTTTTTTTTTGAAATTCGGAAAAGTCAAAAAACAGAGCACAAAAAGAATTTTTTTCAAAAATCGTCGGCATTTTGTGGAAATTTTTTTGTCCACCCTTTCCGTGCTCCGGACTATTGAGACGTCTTTACTGATAAAGAATTTCTTTGTATTGATGCAAATGTTTCTCTAAAGAGGCTAAATTCGTTAAAATATAAATCAAGTCAGATTTTTATAAAATTTCAAGTCGAACAGAAAAAAAAAAAAAAAAAAACAAGTGAAACTTTAAAACACATGTAAGTGCGGTGAAAAATTAAAGTTTTCGTGTACAAATCGCGAGATAAAAAAAAAAAAAAAAAATCATCCACAGTGTAAACGATTTCGTTTAATATGCGTAGAAATTTTTATTTCCGTACGAAATATCGTATATGCCTCTACGTAATTTGAAAAATCGAAATCGAAATCTGAATTGAGAAAAAAAAAGAAAATGAAATCTCGATAATTCCAAAAATTTTATTTCAAGCGTACGAAAACGTGTAAAATAAAATACTCAACTAGATCGAATGAAATGAAGAAGAATGAAGATAAGTTGGAGGAGAAAATGAAAAAAAAATGAAGACAAAAAAAAAAAAACAGGTCACGGATTCTTTCATTTTTTTCCGAAAAAAAAAAAAAAAACAAGAAAAATACAAAACTTACACAAAAGTTGGAGATTACATAGTCGATAATAACTTTCGGTTTCCCAGGAAGTACATGTAGAAAAAAAACGAGGGTTCGAAGGTTATCACTTATTGTAGGGTGAATGCTAGTATAGGAGCCCAGTATGTATATTATAAACTTCGTTTATCAAGAATCTCGCGATAACTTCGGAGTTTCTTGTCACTGTGCTTGAACGACTAACCTAACCGATAATGGGCCGAATTATACATGCGAATGCAACGTATAATAAAAAATTATACTATATATATGCAAAAATGCGTTTACAAAATATTGTCCAACGATGTAAAAACAATCGAATAAAACTCAAATTTTTTTTTTATCGTGTGGAGAAGAAAAGAAAAGAAAAGAAAAACACACACACAGAAATAAAAAAAACAACAATCTTTCAAAACTTTCCGCAAAAATCGAACACTTTTGATTTTATTCATGTTCATTTTCCTGTGAAATAATTTTATGACGATTGATTACAGAATTTTGGGCGAAGAAAATGGTGAACGAAAAAAAAAAACAAACAAAAAACAATCGACCAACTTTAATATCGCTCGAAAAAGAAAAACAAAAAATTGATCCAACTTTTGAAAATCTGTTTGCGTAAATTTATACGCGCCGTAAATGAGTTTTCGGTCACAAAAAAAAAACCTGAAACTTGTTCAAGATTGTAAATAAAAAACACTTTAGACGAAATAATTTTCATGGATTTTTGTTTTTGTATTACTTTTTGTTTGTGTTTCAGAAAAGTTAATTAACTTGGAGGTAAGAGGCACGATACAATGAATTTAAGTGTTGAATAATTTACGGCGACTTGGTTAATTGGGATCGTTTTGAAGTTGGTGAAAAAAATTGATTAAAAATCAATGTCTTGTAAAATTTTTACACAGACAAGCGCTTATCCATCGTTTCTATTGCGTGGATGCGCGTGTCTATAAATTGCTCGTTGAGACTAGTATGGCAGACCATCAGGGGTCGGGTCAAGTGCCAAGTTCATAAATATCGTTTTCAATCTATATTTTATTCACGCAGGGTATACTGAATAAACTTTGATGGGAAGAGGCTAAAGCTAAAACCCATTCGTTGTAAACTCGTGTATACGCGATAAAAAAAACGGGCTTAAACTGGGATGTTGGTGAGCAGAATGTACGAATCGATACAACACGTTTCGAGTATTGACCAAATTTTTGTATTTGGCAGGCTGCGAATAAATTTTTGAAACTTGTAAAACGTTCGATTTTATTCCGAAGAACTATTCGATAAAACTGATTTTCATTTTATTTACGATGGTTGTAGAAAATTCATTGTTGTTAATTGTTGACAATAATCAATGTGATGAGATGAGAAAAGTGTTTAATTGAGTTTTTTTTTAAATAAAACGATATAGCCAGACCGAATCTAATTTATAATATCTGAATAATAAAGAATTTCGATATTTTTATTTAATATTAATATTAATAGTCAAATGGATAACTGAGAGAATTTCAGTAAGAAAACAGTTTTGCCAACTTAGTATGCCAACAAGCCATTACAAAACGATGACATATTATTCATACAAGTAGTAATTATTTTGACCAAGCAATCGACATTTTCCACACACAACGCACATGAAGAACTAATTAGTTTCGAAAGTTCACGACTCTCTGAATCTGAAATGTCAAAGTTCGAGCACAAAGAGCGGATAACGATTTGACAAAAATAGCACGATAAAAAAAAAAAATTCTGTCTCTTAGAATGTTACATTATTATTCTTAACCCTTTGATCTGCAAAGAGTAACTCATCTGGCCTTAACTGAGTATTCTGGTCTAGATTGCTAAATTTTAGGCATTTTTCTAAGTAAGATATGAAAAAGAAATAAAAAAAAACATTTTTACAAGACCTTTATTGATGTTTCAAGAAGACAAAAAAAAATTCGTAAAAGCAAAACTTTTCAGGGTAATAAAGTGGGGGCTAGAAAAAAAAAAAGGTGCGTTCTGGTCGACATCGTTTTGACTCTTGTAGTGTTCCGAAAGAAAAAATTCAAAGAAATTCTTTGTTAGTGAAGATGTCTCAATAGTACGGAGCATGGAAAGAGAGGGAAAAAAAATTTCCACAAAATGCCGACGATTTGAAAAAAAAATTTTTTGTGCTCTGTTTTTTGACCTTTCCGAAGTTCAAAAAAAAAAAGTAACAAATTTTTTGTTTTCTAAATCCATGTTTCCAACCATAGAGAGATATGCAAAGAACATTTTCACCAAATTTCAAGTGAATCGGTCCATTAGAACTTGAGATATCGTGTCAACCGTATCGAGAAAAGTAGTTTCGAGAAAAACGCGTTTAAAGATTCGTTCCAGCCGGACCGGTTTAGTTGGCGCGTCAAAAAAATAGCTGTAACTCCGAAAACAATTTGAATTTTGAAAAATCCTTTCACAGTCTTATTCTTGAAGGTCTAAACTTTGAAAATATGGAGGAAAAAAAATCGATTTATCCAAATTTCTAGACCAGAATTCCCCCTTAATTTCTTCTCAAACTGTGCTATACAAATTGAAATATTAAATATAAAAGTAATACATATATTGCAATTTCCTCAACTTCAGTACTTGATACGAAAAAAAAAAAATGTTTGACTTGAGATGCAATTTTTATAACTTTTTTTTTCTCTTCAATGTTCCGTCATCTGAACGTGTCAATTGCAATTGCCTAGCTTTAAGGATGCGTGGGACGTACATTCGGGTAAAAATGGGTCGAATCAAAAACGTAATGAAACGAAAGTTAACCAGGACAACTGAAGCTGATCAAGTTTAATCTGAATTAAGAAAGTCTCTACGATGCAGATAAAAACGATTAATCACTGAATTTAAATTGTAAACAATCTTTGAAAAGGTAAAAATTTAGTTAAAACATTTCCAAAGTAAAGTCATATACTATATACCTATAATATAAATATTTATTTTACGATAGGGAATTTCTGAGCAACAAATCAGAATTTGAACAAATTTTCAAATTAGAATTGCGCTCTGCCTAACTGTAGTTACAAGTTTTTAATTCTGATCGGTAAAAAAATCCCGGAACTGCATTACCGACATGCGTACCTCATCGAGCAAGATCGAAGAACTGCATTACCGACGGATTTTACCCGATGAGAGTTGAAATTATGGTAAGGTAGAGCAAATAAGTAATCCGATGATCGATAAAGGAGATATCATTCTAGAAAAAGGTTTGTGTCTTGGCTAAGTGTCGGTAAAAATGTCGGTAAAGGAACCTGTATTCAGAATTTTCTTCTTTTGTGTATCCATTCCGAATCAACATAGATAAATTCGAATAAATAAAAAGTAAACACGCGATTATTTTGTAGAAAAAAATTACGAAAAAATATTAATTCTAAGTAGCGATATTCTTCGAAGGAACTCCAGCCTACAAAAAAAGGATGAAAAGAAAACAAGGAGGAAAGAGTCGATAATGGCTCACCTTGACCGGATGTGGGTCGACGGCGTAGGTATCCAGCTGAGAAGCCAGCCTCAAAAAATGCGTCTCGGCTTGTTCGGGCGTGAAGCCCTTAAGTTGGGTCTGGTGGAGATCCATCGCCTTCTCCTCGATCGTCTCGGTCTGTTTCAGCAAGAGCTTGTGTTCCGAAATGTAGTTACCTTCGTGTATTTCCGGATCGTAGTCACCCAGCTCGCCTGCAGACACAGACGGATGGATTTTGGAAGACCATAAAAATTCCAGGATATTTCAAATCGATTATAATCGAAACTTTGTGAAAGAAAATAACTTTGTACTGATTTAAATCAGAAAAAAATAAAATAAATCGTGATAAAAATATTTCTTTCGATTAGGAAATTGAGCATCTCGAGTCGTGCGTCTTCACAATTAGACCCGTTGGACATCGAATCGAACTTTGAACTTCCGTTTCACAATCAGGCGATGAATATCAAGGCATAAAATGGAGAAAAATTTGCATAATAAAATACCCTGGCTCTTTGCCTGACTCGAATTCCGGGTGAATGAATGAAAATGCGGAAAATTCCTTTTTCCGCACCGATCGCTCCGCCGTCACTTTGTGCTGCGTTGATGAAAGAAACTTACTTTGAACGACGCAGGCAGCCAGCAAAGCAGCCTCACCGGGACTGCAGTAAAGCCTGCCATGCAAGAGGTCCCTTTTCAGTTGCTGATACACCTGATACCTGGTTATTTCCTCCTTCAACCGAAAAGGATCCGGAGGATAAAATTTGACGCGGAAACTGAAGAGGATCGGATCCATGTCTGAAATAAGATTGGCCAGTTTTTTTAGCCCATGCACCGTTTTTCGATTACTAAGGTATATATATATTAGGGTGGCGCAAAAAAACCGACTATTTTTTTTTTTTTTTTTTTTTTTTTTCCAGTCGTGTGAGACAAAATGTTAGTTTTTGATGTTTCAAGAGCCCACTCCAAAGGACAGGTAAAAAAAAAATTTAAGAAGTCGCTCCACATTTTTTAAAACGTCAGAAATCGTCAAAAATCGATTTTTCTTTTTTTTTTAAATTTTTTTTCTCGTTACGGTATAATTTTATATACAAAAAAAAAAATAAGTTTCCCAAGTTTCAGTTCAAAATTTGAATTCTGAAAGGTCGCTCATAATTTTTTTTCAATTTTTTGGTGCATTTCTTTAGATCTTTTCGAGCGACCTTTTAATATTCATATTAAAATTTCATCGATCTTTTTTCTTTAATTCAGTAAGAAAGAATCGATAACAATACACCACGACATGAATTAAAAATCAAACAAAATACTGAAAATATAAGTTTTTTCATTTAATTTTTTGACGATTTTTGATATTTTTTAAAATTTGGAGCGACCTCTTAACATTTGTTTTTTGAACCGTCCTTTGGAGTGGGCTCTTAAAACATCAAAAACTAACATTTTGCCACACGAGACTCATAAAAAAAAAAAAAAGTCAGTTTTTTTGCGCCACCCTAATGTATATACGTAATTGTAATTCAGGAATTTTGAAAAAAATTAACCCAAAAAATTTTTGATATAATAGGTAAATATAATATTATTTAAATAATGGAAATTGATAAGATTTCCAAGTTTTGACTTGACGATTTTTAATATTCATTATCATTATTGAACAATGACATAAATCTTGAAACCGTTTGATCGAAAAACTTTTTCGAAACTTTAATTCTCCGTTACAATCATTTGAATATCGTTCGCTGGATGATAAATTCATTTATTCCTGCATTTTTGTACATCCCTTCAAAAGTTTCGAATTCTAAAAAAACGAGAATTTCGGTATCTTAAAAAGTTTTCAAATACGTCGAAGGTGAAATAAATATTTAAACTATGTTTCATCGCATCAGGGGAAAAATTTTACAAAAAATTAACTTCACCTTTTAATTCATATCAACATTAATTGGGAGTGATTTTAAATTACGATAATTGCACAATTGCGATTTTCATACTCTTCCGATAAAAATTTGAACTGATTTTCCATCATTTCAAATACGATTTAAAATCTCATCTGCTGATCTAAAGTTACAACTTTCTCTAAATCTATAATCGTAACGGCACTAGATAAAATCTATTCCACATATACAGTAGATCATAAATACTAATTTTACGTTTCTAAACCAGCCAGCAGCCGGTTTAATCACAAGTCTTGGAAGAAAAAAGAAAAGGTCTGAAACGAACCTTGGACAGTGCTCGGTTTCACCTTTTAGATCTTCGGTTATTAAATTTTTTCCGCAGGTTGCATATTACGATAAAAAATCTAATATTTAGATAACCTTCAGCTGATTCAACGCTGAAGTTGAGAGTACGCAGATCAATGAAACAAATAAAAAAAAAAAAAACGTATTCGTTACAGGCAAGGCGAAAATTTCGCAATTCTGGCAAAATTTCGATTTCTTTTCTTCTTTTTTTCGTTATTCTGTTGAAGAATTAAATGAAAACAACCGTTTAATATATATGAGGTATTCCATCCCAAGTGTGTAAGCCCGTGACCCTCACCCTCTCGGATTTTTTT
This sequence comes from Diprion similis, assembly GCF_021155765.1. NCBI lineage: Eukaryota > Metazoa > Arthropoda > Insecta > Hymenoptera > Diprionidae > Diprion > Diprion similis. The sequence goes on from NC_060118.1 coordinate 7,548,214, forward strand.
TATTTTTTTTTATATGATCGCATTGAGCCTAAAAGACACCCTCATATTTTTTTTAGATTTTTTCAAACATCCCTTATCTCAAAAAAAAAAAAAAAAATTCAAAAAAAAACGCCATTTTTTTTAAATCTGAAAAAATTCTCAAAAAACCGTGATAACATATAAAAATTTTCAAGCTATCACCCGTAGTGGGCAGATTTTTTTTAATGTGTTTTACAAGCTATTAACGTTCACAAAATTCCAAAAAATTCTCGAATAGCTCACCTTGAGCAGATATTGAATTATTTCGGTACTTAAAATGAATTTTATATTATCAATTATGAATTTTATATTCATTTTGAGTACCGAAATAATTCAATATCTGACCAAGGTGAGCTATTTGAGAATTTTTTTGGAATTTTGTGAAGGTTAATAGCTCGTAAAACACATTAAAAAAAATCTGCCCACTACGGGTGATAGCTTGAAAATTTTTATATGTTATCACGGTTTTTTGAGAATTTTTTCAGATTTAAAAAAAAATGGCGTTTTTTTTTTTTTTGAAAAAATTTTTTATTCTGAAATAAGGGATGTTCGAAAAAATCTAAAAAAAAAATGAGGGTGTCTTTTAGGCTCAATGCGATCACATAAAAAAAAATAAAAAAAATCCGAGAGGGTGAGGGTCACGGGTTTACACACTTGGGATGGAATACCTCATATATACGATAATTTGCTTTATATTTATTTGTACTTACAAAATTTCACTATACATTTTTGCATAGTTAGTTATTCAGTTGTTTTCTCTTTGCAAAATACATTTTTTTTTTCTTTCTTTTTTTTTTTTGTGTGTAAAATGTGACCGAATCAGCAGATTAAAATCCCTCTTTTTCTTTTGTTTTTTTATTTCTTCCTTTCTCCGTGTAGGTATATATATACGTACAACTTTGCAAGTGAAATGATAATTGAAAAAGTTTTAATTCCCTTTCAAAGTAAACTTTAGTCATGCGAATAAGTGCATAAATATGCATACAACAGTAAGTATATATATATATATATATATATTCATTATACTGACCTTTGACTTGTTTGATCGCGGTTTTAGCCAGATCCAACCAATGCTGAAAAAAAATAAAAAGAAAAATATATGAATATCTATCGGGAAGATAATAAAAGTATAAATAAAAATATCTAATTAAGGATACCGTGTCTGTATGTATATATGTATATATAGTTATAAAGCTTCTCTATATTTCTTTTTCTCTTTTCTTTTTTTTTTTTTTTACTTTTCTTTTTCAAATTTTATTCAACGACGTTTAGACGTTAGCATTCGATATAATGTATTTGCGGGAATCGAGAATGTTCGAAGTTCAATTAACAAGTATAACTCGAAAATTATTTACGATATAGAAAAGAAAAAAATATTGGATGTAAAAAAGTTTCAGGTTTTTTTTTTTTTTTTTTTTTTTTACCGAAATTCAACGGCAAGATATGTAAATATTTATGTAACTTATGTCGTAACTCTATTTTTTTTTTTTTTCTAAAAATAAGAATCTAAAACAAACAAAAAAATAAATAAATAAATCCCAAATATCCTCGACAAGCAACAGAAATTTTAAACCGATTCTGACAATTAGAGGATCAGGCTTTCGATCAGATGACTGATCTGACGGAGAATGCCCAATATATGTATATAAAATGGATGAGAAAGTATAACATATTCTTTTATCACATGATACATGAACTTCGGGTTCTTTGCTTTTAATTTCTTGGTGTTTTTCTTTCGTTTTTTTTTTTTATTTTTTCCTTTTTTTGTTTTGCCCTCTAAAATTTAGTTACCTAAAAAATTTACAAAAATCACGCGGAGTTGGTAGAATTGATAATCGTCAAAAAAAAAAAGGCGATACTGTGTAGTAACAATTGTGATTGAAATCTTATGTGAAAATATTTCATTTACTGCGGGATTTTACTTCGATTGCGGAAGAGAAAGAAAATTTTTGATTGTACATAAAAAACGAAAAAACGAAAAAACGAAAAAAAAAAAAAAAAAAAAATCAAGGAAAGTCGTCTCTGAATTGCGAATTACATCAAATTGTGAGATAATTTCTAACATAACGCGAGCGTGGAACTATTTTTAATTTTTAATTTTTTTTTTTACCGTTTTATACACATTCAATTTTATATACGAAATTGTCCGATTTCTGAATAATTTGATTTCTTTTGTAACTGTTATAAAAAAAAAATCGGATCGTGTTACTGCATCTTTTTAAATACCATTGTTACTCATTTACACATATACAGAATGACACAGCGACAAAAAGTGTTGCAACAGTTTATTATTAGCGATCAAGTCATCATCAAATACACGGCTACGTTTCTTCGGTACAGAATCATCGGTTACATATATATATATATATATATATATATATATATATATATATATACATACATAATAGGGTGGCGCAAAAAAACCGACTCTTTTTTTTTTTTTTCAGTCTCGTGCGACAAAATGTTAGTTTTTGATGTTTTAAGAGCCCGCTCCAAAGGACAAATGAAAAAAAAATTTTCAGAGGTCGTTCCGAATTTTTTAAGATGTCAAAAATCGTCAAAAAATTAAATTAAAAAAATTGTATTTTCAGTATTTCGTTCGATTTTTAATTCATGTCGTGGTGTGTTTTTATCGATTCTTTTTACTAAATGAAAGAAAAAAAATGTATGAAATTTTAATATGAATATTAAAAGGTCGCTCGAAAAAATCTGAAGAAATGCACCGACAGATTGAAAAAAAAATTATGATCGACCTTTCAAAGTTCAAATTTTGAACTGAAACTTTCGGAAACTTATTTTTTTTTTTTTTGGTCTGCAAAATTATACCGTAGGGAGAAAGAAGATTAGAAAAAAAAATTCGATTTTTCACGATTTCTGACATTTTTAAAAATGTGGTGCGACCTCTTGAAATTTTTTTTTTTCGCGCTGTCCTTTGAAGTGGGCTCTTAAAACATCAAAAACTAACATTTTGTCACACGAGACTCAAAAAAAAAACATGGTCGGTTTTTTTGCGACACCCTAGTATGCATGTACATACGTATATATATATATATATATATATATGCATTCGGTCCATACGCGACTTTTATACCAGCGAGAGTCCGGCCAGATTTTCGTATCTTACATAATCATATCACTGCCATTGATTAGGTCATCGGGTATATAACGTTCCACTATACATACATTTTTTTTTAAATCAACTGGTTCAAAATTTATTTAAAGTTATAAATTAATTATGTCAAATTTCACGATTTTTTTTTTCATTTCCACTATGAAATAATGATTGAAAAATGAAAAGAAATTATAATATTTCTTAAAGTTTATATTATATTATCTTCTTTACTGAAACATCGAAAATTTTCCCCTAAATTACGATTACCTATAAAGAAATAAATTTTCAACGCAAACTATTGTACAAAATTTATATTTTTATCAACTTTTGAAACCAATGGATTTACCAAAAAATCGCAAAAGACCTTTTTTGCATATATCCTACGTTCAATTTCCTACAAAAACTTGTATCGTTCTTCACGATACGCTAATCCGTTTTTGAGTAATATAATTCCAAAATATATGAAAAAAAAATTTCATTTCATTTTCAAAAATTCGCAAGTGTATCGTATTATTCGCTTTATCGTACACAAGACGAAGAAGTGCGAGAAATACGTAAAAATGTCGGGTAAAAAAAAAAAAAAAAAAAAAAAAAAACAGAATCCGCGATATTTATCTAAAAGCATAACTCACCCTCTGCCTTGAGTGATCGACGTATCTCAGGCCGAAGTAATCCGTCTCCAATATGTTCAACTGTTTACACACGTACTCGAGGATGAATCTTCCCTTGTGTTGAGGCTGTTGTGACAGAACAGAGAGAAGAGGTTGAATTTTAATACGATTTCTGACGGGAGATAGAAAAAAAAAAAAAAACGAAACCAAAAAAGAAAAAAAAAACTGCAACACACGTGTAAGTTGTGTACAGGGAACGATTTTTGATTATGTTAAAAAAAAATTTCTGCGATTTTTCCAATTCCGAAACAGTACCCTGAGCTTTTTTTAGATTTTTCATTAATTTGTTTAATTATTTATAGATACCGAAAGTGATTCTGGAAAAGATCTTTTTTAAGGTTTTCAAAAAGTGTATTTTCTTTTACAAAACATTTTAAGACCAGGCCCATACTGGAATGAGATTTATTTTTCTATTATTTCTAGCACTTCAAATTTTTTTGATCAACTAAAAGATTGATTAAATGGTATGAAAATTTCTAGAACATAAGTTAAAACTTCTGTTTCTGTAAAATTTCTGGACCGGTTTCATTATAAAGTTGGTGAAAAAAGGTAAAGGAGCCAAAAAATAGACAAAATCGCTCCGTAATAGATTATCGGTCTGGAAATATTCTAAGTCAAAAATAGAAGTTTTAAGAATTTTTGTTGAATTTTTAAACCGTTCAAGCGATGTTTTAGTTGGTAAAAAAAAAATTGAAAGTGTGAAGTGAAAGTGAAAGACTTTTTAAAAGGATTAAAGCTCATCAGCTTCCGGCAGTCTAAACGTTAATCAATTAGTCAAATTACGAGCAAATTTTTTTTGCTCGCCTGAAAAATCATAATAATTACACTAATTGCATCGTTTCCCGTGCTAGCCTTCATTTCAAGATATGTGTAAATATATATGGGGCATTCCAAGTGAAATCGAAGAGTCATTTCCCTCAGGTCATCAGATCCTTGCATAACTTTTTTTCCACATCGATTCCACTTCAAAAAAGGGTTAATTTTTTTTTTTAAGAATTTTCTCGCGCCTCCTTAAGGTGATTTGATTCGATGTTGTTACAGGATGAAACGATATTGTAGAACGAAGAATGGATCGCATGATCAGAAGACAAGGACCAATCAATTTCCGTGTCAATATAGAGTTTGCGAGAAGATTCAATTTCAGCGGCGCAGCGCGTGCGAATCGTTAAAACAGGAAAGGCTCTCAATTTCTCTCTGCAACGCTGCCGGAAGTGAGGATCGATCGAGGATGCAAGTTTCTTACTATATTAACGTCGATTATTCGTCTCTGATAAACTGCGACAGTTTATTGAAGGAGAAAGTCGATTCTATAGGAAAATAATTAATTTAACCAATTGTAAGAGTAATTTAAAAAAATTGTAACATTCGTAATTAGCTACGAAAATCACGTTGGAATTTCAAAAATAGAATGTCCTGAAATTATAAATAACAAAATTTTTCAAAGTCTAGTACATATTTGTTCGATTTCAGTTTACCGATATTAGTTTTGTTGTTAAGATTTTTTTATACATATTCATCCAAAGTTTTATTCTAACATCTATAAGTGATAAAATTTCTCAACATTACACTGATATTGATGATGATCTAGAAATGGAAACGTTGAACCGACTACTGAAAAGAAGAAAATCGGTTCTATAGAATTTGTAGCAAATAGTTTTCTGAGTAAAATGAGACATCGCGAAGTGAAATGGAAATATTCTACTAGATTTTGAGTCCTTTTAAAGCGATTTTGAGACGCAGCAGCGAGATAAAAACTTAACTTTTCTGTTAATTTTGGGACGGGGATAAAATTCGGAATTCTAAAAACTCCGAATTTCTTCAATCTTCTTAATCAAACTTTGACGGAGCATCAAAATTTCGAATGATCAAAAACCCGATGCTCAAAAATTCCAAAAGTGCAAAAATAAGAAAATTTTGAAATCTAAAACATCGAAATTCCGAATGATCCAAGATTTCCAGTTCCGTGAATTTCTGGCTAGATGAAATTTCGCCATTTTGATCTATCTTTGTTTTGGATTTTTTATATTTTTACCAAGTCCTAGTCATTTTGACTTTCAGTTTTTCTCATATTTTGCAACCACTCCTAGAATAAACTACACTGTGTGACTATATTTTAACTTTCGGAATTTTACTTTATCGAAACTGTATTTAATTTTTCGAAATTTATCGGAACTTGAATTTTCGAAACTTTGTTGTTTCATCCAAGTTTCGCCACCAAATAATTCGGAATTAGGCGTTTCCGGAAATTTGTCAAATTCCGAACTTCAACCCCCCCCCCCCCCCCCCACCCGCCATTTCTTTTCATTTTAAAAGAACTTTTCGTAGCTTAAGGACACAACAATATGATCTCGTATTACTAAAATAATTGATAAAAAGCATCCATTTTTAGCTAACCGATTTTTATCTTTGACACGAAAAACCTAAAACCTATTAAAGATCTCTCTTTTGACTATAGGTTTTCTATTTCGACGAATTTCGCGCCAACAGACGACGTGACACGGAAGCTGATTACACCCAATTAGGTACGTAATAGCAGCTGCGCTGCAGTCGTCTACATTTGTTCCTTTGAACTGACCACAAAAACTCGAGGTTCTGGTGGCTGACCGTAATATATTATCGTAATATCACAAACACACACACACAGACGTGGATTATCTGACCGCAGATTAATTTACTAGATTCGCGTGTGTGATGATATTTTTATACGTCATAACCATGAGACGAGTAGACTTTCCATAATAAGAATCAAACTTTTTTAAAGATCGGTTAAAGAAGTGCACTTGATACCTGATCCCGGAAGTAGAATGAAATTAAAAATGTATATTTACAAGCGAAAACCTTGTTTAACAATTCTCATTATTATTAAATCGTTATATAACACAAAGTCTGAGAGCTCATTGCTCATCCTGAAATCAAAACTCGTGAGTACAACTTCTACAGCAGATCAGCAACCGGTTATAGGCGTGAAAAGGATCGGCAAACAACGCTAATTCTTCCAACTACTTGACCGTTAATCCCAGAACACATGACGATGATTGATATCGAAGGTTGACTGAACGTTGCTAAATGTTGACTAATGTGTACGTAAAATGTCAGCGACGAGTGTCGACAGTTTGTAGATTGTGAGAATAGACTGTTCTCCGATATTTGAGTTTCTGTCTCTGCTTTGGAGGTATTCAATCCGAGACTTGAAAGCGACCAGAAAAGCAACAGATGGAAAGCAAAGCCTTTACGAGTCGGATGAGAACGAATTGATGTTTTATTTTGAATGAAAAAGTTGTCTCTGAATGTACTTCCGCGTTACGAATGCTATCGATGATCCAAGAATCAATCTACCAATCACTGGAAAGCAAGTACTCGTAGACCAAGGCAATGTGGTATGTACAGAATGTGCCGCGGGGTATTGGAAAGCAATAGAACACGTCGAACAAATCCAACATTCTAATTACGACTACAGCAATGAACGTTGACGTGTTGAGCTATCGACGAGAAGTCAATTCCGGTTTTCCATTCATGATCGAGGTATGGCACAATGTGCTGTAGGTGCTTTTGGACACTTTCAATTGAACTGATAATCGTATAAGTGTGTGCAAGTTATGAGATGAAGTTGAGGATGAGTTTGATTTGAGTCGAGAATCGATGCTTATTGTTTATTTGATCACGAGACAATAGCACCTTCCATATTTGTAAGCTTAAGGTGTTTATAAAGACGCGTTGTACACCTCGAAAACGCGGGGATGCATAACTCTTATACCGCTCTAGCGATCAGAGTGAAACTTGGGCAGTTGATGCCTTATTTTGGCAAAAAGTAGAGCGACTTTTTACTTTTTCAAAATTTGGAAAAAAAATTTACAGATTGGTTACCACCCACAGTAATTGGTCAAATTTTCACAGTTGCACTGAATGGATTGAACTATCCGGTATGATGCCACTTGGCGGTGATGAAACACACATTTTGAGCCCAGTCCCATGAGATTTGATGGTAAAATGACGAAATGGCAGCTGATCTAGTTTTCGATTATGAAGAACACCGAAATCTCATTTTGGCGACATTTGTTACCGATCTTTCACGCATGCCGGTAATTTTTTACCGACATTACACGCATACATTACCGGTATGCGCGTAATGTCGGTAACAAATGTCAAAAATGAGATTTCGGTGATGTTCGTAATCGAAAACCAGATCAGCTGCCATTTCGTCATTTTACCATCAAATCTCATGGAATTGGGCTCAAAATGTGTGTTTCATCACCGCCGAGTGGCATCATACGGAAGATTTCGATCCATTCAGTGCAACTGTGAAAATTTGGCCAATTTCTGTGGGTGGCAAACAGTCTGTAAAATTTTTTTCCAAGTTTTGAAAAAGTAAAAAGTCGCTCCACTTTTTGCCAAAATAAGGCATTAATTGCCCAAGTTTCACTCTGATCGCTTGAGCAATATAGAAGTTTTGCATCCCCGCGTTTTCGAGGAGTACAACGCGTCTTTATAAGCACCTTAACTATATACCCTGACTCACCAACCTCCTGAAGGCTTGACACCTTGGTCGAAAAATTGGAGTAATATAAAATGGCGAATTCGTATGCGAAGTGAAATTATGACTTGCTCAGTATGAATGAATGCGCAATGGTGCAGATTGCGGTGGTGATGGTGAAGATTACTGATCTGGCTAAAAGTCAGCTGGCGCCTGGCGTCTGCAGGTCGACTAGATTCGTTGGTGGCTCCTCGATTCTCGCTTTGTTGAATTTTCTATGAAAGCAGACGCTCGTTGTTTTCTTTCCTTCGTCGCCTCGGCTTCCCCAAACTTTACCGAATATAGGTCAGTAGGACAAGAGGGTGAGGGTGATCAGGATGAAAAGGGATGAAATGGGCTGACGAGGGTCTCGCACTGACGTTACCACCATCGAAATTCATGTAAGCTTTTGATATTATCTGTGTTACACTGATTGTCAGAGAAATTTGTAGATGTGGTTAGTGTTGGTACGTTACAGTCCTTATCTGTATTCTCGTTTTTTTACCATAACCGTAAAATACAGTTCGAAGCGCAAAGTGAAACCGCGGTTTCATAGAGCCTGTATTCGATTATGGCCACTGGTACTTCATTTTCTTGTAACCATTGCACGCCGATTGTATAAGTTATGGTATTTTCTTAAATTGTTTTGAATAATTCATTTTTATGTTAACCGAAGGGTTAACCACGGCGTACACCTAACTTCATAACTTCAAAACTTCGTGTAACTTCAAGTGACTCCACTAACTTCACTGATTTCAAGTAACTTCAAATTACTCCAAGAAACTTCAAGTAACTTCATGTGACTTGAAGTGATTTCACTGATTCTACTAAATTTCAGTGACTTCGTGTAACTTTGAGTAACTTCAAGGTACTCCAGGTGACTAAGTGACTTCAAGTGAGTTCATTGACTTTACTGACTTCAGGTGATTTCACTGACTTTAGACTACTGACTTTCAGTGACTTCATGTAACTTTAAGAGACTTCACTGACTTTATTGACTTCACTGACTTCATTGAATTTACTGACTTTAAGTGACTTTAGGTTATTTTACTGACTTCAGATTACTGACTTTCAGTGACTTCATGTAACTTCAAGAAACTTTACTAACTTTATTAACTTCACTGACTCCACTGACTTCACTGACTTTACCGACTTCACTCGCTTTATTGGCTTCAAGTAACTTTAGGTGATTTTACTGACTTTCAGTAACTTCATATAACTTCAAGAAACTTTACTGACTTTATTGACTTCACTGGCTTCATTGAATTTACTGACTTTACCAACTTCACTTGCTTCAATGACTTCAAGTGACTTTAGGTGATTTTACTGACTTTAGATAACTAACTTTCAGTGACTTCATGTAACTTCAAGTGACTTCACAAACTTCACCGATTCCAAGTGATTCTAACTGACTTGGAGTGACTTCAAGTCACTTTGCGTAACGTCTACACTTGATTTCATGAATAGTTAACCCCTCGACGTTAACTAACCTCAACTTTCAACCTCGTATTAAAGTTTCCAGCAAACTGCACTTCTGGTCAATTTACAAATCAAACTGTGTTACGTGTAACAAAATCAAGTGTATATACAATAAAGTGATTTCACCAACTGACTAGCTAACTTCACTTCCTCCTATCCTCAAACCATCTGCAAATATGTATACAACAAACGACAAGTGATTCACACTAGAAATTAAATCTTACCTCTTTTCTCGAAACTCTTTAACCCCTCACAAACTTACACACATAATGCAAGTTGTGTCTACACACTACACAAAGAATTGTTGTAACAGTATAATAGCTAATGCAACGTTTCGGTCTTCTCTGTTTTGCAAGTACCGATGAATGGCATGTATAAAATGGCGAGAGAGAGAGAGAGAGAGAGAGTTTCCCGCCTCCTCTTCCTCCTCCTCTTATTCGTCGTTCTTCAACCACTTGGCAAATGATCCTCAACTACAGGCATGCAGGGTGAATTCTAAAACAGGTCAGCATGAAGCTGCCCTGCTCTGCCTACTGTTCTCCTCTTTTGGGGTTGACTCACATCTACAGCTGCGACCCACTGATGAACTGGGATACATTGCCGGACAATAGAGAGAATGGATAGACAGACCCGGACACAGATGCCGTATAGAATTCCCCCGTGCAGTGACAATAATGTCGCGGTCTGTGAATTTCCGATTGTTAGACCGGAGCTTTTACTACACCGCAATAATTAGATAAGAAGAAGGAAAACTCTCGTTCTTCCCGAGTTAAACTAAATTTCGAATCGCGTTACGGATATTTTTTATTGCATTACGGATTACACGTTTTACCCAAAGGTTTGAAGAGAATTGATTAAGTTAACGTTAAAAAAAATTTTGAAGCAAAAATGGCTACATTGGTGTTTTAATAATTCGAAATCAATTTGAGACGTGGTTGAGTCTTTGACACTATCGCTTACTTTTACTTTGTTATATATGGTTTTTTCTATTCCAGACAATCTTAAAATTAAGAAGTAACAATTCCCCCATCAAAAAAAAAAAATCAATCGTTTCGAACCGTGCAGCATTGATTGTTCAATAGTTACCAATTCTGTAGCTTTCAGAAAATGGATTACATAATTTTAGATAAAAATGAACAATAGATACGTTATTAACCTATTTCCAGACTTAATGCACCGCGTTAGTCACTGTTTCTTGGAACTATTGAAGAATGTAGATTAGGGTGTTGCAAAAAAACCGATTTTTTTTTTTCTGAGTCTCGTGTGACAAAATGTTAGTTTTTGATGTTTTGAGAGCCCACTCCAAAGGACATCTCAAGAAAAAAAATTTTAAGAGGTCACGCCACATTTTTTAAAACGTCAGAAATCGTCAAAAATCGATTTTTTTTTTTAAATCTTTTTTCTCGTTACGGTATAATTTTATAGACAAAAAAAAAAATAAGTTTCCGAAAGTTTCAGTTCTAAATTTGAATTTTGAAAGGTCGCTCATAATTTTTTTTCAATTTTTTGGTGCATTTCTTTAGATCTTTTCGAGCGACCTTTTAATATTCGTATTAAAATTTCATCAATTTTTTTTCTTTAATTTAGTAAGAAAGAATCGATAACAAAACACGACTACATGAATTAAAAATCAAACAAAATACTGAAAATACAATACAAATACAAAAAACTGTAAAAAGTACTTTTTCATTTTCGTTTTTAATGAATCAATCAAATTTTGAGACAGTTTTTTTCTCTCCTGAAAAATAATCTTAATGTTTGTCTTAAACTTGGACAGTTTTTCTGTGTAAAATTTTCATAATTTTGGGATGAAGTTTTTTTTGTTTACCGTATCGTTTCGTATTAGAGCGTGCGTATAGATTTTTTTTACAATGTTTATCAATGAAAAATTTACTTTCCAATTAATTGTATGCCAATGATACATTGTTTGAGAAAGAAAATTGTATATTCTGAAGAAAAATCTGTCGCAATTAAAAATTGTGTGTTTATACGTATATGAAAAAATTTGTAATTAAAAATGATACAAAATTGGAAAGGAATTATTTAATTTTATTATAGATAAAATCCAAAATTTTGAATTTTCACCATTGCAAAGATTTCTCGTGCCTCACCGAAAATTCACTACTTCGTTCATCTCTAACTTGACATAGGTATATATGGGTAATTCCACGCGAAACCTAACAACGTCTAGCCCTCGAAATTTCTGATTCTGTTTAAAAATATTTCTGCATTTCTCTCAACTCTGAAACAGTATCCTGAATGTGTTACATTTTTTATTTTTATTCAACTGCTCGATTATTTATAAATCTTCAAAGTGATTTTGATACGAACCTTTTTTTTTGAAATTCCCAAAAAATTTTCAGAAGCTGGATTTTCTATTCCAAAAATTTCAAAACCGGGCCCATTACGGGCCAATTTTTGTTCCATTTTATTTCGGCACTTTCAATTTTTTCGGCCAACTAAAACATCGCTTGAACGATCTAAAAATTCCCGAACAATTCTAAAAACTTATATTTTTCCACTTGTAACATTTCTTGACCGGTTCCATTACGGAGTGATTTTTGTAGCTATTTTTTCGCACATTCAACTTTTTTCTAATCAACACTTTTTCACTACTTTGAAAATTCATAGACAAAAGCATAATGAATAATTCTTCTTCTTCTTCTTCTTCTTCTACAAGATACACTTTCAACCAAATTTATCCAACAAGATCAGATATACATAATTAGAAAAAAAATAAATAAATAAATATATCTTTCTTTGCAAAAAGATTAAAAAAATGTATTAAAAATTCGAAAAATCAATTCCTCGTTGATGATGTCAATATCTGTATAGGTAAGTACGAATATATAGAGTTTGATAAAAACAACCGTCGATCCTTGACGAATGATCATCTGTATAATACATTATATATAATATTTATGTTTCCAAATTCCCCCGCCCCCCTCCGCCCCCATTACGACACCATAAAAAAAATCGGAGTTTAAATTATACAATCATCCTTGTATGATAAGAGCATCATCACGTGATCTTGTAACGAAAGTTACAAACGAAAAAAAAAAAACAGAAAAATAAAAACACGTCGAACCCTGTTGAAAATAATACTTCCGGGCGCTATTCGAGCTGATTTTCAAGAGAATACGATTCAATATATATATATATATATATATATATAGCAAAAAGGCACGAGGTTGTGAAAAGCGTCTGTTGTATACATATATATATATATATATATATACACACGTATAGATCCGAGCACTTTATACACCGGGAAGGAATAATAATGATTAACGATTCATTCACGGCCTCAAGGGTGGTGGTGGTGGTGATGGTGGTGGGGGGAGTTCACGGGGTGATTTTGCGCCGCACCAAAGTTTTTGGCTCGGGGGCCAGAGCGAGGATCGATTAGACCGGAAATAGACCGGAGGATGCATTATTACTCGGCGTATGATCGCAATAAATATACCGGAAAAAAATTTATCTCACTCTACAGGGCGGCTCAATAATAATAATAATAATGATGATAATAATAATAATAATATTGTACAACCCTGCATTGTGAGGATTCGAACACCTTTAGGGTGTCTCTTGTGTAATTAACGACGATAATTATTCTTTCTCTACTCATAGAAAAATGCATTCGTCTCTTGACGCTACGCCTGTTATGATAATAAAATATTATATATATATATATGTAACACAGAAACATAAAATTCGTTAAAATTTGGCCCAATTTGACATTTTCTTTTCATTTATTTTTTTTTTTTCTTTCTTTCTTTCTTTCTCTCTCTCTCCTTTTATCTTCCCTCTTGAATTAATTGAATTTAAAAAACAAAACGATGATAAATACTACAAGTGTGTTAAAAACGTATCGTTCAATGCTGGTTGAAATTTACTTTCCAAATCTTTAAATATAATATTCTCTGAAATGACGGTGGCGAGAAGAAGAAGGAAAAAAAAAAAGGAAAATTTTGTTGACTAGCAGAAAGTCAAGAAACTATATGAACTATATTATAATAATTATTTCAATTGTTTCGTAAACTGTTAAATCGTAACTATTTTATCAAAAGATATTAGATCTTCGATTCGAGTGTCGCGCAAAATTTTGAACTTTGATTAGTGTTTTGCCATACTACATACATATATATATATATATATATATATATATATATATATACATATATTTGGATAACTTAGATATAAAAAAATTAGTGCCAATTATGTTCTGAAATTTTTTTATTTCAATATTACGGTGTATTCAAGTTTAATAGAATTAGTTTTTATTGTTTTTCATTGTTAGTTATAGAATTCTTTTAATAATGAAATTGACTATTACTCAGTTTCACTTGTAAGACCTTAATTTTGTGAGTTGAAAAAAAAATTTCAAAACGATCTCGTTGATCGGTTGATCAAATAAACAAAAACAAAAAAAAAAAAAGAACTGAAAATTGCTTTTCTCTTACGCGAACGACGAGATACGCGGTAGATAAACAAACGAGTATACAATTTGAAAATAAACATTATTACTATTATTAAACAAAGGAAAATTATGTTTTAAAATTATTCTAAACAATGTATAATTTTACTTTTAATATACTTAAATTTATACTAAAAAGAGACCCCCATTTTAATCCGACACGATCTGCTAACCTCGATACGATATCATGTCATACATATGTATAGACATACATATAGATATATAATAATATATATCCATGCACAGTATAAAAGTTCAGCCGCCGCCTTCTTGGGTCATTTTTCGGTTTGGTATATATTCGATATTATCTGCAGGTCAGGTCACGCAAGGTTTGGAATTTAACAATAAGAACGAGCAAATGATATATATATATATATATATATTAGGGTGTCGCTAAAAAACCGCCTTTTTTTTCTTTTGAGTCTCGTATGATAAAATGTTAGTTTTTGATGCTTGAAGAGCCCACTCCAAAGGACAGCTGAAAAAAAAATTTTAAGGGGTCGCTCCAAATTTTTAAAAATGTCCAAAATCGTCAAAATATTAAATAAAAAAAATTATATTTTCAGTATTTTGTTTGATTTTTAATTCATGTCGTGGTGTATTGTTATCGATTCTTTCTTACTAAATTAAAGAAAAAAAATTTATGAAATTTTAATACGAATATTAAAAGGTCGCTCGAAAAGATCTAAAGAAATGCACGAAAAAATTGAAAAAAAATTATGAGCGACCTTTCAAAATTCAAATTTTTAACTGAAACTTTTGGAAACTTATTTTTTGCTGTCCGTAAAATTATACCGTAACGAGGAAAATTTTTTTTTTTTTTTTAAATCGATTTTTCACGATTTCTGACGTTTTAAAAAATGTGGAGAGACCTCTTAAAAATTTTTTTTTTTCAACTGTCCTTTGGAGTAGGCTCTTAAAACATCAAAAATTAACATTTTGTCACACGAGACTCGAAAAAAAAAAAAAAAAAAAAAAAAAAAAATAGTCGGTTTTTTGCGCCACCCTAATATTGTCATCGTTTTTAAAGCTGATTAAAGCTTGCGTAACACAATAAATTGTAAAACCTAAATTATGCAGACGTAGTATAAATATTTATGAACGAAAATAATTTCTCAAAATCGTGAGAATAAGGCATTCGGGTATCAAAGCTCCCTTCATTACCGTAATTACAAGCATGTCTTACTTACGATTAGCGCCAAGTTCTGACGGACAGACGTATTTAAACGTCTTTTGGTTATCAAGCGCGTAAGCAGCAGCTACGATCTACCATGTAGCGTGCATTCAGAACCAAAGTTCGCTAGGGTCTCTCCATTCCAGTACATAACATGACATGCATGGATACATGATGTGAGAGACACGTTTCTGAAGAGAAAGAGGGATATACTGTATATATGGGGTATTCCATGCCAACTCGACCAGTGTTAAACCCCGACGATCTCAAAATCGTTTCATATTTTTTTTCAACATTCTACTCGGTAAAAAACGTAGCCTGAATTTTTTCCAAATTTTTTTATTGAACCGTTTTTTTTTTTTTTTTTTTTTTTTTTTTTTTTTTTTTTTTTTTTTTTTTTTTTTTTTTTTTTATAAATATTTAAAGTCGATTGCGAATGGCAATTTTTTTAAATCTGAAAAAATTCTCAAAAATCTATTGAACGACAAAAAACAATCCCCCGTTAAGGAGAACGTGGGCCGGATTTTTATTTCTATTTTTTTATCACCTAATTCGGAATTTTTAGATTTTGAAACCGCATGTATAAAAAATTAACGGTTTGATAAAAAAAATTTGGCAAAAATTCAGGTCAAATTTTTTACCGAGTTTAATGTTGGAAAAAAAAAAACATGAAATGATTTTGAAATCGTTGGGGTTTTAACACTGGTCGATTTGGCGTGGAATAACCCATACACATATAAAGAGAGAGAGAGAGAGAGAGAGAAAGAAAGAGAGAGAGAGACAGAGAGAGAAGACGGATCAATGAAGAAGGGTATATAATGTAACGTAAAATTACGTATCGTAGAAATTTTTTCACTTTTTTACTTTTTCTCTTGTCTTCTTTACTACCCTCAAGAGCAGCTAGAAAGAAGGAAATAAAAAATTCATTCAACTTCGCGATTCTTTCACGATTCTTGCAGCACATGTAATGTAATGAGATAATTTTATTTCACATTATTTAAGTTGTATTTATAGTATTAAATCGTTAAATATAATTGTTTAAATCGATCGGATTGTAATGGCGATTTTTTTTTTACTAATTTATCAACTTTTCTTATTCATATGTAATCTGAGAAATTCGATGAAACAATTTACTTGACTATATAATTCTGAGCTCAGGATAAGTAAGGGGAAAAGAAAAAATTGGTCGTAAATTTTTGAGAAAAAAATTACGTCACATTTTCAGGTTTCCTAGGACCAAAGACTTTTTCAGTTTTCCTCTTGACTAAAAACTACTAAGCTACTAAAATCTAAATCGTTCACATTATTAACTCTATGTTTGATTAAAATTCAATTCCAGGTGAAAACAAAAGTATTTATAAAGAGTATAAAAAAAGTCAGTTTAAGCCAATTTTCTTTTCTCGAGGTATAAAAAATTAGGTTTCTTGTCTAAAAAAAAAAAAAATCGTTTCCATATCAGTTCTAGTACTTTACTAAAACCTAAATCGTTCACATTATTCACTCTATGTTTGATTGAAATTCAATTCGAGGTGAAAAAATATAAAGAGTATAAAAAAAAAAAAAAAAAAAATTTGTCATATCAGAAAAAATCGTTTCTAATTCCCCTTACAGAAAACTGATATGTTCAATTTTTTCCATGATCAAAATAAATATCAAACGTACCAAGTTTGTCTTTTTAGTTTTCTATTCCTTTTTTTTTTTCCTTTTACGAGAGATTCAATTCGGGTTTTGATACGAATTTGATGATTTTCATTTTGTCTTCATCTTCTTCGTCTTTACCTTTTTCTTTTTCTTCCCTCGTTTCTTAAAAACAACGAACAATATTCAGATACATTTACGCATGTATTATGCATCCGGCATAATGCGTGCTGCACGTTTTTTAATACGCACGACGACGTCGCTTATAGGTATGTATATATATATATATATATATATATATATATCGATTCGCGCGATACACTTCGATATTCGATCTTCTCATTGGAATTGCGAATATCGCGCTCGGCAACGATTTTATGGAAATTTAATACGAGCATAATCCAAACCGAGAATAATTGATGACTTGGTGCGATTTTCTATACATATATATGGTATATAGAGCTGTGTTTTAATAATGCATTATAATAAATCGATACAACGAATTTCATATTGTTATTAATACGAAAAAAAATACTGGAAAGTGATTTGTGATATCGATTTTCTTTTCCCTTTTTTTTTTTTTTTGTTTAGTTTTTTGAGTTTTTAATAATCAACTAATCTTCGCTCGATAAATCGAAGTATCGATAAATCGATGATCAAAGATCATACTCATGCTTTTTCAATTTCTTCAAACTGTGCCTTCATTTTTATTTCTCACTTCTCTTATTTCATTTTCATCGTGATGAAGGAGATAAATTATAGATATAAGTAGGTTAATAAATACAAATTTGCAAAACACACACGATGTTGATATCCTTCTTTTCCTCCGCAGTGTATAAATTTACAATTTTATACTTTTCAATAACGTGAGAAAATATGTTAAGTCACACTGCTCGAGAAGTATTCCAAATATTATAACGTGATTTGAAAATTTCATCATGAACTTCGTGAAACGAGAAATTTATTTACGATTACAGACCGGGATTTCTATAAACAAACAATGAATTTTTTACTATATAAATTAATTTCACGATGGTTTGGATAACATCGCGGTAAAAAAAGAAGAAGAAAAATGGAATTTCAAATATCGATCAACCACTTGAATTATAGAGTACATGGTAACCGGATAAAGTAAACAAAATAAACAGCTTCGAAACGTCTTCGTAACTTCAGGTCTGTTAGAATAAACCACCGAAGAGAGAGTTGAGGGATGATCAGGTTTAAGTTTGTAACGTTAACGTGTAATAACACATCATTTCCGTCAATAAAACATGAAGAAAATCAGATTTTGTAATTTACTTTCAACGTTTCGATACGGTAACGTTAAGTTACTAACTTCAGCCTCGTTATGATAATTAAGTGATGAAGAAACTCACCTGAAAATCGCACTGTATAATCTCGGTGTCATCCAAAAGGCGAATAGTGGCGCGATGCACCACTGTCACATCGTTTTTGCTTCCAAACTTCAACATTTCTAGTCTCAAATCTCTGTCGGCAATATCCCTCTGTCCCTCATCCCTCACCCCACAGCACCACACACTGGCTAGATAAAGAAGGGGGGGGGGTAGGAGAGAAAAAAAGCGACTATCGGTCGCGGTTTCTTCTTCTTTCCGTGTTTTGTTTTCTCTTCTCTTTTATTTTATTTTATTTTACACGCCTGCTGCTTTGCGTCGCCCTATTTTTGAAAACATTTGCTCATCGTCGCCGCTCGTTTGTTTTTTTCCTATCCACCCTGCGCCGCACTAGACGATGTTCAACTCGCTAATATATACTTATCGGCGAATCACCGAATTACTACTCCGTTCTGTCCTCGTCTCGACGTCGTCGTCGCCGCTGTCGTCTCGACAAAACACACCGAGACATCACTGATCGTCAGGCAGGTTTCGGGCCCGTTTGCAGTCGCCCCAGTGCCCGCTGTATAGCAGACCCGACCACCGTCGTACGGAATACCGATTGACCCGCGGAACGACGCAAGCCGCGAACCGAAACAATCGAAGATCGAAATTCGGAACCGAGGAACGTGGAACTGGAACTCGAACTCGAACTCATTGACCGCGAAAATTCAAACTGGGGTGGAGTTTATGATTGAAACAACAAACTTCGACAAAAGATAAACCACCCGTATCTATCCAAGCTAAAATACTTGACATGAACGGAAGAATTTATCTTCAGTCAACGTACTTGATGAGTAAAACGTAGATTCGACATTGCCGACTGCGAACCGTCCCCTCCCCCCCCCCCCCCCCCCCCGCCCTTCCGGTTCCAAAAGAGAAAAGATAACGTGTCAAAAAATTTCTAAAATAAAATAACGTAAAAACCTGTAGATATCGCCTACTTAAAATTAAATCGTAATGAAGAATCAAAATCCACGTCCAATAAACAAAACCTGCCATACCGACTGAGCAGGCTAACTCGCAAGGTAAGTATGCAGGAACTTCTCTTATCGGTCGAACACTCTCAAGATGGCGCTAGCGTTGAAAAATGCAAAGGTCGCGGATGCACTCATGGCATTGCGGTGGCGGCACGGCGAAACGGTGACTCATGACGTACGACGCGTGGTAAAAGGGCGGGGGGGGGGGGGGGGGGGATTGCCTTGGGTGCGTTTACGTAGCCGTTAGGTCGTCGAGCGGTCGACAGCTCGCATTCACGACTCAAACATGGCAGCGGCTACAAGCGTTGTGGTACTCGACCGAGGGAACAATACCACCTGCACGATTAATCTCCATGGTGTGTGTTTATTCTATTGTTATAGATATACGTAGAGTTTGTTATTTTTCGGTTTACCTTTTACCCGCGTTTAATTTCTCGTCACCATCTTATCGTCGGTCGGTTGATAATTTTCACTGATAATTTTTTATCTATCAAATCCGCCGTAGCTCTCTTAATTTTTCTAATATACGCGATAATTTTTTTTCGTTCTCCAAGTGATTGAAGTGTTCCTTGCGTTTGTGTTGTTATTTCGTTTTTCTTTTTTTTTTTTTTTTTCTAGGTTAGGTTTTTCAGAATCGCACCGAACGGCGATCCGTTGGCTAACGAATTCGACGAATCGTGTATCTAGTTACGCATGTAAATTTTATCAATAAAAAAAAAACAGAAAAAAAAACAAAAAAAAAAAAAAACAAGAGAAACGGATATTGAGCAGCGACAGAATTACGGAAGAGAAATAAATATCGCAAAGGGAATGGACAGTGACGGTTTCTTATGCGGCTAACCTCTGTACATGCATAATACATACACAACAGTTCAAGTGTCCTTACGCATTTTCTATTATGTAATAATTGTGTGAAATTTACATTTCCTTTTTTACTCGTTTGTCGATCAAAAAAAAAAGAAATCAATTATCTTCAATATCCGCCACACGAGAAGTTTACTTATTCTGTGCTATGTGTAGTGCGTTTGTGTTCCAACACCGTGTTCTTTTGTTTTTTTCCAATCAAGGAAAAATGGAAAAATTATAGATGAGAAACTCGATTAACGCAGAGTAAAACTCGATCTAGATAGACGCGGCAGATTTGAATCAATTGTAAATAGTTGACAAAAAAAATTATACAGGGATAGGCTATCAAATTTTCATATGCAGTATAAAATAGGGATTCTTCAGTGTATTCGGTGCGAAATAAAAATCCAGAATATCCTGCACACTTCTTCCTACATTCTGAACACACGCTATGCGTGTTAATTACTGACAAGGTTAATTGCTAACCACTCCGTGAGCCTTTCAATGATAAATTAATAATAAGATAGTCCAGGAACGGGTTGAAGTGAACGAAAAGAAAAAAAAAAAAAAAAATGGATACGAACGATTGTATAACCTTTATTTATAATTTCAGGAGCTACTGTGGTTTCCTGGCGAGTCAACAATCAGGAACAGCTATTCGTTAGGTGAGTTAATCATTATTATTCATTATCCTCGGGATGGTAATAATCCCTGAAAAATTTTGCGTAAATAAGAAATTTCATCCACAGAATCCTGAGAAAATCGAGATTCTTAAATCGTTTTACATTACGCATCGCGATAGGCGTTTTAATTTCTGTATTTTGGCGCCGTTTTGTATGAACGCGGTCAAGATTCCGAAGAAGAATTCGACAGAAAAACGCGTGATCAGATGACAAAATACAAACTCGAGATGAGTTTCATGTCGTCCAACAGTTTTTTCTTGAGTTCCTCTCGTGATCATCGATGCATGTAAAAGGCTGTTCAGGTTGCGTTCTTTTCCTATTTTCATCGTTACGCCGCCGTCGTGTATTTTTGCTCCCTACCATCTTTTTTAATTCTATCGTCGTTTGCCATTTGTATTTTTCATCTTATCACAAGGGAAAAAAAAAGTCTGCTGTGACACGATCTTGATTTTTTTTTTTTTTTTTTCTTTCTGGCTGCTTCTTGTATTTTTCTCTCACGTAATCTGACCTGGTAGAAAACTATGCAGATTTATGTGGAAAATAAAAAAAGATCCGCCTTCTACCCAAGTAACCATTAATTGTGGAAAATTGGATTAACACGTTTTGCGATAAATTATATTTAAATAAAGCCATCTCACAGGGTTTTAGCCACCTTTTCAGCAGTACGTTAACACACGTGTGTATTCGAATATTTAAACAGATGCGGCCATTTTATTATGTGTATACTAGTTTCAAATAATTACGTCACGATGCTCGAATTTAAATCCAAAACGCTTCTTACTTTCATATTTAATTACATAACGGTATATTTACTATATAAAATAAGAGATATGATAAATAGAACAAAAATTAGAAAAGAAAAAAAAAAAATTAACCACGTAACAACGAAATTGAATTATAATTGAAAATTATACGAGTATGAATAATTTTTCTCAGATGTAGGTACATAAAATCAACTGTGTCAATACGTATAAAGTGCTAAAGGTGTATATGAAAGATCCATAAAAGATAGATAAGATAAAAAGAATAAAGAAAAAAAAAAAAAGAAAAGAAAAAAAAACAATACGTATAAAATTTTCCGCGCATGCGATGATGTAAAATCACGCGTATCTCGCGTACATACATATACGTAAGAATCAAAGGAACGTTCAAACGCGGCTTGATACCGTCGTAACATATCATGAAAGTAATTGAAAAGACGCACAGAGACGAAACGAAACGTGGCGGTGGCGGTGGCGGCAAAGAGCCGAAGGAAGAACCGCCGAAGAAGTCCCGCTGCATCGCATCTCTGTGTGTGAAGCACATAACCATCCAACCGCATGAGTAACGCGGTGCGTTGATTCCTCGAGTAGCAGCGAGACGACGACGACGACGACGACAGAATACGAGGACGAAGAGGACGAGATGATGGCGAAGGCGGAGGCGAAGGCGGCGGGGGGGGGGGGGGGGGGGGGGAGATTTTTAAAGAGAGCGTCGGTCCGCCGTCCGTTCCTTTTTTCCTATACGTACGTACCTATACCTATATATATATGTATACCCTGGTATACTTATGGACGGTGGAAAAAGGAACGATAAACAAAAAGTCGAGCGAAAAAAGGAGGGAAGAAATGGGGGGAAAAACGACGCAGGATGAGGGGGGGGAGGGGGGAGGGAGGGGAGGGCAGCGGTTAACGCCGCGTTACGTATGTACGTAGGTATACCTTACGTACTCGGCGTCTACGTCTCGACATTGGGAAGCGGCGGTCGGGGCCCCTGGGCCCCTTTCCCCCTCCCTTCGGTCCCTGCGAGGGACCTTAAGGCCGCAGCATTCGCCTCCGAGACCAATCATCTCGGAGGTATCACGCTAGTGTGTGTATATATATGTTGTATATATATATATATCTATATAGGTGTGATTGAAGTCGCTGTTAGGACCCTTTCGCCGGATGATGAAAATTCAGGCATGAATATATATAGATAGATAGATAGATAGATAGATAGATAGATGGATAGATAAAGTTTATTCGTATAAATCATGTTTTATGTACATACAATAATTCACAGGTTTAAATGGTAGTGGCAAAAAAAAAGTGATAGTAAAAGAAAATATAACAGAAAGGAAGAAGAATGAAAAAAATAAAATAATAATAATAATAATAATAATAAATAAAAGTAGAAAACAAAGAGGAAGCTGCAAAAGAGAATTAAAGGGCAAGAAGAATATAAAGTAGCATAAAAGAAAAAGGAAGATTAAGAATATGAATAAGAAAAGATCTGTAGGACAGGTTTGAAAAGTTTGTCAAAACGAATTGACAACAGATCTAATGGGTGAGGGTGAAAATGTAGAAAGATCAAAAAACATGAAGAGCATAATGCGGAATTGAAAAAAAAAAAAAAAAAATGAAAATTTATTTCAATTTATGGAATTTAAAGATTTAGAATGTCAAAGCATGGAGAAGCTAGAAAATAGAAAGATCAGAATATAAAATGCTGAAATATAGAATCGTGTACAGATTCTAGATTGAACTGTTCTATATTTTGACATTTCTGGGTTTCGACTTTCTATATCTTAAATTTTCCGTACTTGGAATTTCTACATTTCGATCATTCTATGGATAAGATTTTTGCGTTCGTGAAAATTCGAGTATGTTTCTTCTATCACTCGGCCATTCTAGTTTTTCTTTTTTTTTTTTATCTGCAACCAACTACACGCGATAGGAATGAGACAACATGAAGTTTTCAGTCACGCGAGAATCTATTTTCCATAGAATTTCAAAATGATGTAGAAAGTTTTAAAAGTTGAGAAAATTCGAACATACCTAACAGAAAGCCTTTTGAAAATATTGAATCTTCCGTATTCCGGACTCTTTTATTGAAAATTCATAAAAAAAATCAGCTGAATAATACGATTTCCGCGTTACAAAAGGATAAAAACAAAAAAAAAAAAGTTTTTTTTTTTTTACAATTTCAAGTCTTTTTTTGATAATCATTTCTACCTCAAGATGATATATAATTGTTTGAATAGATGCCACGCCTAACTTTGAACTTTTGTTTCGTAATGTTATTGTTTCAACTTGTTTTTGTAGCTTCAACTCTCATTGTCTTATTTCTTGTGTCAAAGTTCAGCGAAAGATGGCTGCTGAATAATTTCCAACAGTTGAGAACGACCTACAGACCAAAAGAAGAAAAAACAAAAAAAATAAATGAAACCTCGGTTTTGGGTCACTTATTTCCAATAAATTAAACTATAGCAGTTATAATTCAACTGCACCAATTAATTGTACTTTTATCTGCAATTGGGGATTAGTAATTATATTGCAAAAAATATTTCTTCATATTCACAAAAAAACTAGATTCATTTACGGTTTTTCGTTCATCAATTGTCGTGTCCGAAAGTTTGACGTCCGGAGAAAACGAGGGTAAAAAATGAATAAAAAAAAAAAACGTCAACGAATCATTTTATTGCTTTCGCAATCGTTGAGAGAAGCAAGAAATTCGAAATTTATTTTTAAAAAAATAGAAGGACAAAGATGTCGAATTTGCAAATAGACGCGTAAATCTGTTTCATCGCAGAATTTGAAAATAAAAATAAAAATAAAAATAAAAAAAATAAAAAAAAACAAGCAGAAAGATCAAAATATATAAAAAGCAAGACGATATTCCAACGATTCGATTTTCTCGTTTATCTATCCTTCACTTTAATTCTACATTTTTTTTTCAACTTTATTACGCAGTTTTCGAAATAAGTCGACGAAAATTGCGAAATTTCTATTTTTTAATTCTTACATTTAAACCCCTTTTTTACATCTTTTTTCTCCCGTTCCTCGACTAGACGAGATTAGTTGTAACGAATTGGACGTGATGAAGAAAGACGCGCGAATAAATTTTCCCTCGGCAATAATTCAGCGCGTGACGTAAGGAAGCGACTTTTTGGAAACGAGCGAGAAACTCTCGGAGGGATTCTAAACACGCAAACTCCCCGGTTAGGGCCTCCGGGGTGCCTCTGAGGGGTCGCGCCTATTCCCATAGATCATCCTTCGGGGCGGAGTGAGTGTACCAGCCATGTGGCATCAACCGGCGTCGTTAACTGAAACTGGAATAACACCGCGAGGAGGTTCATGCATCCATCATACGAATTACAATACGTCTTATTCCTAATAAAGGGTTTCATCTCATCTTCGCGTCATCATCCGATTGTTCTCGGAATTGTAACAACAAAAAAAAAAAAAAAAATGAAATTTTTTCGTCCCCCCCTTTTTTTTGTTTTTATTTATTTATTTTTTTTCTCGTCTTTGCTTTTACCGGGTGATTATCGTAATTTTTTTTTTTTTTTTTTTTTTTTTTTTTTTTTTTTTTTCTACAAAATCAGAAAATCTTTTGTTCTTCCTGTGGAAATATATAGAAAACGTCGAATTTCGAGGATTTTTCTTTTTACCAATTGACTGGAAATTTATGGAATTATTGTAAATGTTTAAATTTTAACATTACATTTTTATATACTGGTTCAAAAATACTGTGCATTGGTGATTTGCAGTTTCGGATTAAAAAGTTTCGTGTAATTGAAGTACAAAGACTTTAATGTAAATAATAAAATATCGTGTTTAACCGATTGATTATGATTTTTTTGATCGTTATTTGTGACTAGCGTAAAAAGTATGTGTGAAAAAAATTGCAAACATCAGAGACGTTTTACAAGAGTTATACGATTCCAGATTTTTATCTGAAAGCCTGATGGATTTAGGAAAATTTCACAATCCAAAATTCCTGGCAACAATTAAAATACTTGGATTCCAATTTTTAACAGTATAGCAGTTTGACTTTGCTTCCAGTTGCCGTAATCTAGTCATAATTGATTCGATATTCTTGTATCGATTCGAATTGATTTTAAAAACTTCTTCACTTTTTGTTGATTACATGAAATACCGTTCAAAAGCCACGACGAAAATGAGAGGAAAAAGTTCAGCTTTTCCATTCGCATGACACGCGTAACCCGCAGTCCATATTTTACCATTTTTCTTCCGCATCTTATCAAAAATCACGATAATGATAAACGATAGAATTCCCGATACGTTGAAATCCAGAAAATTGAAACTCTGCAAATTTTACTACCTAGACAATGAAAATCCCAAATCAGGGCCGCACAAATTGTCTCAGAATATACCATGCGGTTGATGCACCCTTTGGGTAATTTTTGGGCGGGTCTTAAGACGACTATCGCGGGTTATAGAGGGTCGGTTAGCAGAGTGTATTCTGTGTCCCAGCAGGATCTCCGCTGTAAAACAGGGGAGGCAAACCACCACAGAACTCGTGTGTAAAATCCCGGGTCAACGAAGTGTTGCAGCAGTTAACGGATGGAAAGAGGAAAGATAAAGGGAAGAGGATGAAGGAGGAAGGAGGGGCTGTTGAAAGGAAGGGATGGTAGGGCGAGGACGAAGGGTTGGAGGGGGGACGGATGAAGAGAGACGAGCAATGCACCTAATGATGCACTGCAGCAGCCGTCGCTCGAATAGTTTTTGCCGGTGCCCCCCCCCCCCCCCCATTCTCTAGAGAGAAATGAGAGAGAGAGAGAGAGAGAGAGAGAGAGAGAAACTTTGAGATTCGGATTCTTCGCTGGATCACGTCCCGCAGTCTGCAGTTTTGAAGGATGAAATTAATCCCCGGTGGGGTTAAAAAACGCATAATTTTCAACCTGACAAGGAAATATGATAACACTTTTTTCTTCTCCTTTTTATTATTATGTATAATTATCATAGATTTGATACTCCTGAATCAAAATATAGTGAGAAAAAGTACGTACCATTTATACTTTTCATGTAGTGATTTTTTAAGGGCGGGGGCAGCTTGGACGGTCCCCCTCCAATGTTACCGTTTTTTTTTTTTCTGCTCGACTTCATCCGCAGTCAAACCTCTTGACAAAAAAAAAATGAAAAGCAAGTGAATCTTTTTGAACTTTATCGCAAGAACGCAACGCAAGTCGATGATAAACTTGGACGAAATAAGGATCGAGGGAATACCGATTTGACCGTGACAACCAGACGTGTATATAATCCACGAAGATGGCCATACGACGGCCAGAGATCGGTCTCCGTAGCCTCCGGCTTCTCGGGTACGAATCACGTTCGAACAAACTCTCTCGGTAGCATCAGCAACAGCAACAGCACAAGCTTAACCAGCGGCGGTATCCAGCTGAATGGGAATGCTGTAGAATGTCGGCAAAAACGTCCGCAGCCACTGAAATCATTAGTCGATTGTGTGCAGGACCCGGCGAGAGAGCCGCGTGTATAACTATACACACAAACACGTAGAAAAGGGTATATATATAACGTGATGTAACGGGTGATACGCGATTTTCGAACCTCGCTTACTGCAGATCGCAAGCCAGTGTCGCCAACGTTTGAATCTCTTTACACCAGAAGAACGGTTTCAAAAATCCCTAGAATTAAACTGAAACCCCCTAAATTGGACACATAGAAAAATATATGCGGTTCACCACCAGATATCATAACTGTGATAAGATATTCAAAAAATATTTACAATAGCAAATCTAATATTCATATTCATGGGACAAAATTTTGTGAAAGTAAATAATGAATTTTATTTTCAGCCTATAAGCAAAATTTTTTGATCCCCTAATAAAACCTCTGAACATTTTTCCCCCCCGAAAAAAATCACAGCGCAATTATTTTCTCCCCAAATTTAGGGGTAAAAGTTATAAGTTGGCGACACTGATTGCAACGCTTCACGAAAATTATGTTAGAGTACGCGATGCGAAACGTGGAATTAATGGAAGGACGCGAAAGGTTGCAGAAGTCAGAAGTTTGAGGTTATAAAGTTCGTAACGCTGACGGAACGATGCAATATTTTCAAGAAGTATCGATATTTTGCAACTTTCGAATAGCATGAAATTAGGTGAATCGTAATAAAGTAAAATATGTACTCATATTTCGAAAATTCAATCCCTACAGTCGTTCGAAAATGGCAAAACAGTTGTTTTTGTTCGTGTAACGTTTTGTTTCGTTCAGGCTCGTTTAGAATTTTGGGCTTTGGCTTGGAAATTTTTTATGAATATTTTTTATGAGAACGTAAAAATTTCCAAAAACAATGAATTATTTCAAAAAAGAGAGGAGAACGAAAAAAAATACGAACAAATAAGACATGGTTCCACTTTTAATAGCTGTCAAAAATTATTGACAAATTATCCAACACAGTCCATTCCAAGAAAATCAAAAGATAAATCAAATCCTCGAACGCTTTGAAATTCACAATGAATTCACAAACATTTGCAAAATTTTCGAAAAATTTAGTAAAACCTTGATAGTTGTTAGTTTCGCTCTGATAAATTGAAGAAGAAAAAAAGAACAAGGTTCGGGGATTTAAAAAATTTGACTTTTTTTTATAAAATTGGATTGCACGTAACTCAAGTTTACCTGGAAACAGTGAAAAATCGGTTGGATGATCGATTCTTAATCGACCCCAGCAAGAAGTGATCTGAAGGAAAAAAATCTGGATCGATGGATCGAGCGAAGAAAACTGAAGAAGAAGAAGAAGATGAAGAAGAAAAAGGGGGAGAAGAAGAGACGATATCGAACCTCTCTACGTGTCTTCTGTGTGTGTATTTGTGTATAGATACACCGAAGATTCCTTTCCTATTTTTTATCCGATCGTACATACCTTTCTGCTGCAAAGTATAAAAGATGCGAGGATAAAAAAATAAAATAAAACAACGACGTCGAGTTTTACGAGCGTGACTAATTATTATATGCTCGCGCCGGTTGTTAAGCTCTGACTAAAGTCGATCTGAATTTGTTATACATAGATATGCAGGCATCGCATCGATCGATTCGCTCTAGGAATCGATTCTCACTATTGTTAAACGGCAAAAAGGGGGGATTTGAAATCCGAAGAAACGGCACCGAAAGATTAAAGAAAAAATTCAACAAAACAACGATAATGGAACAGAGAAATGCTCAGAAATAGGTTCAGTTTTTCTTTTCCTGGAGATTTACGATCCTCGTTGGTTTCTTATATTTCTATATTTTACTTTTTCATCTATTATCTTGTGTTCTGTCACGACTAACTTTTGGTCTCCGAATACTCACATGTATTGCGAAAATTTATAATTTATTTCTACAGTTTTATTCATTTTTCCTCCGTTCAATTTTTATGAATCTTTCGATTCACGAATCGTCGAATTTTCTTTTTACGACATAGGCATTGAAAAGTCCACTTTTTGTGGCAGTTTTCGTTCCGTAAAGTGACACTTTATACGGCAGTGAACAAAGTTGCGGAATAAAGTCTTTATACCGCAGTTTTGATGCGCAGTTCGAAGTGCGCATGCCAAACTGCCGAATAAAGTAGCTTCGTCGAAGAGATCGCGACATAACCTCACTCTTCGTTTTGCTTTTCAATACCCATACCGTAAAAAATATTGTATGTGGCATGCCCGTAAACCGTTTTTTGGCTCGGATAATTTCAATACTCGCTTCCGGCTCGCCTTCAGCTCGTCCTGAAATCTTTATCCTTGCCAAAAAAAACAGGCAGTTTACGGGCATGCCACATAAATAGCTATTTTTCTTCACACTTATCAATTTTATAATTTTCTGCATCAAAGAATTTCGACAGATGTTCAACATTGGCGCAGAAATCGCGACCTGCGATTATCATTCAATTCGCAGACAAATACAAAGCACACGTTTGTACGCTTTATCGTTGCAGAAACAACGAGTCAGTCGCGAGCAGCGATATAATTTCCGTACATAATAATATCCAACGAAAGCTATGATACGAGTTAAGGCGGTGATATGAGCTGATTTAGCGGCCCTTTGTCAGTTTACAACGTTATATCGTATAATGTAAGTTGATAAGTGGTCGCGTGGGATGCATATACTGCAGCAGGAATTCTTGAGGAATTATTATATCCTCAAGCGCGGCTCGGTTGAGTCTCTGACAACGATTACGATATTGCAGCAGGTGATTAGCCGCATTGCATGCAGGAAGGTAGAAGATAGGAGACAGACATTGTGACACGCGTCTGTTTTTATTATTATTAGTGTTTTTTTTTTTCTCACATCACGTGTCTGCTTTTAGCAGGATTAATTGTATTCAAACCCTTCAGGGAATTTAATGACAGTCTAAGAAACATCAGTTCCTTTCCATTAGTACCTCATACGAAACAATGAAACATCTATTGGAAGACAGGATCAGAATAGGTACTTTAATAGATGAGACAACAATTATTGAGACTTTCTTTTACTCATTGTTTGAAATTTCGGAACCCCTTTCGAATTTAATGTCCAACAGATTTCAGAAGACAGTTGGTATGGCGTACCAGTTGTAAAAACGATTTCAAAAAGTTCGGATCGATAAAACTGTGAAACCATTTTTGACTTTTGGAGGTAATTCAGGAACACCCCAAGGATCGTGTATAATCGGCGTCAGGGAGGTGTGGGTACAACTTACACACCTATGGGCAGAACCCTGCTAAGGGAGCGGGGCGTATAAACAATACATGTATGCATAAGGTCTTGAGAGCCGGTGCAAGCATCCTGGAGCAGCTCGGCGACCGCAGAGGAGTTTTTGCGTTATCCCCAGGCTTGAAACGCCGGCTACTGCGTCAGGTTAGGTTCGTCGAAACCTGCAGCACACCCTCGTATCCGTCCCGTTCCGACCACCGAGGTCCGGACCACCGGCTCCAACGACGTTATAGCACAGAACTTTGTTTAACTAAGCAGAACAAGAACCAGACCTATTTATACCGAGAGGAGAGGAGAGGAGAGCAAACCGTCGTCCATTCCTCTTCTTCGCTAAAGTTTGGAAATCGGATTTCCAACCTCCGGTTTAATCTGATATTTCTCTTCGTGCAGGAATTAGGTACTGATTCTGCAGATTTGATATTACTGCACTTTCGAAATCACGGATTACGTACAGTGTCCATTGGAATTCAGGATGCTGAATCCTTCGGATTAATTGGTGGACACATTCGGTAATATATAGGTATGTCAAAAAGTATGTGAAGCTATTTTCATTCGAACTCTGACTTATCGTCATACACGTTCGATATCGGAATCATACTGTAATCTAATTCTCAACTGCTCAGGTACTCGATGAGTTATCTTCGATATCCGGACCAGATAATATGCTGGATGCCTGTAATCTAACAGCGTTTTGGCGTTTGTAATGCAATACCGTAATGGATGGTGGACTAGGATTACTTGACGTGCTGACGATGACGTTTGTGACGTTGCTGTGACAGTTTTCTTTTCTTTCTTTCTTTTTTTTTACAGAACGTGGTTTGCGATTGTCTCAAAGTCGGTAAACTGTAGTACAATGCAACACTATACAAAGTAGTGGTTTTCCTTTCATCGTTTTGTTATGTTGACGTTACTAACCTCAACGTCCTTTCAACATGAATCTTCCTATTCATGTACAGTTGTGTTTGAAAATTCCGAATTAATCATGGAATCATCACTGTTTTGCCAAATTTAGAGTCTATAGTTGAAACATGAAAAAAGTTGAGAAAGTCTCGAAACAAGGTGTCGCAGTTGTTGCAAATCGAAAAAATTTTTGCTGAGTAAACGCCCGTGATACATAGAGAGAAAATTTGAATTTGAACCATGAAACGTCGTAGAATTTCGAACAAGTTTTCCAACTAAAATAATCGGAAATTATGGTATAGGGCTGCGGCTAACCCGCGTGTGATCTGCGGGCCACGACTATGGTGGCATGGCGATGTATGTCCCCAAATATCGATTTCGCATTAGCGAACTCCATCAAAATAGTACCTTTCCTTTCATAGATATATATAAGTGTGGTGTACATCTGTGATGTATACATTTACAGGCCGGAGTTTACTGCGAACACTTGAAAGACATGCATGTCCATCATTCACACCGTCATCGAACCGCGATATTCCCAACTTCCAGAGAATCCAAACAGGTGATTATCCGGGTGTGCATGCTCATCGTTAGTTAGTTTTCCACCCGAAAATAAGCTCGAAAAAGGTTTAAGCAAGATTACAGTAACAAAATGGCAGCTTTTTATAATCGGGCTCAGAAATCTGAGAAACCGAAAACCTCTGCTGATATAGCAGAATTTTTTTGGTGCTGTTTGTATACTGTTCCAAGTCTCATTTTGAAGGTATCAACGAATGACGAAACGTTTATTATTTCACCTCACTTCGTGCTCCGACTAATACAAAATCTTCATCGATACAGTATTCAACCGAACGGTTCCGAGTCCGAAGACGACCTCAACTTCAACGAATCTTTTCCATCCTGAAGAGAATCATCGAGAATAATGTCTAACGACATTCAGAATTATTGTTACTACAACATGGCGACTTGTAATTCCGATTTTTAAACTCCAAGAGGGTAAAAAATTTTTGGCCTCAAATAAAATTGGAGCGATTCTGGGTAAGTTCTAGAAATTGGCCAAACATATTCGTACACCTTGCAGCCATGACGAAACTCCCGCCTGACGAATTGGCCTTCTTTTAAACTGGACAGATTTCGTTTCTTCACTCTGCACTCCGAAGAAATATTCTCCGGCTAACGCTGCTGGTGCTACAGACTCTGGCTCCAGCTCCGGCTTCAGCTCCGGCTTGGTCGATGGTGGTTGGAAACTGCGGCGCCCACAAAAAGCTCGGCAGACAGCGGAGACGGTTTTTGCTGGGCATCAGCATCAGCATCAGCCACTGGCACTGCCTCCCTTTCCCTGCCCCTTCGTTCCCCTCGTTGCCTCTCCTCTCCTCTCCTCTCCTCTTCTCTTCTCTTCTCTTTTCTTGCCTCCTTTCCTCCCCGCAGCTTCCTGCGTGTGGCACAAAGGTGTGTGTGTGTGTGGACATGCACACCATCCACTCTTCCACTCTGTATAACTACTCTACGCTCCCTCTTACACTTTGCACAGGCTTGAACAGGCTATAACCATCATTTGCGATCGGGATACCAACTCCAAACCCCGACGTGAGTTCCTCAGGTTCGCAGTCTACCGACGAAATTCGTGAATAATTTATACCATCGGCAATGCAACCCTAACCTCTCTATAAATCGACTTCTTTACACCGTTTCTCTGCACGTGTATGTAATACGAACTAAACCAGGATTGGTTTCAATCTCAAGTCATTTCAAAAACCTGACCGTATGACAAGAGGCTTGAAATACTTCTCTTCTCATTCTAGATCTTTCGATATTATTTCACTTATCCAATACTCAGATTTCTGCCCCAAGAGGCACCAGAACGCCGATCCTTGGGCTGATGATAACGTCTGAAAGTTGATGCATGGCACATTGGGCAGCGCGAATGGACGTTGGAACTATCATTATTCAAACCTGTCGCATGGGGTCCTTAGAGTGGTGAGAGTGGAAAGTTGAGTCAACTTGCCCTTGCGAACACTTTGGAGGCCATTTCCTGATGTTCAAAGCAAATCCAAACCGCAATTGAAGCGTAAGGATGCGTCTTCGTGGACTATAATGGATCTTTAGGATCTGTAGATTTGGAACGGAGACGAAATTGCTTGTGCAAACTTTGACGATATTCCCTCTTCATCGATTAGTCCTTCGTTTCTTTGAGGTCGAGTTATTTGCTGGAGATGCAACATTGTTTTCGGTATATTCACACTTTGCTGGCACGTGCAGCGGATGCGATGACAATGAAGGAATTTGCGCAATGGGGGAGTAATGCGAAGGCGATCGTTGAGGCGTGAAGAAGAGTCTGCAGTACAAGAGACCACAAAACCCATAAGATCGAGAAAATCCATTAAGTTTTCATCGAGCACCACCTGTTCCGCCTCACGATCAGCGGTATTAAAGCGCGTCAGGATCGGAGAACTTGATCTTCTTCAATGCTCGCGCTCTATGGAAAGAGATTTCGATCAGAATCCGAGATCCGAATCTCTTTCGAAAACAAATTTCTTTAAGTTTTCTCTCAGCCTTCGAAGGGGCGATTTACCCTCCGACGAAAAGCTGAAACATCTCTCTCATCTGTTATAGTGATTAATTGCAATCCAACAGCTAGCAATTAGGTAATCACAATTAAGGCTCGAACGACTAAAACGGAGAAAACTTTCGTTATTTTTGTTTCAGTAAGCAAGCGGTTTTCGATGGCAAGAAGGCGATCAGAGGCGGGATTCCATTCGTATTTCGTAAGCATAAATTTATCATCTTTTTCAGATTTATAATCACGTTTCCAGCAAGCTTGATGTATCCAACATTTTTAGAAATTTAATTACTCAACTTTGGCATCGCAATAATATTACCAAAATTATGTTACAATTATTATTTTCAATAATGGGTGGATTGATTGATGGATGGATGGATGGATGAATAAGTCGTGCTGTTAACAGTTATACTTTTATACATCCTTTGAAATGGTTTTTGTCAAGGATTAATCATCTCATGACGTTGAAGAACGAAATTACGAAGTTAATTATGAGTTTCATTTGCACAGTGAAACATGAATACGTTTTACAGTAGCTTCAATCTGCCTCACATAAAACTTTTTTCACAATCCAGGTCTCTGCTGTGAACGTTTAATGTAAACATTTCAGTGTTCAGTACACTCAGATTCAAATTACATGACCATTTATTTTCTGATAATCCTGTTTTCTCATTATTTGGAAAACAAATATCCAATTAGATGAACTTGTCTGTCATTTTTCCTTTTATTGTCCTTGCAACATCAAACGACAAGTAGTTTCTAGCATTGCGCCTTCCAATCTCAGTGTATAATCATCAATCTTATATGAATCGCAGCCCAATTTGGAGCGTGGACATTCGGTCCAGGTCATGGATTCGCAAGGATCGTTCGTTGGAATCTAGAAAAGTCACCGGAGCGTCTGCCAAGCGGTGATGTGGAAGCGATATTTTCAGTAATGGATAGTGAGTTCACACGCTCAATGTGGAACTACCCGTTCAGGCTTACGTACAGGCTGATACTGCGGGAAAAGGAGCTCCACTTCAACATCGGGGTCTACAATCCCAGCAAGGAGCACACCTTCAGCTTCAATTTACTTCTCCACACGTACTTCAAGGTCCCAGATGTAAGGCGGTGTCAAGTGACTGGCCTGCACGGATGCACCTTCATCGACAAGGTTTGACGAATAAACCGACGTCCATGACTATAATAGCTTGAGATGAGAAAGCCCTGAAATTTTCATTCACATTCAAATTACATGTGTAATTTTCAGACAAGGGACAATCAAATATTCCAAGAAGGCAGGGACGTCGTTACCATATGCGAATGGACGGATAGAATCTACCAAAACACACAGCCGGAACATATAATCACCAACGTTGTCTCCGGTAGGAAAATGAGAGTCCAAAAATACAACTTCCCAGACACGGTGGTTTGGAATCCGTGGCAGGACAAGGCTCGAGACATTCCTGATTTCGGTGACGATGAATTTCCAAATATGATATGCGTCGAAAGCGGACATGTCAGCAGTCCCGTTATCCTGTTGCCAGGGACCGCCTTTGAGGCTAGCCAAATTCTCCAGGTAACTTGAATTCGTCTTCAACGACTCTCGACAATAGTCAAAAAAAAGTACGGTGTAATATCACAATTGGACAAACTGGAGCGGAGAGACCATGGATACAAATTCAGACTCAATATTCACTCCTAAAAACGTATTTTGGTACAAAATGTAGCATTCTATAAGCCAACGAATATCCTGCCATCTTCGAAAGTCGAGACTTGACAAAGAGGGCGACTCTTACAGTGAAGTTCTCTCGTTTCGCGTTGATAAAATCATCTATAATTTTTTTGTATAGGTAATGTGAGCGGAGAATGGACCGTCAAACGGGCCCAGCTCCTCGCTTCCGGTATCGTCGACTAGAGCCATTGCATCGCATGTTCGGCTCTCGGAAACGGAAAACAGCCTTTGGCCCTACCAAGCGGAGTTCGAAGCAGGACCATCGCCACCACAGCTATGTCGAGAGAGGCACTGCAACGCTCGATATTGCTCGATATGTACTCTAAACCTCTGAATACCTGACCATATAAACAACGATAAGCCAAGTGGGAAAGACTTCTTACTATAAAAAAGTTAGGATCATAATATCTAACTATTTTTCTTGCCAGCCGATTGATATGCAATAACAAACTTGAATGATGCGCCGTTCAAATAATCGCTTGCGATTAAATTATGCGAGTTCAAAGTTTTAACTCCGACTCAAAAGTTTACAAATTCTTTTTTCTCATCAACTTACCATAGTTATTTGGTATTTTTTTTTTTTTTTTTTTTTTTTTTTTTTTTTTTTTTTTTTTTCAACATTTAATTCACCAATGAAATTTGCGCATCATTTGTTAGGAACTAAACTGCGGCGCACAAACCACACTTACAAAAATGTAGTGGTAAGCAGGTATAGCAATGTATAAATAAGAGAAATGGAGAAAGAAGAAAGAAGGGAGCATGAAATAGCGTAGATAAATTATAAAATGGTTTAGCAGAGTACCGGTGACGTCGGTTAGTTGGGCATAGATTGAAAAAAGAAAAAAAAAAAGGAAAAGAAAAAAAAAAGCGTTTTTCGAAATATGTACGTTGGTCGACTCTAAAATTAATTCTAGTATAAATAACGAGTAATTAAATTAAAGTAATTCATACCCTATAATGTATTTTACACTTATTATACGCGTTCATAAGCAATTCCAGAGTTCCGATGAAAAAATAATAAGGAAAAATGTTCGCATACATGTTACATTTGCTTACACGTACTATTATTAATTACCTGTGTGCATTCCCGCTTGGTATAAATCTCGCTGGAAAAAGATGAAATTTCTATTT
Organism: Diprion similis; assembly: GCF_021155765.1. NCBI lineage: Eukaryota > Metazoa > Arthropoda > Insecta > Hymenoptera > Diprionidae > Diprion > Diprion similis. The sequence goes on from NC_060118.1 coordinate 7,584,950, forward strand.
TATAAAAACTGCATTGCCGTCTATCTCAACGTACAAAATATCCCATTCCATTAGAAATTTATAGTAATACGTAGATCACGCAATATTATATCCATATAGAAGAAAAAAGGAGACGCAATACAAGATTGATTGTTATTATTATATTATCCTTTTTTTTATTGTTATTATAGAACACGTTTCCGAGTTCGTGAATGTTTATTCCGAATTCGAAAAGAAAAAAAAAAGGAAGACAACTTTAAATTCAATATATAGAGATGGTTTTTTTTTTAATTATTATTATTGTTTTTTTGTTGTTTTTTTTGGAAGATAAAAGAAAATAAGTGGCAATTTTCAATCTTTGGCCTTCTGTATAGCTACTACAATAATATGGATATTACAAAATTGTCGATTAGGCGGAAAAACTGGTCGATCATCTGCAAACAACACAATACGATACATTTATGGTGCTATAATAATATATATATAATACTATAGATAAATGGAAAGAACTCTTTTTTAAACTACGCAAACTTGTACGTATAGAGAATAATTTTTATAATAGGGGTTATAAACCGTCAGTTTGATGAAATAGATTAGCTAGCGACCGGTTTTCTTGTTCCCCCGAAGTTAAAATCCGAAACTCTTTTCTTCAAATCTCTATACCGGTAAAAAAATATATTACATACATACATACATACATAAAATAATCATTATCGAAATAATTATTCATACGTAACGTAACGTAACAATAACATTGTCCGTAAAATTATAACGACAAGTAGCACGATGAAGTTTGCTAATTTTTATTGGTGAAAATAATTAAGAATATGAGATAAAATATAGATAAATTAAAAGTGGGAAAAAGAAGAGAAAAAAAAACAAAAAAAAAAACGAATGCAGTAAAACTTGCAGCAAGTATACGATTAACAAGAATATCAACAACGATTTTATTCTTTTACCATAAAGGTTCGTTTGTCAAATTAGACAGATAGTAAAGAACGAACAAGAGATTTTTTCCACCTAAGCCATCCCGTTTTTAATAGAGTTTCTCTAATAATGCCGTGTCAATTGTAATGTATATTTCCTTACCAATAACTCTGAGGCTAATGGAAATTGAAATAGTTGGTGAAAAGCTTGTATACGTGAATCATACGTACCATGTTGAAAAATTCAATGATTATTTCTTTTTCTAATTTTAAAACGAATGTATTTTTTATTAAAAAGCAAAAAGATATATAGAATGTAAGTAATCCGCAGCAGTTGGTGATAGTGGCGTTGCTCAATTATTAGCGAAACGAAATACAGAGAAAACTCGTTCGAAGAGTGCCATTTTCCGTACTTTTAGATGTGTAATTACAAGAGTTCGGTCTGTCGTTTTCTCGTATCGTTGAAACAAAAGATTCGACAAAATTACACGTCTTTCAAAGAATATTACTCGCAAAATTATACTTACTGTGTTGAAAGCTGAGAAAAACGGTTCACCCAGTTATGAACTAAATTCCTTTTAATAAAATTGTTCAATTATTTTACACATGTGTCAAGGAAATCATTTTTATATTATTAGTAACACTAATATACGATCGTCCAGCTTCCGCGAAGCCACCGTCAATTAATACGCCATTAGTAGCTCGGATGCCTTAATTTTGTGTATGAAACAGGATACGTTAACGATAATAATGTATACGATGAGACGCACCCTGTTCCTTTTATAAATGTGAAAAATTATTCCTATAGAGCGTATGACGATTGTGTAAGAAGAATTTTTTTCATACACTTTTAGGCTTCCAATTTATTTTTCTTTCTTTCATTCCCTTTCTTTCGTTTTTTTTTTCTCCCTCTCTCTCTCTCTCTCTCTCTCTCTCCTTAATATATCGCCAAAGTTCCTCGGTTAGTTTGTATACTGACATAACAAGAAAAAAAAAAAAAAAAAAACAAAAACAAAGAAGTCAACGTTTGACCTACGAACGTGATAATTTCTTGCGTATGTTGATAATATTACATATTATAAGTGAAAGGTCTGGTGAAGTAGTGCGAAAGAGCGTAAAATAAAAGAGACAAACGAAAGAAAAATCGACGCGAAGGAAAGATATACCTGCGATTGGGTTCGTTTTGCATACGTGATTTCAAATGTTTGTGCAAAGTGATTAATTAAGCAATTCGAAAGAGTTATAGCAATAAATTTCATTACCGTTAGCTGCGTAGTATTTAGTAGAAAAAAAGTAACAAAAGATGATAAAAATAATGAAATATTTGATAAGGGTTTTTGGTCTTTAGAGGCTAGACAATATTTTAAACAATTTTAATACAAGAGAAATAATGTAATTCTTTTTTTCAACTGTTAATCTTAATTATGATTATTATTATTATTATCATTATCACGATTTCTTCCCCACGTCAGCGGATTATAATATATATATATATATATATATATATATATATATACACACATATTTACAACGAACTAGAACTCAAAGGTCTTCCACGAATGACGAAATGAAATCCCATCATATGCACGTAGTCAGTCGCGAATGTAACGTTCCTTTTGTTATTGAAATTTGCTAAGAATTGAAAGCTTATAAAATACGACGATCCTTTGTAATAAACAATGCATTTAGATATTACCGTACCGTAGCGTATTAGTATCGTATAATAATAAAACGTAAAAAGAAGAGAAAAAAAAAAAAACTTCCATCACGATATTGTAAACGATAAATAAATATGTTGATTAAATGTACTTTTGGGAAAGTGCAATAAAAAAAGAAAAGACAAGAAATGTGCGGGAAACTGTCTAGCAATTTTTAGTGTTTACTATATAACAGCGTGATCCTAAACCCACTCAATCGACACAATAATGACAAGAACGTATCGGTAATTCAGGAGTTCCATTTAGAATTTAGCAACTATGCGACTATTAATTTCATTTAAATTATTTATTCATGAATAAGGTTACTCATTGCTCGAAGTTATCGTATGAATACATTGAATGAGTTTATCAACAGCAAAACGTTGGAATCTCACTGTAGTAGAGTCGATTGAAAACAAAATTTTTTGAAATTCCTATCCTATCAAAAAACATTAAAGATTACCTTACCAACAACTCTGAGATTAATGGAAATTAAAGTAGATGGTGAAAAGTTTGTAATTATAAAACGAAGCTATTAATTCTCGAGTAGTAATCACTAATGAAGATAAAGGCTGACACGGAAGTTGATACTCAATATTTTGTATCATCACACAAAATAAATTGAATTTATTTGAAATGACTTTCGGAAAATTGATTTATGATCGCGATCAACTACAACAATATACACATTACATGCGATATAATATTGTACAATAATACATTTTGCAATTACTTAACTGTTCAAATGTAACTTAGTATCCTGCTGGATTAATATCATACAGAGCTAGAGCATGTGCATTGTGCATGTGCATGTAAATATATACATCACATAAGCGAGATTGTTATAAAAATTAAACCATAACTAACCGTGAAACAGTTTGAACGACTACGATATTGCGGTTTTATCACTGCGTGGCTTTTCCACCTGGGAAAGCAGCGCGCACGTGATTATATATAGTTAATGATAATAGTGATAATAGTAATAATAGTAATAATAATGTACTCAGGTAATGTAGTAGGCAAAGTGGTGTTTTTTATTATTAGGAGGCTATTTGTATTCTCAGTATTTCAAAAGATTTTTTTTTTTTACTTTTTGTGCTTTTCGTTTTTGTTTTTTTTTTTTTTTTTTTTTTTTGCTCTTTTACTTGTCGTTTTTATAATTTGAGATTGACTTACTTAAAACTCTGTTAATATTTGAATCTTGGTATTATCTATGACCCGGTTAATTAACTCGCCCCTTGTTGTTGCACCTTCCCTTCATCTTGCTGCTTTTTCGATTGTTTTTCTCTCATTCGATCGGCGTCACTGTAACAATACAATCAACAATTAGTCACTTGAATATGAAAAGAAGTATTTCTTTAAAAAAAAAGAATAATAAATCGAGTGGGACAACGGTGAAAAAATATTTCAAAACAATGCAGAACTGCAACAGTAACTGACTAATTCTGACTTCTGAAGTCTGAGAACTTTTTGTTTTGAAGCTGTTTTTAGAAGAATAATGAAAGAAAATTTTTTACCGTTGTTTACGTTGCTCGAGGGTCAGACCCTTGTTGCTCTCCTGTTCTGCAGCCGATTTCTTTGCAGCCTTTTTCTGGTTTTTGGCCCGAGCTAAGTCTCGCTGATTCCCACCTACGGGTCATTATTTTCAAAGCATAAGTACTTGGGTGGGTAGAAAAAATGCCACGGGCATTGGTGAAGACTGGTTACAATACGTAATTTACGGAGGGCCGATGTCCTCGAGCAAATTCCGTTGCTACCTTCAAGTCATTATTGGAAAACGAATTTTCGAAACAAAAGAAAACCGAACGATTGTCTTCTGTTTCACAATACGACATTAGCCTTCGGGCTTTTAACGGCCCGTTTCGCAAACGGTTTTTCCGATTACGCATAACTTTCTACAGCTTATGACGTGTACGTGAATTATCTGCCTTGACCATAATAAACCATACACGCTAAAGATGCAACAGAAAAGGACAACAGCGTGATAATGAAAAAGAAGAAAACAATCTCAAAAGCACATACAAGACACGATGTAACGTTCAGTTGTTTTACACGCGCACGGTTTATTTATTTATCTGACACGGTATTTCGCGTCCGTATGATATATGCGTGCACGAGAAGGAAGGTTGATAATTTTATTAGCGATGGTATAAAATTAGAATCGATAATAATTTAACATGTAGGTGTCAAGGGAAAAAAAAGAAATTTCAACGATACTGTGGAGCGTTAATTGATCTTGGTATGAAACATCGTCCAACTTCACGTCGTACACAGAAATGTCGAAAATAATGAACTGCGGAATATGAAATGTCGGTAAAACTGTCTGAGGCTTGAAAAAGGCTTTTTTAACGTATCCGCGTGTTAGTCTGTGGGAAATATCGTTATGAATGCTAGATTAAGTCGTTGACTACGTTCGACGCGACAAATTCGATCATGGATGACACATTCACTGTATATTGTATAAAATGAGGACAGTGATATGGCGATGTGACGAAAGGATGCGAACGGAATTGATACAGGTGAAAAAAAAACAAAAAAACAAAAGATGATGCGGGAAAAAACCACTACTTACGAGTCATTTTTCAGCCTTGATCTCCGACTAGCAAGTACTTCGAAATTTGACACGCAAATATCTGCGGCGTCTCGAGCAACGGGCACCTCTCTCTAACTCTCTGGCACGAAAATTTCTGAAGTGAACAGTGGCGGACCAAAAATAATCCGAGTTAAATGCCTTCTGCTGTTCACTGCTCCACCTGTAGTTCGAGTTCTGTTATCGTCACGATGGCGCTGCTGTCGACAAGCGGATAAATTTTCAACCAATCAACATTGTCGTAGGTATCAACTACCAACGCCCCTTAGCGTGGAGTTTTGTAACTAAATTTCAAACGTTTTCACGTGACTGACCCGTTCTTATCATCAGAGAGGATTAGGCTTATCATTACGAAAACAGTCGATAATACAGAGCTGATTTACAAAGCGGATTCTACCTGACGCCAAGAATTTGACTTTAATTTTCAATTAATTTTGAATATCATGGTAGCACGTACACAATTAGCATACGATAAACAATAAGGATAATAGGAAAACAACGAAAGAATATAAGAATGTTAAGTTCTAGTAATTAATGATTGCAGATCATACAGCAATCATTCGTAAATTTTATGTTCCATTACAGGATTACACTACAGGAACGAAATTAAAGGTTTCACTTTTCCTTATAAAAATTCTATTTATTCAATCAATCAATCTATAATAATAATAATAATATTATTATCATTATCTTAATCACACATAAAATAATTTTGTTTTTCCTATACGCAGGCATGTATTTTATTAATTGTGTGTGTGTATGTGTGACATGAAAATAAATTTTCGTTCCCGTAAAAAAGAAACCAAATTTAATAAAAAGAGAGAATCTAACTTGTAAGTAATTATTCCTATTCGTTACCACTGGACTCAGGTGAGCTCTGTGACGATGTTGGAATGATACAATATCTAGTTAAAAATTGATTTCTCTGTGAGAAGGAACGCGAATTATTAATTCTCCATCGACTTTCTTTGCCATTATATAAGTTTGTATAGAGATTGCTAGTTTCTTTTTTTTATTGTTATTATTAATCTTAATTTTCAAAGAAAAAGATGTAACCGCACATCTGGTATTCAAACGTATAGAAGTACAAAAAAATTACCAAAGCTTACACGGAAAAACGCGTGATTAATGATCACCAAACACATTCAAAACCAACTTTCTATGTGTCGATGTGTAAATGTTTGTTTGTTACAATCGTGGCATTGTTGTAAATGTTTACTGACCCTCTGCGATTTTTGATTTCCTGAGGTATCGTGCAAATGAAAAATTAAACATTTTCACGCTATCAGCAATATTTTCGCTATCCGCGCTCGCTTCGGTTTAGGTACGACGAATATGATACAACCCAATTTTTACAACGCAAGTTTGAGTCACGAGCTGATAAATGTCATTATGTACGTACGTACGTATGTATGTAAGTATGTATGTATGTATGTATGTATATACACAGATCTCGAAGTGGCCTATGTATACGATTATTTTTAACGTTTATATTTCAAAGGATGACATTTTATCGTTACCACTCTCCCAAAATAAGACTGCTGATAGAACACCCCCTTGTCATACTTTGCTAATTACGATTCATTCCCTCTAACTCGCACAGACTTAAGATACGCCTGGAACATCGTTTGTAGGGTGATACCGAACTTAAAGTTCGTCAGCCGGAGCCTTCTTGGCTTTTCCTTTGCGGTCGAATCCTTGAAGCTCGTTAGTCGCATGTTTAGCAATGTATTTAACGAAGTCGTCGAGATCCCTGCCACCCTCGTATTTGATAGGATCGTCTTTAGAGTTCTTGGGCGCCCAGAAGAGCGTTGGGAAACCTTTCACCTCGTATGGCGCTGGCACGTCGTTATTTGACGCATCGAATTTCACAATTTCCACATCCTCGTTGGCCAACTTGTCTCCCAATTCGTCGTAAATTGGAGCAAGTTTCTTGCAGTGGCCGCACCAGGGCGCGTAGAATTCAATCAGCGTATCCTTATCATTGTTGGTTACAATCTCGTCGAAGTTTTTGGCTACCGCAATCTTTACGTTTCCGCTATTGTCCTCGGGGACCGGCTCGGATTTTAGATAAGGCTCGAGAACTCCGCCTTCGAAGTCCTTCAAGAAAGCCTCAAAGTTTTCGACGGAGAATTCGTCAGTCATTACGAATTTCTGGTTCTTCGCATCGCGCGCCAATACGGTCGGCTTGTCACCTTTGGTGAAGGTGATTCCATGGTCGTTGAGCTCGTGCTGGAAATCGTCCTTCGATGAAATCGCGAAATTGAGACTTGGGAAGTCCTTTGCGACCTTCAGTATCCTGTTACGCCAGTAGTTCGTTCCCTTCACGTTCTTCACGTAGTCGACGTTGTAGTAAGCAACTACCAACGGGTTCTTGAAGTCTGGTGCATTGTCTCGTGTTCTTACGCCAACAATGCCGAAGCTGGAAAAACCGTTTCATGATAAGCTATCATCATTTAGAAACTTACAATTATCAATATTTAACAGTTTCTATGAAAACCATTGAAATCAGTCGACAACACTTACTAGTTCTTGGTGATAAAATCATGCACATCAGCGATTGAATCGCCACCTTCGAAGGTCACGCTGCTTGGCTCAAATTTGCTGTGCAAAATTTTTGGACGGTAGAGGACAATGTTATTTCTGAAAAATAGAATTGGCATACATAAGATTTCAACTAAAACAGCAACGTTCGTGATAATTGCCACATATATTACTGTATGAAAACTTTTGTTTGTTGTTAAACAAATTCATTTTGAGTCTCCTGAAAAATGATGCAGTTACACTTACTTGAATCCTTCCTTCTCAAGTAGCGCATTTGCACTTGTATGCGCGAACCTGACCTTCTCCCTCAGTTTCTTGGCAACGGTATGGAAGGCAGCCGACAAGGGTGAATCGTCCTTCTCAAAGTAACCGATTACTCCAATTTCGTCAGATTCCAAGAAGCCCTTCTGGCAGTCTTCGCCAGTCAATTCCTTGGACGCGGGTCCAACTTGAGCCTACAAAACAATACAAAAACTGTGTAAAAAGGTTTCTGACAATACCCAGGCAAAATTTTAGGAAACAAATAAATTTAACATTTCCATTATTTCATTTAGTCATACCTTCATGTGCTTTGCGATACCAGGTGCTTCTCGTGGGCCGTTGTAATCGCCGACCATTTCATTTTTCGAGAATATCTTAAGCGTCGGATATCCACTAACGGAGTATTTGTTACAGGTGGTCTTACCCGCCTCCGTACAGTCAACTTTGGCCAAAGTGATCGGTGGATCATTACCCTTGAGAAGTTCCGCCGCTTTGGCATATTCGGGCTTAAGACGTTTGCAATGTCCGCACCTGCATGAATTCGAGAAATATCAACCATAATATACATTAAAAATAGAATAAATCGAGATAAAAATTCGTTGCAAAGATGCTCAATATCAGGTATCAAAATTCTGCACACAAAGCAGCAAAGATTTCATGTGAGATAAGGTTACGTGATTCTATATGTGCGTCTGTATAAGAAGTTGCTATCAACGTTCTTAAGATTGGTGAATAATCACAATTATCAACGCATATGTCCCGCAAACAGCGGTGAGCCGGTCTGACGTTTAACGTCACGTTCGAGAGAAGATAAGCGGTATTTTAGACCGGGTTCCGGTGTTTCGGCATCTTATGAGGTTCAGGATTTTCGGAATACAAAGCCACGGGATAAAGCGTGAGGTAAATAAGAAGCTTCGATTGCTTACCAAGGCGCGTAGAACATGACGAGTGAATTCTCATGGCGTTCTAACTCGTGTGAGAAATCGTCGTCCGTCAATTCGAGGACATCCTCTTCGGCGGCGAAAGCGCCGAGAACCAGAGACACCAGGATTAAACTTCTGAACAGCATTTCGCGAGCTTTTATCAAACCCTCCGCTGATGAGAATTTTTCCTCTTAAAGTATAATGCTCAAGGATCGGAAGACTAACGACTGACTGACTGGAATGGAATCAACGACTGATGATAGAAGGGAGAGGACGACGTGGCTGCTCAGAGCGAGGTACAACCTAAGCGGTGTCGCGAGCTGATTGGACGATTTTGAAAACACGCCGCCGGATCGCCGACAATGGAAGCGCAGGAGGCTGGAGGAGCTCGCAGTTTAATTCCTTTTCTTTTTCCTGTTCATCGCTTCTCCCTCTCTTACTCGTACTTTTTCATCAGCAAATTAAGTTTAGTTATTTTCAGCGCTATCAGCATTATGAGTGGGATGCCGAAGCACTACATTCTGAAATAATAAATAAGATTTGAACAATTGTTCGTCAGCTGTTGTACGACACATCGAACCGAAATCTGTTCCGAGGATTCTTGTTTTTCTTGGATCTTTCATTGTTTAAGGTCATGTGTTATTCCTACTCTTACCGACTGAGAAAATTCACCCTCTTTCTTCCTCTATTAAATAAGAAAACTAACGGAACGGGTTCAAATTTCGACGTTCCATCGACCTTTTGTAGCAGAATTTAGGAAAGTTTATTTATTCAATTGTAGGAAGAAAATTGGTGAGTTTGCTCTGTCGGTAAGGGCAAGAGTAATAAATACCCTTATTACCTTTCAAAAAAATATCGGTTCACCGATAACACAAAAATACACGGGGACTCTAGTCAATCAGCTGCCAGCGATTCAGTTCAATGCTGTAAACAAGTCGAAAGGTTCTAATTTCAGTTTTCCAGTGAATCTGACCAATCTGACCAATGACATCGTCTCGTGTTTAGACTTCAATATGGCCGCCGCTGTTTAGCGTAATTTCTTATTTCCTTCCTCTCGTAGTTTCGATGGTATTGTCAATCGCTTCGCAGTCGCGGACGATCCGCAATAGAATAACAGGAGAATTCTAATTCCGAGCTATGACTAGTCGTTCTTTAACGAACGGCATGAGGCTGCGATCCATTTGCCGTTGCCTTTCGACCAGAGGTTATGTCGGCGTATGTAATCGCCCGGATTTGTGTACGAACGACAAATCGGGCCGTACAAATTTCGCAGTTGCTAGTATCGGCGATGCGTCTCGTCGCTGCAGGAATTATTCGAGCAACGTACCATCCAAATGTTGGAAATGCGACTTCCAGTACAAGTCGGATCTATTTTGCTCCAAGTGCAGGGCGCTACAGGAGCCGCCCGAGAATCTGAATTATTTTCAAATAATCGGCGTCAAACGGGATTACGACCTGAAGAATGACGAAGTCCACAAAAAGTACAGAGAATTACAAAAATTTCTGCATCCTGACAGATTTAGCAATAGTACAGAGGTGATTAAATGCTTTCCTCTAATTTTCTGTTTTATTTCATCTTTACCGAGAAAACTTGACCCTTCTTTTTGACCCTTGTTTCACAGAAAGAGAGAGAATTATCCGAGAACCTATCCTCACTGGTCAACAAGGCTTACAGTACGCTATCACACCCTCTGAGCAGGGGTTTGTACATGTTGGCATTGGAGAAGTTGGAAATACCCGAGGGAACGACTACTTTAGATCCTGAATTTCTGATGACGGTAATGGAGAAAAACGAGGAGATCGAAGCGGCCACTGACAATGCTGAGAAAGTCATGAAATTGATGAAGGAAAATAGGAAAGTATTAGCGGAATACACCAGGTAATTTTGCACTACGTTATTGAAGGATCATAAACATGTTGTCAAGAATCTCCCTCCGACCTTATTCAACATTTTTCGTACTTCATTATTCATGCCGTTCTAATTGTTACAGACAAGTTTCAACTGCTTTTCGAGAGAAAAATATTGAGCTGGCTAAAAAACTTCTTGTCAAAATGAAGTACTATGCTAGTATGGAAGCAAGATTGAAAAACCTGAAAGAAAATCTTGGAATTGTCGAGTAGAACAACTGTTGGAGCTAAACTATAAAATAACTCGAGGCTGGAGGAATACAAACAGCACAAGACTTTTGTTCTGCATTAGTAATGAGTATTTCTCACTTTACTGGTAATCTTATTTACCTTATTTTACATTTCATGGATGGTTTTCTGTGCTGAAGTTCTCTAATAATTATGTAATACATAAGCTACACTTTCCCAACAATATTTAAACGTTCCAAGATGTTTCTCAATAGACTTTCCTCAGATTGTCGGTATAAAATTCCACAAGTGTTCAATTTGTAAGAAAGTCCTACAAGAATCGGAGTGCAAATAATTTAATTTATACTTTCTAACACTTTCGCATTAACTTCCTTGAAGCTTATTACTGAAGATTTGAATTCGAATGTGTAGATAACATGTGCAAAGGTTGAAAAAGACTTCTTCAGGGCAGAAGATTCTGAAGATTGTAAATAAAATTGTAGAATAGTCTCGGATGGTTGCAATATACATAGTAATGATTCTTATTTTTTCAATTAGACTCTACTTATTTGAGTCTAGACTTGCAAGAAACTTTATGAAGAATCAGAGCTGTAATATATTGACTCAATGCTCTGGTTTTAGCAGGGTCAACTTCATTGCAAAAAAGCTGATATGTCGTTAGTAACTGTGTAAGTTTAGATGTGTACATAGCATATACAGAAGTAGAAAAATTGTGATCAGAGCCAAGAGCTCTAATGATTGTGATTAAAATTGTAAGACACTAATTGCTAGTTAAATCATTGCTACAGCGGCAACAATTAGTACGTTGGGGGAAACCGATTATTATGTTATACAAAAATTTCGATTTATTTATTGTCAATTTTCCACTGCTCGAGCCACTGGCATATCCTGTTTACATTTTGCTCCATTTCTTCAGGTGTGTTACTCTGCAGTTCGTGAACTATCTCATCCTTATAGGAGGCCTTGGCTTCCTCTAATATCGTCTGAAATATCTCACAATCAATGTTGTCTTCAAGTTTCTTACCAGTGTAACCCCTCGCCACCAATCTGTCATATAATATCGTGTTGTCTGCTCGCAACACGAACACAATATCAAACCAACGTTCTGGGAAAAATTCTGCACCGTGGTAATCCACGATTTTACCACCCTCCTGCATCGCCGGTTCCATGCCATCCAGTAGCTGCTTGCAAACCCGAAGAAAATACACAAATGTGTTGGAATTTTAATTTTGAGATGAGAATTAGAAGAGAATATTGAAGGCAAGATCAAGCCTAGAGACAAATTCTCATGACAAACAGATCTGTATGAAACACTTCAAACAGATTAGCTCAAAGGGATTCGAAAATACCTTATCCTCGTCCAGAACAGGGCATCGATAAACCTCGTCGTACTCCTCCAAGCATTTGTTTTCTATAGCCAACTTGCTCACTTCTAGCCACATTAGGCCTGATCTTTCCGCGAGCAGACGACACATCGTGCTTTTCCCAACGCCTGGCGTTCCTGCAATGAAAAACGTGTGACATAAACAAAAATTTAAAAAAAAGAGGTTATGAGCTTTCGACAGTAACCGGAATTACCTGTGATCAATATATTCGGACCTGTACGATTTGATCCGTTCATTTTACTTCTAAATTGATAGTTTTCAAAGCCTTGTTGGACGCTCGCGCTGAATCAAATTGTCGCGTGTCGCTTAATCCTGTCAGACACGCGTGTCGGCGATCAGCTGTGCTCGGTTTTTCCGGCTATTAGCGCAACGGGATTGGTCAAATCATGATGGATAAAATGAGGTGTGCTTCTGCGCAGTCATCTTGAAGAACCAACCGTTTGCGCCGACCATATGACGGCCATCTTAGATTCTTAACCAATCGGAGTCGGTATACTTTCAAGATGGCTTCGATATGGTAAGCGCAGAACGAAACAATATTGCGTCTGCCGGAGGAACACATCTAACCTTTTTGCCTTATGGGTTAAACATTTCTTGAATTTAGGTGGGGATTTTTGCGAGGGAGGAAAGTTATGTCCTCTAATCGCTGTGTCAAGCAGTTTAGATAAAGAATTGACGATTTGTCGTGAGATTAGGTTGAAACCTGCGTTGGTGACTGAAGATCATAAAAGAGGTTAAGATACGGATATGAATCCGTTCTCGAATCCTCGCCTGAAAATTCTTTTGGCCACGGTAGTTAGCTTGCACGTTGCTGCCTTTTTTGTCAGGCCGATTTTCTCTCCAAAGAAGAGTAGCGGAGAAAATTCGAGACTCAGAGTGCAGCCGGACTATCTAAACCTAGCAGAAGACAGAGAGCCACAAACGCAACACGCGGTGCGCGAGGATCGCGTCAGCTGATCCTCGGTGATCGTCATGAGGATTAGAATTAGAAGGCCTCGATATTTTCGCAAGGGTGATATATTCATTGCTATTGTATTGGGAACCTTGAGCGGTTTCTACATCTTTGATTCTGTGCTTAGAGAAAACGCCACGAAGATCAAGGAGCTAAAAACTGCACCGGACGCGACTGTTGAAACCTAGTAAGTTTCATCGTCTCAAACCTAACCTAATCCATTTACCTGATAGATTCTCGAGATATTGAGAGATGAAGAAAAATTACTACTAATTATCTATAAAAAATATGAAGTGGGTCTGGAAATTTTTCACCGTCTTTTTGCATGGATAAACTTTATACAGAAACATTGTATATTCGGGAAAAATTTTCAACTCTCTCAAGATTTAATCAATTTTTAACAGAGTTAAAACCTATTTTTACCTACGTAATTTATAGATTTTACACGAGTGGTACGTTCATTTTTGAAAAGATGTTGGAGCGGTATAAAAAGTTTGCTAGCGGACCAACAGGCTTGGTGGTAGCTGGAATAAGTATAATGACTAGTATTATAGTGGGATGGAAGTAAGTGGAATTTAATAGTGTTGTCTGATTTGACTTTATACAGTCACAAACTTTAGTTTTAATCCTGAATTGTTCCTTAAGGTGGGGCATTTCACCGATTTTAAAGAAACGGAAACAAGAGCAAGCCGCAGAATTCGCTGAATTCATTTTTCAAGAGCGTAGGAAGAAGAATGGCGAAAATGTACAACAATGAATATTTACAATACAAATCGGATGTGTAAATTAAAATACCACTTCCCGAAGTTTCAGTTTGTTGTACGCTGTGTTGGGCGAAGGAATGGTGCGCGGTGTACACTTGAGCAAATAAATAAATCTTAACAATAAGATCTTACATAGAGTTTTATCTTCAACATTTGTTACAATTAATCTATGCACCTGGGAAATTACATTGTTCAAACTTTCACAGTGATCGGTCTAACAGGAAAACGCTGATTGACTAACAGCAATCTTGTTTCATTTATACGTGCAACTGTTGGTTACTCTTCTTGGTATTTCGCATTCCAAATGGGCACATATTGAAGAACCGCTTTCCATTCGGTAAACCATATGGCACCTAGACCTGCAGCTGCGCCAAAGTTCACCAGCGTAGGTACCCTGGAACACAACAATGCAAGAATATCGAGATCTGAAATTGTTACCTTAGTAACATTAAATGGGAATGAAGTTAGGTTAGGGTCGAATTTCTCGAGTTACATAACACGGCTTACATAAATATTTCACCAAAAAACTGAGACTATTATTATTTCTTTTGTTTACTAGAGAATAATCCGACTGAAAAGAAAATAATACGGATTCTCAAGGTGACAATCAGTCAAAAATTTATGACTAAAAAAAATCTACGATTTGATCGCAACTTATTTTTCGATTGCATTTTTCTGTTTCTCACCATCGGCCTAGCTGTTCAAAGTGTCTTCTGCCCACCATTTTCAACGGTCCAACAGGCATTTTGACTAATTGTTTAGAAAAGTACGCAGCCCACTTTCGTCAAACTTCAACCGAAGGACCAGATAACTGAAGTCACTTGGGGTTAGGGGTTAGCAGACAGTCCGATGGCTGTTTAATGCCACAACCCGTGTTCCTAAAACACACTTGTAGTTCCGTAATTGAGGCGCCAGATGGTGCAACGAAACCAAGAGCGCCTCTTTCTGCGGTGCGAAAGCAAACGGAGTCATTCACTAAACTACGATCGAATACGAAAGTTTCTTACGTTGTAACGTTTGCTATGTAATAATAAAATCCATTTATTCATGTCGTAGTCGACATGCATCGATTTCAATAGACCATATCAGGACTTAGAATGTAATAGTGGATAAATTTTAGTGGTGAAAAAAGCGGGACGCATGGAGCTACTCAACTGCGGCTATGTTCACTTACCTCGCGGATTTCGGCGGACTCATTTACCGGTAAATTGAATATCAGTGTCGTAAAAGAGCTTTGTAGAATATGTTTATGTGAAGTGATAATTGTGTATTTGTGCTTACTTCAGGCGTTGACTGCCTCAGGCTTGTTAAGAATAAATCGTTAAATTTAAAAACGCGTGAGAGGGTCGAGCGGCGGCCATCTTGCCTATCGCCAGTTTGAAATTTAGAACACAAGTGAGACGCTGACAAGTTCATGTATGTTTAAATTTTTGTAGAATTTGTATAATCCAGTGATTCTTCGGGTCCTTTTCTACCTAATAAATCGAATCAGCAGTTAAAACTTAGCTGATTACTGCCCAGACACACTATTCAGACCAAATGAGCGGTGTGAAGTGTGTTTATAAAGGTCTCCCGCAATTGTCCACGTTTTTGCTCCTCCGGATTATTGTGTTTTGTAAGTACAATTATTGGCACAAATAAAAGTGTATTAGTAACGTTTTCTCCGACATATGAGTAACAAAAGTACAAATAGACGATCTGTAATTATTTAAAAATCGAAACAGACCACATATGATTTCGGTATACATATACAATGAAATTGTGCGAGTGAATTTGTAGTGAAATTTTACAAAATGACAAGAATCGTCATATCGTCGTTCAAGATGCTGAGTCGATTCGATGCAATTGGGGATGCAGAAAAACAACGTGGCTTGACATTTTCTAGACGTTCAGCAAACGGTAAGTCTTTTATCGCACAAAATGACGCGAAACAATATTATTACGCATTTTTATAAACAAAGATAAATTATTTCCTATTCGATCCAGAATGCAAATTTTCCACAATTAATGGCTTGAGAATCCTTAAGTTCACTACGACTCTTGAAAAAAAATACAGAAAAAGTATTAAGCCCTTATCGATCCTCTTCGTTATCTAAAAACGCACTATAATTTGTTTGTTAAAGAATAAATAACGATCAATTCTTTTCAGCAATTAAACATTTATAATGCATAACTCGATTATATATACAAAAATCTGGAAAACCGAACAATGAATTTATCATAAAATACACGCTATCTTCATTGTTATTAATATACCTATATGTGTATCAATACTTTGTAATAAAACGGTCACAATTTATCGAATAGCTTAAATATACTTTACAGTAAAAAATAGCATTTAAATCCGTGCTAAAAGTTTTCGGATTTTTTAAAGTAACGAGTAAAAGTGATTCCGATTCGCTTGGGAGAGCCAAAACTCTCTCTCCTCTCGCGCAATGGCATTGGCTATCAGCGATGAAACTAGGATAATTTTCAGAGATTTGCATTGCTTAATAATAACGATTAACCGACTTAGATACTTACATATTAGTTAAATTGATATGAGATTAAAGGTTCCGGATTTCTTTTACACATTGTAGTATAAGGCTGGAACATTAAAATCTGCTGGCTATGATTCAAAATTTGATTTGGCCTCGCGCTTGCTTACAATTAGATTTCCTTAGCAAGCTTAATTGTTGTTTACGCAGGTATGTATTGCACGATGCCTAATACCATTCGACGGACTATTATTACCTAAATTTATTCTTCTCGTAGTAATTTAATTTCCTGGCTGATTCGCGTCCAATTTTGCTGTTTCTTGATTCTTAGGGTTGTCGTCATCTGCTGCCTCTCTCCCATCCATGTTTTCGTCAATTTGATCTTGTTAAAAAATATTATCTAATCAAAACTTTGGAACGATGGACGTTAATTGAAAAAATTGGATAATCTATAGGTTTTGAATAATTGTTTTTATTTACCCTCCATGCGATCGTTGCCGGCATCTATACCGTTCTGTGCATCTTGATTACCGCCATTCTGCGTTTCGTTGCTCAAAATTGGAGCTTCTGATGCTGGAAATTATTCAGTTATACAATTTTACTATTCTATCATTGAACACGAAAGATGCTGGTTTTTCTTATTCCAAATTCTAATGTATGTACATATTTTTCACGTGTACGTAAGCTTTTAATTCTTCTTTTTCTCTTTTGGTTTATTATCCTTGGTTTTATTCAATATTGTATTTTTTACAAATCTACAGTTCTAGTCTTATTAGAACGACTTTTTGGAACAGTTTTTTTTATCTTCAAACTAATCAACCAGCACTAGTATCTACAAAAAATCATGATACGTTCAGTGTTCGTGATCGATGCGTCAACCATTCAGTACCAAAGCAACATCAAGAATATTGAAAAAAATCAGAAAGCTTTGATCCATCAAATTTACTCATGCGCTAACGATTCGTTCTTATTGAATCTCATCTTATGACGATGGAGAGATTGTAAAAAATCAAACATCCAATGATAATTTTGAAAAACATGACAAGGCAAAAATAGGAGTGAAAAGCGTTATTTGCTAAAAAAAAAAAAAAAAAAAAAAAAAGGAAAAAGCAGAAATCTAAGCGATATGTAAGCGATTTTCATCACAGTGACAAAAAGGGTGATTGCGGTTGAGGTTCTTTTTTTTGTTTTTTTTTCTGTTTTTCATGTTATTCAAACTAGCGTTGGGTAGCTGGTATTCTTCCTCCATCAGATTATACCTTTGATCATCGTGACCGAAAGCTTAATGGGTTGCCGCTCGGCACCCGGCGGATCTCGAGGAAGAATCGGAATGCCGTGGTACAAAAGACCTTGCTGACCCGGGTTCGATACCTTCACTGCGCCCTCGAGAACTGAACCCAAGTTTGGTTTACTGGGCGGTACAAACCTTGGCGGCGATACTAATAAGTAAGGCAAATTCCGTGTAAAAACTTGATATTACGATGAGGCTAACGAGGGATGCGTTTATATTGTGATCTCTAAACCAATCAAATGTTTTATACAAAGTCGAAGTTCTGTTGCGTACCAAGAGCTAAGTTTGTTTAGAGAAGTTAGAAAGATCGTTGAACGATGAACGGAAATCAATTAGCGTTCAATGCGGGATCTACTAGAGATCGTTAACTTTTTTGTTAGCAAATTTTTCTTTACACTCTCGTTTAAATTTCATGCAGTAAACCAATAGCAAAACGACATGCGCTTTTTCACCCAATCTACAAATCAAACGACACGTCACAACTCAATAGGCAAAAACATAACTTTGTAAAGAAATTAGCTAGTAAGCCAGACAAGTCGAAAGAATGAAAAATAAAAAGAAAAATAACAAAACACTCGTCATAAATTAACGATCCTCAGGCGGTGAACTCACCTTGCGACACAGAACTGGAGGGTTTATTACTGCCTGGTGAATTTACGGCAAGTTTCAACTCACTCAGCTGTTCTCGGGCCTAAAACGAACGATATTTATTCATCTCCTATTATTGATTCTTATTTATTTAACGAAATAATCAACAGAATGCCTTTTTTGAAATGAATTTGTCGAATAATAAAAAGTCGAGATAAACTTCATAACAAATCGCTGCGTTGGAGCAGCGTTCGGTTCGCCGATTCTCCGTAATATTTTTTCACTTTCGCATCAACTTACTTCTTCCAATTCACTTTGCAGTTTCTTAATATCGTCTTTTTTTTCATCCACCTCTTTCGTCAACGCATCCTTTTCCACTCTGAGAGATTCTAAAGTGGCTTTTTGTGTGATGTCCAATTGTTTTTGAGATTCAAGCTCCGTCTTGCATATCATCTCCCCGTCTTCCAGTTTCTTTTGCAAAGCTTTGTCTTGCTCGATTTGCACATGGAGCGACGCAATGTCTTGTTCTCGTGTCTTGAATTGATCCTCCAGAGAAGTTCGCCGCATTGTACACTGATCTCTTTCCTCTACGCTAAAATCATCATAAACAAGTCATTAAACCCTATTTTCAAACAATTTCCATTTTTTTTTTTTTCTTTCATTAATCATTACTCGCTTAGATACATGGTTTCAAGTTTTGGGCGGAGGATTATTATTCGAACATATTTTAATGGTTCGTATTTGCGATTTAAAATATGTTATCGATCCTAACGACCAGCTGTAATGCAAAAGATTTAAGCTGGTCGTCAAGTTGATATGACGATCGAATTTTCGTAATAAATTGTAATTTAGCAATTTTAGAACTGTCTGAAATACATTAACTAATTGAGAGTAAGATTATAATTTTCTTTCATAAGTTTCGTTAGAATAACGTTACTAATTTCGATCTAGTTTGAATTTGAATTTTTTTTTTTTTTTTTTTTTTTCAAATTTTATTGTACAAACGTAGAACTTAAAAATCGTGAGTATAGACAAATAAAATAAAAAAAAAAATTTCATTGTTTTTATTTGTCTATACAAAACAAATTTAATTAATGAATGCAAAAAATTAACGACATCTTTTTAAAACGCGTGATTGAGCGAGTTTTTATGACGTCACTTATCACTAGCCAATAAAAAGAAACGGCGGAATACGGAAGACAAACTTGACAAAAAAAAAAAAAAAGAAATACGAACAAAACGTTCGAGTTCAAATATTTAGTATTAATTGAGGGAATTTATATAATTCATGTAACAGATTAACATTAAGGTGTCTGTAAGAATAATTTCTCTTTTTACACTATCGCCGAATAGCTAATACGTGGCACGCACGGCACGTGGCACAGACAAGAATGATTAATGTGAAGTTATCAGCGTTATCGAAACCGATTCAACGTTCGAAGAAAAAACGGTTATTTCGAAATTTTGAAACTTTTTAAAACTGAGTAAACCTTAATAATAAAATAAAACATGTATTAATATTTTACAATTTTAGTTCCAATAAAAATCATTGTAAAATTGAAAAAAAAAAAAAAAAAAAAAAAAAAAAGCATCCATAGTAAACGTTAAAATTCACTGATACGCACGCGGGATATGCGGTGACCACGAATAATATGATCGCGATACCTTATCTAAAACGACTTCAAACGGAACGCGGAAAAAAATAAAAAAAAATAAATAAATAACCGACCTGCTTTTCAATTGGTCAATAAGGTCGTCGATCTGTCGAAGAAGTTCCGCATTTTCCGTCGAAATCGTCCACCAGTTACAGACGAGTAAAAAACACGCGAGCACCAAACCGCCCACCAAAAGCGGAGGGCACCGACCGCCGCCAACCCTCATGCCGTCGAATCCCATCGTTCGATTATTCCGTCGTCCCGACGGATTGATTAATCGGGAATATTTATCTGCGATCTGCTTGTGTACCGTCAAAGCGGCATCGACGCTGAAACGATTAAGATCCCTCGTTCTAATCTGTATTATTACTGATTTACTCTTTCTTCCGAGCTTTTATTTTATCAGCTTGCCGTTACGTCTAACCCCTCGTGCTTTATACGTCAAACTGTCGTGGCACGTACACTCGTCAAATAATCACCACGAATTACCCGGGCGAATGTAGACGACGCAAACTCAACGCGAATTCTAACCTAACCTTAATTTTTTTTCAACGCTATCGATAAGGCGGTGATGCGTTTCTGCTTTACCGGTTGATGATAAGTCTCTGTTTTATCGGCTGGTGGTAAGTCACACGGCTTATCTTGTTGTCGCACGGAGTATGGACAGTTGTAATCTTGTATCTAGTGAGGGCGAATGTTGAGCAATGCAAAGATGACGCGGTCGGTAAAGAGAGACTGTTTTCAAGTGAGAAATTTCTATGCGGTAAGATTAATTAGATTATATTATTTTCAATTAATAGATATAATCGAATAAGACGAGAAAAATTCGTTGCATTTGCTTCTAATTTGTGTATTATACGAAAAAAATCTTGTCTCGGTTACCGACGATCGTTTTATCTCAGGTGTTGAATTTTGATATTTAGCATATTTATCGTATTACCGATACATTCTTTTTTTTTTTTGTCGATGATAGAGAGGTTCGTAGTTTTTTTCACACGTGGCAGTCGGTTGAACAGGTATTTGAATTATAAATTTCCAGACAAGAAGCTCTGATTATCAGTGATAAATCACAAGCCAAAATATTATAAACTATTCAACATCATTTCCATTTCAGAATCTATATCATTTCGGGAAATTAAATTTTTTTTCTTATACTACGTGAGTTTCGATTGAACATTTCACACGTTGGCAGCCTGATTTCAAACTAACAATAATTTGTGATATCAAAGCATTACCCGAGAAATTGTTGAAAAATTATTGTTAACGTAACAAACGAGATTGATTAAAAACTTGGATCTTTCATTAATCCATAAGCCATTGTAAAAATTTTCGCAACTGTAAATAAACTAGAGAATGTCTCAAATTAAGAAATTCATAGAAACACTGATATATAGGTGATTCTATCAAAAACCTTCGTATCTTTCTTTTTCATACACACAATAAGTCATCAAAAACTTTCAAAGAAAGCTTATAATTAATATCTCGATTGAAATGAATCGATATACGAATTAAAATAACGCTCTATTTTTCACAGGTCAGGTGAAACAAAAAAAAATTTTTTTTTCTTTCTTTTTTTTTTTTTACATCGAAATGAACCAATAATTACGGGTATAGGCTCGTAACGTGATACATACGAGGTAATCGATACAGGCTGTCGACACGGACACACACGCGTATAATATTACGTTATACTAACTCTTAGCTGCATGAGAGCATGTGGCTAATTATAATTCCTTTTTGGATCAGACTATCATTAGTCCCGATCGTTAAGTAATAATTGATTATTCGAAACAACCGTATACATTTGTACCCGATGTTGTAATTTTTATAAAACGATAAACGGTAGGTATAGGTACAAATATATTCATCCTCTACGATGATGCATGATATAATTATCCTCCATTTAGTGTCTCCTTAATCGAACAAGCGTGAATAAGGTTATCGAAATGGTTGAAAACGTCACGAATGAATAAAGTACGAAACGAAAAAATAAACCTTAAAATACGTGACACACACATAGTTACGTTGAAATTATTGAATTTTTTTTTTTTTTTTTTTTTTTTTTTTGACGTCGCATTAATTAAACAATCAGCGAATTCATTTATCATTAAATTTTATTGCAATTATTAAAACACTTTGAAAAATTTACAATAAAATATACAAATCATTTTATCGAAAGTGAAGTCTGACAAGCGAGGTACAGTTTAAATAAACATTAAAATCCGATGGATTTTATGTTCGGAGATTTTTCAAAATTTAAAAAACTCTTAAACAATTTTCACTGTTACTTTATTTTCATACTTTTCACACATTTCGCACCTGCGCTAATAATGGCGCTAAAAAATATCGATAACTTCATTTTACTTACGTCTTCAACGTATTTCAAGTCATTGTGCAATATTTTTTCTACTTCTAATATCTCGACGACGAGAGAAAGAAAAGAAATACTAAAAAAAAAAAAAACTTCAAACTTTATACTATTTAACGATCGATATTTCGACGAGTTGAAAATTATTAAAAAGAAAGAAAAAAAAAAAAAAAAACGCATGCATGCTAAGTTTTGATAAAGTTCTAAATTTCTTGACTATTTAATTTTTTTTTTTTTTTTTTTCAAATTTAGATCCAAGCCTTGATTCTTAACTTCTCTTCATCACGAGAATTTCTTACAGTCTTTTGATATGAAAATGTATATATTGCTTGGATCTATATACATTAGGGTGGCGCAAAAAAACCGACTATTTTTTTTTTTTTTTTTTCGAGTCTCGTGTGACAAAATGTTAGTTTTTGATGTTTTAAGAGCCCACTCCAAAGGACAGCTCGAAAAGAAAATTTTAAGAGGTCGCTCGAAATTTTTTAAAATGTCAAAAATTGTCAAAAAATTAAATTAAAAAAATTATATTTTCAGTATTTTGTTTGATTTTTAATTCATGTCGTGGTGTATTGTTATCGATTCTTTCTTAGTAAATTGAAGAAAAAAAATTTATGAAATTTTAATATGAATATTAAAAGGTCGCTCGAAAAGATCTAAAGAAATGCACGAAAAAAATTGTAAAAAAATTATGAGCGACCTTTAGAAATTCAAATTTCGAACTGAAACTTTCGGAAACTTTTTTTTTTTTTTTGTCTATAAAATTATACCGTAACGAGAAGAAAAAATTTAAGAAAAAAAAACAA
The DNA here is from genome assembly GCF_021155765.1 of Diprion similis. Lineage (NCBI taxonomy): Eukaryota > Metazoa > Arthropoda > Insecta > Hymenoptera > Diprionidae > Diprion > Diprion similis. Next base: position 7,608,253 of record NC_060118.1, read on the forward strand.
ACGATTTTTGACGATTTCTGACGTTTTAAAAAATGTTGAGCGACCTCTTAAAAAATTTTTATTGAACTGTCCTTTGGAGTGGGCTCTTAAAACATCAAAAACTAACATTTTATCACACGAGACTTGAAAAAAAAAAAAAAAATAGTCGGTTTTTTTTCGCCACCCTAATATACATATATATATATATATATATATTGGATAGATACGTATAACACATGAGTATGTACAATGTACATATATACAGATAGCGAGTATTGCTTTTAACGAATGACTCGTTGAGTTAAAAAGCGTTTAGAATTCAGGCTTGATTATCCTTTGAAGATCTCCTTCCCTTCCTCCTCCTCCGCCGCTCTTTCTATTCTTCTTTCTCTCTCGTACGCTCTGCAGGTAGAACGCGGCTTACACTAAACCGTCTTTCAAGTTTCGACTTGGAAACTGCTGTTCTTGCTGTTGGTGGTGTACATGCACCTAATTCCTCAATCCTCTGCACACCGGCTTGAGAAAAGAAACCGTGAATAATAACGTCTTAAGTTTTCTTTTAATTATATACGCGACGACGCGTTGCGCCAGTCTAACGTCTAACACCTTTTGGATATGCCTCATGTTATCGCTGCCGTGCTTGGGAAAAAAAAGAGAGAAATAAAAAAGAAAAGAAAAAAAGAAAGTACGACGGATGGAAAAGGAAGAAAAATCGAGTGAAGATAGAAGGAGTTCGGATATAGAAGTAGAATAAACAAAATAAATAAACAAATAAAAATTAGTTTCAACTAAAAGCTAAAAACACTTTAAGACAAAAACCTTCGTTTAAAAAATCTGGAATCAGATTTATCGGCTTTTAATTGGCATAACCTGCGGAAGGAAAAATGTCGTAAAAACGGTTTAGTAAATTGTTAAAGAAAGATGTAATTGATTGTTCAATCGATAATTGGATAATAATTATTTATATGTATTTGTATGGGAAATTCCATGAGAACCTAACAGACACACCTGACCCTCGCCATTTATATTGAACTGGTTAATTATTTATAAATGTTGAGAATGTTTTTGACGGGAAACTTTTTTAAAATTATTAAATAATTTTCAGACCATTCGAACAATCTCTTATTGTTAGCTGACTAAAAAAAATTGAAAGTGATTAAAAGAAATTGAAAAAAAATCGCCCCATCGTCAGTACTAGATTATAATTTAACAAATCGTTAAAAGTTAGATGAATTCCTTGGTTTTCACTCTGCGATGGTTGTTTTTGTGTTTAGTTGATTGTTTTCTGAAAAGTCATTGAAACAGATTTTTTTTTTTAAAGTATTTAATTCATTAATTAACACTATCTCTTCGTCACAATCAATATCGGTGCAATTTTGTGAATTTTAATATGCAACGACCGCTAATACATTGATTGGAAAAAAAAAAAAAAAAAAAAAAAAAAAAAATTGTTTCAGTGAATTGATAAAAATTCATTAGATTTTCAAAAATTTCTGAAATAGATTTAAAAGAAATCATCGATACGTATCTGAGCTTTTCATGTACATATAATTTGAATACTTTTTATTTATCGTCTTTAAAAAGAGATTTTCTTAGTTTAGAAATATTCGATTTTTATACAACTTTATACAGTTTTGTAATAAAATAAGAACGAAATAAGTATTATTTAAGCTCCGCACCGACAATCTTCTAGGAGGTATGATAATATCGACGCTACTAGTCGGCGAGTGTACAAAAGCTGCACGTATTTCTATTTTCTATTTTCTATTTTTTCATAACCCTTCTCTCAGCAGCAGCAAAGAGGATCAAGAGTTACAAAATTGGATGCAGATGGTCGGGGAATGTACCCTTCTTGTACCCTTTTTGACGGGTCAAACTGTGATATTTGATTTCCAACTAGGCACCAATGTACACCTACACCTACGTACGCAGAGGCGTGACTTGGTGAGAACTCGAAGAGTCCCCATTATGCCCCGTCTCAAGGGGGTATTATATTATTATATGTATTATGGGCCCTACAGAATAGGTCAATCAAATTCTACTGTGTGTGGTTGATGCTTACGTTGGGGAATTTTTCGTACAAGTACATGTACATCATTTTATTATATCGTATTGTATACACAATTTATATGGGGTATTCCACGCCAACTCGATCATCTCAAAATCATTTCATGTTTTTTTTTTTTGTTTTTTTGTACAACATCCTATTCGGTAAAACGTGCTACCTGAATTTTTTTCTCAAAATTTTATAAATATTTCAAATCGATTGCGAATGCCCATTTTTTAAAATCTGAAAAAATTTTCAAAAAATCCAGTAAATGACGCAAAACATCTCTCGTTAAGGAAAACGTGGGCGGAATTTTTTTTCTATTTTTTTTTTCCACAACCTAAGTCGAAATTTCGAAATTTTTTAACCCAAAATTAACACAGGATCAAATCGTCAGCGTCAAAAAAGGATCAATTTACTTGTAAATGTTCGGTTTCACCGTTAAAAATTAAAAAATTCTGAATTAGGTGATAAAACGAAACAAAAAAAAAAAAAAATCCGGCTTCGAGTATTTATAAAAAATAAACGGTTTGGTAGTGAAAAAAAAAAAATTGAAAAAAATTCAGGTTACGTTTTTTACCGAGTAAAATGTTGGAAAAAAATATATGAAATGATTTTGAGATGGTCGGAGCATAACACTGGTCGAATTGGCGTGGAATACCCCATATTTATATATAGATATATTATGTTTTTACATCTACATAACGCACCGCATGATCGACGCTTTACATCACACGATTCGAATGTGACCTAATACCCCAAAGAATATCTGACACAGATTTTGACAAAAGCTTTCAAAAAAAAAAAAAAAAAAAAAAAACAAACACATTTAACCCTTTGTTCAGTCACACATTTTTCCATCCAATATCTTGTCCTGAATTTTGTAACTCGGAAGGTTTTTGGGCTCACTGATCAGGAATCTGTAGTCAAAATTTAATAATTTCTAAATCCAAAATAATGGATGTGAATTCTAAAAAAAAAAAAAAAAAAAAACTATAAAAATTCGATGATCCTGGTACAATTTTTTAATTTCTAAATCGATACTTGTTATTTACATATTTTAATTGTCATACGAAGTAACGATCAAAATATGAACGTAATGAGCAACGAAAAAAAGTTATTTATTCGCTTGAGTAAGGTTGAATTTTTGGGAAACGAATGAATAAACGGATTTTTACTTTTACATGGAATTCACGGTGAATATGCCGTGGGGTCATTTTGACCCCAGTGTGTAGCGCTTTAGGATTGAAAAACGTTATGAATACTATTTTCTCAGACTTTCGAGAATCGTTTTAATTTTCATTAGCCTTCTTTTTTGGATCCGCATTTTATCCAAACTATCGAATAATAACGTTTTGGATTCGTTTTATGAGAAATTGTACAAATATAGCCTCAATACATCACATCACACACCGTTTGCGAGTATTTAATAATGAGTATTACTCATGGCAATTTTGGATAATTATTCAAGTGGCATTACAGATGACGTGGTGGTACTATAACACGTTATGTACACCGAATGGTATAATAGCTGCTGATTCTCCTTGTCTTACAATTAGAATCGAAAGAAATTGTTGACTAATGTCATATATGTTGCACGTATAACATTCTTGGATTTCGTTTCAATTATTTACACGATTTCACGGGCCGATTAGCTACTTGAACGTTTTTATTATCGTATGCATCTGTTACTTTTAAGGGGTCTACCCAGCTGACGATAAAAAAAATGGTTTTTACGGCATGGGCATTGAAAAGTTCACTTTTTTTGGCAGTTTTCGTTCCGTAAAGCGACGCTTTATACGGCAGCGAACAAAGTTGCGGAATAAAGTCTTTATTCCGCAGTTTTGACGCGCAGTTCGAAGTGCGCATCCCAAACTGCCGAATAAAGTAGCTTCGTTGAACAGATCGCGACATAACCTCACTCTTCGTTTTGCTTTTCAATGCCCATACCGTAAAAAATATTGTATGTGCCATGCCCGTACACCGTTTTTTGGCTCGGATAATTTCAGTACTCGCTTCCGGCTCGCCTTCAGCTCGTCCTGAAATCTTTATCCTTGCCAAAAAACAGGCGGTTTACGGGCATGCCACATAAATAGCTATTTTTTCAAGAATTTTTTTAATAACTTTTAACTGTAAATATTGTTACAGGTTTTGTTAGACTTAATAAATACACTCTTGATTTACCTAAAAAAAAATTTTTTCATTGATTTCAATCATTTTTTCATACACGAAAATCGTAGTTGAAAATCAGTCTAAAAAAAAGGTGGGTCCATGGTGTTGATGATTTCTCGGAGATGGTTAACCTTAAACCAAAAAATCGAACGGATTTAGATTCAGTATGTTAATGGCTTTGGGACGAATCATAAGTTTTTCGAAATTTCGATTTTAATTTTTTTTTTTTTCAAAAAACAGCAAAAACGCGATCTATTTCAACTTTTTTTTTTTTGAAAAATGACCGCGATTTTGTTAATCTTGCAAATATCAAAAATCGTATGATTTAATCCAAGGCCATTAATACGCTGAATCTGAAACCGTTCAATTTTTTTGTTTCAGGTTAACCGTTTCCAAAGAAATCATCAACACCATAGACCCACTTTTTTTCAGACTGATTTTCAACAACGATTTTCGTGTATAAAAAGTGATTAAAATCATCAAAAAAAATTTCGGTGCACTTAATTCGAGAGTGTATTTTTACTAAGCCGATATCAATATTAACAGTTAAAATTTATTCAAAAATTCTTGGAGAAACACTTTTTTCTTTTCCTCGTCAGTTGGGTAGACCCCTTAATCATCGGGGGACGTTAATTATAGGATCATAATCTGCGTCATTAATTATCGAGAATTTTTTTCATTCTCCTTTGTTCCGCTTTACATAGGTATATCCTATAATCCTATATTAATTAACACCGTGAAAAAAGTAATTAGTAAGAAATTATACATATAATGAAGTTAACATCCTGGAAGCATTAAATTTTTTTTTAGCTAATATTTGTTATAACGAGAATATTTTCTTATTAATTATTTACTTTCATTATTATAATAATTTTTAATTTCTTTAATCTGCATATTATTTTTCTTCTCTCCTCAAAGTATAAAAATCGAAATTGTATAACGATAAAAAGAATGAACAAAAATAAAAACATTTCATAACATTTATTTGCGGTAAAAATTTTCTCCTCGGAGTAAGGATAAGCGAAAAGACAGAAAAAAAAGAAGAAAAAGGAAACAAGTATTTCAGAACGAAGTATTTCAACGTTTTTTTTTTTTTTTTTTTTTTTTTTTTTTTTTTTTCTTACTTCCTGCATTACTTTTTACCTCGTTTTTTAAATCCTCACCTCTCTCTGGACGCGTTCCCCGGATATTATTCCAGAGATTGGCGATCGGCTTTTAACGGGTCCTGTAAGCTGCAGGATTATACGTATTATATCGGATGTCTGACCCGTAATTTCGTCACTTTATTCTACACGGGGCATATTTTGCAGGCAATCTTTTTCGCGGGCGTGTTTTCGGCACGCTAGAATCACGTGTAACGCGAGGTTAATCCCTGCAGACAATTTCAACCCTATACCTATACATAAGAATGTTGCAAATTTTAGGCTTATATTCGTACATACCTATATATTATATATATATATATCAACATTTCGCGGCATCATCGTCACACGGAAATCGGAATTTTGTTTTGTTTGGTACTTTTTTTTTACACTAAAAAAAAAAAAAAAAACAACAACAACAACTACACAGTGCGTGAACTTTGAAAATAATTTTTAAATTTGGCAACAAAGGAGGAATGATAATAAGGAAAATGTGTATAATATACTGCATATACATTAGGGTGGCGAAAAAAAACTGACTGTTTTTTTTTTTTTTTTTTCGATCCTTGTGTGACAAAATGTTAGTTTTTTATGTTTTAAGAACCCACTCCGAAGGACAGCTCAAGAAAAAATTTTTAAGAGGTCGCTCCACATTTTTTAAAACGTCAGAAATCGTCAAAAATCGATTTTTTTATTATTTTTTTTCTCTCGTTACGGTATAATTTTATGGACAAAAAAAAAAAAAATAAGTTTTCGAAAGTTTCAGTTCAAAATTTGAATTTTGAAAGGTCGCTCATAATTTTTTTCAATTTTTTGGTGCATTTCTTTAGATTTTTTCGAGCGACCTTTTAATATTTATATTAAAATTTCATAAATGTTTTTCCTTCAATTTATTAGGAAAGAATCGATAAAAAATACACCACGTCATGAATTAAAAATTTAACAAAATACTGAAAATACAATTTTTTTAATTTAATTTTTTGAGAACTTTTGATATTTTTTAAAATTTGGAGCGACCACTTAAAATTTTTTTCTGAGCTGTCTTTTGGAGTGGGCTCTTAAAACATAAAAAACTAACATTATGTCACAAGGGACTTGAGAAAAAAAAAAAAAAAAAAAAAAAGAGGTCTTTTTGCGCCACCCTAATATACATATATATATATATAAACATAATATCTTTGCAGTAAAAATAACCACCGAGGATGAGTGACGTCTGGAATGAAACGTTATTATTATTTTTTGAATAATGTTTAAATACGTGTCTCTTTGATGTTCCTGAGGTTGATTATTTTTAAACGACGCTATCGTTTAATAGCTTTTGGATCCCCGGAAAAATTAGATGTTGTTTTTTGATCATTATCCGATTATTTATACACACCGTACGATAATGTCGATTTTTCTTTACTCCTTGATCGTTTTTCTTTTGCAAGATTCGCAGTATTGCAGAAAATCGAAATAGAAATAGAGGACAAAGAGGGAAAAATTATATTTAAAAAAATTCATGTCTCTTAGTCTTCAATGTTCTATAACATGCATAAATCTTAAGGAAATGAGAGGGGGACACCAAACTGATGTTCTTTGTCAGAATCACTTCGTCTAACTGTACAATCCTCAATTCTGACCGAATGGCGCCAAAGCGGATGGAAATCCGTCGAGAGCTGCACACGCAACAGAAGCGAAGCTTAATTATATCTTCTTGTTATTACACGATTAGCCTAATTACTTGTTTGCCCTTTCAATCTTCGCCTACCGTGTGTCAACATTGTGCGCGCGTCATATTGAAGAGATCGAAAGCTATGCTCGGCATTCTTAGGATGCAATGGCGTGTATTGAAACTGATGCAGATGACGACGATGACAGAAATACTCTGAAACTTCGAGGTTGCATGGAATGTTCAACCGTTGTGTTGAAAATGTGATGGAAAAAAAAAAAAAAAAAAAAAACGGACACGTGGATTCTCGAAATCAGTTTAAAAAGTCTTTCATCGGAATCAGGAGAAGCGATATGAATTTTCTCGTGATAAACATGCTTGAATATTGAGATTTCTTTGAAATTGTTAATATTGTCACGATCACGTTTTATTTATTGATAAAATTCAGTGTTTTTATGTTTATTACTTCTGTATTTAGAGGGCAGGGTGGGGCAAAGTGGGCCTCTCAAAAAAGTGATACCTGAAATCAGAATAAAAATGTTTAGTTTGCGTTTATGAGCTGTACAATTACTCGAGTAAATCATTTCCGAATAATTCATATCCAATTAAAAGTTCAGGTGGTTAATTTTATCCCTTGTTATTTAAAAAATTTCACGGGGCCCACTTTGCCCCCAAATTTTTTGAGATATCCAAAGTCTTAAGGTGTCCACTTTGTCCTAAGGGGCCCAATTTGCCCTCAAATTTTTTGAGCTATGAAAAATATTAAGGTGCTCACTTTGCCCCTAAATTTTTGGAGATATCAAAAATATTAAGGTGCCCACTTTGCCTCCAAATTTTTTGAGACACCAAAAGTTTTAAGCTGCCCACGTAGCCCCCAGGGGCCCACTTTGCCCCCAAATTTTTGGAGATATCAAAAATTATAAGGTGCCCACTTTGCCCCCAAATTTTTTGATTTATTAAAAATTTTAAGATGCCTACTTAGCCTCCAGGAGCCCACTTTGCACCCAAATTTTTTGAGATATCAAAAATATCAAGGTGCCCACTTTGCCCCCACATTTTTTGAGATATCAAAAATTTTTAGGTGCCCACTTTGCCCCACCCTCTCCTAATGGGGAAATTTTTCAATGACACTTTCTGTACCTTCGTCTTACGTCACCTTTTTCTTTAGTCGCCTTTTAGACCCGATTCTATGTCGTTACACGCACACATCCATAACGGATTCCCCTATTTTCTTCAACGACATGGGGTAAAAATGTCAAAAGGGAGCGGAATCCCTTTCACGGGTCATTATTCCGCCGTCGTGGATATTTTCCATCGTGCATTTTGAGGTTTTATTCGAGCTAAGAAAAAAAGTTTACATCGTTACGTTCTTTCTTCTTCTCTTAACGATTCGTTACAGTTCTCGGGATTTACATATTTTTTTTTTTAAACACTCGAAACTTGAACCATCAATTCAGTCGATATGTGTAAAAGCGATGCACAAATTCTGTATAAAAAAAAAAAAAATCTGGGAATTTTAAAGTTACCATTTAAAAAAGAATAATAAAAAACAAAAAAATCGCATCAGAATCAAAATTCTTTGACATGGAATTTTAAAATTTCAATATATCAATGGACGTACATTTTTACAGTTCGTAAAGGAAAGTGACGTATATACCTACAGTTCAAAAGGAAAGAAATTGGATCAGGAAATTAAAAATTTGCATAATATTATAAACCCAAATACATATATTATAATTATAATAAATATATATATATATATATGTGTAGGGTCTACGTGAAAAATGTTGAGACATAGCGTAGACCCTTCTCGTATCCGACATTAGCTATCAATCAAACAGCGGGTCGGAACTGTTCCAGTCATTCGCGCTGTGCATTTCCACATATACTTTGTACATTATACATATTTACAGGCGTATGTACAATATACTGCTCAGACTAATTAATTAATTTATTTCCGACACATGCAATCAGCCTAATTACAGCTCCGTATAAAGGTCTATAAGGAACTTCTTGCACGTTGTATTTAGATTCATTAACATTATTATTATCATCATTACCGTCATCATTCCCTTTTTTTTCTTTTTTTTTTTCCTTGCATATTCTTCGAATCTAATCTATTCATCACTTTATGGTATGTATACGTTTATACATATATGCAGAGCGAATTCACGCTGACGATCGAATTGCTTAAGGGAACTTCACAGTGTCAAATTTTGAATTTTTTTTTTTTTTTTGTCTGTTCATTATTCAATAGTATACACGGTTGTAAACATTCTCCTCGAATTTGAAAATCGAAATTTGAATTATTTCGGTCGCTACAGCCTTTCTCACAGAAAGCGAACGCGTGTTTTTCAAAACTGTGACAAATCTCAAAGGAACAGTTTTCAAGCGATCCTCTTGAAATTTTGACATAACATTCTTCACGTCATTTTTTATGCTTCTGTAGATTTTTTTTTTTTTTTTTTTTTTTTTTTTTTTTTTTTTACGAAAAACTGTCGAAAAAATAGGCTAAATTCAATACTTTTCGTTCAAACCGCTGCCATTTTTTTTTTAAATGTCATGCCAAAAAAAAAAAAAACCTCCTTGGAAGCATGGCGGATTTCCGACAGATTAGAAATCATCTTTTAGAAATTTTTGTTTTAGATCAAATTTGAGGCCGCAATCCTGGCCACCATACGGGACCTTTTTTTTGTAACGGAATTTCCGAAGAATGAAAATTGTGTGAATAATAACTAAATCCATAAAAAAAAAAAAAATTATTTTGTATTCTCCATCAGTGCTTTAATTTGTAAAAAAAAAAATCAGACAGATTGGCTTATCCTAAGCATAAAATAAAAAATCGCAAAAATCTGGCTATCTGTGACGATCCGTTAATGCGCATGCGCTGAAATTTGAGAACAAGATCAGGGTGAGCAACATTCGTTAATTGAGATACGACAGGTCGCCGCGATGTATAATCTATAACCTCAAAAATATTGGTCACATTGACAAAACAACTGATCTTACTCTCGAGTATTTTAGCGCATGAGCATTAAACCGTCCGATCGTTGGCAGAAATTCACTTTCTAGTTATATACATGAGGTTTTCATTCAATATGTAAATTAACAAATGAATGAATATCTCATGTATATTTTATATTGGTGTGAAAATCAAGTAGTCGGTTGATTTTTTTTTTTTTAGCTATTTGATAGGCGTAAATATATTTAGATTTGTTTACCTATAATATTCACCGTTTGTATGCATACTCGTTATAGGTTATATTTATCTTATATGTATATACAAGTATTTTGGTCGGACCATTCATTTCTGTGAGCCTCGAGATGGGCGCACGACTCTGTGTATATTGGCCTTGCCCTTTATTTATCCACAAGTTCGACCGCCCTGAGTAAATAAACCGTCATCTTAAATTAGCTCTCCCCTCTACTTCGGTCTTCCTCTTCTCTTCTCTTTTCTTTTCTCTTTTCTTTTCTTTTCTTCTCTTTCCTCTTTCTACTCATCTCATCTCTCCTCTCATTCACCTTTTCCTCCATCTACTATAGTAGATATATGGATTATAAGCTGCTGCAAATGCTTGATCCGTGTATCCTCATCTTTTCCTTTCTCCTTAAAGTACACGCTACTACCGTTCTCGGCATTTGTACCTTCTACTACGTTTTGTGTATGAATAGTATACACGTGGAACTACTGGCTTTGAATTTGTTTTGTATAGATGTATATGGGGCATTCCAAGCCAATTTGATCTCGGTTTGGCACTTTGACCTCTTAGATTTGGCACGCCATTTTTTTTATGATTCTTCTCACTTTGAAAGGTACTCGGTTTTTTTTTCTTCGACTCAATTTCGAATTTCTACAATTTTTAGAAACGATTTTATCGAACGATCAATATTAAAAATTTGAAAAAATTCTCGGAAATCAAGCGTCGGATATTAGAATTTTTAAACTCTCGGACCCGGAGTTGGCCGATTTTTCCTTTTTACTGTTTTTAAAACTTCTCCGAGAAAAAAAAAATTAAGAAAATTAGAAGTCGAAGTCATTTTACTATGGATGGTTACTGAAACATTTTTATATGTTACGTTAGATTTTTAGCAAGACTCTTTTGTTTTCTTCTTCATTTTTTATGAAAAAAAGTTGGAAATCGTAAAATGGTTCCGAAATCTGAAAAAATTTTCAAAATCTTTCAGCAATAATCGATAGCAAAATGACTTAAGAACAGTAAAAAGGGAAAATCGGCTCACTCCGGGTGCAAGCTTAAAAATTTTGATATCTAACGCAGGATTTTTCAGAATGTAAAAAAATTTTCAAGTTTGGTCGATTGATAAAATAGTTTCTAACAATTGTAGAACATTAAAATTGAGTTAAAAATAAAAAAAAAAAACCGAAGACCTTATTTTAAAGTGAGAACAATCATAAACAAAATTCCGCGTTAAATCTGAAAGGTCAAGAATAAAGCCCAGGTCGAATTGGCATGGAATGCCCCATATATTACACTTAGGTATTTATATTATATACAGAGTGAAATTACCAACGAATGCATGGTCCATTCTCTACTAAAATTTAACCTTTTCTTTTGGTGTGGCTGATCACAAATTTGAACTCGAAATTCGAAAATTCAAAATGGCAAACCCAATACGGTGGACAAACAAAAACAACGCGAAGAAAAATTCTGAAAACTTCTGTAAAATTTTTTTTGGCGTGTATTAAGATTTGTGTAAAAATTGGATTTCGGATTTTAACGGTAGATTAGTAGAAAACGATTATTTTCGTAAAAAAGGTACAAATTTCTACCATTTGTTTACACGTGCTAGTTTTTGCAATAAATAAACAAATGAATAAATTTCATGTTTTCTTGAGACTTGAGAATTATTTCAGCTACCATGTGAGACCAAAAAAACTCGGTAGTTGTCATTAAAAAAGTAGTTTAATAAATAAAAAAAACTGCAAAAAAAAAAAAAGTGGTACGCTGAGCGTTCCAGTGTGAATAACCTTAATTAAGGATTAATGCGCATGCGCTACAATTCGAAAGCGGTTGTTTGTCAGGGTAACCAACTGTCTCTAACCTCAAAAAAACTTTAACAGTTTTCAATTGAGCATAACTGCCACCGACAACTATCAACGATTTTGATGTTACATACGGTTGGCCACCCTGGCAAACAACTGCTCTCGGATTTTAGCGCGTGCGCATTATATTTTAGCAGACGACGAACCATGCAATCGTTAGGAATTCACTTTGTACATACATGCATTTACTGCATAAATTCACCTTTTCGAGCGTTACAAAATCAAAATTAGATGTGTTTGTATATTATTTAAAAACCGGAAATTCAACGAACAGAGTGTCAATCTTGTCTATATTTCGAGTTATAATTTTGGTAAGTGAATTTTATTTTCTATTTATGATAAATTCTTTTCTCTCTTTTCAAAAAAAAAAAAAAAAAAGTTGGGAAAAGTGAAAAGTCAAGAAAAGAGTGATTTGCAAAAATTTAGAATTATTCAACAGTATCGTAATAAATAAACCTTCCCTGCAGTTGGGGCAGAATTTATTTTCATTCATTTTCAAAACTATCTAACATTCGAATATAATTCAAACAAGGCTATAGAAAAATAATTAGCCCCGAATTAGGTCGTTACCCATAATAGAGATACTATATATAATAAATAACCTTCTCGCGCTGTCTTTTGCGATAACTATCCATACAGACAGACAAGTCGGCTACACATACGTCGATTATATTGACTACTACTACTACTACTACTATTATTACTACTGTTACTAGTTCAGATGCGCTGGAGATAATTGATATCGGAAACCGGATGTTTCCTACGAATCTGACAATTATGTGAACCGGAAAACTGGACCGCTGAATCGTCTGATTCGAAACGGTTGTTATATGTATGTACATTATACATACATAATAGAATTCGATGTTATGCCTACAAGTGAATTGTTGCTATATACGTATAAATGATTGTAGAAAAAAATTATTCGGTTGAATTTTTCGAGAATGGAAGAAAAATGAAAAAAAAAAAAAAAAATGTTTTCTGCAGTTATTGAAAAATACTAAAATGTATGAAAGTACTGAAAAATATGAAACGCTTGTAGAAAAAAATTATTCGGGTGAATTCTTTGAGAATGGAAGAAGAATGATGATGAAAAAAAAAAAAAAAAAATGCCTTCTGCAGTTATTGAAAAATACTTCTTACATATATCGTCGATAATAATTACAATATCAATTGAAAAAAATTAACAATTCCTTTTTACTCTGTAATATAAACTAACAACATCGATTTAGAATTTCAAAACGTGCTTGATTATTAACTTGACTTAATTGAATACAAGATTTCAAAATTTTTGGTCCGATTTCAAGTCGTCGGATTTTCTTGTACAACAAAATCATCGGTTTATCGATTTATTAAAAGGCTTATTTGGGGGGGGGGGGGGGGGGGGAGGTGGATGTGATGCTCTATCCACAGAAATGGATTTTCATTTTACAAATAAAAATGTATATTCTTATTCGACACTTTTGACATACGCAGAATTTCATTAATTATACCCGTTCCATTCGATGGATGGAAGTGATTTGTAACTTGAGTCAATGTCTACAGCGCCAGTCGACGGAAACATCGTTGTTGCATATATCCGATATTCCCGCAGGTCTGCGTATGTCTCGTCTCAATGTTGTTGAGACGAATGACCATATTTCACGTCGTTTAAAGAGCGAGAGAACCGGAGAGAAGGAGAGAGAGAGGAGAGAGAAGAACGTGTATCTGAGGTCCGGCAAGGGATGATGATTTTTGTTTGATTTCAATAGAGGATTGATCACGCGACGATCACGGGCTCTGGGCGACACGGAAATCGGCTGTGTATCACTTTTGTACAACGTTTCTTAGTCGTTTACTATCCTTCACAGTCGGGCCTGCAGTCGTCTCTCTGGGATTTCGATAACCGTAGATTCCGTTTTCGTAACTGCAAAAAAATATGCTCATGATTGGTATTAAAATACATTCGTTATGGAGTCGGAAAGAATTTTCAAATTTTTATTTTCAAATCTCCTAAAACGCTGTTTGAACGTTCAATTTTTTGGACTTACATTTCTCGAAGCAATCACGAATAAATATGCAAAAAAGACTGTACATTATGCTGAATTTGATCTTCGTTTTTACAAATTGTAACTAATTCAAATCGATTAGAAAAATGTCGAAATAATTTTCAATTCAAATCCGAGAAGTTGAATTGACATGGAATGCCCCATTTACATATATATTCAGGATTACTTTTAGTGAATAGTAAATATGTTGACGTAAAAAATAAGAGGCAGAAGCCCAAAAAACGTACGAATTTGTAAATTTAAAAAAAATTTTTTTTTTTTTTTTTTTTTTAATAAAAATTTTCCTTCCAATTCATTTATTCACCAGCGATGGCCACTAATCTGAAAACAATCGATGCATCGATTAATGGTAAAAAAATAATCGATCACGACTCAATTGAATCGGTAAAAATGAATCGATTAGTCGATCATTTCGTA